>NC_090711.1:16329249-17557533 GCF_040954835.1 Lepisosteus oculatus
AACATGTTTCTGCAAGTTTGGTCAACCCCATGTAAGTTATGGGCAGTAACAGCACACTTTTCAAAACGTGTTTTTCAGCCCGAAATAAACGCGTTTTTCAGACAACTGAATCCCCATGTAACAGCAAGGCTCAGAAGAGCCCACACACTCATATCTTAACCCCAGTGTGCAGAAAGGGTCAAAACGTGTTTTTCAGCAGAAATAATCATGTTTCTGCAAGTTTGGTCAACCCCATGTAAGTTATGGGCAGTAACAGCACCCTTTTCAAAACGTGTTTTTCAGCCCGAAATAAACGCGTTTTTCAGACAACTGAATCCCCATGTAACAGCAAGGCTCAGAAGAGCCCACACCACTCAGATCTTAACCCAGTGTGCAGAAAGTGTCAAAACGTGTTTTTCAGCAGAAATAAACATGTTTCTGCAAGTTTGGTCAACCCCATGTAAGTTATGGGGCAGTAACAGCCACCCTTTTCAAAACGTGTTTTTCAGCCCGAAATAAACGCGTTTTTTCAGACAACTGAATCCCCATGTAACAGCAAGGCTCAGAAGAGCCCACACACTCAGATCTTAACCCCAGTGTGCAGAAAGTGTCAAAACGTGTTTTTCAGCAGAAATAAACATGTTTCTGCAAGTTTGGTCAACCCCATGTAAGTTATGGGCAGTAACAGCACCCTTTTCAAAACGTGTTTTTCAGCCCGAAATAAACGCGTTTTTTCAGACAACTGAATCCCCATGTAACAGCAAGGCTCAGAAGAGCCCACACACTCAGATCTTAACCCCAGTGTGCAGAAAGTGTCAAAACGTGTTTTTCAGCAGAAATAAACATGTTTCTGCAAGTTTGGTCAACCCCATGTAAGTTATGGGGCAGTAACAGCACCCTTTTCAAAACGTGTTTTTCAGCCCGAAATAGACGTGTTTTTTCAAACAACTGAATCCCCATGTAACAGCAAGGCTCAGAAGAGCCCACACACTCAGATCTTAACCCCAGTGTGCAGAAAGTGTCAAAACGTGTTTTTCAGCAGAAATAAACATGTTTCTGCAAGTTTGGTCAACCCCATGTAAGTTATGGGGCAGTAACAGCACCCTTTTCAAAACGTGTTTTTCAGCCGAAATAAACGCGTTTTTCAGACAACTGAATCCCATGTAACAGCAAGGCTCAGAAGAGCCCACACACTCAGATCTTAACCCCAGTGTGCAGAAAGTGTCAAAACGTGTTTTTCAGCAGAAATAAACATGTTTCTGCAAGTTTGGTCAACCCCATGTAAGTTATGGGGCAGTAACAGCACCTTTTCAAAACGTGTTTTTCAGCCCGAAATAAACGCGTTTTTTCAGACAACTGAATCCCCATGTAACAGCAAGGCTCAGAAGAGCCCACACACTCAGATCTTAACCCCAGTGTGCAGAAAGTGTCAAAACGTGTTTTTCAGCAGAAATAAACATGTTTCTGCAAGTTTGGTCAACCCCATGTAAGTTATGGGGCAGTAACAGCACCCTTTTCAAACGTGTTTTTCAGCCCGAAATAAACGCGTTTTTTCAGACAACTGAATCCCCATGTAACAGCAAGACTCAGAAGAGCCCACACACTCAGATCTTAACCCCAGTGTGCAGAAAGGGTCAAAACGTGTTTTTCAGCAGAAATAAACATGTTTCTGCAAGTTTGGTCAACCCCATGTAAGTTATGGGGCAGTAACAGCACCCTTTTCAAAACGTGTTTTTCAGCCCGAAATAAACGCGTTTTTTCAGACAACTGAATCCCCATGTAACAGCAAAGCTCAGAAGAGCCCACACACTCAGATCTTAAACCCAGTGTGCAGAAAGGGTCAAAACGTGTTTTTCAGCAGAAGTAAACATGTTTCTGCAAGTTTGGTCAATCCCATGTAAGTTATGGGGCAGTAACAGCACCCTTTTCAAAACGTGTTTTTCAGCCCGAAATAGACGTGTTTTTTCAAACAACTGAAATCCCCATGTAACAGCAAGGCTCAGAAGAGCCCACACACTCAGATCTTAACCCATTGTGCAGAAAGTGTCAAAACGTGTTTTTCAGCAGAAATAAACATGTTTCTTCAAGTTTGGTCAACCCCATGTAAGTTATGGGGCAGTAACAGCACACTTTTCAAAACGTGTTTTTCAGCCCGAAATAAACGCGTTTTTTCAAACAACTGAATCCCCATGTAACAGCAAGGCTCAGAAGAGCCCACACACTCAGATCTTAACCCCAGTGTGCAGAAAGTGTCAAAACGTGTTTTTCAGCAGAAATAAACATGTTTCTGCAAGTTTGGTCAACCCCATGTAAGTTATGGGGCAGTAACAGCACCCTTTTCAAAACGTGTTTTTCAGCCCGAAATAAACGCGTTTTTTCAGACAACTGAATCCCCATGTAACAGCAAAGACTCAGAAGAGCCCACACACTCAGATCTTAACCCCAGTGTGCAGAAAGTGTCAAAACGTGTTTTTCAGCAGAAATAAACATGTTTCTGCAAGTTTGGTCAACCCCATGTAAGTTATGGGGCAGTAACAGCACCCTTTTCAAAACGTGTTTTTCAGCCCGAAATAAACGCGTTTTTTCAGACAACTGAATCCCCATGTAACAGCAAGGCTCAGAAGAGCCCACACACTCAGATCTTAACCCCAGTGTGCAGAAAGTGTCAAAACGTGTTTTCAGCAGAAATAAACATGTTTCTGCAAGTTTGGTCAACCCCATGTAAGTTATGGGGCAGTAACAGCACCCTTTTCAAAACGTGTTTTTCAGCCCGAAATAAACGCGTTTTTTCAGACAACTGAATCCCCATGTAACAGCAAGGCTCAGAAGAGCCCACACACTCAGATCTTAACCCCAGTGTGCAGAAAGTGTCAAAACGTGTTTTTCAGCAGAAATAAACATGTTTCTGCAAGTTTGGTCAACCCCATGTAAGTTATGGGGCAGTAACAGCACACTTTTCAAAACGTGTTTTTCAGCCCGAAATAAACGCGTTTTTTCAGACAACTGAATCCCCATGTAACAGCAAGGCTCAGAAGAGCCCACACACTCAGATCTTAACCCCAGTGTGCAGAAAGTGTCAAAACGTGTTTTTCAGCAGAAATAAACATGTTTCTGCAAGTTTGGTCAACCCCATGTAAGTTATGGGGCAGTAACAGCACCCTTTTCAAAACGTGTTTTTCAGCCCGAAATAAACGCGTTTTTTCAGCCAACTGAATCCCCATGTAACAGCAAAACTCAGAAGAGCCCACACACTCAGATCTTAACCCCAGTGTGCAGAAAGGGTCAAAACGTGTTTTTCAGCAGAAATAAACATGTTTCTGCAAGTTTGGTCAACCCCATGTAAGTTATGGGGCAGTAACAGCACCCTTTTCAAAACGTGTTTTTCAGCCCGAAATAAACGCGTTTTTTCAGCCAACTGAATCCCCATGTAACAGCAAAACTCAGAAGAGCCCACACACTCAGATCTTAACCCCAGTGTGCAGAAAGGGTCAAAACGTGTTTTTCAGCAGAAATAAACATGTTTCTGCAAGTTTGGGCAATCCCATGTAAGTTATGGGGCAGTAACAGCACCCTTTTCAAAACGTGTTTTTCAGCCCGAAATAGACGTGTTTTTTCAAACAACTGAATCCCCATGTAACAGCAAGGCTCAGAAGAGCCCACACACTCAGATCTTAACCCCAGTGTGCAGAAAGTGTCAAAACGTGTTTTTCAGCAGAAATAAACATGTTTCTGCAAGTTTGGTCAACCCCATGTAAGTTATGGGGCAGTAACAGCACCCTTTTCAAAACGTGTTTTTCAGCCCGAAATAAACGCGTTTTTTCAGACAACTGAATCCCCATGTAACAGCAAGGCTCAGAAGAGCCCACACACTCAGATCTTAACCCCAGTGTGCAGAAAGGGTCAAAACGTGTTTTTCAGCAGAAATAAACATGTTTCTGCAAGTTTGGTCAACCCCATGTAAGTTATGGGGCAGTAACAGCACCCTTTTCAAAACGTGTTTTTCAGCCCGAAATAAACACGTTTTTTCAGACAACTGAATCCCCATGTAACAGCAAGGCTCAGAAGAGCCCACACACTCAGATCTTAACCCCAGTGTGCAGAAAGGGTCAAAACGTGTTTTTCAGCAGAAATAAACATGTTTCTGCAAGTTTGGTCAACCCCATGTAAGTTATGGGGCAGTAACAGCACCCTTTTCAAAACGTGTTTTTCAGCCCGAAATAAACGCGTTTTTTCAGACAACTGAATCCCCATGTAACAGCAAGGCTCAGAAGAGCCCACACACTCAGATCTTAACCCCAGTGTGCAGAAAGTGTCAAAACGTGTTTTTCAGCAGAAATAAACATGTTTCTGCAAGTTTGGTCAACCCCATGTAAGTTATGGGGCAGTAACAGCACCCTTTTCAAAACGTGTTTTTCAGCCCGAAATAAACGCGTTTTTTCAGACAACTGAATCCCCATGTAACAGCAAGGCTCAGAAGAGCCCACACACTCAGATCTTAACCCCAGTGTGCAGAAAGTGTCAAAACGTGTTTTTCAGCAGAAATAAACATGTTTCTGCAAGTTTGGTCAACCCCATGTAAGTTATGGGGCAGTAACAGCACCCTTTTCAAAACGTGTTTTTCAGCCCGAAATAAACGCGTTTTTTCAGACAACTGAATCCCCATGTAACAGCAAGGCTCAGAAGAGCCCACACACTCAGATCTTAACCCCAGTGTGCAGAAAGTGTCAAAACGTGTTTTTCAGCAGAAATAAACATGTTTCTGCAAGTTTGGTCAACCCCATGTATGTTATGAGGCAGTAACAGCACCCTTTTCAAAACGTGTTTTTCAGCCCGAAATAAACGCGTTTTTTCAGACAACTGAATCCCCATGTAACAGCAAGGCTCAGAAGAGCCCACACACTCAGATCTTAACCCCAGTGTGCAGAAAGGGTCAAAACGTGTTTTTCAGCAGAAATAAACATGTTTCTGCAAGTTTGGTCAACCCCATGTAAGTTATGGGGCAGTAACAGCACCCTTTTCAAAACGTGTTTTTCAGCCCGAAATAAACGCATTTTTTCAGACAACTGAATCCCCATGTAACAGCAAGGCTCAGAAGAGCCCACACACTCAGATCTTAACCCCAGTGTGCAGAAAGGGTCAAAACGTGTTTTTCAGCAGAAATAAACATGTTTCTGCAAGTTTGGTCAACCCCATGTAAGTTATGGGGCAGTAACAGCACCCTTTTCAAAACGTGTTTTTCAGCCCGAAATAAACGCGTTTTTTTCAGACAACTGAATCCCCATGTAACAGCAAGGCTCAGAAGAGCCCACACACTCAGATCTTAACCCCAGTGTGCAGAAAGTGTCAAAACGTGTTTTTCAGCAGAAATAAACATGTTCTGCAAGTTTGGTCAACCCCATGTAAGTTATGGGGCAGTAACAGCACCCTTTTCAAAACGTGTTTTTCAGCCCGAAATAAACGCGTTTTTTCAGACAACTGAATCCCCATGTAACAGCAAGGCTCAGAAGAGCCCACACACTCAGATCTTAACCCCAGTGTGCAGAAAGTGTCAAAACGTGTTTTTCAGCAGAAATAAACATGTTTCTGCAAGTTTGGTCAACCCCATGTAAGTTATGGGGCAGTAACAGCACACTTTTCAAAACGTGTTTTTCAGCCCGAAATAAACGCGTTTTTTCAGACAACTGAATCCCCATGTAACAGCAAGGCTCAGAAGAGCCCACACACTCAGATCTTAACCCCAGTGTGCAGAAAGGGTCAAAACGTGTTTTTCAGCAGAAATAAACATGTTTCTGCAAGTTTGGTCAACCCCATGTAAGTTATGGGGCAGTAACAGCACCCTTTTCAAAACGTGTTTTTCAGCCCGAAATAAACGCGTTTTTTCAGACAACTGAATCCCCATGTAACAGCAAGGCTCAGAAGAGCCCACACACTCAGATCTTAACCCCAGTGTGCAGAAAGTGTCAAAACGTGTTTTTCAGCAGAAATAAACATGTTTCTGCAAGTTTGGTCAACCCCATGTAAGTTATGGGGCAGTAACAGCACCCTTTTCAAAACGTGTTTTTCAGCCCGAAATAAACGCGTTTTTTCAGACAACTGAATCCCCATGTAACAGCAAGGCTCAGAAGAGCCCACACACTCAGATCTTAACCCCAGTGTGCAGAAAGTGTCAAAACGTGTTTTTCAGCAGAAATAAACATGTTTCTGCAAGTTTGGTCAACCCCATGTAAGTTATGGGGCAGTAACAGCACCCTTTTCAAAACGTGTTTTTCAGCCCGAAATAAACGCGTTTTTTCAGACAACTGAATCCCCATGTAACAGCAAGGCTCAGAAGAGCCCACACACTCAGATCTTAACCCCAGTGTGCAGAAAGTGTCAAAACGTGTTTTTCAGCAGAAATAAACATGTTTCTGCAAGTTTGGTCAACCCCATGTAAGTTATGGGGCAGTAACAGCACCCTTTTCAAAACGTGTTTTTCAGCCCGAAATAGACGTGTTTTTTCAAACAACTGAATCCCCATGTAACAGCAAGGCTCAGAAGAGCCCACACACTCAGATCTTAACCCCAGTGTGCAGAAAGTGTCAAAACGTGTTTTTCAGCAGAAATAAACATGTTTCTGCAAGTTTGGTCAACCCCATGTAAGTTATGGGGCAGTAACAGCACCCTTTTCAAAACGTGTTTTTCAGCCCGAAATAAACGCGTTTTTTCAGACAACTGAATCCCCATGTAACAGCAAGGCTCAGAAGAGCCCACACACTCAGATCTTAACCCCAGTGTGCAGAAAGTGTCAAAACGTGTTTTTCAGCAGAAATAAACATGTTTCTGCAAGTTTGGTCAACCCCATGTAAGTTATGGGGCAGTAACAGCACACTTTTCAAAACGTGTTTTTCAGCCCGAAATAAACGCGTTTTTTCAAACAACTGAATCCCCATGTAACAGCAAGGCTCAGAAGAGCCCACACACTCAGATCTTAACCCCAGTGTGCAGAAAGTGTCAAAACGTGTTTTTCAGCAGAAATAAACATGTTTCTGCAAGTTTGGTCAACCCCATGTAAGTTATGGGGCAGTAACAGCACCCTTTTCAAAACGTGTTTTTCAGCCCGAAATAAACGCGTTTTTTCAGCCAACTGAATCCCCATGTAACAGCAAAACTCAGAAGAGCCCACACACTCAGATCTTAACCCCAGTGTGCAGAAAGGGTCAAAACGTGTTTTTCAGCAGAAATAAACATGTTTCTGCAAGTTTGGTCAACCCCATGTAAGTTATGGGGCAGTAACAGCACCCTTTTCAAAACGTGTTTTTCAGCCCGAAATAAACGCGTTTTTTCAGACAACTGAATCCCCATGTAACAGCAAAACTCAGAAGAGCCCACACACTCAGATCTTAACCCCAGTGTGCAGAAAGGGTCAAAACGTGTTTTTCAGCAGAAGTAAACATGTTTCTGCAAGTTTGGTCAATCCCATGTAAGTTATGGGGCAGTAACAGCACCCTTTTCAAAACGTGTTTTTCAGCCCGAAATAGACGTGTTTTTTCAAACAACTAAATCCCCATGTAACAGCAAGGCTCAGAAGAGCCCACACACTCAGATCTTAACCCCATTGTGCAGAAAGTGTCAAAACGTGTTTTTCAGCAGAAATAAACATGTTTCTTCAAGTTTGGTCAACCCCATGTAAGTTATGGGGCAGTAACAGCACCCTTTTCAAAACGTGTTTTTCAGCCCGAAATAAACGCGTTTTTTCAGACAACTGAATCCCCATGTAACAGCAAGGCTAAGAAGAGCCCACACACTCAGATCTTAACCCCAGTGTGCAGAAAGGGTCAAAACGTGTTTTTCAGCAGAAATAAACATGTTTCTGCAAGTTTGGTCAACCCCATGTAAGTTATGGGGCAGTAAAAGCACCCTTTTCAAAACGTGTTTTTCAGCCCGAAATAAACGCGTTTTTTCAGACAACTGAATCCCCATGTAACAGCAAGGCTCAGAAGAGCCCACACACTCAGATCTTAACCCCAGTGTGCAGAAAGGGTCAAAACGTGTTTTTCAGCAGAAATAAACATGTTTCTGCAAGTTTGGTCAACCCCATGTAAATTATGGGGCAGTAAAAGCACCCTTTTCAAAACGTGTTTTTCAGCCCGAAATAAACGCGTTTTTTCAGACAACTGAATCCCCATGTAACAGCAAGGCTCAGAAGAGCCCACACACTCAGATCTTAACCCCAGTGTGCAGAAAGTGTCAAAACGTGTTTTTCAGCAGAAATAAACATGTTTCTGCAAGTTTGGTCAACCCCATGTAAGTTATGGGGCAGTAACAGCACCCTTTTCAAAACGTGTTTTTCAGCCCGAAATAAACGCGTTTTTTCAGACAACTGAATCCCCATGTAACAGCAAGGCTCAGAAGAGCCCACACACTCAGATCTTAACCCCAGTGTGCAGAAAGTGTCAAAACGTGTTTTTCAGCAGAAATAAACATGTTTCTGCAAGTTTGGTCAACCCCATGTAAGTTATGGGGCAGTAACAGCACCCTTTTCAAAACGTGTTTTTCAGCCCGAAATAAACGCGTTTTTTCAGACAACTGAATCCCCATGTAACAGCAAGGCTCAGAAGAGCCCACACACTCAGATCTTAACCCCAGTGTGCAGAAAGTGTCAAAACGTGTTTTTCAGCAGAAATAAACATGTTTCTGCAAGTTTGGTCAACCCCATGTAAGTTATGGGGCAGTAACAGCACACTTTTCAAAACGTGTTTTTCAGCCCGAAATAAACGCGTTTTTTCAGACAACTGAATCCCCATGTAACAGCAAGGCTCAGAAGAGCCCACACACTCAGATCTTAACCCCAGTGTGCAGAAAGGGTCAAAACGTGTTTTTCAGCAGAAATAAACATGTTTCTGCAAGTTTGGTCAACCCCATGTAAGTTATGGTTCAGTAACAGCACCCTTTTCAAAACGTGTTTTTCAGCCCGAAATAAACGCGTTTTTTCAGACAACTGAATCCCCATGTAACAGCAAGGCTCAGAAGAGCCCACACACTCAGATCTTAACCCCAGTGCGCAGAAAGTGTCAAAACGTGTTTTTCAGCAGAAATAAACATGTTTCTGCAAGTTTGGTCAACCCCATGTAAGTTATGGGGCAGTAACAGCACCCTTTTCAAAACGTGTTTTTCAGCCCGAAATAAACGCGTTTTTTCAGACAACTGAATCCCCATGTAACAGCAAGGCTCAGAAGAGCCCACACACTCAGATCTTAACCCCAGTGTGCAGAAAGTGTCAAAACGTGTTTTTCAGCAGAAATAAACATGTTTCTGCAAGTTTGGTCAAACCCATGTAAGTTATGGGGCAGTAACAGCACCCTTTTCAAAACGTGTTTTTCAGCCCGAAATAAACGCGTTTTTTCAGACAACTGAATCCCCATGTAACAGCAAGGCTCAGAAGAGCCCACACACTCAGATCTTAACCCCAGTGTGCAGAAAGTGTCAAAACGTGTTTTTCAGCAGAAATAAACATGTTTCTGCAAGTTTGGTCAACCCCATGTAAGTTATGGGGCAGTAACAGCACCCTTTTCAAAACGTGTTTTTCAGCCCGAAATAAACGCGTTTTTTCAGCCAACTGAATCCCCATGTAACAGCAAAACTCAGAAGAGCCCACACACTCAGATCTTAACCCCAGTGTGCAGAAAGGGTCAAAACGTGTTTTTCAGCAGAAATAAACATGTTTCTGCAAGTTTGGTCAACCCCATGTAAGTTATGGGGCAGTAACAGCACCCTTTTCAAAACGTGTTTTTCAGCCCGAAATAAACGCGTTTTTTCAGACAACTGAATCCCCATGTAACAGCAAGGCTCAGAAGAGCCCACACACTCAGATCTTAACCCCAGTGTGCAGAAAGTGTCAAAACGTGTTTTTCAGCAGAAATAAACATGTTTCTGCAAGTTTGGTCAACCCCATGTAAGTTATGGGGCAGTAACAGCACACTTTTCAAAACGTGTTTTTCAGCCCGAAATAAACGCGTTTTTTCAGACAACTGAATCCCCATGTAACAGCAAGGCTCAGAAGAGCCCACACACTCAGATCTTAACCCCAGTGTGCAGAAAGTGTCAAAACGTGTTTTTCAGCAGAAATAAACATGTTTCTGCAAGTTTGGTCAACCCCATGTAAGTTATGGGGCAGTAACAGCACCCTTTTCAAAACGTGTTTTTCAGCCCGAAATAAACGCGTTTTTTCAGACAACTGAATCCCCATGTAACAGCAAGGCTCAGAAGAGCCCACACACTCAGATCTTAACCCCAGTGTGCAGAAAGTGTCAAAACGTGTTTTTCAGCAGAAATAAACATGTTTCTGCAAGTTTGGTCAACCCCATGTAAGTTATGGGGCAGTAACAGCACCCTTTTCAAAACGTGTTTTTCAGCCCGAAATAAACGCGTTTTTTCAGACAACTGAATCCCCATGTAACAGCAAGGCTCAGAAGAGCCCACACACTCAGATCTTAACCCCAGTGTGCAGAAAGTGTCAAAACGTGTTTTTCAGCAGAAATAAACATGTTTCTGCAAGTTTGGTCAACCCCATGTAAGTTATGGGGCAGTAACAGCACACTTTTCAAAACGTGTTTTTCAGCCCGAAATAAACGCGTTTTTTCAGACAACTGAATCCCCATGTAACAGCAAGGCTCAGAAGAGCCCACACACTCAGATCTTAACCCCAGTGTGCAGAAAGGGTCAAAACGTGTTTTTCAGCAGAAATAAACATGTTTCTGCAAGTTTGGTCAACCCCATGTAAGTTATGGGGCAGTAACAGCACCCTTTTCAAAACGTGTTTTTCAGCCCGAAATAAACGCGTTTTTTCAGACAACTGAATCCCCATGTAACAGCAAGGCTCAGAAGAGCCCACACACTCAGATCTTAACCCCAGTGTGCAGAAAGTGTCAAAACGTGTTTTTCAGCAGAAATAAACATGTTTCTGCAAGTTTGGTCAACCCCATGTAAGTTATGGGGCAGTAACAGCACCCTTTTCAAAACGTGTTTTTCAGCCCGAAATAAACGCGTTTTTTCAGACAACTGAATCCCCATGTAACAGCAAGGCTCAGAAGAGCCCACACACTCAGATCTTAACCCCAGTGTGCAGAAAGTGTCAAAACGTGTTTTTCAGCAGAAATAAACATGTTTCTGCAAGTTTGGTCAACCCCATGTAAGTTATGGGGCAGTAACAGCACACTTTTCAAAACGTGTTTTTCAGCCCGAAATAAACGCGTTTTTTCAGACAACTGAATCCCCATGTAACAGCAAGGCTCAGAAGAGCCCACACACTCAGATCTTAACCCCAGTGTGCAGAAAGTGTCAAAACGTGTTTTTCAGCAGAAATAAACATGTTTCTGCAAGTTTGGTCAACCCCATGTAAGTTATGGGGCAGTAACAGCACCCTTTTCAAAACGTGTTTTTCAGCCCGAAATAAACGCGTTTTTTCAGCCAACTGAATCCCCATGTAACAGCAAAACTCAGAAGAGCCCACACACTCAGATCTTAACCCCAGTGTGCAGAAAGGGTCAAAACGTGTTTTTCAGCAGAAATAAACATGTTTCTGCAAGTTTGGTCAACCCCATGTAAGTTATGGGGCAGTAACAGCACCCTTTTCAAAACGTGTTTTTCAGCCCGAAATAAACGCGTTTTTTCAGACAACTGAATCCCCATGTAACAGCAAAACTCAGAAGAGCCCACACACTCAGATCTTAACCCCAGTGTGCAGAAAGGGTCAAAACGTGTTTTTCAGCAGAAGTAAACATGTTTCTGCAAGTTTGGTCAATCCCATGTAAGTTATGGGGCAGTAACAGCACCCTTTTCAAAACGTGTTTTTCAGCCCGAAATAGACGTGTTTTTTCAAACAACTAAATCCCCATGTAACAGCAAGGCTCAGAAGAGCCCACACACTCAGATCTTAACCCCATTGTGCAGAAAGTGTCAAAACGTGTTTTTCAGAAGAAATAAACATGTTTCTGCAAGTTTGGTCAACCCCATGTAAGTTATGGGGCAGTAACAGCACCCTTTTCAAAACGTGTTTTTCAGCCCGAAATAAACGCGTTTTTTCAGACAACTGAATCCCCATGTAACAGCAAGGCTCAGAAGAGCCCACACACTCAGATCTTAACCCCAGTGTGCAGAAAGTGTCAAAACGTGTTTTTCAGCAGAAATAAACATGTTTCTGCAAGTTTGGTCAACCCCATGTAAGTTATGGGGCAGTAACAGCACACTTTTCAAAACGTGTTTTTCAGCCCGAAATAAACGCGTTTTTTCAGACAACTGAATCCCCATGTAACAGCAAGGCTCAGAAGAGCCCACACACTCAGATCTTAACCCCAGTGTGCAGAAAGGGTCAAAACGTGTTTTTCAGCAGAAATAAACATGTTTCTGCAAGTTTGGTCAACCCCATGTAAGTTATGGTTCAGTAACAGCACCCTTTTCAAAACGTGTTTTTCAGCCCGAAATAAACGCGTTTTTTCAGACAACTGAATCCCCATGTAACAGCAAGGCTCAGAAGAGCCCACACACTCAGATCTTAACCCCAGTGCGCAGAAAGTGTCAAAACGTGTTTTTCAGCAGAAATAAACATGTTTCTGCAAGTTTGGTCAACCCCATGTAAGTTATGGGGCAGTAACAGCACCCTTTTCAAAACGTGTTTTTCAGCCCGAAATAAACGCGTTTTTTCAGACAACTGAATCCCCATGTAACAGCAAGGCTCAGAAGAGCCCACACACTCAGATCTTAACCCCAGTGTGCAGAAAGTGTCAAAACGTGTTTTTCAGCAGAAATAAACATGTTTCTGCAAGTTTGGTCAAACCCATGTAAGTTATGGGGCAGTAACAGCACCCTTTTCAAAACGTGTTTTTCAGCCCGAAATAAACGCGTTTTTTCAGACAACTGAATCCCCATGTAACAGCAAGGCTCAGAAGAGCCCACACACTCAGATCTTAACCCCAGTGTGCAGAAAGTGTCAAAACGTGTTTTTCAGCAGAAATAAACATGTTTCTGCAAGTTTGGTCAACCCCATGTAAGTTATGGGGCAGTAACAGCACCCTTTTCAAAACGTGTTTTTCAGCCCGAAATAAACGCGTTTTTTCAGCCAACTGAATCCCCATGTAACAGCAAAACTCAGAAGAGCCCACACACTCAGATCTTAACCCCAGTGTGCAGAAAGGGTCAAAACCTGTTTTTCAGCAGAAATAAACATGTTTCTGCAAGTTTGGTCAACCCCATGTAAGTTATGGGGCAGTAACAGCACCCTTTTCAAAACGTGTTTTTCAGCCCGAAATAAACGCGTTTTTTCAGACAACTGAATCCCCATGTAACAGCAAAACTCAGAAGAGCCCACACACTCAGATCTTAACCCCAGTGTGCAGAAAGGGTCAAAACGTGTTTTTCAGCAGAAGTAAACATGTTTCTGCAAGTTTGGTCAATCCCATGTAAGTTATGGGGCAGTAACAGCACCCTTTTCAAAACGTGTTTTTCAGCCCGAAATAAACGCGTTTTTTCAGACAACTGAATCCCCATGTAACAGCAAGGCTCAGAAGAGCCCACACACTCAGATCTTAACCCCAGTGTGCAGAAAGGGTCAAAACGTGTTTTTCAGCAGAAATAAACATGTTTCTGCAAGTTTGGTCAACCCCATGTAAGTTATGGGGCAGTAACAGCACCCTTTTCAAAACGTGTTTTTCAGCCCGAAATAGACGTGTTTTTTCAAACAACTGAATCCCCATGTAACAGCAAGGCTCAGAAGAGCCCACACACTCAGATTTTAACCCCAGTGTGCAGAAAGGGTCAAAACGTGTTTTTCAGCAGAAATAAACATGTTTCTGCAAGTTTGGTCAACCCCATGTAAGTTATGGGGCAGTAACAGCACCCTTTTCAAAACGTGTTTTTCAGCCCGAAATAAACGCGTTTTTTCAGACAACTGAATCCCCATGTAACAGCAAGGCTCAGAAGAGCCCACACACTCAGATCTTAACCCCAGTGTGCAGAAAGTGTCAAAACGTGTTTTTCAGCAGAAATAAACATGTTTCTGCAAGTTTGGTCAACCCCATGTAAGTTATGGAGCAGTAACAGCACCCTTTTCAAAACGTGTTTTTCAGCCCGAAATAAACGCGTTTTTTCAGACAACTGAATCCCCATGTAACAGCAAGGCTCAGAAGAGCCCACACACTCAGATCTTAACCCCAGTGTGCAGAAAGTGTCAAAACGTGTTTTTCAGCAGAAATAAACATGTTTCTGCAAGTTTGGTCAACCCCATGTAAGTTATGGGGCAGTAACAGCACCCTTTTCAAAACGTGTTTTTCAGCCCGAAATAAACGCGTTTTTTCAGCCAACTGAATCCCCATGTAACAGCAAAACTCAGAAGAGCCCACACACTCAGATCTTAACCCCAGTGTGCAGAAAGGGTCAAAACGTGTTTTTCAGCAGAAATAAACATGTTTCTGCAAGTTTGGTCAACCCCATGTAAGTTATGGGGCAGTAACAGCACCCTTTTCAAAACGTGTTTTTCAGCCCGAAATAAACGCGTTTTTTCAGACAACTGAATCCCCATGTAACAGCAAAACTCAGAAGAGCCCACACACTCAGATCTTAACCCCAGTGTGCAGAAAGGGTCAAAACGTGTTTTTCAGCAGAAGTAAACATGTTTCTGCAAGTTTGGTCAATCCCATGTAAGTTATGGGGCAGTAACAGCACCCTTTTCAAAACGTGTTTTTCAGCCCGAAATAAACGCGTTTTTTCAGACAACTGAATCCCCATGTAACAGCAAGGCTCAGAAGAGCCCACACACTCAGATCTTAACCCCAGTGTGCAGAAAGGGTCAAAACGTGTTTTTCAGCAGAAATAAACATGTTTCTGCAAGTTTGGTCAACCCCATGTAAGTTATGGGGCAGTAACAGCACACTTTTCAAAACGTGTTTTTCAGCCCGAAATAAACGCGTTTTTTCAGACAACTGAATCCCCATGTAACAGCAAGGCTCAGAAGAGCCCACACACTCAGATCTTAACCCCAGTGTGCAGAAAGTGTCAAAACGTGTTTTTCAGCAGAAATAAACATGTTTCTGCAAGTTTGGTCAACCCCATGTAAGTTATGGGGCAGTAACAGCACCCTTTTCAAAACGTGTTTTTCAGCCCGAAATAAACGCGTTTTTTCAGCCAACTGAATCCCCATGTAACAGCAAAACTCAGAAGAGCCCACACACTCAGATCTTAACCCCAGTGTGCAGAAAGGGTCAAAACGTGTTTTTCAGCAGAAATAAACATGTTTCTGCAAGTTTGGTCAACCCCATGTAAGTTATGGGGCAGTAACAGCACCCTTTTCAAAACGTGTTTTTCAGCCCGAAATAAACGCGTTTTTTCAGACAACTGAATCCCCATGTAACAGCAAAACTCAGAAGAGCCCACACACTCAGATCTTAACCCCAGTGTGCAGAAAGGGTCAAAACGTGTTTTTCAGCAGAAGTAAACATGTTTCTGCAAGTTTGGTCAATCCCATGTAAGTTATGGGGCAGTAACAGCACCCTTTTCAAAACGTGTTTTTCAGCCCGAAATAGACGTGTTTTTTCAAACAACTAAATCCCCATGTAACAGCAAGGCTCAGAAGAGCCCACACACTCAGATCTTAACCCCATTGTGCAGAAAGTGTCAAAACGTGTTTTTCAGAAGAAATAAACATGTTTCTGCAAGTTTGGTCAACCCCATGTAAGTTATGGGGCAGTAACAGCACCCTTTTCAAAACGTGTTTTTCAGCCCGAAATAAACGCGTTTTTTCAGACAACTGAATCCCCATGTAACAGCAAGGCTCAGAAGAGCCCACACACTCAGATCTTAACCCCAGTGTGCAGAAAGTGTCAAAACGTGTTTTTCAGCAGAAATAAACATGTTTCTGCAAGTTTGGTCAACCCCATGTAAGTTATGGGGCAGTAACAGCACACTTTTCAAAACGTGTTTTTCAGCCCGAAATAAACGCGTTTTTTCAGACAACTGAATCCCCATGTAACAGCAAGGCTCAGAAGAGCCCACACACTCAGATCTTAACCCCAGTGTGCAGAAAGGGTCAAAACGTGTTTTTCAGCAGAAATAAACATGTTTCTGCAAGTTTGGTCAACCCCATGTAAGTTATGGTTCAGTAACAGCACCCTTTTCAAAACGTGTTTTTCAGCCCGAAATAAACGCGTTTTTTCAGACAACTGAATCCCCATGTAACAGCAAGGCTCAGAAGAGCCCACACACTCAGATCTTAACCCCAGTGCGCAGAAAGTGTCAAAACGTGTTTTTCAGCAGAAATAAACATGTTTCTGCAAGTTTGGTCAACCCCATGTAAGTTATGGGGCAGTAACAGCACCCTTTTCAAAACGTGTTTTTCAGCCCGAAATAAACGCGTTTTTTCAGACAACTGAATCCCCATGTAACAGCAAGGCTCAGAAGAGCCCACACACTCAGATCTTAACCCCAGTGTGCAGAAAGTGTCAAAACGTGTTTTTCAGCAGAAATAAACATGTTTCTGCAAGTTTGGTCAAACCCATGTAAGTTATGGGGCAGTAACAGCACCCTTTTCAAAACGTGTTTTTCAGCCCGAAATAAACGCGTTTTTTCAGACAACTGAATCCCCATGTAACAGCAAGGCTCAGAAGAGCCCACACACTCAGATCTTAACCCCAGTGTGCAGAAAGTGTCAAAACGTGTTTTTCAGCAGAAATAAACATGTTTCTGCAAGTTTGGTCAACCCCATGTAAGTTATGGGGCAGTAACAGCACCCTTTTCAAAACGTGTTTTTCAGCCCGAAATAAACGCGTTTTTTCAGCCAACTGAATCCCCATGTAACAGCAAAACTCAGAAGAGCCCACACACTCAGATCTTAACCCCAGTGTGCAGAAAGGGTCAAAACCTGTTTTTCAGCAGAAATAAACATGTTTCTGCAAGTTTGGTCAACCCCATGTAAGTTATGGGGCAGTAACAGCACCCTTTTCAAAACGTGTTTTTCAGCCCGAAATAAACGCGTTTTTTCAGACAACTGAATCCCCATGTAACAGCAAAACTCAGAAGAGCCCACACACTCAGATCTTAACCCCAGTGTGCAGAAAGGGTCAAAACGTGTTTTTCAGCAGAAGTAAACATGTTTCTGCAAGTTTGGTCAATCCCATGTAAGTTATGGGGCAGTAACAGCACCCTTTTCAAAACGTGTTTTTCAGCCCGAAATAAACGCGTTTTTTCAGACAACTGAATCCCCATGTAACAGCAAGGCTCAGAAGAGCCCACACACTCAGATCTTAACCCCAGTGTGCAGAAAGGGTCAAAACGTGTTTTTCAGCAGAAATAAACATGTTTCTGCAAGTTTGGTCAACCCCATGTAAGTTATGGGGCAGTAACAGCACCCTTTTCAAAACGTGTTTTTCAGCCCGAAATAGACGTGTTTTTTCAAACAACTGAATCCCCATGTAACAGCAAGGCTCAGAAGAGCCCACACACTCAGATTTTAACCCCAGTGTGCAGAAAGGGTCAAAACGTGTTTTTCAGCAGAAATAAACATGTTTCTGCAAGTTTGGTCAACCCCATGTAAGTTATGGGGCAGTAACAGCACCCTTTTCAAAACGTGTTTTTCAGCCCGAAATAAACGCGTTTTTTCAGACAACTGAATCCCCATGTAACAGCAAGGCTCAGAAGAGCCCACACACTCAGATCTTAACCCCAGTGTGCAGAAAGTGTCAAAACGTGTTTTTCAGCAGAAATAAACATGTTTCTGCAAGTTTGGTCAACCCCATGTAAGTTATGGAGCAGTAACAGCACCCTTTTCAAAACGTGTTTTTCAGCCCGAAATAAACGCGTTTTTTCAGACAACTGAATCCCCATGTAACAGCAAGGCTCAGAAGAGCCCACACACTCAGATCTTAACCCCAGTGTGCAGAAAGTGTCAAAACGTGTTTTTCAGCAGAAATAAACATGTTTCTGCAAGTTTGGTCAACCCCATGTAAGTTATGGGGCAGTAACAGCACCCTTTTCAAAACGTGTTTTTCAGCCCGAAATAAACGCGTTTTTTCAGCCAACTGAATCCCCATGTAACAGCAAAACTCAGAAGAGCCCACACACTCAGATCTTAACCCCAGTGTGCAGAAAGGGTCAAAACGTGTTTTTCAGCAGAAATAAACATGTTTCTGCAAGTTTGGTCAACCCCATGTAAGTTATGGGGCAGTAACAGCACCCTTTTCAAAACGTGTTTTTCAGCCCGAAATAAACGCGTTTTTTCAGACAACTGAATCCCCATGTAACAGCAAAACTCAGAAGAGCCCACACACTCAGATCTTAACCCCAGTGTGCAGAAAGGGTCAAAACGTGTTTTTCAGCAGAAGTAAACATGTTTCTGCAAGTTTGGTCAATCCCATGTAAGTTATGGGGCAGTAACAGCACCCTTTTCAAAACGTGTTTTTCAGCCCGAAATAAACGCGTTTTTTCAGACAACTGAATCCCCATGTAACAGCAAGGCTCAGAAGAGCCCACACACTCAGATCTTAACCCCAGTGTGCAGAAAGGGTCAAAACGTGTTTTTCAGCAGAAATAAACATGTTTCTGCAAGTTTGGTCAACCCCATGTAAGTTATGGGGCAGTAACAGCACCCTTTTCAAAACGTGTTTTTCAGCCCGAAATAGACGTGTTTTTTCAAACAACTGAATCCCCATGTAACAGCAAGGCTCAGAAGAGCCCACACACTCAGATTTTAACCCCAGTGTGCAGAAAGGGTCAAAACGTGTTTTTCAGCAGAAATAAACATGTTTCTGCAAGTTTGGTCAACCCCATGTAAGTTATGGGGCAGTAACAGCACCCTTTTCAAAACGTGTTTTTCAGCCCGAAATAAACGCGTTTTTTCAGACAACTGAATCCCCATGTAACAGCAAGGCTCAGAAGAGCCCACACACTCAGATCTTAACCCCAGTGTGCAGAAAGTGTCAAAACGTGTTTTTCAGCAGAAATAAACATGTTTCTGCAAGTTTGGTCAACCCCATGTAAGTTATGGGGCAGTAACAGCACCCTTTTCAAAACGTGTTTTTCAGCCCGAAATAAACGCGTTTTTTCAGACAACTGAATCCCCATGTAACAGCAAGGCTCAGAAGAGCCCACACACTCAGATCTTAACCCCAGTGTGCAGAAAGTGTCAAAACGTGTTTTTCAGCAGAAATAAACATGTTTCTGCAAGTTTGGTCAACCCCATGTAAGTTATGGGGCAGTAACAGCACACTTTTCAAAACGTGTTTTTCAGCCCGAAATAAACGCGTTTTTTCAGACAACTGAATCCCCATGTAACAGCAAGGCTCAGAAGAGCCCACACACTCAGATCTTAACCCCAGTGTGCAGAAAGTGTCAAAACGTGTTTTTCAGCAGAAATAAACATGTTTCTGCAAGTTTGGTCAACCCCATGTAAGTTATGGGGCAATAACAGCACCCTTTTCAAAACGTGTTTTTCAGCCCGAAATAAACGCGTTTTTTCAGACAACTGAATCCCCATGTAACAACAAAACTCAGAAGACCCACACACTCAGATCTGAACCCCAGTGTGCAGAAAGGGTCAAAACGTGTTTTTCAACAGAAATAAACATGTTTCTGCAAGTTTGGTCAACCCCATGTAAGTTATGGGGCAGTAACAGCACCCTTTTCAAAACGTGTTTTTCAGCCCGAAATAAACGCGTTTTTTCAGACAACTGAATCCCCATGTAACAGCAAGGCTCAGAAGAGCCCACACACTCAGATCTTAACCCCAGTGTGCAGAAAGGGTCAAAACGTGTTTTTCAGTAGAAATAAACATGTTTCTGCAAGTTTGGTCAACCCCATGTAAGTTATGGGGAAGTAACAGCACCCTTTTCAAAACGTGTTTTTCAGCCCGAAATAAACGCGTTTTTTCAGACAACTGAATCCCCATGTAACAGCAAGGCTCAGAAGAGCCCACACACTCAGCTCTTAACCCCACTGTGCAGAAAGGGTCAAAACGTGTTTTTCAGCAGAAATAAACATGTTTCTGCAAGTTTGGTCAACCCCATGTAAGTTATGGGGCAGTAACAGCACCCTTTTCAAAACGTGTTTTTCAGCCCGAAATAAACGCGTTTTTTCAGACAACTGAATCCCCAAGTAACAGCAAGTCTCAGAAGAGCCCACACACTCAGATCTTAACCCCAGTGTGCAGAAAGGGTCAAAACGTGTTTTTCAGCAGAAATAAACATGTTTCTGCAAGTTTGGTCTACCCCATGTAAGTTATAGGGCAGTTACAGCACCCTTTTCAAAACGTGTTTTTCAGCCCGAAATAAACGCTTTTTTTCAGACAACTGAATCCCCAAGTAACAGCAAGTCTCAGAAGAGCCCACACACTCAGCTCTGAACCCCAGTGTGCAGAAAGGGTCAAAACGTGTTTTTCAGCAGAAATAAACATGTTTCTGCAAGTTTGGTCAACCCCATGTAAGTTATGGGGCAGTAACAGCACCCTTTTCAAAACGTGTTTTTCAGCCCGAAATAAACGTGTTTTTTCAGACAATTGAATCCCCATGTAACAGCAAGGCTCAGAAGAGCCCACACACTCAGATCTTAACCCCAGTGTGCAGAAAGGGTCAAAACGTGTTTTTCAGCAGAAATAAACATGTTTCTGCAAGTTTGGTCAACCCCATGTAAGTTATGGGGCAGTAACAGCACCCTTTTCAAAACGTGTTTTTCAGCCCGAAATAAACGCGTTTTTTCAGACAACTGAATCCCCATGTAACAACAAAACTCAGAAGAGCCCACACACTCAGATCTTAACCCCAGTGTGCAGAAAGGGTCAAAACGTGTTTTTCAGCAGAAATAAACATGTTTCTGCAAGTTTGGTCAACCCCATGTAAGTTATGGGGCAGTAACAGCACCCTTTTCAAAACGTGTTTTTCAGCCCGAAATAAACGCGTTTTTTCAGACAACTGAATCCCCATGTAACAGCAAGGCTCAGAAGAGCCCACACACTCAGATCTTAACCCCAGTGTGCAGAAAGGGTCAAAACGTGTTTTTCAGTAGAAATAAACATGTTTCTGCAAGTTTGGTCAACCCCATGTAAGTTATGGGGAAGTAACAGCACCCTTTTCAAAACGTATTTTTCAGCCCGAAATAAACGCGTTTTTTCAGACAACTGAATCCCCATGTAACAGCAAGGCTCAGAAGAGCCCACACACTCAGCTCTTAACCCCACTGTGCAGAAAGGGTCAAAACGTGTTTTTCAGCAGAAATAAACATGTTTCTGCAAGTTTGGTCAACCCCATGTAAGTTATGGGGCAGTAACAGCACCCTTTTCAAAACGTGTTTTTCAGCCCGAAATAAACGCGTTTTTTCAGACAACTGAATCCCCAAGTAACAGCAAGTCTCAGAAGAGCCCACACACTCAGATCTTAACCCCAGTGTGCAGAAAGGGTCAAAACGTGTTTTTCAGCAGAAATAAACATGTTTCTGCAAGTTTGGTCTACCCCATGTAAGTTATAGGGCAGTTACAGCACCCTTTTCAAAACTTGTTTTTCAGCCCGAAATAAACGCTTTTTTTCAGACAACTGAATCCCCAAGTAACAGCAAGTCTCAGAAGAGCCCACACACTCAGCTCTGAACCCCAGTGTGCAGAAAGGGTCAAAACGTGTTTTTCAGCAGAAATAAACATGTTTCTGCAAGTTTGGTCAACCCCATGTAAGTTATGGGGCAGTAACAGCACCCTTTTCAAAACGTGTTTTTCAGCCCGAAATAAACGCGTTTTTTCAGACAACTGAATCCCCAAGTAACAGCAAGTCTCAGAAGAGCCCACACACTCAGCTCTTAACCCCAGTGTGCAGAAAGGGTCAAAACGTGTTTTTCAGCAGAAATAAACATGTTTCTGCAACTTTGGTCAACCCCACGTAAGTTATGGGGCAGTAACAGCACACTTTTCAAAACGTGTTTTTCAGCCCGAAATAAACGCGTTTTTTCAGACAACTGAATCCCCATGTAACAGCAAGGCTCAGAAGAGCCCACACCCTCAGCTCTTAACCCCAGTGTGTAGAAAGCGTCAAAACGTGTTTTTCAGCAGAAATAAACATGTTTCTGCAAGTTTGGTCAACCCCATGTAAGTTAAGGGGCAGTAACTGCACCCTTTTCAAAACGTGTTTTTCAGCCCGAAATAAACGCGTTTTTTCAGACAACTGAATCCCCATGTAACAGCAAGGCTCAGAAGAGCCCACACCCTCAGCTCTTAACCCCAGTGTGTAGAAAGGGTCAAAACGTGTTTTTCAACAGAAATAAACATGTTTCTGCAAGTTTAGTCAACCCCATGTAAGTTATGGGGCAGTAACAGCACCCTTTTCAAAACGTGTTTTTCAGCCCGAAATAAACGCGTTTTTTCAGACAACTGAATCCCCATGTAACAGCAAAACTCAGAAGAGCCCACACACTCAGATCTTAACCCCAGTGTGTAGAAAGGGTCAAAACGTGTTTTTCAGCAGAAATAAACATGTTTCTGCAAGTTTGGTCAACCCCATGTAAGTTATGGGGCAGTAACAGCACCCTTTTCAAAACGTGTTTTTCAGCCCGAAATAAACGCGTTTTTTCAGACAACTGAATCCCCATGTAACAGCAAGGCTCAGAAGAGCCCACACACTCAGCTCTTAACCCCACTGTGCAGAAAGGGTCAAAACGTGTTTTTCAGCAGAAATAAACATGTTTCTGCAAGTTTGGTCAACCCCATGTAAGTTATGGGGCAGTAACAGCACCCTTTTCAAAACGTGTTTTTCAGCCCGAAATAAACGCGTTTTTTCAGACAACTGAATCCCCAAGTAACAGCAAGTCTCAGAAGAGCCCACACACTCAGATCTTAACCCCAGTGTGCAGAAAGGGTCAAAACGTGTTTTTCAGCAGAAATAAACATTTTTCTGCAAGTTTGGTCAACCCCATGTAAGTTATGGGGCAGTAACAGCACCCTTTTCAAAACGTGTTTTTCAGCCCGAAATAAACGCGTTTTTTCAGACAACTGAATCCCCATGTAACAGCAAGGCTCAGAAGAGCCCACACACTCAGATCTTAACCCCAGTGTGCAGAAAGTGTCAAAACGTGTTTTTCAGCAGAAATAAACATGTTTCTGCAAGTTTGGTCAACCCCATGTAAGTTATGGGGCAGTAAAAGCACCCTTTTCAAAACGTGTTTTTCAGCCCGAAATAAACGCGTTTTTTCAGACAACTGAATCCCCATGTAACAGCAAGGCTCAGAAGAGCCCACACACTCAGATCTTAACCCCAGTGTGCAGAAAGGGTCAAAACGTGTTTTTCAGCAGAAATAAACATGTTTCTGCAAGTTTGGTCAACCCCATGTAAGTTATGGGGCAGTAACAGCACCCTTTTCAAAACGTGTTTTTCAGCACGAAATAAACGCGTTCTTTCAGACAACTGAATCCCCATGTAACAGCAAGGCTCAGAAGAGCCCACACACTCAGCTCTTAACCCCACTGTGCAGAAAGGGTCAAAATGTGTTTTTCAGCAGAAATAAACATGTTTCTGCAAGTTTGGTCAACCCCATGTAAGTTATGGGGCAGTACCAGCACCCTTTTAAAAACGTGTTTTTCAGCCCGAAATAAACGCTTTTTTTCAGACAACTGAATCCCCATGTAACAGCAAGGCTCAGAAGAGCCCACACACTCAGATCTTAACCCCAGTGTGCAGAAAGTGTCAAAACGTGTTTTTCAGCAGAAATAAACATGTTTCTGCAAGTTTGGTCAACCCCATGTAAGTTATGGGGCAGTAACAGCACACTTTTCAAAACGTGTTTTTCAGCCCGAAATAAACGCGTTTTTTCAGACAACTGAATCCCCATGTAACAGCAAGGCTCAGAAGAGCCAACACACTCAGATCTTAACCCCAGTGTGCAGAAAGTGTCAAAACGTGTTTTTCAGCAGAAATAAACATGTTTCTGCAAGTTTGGTCAACCCCATGTAAGTTATGGGGCAGTAACAGCACCCTTTTCAAAACGTGTTTTTCAGCCCGAAATAAACGCGTTTTTTCAGACAACTGAATCCCCATGTAACAGCAAAACTCAGAAGAGCCCACACACTCAGATCTTAACCCCAGTGTGCAGAAAGGGTCAAAACGTGTTTTTCAGCAGAAATAAACATGTTTCTGCAAGTTTGGTCAACCCCATGTAAGTTATGTGGCAGTAACAGCACCCTTTTCAAAACGTGTTTTTCAGCCCGAAAGAAACGCGTTTTTTCAGACAACTGAATCCCCATGTAACAGCAAAACTCAGAAGAGCCCACACACTCAGATCTTAACCCCAGTGTGCAGAAAGGGTCAAAACGTGTTTTTCAGCAGAAATAAACATGTTTCTGCAAGTTTGGTCAACCCCATGTAAGTTATGGGGCAGTAACAGCACCCTTTTCAAAACGTGTTTTTCAGCCCGAAATAAACGCGTTTTTTCAGACAACTGAATCCCCATGTAACAGCAAAACTCAGAAGAGCCCACACACTCAGATCTTAACCCCAGTGTGCAGAAAGGGTCAAAACGTGTTTTTCAGCAGAAATAAACATGTTTCTGCAAGTTTGGTCAACCCCATGTAAGTTATGGGGCAGTAACAGCACCCTTTTCAAAACGTGTTTTTACGCCCGAAATAAACGCGTTTTTTCAGACAACTGAATCCCCATGTAACAGCAAAACTCAGAAGAGCCCACACACTCAGATCTTAACCCCAGTGTGCAGAAAGGGTCAAAACGTGTTTTTCAGCAGAAATAAACATGTTTCTGCAAGTTTGGTCAACCCCATGTAAGTTAAGGGGCAGTAACAGCACACTTTTCAAAACGTGTTTTTACGCCCGAAATAAACGCGTTTTTTCAGACAACTGAATCCCCATGTAACAGCAAAACTCAGAAGAGCCCACACACTCAGATCTTAACCCCAGTGTGCAGAAAGGGTCAAAACGTGTTTTTCAGCAGAAATAAACATGTTTCTGCAAGTTTGGTCAACCCCTTGTAAGTTATGGGGCAGTACCAGCACCCTTTTCAAAACGTGTTTTTCAGCCCGAAATAAACGCGTTTTTTCAGACATCTGAATCCCCATGTAACAGCAAAACTCAGAAGAGCCCACACACTCAAATCTTAACCCCAGTGTGCAGAAAGGGTCAAAACGTGTTTTTCAGCAGAAATAAACATGTTTCTGCAAGTTTGGTCAACCCCATGTAAGTTATGGGGCAGTTACAGCACCCTTTTCAAAACGTGTTTTTCAGCCCGAAATAAACGCGTTTTTTCAGACAACTGAATCCCCATGTAACAGCAAAACTCAGAAGAGCCCACACACTCAGATCTTAACCCCAGTGTGCAGAAAATGTCAAAACGTTTTTTTCAGCAGAAATAAACATGTTTCTGCAAGTTTGGTCAACCCCATGTAAGTTATGGGGCAGTAACAGCACCCTTTTCAAAACGTGTTTTTCAGCCCGAAATAAACGCGTTTTTTCAGACAACTGAATCCCCATGTAACAGCAAGGCTCAGAAGAGCCCACACACTCAGATCTTAACCCCAGTGTGCAGAAAGGGTCAAAACGTGTTTTTCAGCAGAAATAAACATGTTTCTGCAAGTTTGGTCAACCCCATGTAAGTTATGGGGCAGTAACAGCACCCTTTTAAAAACGTGTTTTTCAGCCCGAAATAAACGCTTTTTTTCAGACAACTGAATCCCCATGTAACAGCAAGGCTCAGAAGAGCCCACACACTCAGATCTTGACCCCAGTGTGCAGAAAGTGTCAAAACGTGTTTTTCAGCAGAAATAAACATGTTTCTGCAAGTTTGGTCAACCCCATGTAAGTTATGGGGCAGTAACAGCACCCTTTTCAAAACGTGTTTTTCAGCCCGAAATAAACGCGTTTTTTCAGACAACTGAATCCCCATGTAACAGCAAAACTCAGAAGAGCCCACACACTCAGATCTTAACCCCAGTGTGCAGAAAGGGTCAAAACGTGTTTTTCAGCAGAAATAAACATGTTTCTGCAAGTTTGGTCAACCCCATGTAAGTTATGGGGCAGTAACAGCACCCTTTTCAAAACGTGTTTTTCAGCCCGAAATAAACGCGTTTTTTCAGACAACTGAATCCCCATGTAACAGCAAAACTCAGAAGAGCCCACACACTCAGATCTTAACCCCAGTGTGCAGAAAGGGTCAAAACGTGTTTTTCAGCAGAAATAAACATGTTTCTGCAAGTTTGGTCAACCCCATGTAAGTTATGGGGCAGTAACAGCACCCTTTTCAAAACGTGTTTTTCAGCCCGAAATAGACGTGTTTTTTCAAACAACTGAATCCCCATGTAACAGCAAGGCTCAGAAGAGCCCACACACTCAGATTTTAACCCCAGTGTGCAGAAAGGGTCAAAACGTGTTTTTCAGCAGAAATAAACATGTTTCTGCAAGTTTGGTCAACCCCATGTAAGTTATGGGGCAGTAACAGCACCCTTTTCAAAACGTGTTTTTCAGCCCGAAATAAACGCGTTTTTTCAGACAACTGAATCCCCATGTAACAGCAAGGCTCAGAAGAGCCCACACACTCAGATCTTAACCCCAGTGTGCAGAAAGTGTCAAAACGTGTTTTTCAGCAGAAATAAACATGTTTCTGCAAGTTTGGTCAACCCCATGTAAGTTATGGGGCAGTAACAGCACCCTTTTCAAAACGTGTTTTTCAGCCCGAAATAAACGCGTTTTTTCAGACAACTGAATCCCCATGTAACAGCAAGGCTCAGAAGAGCCCACACACTCAGATCTTAACCCCAGTGTGCAGAAAGTGTCAAAACGTGTTTTTCAGCAGAAATAAACATGTTTCTGCAAGTTTGGTCAACCCCATGTAAGTTATGGGGCAGTAACAGCACCCTTTTCAAAACGTGTTTTTCAGCCCGAAATAAACGCGTTTTTTCAGACAACTGAATCCCCATGTAACAGCAAAACTCAGAAGAGCCCACACACTCAGATCTTAACCCCAGTGTGCAGAAAGGGTCAAAACGTGTTTTTCAGCAGAAATAAACATGTTTCTGCAAGTTTGGTCAACCCCATGTAAGTTAAGGGGCAGTAACAGCACACTTTTCAAAACGTGTTTTTCAGCCCGAAATAAACGCGTTTTTTCAGACAACTGAATCCCCATGTAAAAGCAAGGCTCAGAAGAGCCCACACCCTCAGCTCTTAACCCCAGTGTGCAGAAAGGGTCAAAACGTGTTTTTCAGCAGAAATAAACATGTTTCTGCAAGTTTGGTCAACCCCATGTAAGTTAAGGGGCAGTAACAGCACCCTATTCAAAACGTGTTTTTCAGCCCGAAATAAACGCGTTTTTTCAGACAACTGAATCCCCATGTAACAGCAAAACTCAGAAGAGCCCACACACTCAGATCTTAACCCCAGTGTGCAGAAAATGTCAAAACGTTTTTTTCAGCAGAAATAAACATGTTTCTGCAAGTTTGGTCAACCCCATGTAAGTTATGGGGCAGTAACAGCACCCTTTTCAAAACGTGTTTTTCAGCCCGAAATAAACGCGTTTTTTCAGACAACTGAATCCCCATGTAACAGCAAGGCTCAGAAGAGCCCACACACTCAGATCTTAACCCCAGTGTGCAGAAAGGGTCAAAACGTGTTTTTCAGCAGAAATAAACATGTTTCTGCAAGTTTGGTCAACCCCATTGTAAGTTATGGGGCAGTAACAGCACCCTTTCAAAACGTGTTTTTCAGCACGAAATAAACGCGTTCTTTCAGACAACTGAATCCCCATGTAACAGCAAGGCTCAGAAGAGCCCACACACTCAGCTCTTAACCCCACTGTGCAGAAAGGGTCAAAATGTGTTTTTCAGCAGAAATAAACATGTTTCTGCAAGTTTGGTCAACCCCATGTAAGTTATGGGGCAGTACCAGCACCCTTTTAAAAACGTGTTTTTCAGCCCGAAATAAACGCTTTTTTTCAGACAACTGAATCCCAATGTAACAGCAAGGCTCAGAAGAGCCCACACACTCAGATCTTAACCCCAGTGTGCAGAAAGTGTCAAAACGTGTTTTTCAGCAGAAATAAACATGTTTCTGCAAGTTTGGTCAACCCCATGTAAGTTATGGGGCAGTAACAGCACACTTTTCAAAACGTGTTTTTCAGCCCGAAATAAACGCGTTTTTTCAGACAAACTGAATCCCCATGTAACAGCAAAACTCAGAAGAGCCCACACACTCAGATCTTAACCCCAGTGTGCAGAAAGGGTCAAAACGTGTTTTTCAGCAGAAATAAACATGTTTCTGCAAGTTTGGTCAACCCCATGTAAGTTTGGGGCAGTAACAGCACCCTTTTCAAAACGTGTTTTTCAGCCCGAAATAAACGCGTTTTTTCAGACAATTGAATCCCCATGTAACAGCAAAACTCAGAAGAGCCCACACACTCAGATCTTAACCCCAGTGTGCAGAAAGGGTCAAAACGTGTTTTTCAGCAGAAATAAACATGTTTCTGCAAGTTTGGTCAACCCCATGTAAGTTATGGGGCAGTAACAGCACCCTTTTCAAAACGTGTTTTTCAGCCCGAAATAAACGCGTTTTTTCAGACAACTGAATCCCCATGTAACAGCAAAACTCAGAAGAGCCCACACACTCAGATCTTAACCCCAGTGTGCAGAAAGGGTCAAAACGTGTTTTTCAGCAGAAATAAACATGTTTCTGCAAGTTTGGTCAACCCCATGTAAGTTATGGGGCAGTAACAGCACCCTTTTCAAAACGTGTTTTTCAGCCCGAAATAGACGTGTTTTTTCAAACAACTGAATCCCCATGTAACAGCAAGGCTCAGAAGAGCCCACACACTCAGATTTTAACCCCAGTGTGCAGAAAGGGTCAAAACGTGTTTTTCAGCAGAAATAAACATGTTTCTGCAAGTTTGGTCAACCCCATGTAAGTTATGGGGCAGTAACAGCACACTTTTCAAAACGTGTTTTTCAGCCCGAAATAAACGCGTTTTTTCAGACAACTGAATCCCCATGTAACAGCAAGGCTCAGAAGAGCCCACACACTCAGATCTTAACCCCAGTGTGCAGAAAGTGTCAAAACGTGTTTTTCAGCAGAAATAAACATGTTTCTGCAAGTTTGGTCAACCCCATGTAAGTTATGGGGCAGTAACAGCACCCTTTTCAAAACGTGTTTTTCAGCCCGAAATAAACGCGTTTTTTCAGACAACTGAATCCCCATGTAACAGCAAGGCTCAGAAGAGCCCACACACTCAGATCTTAACCCCAGTGTGCAGAAAGTGTCAAAACGTGTTTTTCAGCAGAAATAAACATGTTTCTGCAAGTTTGGTCAACCCCATGTAAGTTATGGGGCAGTAACAGCACACTTTTCAAAACGTGTTTTTCAGCCCGAAATAAACGCGTTTTTTCAGACAACTGAATCCCCATGTAACAGCAAGGCTCAGAAGAGCCCACACACTCAGATCTTAACCCCAGTGTGCAGAAAGTGTCAAAACGTGTTTTTCAGCAGAAATAAACATGTTTCTGCAAGTTTGGTCAACCCCATGTAAGTTATGGGGCAATAACAGCACCCTTTTCAAAACGTGTTTTTCAGCCCGAAATAAACGCGTTTTTTCAGACAACTGAATCCCCATGTAACAACAAAACTCAGAAGACCCACACACTCAGATCTTAACCCCAGTGTGCAGAAAGGGTCAAAACGTGTTTTTCAACAGAAATAAACATGTTTCTGCAAGTTTGGTCAACCCCATGTAAGTTATGGGGCAGTAACAGCACCCTTTTCAAAACGTGTTTTTCAGCCCGAAATAAACGCGTTTTTTCAGACAACTGAATCCCCATGTAACAGCAAGGCTCAGAAGAGCCCACACACTCAGATCTTAACCCCATTGTGCAGAAAGGGTCAAAACGTGTTTTTCAGTAGAAATAAACATGTTTCTGCAAGTTTGGTCAACCCCATGTAAGTTATGGGGCAGTAACAGCACCCTTTTCAAAACGTGTTTTTCAGCCCGAAATAAACGCGTTTTTTCAGACAACTGAATCCCCAAGTAACAGCAAGTCTCAGAAGAGCCCACACACTCAGATCTTAACCCCAGTGTGCAGAAAGGGTCAAAACGTGTTTTTCAGCAGAAATAAACATGTTTCTGCAAGTTTGGTCAACCCCATGTAAGTTATGGGGCAGTAACAGCACCCTTTTCAAAACGTGTTTTTCAGCACGAAATAAACGCGTTCTTTCAGACAACTGAATCCCCATGTAACAGCAAGGCTCAGAAGAGCCCACACACTCAGCTCTTAACCCCACTGTGCAGAAAGGGTCAAAATGTGTTTTTCAGCAGAAATAAACATGTTTCTGCAAGTTTGGTCAACCCCATGTAAGTTATGGGGCAGTACCAGCACCCTTTTAAAAACGTGTTTTTCAGCCCGAAATAAACGCTTTTTTTCAGACAACTGAATCCCCATGTAAAAGCAAGGCTCAGAAGAGCCCACACACTCAGATCTTAACCCCAGTGTGCAGAAAGTGTCAAAACGTGTTTTTCAGCAGAAATAAACATGTTTCTGCAAGTTTGGTCAACCCCATGTAAGTTATGGGGCAGTAACAGCACCCTTTTCAAAACGTGTTTTTCAGCCCGAAATAAACGCGTTTTTTCAGACAACTGAATCCCCATGTAACAGCAAAACTCAGAAGAGCCCACACACTCAGATCTTAACCCCAGTGTGCAGAAAGGGTCAAAACGTGTTTTTCAGCAGAAATAAACATGTTTCTGCAAGTTTGGTCAACCCCATGTAAGTTAAGGGGCAGTAACAGCACACTTTTCAAAACGTGTTTTTCAGCCCGAAATAAACGCGTTTTTTCAGACAACTGAATCCCCATGTAACAGCAAGGCTCAGAAGAGCCCACACCCTCAGCTCTTAACCCCAGTGTGCAGAAAGGGTCAAAACGTGTTTTTCAGCAGAAATAAACATGATTCTGCAAGTTTGGTCAACCCCATGTAAGTTAAGGGGCAGTAACAGCACCCTATTCAAAACGTGTTTTTCAGCCCGAAATAAACGCGTTTTTTCAGACAACTGAATCCCCATGTAACAGCAAAACTCAGAAGAGCCCACACACTCAGATCTTAACCCCAGTGTGCAGAAAATGTCAAAACGTTTTTTTCAGCAGAAATAAACATGTTTCTGCAAGTTTGGTCAACCCCATGTAAGTTATGGGGCAGTAACAGCACCCTTTTCAAAACGTGTTTTTCAGCCCGAAATAAACGCGTTTTTTCAGACAACTGAATCCCCATGTAACAGCAAGGCTCAGAAGAGCCCACACACTCAGATCTTAACCCCAGTGTGCAGAAAGGGTCAAAACGTGTTTTACAGCAGAAATAAACATGTTTCTGCAAGTTTGGTCAACCCCATGTAAGTTATGGGGCAGTAACAGCACCCTTTTCAAAACGTGTTTTTCAGCACGAAATAAACGCGTTCTTTCAGACAACTGAATCCCCATGTAACAGCAAGGCTCAGAAGAGCCCACACACTCAGCTCTTAACCCCACTGTGCAGAAAGGGTCAAAATGTGTTTTTCAGCAGAAATAAACATGTTTCTGCAAGTTTGGTCAACCCCATGTAAGTTATGGGGCAGTACCAGCACCCTTTTAAAAACGTGTTTTTCAGCCCGAAATAAACGCTTTTTTTCAGACAACTGAATCCCCATGTAACAGCAAGGCTCAGAAGAGCCCACACACTCAGATCTTAACCCCAGTGTGCAGAAAGTGTCAAAACGTGTTTTTCAGCAGAAATAAACATGTTTCTGCAAGTTTGGTCAACCCCATGTAAGTTATGGGGCAGTAACAGCACACTTTTCAAAACGTGTTTTTCAGCCCGAAATAAACGCGTTTTTTCAGACAACTGAATCCCCATGTAACAGCAAGGCTCAGAAGAGCCCACACACTCAGATCTTAACCCCAGTGTGCAGAAAGTGTCAAAACGTGTTTTTCAGCAGAAATAAACATGTTTCTGCAAGTTTGGTCAACCCCATGTAAGTTATGGGGCAGTAACATCACCCTTTTCAAAACGTGTTTTTCAGCCCGAAATAAACGCGTTTTTTCAGACAACTGAATCCCCATGTAACAGCAAAACTCAGAAGAGCCCACACACTCAGATCTTAACCCCAGTGTGCAGAAAGGGTCAAAACGTGTTTTTCAGCAGAAATAAACATGTTTCTGCAAGTTTGGTCAACCCCATGTAAGTTATGGGGCAGTAACAGCACCCTTTTCAAAACGTGTTTTTCAGCCCGAAATAAACGCGTTTTTTCAGACAATTGAATCCCCATGTAACAGCAAAACTCAGAAGAGCCCACACACTCAGATCTTAACCCCAGTGTGCAGAAAGGGTCAAAACGTGTTTTTCAGCAGAAATAAACATGTTTCTGCAAGTTTGGTCAACCCCATGTAAGTTATGGGGCAGTAACAGCACCCTTTTCAAAACGTGTTTTTCAGCCCGAAATAAACGCGTTTTTTCAGACAACTGAATCCCCATGTAACAGCAAAACTCAGAAGAGCCCACACACTCAGATCTTAACCCCAGTGTGCAGAAAGGGTCAAAACGTGTTTTTCAGCAGAAATAAACATGTTTCTGCAAGTTTGGTCAACCCCATGTAAGTTATGGGGCAGTAACAGCACCCTTTTCAAAACGTGTTTTTCAGCCCGAAATAGACGTGTTTTTTCAAACAACTGAATCCCCATGTAACAGCAAGGCTCAGAAGAGCCCACACACTCAGATTTTAACCCCAGTGTGCAGAAAGGGTCAAAACGTGTTTTTCAGCAGAAATAAACATGTTTCTGCAAGTTTGGTCAACCCCATGTAAGTTATGGGGCAGTAACAGCACCCTTTTCAAAACGTGTTTTTCAGCCCGAAATAAACGCATTTTTTCAGACAACTGAATCCCCATGTAACAGCAAGGCTCAGAAGAGCCCACACACTCAGATCTTAACCCCATTGTGCAGAAAGGGTCAAAACGTGTTTTTCAGTAGAAATAAACATGTTTCTGCAAGTTTGGTCAACCCCATGTAAGTTATGGGGAAGTAACAGCACCCTTTTCAAAACATGTTTTTCAGCCCGAAATAAACGCGTTTTTTCAGACAACTGAATCCCCATGTAACAGCAAGGCTCAGAAGAGCCCACACACTCAGCTCTTAACCCCACTGTGCAGAAAGGGTCAAAACGTGTTTTTCAGCAGAAATAAACATGTTTCTGCAAGTTTGGTCAACCCCATGTAAGTTATGGGGCAGTAACAGCACCCTTTTCAAAACGTGTTTTTCAGCCCGAAATAAACGCGTTTTTTCAGACAACTGAATCCCCAAGTAACAGCAAGTCTCAGAAGAGCCCACACACTCAGATCTTAACCCCAGTGTGCAGAAAGGGTCAAAACGTGTTTTTCAGCAGAAATAAACATGTTTCTGCAAGTTTGGTCTACCCCATGTAAGTTATAGGGCAGTTACAGCACCCTTTTCAAAACGTGTTTTTCAGCCCGAAATAAACGCTTTTTTTCAGACAACTGAATCCCCAAGTAACAGCAAGTCTCAGAAGAGCCCACACACTCAGCTCTGAACCCCAGTGTGCAGAAAGGGTCAAAACGTGTTTTTCAGCAGAAATAAACATGTTTCTGCAAGTTTGGTCAACCCCATGTAAGTTATGGGGCAGTAACAGCACCCTTTTCAAAACGTGTTTTTCAGCCCGAAATAAACGTGTTTTTTCAGACAATTGAATCCCCATGTAACAGCAAGGCTCAGAAGAGCCCACACACTCAGATCTTAACCCCAGTGTGCAGAAAGGGTCAAAACGTGTTTTTCAGCAGAAATAAACATGTTTCTGCAAGTTTGGTCAACCCCATGTAAGTTATGGGGAAGTAACAGCACCCTTTTCAAAACGTGTTTTTCAGCCCGAAATAATCGCGTTTTTTCAGACAACTGAATCCCCAAGTAACAGCAAGTCTCAGAAGAGCCCACACACTCAGCTCTTAACCCCAGTGTGCAGAAAGGGTCAAAACGTGTTTTTCAGCAGAAATAAACATGTTTCTGCAACTTTGGTCAACCCCACGTAAGTTATGGGGCAGTAACAGCACACTTTTCAAAACGTGTTTTTCAGCCCGAAATAAACGCGTTTTTTCAGACAACTGAATCCCCATGTAACAGCAAGGCTCAGAAGAGCCCACACCCTCAGCTCTTAACCCCAGTGTGTAGAAAGGGTCAAAACGTGTTTTTCAGCAGAAATAAACATGTTTCTGCAAGTTTGGTCAACCCCATGTAAGTTAAGGGGCAGTAACTGCACCCTTTTCAAAACGTGTTTTTCAGCCCGAAATAAACGCGTTTTTTCAGACAACTGAATCCCCATGTAACAGCAAGGCTCAGAAGAGCCCACACCCTCAGCTCTTAACCCCAGTGTGTAGAAAGGGTCAAAACGTGTTTTTCAACAGAAATAAACATGTTTCTGCAAGTTTGGTCAACCCCATGTAAGTTATGGGGCAGTAACAGCACCCTTTTCAAAACGTGTTTTTCAGCCCGAAATAAACGCGTTTTTTCAGACAACTGAATCCCCATGTAACAGCAAGGCTCAGAAGAGCCCACACCCTCAGCTCTTAACCCCAGTGTGCAGAAAGGGTCAAAACGTGTTTTTCAGCAGAAATAAACATGTTTCTGCAAGTTTGGTCAACCCCATGTAAGTTATGGGGCAGTAACAGCACCCTTTTCAAAACGTGTTTTTCAGCCCGAAATAGACGTGTTTTTTCAAACAACTGAATCCCCATGTAACAGCAAGGCTCAGAAGAGCCCACACACTCAGATTTTAACCCCAGTGTGCAGAAAGGGTCAAAACGTGTTTTTCAGCAGAAATAAACATGTTTCTGCAAGTTTGGTCAACCCCATGTAAGTTATGGGGCAGTAACAGCACCCTTTTCAAAACGTGTTTTTCAGCCCGAAATAAACGCGTTTTTTCAGACAACTGAATCCCCATGTAACAGCAAGGCTCAGAAGAGCCCACACACTCAGATCTTAACCCCAGTGTGCAGAAAGTGTCAAAACGTGTTTTTCAGCAGAAATAAACATGTTTCTGCAAGTTTGGTCAACCCCATGTAAGTTATGGGGCAGTAACAGCACCCTTTTCAAAACGTGTTTTTCAGCCCGAAATAAACGCGTTTTTTCAGACAACTGAATCCCCATGTAACAGCAAGGCTCAGAAGAGCCCACACACTCAGATCTTAACCCCAGTGTGCAGAAAGTGTCAAAACGTGTTTTTCAGCAGAAATAAACATGTTTCTGCAAGTTTGGTCAACCCCATGTAAGTTATGGGGCAGTAACAGCACCCTTTTCAAAACGTGTTTTTCAGCCCGAAATAAACGCGTTTTTTCAGACAACTGAATCCCCATGTAACAGCAAAACTCAGAAGAGCCCACACACTCAGATCTTAACCCCAGTGTGCAGAAAGGGTCAAAACGTGTTTTTCAGCAGAAATAAACATGTTTCTGCAAGTTTGGTCAACCCCATGTAAGTTAAGGGGCAGTAACAGCACACTTTTCAAAACGTGTTTTTCAGCCCGAAATAAACGCGTTTTTTCAGACAACTGAATCCCCATGTAACAGCAAGGCTCAGAAGAGCCCACACCCTCAGCTCTTAACCCCAGTGTGCAGAAAGGGTCAAAACGTGTTTTTCAGCAGAAATAAACATGTTTCTGCAAGTTTGGTCAACCCCATGTAAGTTAAGGGGCAGTAACAGCACCCTATTCAAAACGTGTTTTTCAGCCCGAAATAAACGCGTTTTTTCAGACAACTGAATCCCCATGTAACAGCAAAACTCAGAAGAGCCCACACACTCAGATCTTAACCCCAGTGTGCAGAAAATGTCAAAACGTTTTTTTCAGCAGAAATAAACATGTTTCTGCAAGTTTGGTCAACCCCATGTAAGTTATGGGGCAGTAACAGCACCCTTTTCAAAACGTGTTTTTCAGCCCGAAATAAACGCGTTTTTTCAGACAACTGAATCCCCATGTAACAGCAAGGCTCAGAAGAGCCCACACACTCAGCTCTTAACCCCACTGTGCAGAAAGGGTCAAAATGTGTTTTTCAGCAGAAATAAACATGTTTCTGCAAGTTTGGTCAACCCCATGTAAGTTATGGGGCAGTACCAGCACCCTTTTAAAAACGTGTTTTTCAGCCCGAAATAAACGCTTTTTTTCAGACAACTGAATCCCCATGTAACAGCAAGGCTCAGAAGAGCCCACACACTCAGATCTTAACCCCAGTGTGCAGAAAGTGTCAAAACGTGTTTTTCAGCAGAAATAAACATGTTTCTGCAAGTTTGGTCAACCCCATGTAAGTTATGGGGCAGTAACAGCACACTTTTCAAAACGTGTTTTTCAGCCCGAAATAAACGCGTTTTTTCAGACAACTGAATCCCCATGTAACAGCAAGGCTCAGAAGAGCCCACACACTCAGATCTTAACCCCAGTGTGCAGAAAGTGTCAAAACGTGTTTTTCAGCAGAAATAAACATGTTTCTGCAAGTTTGGTCAACCCCATGTAAGTTATGGGGCAGTAACATCACCCTTTTCAAAACGTGTTTTTCAGCCCGAAATAAACGCGTTTTTTCAGACAACTGAATCCCCATGTAACAGCAAAACTCAGAAGAGCCCACACACTCAGATCTTAACCCCAGTGTGCAGAAAGGGTCAAAACGTGTTTTTCAGCAGAAATAAACATGTTTCTGCAAGTTTGGTCAACCCCATGTAAGTTATGGGGCAGTAACAGCACCCTTTTCAAAACGTGTTTTTCAGCCCGAAATAAACGCGTTTTTTCAGACAATTGAATCCCCATGTAACAGCAAAACTCAGAAGAGCCCACACACTCAGATCTTAACCCCAGTGTGCAGAAAGGGTCAAAACGTGTTTTTCAGCAGAAATAAACATGTTTCTGCAAGTTTGGTCAACCCCATGTAAGTTATGGGGCAGTAACAGCACCCTTTTCAAAACGTGTTTTTCAGCCCGAAATAGACGTGTTTTTTCAAACAACTGAATCCCCATGTAACAGCAAGGCTCAGAAGAGCCCACACACTCAGATTTTAACCCCAGTGTGCAGAAAGGGTCAAAACGTGTTTTTCAGCAGAAATAAACATGTTTCTGCAAGTTTGGTCAACCCCATGTAAGTTATGGGGCAGTAACAGCACACTTTTCAAAACGTGTTTTTCAGCCCGAAATAAACGCGTTTTTTCAGACAACTGAATCCCCATGTAACAGCAAGGCTCAGAAGAGCCCACACACTCAGATCTTAACCCCAGTGTGCAGAAAGTGTCAAAACGTGTTTTTCAGCAGAAATAAACATGTTTCTGCAAGTTTGGTCAACCCCATGTAAGTTATGGGGCAGTAACAGCACCCTTTTCAAAACGTGTTTTTCAGCCCGAAATAAACGCGTTGTTTCAGACAACTGAATTCCCATGTAACAGCAAGGCTCAGAAGAGCCCACACACTCAGATCTTAACCCCAGTGTGCAGAAAGTGTCAAAACGTGTTTTTCAGCAGAAATAAACATGTTTCTGCAAGTTTGGTCAACCCCATGTAAGTTATGGGGCAGTAACAGCACACTTTTCAAAACGTGTTTTTCAGCCCGAAATAAACGCGTTTTTTCAGACAACTGAATCCCCATGTAACAGCAAGGCTCAGAAGAGCCCACACACTCAGATCTTAACCCCAGTGTGCAGAAAGTGTCAAAACGTGTTTTTCAGCAGAAATAAACATGTTTCTGCAAGTTTGGTCAACCCCATGTAAGTTATGGGGCAATAACAGCACCCTTTTCAAAACGTGTTTTTCAGCCCGAAATAAACGCGTTTTTTCAGACAACTGAATCCCCATGTAACAACAAAACTCAGAAGACCCACACACTCAGATCTTAACCCCAGTGTGCAGAAAGGGTCAAAACGTGTTTTTCAACAGAAATAAACATGTTTCTGCAAGTTTGGTCAACCCCATGTAAGTTATGGGGCAGTAACAGCACCCTTTTCAAAACGTGTTTTTCAGCCCGAAATAAACGCGTTTTTTCAGACAACTGAATCCCCATGTAACAGCAAGGCTCAGAAGAGCCCACACACTCAGATCTTAACCCCATTGTGCAGAAAGGGTCAAAACGTGTTTTTCAGTAGAAATAAACATGTTTCTGCAAGTTTGGTCAACCCCATGTAAGTTATGGGGAAGTAACAGCACCCTTTTCAAAACATGTTTTTCAGCCCGAAATAAACGCGTTTTTTTAGACAACTGAATCCCCATGTAACAGCAAGGCTCAGAAGAGCCCACACACTCAGCTCTTAACCTCACTGTGCAGAAAGGGTCAAAACGTGTTTTTCAGCAGAAATAAACATGTTTCTGCAAGTTTGGTCAACCCCATGTAAGTTATGGGGCAGTAACAGCACCCTTTTCAAAACGTGTTTTTCAGCCCGAAATAAACGCGTTTTTTCAGACAACTGAATCCCCAAGTAACAGCAAGTCTCAGAAGAGCCCACACACTCAGATCTTAACCCCAGTGTGCAGAAAGGGTCAAAACGTGTTTTTCAGCAGAAATAAACATGTTTCTGCAAGTTTGGTCTACCCCATGTAAGTTATAGGGCAGTTACAGCACCCTTTTCAAAACGTGTTTTTCAGCCCGAAATAAACGCTTTTTTTCAGACAACTGAATCCCCAAGTAACAGCAAGTCTCAGAAGAGCCCACACACTCAGCTCTGAACCCCAGTGTGCAGAAAGGGTCAAAACGTGTTTTTCAGCAGAAATAAACATGTTTCTGCAAGTTTGGTCAACCCCATGTAAGTTATGGGGCAGTAACAGCACCCTTTTCAAAATGTGTTTTTCAGCCCGAAATAAACGTGTTTTTTCAGACAATTGAATCCCCATGTAACAGCAAGGCTCAGAAGAGCCCACACACTCAGATCTTAACCCCAGTGTGCAGAAAGGGTCAAAACGTGTTTTTCAGCAGAAATAAACATGTTTCTGCAAGTTTGGTCAACCCCATGTAAGTTATGGGGAAGTAACAGCACCCTTTTCAAAACGTGTTTTTCAGCCCGAAATAATCGCGTTTTTTCAGACAACTGAATCCCCAAGTAACAGCAAGTCTCAGAAGAGCCCACACACTCAGCTCTTAACCCCAGTGTGCAGAAAGGGTCAAAACGTGTTTTTCAGCAGAAATAAACATGTTTCTGCAACTTTGGTCAACCCCACGTAAGTTATGGGGCAGTAACAGCACACTTTTCAAAACGTGTTTTTCAGCCCGAAATAAACGCGTTTTTTCAGACAACTGAATCCCCATGTAACAGCAAGGCTCAGAAGAGCCCACACCCTCAGCTCTTAACCCCAGTGTGTAGAAAGGGTCAAAACGTGTTTTTCAGCAGAAATAAACATGTTTCTGCAAGTTTGGTCAACCCCATGTAAGTTAAGGGGCAGTAACTGCACCCTTTTCAAAACGTGTTTTTCAGCCCGAAATAAACGCGTTTTTTCAGACAACTGAATCCCCATGTAACAGCAAGGCTCAGAAGAGCCCACACCCTCAGCTCTTAACCCCAGTGTGTAGAAAGGGTCAAAACGTGTTTTTCAACAGAAATAAACATGTTTCTGCAAGTTTGGTCAACCCCATGTAAGTTATGGGGCAGTAACAGCACCCTTTTCAAAACGTGTTTTTCAGCCCGAAATAAACGCGTTTTTTCAGACAACTGAATCCCCATGTAACAGCAAGGCTCAGAAGAGCCCACACCCTCAGCTCTTAACCCCAGTGTGCAGAAAGGGTCAAAACGTGTTTTTCAGCAGAAATAAACATGTTTCTGCAAGTTTGGTCAACCCCATGTAAGTTAAGGGGCAGTAACAGCACCCTATTCAAAACGTGTTTTTCAGCCCGAAATAAACGCGTTTTTTCAGACAACTGAATCCCCATGTAACAGCAAAACTCAGAAGAGCCCACACACTCAGATCTTAACCCCAGTGTGCAGAAAATGTCAAAACGTTTTTTTCAGCAGAAATAAACATGTTTCTGCAAGTTTGGTCAACCCCATGTAAGTTATGGGGCAGTAACAGCACCCTTTTCAAAACGTGTTTTTCAGCCCGAAATAAACGCGTTTTTTCAGACAACTGAATCCCCATGTAACAGCAAGGCTCAGAAGAGCCCACACACTCAGATCTTAACCCCAGTGTGCAGAAAGGGTCAAAACGTGTTTTTCAGCAGAAATAAACATGTTTCTGCAAGTTTGGTCAACCCCATGTAAGTTATGGGGCAGTAACAGCACCCTTTTCAAAACGTGTTTTTCAGCACGAAATAAACGCGTTCTTTCAGACAACTGAATCCCCATGTAACAGCAAGGCTCAGAAGAGCCCACACACTCAGCTCTTAACCCCACTGTGCAGAAAGGGTCAAAATGTGTTTTTCAGCAGAAATAAACATGTTTCTGCAAGTTTGGTCAACCCCATGTAAGTTATGGGGCAGTACCAGCACCCTTTTAAAAACGTGTTTTTCAGCCCGAAATAAACGCTTTTTTTCAGACAACTGAATCCCCATGTAACAGCAAGGCTCAGAAGAGCCCACACACTCAGATCTTAACCCCAGTGTGCAGAAAGTGTCAAAACGTGTTTTTCAGCAGAAATAAACATGTTTCTGCAAGTTTGGTCAACCCCATGTAAGTTATGGGGCAGTAACAGCACCCTTTTCAAAACGTGTTTTTCAGCCCGAAATAAACGCGTTTTTTCAGACAACTGAATCCCCATGTAACAGCAAAACTCAGAAGAGCCCACACACTCAGATCTTAACCCCAGTGTGCAGAAAGGGTCAAAACGTGTTTTTCAGCAGAAATAAACATGTTTCTGCAAGTTTGGTCAACCCCATGTAAGTTAAGGGGCAGTAACAGCACACTTTTCAAAACGTGTTTTTCAGCCCGAAATAAACGCGTTTTTTCAGACAACTGAATCCCCATGTAACAGCAAGGCTCAGAAGAGCCCACACCCTCAGCTCTTAACCCCAGTGTGCAGAAAGGGTCAAAACGTGTTTTTCAGCAGAAATAAACATGATTCTGCAAGTTTGGTCAACCCCATGTAAGTTAAGGGGCAGTAACAGCACCCTATTCAAAACGTGTTTTTCAGCCCGAAATAAACGCGTTTTTTCAGACAACTGAATCCCCATGTAACAGCAAAACTCAGAAGAGCCCACACACTCAGATCTTAACCCCAGTGTGCAGAAAATGTCAAAACGTTTTTTTCAGCAGAAATAAACATGTTTCTGCAAGTTTGGTCAACCCCATGTAAGTTATGGGGCAGTAACAGCACCCTTTTCAAAACGTGTTTTTCAGCCCGAAATAAACGCGTTTTTTCAGACAACTGAATCCCCATGTAACAGCAAAACTCAGAAGAGCCCACACACTCAGATCTTAACCCCAGTGTGCAGAAAATGTCAAAACGTTTTTTTCAGCAGAAATAAACATGTTTCTGCAAGTTTGGTCAACCCCATGTAAGTTATGGGGCAGTAACAGCACCCTTTTCAAAACGTGTTTTTCAGCCCGAAATAAACGCGTTTTTTCAGACAACTGAATCCCCATGTAACAGCAAGGCTCAGAAGAGCCCACACACTCAGATCTTAACCCCAGTGTGCAGAAAGGGTCAAAACGTGTTTTACAGCAGAAATAAACATGTTTCTGCAAGTTTGGTCAACCCCATGTAAGTTATGGGGCAGTAACAGCACCCTTTTCAAAACGTGTTTTTCAGCACGAAATAAACGTGTTCTTTCAGACAACTGAATCCCCATGTAACAGCAAGGCTCAGAAGAGCCCACACACTCAGCTCTTAACCCCACTGTGCAGAAAGGGTCAAAATGTGTTTTTCAGCAGAAATAAACATGTTTCTGCAAGTTTGGTCAACCCCATGTAAGTTATGGGGCAGTACCAGCACCCTTTTAAAAACGTGTTTTTCAGCCCGAAATAAACGCTTTTTTTCAGACAACTGAATCCCCATGTAACAGCAAGGCTCAGAAGAGCCCACACACTCAGATCTTAACCCCAGTGTGCAGAAAGTGTCAAAACGTGTTTTTCAGCAGAAATAAACATGTTTCTGCAAGTTTGGTCAACCCCATGTAAGTTATGGGGCAGTAACAGCACACTTTTCAAAACGTGTTTTTCAGCCCGAAATAAACGCGTTTTTTCAGACAACTGAATCCCCATGTAACAGCAAGGCTCAGAAGAGCCCACACACTCAGATCTTAACCCCAGTGTGCAGAAAGTGTCAAAACGTGTTTTTCAGCAGAAATAAACATGTTTCTGCAAGTTTGGTCAACCCCATGTAAGTTATGGGGCAGTAACATCACCCTTTTCAAAACGTGTTTTTCAGCCCGAAATAAACGCGTTTTTTCAGACAACTGAATCCCCATGTAACAGCAAAACTCAGAAGAGCCCACACACTCAGATCTTAACCCCAGTGTGCAGAAAGGGTCAAAACGTGTTTTTCAGCAGAAATAAACATGTTTCTGCAAGTTTGGTCAACCCCATGTAAGTTATGGGGCAGTAACAGCACCCTTTTCAAAACGTGTTTTTCAGCCCGAAATAAACGCGTTTTTTCAGACAATTGAATCCCCATGTAACAGCAAAACTCAGAAGAGCCCACACACTCAGATCTTAACCCCAGTGTGCAGAAAGGGTCAAAACGTGTTTTTCAGCAGAAATAAACATGTTTCTGCAAGTTTGGTCAACCCCATGTAAGTTATGGGGCAGTAACAGCACCCTTTTCAAAACGTGTTTTTCAGCCCGAAATAAACGCGTTTTTTCAGACAACTGAATCCCCATGTAACAGCAAAACTCAGAAGAGCCCACACACTCAGATCTTAACCCCAGTGTGCAGAAAGGGTCAAAACGTGTTTTTCAGCAGAAATAAACATGTTTCTGCAAGTTTGGTCAACCCCATGTAAGTTATGGGGCAGTAACAGCACCCTTTTCAAAACGTGTTTTTCAGCCCGAAATAGACGTGTTTTTTCAAACAACTGAATCCCCATGTAACAGCAAGGCTCAGAAGAGCCCACACACTCAGATTTTAACCCCAGTGTGCAGAAAGGGTCAAAACGTGTTTTTCAGCAGAAATAAACATGTTTCTGCAAGTTTGGTCAACCCCATGTAAGTTATGGGGCAGTAACAGCACACTTTTCAAAACGTGTTTTTCAGCCCGAAATAAACGCGTTTTTTCAGACAACTGAATCCCCATGTAACAGCAAGGCTCAGAAGAGCCCACACACTCAGATCTTAACCCCAGTGTGCAGAAAGTGTCAAAACGTGTTTTTCAGCAGAAATAAACATGTTTCTGCAAGTTTGGTCAACCCCATGTAAGTTATGGGGCAGTAACAGCACACTTTTCAAAACGTGTTTTTCAGCCCGAAATAAACGCGTTTTTTCAGACAACTGAATCCCCATGTAACAGCAAGGCTCAGAAGAGCCCACACACTCAGATCTTAACCCCAGTGTGCAGAAAGTGTCAAAACGTGTTTTTCAGCAGAAATAAACATGTTTCTGCAAGTTTGGTCAACCCCATGTAAGTTATGGGGCAGTAACAGCACCCTTTTCAAAACGTGTTTTTCAGCCCGAAATAAACGCGTTTTTTCAGACAATTGAATCCCCATGTAACAGCAAAACTCAGAAGAGCCCACACACTCAGATCTTAACCCCAGTGTGCAGAAAGGGTCAAAACGTGTTTTTCAGCAGAAATAAACATGTTTCTGCAAGTTTGGTCAACCCCATGTAAGTTATGGGGCAGTAACAGCACCCTTTTCAAAACGTGTTTTTCAGCCCGAAATAAACGCGTTTTTTCAGACAACTGAATCCCCATGTAACAGCAAAACTCAGAAGAGCCCACACACTCAGATCTTAACCCCAGTGTGCAGAAAGGGTCAAAACGTGTTTTTCAGCAGAAATAAACATGTTTCTGCAAGTTTGGTCAACCCCATGTAAGTTATGGGGCAGTAACAGCACCCTTTTCAAAACGTGTTTTTCAGCCCGAAATAGACGTGTTTTTTCAAACAACTGAATCCCCATGTAACAGCAAGGCTCAGAAGAGCCCACACACTCAGATTTTAACCCCAGTGTGCAGAAAGGGTCAAAACGTGTTTTTCAGCAGAAATAAACATGTTTCTGCAAGTTTGGTCAACCCCATGTAAGTTATGGGGCAGTAACAGCACACTTTTCAAAACGTGTTTTTCAGCCCGAAATAAACGCGTTTTTTCAGACAACTGAATCCCCATGTAACAGCAAGGCTCAGAAGAGCCCACACACTCAGATCTTAACCCCAGTGTGCAGAAAGTGTCAAAACGTGTTTTTCAGCAGAAATAAACATGTTTCTGCAAGTTTGGTCAACCCCATGTAAGTTATGGGGCAGTAACAGCACCCTTTTCAAAACGTGTTTTTCAGCCCGAAATAAACGCGTTTTTTCAGACAACTGAATCCCCATGTAACAGCAAGGCTCAGAAGAGCCCACACACTCAGATCTTAACCCCAGTGTGCAGAAAGTGTCAAAACGTGTTTTTCAGCAGAAATAAACATGTTTCTGCAAGTTTGGTCAACCCCATGTAAGTTATGGGGCAGTAACAGCACACTTTTCAAAACGTGTTTTTCAGCCCGAAATAAACGCGTTTTTTCAGACAACTGAATCCCCATGTAACAGCAAGGCTCAGAAGAGCCCACACACTCAGATCTTAACCCCAGTGTGCAGAAAGTGTCAAAACGTGTTTTTCAGCAGAAATAAACATGTTTCTGCAAGTTTGGTCAACCCCATGTAAGTTATGGGGCAATAACAGCACCCTTTTCAAAACGTGTTTTTCAGCCCGAAATAAACGCGTTTTTTCAGACAACTGAATCCCCATGTAACAACAAAACTCAGAAGACCCACACACTCAGATCTTAACCCCAGTGTGCAGAAAGGGTCAAAACGTGTTTTTCAACAGAAATAAACATGTTTCTGCAAGTTTGGTCAACCCCATGTAAGTTATGGGGCAGTAACAGCACCCTTTTCAAAACGTGTTTTTCAGCCCGAAATAAACGCATTTTTTCAGACAACTGAATCCCCATGTAACAGCAAGGCTCAGAAGAGCCCACACACTCAGATCTTAACCCCATTGTGCAGAAAGGGTCAAAACGTGTTTTTCAGTAGAAATAAACATGTTTCTGCAAGTTTGGTCAACCCCATGTAAGTTATGGGGAAGTAACAGCACCCTTTTCAAAACATGTTTTTCAGCCCGAAATAAACGCGTTTTTTCAGACAACTGAATCCCCATGTAACAGCAAGGCTCAGAAGAGCCCACACACTCAGCTCTTAACCCCACTGTGCAGAAAGGGTCAAAACGTGTTTTTCAGCAGAAATAAACATGTTTCTGCAACTTTGGTCAACCCCACGTAAGTTATGGGGCAGTAACAGCACACTTTTCAAAACGTGTTTTTCAGCCCGAAATAAACGCGTTTTTTCAGACAACTGAATCCCCATGTAACAGCAAGGCTCAGAAGAGCCCACACCCTCAGCTCTTAACCCCAGTGTGTAGAAAGGGTCAAAACGTGTTTTTCAGCAGAAATAAACATGTTTCTGCAAGTTTGGTCAACCCCATGTAAGTTAAGGGGCAGTAACTGCACCCTTTTCAAAACGTGTTTTTCAGCCCGAAATAAACGCGTTTTTTCAGACAACTGAATCCCCATGTAACAGCAAGGCTCAGAAGAGCCCACACCCTCAGCTCTTAACCCCAGTGTGTAGAAAGGGTCAAAACGTGTTTTTCAACAGAAATAAACATGTTTCTGCAAGTTTGGTCAACCCCATGTAAGTTATGGGGCAGTAACAGCACCCTTTTCAAAACGTGTTTTTCAGCCCGAAATAAACGCGTTTTTTCAGACAACTGAATCCCCATGTAACAGCAAGGCTCAGAAGAGCCCACACCCTCAGCTCTTAACCCCAGTGTGCAGAAAGGGTCAAAACGTGTTTTTCAGCAGAAATAAACATGTTTCTGCAAGTTTGGTCAACCCCATGTAAGTTAAGGGGCAGTAACAGCACCCTATTCAAAACGTGTTTTTCAGCCCGAAATAAACGCGTTTTTTCAGACAACTGAATCCCCATGTAACAGCAAAACTCAGAAGAGCCCACACACTCAGATCTTAACCCCAGTGTGCAGAAAATGTCAAAACGTTTTTTTCAGCAGAAATAAACATGTTTCTGCAAGTTTGGTCAACCCCATGTAAGTTATGGGGCAGGAACAGCACCCTTTTCAAAACGTGTTTTTCAGCCCGAAATAAACGCGTTTTTTCAGACAACTGAATCCCCATGTAACAGCAAGGCTCAGAAGAGCCCACACACTCAGATCTTAACCCCAGTGTGCAGAAAGGGTCAAAACGTGTTTTTCAGCAGAAATAAACATGTTTCTGCAAGTTTGGTCAACCCCATGTAAGTTATGGGGCATTAACAGCACCCTTTTCAAAACGTGTTTTTCAGCACGAAATAAACGCGTTCTTTCAGACAACTGAATCCCCATGTAACAGCAAGGCTCAGAAGAGCCCACACACTCAGCTCTTAACCCCACTGTGCAGAAAGGGTCAAAATGTGTTTTTCAGCAGAAATAAACATGTTTCTGCAAGTTTGGTCAACCCCATGTAAGTTATGGGGCAGTAACAGCACCCTTTTCAAAACGTGTTTTTCAGCCCGAAATAAACGCGTTTTTTCAGACAATTGAATCCCCATGTAACAGCAAAACTCAGAAGAGCCCACACACTCAGATCTTAACCCCAGTGTGCAGAAAGGGTCAAAACGTGTTTTTCAGCAGAAATAAACATGTTTCTGCAAGTTTGGTCAACCCCATGTAAGTTATGGGGCAGTAACAGCACCCTTTTCAAAACGTGTTTTTCAGCCCGAAATAAACGCGTTTTTTCAGACAACTGAATCCCCATGTAACAGCAAAACTCAGAAGAGCCCACACACTCAGATCTTAACCCCAGTGTGCAGAAAGGGTCAAAACGTGTTTTTCAGCAGAAATAAACATGTTTCTGCAAGTTTGGTCAACCCCATGTAAGTTATGGGGCAGTAACAGCACCCTTTTCAAAACGTGTTTTTCAGCCCGAAATAGACGTGTTTTTTCAAACAACTGAATCCCCATGTAACAGCAAGGCTCAGAAGAGCCCACACACTCAGATTTTAACCCCAGTGTGCAGAAAGGGTCAAAACGTGTTTTTCAGCAGAAATAAACATGTTTCTGCAAGTTTGGTCAACCCCATGTAAGTTATGGGGCAGTAACAGCACACTTTTCAAAACGTGTTTTTCAGCCCGAAATAAACGCGTTTTTTCAGACAACTGAATCCCCAAGTAACAGCAAGTCTCAGAAGAGCCCACACACTCAGCTCTGAACCCCAGTGTGCAGAAAGGGTCAAAACGTGTTTTTCAGCAGAAATAAACATGTTTCTGCAACTTTGGTCAACCCCACGTAAGTTATGGGGCAGTAACAGCACACTTTTCAAAACGTGTTTTTCAGCCCGAAATAAACGCGTTTTTTCAGACAACTGAATCCCCATGTAACAGCAAGGCTCAGAAGAGCCCACACCCTCAGCTCTTAACCCCAGTGTGTAGAAAGGGTCAAAACGTGTTTTTCAGCAGAAATAAACATGTTTCTGCAAGTTTGGTCAACCCCATGTAAGTTAAGGGGCAGTAACTGCACCCTTTTCAAAACGTGTTTTTCAGCCCGAAATAAACGCGTTTTTTCAGACAACTGAATCCCCATGTAACAGCAAGGCTCAGAAGAGCCCACACCCTCAGCTCTTAACCCCAGTGTGTAGAAAGGGTCAAAACGTGTTTTTCAACAGAAATAAACATGTTTCTGCAAGTTTGGTCAACCCCATGTAAGTTATGGGGCAGTAACAGCACCCTTTTCAAAACGTGTTTTTCAGCCCGAAATAAACGCGTTTTTTCAGACAACTGAATCCCCATGTAACAGCAAGGCTCAGAAGAGCCCACACCCTCAGCTCTTAACCCCAGTGTGCAGAAAGGGTCAAAACGTGTTTTTCAGCAGAAATAAACATGTTTCTGCAAGTTTGGTCAACCCCATGTAAGTTAAGGGGCAGTAACAGCACCCTATTCAAAACGTGTTTTTCAGCCCGAAATAAACGCGTTTTTTCAGACAACTGAATCCCCATGTAACAGCAAAACTCAGAAGAGCCCACACACTCAGATCTTAACCCCAGTGTGCAGAAAATGTCAAAACGTTTTTTTCAGCAGAAATAAACATGTTTCTGCAAGTTTGGTCAACCCCATGTAAGTTATGGGGCAGGAACAGCACCCTTTTCAAAACGTGTTTTTCAGCCCGAAATAAACGCGTTTTTTCAGACAACTGAATCCCCATGTAACAGCAAGGCTCAGAAGAGCCCACACACTCAGATCTTAACCCCAGTGTGCAGAAAGGGTCAAAACGTGTTTTTCAGCAGAAATAAACATGTTTCTGCAAGTTTGGTCAACCCCATGTAAGTTATGGGGCATTAACAGCACCCTTTTCAAAACGTGTTTTTCAGCACAAAATAAACGCGTTCTTTCAGACAACTGAATCCCCATGTAACAGCAAGGCTCAGAAGAGCCCACACACTCAGCTCTTAACCCCACTGTGCAGAAAGGGTCAAAATGTGTTTTTCAGCAGAAATAAACATGTTTCTGCAAGTTTGGTCAACCCCATGTAAGTTATGGGGCAGTAACAGCACCCTTTTCAAAACGTGTTTTTCAGCCCGAAATAAACGCGTTTTTTCAGACAATTGAATCCCCATGTAACAGCAAAACTCAGAAGAGCCCACACACTCAGATCTTAACCCCAGTGTGCAGAAAGGGTCAAAACGTGTTTTTCAGCAGAAATAAACATGTTTCTGCAAGTTTGGTCAACCCCATGTAAGTTATGGGGCAGTAACAGCACCCTTTTCAAAACGTGTTTTTCAGCCCGAAATAAACGCGTTTTTTCAGACAACTGAATCCCCATGTAACAGCAAAACTCAGAAGAGCCCACACACTCAGATCTTAACCCCAGTGTGCAGAAAGGGTCAAAACGTGTTTTTCAGCAGAAATAAACATGTTTCTGCAAGTTTGGTCAACCCCATGTAAGTTATGGGGCAGTAACAGCACCCTTTTCAAAACGTGTTTTTCAGCCCGAAATAGACGTGTTTTTTCAAACAACTGAATCCCCATGTAACAGCAAGGCTCAGAAGAGCCCACACACTCAGATTTTAACCCCAGTGTGCAGAAAGGGTCAAAACGTGTTTTTCAGCAGAAATAAACATGTTTCTGCAAGTTTGGTCAACCCCATGTAAGTTATGGGGCAGTAACAGCACACTTTTCAAAACGTGTTTTTCAGCCCGAAATAAACGCGTTTTTTCAGACAACTGAATCCCCATGTAACAGCAAGGCTCAGAAGAGCCCACACACTCAGATCTTAACCCCAGTGTGCAGAAAGTGTCAAAACGTGTTTTTCAGCAGAAATAAACATGTTTCTGCAAGTTAGGTCAACCCCATGTAAGTTATGGGGCAGTAACAGCACCCTTTTCAAAACGTGTTTTTCAGCCCGAAATAAACGCGTTTTTTCAGACAACTGAATCCCCATGTAACAGCAAGGCTCAGAAGAGCCCACACACTCAGATCTTAACCCCAGTGTGCAGAAAGTGTCAAAACGTGTTTTTCAGCAGAAATAAACATGTTTCTGCAAGTTTGGTCAACCCCATGTAAGTTATGGGGCAGTAACAGCACACTTTTCAAAACGTGTTTTTCAGCCCGAAATAAACGCGTTTTTTCAGACAACTGAATCCCCATGTAACAGCAAGGCTCAGAAGAGCCCACACACTCAGATCTTAACCCCAGTGTGCAGAAAGTGTCAAAACGTGTTTTTCAGCAGAAATAAACATGTTTCTGCAAGTTTGGTCAACCCCATGTAAGTTATGGGGCAATAACAGCACCCTTTTCAAAACGTGTTTTTCAGCCCGAAATAAACGCGTTTTTTCAGACAACTGAATCCCCATGTAACAACAAAACTCAGAAGACCCACACACTCAGATCTTAACCCCAGTGTGCAGAAAGGGTCAAAACGTGTTTTTCAACAGAAATAAACATGTTTCTGCAAGTTTGGTCAACCCCATGTAAGTTATGGGGCAGTAACAGCACCCTTTTCAAAACGTGTTTTTCAGCCCGAAATAAACGCGTTTTTTCAGACAACTGAATCCCCATGTAACAGCAAGGCTCAGAAGAGCCCACACACTCAGATCTTAACCCCATTGTGCAGAAAGGGTCAAAACGTGTTTTTCAGTAGAAATAAACATGTTTCTGCAAGTTTGGTCAACCCCATGTAAGTTATGGGGAAGTAACAGCACCCTTTTCAAAACATGTTTTTCAGCCCGAAATAAACGCGTTTTTTCAGACAACTGAATCCCCATGTAACAGCAAGGCTCAGAAGAGCCCACACACTCAGCTCTTAACCCCACTGTGCAGAAAGGGTCAAAACGTGTTTTTCAGCAGAAATAAACATGTTTCTGCAAGTTTGGTCAACCCCATGTAAGTTATGGGGCAGTAACAGCACCCTTTTCAAAACGTGTTTTTCAGCCCGAAATAAACGCGTTTTTTCAGACAACTGAATCCCCAAGTAACAGCAAGTCTCAGAAGAGCCCACACACTCAGATCTTAACCCCAGTGTGCAGAAAGGGTCAAAACGTGTTTTTCAGCAGAAATAAACATGTTTCTGCAAGTTTGGTCTACCCCATGTAAGTTATGGGGCAGTTACAGCACCCTTTTCAAAACGTGTTTTTCAGCCCGAAATAAACGCTTTTTTTCAGACAACTGAATCCCCAAGTAACAGCAAGTCTCAGAAGAGCCCACACACTCAGCTCTGAACCCCAGTGTGCAGAAAGGGTCAAAACGTGTTTTTCAGCAGAAATAAACATGTTTCTGCAAGTTTGGTCAACCCCATGTAAGTTATGGGGCAGTAACAGCACCCTTTTCAAAACGTGTTTTTCAGCCCGAAATAAACGTGTTTTTTCAGACAATTGAATCCCCATGTAACAGCAAGGCTCAGAAGAGCCCACACACTCAGATCTTAACCCCAGTGTGCAGAAAGGGTCAAAACGTGTTTTTCAGCAGAAATAAACATGTTTCTGCAAGTTTGGTCAACCCCATGTAAGTTATGGGGAAGTAACAGCACCCTTTTCAAAACGTGTTTTTCAGCCCGAAATAATCGCGTTTTTTCAGACAACTGAATCCCCAAGTAACAGCAAGTCTCAGAAGAGCCCACACACTCAGCTCTTAACCCCAGTGTGCAGAAAGGGTCAAAACGTGTTTTTCAGCAGAAATAAACATGTTTCTGCAACTTTGGTCAACCCCACGTAAGTTATGGGGCAGTAACAGCACACTTTTCAAAACGTGTTTTTCAGCCCGAAATAAACGCGTTTTTTCAGACAACTGAATCCCCATGTAACAGCAAGGCTCAGAAGAGCCCACACCCTCAGCTCTTAACCCCAGTGTGTAGAAAGGGTCAAAACGTGTTTTTCAGCAGAAATAAACATGTTTCTGCAAGTTTGGTCAACCCCATGTAAGTTAAGGGGCAGTAACTGCACCCTTTTCAAAACATGTTTTTCAGCCCGAAATAAACGCGTTTTTTCAGACAACTGAATCCCCATGTAACAGCAAGGCTCAGAAGAGCCCACACCCTCAGCTCTTAACCCCAGTGTGTAGAAAGGGTCAAAACGTGTTTTTCAACAGAAATAAACATGTTTCTGCAAGTTTGGTCAACCCCATGTAAGTTATGGGGCAGTAACAGCACCCTTTTCAAAACGTGTTTTTCAGCCCGAAATAAACGCGTTTTTTCAGACAACTGAATCCCCATGTAACAGCAAGGCTCAGAAGAGCCCACACCCTCAGCTCTTAACCCCAGTGTGCAGAAAGAGTCAAAACGTGTTTTTCAGCAGAAATAAACATGTTTCTGCAAGTTTGGTCAACCCCATGTAAGTTAAGGGGCAGTAACAGCACCCTATTCAAAACGTGTTTTTCAGCCCGAAATAAACGCGTTTTTTCAGACAACTGAATCCCCATGTAACAGCAAGGCTCAGAAGAGCCCACACACTCAGATCTTAACCCCAGTGTGCAGAAAGGGTCAAAACGTGTTTTTCAGCAGAAATAAACATGTTTCTGCAAGTTTGGTCAACCCCATGTAAGTTATGGGGCAGTAACAGCACCCTTTTCAAAACGTGTTTTTCAGCACGAAATAAACGCGTTCTTTCAGACAACTGAATCCCCATGTAACAGCAAGGCTCAGAAGAGCCCACACACTCAGCTCTTAACCCCACTGTGCAGAAAGGGTCAAAATGTGTTTTTCAGCAGAAATAAACATGTTTCTGCAAGTTTGGTCAACCCCATGTAAGTTATGGGGCAGTACCAGCACCCTTTTAAAAACGTGTTTTTCAGCCCGAAATAAACGCTTTTTTTCAGACAACTGAATCCCCATGTAACAGCAAGGCTCAGAAGAGCCCACACACTCAGATCTTAACCCCAGTGTGCAGAAAGTGTCAAAACGTGTTTTTCAGCAGAAATAAACATGTTTCTGCAAGTTTGGTCAACCCCATGTAAGTTATGGGGCAGTAACAGCACACTTTTCAAAACGTGTTTTTCAGCCCGAAATAAACGCGTTTTTTCAGACAACTGAATCCCCATGTAACAGCAAGGCTCAGAAGAGCCCACACACTCAGATCTTAACCCCAGTGTGCAGAAAGTGTCAAAACGTGTTTTTCAGCAGAAATAAACATGTTTCTGCAAGTTTGGTCAACCCCATGTAAGTTATGGGGCAGTAACATCACCCTTTTCAAAACGTGTTTTTCAGCCCGAAATAAACGCGTTTTTTCAGACAACTGAATCCCCATGTAACAGCAAAACTCAGAAGAGCCCACACACTCAGATCTTAACCCCAGTGTGCAGAAAGGGTCAAAACGTGTTTTTCAGCAGAAATAAACATGTTTCTGCAAGTTTGGTCAACCCCATGTAAGTTATGGGGCAGTAACAGCACCCTTTTCAAAACGTGTTTTTCAGCCCGAAATAAACGCGTTTTTTCAGACAATTGAATCCCCATGTAACAGCAAAACTCAGAAGAGCCCACACACTCAGATCTTAACCCCAGTGTGCAGAAAGGGTCAAAACGTGTTTTTCAGCAGAAATAAACATGTTTCTGCAAGTTTGGTCAACCCCATGTAAGTTATGGGGCAGTAACAGCACCCTTTTCAAAACGTGTTTTTCAGCCCGAAATAAACGCGTTTTTTCAGACAACTGAATCCCCATGTAACAGCAAAACTCAGAAGAGCCCACACACTCAGATCTTAACCCCAGTGTGCAGAAAGGGTCAAAACGTGTTTTTCAGCAGAAATAAACATGTTTCTGCAAGTTTGGTCAACCCCATGTAAGTTATGGGGCAGTAACAGCACCCTTTTCAAAACGTGTTTTTCAGCCCGAAATAGACGTGTTTTTTCAAACAACTGAATCCCCATGTAACAGCAAGGCTCAGAAGAGCCCACACACTCAGATTTTAACCCCAGTGTGCAGAAAGGGTCAAAACGTGTTTTTCAGCAGAAATAAACATGTTTCTGCAAGTTTGGTCAACCCCATGTAAGTTATGGGGCAGTAACAGCACACTTTTCAAAACGTGTTTTTCAGCCCGAAATAAACGCGTTTTTTCAGACAACTGAATCCCCATGTAACAGCAAGGCTCAGAAGAGCCCACACACTCAGATCTTAACCCCAGTGTGCAGAAAGTGTCAAAACGTGTTTTTCAGCAGAAATAAACATGTTTCTGCAAGTTTGGTCAACCCCATGTAAGTTATGGGGCAGTAACAGCACCCTTTTCAAAACGTGTTTTTCAGCCCGAAATAAACGCGTTTTTTCAGACAACTGAATCCCCATGTAACAGCAAGGCTCAGAAGAACCCACACACTCAGATCTTAACCCCAGTGTGCAGAAAGTGTCAAAACGTGTTTTTCAGCAGAAATAAACATGTTTCTGCAAGTTTGGTCAACCCCATGTAAGTTATGGGGCAGTAACAGCACACTTTTCAAAACGTGTTTTTCAGCCCGAAATAAACGCGTTTTTTCAGACAACTGAATCCCCATGTAACAGCAAGGCTCAGAAGAGCCCACACACTCAGATCTTAACCCCAGTGTGCAGAAAGTGTCAAAACGTGTTTTTCAGCAGAAATAAACATGTTTCTGCAAGTTTGGTCAACCCCATGTAAGTTATGGGGCAATAACAGCACCCTTTTCAAAACGTGTTTTTCAGCCCGAAATAAACGCGTTTTTTCAGACAACTGAATCCCCATGTAACAACAAAACTCAGAAGACCCACACACTCAGATCTTAACCCCAGTGTGCAGAAAGGGTCAAAACGTGTTTTTCAACAGAAATAAACATGTTTCTGCAAGTTTGGTCAACCCCATGTAAGTTATGGGGCAGTAACAGCACCCTTTTCAAAACGTGTTTTTCAGCCCGAAATAAACGCGTTTTTTCAGACAACTGAATCCCCATGTAACAGCAAGGCTCAGAAGAGCCCACACACTCAGATCTTAACCCCAGTGTGCAGAAAGTGTCAAAACGTGTTTTTCAGCAGAAATAAACATGTTTCTGCAAGTTTGGTCAACCCCATGTAAGTTATGGGGCAGTAACATCACCCTTTTCAAAACGTGTTTTTCAGCCCGAAATAAACGCGTTTTTTCAGACAACTGAATCCCCATGTAACAGCAAAACTCAGAAGAGCCCACACACTCAGATCTTAACCCCAGTGTGCAGAAAGGGTCAAAACGTGTTTTTCAGCAGAAATAAACATGTTTCTGCAAGTTTGGTCAACCCCATGTAAGTTATGGGGCAGTAACAGCACCCTTTTCAAAACGTGTTTTTCAGCCCGAAATAAACGCGTTTTTTCAGACAATTGAATCCCCATGTAACAGCAAAACTCAGAAGAGCCCACACACTCAGATCTTAACCCCAGTGTGCAGAAAGGGTCAAAACGTGTTTTTCAGCAGAAATAAACATGTTTCTGCAAGTTTGGTCAACCCCATGTAAGTTATGGGGCAGTAACAGCACCCTTTTCAAAACGTGTTTTTCAGCCCGAAATAAACGCGTTTTTTCAGACAACTGAATCCCCATGTAACAGCAAAACTCAGAAGAGCCCACACACTCAGATCTTAACCCCAGTGTGCAGAAAGGGTCAAAACGTGTTTTTCAGCAGAAATAAACATGTTTCTGCAAGTTTGGTCAACCCCATGTAAGTTATGGGGCAGTAACAGCACCCTTTTCAAAACGTGTTTTTCAGCCCGAAATAGACGTGTTTTTTCAAACAACTGAATCCCCATGTAACAGCAAGGCTCAGAAGAGCCCACACACTCAGATTTTAACCCCAGTGTGCAGAAAGGGTCAAAACGTGTTTTTCAGCAGAAATAAACATGTTTCTGCAAGTTTGGTCAACCCCATGTAAGTTATGGGGCAGTAACAGCACACTTTTCAAAACGTGTTTTTCAGCCCGAAATAAACGCGTTTTTTCAGACAACTGAATCCCCATGTAACAGCAAGGCTCAGAAGAGCCCACACACTCAGATCTTAACCCCAGTGTGCAGAAAGTGTCAAAACGTGTTTTTCAGCAGAAATAAACATGTTTCTGCAAGTTTGGTCAACCCCATGTAAGTTATGGGGCAGTAACAGCACCCTTTTCAAAACGTGTTTTTCAGCCCGAAATAAACGCGTTTTTTCAGACAACTGAATCCCCATGTAACAGCAAGGCTCAGAAGAGCCCACACACTCAGATCTTAACCCCAGTGTGCAGAAAGTGTCAAAACGTGTTTTTCAGCAGAAATAAACATGTTTCTGCAAGTTTGGTCAACCCCATGTAAGTTATGGGGCAGTAACAGCACACTTTTCAAAACGTGTTTTTCAGCCCGAAATAAACGCGTTTTTTCAGACAACTGAATCCCCATGTAACAGCAAGGCTCAGAAGAGCCCACACACTCAGATCTTAACCCCAGTGTGCAGAAAGTGTCAAAACGTGTTTTTCAGCAGAAATAAACATGTTTCTGCAAGTTTGGTCAACCCCATGTAAGTTATGGGGCAATAACAGCACCCTTTTCAAAACGTGTTTTTCAGCCCGAAATAAACGCGTTTTTTCAGACAACTGAATCCCCATGTAACAACAAAACTCAGAAGACCCACACACTCAGATCTTAACCCCAGTGTGCAGAAAGGGTCAAAACGTGTTTTTCAACAGAAATAAACATGTTTCTGCAAGTTTGGTCAACCCCATGTAAGTTATGGGGCAGTAACAGCACCCTTTTCAAAACGTGTTTTTCAGCCCGAAATAAACGCGTTTTTTCAGACAACTGAATCCCCATGTAACAGCAAGGCTCAGAAGAGCCCACACACTCAGATCTTAACCCCATTGTGCAGAAAGGGTCAAAACGTGTTTTTCAGTAGAAATAAACATGTTTCTGCAAGTTTGGTCAACCCCATGTAAGTTATGGGGAAGTAACAGCACCCTTTTCAAAACATGTTTTTCAGCCCGAAATAAACGCGTTTTTTCAGACAACTGAATCCCCATGTAACAGCAAGGCTCAGAAGAGCCCACACACTCAGCTCTTAACCCCACTGTGCAGAAAGGGTCAAAACGTGTTTTTCAGCAGAAATAAACATGTTTCTGCAAGTTTGGTCAACCCCATGTAAGTTATGGGGCAGTAACAGCACCCTTTTCAAAACGTGTTTTTCAGCCCGAAATAAACGCGTTTTTTCAGACAACTGAATCCCCAAGTAACAGCAAGTCTCAGAAGAGCCCACACACTCAGATCTTAACCCCAGTGTGCAGAAAGGGTCAAAACGTGTTTTTCAGCAGAAATAAACATGTTTCTGCAAGTTTGGTCTACCCCATGTAAGTTATAGGGCAGTTACAGCACCCTTTTCAAAACGTGTTTTTCAGCCCGAAATAAACGCTTTTTTTCAGACAACTGAATCCCCAAGTAACAGCAAGTCTCAGAAGAGCCCACACACTCAGCTCTGAACCCCAGTGTGCAGAAAGGGTCAAAACGTGTTTTTCAGCAGAAATAAACATGTTTCTGCAAGTTTGGTCAACCCCATGTAAGTTATGGGGCAGTAACAGCACCCTTTTCAAAACGTGTTTTTCAGCCCGAAATAAACGTGTTTTTTCAGACAATTGAATCCCCATGTAACAGCAAGGCTCAGAAGAGCCCACACACTCAGATCTTAACCCCAGTGTGCAGAAAGGGTCAAAACGTGTTTTTCAGCAGAAATAAACATGTTTCTGCAAGTTTGGTCAACCCCATGTAAGTTATGGGGAAGTAACAGCACCCTTTTCAAAACGTGTTTTTCAGCCCGAAATAATCGCGTTTTTTTAGACAACTGAATCCCCAAGTAACAGCAAGTCTCAGAAGAGCCCACACACTCAGCTCTTAACCCCAGTGTGCAGAAAGGGTCAAAACGTGTTTTTCAGCAGAAATAAACATGTTTCTGCAACTTTGGTCAACCCCACGTAAGTTATGGGGCAGTAACAGCACACTTTTCAAAACGTGTTTTTCAGCCCGAAATAAACGCGTTTTTTCAGACAACTGAATCCCCATGTAACAGCAAGGCTCAGAAGAGCCCACACCCTCAGCTCTTAACCCCAGTGTGTAGAAAGGGTCAAAACGTGTTTTTCAGCAGAAATAAACATGTTTCTGCAAGTTTGGTCAACCCCATGTAAGTTAAGGGGCAGTAACTGCACCCTTTTCAAAACGTGTTTTTCAGCCCGAAATAAACGCGTTTTTTCAGACAACTGAATCCCCATGTAACAGCAAGGCTCAGAAGAGCCCACACCCTCAGCTCTTAACCCCAGTGTGTAGAAAGGGTCAAAACGTGTTTTTCAACAGAAATAAACATGTTTCTGCAAGTTTGGTCAACCCCATGTAAGTTATGGGGCAGTAACAGCACCCTTTTCAAAACGTGTTTTTCAGCCCGAAATAAACGCGTTTTTTCAGACAACTGAATCCCCATGTAACAGCAAAACTCAGAAGAGCCCACACACTCAGATCTTAACCCCAGTGTGTAGAAAGGGTCAAAACGTGTTTTTCAGCAGAAATAAACATGTTTCTGCAAGTTTGGTCAACCCCATGTAAGTTATGGGGCAGTAACAGCACCCTTTTCAAAACGTGTTTTTCAGCCCGAAATAAACGCGTTTTTTCAGACAACTGAATCCCCATGTAACAGCAAGGCTCAGAAGAGCCCACACACTCAGCTCTTAACCCCACTGTGCAGAAAGGGTCAAAACGTGTTTTTCAGCAGAAATAAACATGTTTCTGCAAGTTTGGTCAACCCCATGTAAGTTATGGGGCAGTAACAGCACCCTTTTCAAAACGTGTTTTTCAGCCCGAAATAAACGCGTTTTTTCAGACAACTGAATCCCCAAGTAACAGCAAGTCTCAGAAGAGCCCACACACTCAGATCTTAACCCCAGTGTGCAGAAAGGGTCAAAACGTGTTTTTCAGCAGAAATAAACATGTTTCTGCAAGTTTGGTCAACCCCATGTAAGTTATGGGGCAGTAACAGCACCCTTTTCAAAACGTGTTTTTCAGCCCGAAATAAACGCGTTTTTTCAGACAACTGAATCCCCATGTAACAGCAAGGCTCAGAAGAGCCCACACACTCAGATCTTAACCCCAGTGTGCAGAAAGTGTCAAAACGTGTTTTTCAGCAGAAATAAACATGTTTCTGCAAGTTTGGTCAACCCCATGTAAGTTAAGGGGCAGTAACAGCACACTTTTCAAAACGTGTTTTTCAGCCCGAAATAAACGCGTTTTTTCAGACAACTGAATCCCCATGTAACAGCAAAACTCAGAAGAGCCCACACACTCAGATCTTAACCCCAGTGTGCAGAAAGGGTCAAAACGTGTTTTTCAGCAGAAATAAACATGTTTCTGCAAGTTTGGTCAACCCCTTGTAAGTTATGGGGCAGTACCAGCACCCTTTTCAAAACGTGTTTTTCAGCCCGAAATAAACGCGTTTTTTCAGACATCTGAATCCCCATGTAACAGCAAAACTCAGAAGAGCCCACACACTCAGATCTTAACCCCAGTGTGCAGAAAGGGTCAAAACGTGTTTTTCAGCAGAAATAAACATGTTTCTGCAAGTTTGGTCAACCCCATGTAAGTTATGGGGCAGTTACAGCACCCTTTTCAAAACGTGTTTTTCAGCCCGAAATAAACGCGTTTTTTCAGACAACTGAATCCCCATGTAACAGCAAGGCTCAGAAGAGCCCACACACTCAGATCTTAACCCCAGTGTGCAGAAAGGGTCAAAACGTGTTTTTCAGCAGAAATAAACATGTTTCTGCAAGTTTGGTCAACCCCATGTAAGTTATGGGGCAGTAACAGCACCCTTTTCAAAACGTGTTTTTCAGCACGAAATAAACGCGTTCTTTCAGACAACTGAATCCCCATGTAACAGCAAGGCTCAGAAGAGCCCACACACTCAGCTCTTAACCCCACTGTGCAGAAAGGGTCAAAATGTGTTTTTCAGCAGAAATAAACATGTTTCTGCAAGTTTGGTCAACCCCATGTAAGTTATGGGGCAGTACCAGCACCCTTTTAAAAACGTGTTTTTCAGCCCGAAATAAACGCTTTTTTTCAGACAACTGAATCCCCAAGTAACAGCAAGTCTCAGAAGAGCCCACACACTCAGATCTTAACCCCAGTGTGCAGAAAGGGTCAAAACGTGTTTTTCAGCAGAAATAAACATGTTTCTGCAAGTTTGGTCAACCCCATGTAAGTTATGGGGCAGTACCAGCACACTTTTAAAAACGTGTTTTTCAGCCCGAAATAAACGCTTTTTTTCAGACAATTGAATCCCCAAGTAACAGCAAGTCTCAGAAGAGCCCACACACTCAGCTCTTAACCCCAGTGTGCAGAAAGAGTCAAAACGTGTTTTTCAGCAGAAATAAACATGTTTCTGCAACTTTGGTCAACCCCATGTAAGTTATGGGGAAGGAACAGCACACTTTTCAAAACGTGTTTTTCAGCCCGAAATAAACGCGTTTTTTCAGACAACTGAATCCCCATGTAACAGCAAGGCTCAGAAGAGCCCACACCCTCAGCTCTTAACCCCAGTGTGCAGAAAGGGTCAAAACGTGTTTTTCAGCAGAAATAAACATGTTTCTGCAAGTTTGGTCAACCCCATGTAAGTTATGGGGTAGTAACTGCACCCTTTTCAAAACGTGTTTTTCAGCCCGAAATAAACGCGTTTTTTCAGACAACTGAATCCCCATGTAACAGCAAAACTCAGAAGAGCCCACACACTCAGATCTTAACCCCAGTGTGCAGAAAGGGTCAAAACGTGTTTTTCAGTAGAAATAAACATGTTTCTGCAAGTTTGGTCAACCCCATGTAAGTTATGGGGCAGTAACAGCACCCTTTTCAAAACGTGTTTTTCAGCACGAAATAAACGCGTTTTTTCAGACAACTGAATCCCCATGTAACAGCAAGGCTCAGAAGAGCCCACAGACTCAGCTCTTAACCCCACTGTGCAGAAAGGGTCAAAACGTGTTTTTCAGCAGAAATAAACATGTTTCTGCAAGTTTGGTCTACCCCATGTAAGTTATGGGGCAGTTACAGCACCCTTTTCAAAACGTGTTTTTCAGCCCGAAATAAATGCGTTTTTTCAGACAACTGAATCCCCATGTAACAGCAAGGCTCAGAAGAGCCCACACACTCAGATCTTAACCCCAGTGTGCAGAAAGGGTCAAAACGTGTTTTTCAGCAGAAGTAAACATGTTTCTGCAAGTTTTGTCAACCCCATGTAAGTTATGGGGCAGGAACAGCACCCTTTTCAAAACGTGTTTTTCAGCCCGAAATAAACGCGTTTTTTCAGACAACTGAATCCCCATGTAACAGCAAGGCTCAGAAGAGCCCACACACTCAGCTCTTAACCCCACTGTGCAGAAAGGGTTAAAACGTGTTTTTCAGCAGAAATAAACATGTTTCTGCAAGTTTGGTCAACCCCATGTAAGTTATGGGGCAGTAACAGCACCCTTTTCAAAACGTGTTTTTCAGCCCGAAATAAACGCGTTTTTTCAGACAACTGAATCCCCATGTAACAGCAAGGCTCAGAAGAGCCCACACACTCAGATCTTAACCCCAGTGTGCAGAAAGGGTCGAAACGTGTTTTTCAGCAGAAATAAACATGTTTCTGCAAGTTTGGTCAACCCCATGTAAGTTATGGGGCAGTAAGAGCACCCTTTTCAAAACGTGTTTTTCAGCCCGAAATAAACGCGTTTTTTCAGACAACTGAATCCCCAAGTAACAGCAAGTCTCAGAAGAGCCCACACACTCAGATCTTAACCCCAGTGTGCAGAAAGGGTCAAAACGTGTTTTTCAGCAGAAATAAACATGTTTCTGCAAGTTTGGTCAACCCCATGTAAGTTATGGGGCAGTAACAGCACCCTTTTCAAAACGTGTTTTTCAGCCCGAAATAAACGTGTTTTTTCAGACAATTGAATCCCCATGTAATAGCAAGGCTCAGAAGAGCCCACACACTCAGATCTTAACCCCAGTGTGCAGAAAGGGTCAAAACGTGTTTTTCAGAAGAAATAAACATGTTTCTGCAAGTTTGGTCAACCCCATGTAAGTTATGGGGCAGTAACAGCACCCTTTTCAAAACGTGTTTTTCAGCCCGAAATAAACGCGTTTTTTCAGACAACTGAATCCCCAAGTAACAGCAAGTCTCAGAAGAGCCCACACACTCAGCTCTTAACCCCAGTGTGCAGAAAGGGTCAAAACGTGTTTTTCAGCAGAAATAAACATGTTTCTGCAAGTTTGGTCAACCCCATGTAAGTTATGGGGCAGTACCAGCACCCTTTTAAAAACGTGTTTTTCAGCCCGAAATAAACGCTTTTTTTCAGACAACTGAATCCCCATGTAACAGCAAAACTCAGAAGAGCCCACACACTCAGATCTCAACCCCAGTGTGCAGAAAGGGTCAAAACGTGTTTTTCAGCAGAAATAAACAAGTTTCTGCAAGTTTGGTCAACCCCATGTAAGTTATGGGGCAGTAACAGCACCCTTTTCAAAACGTGTTTTTCAGCACGAAATAAACGCGTTTCTTCAGACAACTGAATCCCCATGTAACAGCAAGGCTCAGAAGAGCCCACAGACACAGCTCTTAACCCCACTGTGCAGAAAGGGTCAAAACGTGTTTTTCAGCAGAAATAAACATGTTTCTGCAAGTTTGGTCTACCCCATGTAAGTTATGGGGCAGTTACAGCACCCTTTTCAAAACGTGTTTTTCAGCCCGAAATAAACGCTTTTTTTCAGACAACTGAATCCCCAAGTAACAGCAAGTCTCAGAAGAGCCCACACACTCAGCTCTTAACCCCAGTGTGCAGAAAGGGTCAAAACGTGTTTTTCAGCAGAAATAAACATGTTTCTGCAAGTTTGGTCAACCCCATGTAAGTTATGGGGCAGTAACAGCACCCTTTTCAAAACGTGTTTTTCAGCCCGAAATAAACGTGTTTTTTCAGACAATTGAATCCCCATGTAATAGCAAGGCTCAGAAGAGCCCACACACTCAGATCTTAACCCCAGTGTGCAGAAAGGGTCAAAACGTGTTTTTCAGAAGAAATAAACATGTTTCTGCAAGTTTGGTCAACCCCATGTAAGTTATGGGGCAGTAACAGCACCCTTTTCAAAACGTGTTTTTCAGCCCGAAATAAACACGTTTTTTCAGACAACTGAATCCCCATGTAACAACAAAACTCAGAAGAGCCCACACACTCAGATCTTAACCCCAGTGTGCAGAAAGGGTCAAAACGTGTTTTTCAGCAGAAATAAACATGTTTCTGCAAGTTTGGTCAACCCCATGTAAGTTAAGGGGCAGTAACAGCACCCTTTTCAAAACGTGTTTTTCAGCCCGAAATAAACGCGTTTTTTCAGACAACTGAATCCCCAAGTAACAGCAAGTCTCAGAAGAGCCCACACACTCAGCTCTTAACCCCAGTGTGCAGAAAGGGTCAAAACGTGTTTTTCAGCAGAAATAAACATGTTTCTGCAAGTTTGGTCAACCCCATGTAAGTTATGGGGCAGTACCAGCACCCTTTTAAAAACGTGTTTTTCAGCCCGAAATAAACGCTTTTTTTCAGACAATTGAATTCCCAAGTAACAGCAAGTCTCAGAAGAGCCCACACACTCAGATCTTAACCCCAGTGTGCAGAAAGGGTCAAAACGTGTTTTTCAGCAGAAATAAACATGTTTCTGCAACTTTGGTCAACCCCACGTAAGTTATGGGGCAGTAACAGCACACTTTTCAAAACGTGTTTTTCAGCCCGAAATAAACACGTTTTTTCAGACAACTGAATCCCCATGTAACAGCAAGGCTCAGAAGAGCCCACACCCTCAGCTCTTAACCCCAGTGTGTAGAAAGGGTCAAAACGTGTTTTTCAGCAGAGATAAACATGTTTCTGCAAGTTTGTTCAACCCCATGTAAGTTATGGGGCAGTAACTGCACCCTTTTCAAAACATGTTTTTCAGCCCGAAATAAACGCGTTTTTGAGACAACTGAATCCCCATGTAACAGCAAAACTCAGAAGAGCCAACACACTCAGATCTTAACCCCAGTGTGCAGAAAGGGTCAAAACGTGTTTTTCAGCAGAAATAAACATGTTTCTGCAAGTTTGGTCAACCCCATGTAAGTTATGGGGCAGTAACAGCACCCTTTTCAAAACGAGTTTTTCAGCACGAAATAAACGCGTTTCTTCAGACAACTGAATCCCCATGTAACAGCAAGGCTCAGAAGAGCCCACAGACTCAGCTCTTAACCCCACTGTGCAGAAAGGGTCAAAACGTGTTTTTCAGCAGAAATAAACATGTTTCTGCAAGTTTGGTCTACCCCATGTAAGTTATGGGGCAGTTACAGCACCCTTTTCAAAACGTGTTTTTCAGCCCGAAATAAACGCGTTTTTTCAGACAACTGAATCCCCATGTAACAGCAAGGCTCAGAAGAGCCCACACCCTCAGCTCTTAAAGCCAGTGTGTAGAAAGGGTCAAAACGTGTTTTTCAGCAGAAATAAACATGTTTCTGCAAGTTTGGTCAACCCCATGTAAGTTATGGGGCAGTAACTGCACCCTTTTCAAAACGTGTTTTTCAGCCCGAAATAAACGCATTTTTTCAGACAACTGAATCCCCATGTAACAGCAAAACTCAGAAGAGCCCACACACTCAGATCTTAACCCCAGTGTGCAGAAAGGGTCAAAACGTGTTTTTCAGCAGAAATAAACATGTTTCTGCAAGTTTGGTCAACCCCATGTAAGTTATGGGGCAGTAACAGCACCCTTTTCAAAACGTGTTTTTCAGCACGAAATAAACGCGTTTTTTCAGACAACTGAATCCCCATGTAACAGCAAGGCTCAGAAGAGCCCACAGACTCAGATCTTAACCCCAGTGTGCAGAAAGGGTCAAAACGTGTTTTTCAGCAGAAATAAACATGTTTCTGCAAGTTTGGTCTACCCCATGTAAGTTATAGGGCAGTTACAGCACCCTTTTCAAAACGTGTTTTTCAGCCCGAAATAAACGCTTTTTTTCAGACAACTGAATCCCCAAGTAACAGCAAGTCTCAGAAGAGCCCACACACTCAGCTCTTAACCCCAGTGTGCAGAAAGGGTCAAAACGTGTTTTTCAGCAGAAATAAACATGTTTCTGCAAGTTTGGTCAACCCCATGTAAGTTATGGGGCAGTAACAGCACCCTTTTCAAAACGTGTTTTTCAGCCCGAAATAAACGTGTTTTTTCAGACAATTGAATCCCCATGTAATAGCAAGGCTCAGAAGAGCCCACACACTCAGATCTTAACCCCAGTGTGCAGAAAGGGTCAAAACGTGTTTTTCAGAAGAAATAAACATGTTTCTGCAAGTTTGGTCAACCCCATGTAAGTTATGGGGCAGTTACAGCACCCTTTTCAAAACGTGTTTTTCAGCCCGAAATAAACGCGTTTTTTCAGACAACTGAATCCCCAAGTAACAGCAAGTCTCAGAAGAGCCCACACACTCAGCTCTTAACCCCAGTGTGCAGAAAGGGTCAAAACGTGTTTTTCAGCAGAAATAAACATGTTTCTGCAAGTTTGGTCAACCCCATGTAAGTTATGGGGCAGTACCAGCACCCTTTTAAAAACGTGTTTTTCAGCCCGAAATAAACGCTTTTTTTCAGACAATTGAATTCCCAAGTAACAGCAAGTCTCAGAAGAGCCCACACACTCAGCTCTTAACCCCAGTGTGCAGAAAGGGTCAAAACGTGTTTTTCAGCAGAAATAAACATGTTTCTGCAACTTTGGTCAACCCCACGTAAGTTATGGGGCAGTAACAGCACACTTTTCAAAACGTGTTTTTCAGCCCGAAATAAACGCGTTTTTTCAGACAACTGAATCCCCATGTAACAGCAAGGCTCAGAAGAGCCCACACCCTCAGCTCTTAACCCCAGTGTGTAGAAAGGGTCAAAACGTGTTTTTCAGCAGAGATAAACATGTTTCTGCAAGTTTGGTCAACCCCATGTAAGTTATGGGGCAGTAACTGCACCCTTTTCAAAACGTGTTTTTCAGCCCGAAATAAACGCGTTTTTGAGACAACTGAATCCCCATGTAACAGCAAAACTCAGAAGAGCCCACACACTCAGATCTTAACCCCAGTGTGCAGAAAGGGTCAAAACGTGTTTTTCAGCAGAAATAAACAAGTTTCTGCAAGTTTGGTCAACCCCATGTAAGTTATGGGGCAGTAACAGCACCCTTTTCAAAACGTGTTTTTCAGCACGAAATAAACGCGTTTCTTCAGACAACTGAATCCCCATGTAACAGCAAGGCTCAGAAGAGCCCACAGACTCAGCTCTTAACCCCACTGTGCAGAAAGGGTCAAAACGTGTTTTTCAGCAGAAATAAACATGTTTCTGCAAGTTTGGTCTACCCCATGTAAGTTATGGGGCAGTTACAGCACCCTTTTCAAAACGTGTTTTTCAGCCCGAAATAAACGCGTTTTTTCAGACAACTGAATCCCCATGTAACAGCAAGGCTCAGAAGAGCCCACACACTCAGATCTTAACCCCAGTGTGCAGAAAGGGTCAAAACGTGTTTTTCAGCAGAAATAAACATGTTTCTGCAAGTTTTGTCAACCCCATGTAAGTTATGGGGCAGGAACAGCACCCTTTTCAAAACGTGTTTTTCAGCCCGAAATAAACGCGTTTTTTCAGACAACTGAATCCCCATGTAACAGCAAGGCTCAGAAGAGCCCACACACTCAGCTCTTAACCCCACTGTGCAGAAAGGGTTAAAACGTGTTTTTCAGCAGAAATAAACATGTTTCTGCAAGTTTGGTCAACCCCATGTAAGTTATGGGGCAGTAACAGCACCCTTTTCAAAACGTGTTTTTCAGCCCGAAATAAACGCGTTTTTTCAGACAACTGAATCCCCATGTAACAGCAAGGCTCAGAAGAGCCCACACACTCAGATCTTAACCCCAGTGTGCAGAAAGGGTCAAAACGTGTTTTTCAGCAGAAATAAACATGTTTCTGCAAGTTTGGTCAACCCCATGTAAGTTATGGGGCAGTAAGAGCACCCTTTTCAAAACGTGTTTTTCAGCCCGAAATAAACGCGTTTTTTCAGACAACTGAATCCCCAAGTAACAGCAAGTCTCAGAAGAGCCCACACACTCAGATCTTAACCCCTGTGTGCAGAAAGGGTCAAAACGTGTTTTTCAGCAGAAATAAACATGTTTCTGCAAGTTTGGTCTACCCCATGTAAGTTATAGGGCAGTTACAGCACCCTTTTCAAAACGTGTTTTTCAGCCCGAAATAAACGCTTTTTTTCAGACAACTGAATCCCCAAGTAACAGCAAGTCTCAGAAGAGCCCACACACTCAGCTCTTAACCCCAGTGTGCAGAAAGGGTCAAAACGTGTTTTTCAGCAGAAATAAACATGTTTCTGCAAGTTTGGTCAACCCCATGTAAGTTATGGGGCAGTAACAGCACCCTTTTCAAAACGTGTTTTTCAGCCCGAAATAAACGTGTTTTTTCAGACAATTGAATCCCCATGTAATAGCAAGGCTCAGAAGAGCCCACACACTCAGATCTTAACCCCAGTGTGCAGAAAGGGTCAAAACGTGTTTTTCAGAAGAAATAAACATGTTTCTGCAAGTTTGGTCTACCCCATGTAAGTTATGGGGCAGTAACAGCACCCTTTTCAAAACGTGTTTTTCAGCCCGAAATAAACACGTTTTTTCAGACAACTGAATCCCCATGTAACAACAAAACTCAGAAGAGCCCACACACTCAGATCTTAACCCCAGTGTGCAGAAAGGGTCAAAACGTGTTTTTCAGCAGAAATAAACATGTTTCTGCAAGTTTGGTCAACCCCATGTAAGTTATGGGGCAGTAACAGCACCCTTTTCAAAACGTGTTTTTCAGCCCGAAATAAACGCGTTTTTTCAGACAACTGAATCCCCAAGTAACAGCAAGTCTCAGAAGAGCCCACACACTCAGCTCTTAACCCCAGTGTGCAGAAAGGGTCAAAACGTGTTTTTCAGCAGAAATAAACATGTTTCTGCAAGTTTGGTCAACCCCATGTAAGTTATGGGGCAGTACCAGCACCCTTTTAAAAACGTGTTTTTCAGCCCGAAATAAACGCTTTTTTTCAGACAATTGAATTCCCAAGTAACAGCAAGTCTCAGAAGAGCCCACACACTCAGATCTTAACCCCAGTGTGCAGAAAGGGTCAAAACGTGTTTTTCAGCAGAAATAAACATGTTTCTGCAACTTTGGTCAACCCCACGTAAGTTATGGGGCAGTAACAGCACACTTTTCAAAACGTGTTTTTCAGCCCGAAATAAACACGTTTTTTCAGACAACTGAATCCCCATGTAACAGCAAGGCTCAGAAGAGCCCACACCCTCAGCTCTTAACCCCAGTGTGTAGAAAGGGTCAAAACGTGTTTTTCAGCAGAGATAAACATGTTTCTGCAAGTTTGGTCAACCCCATGTAAGTTATGGGGCAGTAACTGCACCCTTTTCAAAACATGTTTTTCAGCCCGAAATAAACGCGTTTTTGAGACAACTGAATCCCCATGTAACAGCAAAACTCAGAAGAGCCAACACACTCAGATCTTAACCCCAGTGTGCAGAAAGGGTCAAAACGTGTTTTTCAGCAGAAATAAACATGTTTCTGCAAGTTTGGTCAACCCCATGTAAGTTATGGGGCAGTAACAGCACCCTTTTCAAAACGAGTTTTTCAGCACGAAATAAACGCGTTTCTTCAGACAACTGAATCCCCATGTAACAGCAAGGCTCAGAAGAGCCCACAGACTCAGCTCTTAACCCCACTGTGCAGAAAGGGTCAAAACGTGTTTTTCAGCAGAAATAAACATGTTTCTGCAAGTTTGGTCTACCCCATGTAAGTTATGGGGCAGTTACAGCACCCTTTTCAAAACGTGTTTTTCAGCCCGAAATAAACGCGTTTTTTCAGACAACTGAATCCCCATGTAACAGCAAGGCTCAGAAGAGCCCACACCCTCAGCTCTTAAAGCCAGTGTGTAGAAAGGGTCAAAACGTGTTTTTCAGCAGAAATAAACATGTTTCTGCAAGTTTGGTCAACCCCATGTAAGTTATGGGGCAGTAACTGCACCCTTTTCAAAACGTGTTTTTCAGCCCGAAATAAACGCATTTTTTCAGACAACTGAATCCCCATGTAACAGCAAAACTCAGAAGAGCCCACACACTCAGATCTTAACCCCAGTGTGCAGAAAGGGTCAAAACGTGTTTTTCAGCAGAAATAAACATGTTTCTGCAAGTTTGGTCAACCCCATGTAAGTTATGGGGCAGTAACAGCACCCTTTTCAAAACGTGTTTTTCAGCACGAAATAAACGCGTTTTTTCAGACAACTGAATCCCCATGTAACAGCAAGGCTCAGAAGAGCCCACAGACTCAGATCTTAACCCCAGTGTGCAGAAAGGGTCAAAACGTGTTTTTCAGCAGAAATAAACATGTTTCTGCAAGTTTGGTCTACCCCATGTAAGTTATAGGGCAGTTACAGCACCCTTTTCAAAACGTGTTTTTCAGCCCGAAATAAACGCTTTTTTTCAGACAACTGAATCCCCAAGTAACAGCAAGTCTCAGAAGAGCCCACACACTCAGCTCTTAACCCCAGTGTGCAGAAAGGGTCAAAACGTGTTTTTCAGCAGAAATAAACATGTTTCTGCAAGTTTGGTCAACCCCATGTAAGTTATGGGGCAGTAACAGCACCCTTTTCAAAACGTGTTTTTCAGCCCGAAATAAACGCGTTTTTTCAGACAACTGAATCCCCATGTAACAGCAAAACTCAGAAGAGCCCACACACTCAGATCTTAACCCCAGTGTGTAGAAAGGGTCAAAACGTGTTTTTCAGCAGAAATAAACATGTTTCTGCAAGTTTGGTCAACCCCATGTAAGTTATGGGGCAGTAACAGCACTCTTTTCAAAACGTGTTTTTCAGCCCGAAATAAACACGTTTTTTCAGACAACTGAATCCCCATGTAACAGCAAGGCTCAGAAGAGCCCACACACTCAGCTCTTAACCCCAGTGTGCAGAAAGGGTCAAAACGTGTTTTTCAGCAGAAATAAACATGTTTCTGCAAGTTTGGTCAACCCCATGTAAGTTATGGGGCAGGAACAGCACCCTTTTCAAAACGTGTTTTTCAGCCCGAAATAAACGCGTTTTTTCAGACAACTGAATCCCCATGTAACAGCAAGGCTCAGAAGAGCCCACACACTCAGCTCTTAACCCCACTGTGCAGAAAGGGTCAAAACGTGTTTTTCAGCAGAAATAAACATGTTTCTGCAAGTTTGGTCAACCCCTTGTAAGTTATGGGGCAGTACCAGCACCCTTTTAAAAACGTGTTTTTCAGCCCGAAATAAACGCGTTTTTTCAGACAACTGAATCCCCATGTAACAGCAAAACTCAGAAGAGCCCACACACTCAGATCTTAACCCCAGTGTGCAGAAAGGGTCAAAACGTGTTTTTCAGCAGAAATAAACATGTTTCTGCAAGTTTGGTCAACCCCATGTAAGTTATGGGGCAGTAACAGCACCCTTTTCAAAACGTGTTTTTCAGCCCGAAATAAACGCGTTTTTTCAGACAACTGAATCCCCATGTAACAGCAAAACTCAGAAGAGCCCACACACTCAGATCTTAACCCCAGTGTGCAGAAAGGGTCAAAACGTGTTTTTCAGCAGAAATAAACATGTTTCTGCAAGTTTGGTCAACCCCATGTAAGTTATGGGGCAGGAACAGCACCCTTTTCAAAACGTGTTTTTCAGCCCGAAATAAACGCGTTTTTTCATACAACTGAATCCCCATGTAACAGCAAAACTCAGAAGAGCCCACACACTCAGATCTTAACCCCAGTGTGCAGAAAGGGTCAAAACGTGTTTTTCAGCAGAAATAAACATGTTTCTGCAAGTTTGGTCAACCCCATGTAAGTTATGGGGCAGTAACAGCACCCTTTTCAAATCGTGTTTTTCAGCACGAAATAAACGCGTTTTTTCAGACAACTGAATCCCCATGTAACAGCAAGGCTCAGAAGAGCCCACACACTCAGCTCTTAACCCCACTGTGCAGAAAGGGTCAAAACGTGTTTTTCAGCAGAAATAAACATGTTTCTGCAAGTTTGGTCAACCCCATGTAAGTTATGGGGCAGGAACAGCACCCTTTTCAAAACGTGTTTTTCAACCCGAAATAAACGCGTTTTTTCAGACAACTGAATCCCCATGTAACAGCAAGGCTCAGAAGAGCCCACACACTCAGCTCTTAACCCCACTGTGCAGAAAGGGTCAAAACGTGTTTTTCAGCAGAAATAAACATGTTTCTGCAAGTTTGGTCAACCCCATGTAAGTTATAGGGCAGTACCAGCACCCTTTTAAAAACGTGTTTTTCAGCCCGAAATAAACGCGTTTTTTCAGACAACTGAATCCCCATGTAACAGCAAAACTCAAAAGAGCCCACACACTCAGATCTTAACCAGAGTGTGCAGAAAGGGTCAAAACGTGTTTTTCAGCAGAAATAAACATGTTTCTGCAAGTTTGGTCAACCCCATGTAAGTTATGGGGCAGTACCAGCACCCTTTTAAAAACGTGTTTTTCAGCACGAAATAAACGCGTTTTTTCAGACAACTGAATCCCCATGTAACAGCAAAACTCAGAAGAGCCCACACACTCAGATCTTAACCCCAGTGTGCAGAAAGGGTCAAAACGTGTTTTTCAGCAGAAATAAACATGTTTCTGCAAGTTTGGTCAACCCCATGTAAGTTATGGGGCAGTAACAGCACCCTTTTCAAAACGTGTTTTTCAGCCCGAAATAAACGCGTTTTTTCAGACAACTGAATCCCCATGTAACAGCAAGGCTCAGAAGAGCCCACACACTCAGCTCTTAACCCCACTGTGCAGAAAGGGTCAAAACGTGTTTTTCAGCAGAAATAAACATGTTTCTGCAAGTTTGGTCTACCCCATGTAAGTTATAGGGCAGTTACAGCACCCTTTTCAAAACGTGTTTTTCAGCCCGAAATAAACGCTTTTTTTCAGACAACTGAATCCCCAAGTAACAGCAAGTCTCAGAAGAGCCCACACACTCAGCTCTTAACCCCAGTGTGCAGAAAGGGTCAAAACGTGTTTTTCAGCAGAAATAAACATGTTTCTGCAAGTTTGGTCAACCCCATGTAAGTTATGGGGCAGTACCAGCACCCTTTTAAAAACGTGTTTTTCAGCCCGAAATAAACGCGTTTTTTCAGACAACTGAATCCCCATGTAACAGCAAAACTCAAAAGAGCCCACACACTCAGATCTTAACCCCAGTGTGCAGAAAGGGTCAAAACGTGTTTTTCAGCAGAAATAAACATGTTTCTGCAAGTTTGGTCAACCCCATGTAAGTTATGGGGCAGTAACAGCACCCTTTTCAAAACGTGTTTTTCAGCCCGAAATAAACGCGTTTTTTCAGACAACTGAATCCCCATGTAACAGCAAGGCTCAGAAGAGCCCACACACTCAGCTCTTAACCCCACTGTGCAGAAAGGGTCAAAACGTGTTTTTCAGCAGAAATAAACATGTTTCTGCAAGTTTGGTCTACCCCATGTAAGTTATAGGGCAGTTACAGCACCCTTTTCAAAACGTGTTTTTCAGCCCGAAATAAACGCTTTTTTTCAGACAACTGAATCCCCAAGTAACAGCAAGTCTCAGAAGAGCCCACACACTCAGCTCTTAACCCCAGTGTGCAGAAAGGGTCAAAACGTGTTTTTCAGCAGAAATAAACATGTTTCTGCAAGTTTGGTCAACCCCATGTAAGTTATGGGGCAGTAACAGCACCCTTTTCAAAACGTGTTTTTCAGCCCGAAATAAACGCGTTTTTTCAAACAACTGAATCCCCATGTAACAGCAAAACTCAGAAGAGCCCACACACTCAGATCTTAACCCCAGTGTGTAGAAAGGGTCAAAACGTGTTTTTCAGCAGAAATAAACATGTTTCTGCAAGTTTGGTCAACCCCATGTAAGTTATGGGGCAGTAACAGCACTCTTTTCAAAACGTGTTTTTCAGCCCGAAATAAACGCGTTTTTTCAGACAACTGAATCCCCATGTAACAGCAAAACTCAGAAGAGCCCACACACTCAGATCTTAACCCCAGTGTGCAGAAAGGGTCAAAACGTGTTTTTCAGCAGAAATAAACATGTTTCTGCAACTTTGGTCAACCCCATGTAAGTTATGGGGCAGTTACAGCACCCTTTTCAAAACGTGTTTTTCAGCCCGAAATAAACGCGTTTTTTCAGACAACTGAATCCCCATGTAACAGCAAGGCTCAGAAGAGCCCACACCCTCAGCTCTTAACCCCAGTGTGCAGAAAGGGTCAAAACGTGTTTTTCAGCAGAAATAAACATGTTTCTGCAAGTTTGGTCAACCCCATGTAAGTTATGGGGCAGGAACAGCACCCTTTTCAAAACGTGTTTTTCAGCCCGAAATAAACGCGTTTTTTTCAGACAACTGAATCCCCATGTAACAGCAAAACTCAGAAGAGCCCACACACTCAGATCTTAACCCCAGTGTGCAGAAAGGGTCAAAACGTGTTTTTCAGCAGAAATAAACATGTTTCTGCAAGTTTGGTCAACCCCTTGTAAGTTATGGGGCAGTACCAGCACCCTTTTAAAAACGTGTTTTTCAGCCCGAAATAAACGCGTTTTTTCAGACATCTGAATCCCCATGTAACAGCAAAACTCAGAAGAGCCCACACACTCAGATCTTAACCCCAGTGTGCAGAAAGGGTCAAAACGTGTTTTTCAGCAGAAATAAACATGTTTCTGCAAGTTTGGTCAACCCCATGTAAGTTATGGGGCAGTACCAGCACCCTTTGAAAAACGTGTTTTTCAGCCCGAAATAAACGCTTTTTTTCAGACAACTGAATCCCCAAGTAACAGCAAGTCTCAGAAGAGCCCACACACTCAGCTCTTAACCCCAGTGTGCAGAAAGGGTCAAAACGTGTTTTTCAGCAGAAATAAACATGTTTCTGCAACTTTGGTCAACCCCATGTAAGTTATGGGGCAGTAACAGCACCCTTTTCAAAACGTGTTTTTCAGCCAGAAATAAACACGTTTTTTCAGAGAACTGAATCCCCATGTAACAGCAAAACTCAGAAGAGCCCACACACTCAGATCTTAACCCCAGTGTGCAGAAAGGGTCAAAACGTGTTTTTCAGCAGAAATAAACATGTTTCTGCAACTTTGGTCAACCCTATGTAAGTTATGGGGCAGTAACAGCACCCTTTTCAAAACGTGTTTTTCAGCCCGAAATAAACGCGTTTTTTCAGACAACTAAATCCCCATGTAACAGCAAGGCTCAGAAGAGCCCACACCCTCAGCTCTTAACCCCAGTGTGCAGAAAGGGTCAAAACGTGTTTTTCAGCAGAAATAAACATGTTTCTGCAAGTTTGGTCAACCCCTTGTAAGTTATGGGGCAGTACCAGCACCCTTTTAAAAACGTGTTTTTCAGCCCGAAATAAACACGTTTTTTCAGACATCTGAATCCCCATGTAACAGCAAAACTCAGAAGAGCCCACACACTCAGATCTTAACCCCAGTGTGCAGAAAGGGTCAAAACGTGTTTTTCAGCAGAAATAAACATGTTTCTGCAAGTTTGGTCAACCCCATGTAAGTTATGGGGCAGTACCAGCACCCTTTGAAAAACGTGTTTTTCAGCCCGAAATAAACGCTTTTTTTCAGACAACTGAATCCCCAAGTAACAGCAAGTCTCAGAAGAGCCCACACACTCAGCTCTTAACCCCAGTGTGCAGAAAGGGTCAAAACGTGTTTTTCAGCAGAAATAAACATGTTTCTGCAACTTTGGTCAACCCCATGTAAGTTATGGGGCAGTAACAGCACCCTTTTCAAAACGTGTTTTTCAGCCAGAAATAAACGCGTTTTTTCAGAGAACTGAATCCCCATGTAACAGCAAAACTCAGAAGAGCCCACACACTCAGATCTTAACCCCAGTGTGCAGAAAGGGTCAAAACGTGTTTTTCAGCAGAAATAAACATGTTTCTGCAAGTTTGGTCTACCCCATGTAAGTTATAGGGCAGTTACAGCACCCTTTTCAAAACGTGTTTTTCAGCCCGAAATAAACGCTTTTTTTCAGACAACTGAATCCCCAAGTAACAGCAAGTCTCAGAAGAGCCCACACACTCAGCTCTTAACCCCAGTGTGCAGAAAGGGTCAAAACGTGTTTTTCAGCAGAAATAAACATGTTTCTGCAAGTTTGGTCAACCCCATGTAAGTTATGGGGCAGTAACAGCACCCTTTTCAAAACGTGTTTTTCAGCCCGAAATAAACGCGTTTTTTCAGACAACTGAATCCCCATGTAACAGCAAAACTCAGAAGAGCCCACACACTCAGATCTTAACCCCAGTGTGTAGAAAGGGTCAAAACGTGTTTTTCAGCAGAAATAAACATGTTTCTGCAAGTTTGGTCAACCCCATGTAAGTTATGGGGCAGTAACAGCACTCTTTTCAAAACGTGTTTTTCAGCCCGAAATAAACACGTTTTTTCAGACAACTGAATCCCCATGTAACAGCAAGGCTCAGAAGAGCCCACACACTCAGCTCTTAACCCCAGTGTGCAGAAAGGGTCAAAACGTGTTTTTCAGCAGAAATAAACATGTTTCTGCAAGTTTGGTCAACCCCATGTAAGTTATGGGGCAGGAACAGCACCCTTTTCAAAACGTGTTTTTCAGCCCGAAATAAACGCGTTTTTTCAGACAACTGAATCCCCATGTAACAGCAAGGCTCAGAAGAGCCCACACACTCAGCTCTTAACCCCACTGTGCAGAAAGGGTCAAAACGTGTTTTTCAGCAGAAATAAACATGTTTCTGCAAGTTTGGTCAACCCCTTGTAAGTTATGGGGCAGTACCAGCACCCTTTTAAAAACGTGTTTTTCAGCCCGAAATAAACGCGTTTTTTCAGACAACTGAATCCCCATGTAACAGCAAAACTCAGAAGAGCCCACACACTCAGATCTTAACCCCAGTGTGCAGAAAGGGTCAAAACGTGTTTTTCAGCAGAAATAAACATGTTTCTGCAAGTTTGGTCAACCCCATGTAAGTTATGGGGCAGTAACAGCACCCTTTTCAAAACGTGTTTTTCAGCCCGAAATAAACGCGTTTTTTCAGACAACTGAATCCCCATGTAACAGCAAAACTCAGAAGAGCCCACACACTCAGATCTTAACCCCAGTGTGCAGAAAGGGTCAAAACGTGTTTTTCAGCAGAAATAAACATGTTTCTGCAAGTTTGGTCAACCCCATGTAAGTTATGGGGCAGGAACAGCACCCTTTTCAAAACGTGTTTTTCAGCCCGAAATAAACGCGTTTTTTCATACAACTGAATCCCCATGTAACAGCAAAACTCAGAAGAGCCCACACACTCAGATCTTAACCCCAGTGTGCAGAAAGGGTCAAAACGTGTTTTTCAGCAGAAATAAACATGTTTCTGCAAGTTTGGTCAACCCCATGTAAGTTATGGGGCAGTAACAGCACCCTTTTCAAATCGTGTTTTTCAGCACGAAATAAACGCGTTTTTTCAGACAACTGAATCCCCATGTAACAGCAAGGCTCAGAAGAGCCCACACACTCAGCTCTTAACCCCACTGTGCAGAAAGGGTCAAAACGTGTTTTTCAGCAGAAATAAACATGTTTCTGCAAGTTTGGTCAACCCCATGTAAGTTATGGGGCAGGAACAGCACCCTTTTCAAAACGTGTTTTTCAACCCGAAATAAACGCGTTTTTTCAGACAACTGAATCCCCATGTAACAGCAAGGCTCAGAAGAGCCCACACACTCAGCTCTTAACCCCACTGTGCAGAAAGGGTCAAAACGTGTTTTTCAGCAGAAATAAACATGTTTCTGCAAGTTTGGTCAACCCCATGTAAGTTATAGGGCAGTACCAGCACCCTTTTAAAAACGTGTTTTTCAGCCCGAAATAAACGCGTTTTTTCAGACAACTGAATCCCCATGTAACAGCAAGGCTCAGAAGAGCCCACACACTCAGCTCTTAACCCCACTGTGCAGAAAGGGTCAAAACGTGTTTTTCAGCAGAAATAAACATGTTTCTGCAAGTTTGGTCTACCCCATGTAAGTTATAGGGCAGTTACAGCACCCTTTTCAAAACGTGTTTTTCAGCCCGAAATAAACGCTTTTTTTCAGACAACTGAATCCCCAAGTAACAGCAAGTCTCAGAAGAGCCCACACACTCAGCTCTTAACCCCAGTGTGCAGAAAGGGTCAAAACGTGTTTTTCAGCAGAAATAAACATGTTTCTGCAAGTTTGGTCAACCCCATGTAAGTTATGGGGCAGTACCAGCACCCTTTTAAAAACGTGTTTTTCAGCCCGAAATAAACGCGTTTTTTCAGACAACTGAATCCCCATGTAACAGCAAAACTCAAAAGAGCCCACACACTCAGATCTTAACCCCAGTGTGCAGAAAGGGTCAAAACGTGTTTTTCAGCAGAAATAAACATGTTTCTGCAAGTTTGGTCAACCCCATGTAAGTTATGGGGCAGTAACAGCACCCTTTTCAAAACGTGTTTTTCAGCCCGAAATAAACGCGTTTTTTCAGACAACTGAATCCCCATGTAACAGCAAGGCTCAGAAGAGCCCACACACTCAGCTCTTAACCCCACTGTGCAGAAAGGGTCAAAACGTGTTTTTCAGCAGAAATAAACATGTTTCTGCAAGTTTGGTCTACCCCATGTAAGTTATAGGGCAGTTACAGCACCCTTTTCAAAACGTGTTTTTCAGCCCGAAATAAACGCTTTTTTTCAGACAACTGAATCCCCAAGTAACAGCAAGTCTCAGAAGAGCCCACACACTCAGCTCTTAACCCCAGTGTGCAGAAAGGGTCAAAACGTGTTTTTCAGCAGAAATAAACATGTTTCTGCAAGTTTGGTCAACCCCATGTAAGTTATGGGGCAGTAACAGCACCCTTTTCAAAACGTGTTTTTCAGCCCGAAATAAACGCGTTTTTTCAAACAACTGAATCCCCATGTAACAGCAAAACTCAGAAGAGCCCACACACTCAGATCTTAACCCCAGTGTGTAGAAAGGGTCAAAACGTGTTTTTCAGCAGAAATAAACATGTTTCTGCAAGTTTGGTCAACCCCATGTAAGTTATGGGGCAGTAACAGCACTCTTTTCAAAACGTGTTTTTCAGCCCGAAATAAACGCGTTTTTTCAGACAACTGAATCCCCATGTAACAGCAAAACTCAGAAGAGCCCACACACTCAGATCTTAACCCCAGTGTGCAGAAAGGGTCAAAACGTGTTTTTCAGCAGAAATAAACATGTTTCTGCAACTTTGGTCAACCCCATGTAAGTTATGGGGCAGTTACAGCACCCTTTTCAAAACGTGTTTTTCAGCCCGAAATAAACGCGTTTTTTCAGACAACTGAATCCCCATGTAACAGCAAGGCTCAGAAGAGCCCACACCCTCAGCTCTTAACCCCAGTGTGCAGAAAGGGTCAAAACGTGTTTTTCAGCAGAAATAAACATGTTTCTGCAAGTTTGGTCAACCCCATGTAAGTTATGGGGCAGGAACAGCACCCTTTTCAAAACGTGTTTTTCAGCCCGAAATAAACGCGTTTTTTTCAGACAACTGAATCCCCATGTAACAGCAAAACTCAGAAGAGCCCACACACTCAGATCTTAACCCCAGTGTGCAGAAAGGGTCAAAACGTGTTTTTCAGCAGAAATAAACATGTTTCTGCAAGTTTGGTCAACCCCTTGTAAGTTATGGGGCAGTACCAGCACCCTTTTAAAAACGTGTTTTTCAGCCCGAAATAAACGCGTTTTTTCAGACATCTGAATCCCCATGTAACAGCAAAACTCAGAAGAGCCCACACACTCAGATCTTAACCCCAGTGTGCAGAAAGGGTCAAAACGTGTTTTTCAGCAGAAATAAACATGTTTCTGCAAGTTTGGTCAACCCCATGTAAGTTATGGGGCAGTACCAGCACCCTTTGAAAAACGTGTTTTTCAGCCCGAAATAAACGCTTTTTTTCAGACAACTGAATCCCCAAGTAACAGCAAGTCTCAGAAGAGCCCACACACTCAGCTCTTAACCCCAGTGTGCAGAAAGGGTCAAAACGTGTTTTTCAGCAGAAATAAACATGTTTCTGCAACTTTGGTCAACCCCATGTAAGTTATGGGGCAGTAACAGCACCCTTTTCAAAACGTGTTTTTCAGCCAGAAATAAACACGTTTTTTCAGAGAACTGAATCCCCATGTAACAGCAAAACTCAGAAGAGCCCACACACTCAGATCTTAACCCCAGTGTGCAGAAAGGGTCAAAACGTGTTTTTCAGCAGAAATAAACATGTTTCTGCAACTTTGGTCAACCCTATGTAAGTTATGGGGCAGTAACAGCACCCTTTTCAAAACGTGTTTTTCAGCCCGAAATAAACGCGTTTTTTCAGACAACTAAATCCCCATGTAACAGCAAGGCTCAGAAGAGCCCACACCCTCAGCTCTTAACCCCAGTGTGCAGAAAGGGTCAAAACGTGTTTTTCAGCAGAAATAAACATGTTTCTGCAAGTTTGGTCAACCCCTTGTAAGTTATGGGGCAGTACCAGCACCCTTTTAAAAACGTGTTTTTCAGCCCGAAATAAACACGTTTTTTCAGACATCTGAATCCCCATGTAACAGCAAAACTCAGAAGAGCCCACACACTCAGATCTTAACCCCAGTGTGCAGAAAGGGTCAAAACGTGTTTTTCAGCAGAAATAAACATGTTTCTGCAAGTTTGGTCAACCCCATGTAAGTTATGGGGCAGTACCAGCACCCTTTGAAAAACGTGTTTTTCAGCCCGAAATAAACGCTTTTTTTCAGACAACTGAATCCCCAAGTAACAGCAAGTCTCAGAAGAGCCCACACACTCAGCTCTTAACCCCAGTGTGCAGAAAGGGTCAAAACGTGTTTTTCAGCAGAAATAAACATGTTTCTGCAACTTTGGTCAACCCCATGTAAGTTATGGGGCAGTAACAGCACCCTTTTCAAAACGTGTTTTTCAGCCAGAAATAAACGCGTTTTTTCAGAGAACTGAATCCCCATGTAACAGCAAAACTCAGAAGAGCCCACACACTCAGATCTTAACCCCAGTGTGCAGAAAGGGTCAAAACGTGTTTTTCAGCAGAAATAAACATGTTTCTGCAACTTTGGTCAACCCTATGTAAGTTATGGGGCAGTAACAGCACCCTTTTCAAAACGTGTTTTTCAGCCCGAAATAAACGCGTTTTTTCAGACAACTGAATCCCCATGTAACAGCAAGGCTCAGAAGAGCCCACACCCTCAGCTCTTAACCCCAGTGTGCAGAAAGGGTCAAAACGTGTTTTTCAGCAGAAATAAACATGTTTCTGCAAGTTTGGTCAACCCCATGTAAGTTATGGGGCAGTACCAGCACCCTTTTAAAAACGTGTTTTTCAGCCCGAAATAAATGCTTTTTTTCAGACAATTGAATCCCCATGTAACAGCAAAACTCAGAAGAGCCCACACACTCAGATCTTCACCCCAGTGTGCAGAAAGGGTCAAAACTTGTTTTTCAGCAGAAATAAACATGTTTCTGCAAGTTTGGTCAACCCCATGTAAGTTATGGGGCAGTAACAGCACCCTTTTCAAAACGTGTTTTTCAGCCCGAAATAAACGCGTTTTTTCAGACAACTGAATCCCCATGTAACAGCAAAACTCAGAAGAGCCCACACACTCAGATCTTAACCCCAGTGTGCAGAAAGGGTCAAAACGTGTTTTTCAGCAGAAATAAACATGTTTCTGCAAGTTTGGTCAACCCCATGTAAGTTATGGGGCAGTAACAGCACCCTTTTCAAAACGTGTTTTTCAGCACGAAATAAACGCGTTTTTTCAGACAACTGAATCCCCATGTAACAGCAAGGCTCAGAAGAGCCCACACACTCAGATCTTAACCCCAGTGTGCAGAAAGGGTCAAAACGTGTTTTTCAGCAGAAATAAACATGTTTCTGCAACTTTGGTCAACCCCATGTAAGTTATGGGGCAGTTACAGCACCCTTTTCAAAACGTGTTTTTCAGCCCGAAATAAACGCGTTTTTTCAGACAACTGAATCCCCATGTAACAGCAAAACTCAGAAGAGCCCACACACTCAGATCTTAACCCCAGTGTGCATAAAGGGTCAAAACGTGTTTTTCAGCAGAAATAAACATGTTTCTGCAAGTTTGGTCAACCCCATGTAAGTTATGGGGCAGTAACAGCACCCTTTTCAAAACGTGTTTTTCAGCCCGAAATAAACGCGTTTTTTCAGACATCTGAATCCCCATGTAACAGCAAAACTCAGAAGAGCCCACACACTCAGATCTTAACCCCAGTGTGCAGAAAGGGTCAAAACGTGTTTTTCAGCAGAAATAAACATGTTTCTGCAAGTTTGGTCAACCCCATGTAAGTTATGGGGCAGTACCAGCACCCTTTGAAAAACGTGTTTTTCAGCCCGAAATAAACGCTTTTTTTCAGACAACTGAATCCCCAAGTAACAGCAAGTCTCAGAAGAGCCCACACACTCAGCTCTTAACCCCAGTGTGCAGAAAGGGTCAAAACGTGTTTTTCAGCAGAAATAAACATGTTTCTGCAACTTTGGTCAACCCCATGTAAGTTATGGGGCAGTAACAGCACCCTTTTCAAAACGTGTTTTTCAGCCAGAAATAAACACGTTTTTTCAGAGAACTGAATCCCCATGTAACAGCAAAACTCAGAAGAGCCCACACACTCAGATCTTAACCCCAGTGTGCAGAAAGGGTCAAAACGTGTTTTTCAGCAGAAATAAACATGTTTCTGCAAGTTTGGTCAACCCCTTGTAAGTTATGGGGCAGTACCAGCACCCTTTTAAAAACGTGTTTTTCAGCCCGAAATAAACACGTTTTTTCAGACATCTGAATCCCCATGTAACAGCAAAACTCAGAAGAGCCCACACACTCAGATCTTAACCCCAGTGTGCAGAAAGGGTCAAAACGTGTTTTTCAGCAGAAATAAACATGTTTCTGCAAGTTTGGTCAACCCCATGTAAGTTATGGGGCAGTACCAGCACCCTTTGAAAAACGTGTTTTTCAGCCCGAAATAAACGCTTTTTTTCAGACAACTGAATCCCCAAGTAACAGCAAGTCTCAGAAGAGCCCACACACTCAGCTCTTAACCCCAGTGTGCAGAAAGGGTCAAAACGTGTTTTTCAGCAGAAATAAACATGTTTCTGCAACTTTGGTCAACCCCATGTAAGTTATGGGGCAGTAACAGCACCCTTTTCAAAACGTGTTTTTCAGCCAGAAATAAACGCGTTTTTTCAGAGAACTGAATCCCCATGTAACAGCAAAACTCAGAAGAGCCCACACACTCAGATCTTAACCCCAGTGTGCAGAAAGGGTCAAAACGTGTTTTTCAGCAGAAATAAACATGTTTCTGCAAGTTTGGTCAACCCCATGTAAGTTATGGGGCAGTACCAGCACCCTTTTAAAAACGTGTTTTTCAGCCCGAAATAAATGCTTTTTTTCAGACAATTGAATCCCCATGTAACAGCAAAACTCAGAAGAGCCCACACACTCAGATCTTCACCCCAGTGTGCAGAAAGGGTCAAAACTTGTTTTTCAGCAGAAATAAACATGTTTCTGCAAGTTTGGTCAACCCCATGTAAGTTATGGGGCAGTAACAGCACCCTTTTCAAAACGTGTTTTTCAGCCCGAAATAAACGCGTTTTTTCAGACAACTGAATCCCCATGTAACAGCAAAACTCAGAAGAGCCCACACACTCAGATCTTAACCCCAGTGTGCAGAAAGGGTCAAAACGTGTTTTTCAGCAGAAATAAACATGTTTCTGCAAGTTTGGTCAACCCCATGTAAGTTATGGGGCAGTAACAGCACCCTTTTCAAAACGTGTTTTTCAGCACGAAATAAACGCGTTTTTTCAGACAACTGAATCCCCATGTAACAGCAAGGCTCAGAAGAGCCCACACACTCAGATCTTAACCCCAGTGTGCAGAAAGGGTCAAAACGTGTTTTTCAGCAGAAATAAACATGTTTCTGCAACTTTGGTCAACCCCATGTAAGTTATGGGGCAGTTACAGCACCCTTTTCAAAACGTGTTTTTCAGCCCGAAATAAACGCGTTTTTTCAGACAACTGAATCCCCATGTAACAGCAAAACTCAGAAGAGCCCACACACTCAGATCTTAACCCCAGTGTGCATAAAGGGTCAAAACGTGTTTTTCAGCAGAAATAAACATGTTTCTGCAAGTTTGGTCAACCCCATGTAAGTTATGGGGCAGTAACAGCACCCTTTTCAAAACGTGTTTTTCAGCCCGAAATAAACGCGTTTTTTCAGACAACTGAATCCCCATGTAACAGCAAGGCTCAGAAGAGCCCACACCCTCAGCTCTTAACCCCAGTGTGCAGAAAGGGTCAAAACGTGTTTTTCAGCAGAAATAAACATGTTTCTGCAAGTTTGGTCAACCCCATGTAAGTTATGGGGCAGGAACAGCACCCTTTGAAAAACGTGTTTTTCAGCCCGAAATAAATGCTTTTTTTCAGACAACTGAATCCCCAAGTAATAGCAAGTCTCAGAAGAGCCCACACACTCAGCTCTTAACCCCAGTGTGCAGAAAGGGTCAAAACGTGTTTTTCAGCAGAAATAAACATGTTTCTGCAACTTTGGTCAACCCCATGTAAGTTATGGGGCAGTAACAGCACCCTTTTCAAAACGTGTTTTTCAGCCAGAAATATACGCGTTTTTTCAGAGAACTGAATCCCCATGTAACAGCAAAACTCAGAAGAGCCCACACACTCAGATCTTAACCCCAGTGTGCAGAAAGGGTCAAAACGTGTTTTTCAGCAGAAATAAACATGTTTCTGCAACTTTGGTCAACCCTATGTAAGTTATGGGGCAGTAACAGCACCCTTTTCAAAACGTGTTTTTCAGCCCGAAATAAACGCGTTTTTTCAGACAACTGAATCCCCATGTAACAGCAAGGCTCAGAAGAGCCCACACCCTCAGCTCTTAACCCCAGTGTGCAGAAAGGGTCAAAACGTGTTTTTCAGCAGAAATAAACATGTTTCTGCAAGTTTGGTCAACCCCATGTAAGTTATGGGGCAGTACCAGCACCCTTTTAAAAACATGTTTTTCAGCCCGAAATAAACGCTTTTTTTCAGACAATTGAATCCCCATGTAACAGCAAAACTCAGAAGAGCCCACACACTCAGATCTTAACCCCAGTGTGCAGAAAGGGTCAAAACTTGTTTTTCAGCAGAAATAAACATGTTTCTGCAAGTTTGGTCAACCCCATGTAAGTTATGGGGCAGTAACAGCACCCTTTTCAAAACGTGTTTTTCAGCCCGAAATAAACGCGTTTTTTCAGACATCTGAATCCCCATGTAACAGCAAAACTCAGAAGAGCCCACACACTCAGATCTTAACCCCAGTGTGCAGAAAGGGTCAAAACGTGTTTTTCAGCAGAAATAAACATGTTTCTGCAAGTTTGGTCAAACCCATGTAAGTTATGGGGCAGTACCAGCACCCTTTTCAAAACGTGTTTTTCAGCCCGAAATAAACGCGTTTTTTCAGACAACTGAATCCCCATGTAACAGCAAAACTCAGAAGAGCCCACACACTCAGATCTTAACCCCAGTGTGCAGAAAGGGTCAAAACGTGTTTTTCAGCAGAAATAAACATGTTTCTGCAAGTTTGGTCAACCCCATGTAAGTTATGGGGCAGTAACAGCACCCTTTTCAAAACGTGTTTTTCAGCACGAAATAAACGCGTTTTTTCAGACAACTGAATCCCCATGTAACAGCAAGGCTCAGAAGAGCCCACACACTCAGCTCTTAACCCCACTGTGCAGAAAGGGTCAAAACGTGTTTTTCAGCAGAAATAAACATGTTTCTGCAAGTTTGGTCAACCCCATGTAAGTTATGGGGCAGTACCAGCACCCTTTTAAAAACGTGTTTTTCAGCCCGAAATAAACGCTTTTTTTCAGACAACTGAATCCCCAAGTAACAGCAAGTCTCAGAAGAGCCCACACACTCAGCTCTTAACCGCAGTGTGCAGAAAGGGTCAATACGTGTTTTTCAGCAGAAATAAACATGTTTCTGCAACTTTGGTCAACCCTATGTAAGTTATGGGGCAGGAACAGCACCCTTTTCAAAACGTGTTTTTCAGCCCGAAATAAACGCGTTTTTTCAGACAACTGAATCCCCATGTAACAGCAAAACTCAGAAGAGCCCACACACTCAGATCTTAACCCCAGTGTGCAGAAAGGGTCAAAACGTGTTTTTCAGCAGAAATAAACATGTTTCTGCAAGTTTGGTCAACCCCTTGTAAGTTATGGGGCAGTACCAGCACCCTTTTAAAAACGTGTTTTTCAGCCCGAAATAAACGCTTTTTTTCAGACAACTGAATCCCCAAGTAACAGCAAGTCTCAGAAGAGCCCACACACTCAGCTCTTAACCCCAGTGTGCAGAAAGGGTCAAAACGTGTTTTTCAGCAGAAATAAACATGTTTCTGCAAGTTTGGTCAACCCCATGTAAGTTATGGGGCAGGAACAGCACCCTTTTCAAAACGTGATTTTCAGCCCGAAATAAACGCGTTTTTTTCAGACAACTGAATCCCCATGTAACAGCAAAACTCAGAAGAGCCCACACACTCAGATCTTAACCCCAGTGTGCAGAAAGGGTCAAAACGTGTTTTTCAGCAGAAATAAACATGTTTCTGCAAGTTTGGTCAACCCCTTGTAAGTTATGGGGCAGTAACAGCACCCTTTTCAAAACGTGTTTTTCAGCCCGAAATAAACGCGTTTTTTCAGACAACTGAATCCCCATGTAACAGCAAGGCTCAGAAGAGCCCACACCCTCAGCTCTTAACCCCAGTGTGCAGAAAGGGTCAAAACGTGTTTTTCAGCAGAAATAAACATGTTTCTGCAAGTTTGGTCAACCCCATGTAAGTTATGGGGCAGGAACAGCACCCTTTGAAAAACGTGTTTTTCAGCCCGAAATAAACGCTTTTTTTCAGACAACTGAATCCCCAAGTAACAGCAAGTCTCAGAAGAGCCCACACACTCAGCTCTTAACCCCAGTGTGCAGAAAGGGTCAAAACGTGTTTTTCAGCAGAAATAAACATGTTTCTGCAACTTTGGTCAACCCCATGTAAGTTATGGGGCAGTAACAGCACCCTTTTCAAAACGTGTTTTTCAGCCAGAAATAAACGCGTTTTTTCAGAGAACTGAATCCCCATGTAACAGCAAAACTCAGAAGAGCCCACACACTCAGATCTTAACCCCAGTGTGCAGAAAGGGTCAAAACGTGTTTTTCAGCAGAAATAAACATGTTTCTGCAACTTTGGTCAACCCTATGTAAGTTATGGGGCAGTAACAGCACCCTTTTCAAAACGTGTTTTTCAGCCCGAAATAAACGCGTTTTTTCAGACAACTGAATCCCCATGTAACAGCAAGGCTCAGAAGAGCCCACACCCTCAGCTCTTAACCCCAGTGTGCAGAAAGGGTCAAAACGTGTTTTTCAGCAGAAATAAACATGTTTCTGCAAGTTTGGTCAACCCCATGTAAGTTATGGGGCAGTACCAGCACCCTTTTAAAAACGTGTTTTTCAGCCCGAAATAAACGCTTTTTTTCAGACAATTGAATCCCCATGTAACAGCAAAACTCAGAAGAGCCCACACACTCAGATCTTAACCCCAGTGTGCAGAAAGGGTCAAAACTTGTTTTTCAGCAGAAATAAACATGTTTCTGCAAGTTTGGTCAACCCCATGTAAGTTATGGGGCAGTAACAGCACCCTTTTCAAAACGTGTTTTTCAGCCCGAAATAAACGCGTTTTTTCAGACAACTGAATCCCCATGTAACAGCAAAACTCAGAAGAGCCCACACACTCAGATCTTAACCCCAGTGTGCAGAAAGGGTCAAAACGTGTTTTTCAGCAGAAATAAACATGTTTCTGCAAGTTTGGTCAACCCCATGTAAGTTATGGGGCAGTAACAGCACCCTTTTCAAAACGTGTTTTTCAGCACGAAATAAACGCGTTTTTTCAGACAACTGAATCCCCATGTAACAGCAAGGCTCAGAAGAGCCCACACACTCAGATCTTAACCCCACTGTGCAGAAAGGGTCAAAACGTGTTTTTCAGCAGAAATAAACATGTTTCTGCAAGTTTGGTCAACCCCATGTAAGTTATGGGGCAGTACCAGCACCCTTTTAAAAACGTGTTTTTCAGCCCGAAATAAACGCTTTTTTTCAGACAACTGAATCCCCAAGTAACAGCAAGTCTCAGAAGAGCCCACACACTCAGCTCTTAACCGCAGTGTGCAGAAAGGGTCAATACGTGTTTTTCAGCAGAAATAAACATGTTTCTGCAACTTTGGTCAACCCTATGTAAGTTATGGGGCAGGAACAGCACCCTTTTCAAAACGTGTTTTTCAGCCCGAAATAAACGCGTTTTTTCAGACAACTGAATCCCCATGTAACAGCAAAACTCAGAAGAGCCCACACACTCAGATCTTAACCCCAGTGTGCAGAAAGGGTCAAAACGTGTTTTTCAGCAGAAATAAACATGTTTCTGCAAGTTTGGTCAACCCCTTGTAAGTTATGGGGCAGTACCAGCACCCTTTTAAAAACGTGTTTTTCAGCCCGAAATAAACGCTTTTTTTCAGACAACTGAATCCCCAAGTAACAGCAAGTCTCAGAAGAGCCCACACACTCAGCTCTTAACCCCAGTGTGCAGAAAGGGTCAAAACGTGTTTTTCAGCAGAAATAAACATGTTTCTGCAAGTTTGGTCAACCCCATGTAAGTTATGGGGCAGGAACAGCACCCTTTTCAAAACGTGATTTTCAGCCCGAAATAAACGCGTTTTTTTCAGACAACTGAATCCCCATGTAACAGCAAAACTCAGAAGAGCCCACACACTCAGATCTTAACCCCAGTGTGCAGAAAGGGTCAAAACGTGTTTTTCAGCAGAAATAAACATGTTTCTGCAAGTTTGGTCAACCCCTTGTAAGTTATGGGGCAGTAACAGCACCCTTTTCAAAACGTGTTTTTCAGCCCGAAATAAACGCGTTTTTTCAGACAACTGAATCCCCATGTAACAGCAAGGCTCAGAAGAGCCCACACCCTCAGCTCTTAACCCCAGTGTGCAGAAAGGGTCAAAACGTGTTTTTCAGCAGAAATAAACATGTTTCTGCAAGTTTGGTCAACCCCATGTAAGTTATGGGGCAGGAACAGCACCCTTTGAAAAACGTGTTTTTCAGCCCGAAATAAACGCTTTTTTTCAGACAACTGAATCCCCAAGTAACAGCAAGTCTCAGAAGAGCCCACACACTCAGCTCTTAACCCCAGTGTGCAGAAAGGGTCAAAACGTGTTTTTCAGCAGAAATAAACATGTTTCTGCAACTTTGGTCAACCCCATGTAAGTTATGGGGCAGTAACAGCACCCTTTTCAAAACGTGTTTTTCAGCCAGAAATAAACGCGTTTTTTCAGAGAACTGAATCCCCATGTAACAGCAAAACTCAGAAGAGCCCACACACTCAGATCTTAACCCCAGTGTGCAGAAAGGGTCAAAACGTGTTTTTCAGCAGAAATAAACATGTTTCTGCAACTTTGGTCAACCCTATGTAAGTTATGGGGCAGTAACAGCACCCTTTTCAAAACGTGTTTTTCAGCCCGAAATAAACGCGTTTTTTCAGACAACTGAATCCCCATGTAACAGCAAGGCTCAGAAGAGCCCACACCCTCAGCTCTTAACCCCAGTGTGCAGAAAGGGTCAAAACGTGTTTTTCAGCAGAAATAAACATGTTTCTGCAAGTTTGGTCAACCCCATGTAAGTTATGGGGCAGTACCAGCACCCTTTTAAAAACGTGTTTTTCAGCCCGAAATAAACGCTTTTTTTCAAACAATTGAATCCCCATGTAACAGCAAAACTCAGAAGAGCCCACACACTCAGATCTTAACCCCAGTGTGCAGAAAGGGTCAAAACTTGTTTTTCAGCAGAAATAAACATGTTTCTGCAAGTTTGGTCAACCCCATGTAAGTTATGGGGCAGTAACAGCACCCTTTTCAAAACGTGTTTTTCAGCCCGAAATAAACGCGTTTTTTCAGACAACTGAATCCCCATGTAACAGCAAAACTCAGAAGAGCCCACACACTCAGATCTTAACCCCAGTGTGCAGAAAGGGTCAAAACGTGTTTTTCAGCAGAAATAAACATGTTTCTGCAAGTTTGGTCAACCCCATGTAAGTTATGGGGCAGTAACAGCACCCTTTTCAAAACGTGTTTTTCAGCACGAAATAAACGCGTTTTTTCAGACAACTGAATCCCCATGTAACAGCAAGGCTCAGAAGAGCCCACACACTCAGATCTTAACCCCAGTGTGCAGAAAGGGTCAAAACGTGTTTTTCAGCAGAAATAAACATGTTTCTGCAACTTTGGTCAACCCCATGTAAGTTATGGGGCAGTTACAGCACCCTTTTCAAAACGTGTTTTTCAGCCCGAAATAAGCACGTTTTTTCAGACAACTGAATCCCCATGTAACAGCAAAACTCAGAAGAGCCCACACACTCAGATCTTAACCCCAGTGTGCATAAAGGGTCAAAACGTGTTTTTCAGCAGAAATAAACATGTTTCTGCAAGTTTGGTCAACCCCATGTAAGTTATGGGGCAGTAACAGCACCCTTTTCAAAACGTGTTTTTCAGCCCGAAATAAACGCGTTTTTTCAGACAACTGAATCCCCATGTAACAGCAAGGCTCAGAAGAGCCCACACCCTCAGCTCTTAACCCCAGTGTGCAGAAAGGGTCAAAACGTGTTTTTCAGCAGAAATAAACATGTTTCTGCAAGTTTGGTCAACCCCATGTAAGTTATGGGGCAGGAACAGCACCCTTTTCAAAACGTGTTTTTCAGCCCGAAATAAACGCGTTTTTTTCAGACAACTGAATCCCCATGTAACAGCAAAACTCAGAAGAGCCCACACACTCAGATCTTAACCCCAGTGTGCAGAAAGGGTCAAAACGTGTTTTTCAGCAGAAATAAACATGTTTCTGCAAGTTTGGTCAACCCCATGTAAGTTATGGGGCAGTACCAGCACCCTTTGAAAAACGTGTTTTTCAGCCCGAAATAAACGCTTTTTTTCAGACAACTGAATCCCCAAGTAACAGCAAGTCTCAGAAGAGCCCACACACTCAGCTCTTAACCCCAGTGTGCAGAAAGGGTCAAAACTTGTTTTTCAGCAGAAATAAACATGTTTCTGCAAGTTTGGTCAACCCCATGTAAGTTATGGGGCAGTAACAGCACCCTTTTCAAAACGTGTTTTTCAGCCCGAAATAAACGCGTTTTTTCAGACAACTGAATCCCCATGTAACAGCAAAACTCAGAAGAGCCCACACACTCAGATCTTAACCCCAGTGTGCAGAAAGGGTCAAAACGTGTTTTTCAGCAGAAATAAACATGTTTCTGCAAGTTTGGTCAACCCCATGTAAGTTATGGGGCAGTAACAGCACCCTTTTCAAAACGTGTTTTTCAGCACGAAATAAACGCGTTTTTTCAGACAACTGAATCCCCATGTAACAGCAAGGCTCAGAAGAGCCCACACACTCAGCTCTTAACCCCACTGTGCAGAAAGGGTCAAAACGTGTTTTTCAGCAGAAATAAACATGTTTCTGCAAGTTTGGTCAACCCCATGTAAGTTATGGGGCAGTACCAGCTCCCTTTTAAAAACGTGTTTTTCAGCCCGAAATAAACGCTTTTTTTCAGACAACTGAATCCCCAAGTAACAGCAAGTCTCAGAAGAGCCCACACACTCAGCTCTTAACCGCAGTGTGCAGAAAGGGTCAATACGTGTTTTTCAGCAGAAATAAACATGTTTCTGCAACTTTGGTCAACCCTATGTAAGTTATGGGGCAGGAACAGCACCCTTTTCAAAATGTGTTTTTCAGCCCGAAATAAACGCGTTTTTTCAGACAACTGAATCCCCATGTAACAGCAAAACTCAGAAGAGCCCACACACTCAGATCTTAACCCCAGTGTGCAGAAAGGGTCAAAACGTGTTTTTCAGCAGAAATAAACATGTTTCTGCAAGTTTGGTCAACCCCTTGTAAGTTATGGGGCAGTACCAGCACCCTTTTAAAAACGTGTTTTTCAGCCCGAAATAAACGCTTTTTTTCAGACAACTGAATCCCCAAGTAACAGCAAGTCTCAGAAGAGCCCACACACTCAGCTCTTAACCCCAGTGTGCAGAAAGGGTCAAAACGTGTTTTTCAGCAGAAATAAACATGTTTCTGCAAGTTTGGTCAACCCCATGTAAGTTATGGGGCAGTAACAGCACCCTTTTCAAAACGTGTTTTTCAGCCTGAAATAAACGCGTTTTTTCAGACAACTGAATCCCCATGTAACAGCAAAACTCAGAAGAGCCCACACACTCAGATCTTAACCCCAGTGTGCAGAAAGGGTCAAAACGTGTTTTTCAGCAGAAATAAACATGTTTCTGCAAGTTTGGTCAACCCCATGTAAGTTATGGGGCAGTAACAGCACCCTTTTCAAAACGTGTTTTTCAGCACGAAATAAACGCGTTTTTTCAGACAACTGAATCCCCATGTAACAGCAAGGCTCAGAAGAGCCCACACACTCAGCTCTTAACCCCACTGTGCAGAAAGGGTCAAAACGTGTTTTTCAGCAGAAATAAACATGTTTCTGCAAGTTTGGTCAACCCCATGTAAGTTATGGGGCAGTACCAGCACCCTTTTAAAAACGTGTTTTTCAGCCCGAAATAAACGCTTTTTTTCAGACAACTGAATCCCCAAGTAACAGCAAGTCTCAGAAGAGCCCACACACTCAGCTCTTAACCGCAGTGTGCAGAAAGGGTCAATACGTGTTTTTCAGCAGAAATAAACATGTTTCTGCAACTTTGGTCAACCCTATGTAAGTTATGGGGCAGGAACAGCACCCTTTTCAAAACGTGTTTTTCAGCCCGAAATAAACGCGTTTTTTCAGACAACTGAATCCCCATGTAACAGCAAAACTCAGAAGAGCCCACACACTCAGATCTTAACCCCAGTGTGCAGAAAGGGTCAAAACGTGTTTTTCAGCAGAAATAAACATGTTTCTGCAAGTTTGGTCAACCCCTTGTAAGTTATGGGGCAGTACCAGCACCCTTTTAAAAACGTGTTTTTCAGCCCGAAATAAACGCTTTTTTTCAGACAACTGAATCCCCAAGTAACAGCAAGTCTCAGAAGAGCCCACACACTCAGCTCTTAACCCCAGTGTGCAGAAAGGGTCAAAACGTGTTTTTCAGCAGAAATAAACATGTTTCTGCAAGTTTGGTCAACCCCATGTAAGTTATGGGGCAGGAACAGCACCCTTTTCAAAACGTGATTTTCAGCCCGAAATAAACGCGTTTTTTTCAGACAACTGAATCCCCATGTAACAGCAAAACTCAGAAGAGCCCACACACTCAGATCTTAACCCCAGTGTGCAGAAAGGGTCAAAACGTGTTTTTCAGCAGAAATAAACATGTTTCTGCAAGTTTGGTCAACCCCTTGTAAGTTATGGGGCAGTAACAGCACCCTTTTCAAAACGTGTTTTTCAGCCCGAAATAAACGCGTTTTTTCAGACAACTGAATCCCCATGTAACAGCAAGGCTCAGAAGAGCCCACACCCTCAGCTCTTAACCCCAGTGTGCAGAAAGGGTCAAAACGTGTTTTTCAGCAGAAATAAACATGTTTCTGCAAGTTTGGTCAACCCCATGTAAGTTATGGGGCAGGAACAGCACCCTTTTCAAAACGTGTTTTTCAGCCCGAAATAAACGCTTTTTTTCAGACAACTGAATCCCCAAGTAACAGCAAGTCTCAGAAGAGCCCACACACTCAGATCTTAACCCCAGTGTGCAGAAAGGGTCAAAACGTGTTTTTCAGCAGAAATAAACATGTTTCTGCAACTTTGGTCAACCCCATGTAAGTTATGGGGCAGTTACAGCACCCTTTTCAAAACGTGTTTTTCAGCCCGAAATAAACGCGTTTTTTCAGACAACTGAATCCCCATGTAACAGCAAAACTCAGAAGAGCCCACACACTCAGATCTTAACCCCAGTGTGCATAAAGGGTCAAAACGTGTTTTTCAGCAGAAATAAACATGTTTCTGCAAGTTTGGTCAACCCCATGTAAGTTATGGGGCAGTAACAGCACCCTTTTCAAAACGTGTTTTTCAGCCCGAAATAAACGCGTTTTTTCAGACAACTGAATCCCGATGTAACAGCAAGGCTCAGAAGAGCCCACACCCTCAGCTCTTAACCCCAGTGTGCAGAAAGGGTCAAAACGTGTTTTTCAGCAGAAATAAACATGTTTCTGCAAGTTTGGTCAACCCCATGTAAGTTATGGGGCAGGAACAGCACCCTTTTCAAAACGTGTTTTTCAGCCCGAAATAAACGCGTTTTTTTCAGACAACTGAATCCCCATGTAACAGCAAAACTCAGAAGAGCCCACACACTCAGATCTTAACCCCAGTGTGCAGAAAGGGTCAAAACGTGTTTTTCAGCAGAAATAAACATGTTTCTGCAAGTTTGGTCAACCCCTTGTAAGTTATGGGGCAGTACCAGCACCCTTTTAAAAACGTGTTTTTCAGCCCGAAATAAACGCGTTTTTTCAGACATCTGAATCCCCATGTAACAGCAAAACTCAGAAGAGCCCACACACTCAGATCTTAACCCCAGTGTGCAGAAAGGGTCAAAACGTGTTTTTCAGCAGAAATAAACATGTTTCTGCAAGTTTGGTCAACCCCATGTAAGTTATGGGGCAGTACCAGCACCCTTTGAAAAACGTGTTTTTCAGCCCGAAATAAACGCTTTTTTTCAGACAACTGAATCCCCAAGTAACAGCAAGTCTCAGAAGAGCCCACACACTCAGATCTTAACCCCAGTGTGCAGAAAGGGTCAAAACGTGTTTTTCAGCAGAAATAAACATGTTTCTGCAAGTTTGGTCAACCCCTTGTAAGTTATGGGGCAGTACCAGCACCCTTTTAAAAACGTGTTTTTCAGCCCGAAATAAACGCGTTTTTTCAGACATCTGAATCCCCATGTAACAGCAAAACTCAGAAGAGCCCACACACTCAGATCTTAACCCCAGTGTGCAGAAAGGGTCAAAACGTGTTTTTCAGCAGAAATAAACATGTTTCTGCAAGTTTGGTCAACCCCATGTAAGTTATGGGGCAGTACCAGCACCCTTTGAAAAACGTGTTTTTCAGCCCGAAATAAACGCTTTTTTTCAGACAACTGAATCCCCAAGTAACAGCAAGTCTCAGAAGAGCCCACACACTCAGCTCTTAACCCCAGTGTGCAGAAAGGGTCAAAACTTGTTTTTCAGCAGAAATAAACATGTTTCTGCAAGTTTGGTCAACCCCATGTAAGTTATGGGGCAGTAACAGCACCCTTTTCAAAACGTGTTTTTCAGCCCGAAATAAACGCGTTTTTTCAGACAACTGAATCCCCATGTAACAGCAAAACTCAGAAGAGCCCACACACTCAGATCTTAACCCCAGTGTGCAGAAAGGGTCAAAACGTGTTTTTCAGCAGAAATAAACATGTTTCTGCAAGTTTGGTCAACCCCATGTAAGTTATGGGGCAGTAACAGCACCCTTTTCAAAACGTGTTTTTCAGCACGAAATAAACGCGTTTTTTCAGACAACTGAATCCCCATGTAACAGCAAGGCTCAGAAGAGCCCACACACTCAGCTCTTAACCCCACTGTGCAGAAAGGGTCAAAACGTGTTTTTCAGCAGAAATAAACATGTTTCTGCAAGTTTGGTCAACCCCATGTAAGTTATGGGGCAGTACCAGCTCCCTTTTAAAAACGTGTTTTTCAGCCCGAAATAAACGCTTTTTTTCAGACAACTGAATCCCCATGTAACAGCAAAACTCAGAAGAGCCCACACACTCAGATCTTAACCCCAGTGTGCAGAAAGGGTCAAAACGTGTTTTTCAGCAGAAATAAACATGTTTCTGCAAGTTTGGTCAACCCCTTGTAAGTTATGGGGCAGGAACAGCACCCTTTTCAAAACGTGTTTTTCAGCCCGAAATAAACGCGTTTTTTCAGACAACTGAATCCCCATGTAACAGCAAAACTCAGAAGAGCCCACACACTCAGATCTTAACCCCAGTGTGCAGAAAGGGTCAAAACGTGTTTTTCAGCAGAAATAAACATGTTTCTGCAAGTTTGGTCAACCCCTTGTAAGTTATGGGGCAGTACCAGCACCCTTTTAAAAACGTGTTTTTCAGCCCGAAATAAACGCGTTTTTTCAGACAACTGAATCCCCATGTAACAGCAAGGCTCAGAAGAGCCCACACACTCAGCTCTTAACCCCAGTGTGCAGAAAGGGTCAAAACGTGTTTTTCAGCAGAAATAAACATGTTTCTGCAAGTTTGGTCAACCCCATGTAAGTTATGGGGCAGGAACAGCACCCTTTTCAAAACGTGTTTTTCAGCCCGAAATAAACGCTTTTTTTCAGACAATTGAATCCCCATGTAACAGCAAAACTCAGAAGAGCCCACACACTCAGATCTTAACCCCAGTGTGCAGAAAGGGTCAAAACTTGTTTTTCAGCAGAAATAAACATGTTTCTGCAAGTTTGGTCAACCCCATGTAAGTTATGGGGCAGGAACAGCACCCTTTTCAAAACGTGTTTTTCAGCCCGAAATAAACGCTTTTTTTCAGACAACTGAATCCCCAAGTAACAGCAAGTCTCAGAAGAGCCCACACACTCAGATCTTAACCCCAGTGTGCAGAAAGGGTCAAAACGTGTTTTTCAGCAGAAATAAACATGTTTCTGCAACTTTGGTCAACCCCATGTAAGTTATGGGGCAGTTACAGCACCCTTTTCAAAACGTGTTTTTCAGCCCGAAATAAACGCGTTTTTTCAGACAACTGAATCCCCATGTAACAGCAAAACTCAGAAGAGCCCACACACTCAGATCTTAACCCCAGTGTGCATAAAGGGTCAAAACGTGTTTTTCAGCAGAAATAAACATGTTTCTGCAAGTTTGGTCAACCCCATGTAAGTTATGGGGCAGTAACAGCACCCTTTTCAAAACGTGTTTTTCAGCCCGAAATAAACGCGTTTTTTCAGACAACTGAATCCCGATGTAACAGCAAGGCTCAGAAGAGCCCACACCCTCAGCTCTTAACCCCAGTGTGCAGAAAGGGTCAAAACGTGTTTTTCAGCAGAAATAAACATGTTTCTGCAAGTTTGGTCAACCCCATGTAAGTTATGGGGCAGGAACAGCACCCTTTTCAAAACGTGTTTTTCAGCCCGAAATAAACGCGTTTTTTTCAGACAACTGAATCCCCATGTAACAGCAAAACTCAGAAGAGCCCACACACTCAGATCTTAACCCCAGTGTGCAGAAAGGGTCAAAACGTGTTTTTCAGCAGAAATAAACATGTTTCTGCAAGTTTGGTCAACCCCTTGTAAGTTATGGGGCAGTACCAGCACCCTTTTAAAAACGTGTTTTTCAGCCCGAAATAAACGCGTTTTTTCAGACATCTGAATCCCCATGTAACAGCAAAACTCAGAAGAGCCCACACACTCAGATCTTAACCCCAGTGTGCAGAAAGGGTCAAAACGTGTTTTTCAGCAGAAATAAACATGTTTCTGCAAGTTTGGTCAACCCCATGTAAGTTATGGGGCAGTACCAGCACCCTTTGAAAAACGTGTTTTTCAGCCCGAAATAAACGCTTTTTTTCAGACAACTGAATCCCCAAGTAACAGCAAGTCTCAGAAGAGCCCACACACTCAGCTCTTAACCCCAGTGTGCAGAAAGGGTCAAAACTTGTTTTTCAGCAGAAATAAACATGTTTCTGCAAGTTTGGTCAACCCCATGTAAGTTATGGGGCAGTAACAGCACCCTTTTCAAAACGTGTTTTTCAGCCCGAAATAAACGCGTTTTTTCAGACAACTGAATCCCCATGTAACAGCAAAACTCAGAAGAGCCCACACACTCAGATCTTAACCCCAGTGTGCAGAAAGGGTCAAAACGTGTTTTTCAGCAGAAATAAACATGTTTCTGCAAGTTTGGTCAACCCCATGTAAGTTATGGGGCAGTAACAGCACCCTTTTCAAAACGTGTTTTTCAGCACGAAATAAACGCGTTTTTTCAGACAACTGAATCCCCATGTAACAGCAAGGCTCAGAAGAGCCCACACACTCAGCTCTTAACCCCACTGTGCAGAAAGGGTCAAAACGTGTTTTTCAGCAGAAATAAACATGTTTCTGCAAGTTTGGTCAACCCCATGTAAGTTATGGGGCAGTACCAGCTCCCTTTTAAAAACGTGTTTTTCAGCCCGAAATAAACGCTTTTTTTCAGACAACTGAATCCCCAAGTAACAGCAAGTCTCAGAAGAGCCCACACACTCAGCTCTTAACCGCAGTGTGCAGAAAGGGTCAATACGTGTTTTTCAGCAGAAATAAACATGTTTCTGCAACTTTGGTCAACCCTATGTAAGTTATGGGGCAGGAACAGCACCCTTTTCAAAACGTGTTTTTCAGCCCGAAATAAACGCGTTTTTTCAGACAACTGAATCCCCATGTAACAGCAAAACTCAGAAGAGCCCACACACTCAGATCTTAACCCCAGTGTGCAGAAAGGGTCAAAACGTGTTTTTCAGCAGAAATAAACATGTTTCTGCAAGTTTGGTCAACCCCTTGTAAGTTATGGGGCAGTACCAGCACCCTTTTAAAAACGTGTTTTTCAGCCCGAAATAAACGCTTTTTTTCAGACAACTGAATCCCCAAGTAACAGCAAGTCTCAGAAGAGCCCACACACTCAGCTCTTAACCCCAGTGTGCAGAAAGGGTCAAAACGTGTTTTTCAGCAGAAATAAACATGTTTCTGCAAGTTTGGTCAACCCCATGTAAGTTATGGGGCAGGAACAGCACCCTTTTCAAAACGTGTTTTTCAGCCCGAAATAAACGCTTTTTTTCAGACAATTGAATCCCCATGTAACAGCAAAACTCAGAAGAGCCCACACACTCAGATCTTAACCCCAGTGTGCAGAAAGGGTCAAAACTTGTTTTTCAGCAGAAATAAACATGTTTCTGCAAGTTTGGTCAACCCCATGTAAGTTATGGGGCAGTAACAGCACCCTTTTCAAAACGTGTTTTTCAGCCCGAAATAAACGCGTTTTTTCAGACAACTGAATCCCCATGTAACAGCAAAACTCAGAAGAGCCCACACACTCAGATCTTAACCCCAGTGTGCAGAAAGGGTCAAAACGTGTTTTTCAGCAGAAATAAACATGTTTCTGCAAGTTTGGTCAACCCCATGTAAGTTATGGGGCAGTAACAGCACCCTTTTCAAAACGTGTTTTTCAGCACGAAATAAACGCGTTTTTTCAGACAACTGAATCCCCATGTAACAGCAAGGCTCAGAAGAGCCCACACACTCAGATCTTAACCCCAGTGTGCAGAAAGGGTCAAAACGTGTTTTTCAGCAGAAATAAACATGTTTCTGCAACTTTGGTCAACCCCATGTAAGTTATGGGGCAGTTACAGCACCCTTTTCAAAACGTGTTTTTCAGCCCGAAATAAACGCGTTTTTTCAGACAACTGAATCCCCATGTAACAGCAAAACTCAGAAGAGCCCACACACTCAGATCTTAACCCCAGTGTGCATAAAGGGTCAAAACGTGTTTTTCAGCAGAAATAAACATGTTTCTGCAAGTTTGGTCAACCCCATGTAAGTTATGGGGCAGTAACAGCACCCTTTTCAAAACGTGTTTTTCAGCCCGAAATAAACGCGTTTTTTCAGACAACTGAATCCCCATGTAACAGCAAGGCTCAGAAGAGCCCACACCCTCAGCTCTTAACCCCAGTGTGCAGAAAGGGTCAAAACGTGTTTTTCTGCAGAAATAAACATGTTTCTGCAAGTTTGGTCAACCCCATGTAAGTTATGGGGCAGGAACAGCACCCTTTTCAAAACGTGTTTTTCAGCCCGAAATAAACGCGTTTTTTTCAGACAACTGAATCCCCATGTAACAGCAAAACTCAGAAGAGCCCACACACTCAGATCTTAACCCCAGTGTGCAGAAAGGGTCAAAACGTGTTTTTCAGCAGAAATAAACATGTTTCTGCAAGTTTGGTCAACCCCTTGTAAGTTATGGGGCAGTACCAGCACCCTTTTAAAAACGTGTTTTTCAGCCCGAAATAAACGCGTTTTTTCAGACATCTGAATCCCCATGTAACAGCAAAACTCAGAAGAGCCCACACACTCAGATCTTAACCCCAGTGTGCAGAAAGGGTCAAAACGTGTTTTTCAGCAGAAATAAACATGTTTCTGCAAGTTTGGTCAACCCCATGTAAGTTATGGGGCAGTACCAGCACCCTTTGAAAAACGTGTTTTTCAGCCCGAAATAAACGCTTTTTTTCAGACAACTGAATCCCCAAGTAACAGCAAGTCTCAGAAGAGCCCACACACTCAGCTCTTAACCCCAGTGTGCAGAAAGGGTCAAAACTTGTTTTTCAGCAGAAATAAACATGTTTCTGCAAGTTTGGTCAACCCCATGTAAGTTATGGGGCAGTAACAGCACCCTTTTTAAAACGTGTTTTTCAGCCCGAAATAAACGCGTTTTTTCAGACAACTGAATCCCCATGTAACAGCAAAACTCAGAAGAGCCCACACACTCAGATCTTAACCCCAGTGTGCAGAAAGGGTCAAAACGTGTTTTTCAGCAGAAATAAACATGTTTCTGCAAGTTTGGTCAACCCCATGTAAGTTATGGGGCAGTAACAGCACCCTTTTCAAAACGTGTTTTTCAGCACGAAATAAACGCGTTTTTTCAGACAACTGAATCCCCATGTAACAGCAAGGCTCAGAAGAGCCCACACACTCAGCTCTTAACCCCACTGTGCAGAAAGGGTCAAAACGTGTTTTTCAGCAGAAATAAACATGTTTCTGCAAGTTTGGTCAACCCCATGTAAGTTATGGGGCAGTACCAGCACCCTTTTAAAAACGTGTTTTTCAGCCCGAAATAAACGCTTTTTTTCAGACAACTGAATCCCCAAGTAACAGCAAGTCTCAGAAGAGCCCACACACTCAGCTCTTAACCGCAGTGTGCAGAAAGGGTCAATACGTGTTTTTCAGCAGAAATAAACATGTTTCTGCAACTTTGGTCAACCCTATGTAAGTTATGGGGCAGGAACAGCACCCTTTTCAAAACGTGTTTTTCAGCCCGAAATAAACGCGTTTTTTCAGACAACTGAATCCCCATGTAACAGCAAAACTCAGTAGAGCCCACACACTCAGATCTTAACCCCAGTGTGCAGAAAGGGTCAAAACGTGTTTTTCAGCAGAAATAAACATGTTTCTGCAAGTTTGGTCAACCCCTTGTAAGTTATGGGGCAGTACCAGCACCCTTTTAAAAACGTGTTTTTCAGCCCGAAATAAACGCTTTTTTTCAGACAACTGAATCCCCAAGTAACAGCAAGTCTCAGAAGAGCCCACACACTCAGCTCTTAACCCCAGTGTGCAGAAAGGGTCAAAACGTGTTTTTCAGCAGAAATAAACATGTTTCTGCAAGTTTGGTCAACCCCATGTAAGTTATGGGGCAGGAACAGCACCCTTTTCAAAACGTGATTTTCAGCCCGAAATAAACGCGTTTTTTTCAGACAACTGAATCCCCATGTAACAGCAAAACTCAGAAGAGCCCACACACTCAGATCTTAAATCCAGTGTGCAGAAAGGGTCAAAACGTGTTTTTCAGCAGAAATAAACATGTTTCTGCAAGTTTGGTCAACCCCTTGTAAGTTATGGGGCAGTAACAGCACCCTTTTCAAAACGTGTTTTTCAGCCCGAAATAAACGCGTTTTTTCAGACAACTGAATCCCCATGTAACAGCAAGGCTCAGAAGAGCCCACACCCTTAGCTCTTAACCCCAGTGTGCAGAAAGGGTCAAAACGTGTTTTTCAGCAGAAATAAACATGTTTCTGCAAGTTTGGTCAACCCCATGTAAGTTATGGGGCAGGAACAGCACCCTTTGAAAAACGTGTTTTTCAGCCCGAAATAAACGCTTTTTTTCAGACAACTGAATCCCCAAGTAACAGCAAGTCTCAGAAGAGCCCACACACTCAGCTCTTAACCCCAGTGTGCAGAAAGGGTCAAAACGTGTTTTTCAGCAGAAATAAACATGTTTCTGCAACTTTGGTCAACCCCATGTAAGTTATGGGGCAGTAACAGCACCCTTTTCAAAACGTGTTTTTCAGCCAGAAATAAACGCGTTTTTTCAGAGAACTGAATCCCCATGTAACAGCAAAACTCAGAAGAGCCCACACACTCAGATCTTAACCCCAGTGTGCAGAAAGGGTCAAAACGTGTTTTTCAGCAGAAATAAACATGTTTCTGCAACTTTGGTCAACCCTATGTAAGTTATGGGGCAGTAACAGCACCCTTTTCAAAACGTGTTTTTCAGCCCGAAATAAACGCGTTTTTTCAGACAACTGAATCCCCATGTAACAGCAAGGCTCAGAAGAGCCCACACCCTCAGCTCTTAACCCCAGTGTGCAGAAAGGGTCAAAACGTGTTTTTCAGCAGAAATAAACATGTTTCTGCAAGTTTGGTCAACCCCATGTAAGTTATGGGGCAGTACCAGCACCCTTTTAAAAACGTGTTTTTCAGCCCGAAATAAACGCTTTTTTTCAGACAATTGAATCCCCATGTAACAGCAAAACTCAGAAGAGCCCACACACTCAGATCTTAACCCCAGTGTGCAGAAAGGGTCAAAACTTGTTTTTCAGCAGAAATAAACATGTTTCTGCAAGTTTGGTCAACCCCATGTAAGTTATGGGGCAGTAACAGCACCCTTTTCAAAACGTGTTTTTCAGCCCGAAATAAACGCGTTTTTTCAGACAACTGAATCCCCATGTAACAGCAAAACTCAGAAGAGCCCACACACTCAGATCTTAACCCCAGTGTGCAGAAAGGGTCAAAACGTGTTTTTCAGCAGAAATAAACATGTTTCTGCAAGTTTGGTCAACCCCATGTAAGTTATGGGGCAGTAACAGCACCCTTTTCAAAACGTGTTTTTCAGCACGAAATAAACGCGTTTTTTCAGACAACTGAATCCCCATGTAACAGCAAGGCTCAGAAGAGCCCACACACTCAGATCTTAACCCCAGTGTGCAGAAAGGGTCAAAACGTGTTTTTCAGCAGAAATAAACATGTTTCTGCAACTTTGGTCAACCCCATGTAAGTTATGGGGCAGTTACAGCACCCTTTTCAAAACGTGTTTTTCAGCCCGAAATAAACGCGTTTTTTCAGACAACTGAATCCCCATGTAACAGCAAAACTCAGAAGAGCCCACACACTCAGATCTTAACCCCAGTGTGCATAAAGGGTCAAAACGTGTTTTTCAGCAGAAATAAACATGTTTCTGCAAGTTTGGTCAACCCCATGTAAGTTATGGGGCAGTAACAGCACCCTTTTCAAAACGTGTTTTTCAGCCCGAAATAAACGCGTTTTTTCAGACAACTGAATCCCCATGTAACAGCAAGGCTCAGAAGAGCCCACACCCTCAGCTCTTAACCCCAGTGTGCAGAAAGGGTCAAAACGTGTTTTTCAGCAGAAATAAACATGTTTCTGCAAGTTTGGTCAACCCCATGTAAGTTATGGGGCAGGCACAGCACCCTTTTCAAAACGTGTTTTTCAGCCCGAAATAATCGCGTTTTTTCAGACAACTGAATCCCCATGTAACAGCAAAACTCAGAAGAGCCCACACACTCAGATCTTAACCCCAGTGTGCAGAAAGGGTCAAAACGTGTTTTTCAGCAGAAATAAACATGTTTCTGCAAGTTTGGTCAACCCCTTGTAAGTTATGGGGCAGTACCAGCACCCTTTTAAAAACGTGTTTTTCAGCCCGAAATAAACGCGTTTTTTCAGACATCTGAATCCCCATGTAACAGCAAAACTCAGAAGAGCCCACACACTCAGATCTTAACCCCAGTGTGCAGAAAGGGTCAAAACGTGTTTTTCAGCAGAAATAAACATGTTTCTGCAAGTTTGGTCAACCCCATGTAAGTTATGGGGCAGTACCAGCACCCTTTGAAAAACGTGTTTTTCAGCCCGAAATAAACGCTTTTTTTCAGACAACTGAATCCCCAAGTAACAGCAAGTCTCAGAAGAGCCCACACACTCAGCTCTTAACCCCAGTGTGCAGAAAGGGTCAAAACTTGTTTTTCAGCAGAAATAAACATGTTTCTGCAAGTTTGGTCAACCCCATGTAAGTTATGGGGCAGTAACAGCACCCTTTTCAAAACGTGTTTTTCAGCCCGAAATAAACGCGTTTTTTCAGACAACTGAATCCCCATGTAACAGCAAAACTCAGAAGAGCCCACACACTCAGATCTTAACCCCAGTGTGCAGAAAGGGTCAAAACGTGTTTTTCAGCAGAAATAAACATGTTTCTGCAAGTTTGGTCAACCCCATGTAAGTTATGGGGCAGTAACAGCACCCTTTTCAAAACGTGTTTTTCAGCACGAAATAAACGCGTTTTTTCAGACAGCTGAATCCCCATGTAACAGCAAGGCTCAGAAGAGCCCACACACTCAGCTCTTAACCCCACTGTGCAGAAAGGGTCAAAACGTGTTTTTCAGCAGAAATAAACATGTTTCTGCAAGTTTGGTCAACCCCATGTAAGTTATGGGGCAGTACCAGCTCCCTTTTAAAAACGTGTTTTTCAGCCCGAAATAAACGCTTTTTTTCAGACAACTGAATCCCCAAGTAACAGCAAGTCTCAGAAGAGCCCACACACTCAGCTCTTAACCGCAGTGTGCAGAAAGGGTCAATACGTGTTTTTCAGCAGAAATAAACATGTCTCTGCAACTTTGGTCAACCCTATGTAAGTTATGGGGCAGGAACAGCACCCTTTTCAAAACGTGTTTTTCAGCCCGAAATAAACGCGTTTTTTCAGACAACTGAATCCCCATGTAACAGCAAAACTCAGAAGAGCCCACACACTCAGATCTTAACCCCAGTGTGCAGAAAGGGTCAAAACGTGTTTTTCAGCAGAAATAAACATGTTTCTGCAAGTTTGGTCAACCCCTTGTAAGTTATGGGGCAGTACCAGCACCCTTTTAAAAACGTGTTTTTCAGCCCGAAATAAACGCTTTTTTTCAGACAACTGAATCCCCAAGTAACAGCAAGTCTCAGAAGAGCCCACACACTCAGCTCTTAACCCCAGTGTGCAGAAAGGGTCAAAACGTGTTTTTCAGCAGAAATAAACATGTTTCTGCAAGTTTGGTCAACCCCATGTAAGTTATGGGGCAGGAACAGCACCCTTTTCAAAACGTGATTTTCAGCCCGAAATAAACGCGTTTTTTTCAGACAACTGAATCCCCATGTAACAGCAAAACTCAGAAGAGCCCACACACTCAGATCTTAACCCCAGTGTGCAGAAAGGGTCAAAACGTGTTTTTCAGCAGAAATAAACATGTTTCTGCAAGTTTGGTCAACCCCTTGTAAGTTATGGGGCAGTACCAGCACCCTTTTAAAAACGTGTTTTTCAGCCCGAAATAAACGCGTTTTTTCAGACATCTGAATCCCCATGTAACAGCAAAACTCAGAAGAGCCCACACACTCAGATCTTAACCCCAGTGTGCAGAAAGGGTCAAAACGTGTTTTTCAGCAGAAATAAACATGTTTCTGCAAATTTGGTCAACCCCATGTAAGTTATGGGGCAGGAACAGCACCCTTTTCAAAACGTGTTTTTCAGCCCGAAATAAACGTGTTTTTTCAGACAACTGAATCCCCATGTAACAGCAAGGCTCAGAAGAGCCCACACACTCAGCTCTTAACCCCACTGTGCAGAAAGGGTCAAAACGTGTTTTTCAGCAGAAATAAACATGTTTCTGCAACTTTGGTCAACCCCATGTAAGTTATGGGGCAGTAACAGCACCCTTTTCAAAACGTGTTTTTCAGCCAGAAATAAACGCGTTTTTTCAGAGAACTGAATCCCCATGTAACAGCAAAACTCAGAAGAGCCCACACACTCAGATCTTAACCCCAGTGTGCAGAAAGGGTCAAAACGTGTTTTTCAGCAGAAATAAACATGTTTCTGCAACTTTGGTCAACCCTATGTAAGTTATGGGGCAGTAACAGCACCCTTTTCAAAACGTGTTTTTCAGCCCGAAATAAACGCGTTTTTTCAGACAACTGAATCCCCATGTAACAGCAAGGCTCAGAAGAGCCCACACCCTCAGCTCTTAACCCCAGTGTGCAGAAAGGGTCAAAACGTGTTTTTCAGCAGAAATAAACATGTTTCTGCAAGTTTGGTCAATCCCATGTAAGTTATGGGGCAGGAACAGCACCCTTTTCAAAACGTGTTTTTCAGCCCGAAATAAACGCGTTTTTTCAGACAACTGAATCCCCATGTAACAGCAAGGCTCAGAAGAGCCCAAACACTCAGCTCTTAACCCCACTGTGCAAAAAGGGTCAAAACGTGTTTTTCAGCAGAAATAAACATGTTTCTGCAAGTTTGGTCAACCCCATGTAAGTTAAGGGGCAGTAACAGCACACTTTTCAAAACGTGTTTTTCAGCCCGAAATAAACGCGTTTTTTCAGACAACTGAATCCCCATGTAACAGCAAAACTCAGAAGAGCCCACACACTCAGATCTTAACCCCAGTGTGCAGAAAGGGTCAAAACTTGTTTTTCAGCAGAAATAAACATGTTTCTGCAAGTTTGGTCAACCCCATGTAAGTTATGGGGCAGTAACAGCACCCTTTTCAAAACGTGTTTTTCAGCCCGAAATAAACGCGTTTTTTCAGACAACTGAATCCCCATGTAACAGCAAAACTCAGAAGAGCCCACACACTCAGATCTTAACCCCAGTGTGCAGAAAGGGTCAAAACGTGTTTTTCAGCAGAAATAAACATGTTTCTGCAAGTTTGGTCAACCCCATGTAAGTTATGGGGCAGTAACAGCACCCTTTTCAAAACGTGTTTTTCAGCACGAAATAAACGCGTTTTTTCAGACAACTGAATCCCCATGTAACAGCAAGGCTCAGAAGAGCCCACACACTCAGCTCTTAACCCCACTGTGCAGAAAGGGTCAAAACGTGTTTTTCAGCAGAAATAAACATGTTTCTGCAAGTTTGGTCAACCCCATGTAAGTTATGGGGCAGTACCAGCACCCTTTTAAAAACGTGTTTTTCAGCCCGAAATAAACGCTTTTTTTCAGACAACTGAATCCCCAAGTAACAGCAAGTCTCAGAAGAGCCCACACACTCAGCTCTTAACCGCAGTGTGCAGAAAGGGTCAAAACGTGTTTTTCAGCAGAAATAAACATGTTTCTGCAAGTTTGGTCAACCCCATGTAAGTTATGGGGCAGGAACAGCACCCTTTTCAAAACGTGTTTTTCAGCCCGAAATAAACGCGTTTTTTCAGACAACTGAATCCCCATGTAACAGCAAGGCTCAGAAGAGCCAGGAAACTCAGCTCTTAACCCCACTGTGCAGAAAGGGTCAAAACGTGTTTTTCAGCAGAAATAAACATGTTTCTGCAAGTTTGGTCAACCCCTTGTAAGTTATGGGGCAGTACCAGCACCCTTTTAAAAACGTGTTTTTCAGCCCGAAATAAACGCGTTTTTTCAGACAACTGAATCCCCATGTAACAGCAAAACTCAGAAGAGCCCACACACTCAGATCTTAACCCCAGTGTGCAGAAAGGGTCAAAACGTGTTTTTCAGCAGAAATAAACATGTTTCTGTAAGTTTGGTCAACCCCATGTAAGTTATGGGGCAGTAACAGCACCCTTTTCAAAACGTGTTTTTCAGCCCGAAATAAACGCGTTTTTTCAGACAACTGAATCCCCATGTAACAGCAAAACTCAGAAGAGCCCACACACTCAGATCTTAACCCCAGTGTGCAGAAAGGGTCAAAACGTGTTTTTCAGCAGAAATAAACATGTTTCTGCAAGTTTGGTCAACCCCATGTAAGTTATGGGGCAGTAACAGCACCCTTTTCAAAACGTGTTTTTCAGCCCGAAATAAACGCGTTTTTTCAGACAACTGAATCCCCATGTAACAGCAAAACTCAGAAGAGCCCACACACTCAGATCTTAACCCCAGTGTGCAGAAAGGGTCAAAACGTGTTTTTCAGCAGAAATAAACATGTTTCTGCAAGTTTGGTCAACCCCATGTAAGTTATGGGGCAGTAACAGCACCCTTTTCAAAACGTGTTTTTCAGCCCGAAATAAACGCGTTTTTTCAGACAACTGAATCCCCATGTAACAGCAAAACTCAGAAGAGCCCACACACTCAGATCTTAACCCCAGTGTGCAGAAAGGGTCAAAACGTGTTTTTCAGCAGAAATAAACATGTTTCTGCAAGTTTGGTCAACCCCATGTAAGTTATGGGGCAGTAACAGCACCCTTTTCAAAACGTGTTTTTCAGCACGAAATAAACGCGTTTTTTCAGACAACTGAATCCCCATGTAACAGCAAGGCTCAGAAGAGCCCACACACTCAGCTCTTAACCCCACTGTGCAGAAAGGGTCAAAACGTGTTTTTCAGCAGAAATAAACATGTTTCTGCAAGTTTGGTCAACCCCATGTAAGTTATGGGGCAGTACCAGCTCCCTTTTAAAAACGTGTTTTTCAGCCCGAAATAAACGCTTTTTTTCAGACAACTGAATCCCCAAGTAACAGCAAGTCTCAGAAGAGCCCACACACTCAGCTCTTAACCGCAGTGTGCAGAAAGGGTCAATACGTGTTTTTCAGCAGAAATAAACATGTTTCTGCAACTTTGGTCAACCCTATGTAAGTTATGGGGCAGGAACAGCACCCTTTTCAAAACGTGTTTTTCAGCCCGAAATAAACGCGTTTTTTCAGACAACTGAATCCCCATGTAACAGCAAAACTCAGAAGAGCCCACACACTCAGATCTTAACCCCAGTGTGCAGAAAGGGTCAAAACGTGTTTTTCAGCAGAAATAAACATGTTTCTGCAAGTTTGGTCAACCCCTTGTAAGTTATGGGGCAGTACCAGCACCCTTTTAAAAACGTGTTTTTCAGCCCGAAATAAACGCTTTTTTTCAGACAACTGAATCCCCAAGTAACAGCAAGTCTCAGAAGAGCCCACACACTCAGCTCTTAACCCCAGTGTGCAGAAAGGGTCAAAACGTGTTTTTCAGCAGAAATAAACATGTTTCTGCAAGTTTGGTCAACCCCATGTAAGTTATGGGGCAGGAACAGCACCCTTTTCAAAACGTGATTTTCAGCCCGAAATAAACGCGTTTTTTTCAGACAACTGAATCCCCATGTAACAGCAAAACTCAGAAGAGCCCACACACTCAGATCTTAACCCCAGTGTGCAGAAAGGGTCAAAACGTGTTTTTCAGCAGAAATAAACATGTTTCTGCAAGTTTGGTCAACCCCTTGTAAGTTATGGGGCAGTACCAGCACCCTTTTCAAAACGTGTTTTTCAGCCCGAAATAAACGCGTTTTTTCAGACATCTGAATCCCCATGTAACAGCAAAACTCAGAAGAGCCCACACACTCAGATCTTAACCCCAGTGTGCAGAAAGGGTCAAAACGTGTTTTTCAGCAGAAATAAACATGTTTCTGCAAATTTGGTCAACCCCATGTAAGTTATGGGGCAGGAACAGCACCCTTTTCAAAACGTGTTTTTCAGCCCGAAATAAACGTGTTTTTTCAGACAACTGAATCCCCATGTAACAGCAAGGCTCAGAAGAGCCCACACACTCAGCTCTTAACCCCACTGTGCAGAAAGGGTCAAAACGTGTTTTTCAGCAGAAATAAACATGTTTCTGCAACTTTGGTCAACCCCATGTAAGTTATGGGGCAGTAACAGCACCCTTTTCAAAACGTGTTTTTCAGCCAGAAATAAACGCGTTTTTTCAGAGAACTGAATCCCCATGTAACAGCAAAACTCAGAAGAGCCCACACACTCAGATCTTAACCCCAGTGTGCAGAAAGGGTCAAAACGTGTTTTTCAGCAGAAATAAACATGTTTCTGCAACTTTGGTCAACCCTATGTAAGTTATGGGGCAGTAACAGCACCCTTTTCAAAACGTGTTTTTCAGCCCGAAATAAACGCGTTTTTTCAGACAACTGAATCCCCATGTAACAGCAAGGCTCAGAAGAGCCCACACCCTCAGCTCTTAACCCCAGTGTGCAGAAAGGGTCAAAACGTGTTTTTCAGCAGAAATAAACATGTTTCTGCAAGTTTGGTCAATCCCATGTAAGTTATGGGGCAGGAACAGCACCCTTTTCAAAACGTGTTTTTCAGCCCGAAATAAACGCGTTTTTTCAGACAACTGAATCCCCATGTAACAGCAAGGCTCAGAAGAGCCCAAACACTCAGCTCTTAACCCCACTGTGCAAAAAGGGTCAAAACGTGTTTTTCAGCAGAAATAAACATGTTTCTGCAAGTTTGGTCAACCCCTTGTAAGTTATGGGGCAGTACCAGCACCCTTTTAAAAACGTGTTTTTCAGCCCGAAATAAACGCTTTTTTTCAGACAACTGAATCCCCAAGTAACAGCAAGTCTCAGAAGAGCCCACACACTCAGCTCTTAACCCCAGTGTGCAGAAAGGGTCAAAACGTGTTTTTCAGCAGAAATAAACATGTTTCTGCAAGTTTGGTCAACCCCATGTAAGTTATGGGGCAGGAACAGCACCCTTTTCAAAACGTGATTTTCAGCCCGAAATAAACGCGTTTTTTTCAGACAACTGAATCCCCATGTAACAGCAAAACTCAGAAGAGCCCACACACTCAGATCTTAACCCCAGTGTGCAGAAAGGGTCAAAACGTGTTTTTCAGCAGAAATAAACATGTTTCTGCAAGTTTGGTCAACCCCTTGTAAGTTATGGGGCAGTACCAGCACCCTTTTAAAAACGTGTTTTTCAGCCCGAAATAAACGCGTTTTTTCAGACATCTGAATCCCCATGTAACAGCAAAACTCAGAAGAGCCCACACACTCAGATCTTAACCCCAGTGTGCAGAAAGGGTCAAAACGTGTTTTTCAGCAGAAATAAACATGTTTCTGCAAATTTGGTCAACCCCATGTAAGTTATGGGGCAGGAACAGCACCCTTTTCAAAACGTGTTTTTCAGCCCGAAATAAACGTGTTTTTTCAGACAACTGAATCCCCATGTAACAGCAAGGCTCAGAAGAGCCCACACACTCAGCTCTTAACCCCACTGTGCAGAAAGGGTCAAAACGTGTTTTTCAGCAGAAATAAACATGTTTCTGCAACTTTGGTCAACCCCATGTAAGTTATGGGGCAGTAACAGCACCCTTTTCAAAACGTGTTTTTCAGCCAGAAATAAACGCGTTTTTTCAGAGAACTGAATCCCCATGTAACAGCAAAACTCAGAAGAGCCCACACACTCAGATCTTAACCCCAGTGTGCAGAAAGGGTCAAAACGTGTTTTTCAGCAGAAATAAACATGTTTCTGCAACTTTGGTCAACCCTATGTAAGTTATGGGGCAGTAACAGCACCCTTTTCAAAACGTGTTTTTCAGCCCGAAATAAACGCGTTTTTTCAGACAACTGAATCCCCATGTAACAGCAAGGCTCAGAAGAGCCCACACCCTCAGCTCTTAACCCCAGTGTGCAGAAAGGGTCAAAACGTGTTTTTCAGCAGAAATAAACATGTTTCTGCAAGTTTGGTCAATCCCATGTAAGTTATGGGGCAGGAACAGCACCCTTTTCAAAACGTGTTTTTCAGCCCGAAATAAACGCGTTTTTTCAGACAACTGAATCCCCATGTAACAGCAAGGCTCAGAAGAGCCCAAACACTCAGCTCTTAACCCCACTGTGCAAAAAGGGTCAAAACGTGTTTTTCAGCAGAAATAAACATGTTTCTGCAAGTTTGGTCAACCCCATGTAAGTTAAGGGGCAGTACCAGCACCCTTTTAAAAACGTGTTTTTCAGCCCGAAATAAACGCTTTTTTTCAGACAACTGAATCCCCAAGTAACAGCAAGTCTCAGAAGAGCCCACACACTCAGCTCTTAACCGCAGTGTGCAGAAAGGGTCAAAACGTGTTTTTCAGCAGAAATAAACATGTTTCTGCAACTTTGGTCAACCCTATGTAAGTTATGGGGCAGGAACAGCACCCTTTTCAAAACGTGTTTTTCAGCCCGAAATAAACGCGTTTTTTCAGACAACTGAATCCCCATGTAACAGCAAAACTCAGAAGAGCCCACACACTCAGATCTTAACCCCAGTGTGCAGAAAGGGTCAAAACGTGTTTTTCAGCAGAAATAAACATGTTTCTGCAAGTTTGGTCAACCCCTTGTAAGTTATGGGGCAGTACCAGCACCCTTTTAAAAACGTGTTTTTCAGCCCGAAATAAACGCTTTTTTTCAGACAACTGAATCCCCAAGTAACAGCAAGTCTCAGAAGAGCCCACACACTCAGCTCTTAACCCCAATGTGCAGAAAGGGTCAAAACGTGTTTTTCAGCAGAAATAAACATGTTTCTGCAAGTTTGGTCAACCCCATGTAAGTTATGGGGCAGGAACAGCACCCTTTTCAAAACGTGATTTTCAGCCCGAAATAAACGCGTTTTTTTCAGACAACTGAATCCCCATGTAACAGCAAAACTCAGAAGAGCCCGCACACTCAGCTCTTAACCGCAGTGTGCAGAAAGGGTCAAAACGTGTTTTTCAGCAGAAATAAACATGTTTCTGCAAGTTTGGTCAACCCCTTGTAAGTTATGGGGCAGTACCAGCACCCTTTTAAAAACGTGTTTTTTAGCCCGAAATAAACGCGTTTTTTAGGACAACTGAATCCCCATGTAACAGCAAGGCTCAGAAGAGCCCACACCCTCAGCTCTTAACCCCAGTGTGCAGAAAGGGTCAAAACGTGTTTTTCAGCAGAAATAAACATGTTTCTGCAAGTTTGGTCAACCCCATGTAAGTTATGGGGCAGGAACAGCACCCTTTTCAAAACGTGTTTTTCAGCCCGAAATAAACGCGTTTTTTCAGACAACTGAATCCCCATGTAACAGCAAGGCTCAGAAGAGCCAGGAAACTCAGCTCTTAACCCCACTGTGCAGAAAGGGTCAAAACGTGTTTTTCAGCAGAAATAAACATGTTTCTGCAAGTTTGGTCAACCCCTTGTAAGTTATGGGGCAGTACCAGCACCCTTTTAAAAACGTGTTTTTCAGCCCGAAATAAACGCGTTTTTTCAGACAACTGAATCCCCATGTAACAGCAAAACTCAGAAGAGCCCACACACTCAGATCTTAACCCCAGTGTGCAGAAAGGGTCAAAACGTGTTTTTCAGCAGAAATAAACATGTTTCTGCAAGTTTGGTCAACCCCATGTAAGTTATGGGGCAGTAACAGCACCCTTTTCAAAACGTGTTTTTCAGCCCGAAATAAACGCGTTTTTTCAGACAACTGAATCCCCATGTAACAGCAAAACTCAGAAGAGCCCACACACTCAGATCTTAACCCCAGTGTGCAGAAAGGGTCAAAACGTGTTTTTCAGCAGAAAAAAACATGTTTCTGCAAGTTTGGTCAACCCCATGTAAGTTATGGGGCAGTAACAGCACCCTTTTCAAAACGTGTTTTTCAGCCCGAAATAAACGCGTTTTTTCAGACAACTGAATCCCCATGTAACAGCAAAACTCAGAAGAGCCCACACACTCAGATCTTAACCCCAGTGTGCAGAAAGGGTCAAAACGTGTTTTTCAGCAGAAATAAACATGTTTCTGCAAGTTTGGTCAACCCCATGTAAGTTATGGGGCAGTAACAGCACCCTTTTCAAAACGTGTTTTTCAGCCCGAAATAAACGCGTTTTTTCAGACAACTGAATCCCCATGTAACAGCAAAACTCAGAAGAGCCCACACACTCAGATCTTAACCCCAGTGTGCAGAAAGGGTCAAAACGTGTTTTTCAGCAGAAATAAACATGTTTCTGCAAGTTTGGTCAACCCCATGTAAGTTATGGGGCAGTAACAGCACCCTTTTCAAAACGTGTTTTTCAGCACGAAATAAACGCGTTTTTTCAGACAACTGAATCCCCATGTAACAGCAAGGCTCAGAAGAGCCCACACACTCAGCTCTTAACCCCACTGTGCAGAAAGGGTCAAAACGTGTTTTTCAGCAGAAATAAACATGTTTCTGCAAGTTTGGTCAACCCCATGTAAGTTATGGGGCAGTACCAGCTCCCTTTTAAAAACGTGTTTTTCAGCCCTAAATAAACGCTTTTTTTCAGACAACTGAATCCCCAAGTAACAGCAAGTCTCAGAAGAGCCCACACACTCAGCTCTTAACCGCAGTGTGCAGAAAGGGTCAATACGTGTTTTTCAGCAGAAATAAACATGTTTCTGCAACTTTGGTCAACCCTATGTAAGTTATGGGGCAGGAACAGCACCCTTTTCAAAACGTGTTTTTCAGCCCGAAATAAACGCGTTTTTTCAGACAACTGAATCCCCATGTAACAGCAAAACTCAGAAGAGCCCACACACTCAGATCTTAACCCCAGTGTGCAGAAAGGGTCAAAACGTGTTTTTCAGCAGAAATAAACATGTTTCTGCAAGTTTGGTCAACCCCTTGTAAGTTATGGGGCAGTACCAGCACCCTTTTAAAAACGTGTTTTTCAGCCCGAAATAAACGCTTTTTTTCAGACAACTGAATCCCCAAGTAACAGCAAGTCTCAGAAGAGCCCACACACTCAGCTCTTAACCCCAGTGTGCAGAAAGGGTCAAAACGTGTTTTTCAGCAGAAATAAACATGTTTCTGCAAGTTTGGTCAACCCCATGTAAGTTATGGGGCAGGAACAGCACCCTTTTCAAAACGTGATTTTCAGCCCGAAATAAACGCGTTTTTTTCAGACAACTGAATCCCCATGTAACAGCAAAACTCAGAAGAGCCCACACACTCAGATCTTAACCCCAGTGTGCAGAAAGGGTCAAAACGTGTTTTTCAGCAGAAATAAACATGTTTCTGCAAGTTTGGTCAACCCCTTGTAAGTTATGGGGCAGTACCAGCACCCTTTTAAAAACGTGTTTTTCAGCCCGAAATAAACGCGTTTTTTCAGACATCTGAATCCCCATGTAACAGCAAAACTCAGAAGAGCCCACACACTCAGATCTTAACCCCAGTGTGCAGAAAGGGTCAAAACGTGTTTTTCAGCAGAAATAAACATGTTTCTGCAAATTTGGTCAACCCCATGTAAGTTATGGGGCAGGAACAGCACCCTTTTCAAAACGTGTTTTTCAGCCCGAAATAAACGTGTTTTTTCAGACAACTGAATCCCCATGTAACAGCAAGGCTCAGAAGAGCCCACACACTCAGCTCTTAACCCCACTGTGCAGAAAGGGTCAAAACGTGTTTTTCAGCAGAAATAAACATGTTTCTGCAAGTTTGGTCAACCCCATGTAAGTTATGGGGCAGTAACAGCACCCTTTTCAAAACGTGTTTTTCAGCCCGAAATAAACGCGTTTTTTCAGAGAACTGAATCCCCATGTAACAGCAAAACTCAGAAGAGCCCACACACTCAGATCTTAACCCCAGTGTGCAGAAAGGGTCAAAACGTGTTTTTCAGCAGAAATAAACATGTTTCTGCAAGTTTGGTCAACCCCATGTAAGTTATGGGGCAGTAACAGCACCCTTTTCAAAACGTGTTTTTCAGCACGAAATAAACGCGTTTTTTCAGACAACTGAATCCCCATGTAACAGCAAGGCTCAGAAGAGCCCACACACTCAGCTCTTAACCCCACTGTGCAGAAAGGGTCAAAACGTGTTTTTCAGCAGAAATAAACATGTTTCTGCAAGTTTGGTCAACCCCATGTAAGTTATGGGGCAGTACCAGCACCCTTTTAAAAACGTGTTTTTCAGCCCGAAATAAACGCTTTTTTTCAGACAACTGAATCCCCAAGTAACAGCAAGTCTCAGAAGAGCCCACACACTCAGCTCTTAACCGCAGTGTGCAGAAAGGGTCAAAACGTGTTTTTCAGCAGAAATAAACATGTTTCTGCAAGTTTGGTCAACCCCTTGTAAGTTATGGGGCAGTACCAGCACCCTTTTAAAAACGTGTTTTTTAGCCCTAAATAAACGCGTTTTTTAGGACAACTGAATCCCCATGTAACAGCAAGGCTCAGAAGAGCCCACACCCTCAGCTCTTAACCCCAGTGTGCAGAAAGGGTCAAAACGTGTTTTTCAGCAGAAATAAACATGTTTCTGCAAGTTTGGTCAACCCCATGTAAGTTATGGGGCAGGAACAGCACCCTTTTCAAAACGTGTTTTTCAGCCCGAAATAAACGCGTTTTTTCAGACAACTGAATCCCCATGTAACAGCAAGGCTCAGAAGAGCCAGGAAACTCAGCTCTTAACCCCACTGTGCAGAAAGGGTCAAAACGTGTTTTTCAGCAGAAATAAACATGTTTCTGCAAGTTTGGTCAACCCCTTGTAAGTTATGGGGCAGTACCAGCACCCTTTTAAAAACGTGTTTTTCAGCCCGAAATAAACGCGTTTTTTCAGACAACTGAATCCCCATGTAACAGCAAAACTCAGAAGAGCCCACACACTCAGATCTTAACCCCAGTGTGCAGAAAGGGTCAAAACGTGTTTTTCAGCAGAAATAAACATGTTTCTGCAAGTTTGGTCAACCCCATGTAAGTTATGGGGCAGTAACAGCACCCTTTTCAAAACGTGTTTTTCAGCCCGAAATAAACGCGTTTTTTCAGACAACTGAATCCCCATGTAACAGCAAAACTCAGAAGAGCCCACACACTCAGATCTTAACCCCAGTGTGCAGAAAGGGTCAAAACGTGTTTTTCAGCAGAAATAAACATGTTTCTGCAAGTTTGGTCAACCCCATGTAAGTTATGGGGCAGTAACAGCACCCTTTTCAAAACGTGTTTTTCAGCCCGAAATAAACGCGTTTTTTCAGACAACTGAATCCCCATGTAACAGCAAAACTCAGAAGAGCCCACACACTCAGATCTTAACCCCAGTGTGCAGAAAGGGTCAAAACGTGTTTTTCAGCAGAAATAAACATGTTTCTGCAACTTTGGTCAACCCTATGTAAGTTATGGGGCAGTAACAGCACCCTTTTCAAAACGTGTTTTTCAGCCCGAAATAAACGCGTTTTTTCAGACAACTGAATCCCCATGTAACAGCAAGGCTCAGAAGAGCCCACACCCTCAGCTCTTAACCCCAGTGTGCAGAAAGGGTCAAAACGTGTTTTTCAGCAGAAATAAACATGTTTCTGCAAGTTTGGTCAATCCCATGTAAGTTATGGGGCAGGAACAGCACCCTTTTCAAAACGTGTTTTTCAGCCCGAAATAAACATGTTTTTTCAGACAACTGAATCCCCATGTAACAGCAAGGCTCAGAAGAGCCCAAACACTCAGTTCTTAACCCCACTGTGCAAAAAGGGTCAAAACGTGTTTTTCAGCAGAAATAAACATGTTTCTGCAAGTTTGGTCAACCCCATGTAAGTTAAGGGGCAGTAACAGCACACTTTTCAAAACGTGTTTTTCAGCCCGAAATAAACGCGTTTTTTCAGACAACTGAATCCCCATGTAACAGCAAAACTCAGAAGAGCCCACACACTCAGATCTTAACCCCAGTGTGCAGAAAGGGTCAAAACTTGTTTTTCAGCAGAAATAAACATGTTTCTGCAAGTTTGGTCAACCCCATGTAAGTTATGGGGCAGTAACAGCACCCTTTTCAAAACGTGTTTTTCAGCCCGAAATAAACGCGTTTTTTCAGACAACTGAATCCCCATGTAACAGCAAAACTCAGAAGAGCCCACACACTCAGATCTTAACCCCAGTGTGCAGAAAGGGTCAAAACGTGTTTTTCAGCAGAAATAAACATGTTTCTGCAAGTTTGGTCAACCCCATGTAAGTTATGGGGCAGTAACAGCACCCTTTTCAAAACGTGTTTTTCAGCACGAAATAAACGCGTTTTTTCAGACAACTGAATCCCCATGTAACAGCAAGGCTCAGAAGAGCCCACACACTCAGCTCTTAACCCCACTGTGCAGAAAGGGTCAAAACGTGTTTTTCAGCAGAAATAAACATGTTTCTGCAAGTTTGGTCAACCCCATGTAAGTTATGGGGCAGTACCAGCACCCTTTTAAAAACGTGTTTTTCAGCCCGAAATAAACGCTTTTTTTCAGACAACTGAATCCCCAAGTAACAGCAAGTCTCAGAAGAGCCCACACACTCAGCTCTTAACCGCAGTGTGCAGAAAGGGTCAAAACGTGTTTTTCAGCAGAAATAAACATGTTTCTGCAAGTTTGGTCAACCCCTTGTAAGTTATGGGGCAGTACCAGCACCCTTTTAAAAACGTGTTTTTTAGCCCGAAATAAACGCGTTTTTTCAGACAACTGAATCCCCATGTAACAGCAAGGCTCAGAAGAGCCCACACCCTCAGCTCTTAACCCCAGTGTGCAGAAAGGGTCAAAACGTGTTTTTCAGCAGAAATAAACATGTTTCTGCAAGTTTGGTCAACCCCATGTAAGTTATGGGGCAGTAACAGCACCCTTTTCAAAACGTGTTTTTCAGCACGAAATAAACGCGTTTTTTCAGACAACTGAATCCCCATGTAACAGCAAGGCTCAGAAGAGCCAGGAAACTCAGCTCTTAACCCCACTGTGCAGAAAGGGTCAAAACGTGTTTTTCAGCAGAAATAAACATGTTTCTGCAAGTTTGGTCAACCCCTTGTAAGTTATGGGGCAGTACCAGCACCCTTTTAAAAACGTGTTTTTCAGCCCGAAATAAACGCGTTTTTTCAGACAACTGAATCCCCATGTAACAGCAAAACTCAGAAGAGCCCACACACTCAGATCTTAACCCCAGTGTGCAGAAAGGGTCAAAACGTGTTTTTCAGCAGAAATAAACATGTTTCTGCAAGTTTGGTCAACCCCATGTAAGTTATGGGGCAGTAACAGCACCCTTTTCAAAACGTGTTTTTCAGCCCGAAATAAACGCGTTTTTTCAGACAACTGAATCCCCATGTAACAGCAAAACTCAGAAGAGCCCACACACTCAGATCTTAACCCCAGTGTGCAGAAAGGGTCAAAACGTGTTTTTCAGCAGAAATAAACATGTTTCTGCAAGTTTGGTCAACCCCATGTAAGTTATGGGGCAGTAACAGCACCCTTTTCAAAACGTGTTTTTCAGCCCGAAATAAACGCGTTTTTTCAGACAACTGAATCCCCATGTAACAGCAAAACTCAGAAGAGCCCACACACTCAGATCTTAACCCCAGTGTGCAGAAAGGGTCAAAACGTGTTTTTCAGCAGAAATAAACATGTTTCTGCAACTTTGGTCAACCCTATGTAAGTTATGGGGCAGTAACAGCACCCTTTTCAAAACGTGTTTTTCAGCCCGAAATAAACGCGTTTTTTCAGACAACTGAATCCCCATGTAACAGCAAGGCTCAGAAGAGCCCACACCCTCAGCTCTTAACCCCACTGTGCAGAAAGGGTCAAAACGTGTTTTTCAGCATAAATAAACATGTTTCTGCAAGATTGGTCAACCCCATGTAAGTTAAGGGGCAGTACCAGCACCCTTTTAAAAACGTGTTTTTCAGCCTGAAATAAACTCTTTTTTTCAGACAACTGAATCCCCAAGTAACAGCAAGTCTCAGAAGAGCCCACACACTCAGCTCTTAACCCCAGTGTGCAGAAAGGGTCAAAACGTGTTTTTCAGCAGAAATAAACATGTTTCTGCAAATTTGGTCAACCCCATGTAAGTTATGGGGCAGTACCAGCACCCTTTGAAAAACATGTTTTTCAGCCCGAAATAAACGCGTTTTTTCAGACAACTGAATCCCCATGTAACAGCAAAACTCAGAAGAGCCCACACACTCAGATCTTAACCCCAGTGTGCAGAAAGGGTCAAAACGTGTTTTTCAGCAGAAATAAACATGTTTCTGCAAGTTTGGTCAACCCCATGTAAGTTATGGGGCAGTAACAGCACCCTTTTCAAAACGTGTTTTTCAGCCCGAAATAAACGCGTTTTTTCAGACAACTGAATCCCCATGTAACAGCAAAACTCAGAAGAGCCCACACACTCAGATCTTAACCCCAGTGTGCAGAAAGGGTCAAAACGTGTTTTTCAGCAGAAATAAACATGTTTCTGCAAGTTTGGTCAACCCCATGTAAGTTATGGGGCAGTAACAGCACCCTTTTCAAAACGTGTTTTTCAGCACGAAATAAACGCGTTTTTTCAGACAACTGAATCCCCATGTAACAGCAAGGCTCAGAAGAGCCCACACACTCAGCTCTTAACCCCACTGTGCAGAAAGGGTCAAAACGTGTTTTTCAGCAGAAATAAACATGTTTCTGCAAGTTTGGTCAACCCCATGTAAGTTATGGGGCAGTACCAGCTCCCTTTTAAAAACGTGTTTTTCAGCCCGAAATAAACGCTTTTTTTCAGACAACTGAATCCCCAAGTAACAGCAAGTCTCAGAAGAGCCCACACACTCAGCTCTTAACCGCAGTGTGCAGAAAGGGTCAATACGTGTTTTTCAGCAGAAATAAACATGTTTCTGCAACTTTGGTCAACCCTATGTAAGTTATGGGGCAGGAACAGCACCCTTTTCAAAACGTGTTTTTCAGCCCGAAATAAAAGCGTTTTTTCAGACAACTGAATCCCCATGTAACAGCAAGTCTCAGAAGAGCCAGGAAACTCAGCTCTTAACCCCACTGTGCAGAAAGGGTCAAAACGTGTTTTTCAGCAGAAATAAACATGTTTCTGCAAGTTTGGTCAACCCCTTGTAAGTTATGGGGCAGTACCAGCACCCTTTTAAAAACGTGTTTTTCAGCCCGAAATAAACGCGTTTTTTCAGACAACTGAATCCCCATGTAACAGCAAAACTCAGAAGAGCCCACACACTCAGATCTTTACCCCAGTGTGCAGAAAGGGTCAAAACGTGTTTTTCAGCAGAAATAAACATGTTTCTGCAAGTTTGGTCAACCCCATGTAAGTTATGGGGCATTAACAGCACCCTTTTCAAAACGTGTTTTTCAGCCCGAAATAAACGCGTTTTTTCAGACAACTGAATCCTCATGTAACAGCAAGGCTCAGAAGAGCCCACACACTCAGATCTTAACCCCAGTGTGCAGAAAGTGTCAAAACGTGTTTTTCAGCAGAAATAAACATGTTTCTGCAAGTTTGGTCAACCCCATGTAAGTTAAGGGGCAGTAACAGCACACTTTTCAAAACGTGTTTTTCAGCCCGAAATAAACGCGTTTTTTCAGACAACTGAATCCCCATGTAACAGCAAAACTCAGAAGAGCCCACACACTCAGATCTTAACCCCAGTGTGCAGAAAGTGTCAAAACGTGTTTTTCAGCAGAAAGAAACATTTTTCTGCAAGTTTGGTCAACCCCATGTAAGTTATGGGGCAGTAACAGCACCCTTTTCAAAACGTGTTTTTCAGCCCGAAATAAACGCGTTTTTTCAGACAACTGAATCCCCATGTAACAGCAAAACTCAGAAGAGCCCACACACTCAGATCTTAACCCCAGTGTGCAGAAAGGGTCAAAACGTGTTTTTCAGCAGAAATAAACATGTTTCTGCAAGTTTGGTCAACCCCATGTAAGTTATGGGGCAGTACCAGCACCCTTTTAAAAACGTGTTTTTCAGCCCAAAATAAACGCTTTTTTTCAGACAACTGAATCCCCAAGTAACAGCAAGTCTCAGAAGAGCCCACACACTCAGCTCTTAACCGCAGTGTGCAGAAAGGGTCAAAACGTGTTTTTCAGCAGAAATAAACATGTTTCTGCAAGTTTGGTCAACCCCATGTAAGTTAAGGGGCAGTAACAGCACCCTTTTCAAAACGTGTTTTTCAGCCCGAAATAAACGCGTTTTTTCAGACAACTGAATCCCCATGTAACAGCAAGGCTCAGAAGAGCCCACACACTCAGATCTTAACCCCAGTGTGCAGAAAGTGTCAAAACGTGTTTTTCAGCAGAAAGAAACATGTTTCTGCAAGTTTGGTCAACCCCATGTAAGTTATGGGGCAGTAACTGCATCCTTTTCAAAACGTGTTTTTCAGCCCGAAATAAACGCGTTTTTTCAGACAACTGAATCCTCATGTAACAGCAAGGCTCAGAAGAGCCCACACACTCAGATCTTAACCCCAGTGTGCAGAAAGGGTCAAAACGTGTTTTTCAGCAGAAATAAACATGTTTCTGCAAGTTTGGTCAACCCCATGTAAGTTATGGGGCAGTAACAGCACCCTTTTCAAAACGTGTTTTTCAGCCCGAAATAAACGCGTTTTTTCAGACAACTGAATCCCCATGTAACAGCAAAACTCAGAAGAGCCCACACACTCAGATCTTAACCCCAGTGTGCAGAAAGGGTCAAAACGTGTTTTTCAGAAGAAATAAACATGTTTCTGCAAGTTTGGTCAACCCCATATAAGTTATGGGGCAGTAACAGCACCCTTTTCAAAACGTTTTTTTCAGCACGAAATAAACGCGTTTTTTCAGACAACTGAATCCCCATGTAACAGCAAGTCTCAGAAGAGCCCACACACTCACCTCTTAACCCCACTGTGCAGAAAGGGTCAAAACGTGTTTTTCAGCAGAAATAAACATGTTTCTGCAAGTTTGGTCTACCCCATGTAAGTTATAGGGCAGTTACAGCACCCTTTTCAAAACGTGTTTTTCAGCCCGAAATAAACGCGTTTTTTCAGACAACTGAATCCCCATGTAACAGCAAAACTCAGAAGAGGCCACACACTCAGATCTTAACCCCAGTGTGCAGAAAGGGTCAAAACGTGTTTTTCAGCAGAAATAAACATGTTTCTGCAAGTTTGGTCGACCCCATGTAAGTTATGGGGCAGTAACAGCACCCTCTTCAAAACGTGTTTTTCAGCCCGAAATAAATGCGTTTTTTCAGACAACTGAATCCCCATGTAACAGCAAAACTCAGAAGAGCCCACACACTCAGATCTTAACCCAAGTGTGCAGAAAGGGTCAAAACGTGTTTTTCAGCAGAAATAAACATGTTTCTGCAAGTTTGGTCAACCCCATGTAAGTTATGGGGCAGTACCAGCACCCTTTTCAAAACGTGTTTTTCAGCCCGAAATAAACGCGTTTTTTCAGACAACTGAATCCCCATGTAACAGCAAAACTCAGAAGAGCCCACACACTCAGATCTTAACCCCAGTGTGCAGAAAGGGTCAAAACGTGTTTTTCAGCAGAAATAAACATGTTTCTGCAAGTTTGGTCAACCCCATGTAAGTTATGGGGCAGTAACAGCACCCTTTTCAAAACGTGTTTTTCAGCCCAAAATAAACGCGTTTTTTCAGACAACTGAATCCCCATGTAACAGCAAGGCTCAGAAGAGCCCACACACTCAGCTCTTAACCCCACTGTGCAGAAAGGGTCAAAATGTGTTTTTCATCAGAAATAAACATGTTTCTGCAAGTTTGGTCAACCCCATGTAAGTTATGGGGCATTAACAGCACCCTTTTCAAAACGTGTTTTTCAGCCCGAAATAAACGCGTTTTTTCAGACAACTGAATCCCCATGTAACAGCAAGGCTCAGAAGAGCCCACACACTCAGATCTTAACCCCAGTGTGCAGAAAGTGTCAAAACGTGTTTTTCAGCAGAAAGAAACATGTTTCTGCAAGTTTGGTCAACCCCATGTAAGTTATGGGGCAGTAACAGCACCCTTTTCAAAACGTGTTTTTCAGCCCGAAATAAACGCGTTTTTTCAGACAACTGAATCCCCATGTAACAGCAAAACTCAGAAGAGCCCACACTCATATCTTAACCCCAGTGTGCAGAAAGGGTCAAAACGTGTTTTTCAGCAGAAATAAACATGTTTCTGCAAGTTTGGTCAACCCCATGTAAGTTATGGGGCAGTACCAGCACCCTTTTAAAAACGTGTTTTTCAGCCCAAAATAAACGCTTTTTTTCAGACAACTGAATCCCCAAGTAACAGCAAGTCTCAGAAGAGCCCACACACTCAGCTCTTAACCGCAGTGTGCAGAAAGGGTCAAAACGTGTTTTTCAGCAGAAATAAACATGTTTCTGCAAGTTTGGTCAACCCCATATAAGTTATTGGGCAGTAACAGCACCCTATTCAAAACGTGTTTTTCAGCCCGAAATAAACGCGTTTTTTCAGACAACTGAATCCCCATGTATCAGCAAGGCTCAGAAGAGCCCACACCCTCAGCTCTTAACCCCAGTGTGCAGAAAGGGTCAAAACGTGTTTTTCAGCAGAAATAAACATGTTTCTGCAAGTTTGGTCAACCCCATGTAAGTTATGGGGCAGGAACAGCACCCTTTTCAAAACGTGTTTTTCAGCCCGAAATAAACGCGTTTTTTCAGACAACTGAATCCCCATGTAACAGCAAAACTCAGAAGAGCCCACACACTCAGATCTTAACCCCAGTGTGCAGAAAGGGTCAAAACGTGTTTTTCAGCAGAAATAAACATGTTTCTGCAAGTTTGGTCAACCCCATGTAAGTTATGGGGCAGTAACAGAACCCTTTTCAAAACGTGTTTTTCAGCACGAAATAAACGCGTTTTTTCAGACAACTGAATCCCCATGTAACAGCAAAACTCAGAAGAGCCCACACACTCAGATCTTAACCCCAGTGTGCAGAAAGGGTCAAAACGTGTTTTTCAGCAGAAATAAACATGTTTCTGCAAGTTTGGTCAACCCCATGTAAGTTATGGGGCATTAACAGCACCCTTTTCAAAACGTGTTTTTCAGCCCGAAATAAACGCGTTTTTTCAGACAACTGAATCCTCATGTAACAGCAAGGCTCAGAAGAGCCCACACACTCAGATCTTAACCTCAGTGTGCAGAAAGTGTCAAAACGTGTTTTTCAGCAGAAATAAACATGTTTCTGCAAGTTTGGTCAACCCCATGTAAGTTAAGGGGCAGTAACAGCACACTTTTCAAAACGTGTTTTTCAGCCCGAAATAAACGCGTTTTTTCAGACAACTGAATCCCCATGTAACAGCAAAACTCAGAAGAGCTCACACACTCAGATCTTAACCCCAGTGTGCAGAAAGGGTCAAAACGTGTTTTTCAGCAGAAATAAACATATTTCTGCAAGTTTTGTCAACCCCATGTAAGTTATGGGGCAGTAACAGCACCCTTTTCAAAACGTGTTTTTCAGCCCGAAATAAACGCGTTTTTTCAGACAACTGAATCCCCATGTAACAGCAAGGCTCAGAAGAGCCCACACCCTCAGCTCTTAACCCCAGTGTGCAGAAAGGGTCAAAACGTGTTTTTCAGCAGAAATAAACATGTTTCTGCAAGTTTGGTCAACCCCATGTAAGTTATGGGGCAGGAACAGCACCCTTTTCAAAACGTGTTTTTCAGCCCGAAATAAACGCGTTTTTTTCAGACAACTGAATCCCCATGTAACAGCAAAACTCAGAAGAGCCCACACACTCAGATCTTAACCCCAGTGTGCAGAAAGGGTCAAAACGTGTTTTTCAGCAGAAATAAACATGTTTCTGCAAGTTTGGTCAACCCCTTGTAAGTTATGGGGCAGTACCAGCACCCTTTTAAAAACGTGTTTTTCAGCCCGAAATAAACGTGTTTTTTCAGACATCTGAATCCCCATGTAACAGCAAAACTCAGAAGAGCCCACACACTCAGATCTTAACCCCAGTGTGCAGAAAGGGTCAAAACGTGTTTTTCAGCAGAAATAAACATGTTTCTGCAAGTTTGGTCAACCCCATGTAAGTTATGGGGCAGTACCAGCACCCTTTGAAAAACGTGTTTTTCAGCCCGAAATAAACGCTTTTTTTCAGACAACTGAATCCCCAAGTAACAGCAAGTCTCAGAAGAGCCCACACACTCAGCTCTTAACCCCAGTGTGCAGAAAGGGTCAAAACGTGTTTTTCAGCAGAAATAAACATGTTTCTGCAACTTTGGTCAACCCCATGTAAGTTATGGGGCAGTAACAGCACCCTTTTCAAAACGTGTTTTTCAGCCAGAAATAAACGCGTTTTTTCAGAGAACTGAATCCCCATGTAACAGCAAAACTCAGAAGAGCCCACACACTCAGATCTTAACCCCAGTGTGCAGAAAGGGTCAAAACGTGTTTTTCAGCAGAAATAAACATGTTTCTGCAACTTTGGTCAACCCTATGTAAGTTATGGGGCAGTAACAGCACCCTTTTCAAAACGTGTTTTTCAGCCCGAAATAAACGCGTTTTTTCAGACAACTGAATCCCCATGTAACAGCAAGGCTCAGAAGAGCCCACACCCTCAGCTCTTAACCCCAGTGTGCAGAAAGGGTCAAAACGTGTTTTTCAGCAGAAATAAACATGTTTCTGCAAGTTTGGTCAATCCCATGTAAGTTATGGGGCAGGAACAGCACCCTTTTCAAAACGTGTTTTTCAGCACGAAATAAACGCGTTTTTTCAGACAACTGAATCCCCATGTAACAGCAAGGCTCAGAAGAGCCCACACACTCAGCTCTTAACCCCACTGTGCAAAAAGGGTCAAAACGTGTTTTTCAGCAGAAATAAACATGTTTCTGCAAGTTTGGTCAACCCCATGTAAGTTAAAGGGCAGTAACAGCACCCTTTTCAAAACGTGTTTTTCAGCCCGAAATAAACGCGTTTTTTCAGACAACTGAATCCCCATGTAACAGCAAAACTCAGAAGAGCCCACACACTCAGATCTTAACCCCAGTGTGCAGAAAGGGTCAAAACGGGTTTTTCAGCAGAAATAAACATGTTTCTGCAAGTTTGGTCAACCCCATGTAAGTTATGGGGCATTAACAGCACCCTTTTCTTAACGTGTTTTTCAGCCCGAAATAAACGCGTTTTTTCAGACAACTGAATCCCCATGTAACAGCAAGGCTCAGAAGAGCCCACACCCTCAGCTCTTAACCCCAGTGTGCAGAAAGGGTCAAAACGTGTTTTTCAGCAGAAATAAACATGTTTCTGCAAGTTTGGTCAATCCCATGTAAGTTATGGGGCAGGAACAGCACCCTTTTCAAAACGTGTTTTTCAGCACGAAATAAACGCGTTTTTTCAGACAACTGAATCCCCATGTAACAGCAAGGCTCAGAAGAGCCCACACACTCAGCTCTTAACCCCACTGTGCAAAAAGGGTCAAAACGTGTTTTTCAGCAGAAATAAACATGTTTCTGCAAGTTTGGTCAACCATATGTAAGTTAAAGGGCAGTAACAGCACCCTTTTCAAAACGTGTTTTTCAGCCCGAAATAAACGCGTTTTTTCAGACAACTGAATCCCCATGTAACAGCAAAACTCAGAAGAGCCCACACACTCAGATCTTAACCCCAGTGTGCAGAAAGGGTCAAAACGGGTTTTTCAGCAGAAATAAACATGTTTCTGCAAGTTTGGTCAACCCCATGTAAGTTATGGGGCATTAACAGCACCCTTTTCAAAACGTGTTTTTCAGCCCGAAATAAACGCGTTTTTTCAGACAACTGAATCCCCATGTAACAGCAAGGCTCAGAAGAGCCCACACCCTCAGATCTTAACCCCAGTGTGCAGAAAGGGTCAAAACGTGTTTTTCAGCAGAAATAAACATGTTTCTGCAAGTTTGGTCAACCCCATGTAAGTTATGGGGCAGTAACAGCACCCTTTTCAAAACGTGTTTTTCAGCACGAAATAAACGCGTTTTTTCAGACAACTGAATCCCCATGTAACAGCAAGGCTCAGAAGAGCCCACACACTCAGCTCTTAACCCCAGTGTGCAGAAAGGGTCAAAACGTGTTTTTCAGCAGAAATAAACATGTTTCTGCAACTTTGGTCAACCCCATGTAAGTTATGGGGCAGTAACAGCACCCTTTTCAAAACATGTTTTTCAGCCAGAAATAAACGCGTTTTTTCAGAGAACTGAATCCCCATGTAACAGCAAAACTCAGAAGAGCCCACACACTCAGATCTTAACCCCAGTGTGCAGAAAGGGTCAAAACGTGTTTTTCAGCAGAAATAAACATGTTTCTGCAAGTTTGGTCAACCCCATATAAGTTATTGGGCAGTAACAGCACCCTATTCAAAACGTGTTTTTCAGCCCGAAATAAACGCGTTTTTTCAGACAACTGAATCCCCATGTATCAGCAAGGCTCAGAAGAGCCCACACCCTCAGCTCTTAACCCCAGTGTGCAGAAAGGGTCAAAACGTGTTTTTCAGCAGAAATAAACATGTTTCTGCAACTTTGGTCAACCCCATGTAAGTTATGGGGCAGGAACAGCACCCTTTTCAAAACGTGTTTTTCAGCCCGAAATAAACGCGTTTTTTCAGACAACTGAATCCCCATGTAACAGCAAAACTCAGAAGAGCCCACACACTCAGATCTTAACCCCAGTGTGCAGAAAGGATCAAAACGTGTTTTTCAGCAGAAATAAACATGTTTCTGCAAGTTTGGTCAACCCCATGTAAGTTATGGGGCAGTAACAGAACCCTTTTCAAAACGTGTTTTTCAGCACGAAATAAACTCGTTTTTTCAGACAACTGAATCCCCATGTAACAGCAAGGCTCAGAAGAGCCCACACACTCAGCTCTTAACCCCACTGTGCAAAAAGGGTCAAAACGTGTTTTTCAGCAGAAATAAACATGTTTCTGCAAGTTTGGTCAACCCCATGTAAGTTAAAGGGCAGTAACAGCACCCTTTTCAAAACGTGTTTTTCAGCCCGAAATAAACGCGTTTTTTCAGACAACTGAATCCCCATGTAACAGCAAAACTCAGAAGAGCCCACACACTCAGATCTTAACCCCAGTGTGCAGAAAGGGTCAAAACGGGTTTTTCAGCAGAAATAAACATGTTTCTGCAAGTTTGGTCAACCCCATGTAAGTTATGGGGCATTAACAGCACCCTTTTCAAAACGTGTTTTTCAGCCCGAAATAAACGCGTTTTTTCAGACAACTGAATCCCCATGTAACAGCAAAACTCAGAAGAGCCCACACACTCAGATCTTAACCCCAGTGTGCAGAAAGGGTCAAAACGTGTTTTTCAGCAGAAATAAACATGTTTCTGCAAGTTTGGTCAACCCCATGTAAGTTATGGGGCAGTAACAGAACCCTTTTCAAAACGTGTTTTTCAGCACGAAATAAACGCGTTTTTTCAGACAACTGAATCCCCATGTAACAGCAAGGCTCAGAAGAGCCCACACCCTCAGCTCTTAACCCCAGTGTGCAGAAAGGGTCAAAACGTGTTTTTCAGCAGAAATAAACATGTTTCTGCAAGTTTGGTCAACCCCATGTAAGTTATGGGGCAGTAACAGAACCCTTTTCAAAACGTGTTTTTCAGCACGAAATAAACGCGTTTTTTCAGACAACTGAATCCCCATGTAACAGCAAGGCTCAGAAGAGCCCACACACTCAGCTCTTAACCCCACTGTGCAAAAAGGGTCAAAACGTGTTTTTCAGCAGAAATAAACATGTTTCTGCAAGTTTGGTCAACCCCATGTAAGTTAAAGGGCAGTAACAGCACCCTTTTCAAAACGTGTTTTTCAGCCCGAAATAAACGCGTTTTTTCAGACAACTGAATCCCCATGTAACAGCAAAACTCAGAAGAGCCCACACACTCAGATCTTAACCCCAGTGTGCAGAAAGGGTCAAAACGGGTTTTTCAGCAGAAATAAACATGTTTCTGCAAGTTTGGTCAACCCCATGTAAGTTATGGGGCATTAACAGCACCCTTTTCAAAACGTGTTTTTCAGCCCGAAATAAACGCGTTTTTTCAGACAACTGAATCCCCATGTAACAGCAAGGCTCAGAAGAGCCCACACCCTCAGATCTTAACCCCAGTGTGCAGAAAGGGTCAAAACGTGTTTTTCAGCAGAAATAAACATGTTTCTGCAAGTTTGGTCAACCCCATGTAAGTTATGGGGCAGTAACAGCACCCTTTTCAAAACGTGTTTTTCAGCACGAAATAAACGCGTTTTTTCAGACAACTGAATCCCCATGTAACAGCAAGGCTCAGAAGAGCCCACACCCTCAGATCTTAACCCCAGTGTGCAGAAAGGGTCAAAACGTGTTTTTCAGCAGAAATAAACATGTTTCTGCAAGTTTGGTCAACCCCATGTAAGTTATGGGGCAGTACCAGCACCCTTTTAAAAACGTGTTTTTCAGCCCGAAATAAACGCTTTTTTTCAGACAACTGAATCCCCAAGTAACAGCAAGTCTCAGAAGACCCCACACACTCAGATCTTAACCCCAGTGTGCAGAAAGGGTCAAAACGTGTTTTTCAGCAGAAATAAACATGTTTCTGCAAGTTTGGTCAACCCCATGTAAGTTATGGGGCAGTAACAGCACCCTTTTCAAAACGTGTTTTTCAGCCTGAAATAAACGCGTTTTTTCAGACAACTGAATCCCCATGAAACAGCAAAACTCAGAAGAGCCCACACACTCAGATCTTAACCCCAGTGTGCAGAAAGGGTCAAAACGTGTTTTTCAGCAGAAATAAACATGTTTCTGCAAGTTTGGTCAACCCCATGTAAGTTATGGGGCAGTAACAGCACCCTTTTCAAAATGTGTTTTTCAGCCCGAAATAAACGCGTTTTTTCAGACAACTGAATCCCCATGTAACAGCAAGGCTCAGGAGAGCCCACACACTCAGCTCTTAACCCCACTGTGCAGAAAGAGTCAAAACGTGTTTTTCAGCATAAATAAACATGTTTCTGCAAGTTTGGTCAACCCCATGTAAGTTAAGGGGCAGTACCAGCACCCTTTTAAAAACGTGTTTTTCAGCCTGAAATAAACTCTTTTTTTCAGACAACTGAATCCCCAAGTAACAGCAAGTCTCAGAAGAGCCCACACACTCAGCTCTTAACCCCAGTGTGCAGAAAGGGTCAAAACGTGTTTTTCAGCAGAAATAAACATGTTTCTGCAAGTTTGGTCAACCCCATGTAAGTTATGGGGCAGTACCAGCACCCTTTGAAAAACGTGTTTTTCAGCCCGAAATAAACGCTTTTTTTCAGACAACTGAATCCCCAAGTAACAGCAAGTCTCAGAAGAGCCCACACACTCAGCTCTTAACCCCAGTGTGCAGAAAGGGTCAAAACGTGTTTTTCAGCAGAAATAAACATGTTTCTGCAACTTTGGTCAACCCCATGTAAGTTATGGGGCAGTAACAGCACCCTTTTCAAAACATGTTTTTCAGCCAGAAATAAACGCGTTTTTTCAGAGAACTGAATCCCCATGTAACAGCAATACTCAGAAGAGCCCACACACTCAGATCTTAACCCCAGTGTGCAGAAAGGGTCAAAACGTGTTTTTCAGCAGAAATAAACATGTTTCTGCAAGTTTGGTCAACCCCATGTAAGTTATGGGGCAGGAACAGCACCCTTTTCAAAACGTGTTTTTCAGCCCGAAATAAACGCGTTTTTTCAGACAACTGAATCCCCATGTATCAGCAAGGCTCAGAAGAGCCCACACCCTCAGCTCTTAACCCCAGTGTGCAGAAAGGGTCAAAACGTGTTTTTCAGCAGAAATAAACATGTTTCTGCAAGTTTGGTCAACCCCATGTAAGTTATGGGGCAGGAACAGCACCCTTTTCAAAACGTGTTTTTCAGCCCGAAATAAACGCGTTTTTTCAGACAACTGAATCCCCATGTAACAGCAAAACTCAGAAGAGCCCACACACTCAGATCTTAACCCCAGTGTGCAGAAAGGGTCAAAACGTGTTTTTCAGCAGAAATAAACATGTTTCTGCAAGTTTGGTCAACCCCATGTAAGTTATGGGGCAGTAACAGAACCCTTTTCAAAACGTGTTTTTCAGCACGAAATAAACGCGTTTTTTCAGACAACTGAATCCCCATGTAACAGCAAGGCTCAGAAGAGCCCACACACTCAGCTCTTAACCCCACTGTGCAAAAAGGGTCAAAACGTGTTTTTCAGCAGAAATAAACATGTTTCTGCAAGTTTGGTCAACCCCATGTAAGTTAAAGGGCAGTAACAGCACCCTTTTCAAAACGTGTTTTTCAGCCCGAAATAAACGCGTTTTTTCAGACAACTGAATCCCCATGTAACAGCAAAACTCAGAAGAGCCCACACACTCAGATCTTAACCCCAGTGTGCAGAAAGGGTCAAAACGTGTTTTTTAGCAGAAATAAACATGTTTCTGCAAGTTTGGTCAACCCCATGTAAGTTATGGGGCAGGAACAGCACCCTTTTCAAAACGTGTTTTTCAGCCCGAAATAAACGCGTTTTTTTCAGACAACTGAATCCCCATGTAACAGCAAGGCTCAGAAGAGCCCACACCCTCAGCTCTTAACCCCAGTGTGCAGAAAGGGTCAAAACGTGTTTTTCAGCAGAAATAAACATGTTTCTGCAAGTTTGGTCATTCCCATGTAAGTTATGGGGCAGGAACAGCACCCTTTTCAAAACGTGTTTTTCAGCCCGAAATAAACGCGTTTTTTCAGACAACTGAATCCCCATGTAACAGCAAGGCTCAGAAGAGCCCACACACTCAGCTCTTAACCCCACTGTGCAAAAAGGGTCAAAACGTGTTTTTCAGCAGAAATAAACATGTTTCTGCAAGTTTGGTCAACCCCACGTAAGTTAAGGGGCAGTAACAGCACACTTTTCAAAACCTGTTTTTCAGCCCGAAATAAACGCGTTTTTTCAGACAACTGAATCCCCATGTAACAGCAAAACTCAGAAGAGCCCACACACTCAGATCTTAACCCCAGTGTGCAGAAAGGGTCAAAACGTGTTTTTCAGCAGAAATAAACATGTTTCTGCAAGTTTGGTCAACCCCATGTAAGTTATGGGGCAGTAACAGCACCCTTTTCAAAACGTGTTTTTCAGCCCGAAATAAACGCGTTTTTTCAGACAACTGAATCCCCATGTAACAGCAAAACTCAGAAGAGCCCACACACTCAGATCTTAACCCCAGTGTGCAGAAAGGGTCAAAACGTGTTTTTCAGCAGAAATAAACATGTTTCTGCAAGTTTGGTCAACCCCATGTAAGTTATGGGGCAGTACCAGCACCCTTTTAAAAACGTGTTTTTCAGCCCGAAATAAACGCTTTTTTTCAGACAACTGAATCCCCAAGTAACAGCAAGTCTCAGAAGAGCCCACACACTCAGCTCTTAACCCCAGTGTGCAGAAAGGGTCAAAACGTGTTTTTCAGCAGAAATAAACATGTTTCTGCAAGTTTGGTCAACCCCTTGAAAGTTATGGGGCAGTACCAGCACCCTTTTAAAAACGTGTTTTTCAGCCCGAAATAAACGCGTTTTTTCAGACAACTGAATCCCCATGTAACAGCAAGGCTCAGAAGAGCCCACACCCTCAGCTCTTAACCCCAGTGTGCAGAAAGGGTCAAAACGTATTTTTCAGCAGAAATAAACATGTTTCTGCAAGTTTGGTCAACCCCATGTAAGTTATGGGGCAGGAACAGCACCCTTTTCAAAACGTGTTTTTCAGCCCGAAATAAATGCGTTTTTTCAGACAACTGAATCCCCATGTAACAGCAAAACTCAGAAGAGCCCACACACTCAGATCTTAACCCCAGTGTGCAGAAAGGGTCAAAACGTGTTTTTCAGCAGAAATAAACATGTTTCTGCAAGTTTGGTCAACCCCATGTAAGTTAAGGGGCAATACCAGCACCCTTTTAAAAACGTGTTTTTCAGCCTGAAATAAACTCTTTTTTTCAGACAACTGAATCCCCAAGTAACAGCAAGTCTCAGAAGAGCCCACACACTCAGCTCTTAACCCCAGTGTGCAGAAAGGGTCAAAACGTGTTTTTCAGCAGAAATAAACATGTTTCTGCAAGTTTGGTCAACCCCATGTAAGTTATGGGGCAGTACCAGCACCCTTTGAAAAACGTGTTTTTCAGCCCGAAATAAACGCTTTTTTTCAGACAACTGAATCCCCAAGTAACAGCAAGGCTCAGAAGAGCCCACACCCTCAGCTCTTAACCCCAGTGTGCAGAAAGGGTCAAAACGTATTTTTCAGCAGAAATAAACATGTTTCTGCAAGTTTGGTCAACCCCATGTAAGTTATGGGGCAGGAACAGCACCCTTTTCAAAACGTGTTTTTCAGCCCGAAATAAACGCGTTTTTTCAGACAACTGAATCCCCATGTAACAGCAAAACTCAGAAGAGCCCACACACTCAGATCTTAACCCCAGTGTGCAGAAAGGGTCAAAACGTGTTTTTCAGCAGAAATAAACATGTTTCTGCAAGTTTGGTCAACCCCATGTAAGTTATGGGGCAGTAACAGCACCCTCTTCAAAACGTGTTTTTCAGCCCGAAATAAACGCGTTTTTTCAGACAACTGAATCCCCATGTAACAGCAAAACTCAGAAGAGCCCACACACTCAGATCTTAACCCCAGTGTGCAGAAAGGGTCAAAACGTGTTTTTCAGCAGAAATAAACATGTTTCTGCAAGTTTGGTCAACCCCATGTAAGTTATGGGGCAGTAACAGCACCCTTTTCAAAATGTGTTTTTCAGCCCGAAATAAACGCGTTTTTTCAGACAACTGAATCCCCATGTAACAGCAAGGCTCAGGAGAGCCCACACACTCAGCTCTTAACCCCACTGTGCAGAAAGGGTCAAAACGTGTTTTTCAGCATAAATAAACATGTTTCTGCAAGTTTGGTCAACCCCATGTAAGTTAAGGGGCAGTACCAGCACCCTTTTAAAAACGTGTTTTTCAGCCTGAAATAAACTCTTTTTTTCAGACAACTGAATCCCCAAGTAACAGCAAGTGTCAGAAGAGCCCACACACTCAGCTCTTAACCCCAGTGTGCAGAAAGGGTCAAAACGTGTTTTTCAGCAGAAATAAACATGTTTCTGCAAGTTTGGTCAACCCCATGTAAGTTATGGGGCAGTACCAGCACCCTTTGAAAAACGTGTTTTTCAGCCCGAAATAAACGCTTTTTTTCAGACAACTGAATCCCCAAGTAACAGCAAGTCTCAGAAGAGCCCACACACTCAGCTCTTAACCCCAGTGTGCAGAAAGGGTCAAAACGTGTTTTTCAGCAGAAATAAACATGTTTCTGCAACTTTGGTCAACCCCATGTAAGTTATGGGGCAGTAACAGCACCCTTTTCAAAACATGTTTTTCAGCCCGAAATAAACGCGTTTTTTCAGACAACTGAATCCCCATGTAACAGCAAAACTCAGAAGAGCCCACACACTCAGATCTTAACCCCAGTGTGCAGAAAGGGTCAAAACGTGTTTTTCAGAAGAAATAAACATGTTTCTGCAAGTTTGGTCAACCCCATGTAAGTTATGGGGCAGTAACAGCACCCTTTTCAAAACGTTTTTTTCAGCACGAAATAAACGCGTTTTTTCAGACAACTGAATCCCCATGTAACAGCAAGTCTCAGAAGAGCCCACACACTCACCTCTTAACCCCACTGTGCAGAAAGGGTCAAAACGTGTTTTTCAGCAGAAATAAACATGTTTCTGCAAGTTTGGTCTACCCCATGTAAGTTATAGGGCAGTTACAGCACCCTTTTCAAAACGTGTTTTTCAACCCGAAATAAACGCGGTTTTTCAGACAACTGAATCCCCATGTAACAGCAAAACTCAGAAGAGCCCACACACTCAGATCTTAACCCAAGTGTGCAGAAAGGGTCAAAACGTGTTTTTCAGCAGAAATAAACATGTTTCTGCAAGTTTGGTCAACCCCATGTAAGTTATGGGGCAGTAACAGCACCCTCTTCAAAACGTGTTTTTCAGCCCGAAATAAATACGTTTTTTCAGACAACTGAATCCCCATGTAACAGCAAAACTCAGAAGAGCCCACACACTCAGATCTTAACCCAAGTGTGCAGAAAGGGTCAAAACGTGTTTTTCAGCAGAAATAAACATGTTTCTGCAAGTTTGGTCAACCCCATGTAAGTTATGGGGCAGTAACAGCACCCTTTTCAAAACGTGTTTTTCAGCCCGAAATAAACACGTTTTTTCAGACAACTGAATCCCCATGTAACAGCAAACTCAGAAGAGCACACACACTCAGATCTTAACCCCAGTGTGCAGAAAGGGTCAAAACGTGTTTTTCAGCAGAAATAAACATGTTTCTGCAAGTTTGGTCAACCCCATGTAAGTTATGGGGCAGTAACAGCACCCTTTTCAAAACGTGTTTTTCAGCCCGAAATAAACGCGTTTTTTCAGACAACTGAATCCCCATGTAACAGCAAGGCTCAGAAGAGCCCACACACTCAGCTCTTAACCCCACTATGCAGAAAGGGTCAAAACGTGTTTTTCATCAGAAATAAACATGTTTCTGCAAGTTTGGTCAACCCCATGTAAGTTATGGGGCATTAACAGCACCCTTTTCAAAACGTGTTTTTCAGCCCGAAATAAACGCGTTTTTTCAGACAACTGAATCCTCAGGTAACAGCAAGGCTCAGAAGAGCCCACACACTCAGATCTTAACCCCAGTGTGCAGAAAGTGTCAAAACGTGTTTTTCAGCAGAAATAAACATGTTTCTGCAAGTTTGGTCAACCCCATGTAAGTTAAGGGGCAGTAACAGCACACTTTTCAAAACGTGTTTTTCAGCCCGAAATAAACGCGTTTTTTCAGACAACTGAATCCCCATGTAACAGCAAAACTCAGAAGAGCCCACACACTCAGATCTTAACCCCAGTGTGCAGAAAGGGTCAAAACGTGTTTTTCAGCAGAAATAAACATGTTTCTGCAAGTTTGGTCAACCCCATGTAAGTTATGGGGCAGTAACAGCACCCTTTTCAAAACGTGTTTTTCAGCCCGAAATAAACGCGTTTTTTCAGACAACTGAATCCCCATGTAACAGCAAAACTCAGAAGAGCCCACACACTCAGATCTTAACCCCAGTGTGCAGAAAGGGTCAAAACGTGTTTTTCAGCAGAAATAAACATGTTTCTGCAAGTTTGGTCAACCCCATGTAAGTTATGGGGCAGTAACAGCACCCTTTTCAAAACGTGTTTTTCAGCACGAAATAAACGCGTTTTTTCAGACAACTGAATCCCCATGTAACAGCAAGGCTCAGAAGAGCCCACACACTCAGCTCTTAACCCCAGTGTGCAGAAAGGGTCAAAACGTGTTTTTCAGCAGAAATAAACATGTTTCTGCAAGTTTGGTCAACCCCATGTAAGTTATGGGGCAGTACCAGCACCCTTTTAAAAACGTGTTTTTCAGCCCGAAATAAACGCTTTTTTTCAGACAACTGAATCCCCAAGTAACAGCAAGGCTCAGAAGAGCCAGGAAACTCAGCTCTTAACCCCACTGTGCAGAAAGGGTCAAAACGTGTTTTTCAGCAGAAATAAACATGTTTCTGCAAGTTTGGTCAACCCCTTGTAAGTTATGGGGCAGTACCAGCACCCTTTTAAAAACGTGTTTTTCAGCCATAAATAAACGCGTTTTTTCAGACAACTGAATCCCCATGTAACAGCAAAACTCAGAAGAGCCCACACACTCAGATCTTAGCCCCAGTGTGCAGAAAGGGTCAAAACGTGTTTTTCAGCAGAAATAAACATGTTTCTGCAAGTTTGGTCAACCCCATGTAAGTTATGGGGCAGTAACAGCACCCTTTTCAAAACGTGTTTTTCAGCCCGAAATAAACGCGTTTTTTCAGACAACTGAATCCCCATGTAACAGCAAAACTCAGAAGAGCCCACACACTCAGATCTTAACCCCAGTGTGCAGAAAGGGTCAAAACGTGTTTTTCAGCAGAAATAAACATGTTTCTGCAAGTTTGGTCAACCCCATGTAAGTTATGGGGCAGTAACAGCACCCTTTTCAAAACGTGTTTTTCAGCCCGAAATAAACGCGTTTTTTCAGACAACTGAATCCCCATGTAACAGCAAAACTCAGAAGAGCCCACACACTCAGATCTTAACCCCAGTGTGCAGAAAGGGTCAAAACGTGTTTTTCAGCAGAAATAAACATGTTTCTGCAAGTTTGGTCAACCCCATGTAAGTTATGGGGCAGTAACAGCACCCTTTTCAAAACGTGTTTTTCAACACGAAATAAACGCGTTTTTTCAGACAACTGAATCCCCATGTAACAGCAAGGCTCAGAAGAGCCCACACACTCAGCTCTTAACCCCACTGTGCAGAAAGGGTCAAAACGTGTTTTTCAGCATAAATAAACATGTTTCTACAAGTTTGGTCAACCCCATGTAAGTTATGGGGCAGTACCAGCACCCTTTTAAAAACGTGTTTTTCAGCCTGAAATAAACTCTTTTTTTCAGACAACTGAATCCCCATGTAACAGCAAAACTCAGAAGAGCCCACACACTCAGATCTTAACCCCACTGTGCAAAAAGGGTCAAAACGTGTTTTTCAGCAGAAATAAACATGTTTCTGCAAGTTTGGTCAACCCCATGTAATTTAAGGGGCAGTAACAGCACCCTTTTCAAAACGTGTTTTTCAGCCCGAAATAAACGCGTTTTTTCAGACAACTGAATCCTCATGTAACAGCAAGGCTCAGAAGAGCCCACACACTCAGATCTTAACCCCAGTGTGCAGAAAGTGTCAAAACGTGTTTTTCAGCAGAAATAAACATGTTTCTGCAAGTTTGGTCAACCCCATGTAAGTTAAGGGGCAGTAACAGCACACTTTTCAAAACGTGTTTTTCAGCCCGAAATAAACGCGTTTTTTCAGACAACTGAATCCCCATGTAACAGCAAAACTCAGAAGAGCCCACACACTCAGATCTTAACCCCAGTGTGCAGAAAGGGTCAAAACGTGTTTTTCAGCAGAAATAAACATGTTTCTGCAAATTTGGTCAACCCCATGTAAGTTATGGGGCAGTAACAGCACCCTTTTCAAAACGTGTTTTTCAGCACGAAATAAACGCGTTTTTTCAGACAACTGAATCCCCATGTAACAGCAAGGCTCAGAAGAGCCCACACACTCAGCTCTTAACCCCACTGTGCAGAAAGGGTCAAAACGTGTTTTTCAGCAGAAATAAACATGTTTCTGCAAGTTTGGTCAACCCCATGTAAGTTATGGGGCAGTAACAGCACACTTTTCAAAACGTGTTTTTCAGCCCGAAATAAACGCGTTTTTTCAGACAACTGAATCCCCATGTAACAGCAAAACTCAGAAGAGCCCACACACTCAGATCTTAACCCCAGTGTGCAGAAAGGGTCAAAACGTGTTTTTCAGCAGAAATAAACATGTTTCTGCAAGTTTGGTCAACCCCATGTAAGTTATGGGGCAGTAACAGCACCCTTTTCAAAACGTGTTTTTCAGCCCGAAATAAACGCGTTTTTTCAGACAACTGAATCCCCATGTAACAGCAAAACTCAGAAGAGCCCACACACTCAGATCTTAACCCCAGTGTGCAGAAAGGGTCAAAACGTGTTTTTCAGCAGAAATAAACATGTTTCTGCAAGTTTGGTCAACCCCATGTAAGTTATGGGGCAGTAACAGCACCCTTTTCAAAACGTGTTTTTCAGCACGAAATAAACGCGTTTTTTCAGACAACTGAATCCCCATGTAACAGCAAGGCTCAGAAGAGCCCACACACTCAGCTCTTAACCCCAGTGTGCAGAAAGGGTCAAAACGTGTTTTTCAGCAGAAATAAACATGTTTCTGCAAGTTTGGTCAACCCCATGTAAGTTATGGGGCAGTACCAGCACCCTTTTAAAAACGTGTTTTTCAGCCCGAAATAAACGCTTTTTTCAGACAACTGAATCCCCAAGTAACAGCAAGGCTCAGAAGAGCCAGGAAACTCAGCTCTTAACCCCACTGTGCAGAAAGGGTCAAAACGTGTTTTTCAGCAGAAATAAACATGTTTCTGCAAGTTTGGTCAACCCTAAGTTATGGGGCAGTACCAGCACCCTTTTAAAAACGTGTTTTTCAGCCATAAATAAACGCGTTTTTTCAGACAACTGAATCCCCATGTAACAGCAAAACTCAGAAGAGCCCACACACTCAGATCTTAGCCCCAGTGTGCAGAAAGGGTCAAAACGTGTTTTTCAGCAGAAATAAACATGTTTCTGCAAGTTTGGTCAACCCCATGTAAGTTATGGGGCAGTAACAGCACCCTTTTCAAAACGTGTTTTTCAGCCCGAAATAAACGCGTTTTTTCAGACAACTGAATCCCCATGTAACAGCAAAACTCAGAAGAGCCCACACACTCAGATCTTAACCCCAGTGTGCAGAAAGGGTCAAAACGTGTTTTTCAGCAGAAATAAACATGTTTCTGCAAGTTTGGTCAACCCCATGTAAGTTATGGGGCAGTAACAGCACCCTTTTCAAAACGTGTTTTTCAGCCCGAAATAAACGCGTTTTTTCAGACAACTGAATCCCCATGTAACAGCAAAACTCAGAAGAGCCCACACACTCAGATCTTAACCCCAGTGTGCAGAAAGGGTCAAAACGTGTTTTTCAGCAGAAATAAACATGTTTCTGCAAGTTTGGTCAACCCCATGTAAGTTATGGGGCAGTAACAGCACCCTTTTCAAAACGTGTTTTTCAACACGAAATAAACGCGTTTTTTCAGACAACTGAATCCCCATGTAACAGCAAGGCTCAGAAGAGCCCACACACTCAGCTCTTAACCCCACTGTGCAGAAAGGGTCAAAACGTGTTTTTCAGCATAAATAAACATGTTTCTACAAGTTTGGTCAACCCCATGTAAGTTATGGGGCAGTACCAGCACCCTTTTAAAAACGTGTTTTTCAGCCTGAAATAAACTCTTTTTTTCAGACAACTGAATCCCCAAGTAACAGCAAGTCTCAGAAGAGCCCACACCCTCAGCTCTTAACCCCAGTGTGCAGAAAGGGTCAAAACGTGTTTTTCAGCAGAAATAAACATGTTTCTGCAAGTTTGGTCAACCCCATGTAAGTTATGGGGCAGGAACAGCACCCTTTTCAAAACGTGTTTTTCAGCCCGAAATAAACGCGTTTTTTCAGACAACTGAATCCCCATGTAACAGCAAAACTCAGAAGAGCCCACACACTCAGATCTTAACCCCACTGTGCAAAAAGGGTCAAAACGTGTTTTTCAGCAGAAATAAACATGTTTCTGCAAGTTTGGTCAACCCCATGTAATTTAAGGGGCAGTAACAGCACCCTTTTCAAAACGTGTTTTTCAGCCCGAAATAAACGCGTTTTTTCAGACAACTGAATCCTCATGTAACAGCAAGGCTCAGAAGAGCCCACACACTCAGATCTTAACCCCAGTGTGCAGAAAGTGTCAAAACGTGTTTTTCAGCAGAAATAAACATGTTTCTGCAAGTTTGGTCAACCCCATGTAAGTTAAGGGGCAGTAACAGCACACTTTTCAAAACGTGTTTTTCAGCCCGAAATAAACGCGTTTTTTCAGACAACTGAATCCCCATGTAACAGCAAAACTCAGAAGAGCCCACACACTCAGATCTTAACCCCAGTGTGCAGAAAGGGTCAAAACGTGTTTTTCAGCAGAAATAAACATGTTTCTGCAAATTTGGTCAACCCCATGTAAGTTATGGGGCAGTAACAGCACCCTTTTCAAAACGTGTTTTTCAGCACGAAATAAACGCGTTTTTTCAGACAACTGAATCCCCATGTAACAGCAAGGCTCAGAAGAGCCCACACACTCAGCTCTTAACCCCACTGTGCAGAAAGGGTCAAAACGTGTTTTTCAGCAGAAATAAACATGTTTCTGCAAGTTTGGTCAACCCCATGTAAGTTATGGGGCAGTAACAGCACACTTTTCAAAACGTGTTTTTCAGCCCGAAATAAACGCGTTTTTTCAGACAACTGAATCCCCATGTAACAGCAAGGCTCAGAAGAGCCCACACCCTCAGCTCTTAACCCCAGTGTGCAGAAAGGGTCAAAACGTGTTTTTCAGCAGAAATAAACATGTTTCTGCAAGTTTGGTCAACCCCTTGTAAGTTATGGGGCAGTACCAGCACCCTTTTCAAAACGTGTTTTTCAGCCCGAAATAAACGCGTTTTTTCAGACAACTGAATCCCCATGTAACAGCAAAACTCAGAAGAGCCCACACACTCAGATCTTAACCCCAGTGTGCAGAAAGGGTCAAAACGTGTTTTTCAGCAGAAATAAACATGTTTCTGCAAGTTTGGTCAACCCCATGTAAGTTATGGGGCAGTAACAGCACCCTTTTCAAAACGTGTTTTCAGCCCGAAATAAACGCGTTTTTTCAGACAACTGAATCCCCATGTAACAGCAAAACTCAGAAGAGCCCACACACTCAGATCTTAACCCCAGTGTGCAGAAAGGGTCAAAACGTGTTTTTCAGCAGAAATAAACATGTTTCTGCAAGTTTGGTCAACCCCATGTAAGTTATGGGGCAGTAACAGCACCCTTTTCAAAACGTGTTTTTCAACACGAAATAAACGCGTTTTTTCAGACAACTGAATCCCCATGTAACAGCAAGGCTCAGAAGAGCCCACACACTCAGCTCTTAACCCCACTGTGCAGAAAGGGTCAAAACGTGTTTTTCAGCATAAATAAACATGTTTCTACAAGTTTGGTCAACCCCATGTAAGTTATGGGGCAGTACCAGCACCCTTTTAAAAACGTGTTTTTCAGCCTGAAATAAACTCTTTTTTTCAGACAACTGAATCCCCAAGTAACAGCAAGTCTCAGAAGAGCCCACACACTCAGCTCTTAACCCCAGTGTGCAGAAAGGGTCAAAACGTGTTTTTCAGCAGAAATAAACATGTTTCTGCAAGTTTGGTCAACCCCATGTAAGTTATGGGGCAGTAACAGCACCCTTTTCAAAACGTGTTTTTCAGCCCGAAATAAAAGCGTTTTTTCAGACAACTGAATCCCCATGTAACAGCAAGGCTCAGAAGAGCCAGGAAACTCAGCTCTTAACCCCACTGTGCAGAAAGGGTCAAAACGTGTTTTTCAGCAGAAATAAACATGTTTCTGCAAGTTTGGTCAACCCCTTGTAAGTTATGGGGCAGTACCAGCACCCTTTTAAAAACGTGTTTTTCAGCCATAAATAAACGCGTTTTTTCAGACAACTGAATCCCCATGTAACAGCAAAACTCAGAAGAGCCCACACACTCAGATCTTAACCCCAGTGTGCAGAAAGGGTCAAAACGTGTTTTTCAGCAGAAATAAACATGTTTCTGCAAGTTTGGTCAACCCCATGTAAGTTATGGGGCAGTAACAGCACCCTTTTCAAAACGTGTTTTTCAACACGAAATAAACGCGTTTTTTCAGACAACTGAATCCCCATGTAACAGCAAGGCTCAGAAGAGCCCATACACTCAGCTCTTAACCCCACTGTGCAGAAAGGGTCAAAATGTGTTTTTCAGCATAAATAAACATGTTTCTACAAGTTTGGTCAACCCCATGTAAGTTATGGGGCAGTACCAGCACCCTTTTAAAAACGTGTTTTTCAGCCTGAAATAAACTCTTTTTTTTCAGACAACTGAATCCCCAAGTAACAGCAAGTCTCAGAAGAGCCCACACACTCAGCTCTTAACCCCAGTGTGCAGAAAGGGTCAAAACGTGTTTTTCAGCAGAAATAAACATGTTTCTGCAAGTTTGGTCAACCCCATGTAAGTTATTGGGCAGTACCAGCACCCTTTGAAAAACGTGTTTTTCAGCCCGAAATAAACGCTTTTTTTCAGACAACTGAATCCCCAAGTAACAGCAAGTCTCAGAAGAGCCCACACACTCAGCTCTTAACCCCAGTGTGCAGAAAGGGTCAAAACGTGTTTTTCAGCAGAAATAAACATGTTTCTGCAACTTTGGTCAACCCCATGTAAGTTATGGGGCAGTAACAGCACTCTTTTCAAAACGTGTTTTTCAGCCCGAAATAAACGCGTTTTTTCAGACAACTGAATCCCCATGTAACAGCAAGGCTCAGAAGAGCCCACACCCTCAGCTCTTAACCCCAGTGTGCAGAAAGGGTCAAAACGTGTTTTTCAGCAGAAATAAACATGTTTCTGCAAGTTTGGTCAACCCCATGTAAGTTATGGGGCAGGAACAGCACCCTTTTCAAAACGTGTTTTTCAGCCCGAAATAAACGCGTTTTTTCAGACAACTGAATCCCCATGTAACAGCAAAACTCAGAAGAGCCCACAAACTCAGATCTTAACCCCACTGTGCAAAAAGGGTCAAAACGTGTTTTTCAGCAGAAATAAACATGTTTCTGCAAGTTTGGTCAACCCCATGTAATTTAAGGGGCAGTAACAGCACCCTTTTCAAAACGTGTTTTTCAGCCAGAAATAAACGCGTTTTTTCAGACAACTGAATCCCCATGTAACAGCAAAACTCAGAAGAGCCCACACACTCAGATCTTAACCCCAGTGTGCAGAAAGGGTCAAAACGTGTTTTTCAGCAGAAATAAACATGTTTCTGCAAGTTTGGTCAACCCCATGTAAGTTATGGGGCAGTAACAGCACCCTTTTCAAAACGTGTTTTTCAGCCCAAAATAAACGCGTTTTTTCAGACAACTGAATCCCCATGTAACAGCAAGGCTCAGAAGAGCCCACACACTCAGCTCTTAACACCACTATGCAGAAAGGGTCAGAACGTGTTTTTCATCAGAAATAAACATGTTTCTGCAAGTTTGGTCAACCCCATGTAAGTTATGGGGCATTAACAGCACCCTTTTCAAAACGTGTTTTTCAGCCCGAAATAAACGCGTTTTTTCAGACAACTGAATCCTCATGTAACAGCAAGGCTCAGAAGAGCCCACACACTCAGATCTTAACCCCAGTGTGCAGAAAGTGTCAAAACGTGTTTTTCAGCAGAAATAAACATGTTTCTGCAAGTTTGGTCAACCCCATGTAAGTTAAGGGGCAGTAACAGCACACTTTTCAAAACGTGTTTTTCAGCCCGAAATAAACGCGTTTTTTCAGACAACTGAATCCCCATGTAACAGCAAAACTCAGAAGAGCCCACACACTCAGATCTTAACCCCAGTGTGCAGAAAGGGTCAAAACGTGTTTTTTCAGCAGAAATAAACATGTTTCTGCAAGTTTGGTCAACCCCATGTAAGTTATGGGGCAGTAACAGCACCCTTTTCAAAATGTGTTTTTCAGCCCGAAATAAACGCGTTTTTTCAGACAACTGAATCCCCATGTAACAGCAAAACTCAGAAGAGCCCACACACTCAGATCTTAACCCCAGTGTGCAGAAAGGGTCAAAACGTGTTTTTCAGCAGAAATAAACATGTTTCTGCAAGTTTGGTCAACCCCATGTAAGTTATGGGGCAGTAACAGCACCCTTTTCAAAACGTGTTTTTCAGCACGAAATAAACGCGTTTTTTCAGACAACTGAATCCCCATGTAACAGCAAGGCTCAGAAGAGCCCACACACTCAGCTCTTAACCCCACTGTGCAGAAAGGGTCAAAACGTGTTTTTCAGCAGAAATAAACATGTTTCTGCAAGTTTGGTCAACCCCATGTAAGTTATGGGGCAGTACCAGCACCCTTTTAAAAACGTGTTTTTCAGCCCGAAATAAACGCTTTTTTTCAGACAACTGAATCCCCAAGTAACAGCAAGTCTCAGAAGAGCCCACACACTCAGCTCTTAACCCCAGTGTGCAGAAAGGGTCAAAACGTGTTTTTCAGCAGAAATAAACATGTTTCTGCAACTTTGGTCAACCCCATGTAAGTTATGGGGCAGTAACAGCACCCTTTTCAAAACGTGTTTTTCAGCCCGAAATAAACGCGTTTTTTCAGACAACTGAATCCCCATGTAACAGCAAAACTCAGAAGAGCCCACACACTCAGATCTTCACCCCAGTGTGCAGAAAGGGTCAAAACGTGTTTTTCAGCAGAAATAAACATGTTTCTGCAAGTTTGGTCAACCCCATGTAAGTTATGGGGCAGTAACAGCACCCTTTTCAAAACGTGTTTTTCAACACGAAATAAACGCGTTTTTTCAGACAACTGAATCCCCAAGTAACAGCAAGTCTCAGAAGAGCCCACACACTCAGCTCTTAACCCCAGTGTGCAGAAAGGGTCAAAACGTGTTTTTCAGCAGAAATAAACATGTTTCTGCAAGTTTGGTCAAACCCATGTAAGTTATGGGGCAGTAACAGCACCCTTTTCAAAACGTGTTTTTCAGCCCGAAATAAAAGCGTTTTTTCAGACAACTGAATCCCCATGTAACAGCAAGGCTCAGAAGAGCCAGGAAACTCAGCTCTTAACCCCACTGTGCAGAAAGGGTCAAAACGTGTTTTTCAGCAGAAATAAACATGTTTCTGCAAGTTTGGTCAACCCCTTGTAAGTTATGGGGCAGTACCAGCACCCTTTTAAAAACGTGTTTTTCAGCCATAAATAAACGCGTTTTTTCAGACAACTGAATCCCCATGTAACAGCAAAACTCAGAAGAGCCCACACACTCAGATCTTAACCCCAGTGTGCAGAAAGGGTCAAAACGTGTTTTTCAGCAGAAATAAACATGTTTCTGCAAGTTTGGTCAACCCCATGTAAGTTATGGGGCAGTAACAGCACCCTTTTCAAAACGTGTTTTTCAGCCCGAAATAAACGCGTTTTTTCAGACAACTGAATCCCCATGTAACAGCAAAACTCAGAAGAGCCCACACACTCAGATCTTAACCCCAGTGTGCAGAAAGGGTCAAAACGTGTTTTTCAGCAGAAATAAACATGTTTCTGCAAGTTTGGTCAACCCCATGTAAGTTATGGGGCAGTAACAGCACCCTTTTCAAAACGTGTTTTTCAGCCCGAAATAAACGCGTTTTTTCAGACAACTGAATCCCCATGTAACAGCAAAACTCAGAAGAGCCCACACACTCAGATCTTAACCCCACTGTGCAGAAAGGGTCAAAACGTGTTTTTCAGCAGAAATAAACATGTTTCTGCAAGTTTGGTCAACCCCATGTAAGTTATGGGGCAGTAACAGCACCCTTTTCAAAACGTGTTTTTCAACACGAAATAAACGCGTTTTTTCAGACAACTGAATCCCCATGTAACAGCAAGGCTCAGAAGAGCCCACACACTCAGCTCTTAACCCCACTGTGCAGAAAGGGTCAAAATGTGTTTTTCAGCATAAATAAACATGTTTCTACAAGTTTGGTCAACCCCATGTAAGTTATGGGGCAGTACCAGCACCCTTTTAAAAACGTGTTTTTCAGCCTGAAATAAACTCTTTTTTTCAGACAACTGAATCCCCAAGTAACAGCAAGTCTCAGAAGAGCCCACACACTCAGCTCTTAACCCCAGTGTGCAGAAAGGGTCAAAACGTGTTTTTCAGCAGAAATAAACATGTTTCTGCAAGTTTGGTCAACCCCATGTAAGTTATGGGGCAGTACCAGCACCCTTTGAAAAACGTGTTTTTCAGCCCGAAATAAACGCTTTTTTTCAGACAACTGAATCCCCAAGTAACAGCAAGTCTCAGAAGAGCCCACACACTCAGCTCTTAACCCCAGTGTGCAGAAAGGGTCAAAACGTGTTTTTCAGCAGAAATAAACATGTTTCTGCAACTTTGGTCAACCCCATGTAAGTTATGGGGCAGTAACAGCACCCTTTTCAAAACGTGTTTTTCAGCCCGAAATAAACGCGTTTTTTCAGACAACTGAATCCCCATGTAACAGCAAGGCTCAGATGAGCCCACACCCTCAGCTCTTAACCCCAGTGTGCAGAAAGGGTCAAAACCTGTTTTTCAGCAGAAATAAACATGTTTCTGCAAGTTTGGTCAACCCCATGTAAGTTATGGGGCAGGAACAGCACCCTTTTCAAAACGTGTTTTTCAGCCCGAAATAAACGCGTTTTTTCAGACAACTGAATCCCCATGTAACAGCAAAACTCAGAAGAGCCCACACACTCAGATCTTAACCCCACTGTGCAAAAAGGGTCAAAACGTGTTTTTCAGCAGAAATAAACATGTTTCTGCAAGTTTGGTCAACCCCATGTAATTTAAGGGGCAGTAACAGCACCCTTTTCAAAACGTGTTTTTCAGCCCGAAATAAACGCGTTTTTTCAGACAACTGAATCCTCATGTAACAGCAAGGCTCAGAAGAGCCCACACACTCAGATCTTAACCCCAGTGTGCAGAAAGTGTCAAAACGTGTTTTTCAGCAGAAATAAACATGTTTCTGCAAGTTTGGTCAAACCCATGTAAGTTAAGGGGCAGTAACAGCACACTTTTCAAAACGTGTTTTTCAGCCCGAAATAAACGCGTTTTTTCAGACAACTGAATCCCCATGTAACAGCAAAACTCAGAAGAGCCCACACACTCAGATCTTAACCCCAGTGTGCAGAAAGGGTCAAAACGTGTTTTTCAGCAGAAATAAACATGTTTCTGCAAGTTTGGTCAACCCCATGTAAGTTATGGGGCAGTAACAGCACCCTTTTCAAAACGTGTTTTTCAGCACGAAATAAACGCGTTTTTTCAGACAACTGAATCCCCATGTAACAGCAAGGCTCAGAAGAGCCCACACACTCAGCTCTTAACCCCACTGTGCAGAAAGGGTCAAAACGTGTTTTTCAGCAGAAATAAACATGTTTCTGCAAGTTTGGTCAACCCCATGTAAGTTATGGGGCAGTAACAGCACACTTTTCAAAACGTGTTTTTCAGCCCGAAATAAACGCGTTTTTTCAGACAACTGAATCCCCATGTAACAGCAAGGCTCAGAAGAGCCCACACCCTCAGCTCTTAACCCCAGTGTGCAGAAAGGGTCAAAACGTGTTTTTCAGCAGAAATAAACATGTTTCTGCAAGTTTGGTCAACCCCTTGTAAGTTATGGGGCAGTACCAGCACCCTTTTCAAAACGTGTTTTTCAGCCCGAAATAAACGCGTTTTTTCAGACAACTGAATCCCCATGTAACAGCAAAACTCAGAAGAGCCCACACACTCAGATCTTAACCCCAGTGTGCAGAAAGGGTCAAAACGTGTTTTTCAGCAGAAATAAACATGTTTCTGCAAGTTTGGTCAACCCCATGTAAGTTATGGGGCAGTAACAGCACCCTTTTCAAAACGTGTTTTTCAGCCCGAAATAAACGCGTTTTTTCAGACAACTGAATCCCCATGTAACAGCAAAACTCAGAAGAGCCCACACACTCAGATCTTAACCCCAGTGTGCAGAAAGGGTCAAAACGTGTTTTTCAGCAGAAATAAACATGTTTCTGCAAGTTTGGTCAACCCCATGTAAGTTATGGGGCAGTAACAGCACCCTTTTCAAAACGTGTTTTTCAACACGAAATAAACGCGTTTTTTCAGACAACTGAATCCCCATGTAACAGCAAGGCTCAGAAGAGCCCACACACTCAGCTCTTAACCCCACTGTGCAGAAAGGGTCAAAACGTGTTTTTCAGCATAAATAAACATGTTTCTACAAGTTTGGTCAACCCCATGTAAGTTATGGGGCAGTACCAGCACCCTTTTAAAAACGTGTTTTTCAGCCTGAAATAAACTCTTTTTTTCAGACAACTGAATCCCCAAGTAACAGCAAGTCTCAGAAGAGCCCACACACTCAGCTCTTAACCCCAGTGTGCAGAAAGGGTCAAAACGTGTTTTTCAGCAGAAATAAACATGTTTCTGCAAGTTTGGTCAACCCCATGTAAGTTATGGGGCAGTAACAGCACCCTTTTCAAAACGTGTTTTTCAGCCCGAAATAAAAGCGTTTTTTCAGACAACTGAATCCCCATGTAACAGCAAGGCTCAGAAGAGCCAGGAAACTCAGCTCTTAACCCCACTGTGCAGAAAGGGTCAAAACGTGTTTTTCAGCAGAAATAAACATGTTTCTGCAAGTTTGGTCAACCCCTTGTAAGTTATGGGGCAGTACCAGCACCCTTTTAAAAACGTGTTTTTCAGCCATAAATAAACGCGTTTTTTCAGACAACTGAATCCCCATGTAACAGCAAAACTCAGAAGAGCCCACACACTCAGATCTTAACCCCACTGTGCAGAAAGGGTCAAAACGTGTTTTTCAGCAGAAATAAACATGTTTCTTCAAGTTTGGTCAACCCCATGTAAGTTATGGGGCAGTAACAGCACCCTTTTCAAAACGTGTTTTTCAACACGAAATAAACGCGTTTTTTCAGACAACTGAATCCCCATGTAACAGCAAGGCTCAGAAGAGCCCACACACTCAGCTCTTAACCCCACTGTGCAGAAAGGGTCAAAATGTGTTTTTCAGCATAAATAAACATGTTTCTACAAGTTTGGTCAACCCCATGTAAGTTATGGGGCAGTACCAGCACCCTTTTAAAAACGTGTTTTTCAGCCTGAAATAAACTCTTTTTTTCAGACAACTGAATCCCCAAGTAACAGCAAGTCTCAGAAGAGCCCACACACTCAGCTCTTAACCCCAGTGTGCAGAAAGGGTCAAAACGTGTTTTTCAGCAGAAATAAACATGTTTCTGCAAGTTTGGTCAACCCCATGTAAGTTATGGGGCAGTACCAGCACCCTTTGAAAAACGTGTTTTTCAGCCCGAAATAAACGCTTTTTTTCAGACAACTGAATCCCCAAGTAACAGCAAGTCTCAGAAGAGCCCACACACTCAGCTCTTAACCCCAGTGTGCAGAAAGGGTCAAAACGTGTTTTTCAGCAGAAATAAACATGTTTCTGCAACTTTGGTCAACCCCATGTAAGTTATGGGGCAGTAACAGCACTCTTTTCAAAACGTGTTTTTCAGCCCGAAATAAACGCGTTTTTTCAGACAACTGAATCCCCATGTAACAGCAAGGCTCAGAAGAGCCCACACCCTCAGCTCTTAACCCCAGTGTGCAGAAAGGGTCAAAACGTGTTTTTCAGCAGAAATAAACATGTTTCTGCAAGTTTGGTCAACCCCATGTAAGTTATGGGGCAGGAACAGCACCCTTTTCAAAACGTGTTTTTCAGCACGAAATAAACGCGTTTTTTCAGACAACTGAATCCCCATGTAACAGCAAAACTCAGAAGAGCCCACAAACTCAGATCTTAACCCCACTGTGCAAAAAGGGTCAAAACGTGTTTTTCAGCAGAAATAAACATGTTTCTGCAAGTTTGGTCAACCCCATGTAATTTAAGGGGCAGTAACAGCACCCTTTTCAAAACGTGTTTTTCAGCCAGAAATAAACGCGTTTTTTCAGACAACTGAATCCCCATGTAACAGCAAAACACAGAAGAGCCCACACACTCAGATCTTAACCCAAGTGTGCAGAAAGGGTCAAAACGTGTTTTTCAGCAGAAATAAACATGTTTCTGCAAGTTTGGTCAACCCCATGTAAGTTATAGGGCAGTAACAGCACCCTTTTCAAAACGTGTTTTTCAGCCCGAAATAAACGCGTTTTTTCAGACAACTGAATCCCCATGTAACAGCAAAACTCAGAAGAGCCCACACACTCAGATCTTAACCCCAGTGTGCAGAAAGGGTCAAAACGTGTTTTTCAGCAGAAATAAACATGTTTCTGCAAGTTTGGTCAACCCCATGTAAGTTATGGGGCAGTAACAGCACCCTTTTCAAAACGTGTTTTTCAGCCCAAAATAAACGCGTTTTTTCAGACAACTGAATCCCCATGTAACAGCAAGGCTCAGAAGAGCCCACACACTCAGCTCTTAACCCCACTATGCAGAAAGGGTCAGAACGTGTTTTTCATCAGAAATAAACATGTTTCTGCAAGTTTGGTCAACCCCATGTAAGTTATGGGGCATTAACAGCACCCTTTTCAAAACGTGTTTTTCAGCCCGAAATAAACGCGTTTTTTCAGACAACTGAATCCTCATGTAACAGCAAGGCTCAGAAGAGCCCACACACTCAGATCTTAACCCCAGTGTGCAGAAAGTGTCAAAACGTGTTTTTCGGCAGAAATAAACATGTTTCTGCAAGTTTGGTCAACCCCATGTAAGTTAAGGGGCAGTAACAGCACACTTTTCAAAACGTGTTTTTCAGCCCGAAATAAACGCGTTTTTTCAGACAACTGAATCCCCATGTAACAGCAAAACTCAGAAGAGCCCACACACTCAGATCTTAACCCCAGTGTGCAGAAAGGGTCAAAACGTGTTTTTCAGCAGAAATAAACATGTTTCTGCAAGTTTGGTCAACCCCATGTAAGTTATGGGGCAGTAACAGCACCCTTTTCAAAATGTGTTTTTCAGCCCGAAATAAACGCGTTTTTTCAGACAACTGAATCCCCATGTAACAGCAAAACTCAGAAGAGCCCACACACTCAGATCTTAACCCCAGTGTGCAGAAAGGGTCAAAACGTGTTTTTCAGCAGAAATAAACATGTTTCTGCAAGTTTGGTCAACCCCATGTAAGTTATGGGGCAGTAACAGCACCCTTTTCAAAACGTGTTTTTCAGCACGAAATAAACGCGTTTTTTCAGACAACTGAATCCCCATGTAACAGCAAGGCTCAGAAGAGCCCACACACTCAGCTCTTAACCCCACTGTGCAGAAAGGGTCAAAACGTGTTTTTCAGCAGAAATAAACATGTTTCTGCAAGTTTGGTCAACCCCATGTAAGTTATGGGGCAGTACCAGCACCCTTTTAAAAACGTGTTTTTCAGCCCGAAATAAACGCTTTTTTTCAGACAACTGAATCCCCAAGTAACAGCAAGTCTCAGAAGAGCCCACACACTCAGCTCTTAACCCCAGTGTGCAGAAAGGGTCAAAACGTGTTTTTCAGCAGAAATAAACATGTTTCTGCAACTTTGGTCAACCCCATGTAAGTTATGGGGCAGTAACAGCACCCTTTTCAAAACGTGTTTTTCAGCACGAAATAAACGCGTTTTTTCAGACAACTGAATCCCCATGTAACAGCAAAACTCAGAAGAGCCCACACACTCAGATCTTCACCCCAGTGTGCAGAAAGGGTCAAAACGTGTTTTTCAGCAGAAATAAACATGTTTCTGCAAGTTTGGTCAACCCCATGTAAGTTATGGGGCAGTAACAGCACCCTTTTCAAAACGTGTTTTTCAACACGAAATAAACGCGTTTTTTCAGACAACTGAATCCCCATGTAACAGCAAGGCTCAGAAGAGCCCACACACTCAGCTCTTAACCCCAGTGTGCAGAAAGGGTCAAAACGTGTTTTTCAGCAGAAATAAACATGTTTCTGCAAGTTTGGTCAAACCCATGTAAGTTATGGGGCAGTAACAGCACCCTTTTCAAAACGTGTTTTTCAGCCCGAAATAAAAGCGTTTTTTCAGACAACTGAATCCCCATGTAACAGCAAGGCTCAGAAGAGCCAGGAAACTCAGCTCTTAACCCCACTGTGCAAAAAGGGTCAAAACGTGTTTTTCAGCAGAAATAAACATGTTTCTGCAAGTTTGGTCAACCCCATGTAATTTAAGGGGCAGTAACAGCACCCTTTTCAAAACGTGTTTTTCAGCCAGAAATAAACGCGTTTTTTCAGACAACTGAATCCCCATGTAACAGCAAAACTCAGAAGAGCCCACACACTCAGATCTTAACCCAAGTGTGCAGAAAGGGTCAAAACGTGTTTTTCAGCAGAAATAAACATGTTTCTGCAAGTTTGGTCAACCCCATGTAAGTTATGGGGCAGGAACAGCACCCTTTTCAAAACGTGTTTTTCAGCCCGAAATAAACGCGTTTTTTCAGACAACTGAATCCCCATGTAACAGCAAAACTCAGAAGAGCCCACACACTCAGATCTTAACCCCAGTGTGCAGAAAGGGTCAAAACGTGTTTTTCAGCAGAAATAAACATGTTTCTGCAAGTTTGGTCAACCCCATGTAAGTTATGGGGCAGTAACAGCATTCTTTTCAAAACGTGTTTTTCAGGCCGAAATAAACGCGTTTTTTCAGACAACTGAATCAACATGTAACAGCAAGGCTCAGAAAAGTCCACACACTCAGCTCTTAATCCCAGTGTGCAGAAAGGGTCAAAACGTGTTTTTCAGCAGAAATAAACATGTTTCTACAAGTTTGGTCAACCCCATGTAAGTTATGGGGCAGTACCAGCACCCTTTTAAAAACGTGTTTTTCAGCCTGAAATAAACTCTTTTTTTCAGACAACTGAATCCCCAAGTAACAGCAAGTCTCAGAAGAGCCCACACACTCAGATCTTAACCCCACTGTGCAGAAAGGGTCAAAACGTGTTTTTCAGCAGAAATAAACATGTTTCTGCAAGTTTGGTCAACCCCATGTAAGTTATGGGGCAGTACCAGCACCCTTTGAAAAACGTGTTTTTCAGCCCGAAATAAACGCTTTATTTCAGACAACTGAATCCCCAAGTAACAGCAAATCTCAGAAGAGCCCACACACTCAGCTCTTAACCCCAGTGTGCAGAAAGGGTCAAAACGTGTTTTTCAGCAGAAATAAACATGTTTCTGCAACTTTGGTCAACCCCATGTAAGTTATGGGGCAGTAACAGCACCCTTTTCAAAACGTGTTTTTCAGCCAGAAATAAACGCGTTTTTTCAGACAACTGAATCCCCATGTAACAGCAAAACTCAGAAGAGCCCACACACTCAGATCTTAACCCAAGTGTGCAGAAAGGGTCAAAACGTGTTTTTCAGCAGAAATAAACATGTTTCTGCAAGTTTGGTCAACCCCATGTAAGTTATGGGGCAGGAACAGCACCCTTTTCAAAACGTGTTTTTCAGCCCGAAATAAACGCGTTTTTTCAGACAACTGAATCCCCATGTAACAGCAAAACTCAGAAGAGCCCACACACTCAGATCTTAACCCCAGTGTGCAGAAAGGGTCAAAACGTGTTTTTCAGCAGAAATAAACATGTTTCTGCAAGTTTGGTCAACCCCATGTAAGTTATGGGGCAGTAACAGCACCCTTTTCAAAACGTGTTTTTCAGCCCAAAATAAACGCGTTTTTTCAGACAACTGAATCCCCATGTAACAGCAAGGCTCAGAAGAGCCCACACACTCAGCTCTTAACCCCACTATGCAGAAAGGGTCAGAACGTGTTTTTCATCAGAAATAAACATGTTTCTGCAAGTTTGGTCAACCCCATGTAAGTTATGGGGCAGAAACAGCACCCTTTTCAAAACGTGTTTTTCAGCCCGAAATTAACGCGTTTTTTCAGACAACTGAATCCTCATGTAACAGCAAGGCTCAGAAGAGCCCACACACTCAGATCTTAACCCCAGTGTGCAGAAAGTGTCAAAACGTGTTTTTCAGCAGAAATAAACATGTTTCTGCAAGTTTGGTCAACCCCATGTAAGTTAAGGGGCAGTAACAGCACACTTTTCAAAACGTGTTTTTCAACCCGAAATAAACGCGTTTTTTCAGACAACTGAATCCCCATGTAACAGCAAAACTCAGAAGAGCCCACACACTCAGATCTTAACCCCAGTGTGCAGAAAGGGTCAAAACGTGTTTTTCAGCAGAAATAAACATGTTTCTGCAAGTTTGGTCAACACCATGTAAGTTATGGGGCAGTAACAGCACCCTTTTCAAAATGTGTTTTTCAGCCCGAAATAAACGCGTTTTTTCAGACAACTGAATCCCCATGTAACAGCAAAACTCAGAAGAGCCCACACACTCAGATCTTAACCCCAGTGTGCAGAAAGGGTCAAAACGTGTTTTTCAGCAGAAATAAACATGTTTCTGCAAGTTTGGTCAACCCCATGTAAGTTATGGGGCAGTAACAGCACCCTTTTCAAAACGTGTTTTTCAGCACGAAATAAACGCGTTTTTTCAGACAACTGAATCCCCATGTAACAGCAAGGCTCAGAAGAGCCCACACACTCAGCTCTTAACCCCACTGTGCAGAAAGGGTCAAAACGTGTTTTTCAGCAGAAATAAACATGTTTCTGCAAGTTTGGTCAACCCCATGTAAGTTATGGGGCAGTACCAGCACCCTTTTAAAAACGTGTTTTTCAGCCCGAAATAAACGCTTTTTTTCAGACAACTGAATCCCCAAGTAACAGCAAGTCTCAGAAGAGCCCACACACTCAGCTCTTAACCCCAGTGTGCAGAAAGGGTCAAAACGTGTTTTTCAGCAGAAATAAACATGTTTCTGCAAGTTTGGTCAACCCCATGTAAGTTATGGGGCAGTAACAGCACCCTTTTCAAAACGTGTTTTTCAGCCCGAAATAAACGCGTTTTTTCAGACAACTGAATCCCCATGTAACAGCAAAACTCAGAAGAGCCCACACACTCAGATCTTCACCCCAGTGTGCAGAAAGGGTCAAAACGTGTTTTTCAGCAGAAATAAACATGTTTCTGCAAGTTTGGTCAACCCCATGTAAGTTATGGGGCAGTAACAGCACCCTTTTCAAAACGTGTTTTTCAACACGAAATAAACGCGTTTTTTCAGACAACTGAATCCCCATGTAACAGCAAGGCTCAGAAGAGCCCACACACTCAGCTCTTAACCCCAGTGTGCAGAAAGGGTCAAAACGTGTTTTTCAGCAGAAATAAACATGTTTCTGCAAGTTTGGTCAAACCCATGTAAGTTATGGGGCAGTAACAGCACCCTTTTCAAAACGTGTTTTTCAGCCCGAAATAAAAGCGTTTTTTCAGACAACTGAATCCCCATGTAACAGCAAGGCTCAGAAGAGCCAGGAAACTCAGCTCTTAACCCCACTGTGCAGAAAGGGTCAAAACGTGTTTTTCAGCAGAAATAAACATGTTTCTGCAAGTTTGGTCAACCCCTTGTAAGTTATGGGGCAGTACCAGCACCCTTTTAAAAACGTGTTTTTCAGCCATAAATAAACGCGTTTTTTCAGACAACTGAATCCCCATGTAACAGCAAAACTCAGAAGAGCCCACACACTCAGATCTTAACCCCAGTGTGCAGAAAGGGTCAAAACGTGTTTTTCAGCAGAAATAAACATGTTTCTGCAAGTTTGGTCAACCCCATGTAAGTTATGGGGCAGTAACAGCATTCTTTTCAAAACGTGTTTTTCAGGCCGAAATAAACGCGTTTTTTCAGACAACTGAATCAACATGTAACAGCAAGGCTCAGAAAAGTCCACACACTCAGCTCTTAATCCCAGTGTGCAGAAAGGGTCAAAACGTGTTTTTCAGCAGAAATAAACATGTTTCTACAAGTTTGGTCAACCCCATGTAAGTTATGGGGCAGTACCAGCACCCTTTTAAAAACGTGTTTTTCAGCCTGAAATAAACTCTTTTTTTCAGACAACTGAATCCCCAAGTAACAGCAAGTCTCAGAAGAGCCCACACACTCAGATCTTAACCCCACTGTGCAGAAAGGGTCAAAACGTGTTTTTCAGCAGAAATAAACATGTTTCTGCAAGTTTGGTCAACCCCATGTAAGTTATGGGGCAGTACCAGCACCCTTTGAAAAACGTGTTTTTCAGCCCGAAATAAACGCTTTATTTCAGACAACTGAATCCCCAAGTAACAGCAAATCTCAGAAGAGCCCACACACTCAGCTCTTAACCCCAGTGTGCAGAAAGAGTCAAAACGTGTTTTTCAGCAGAAATAAACATGTTTCTGCAACTTTGGTCAACCCCATGTAAGTTATGGGGCAGTAACAGCACCCTTTTCAAAACGTGTTTTTCAGCCAGAAATAAACGCGTTTTTTCAGACAACTGAATCCCCATGTAACAGCAAGGCTCAGAAGAGCCCACACCCTCAGCCTTAACCCCAGTGTGCAGAAAGGGTCAAAACGTGTTTTTCAGCAGAAATAAACATGTTTCTGCAAGTTTGGTCAACCCCATGTAAGTTATGGGGCAGGAACAGCACCCTTTTCAAAACGTGTTTTTCAGCCCGAAATAAACGCGTTTTTTCAGACAACTGAATCCCCATGTAACAGCAAAACTCAGAAGAGCCCACACACTCAGATCTTAACCCCTCTGTGCAAAAAGGGTCAAAACGTGTTTTTCAGCAGAAATAAACATGTTTCTGCAAGTTTGGTCAACCCCATGTAATTTAAGGGGCAGTAACAGCACCCTTTTCAAAACGTGTTTTTCAGCCCGAAATAAACGCGTTTTTTCAGACAACTGAATCCCCATGTAACAGCAAAACTCAGAAGAGCCCACACACTCAGATCTTAACCCCACTGTGCAAAAAGGGTCAAAACGTGTTTTTCAGCAGAAATAAACATGTTTCTGCAAGTTTGGTCAACCCCATGTAATTTAAGGGGCAGTAACAGCACCCTTTTCAAAACGTGTTTTTCAGCCCGAAATAAACGCGTTTTTTCAGACAACTGAATCCCCATGTAACAGCAAAACTCAGAAGAGCCCACACACTCAGATCTTAACCCCAGTGTGCAGAAAGGGTCAAAACGTGTTTTTCAGCAGAAATAAACATGTTTCTGCAAGTTTGGTCAACCCCATGTAAGTTATGGGGCATTAACAGCACCCTTTTCAAAACGTGTTTTTCAGCCCGAAATAAACGCGTTTTTTCAGACAACTGAATCCCCATGTAACAGCAAGGCTCAGAAGAGCCCACACACTCAGATCTTAACCCCAGTGTGCAGAAAGGGTCAAAACGTGTTTTTCAGCAGAAATAAACATGTTTCTGCAAGTTTGGTCAACCCCATGTAAGTTATGGGGCAGTACCAGCACCCTTTTAAAAACGTGTTTTTCAGCCCAAAATAAACGCTTTTTTTCAGACAACTGAATCCCCAAGTAACAGCAAGTCTCAGAAGAGCCCACACACTCAGCTCTTAACCGCAGTGTGCAGAAAGGGTCAAAACGTGTTTTTCAGCAGAAATAAACATGTTTCTGCAAGTTTGGTCAACCCCATGTAAGTTATGGGGCAGTAACAGCACCCTTTTCAAAACGTGTTTTTCAGCCCGAAATAAACGCGTTTTTTCAGACAACTGAATCCCCATGTAAATGCAAGGCTCAGAAGAGCCCACACCCTCAGCTCTTAACCCCAGTGTGCAGAAAGGGTCAAAACGTGTTTTTCAGCAGAAATAAACATGTTTCTGCAAGTTTGGTCAACCCCATGTAAGTTATGGGGCAGGAACAGCACCCTTTTCAAAACGTGTTTTTCAGCCCGAAATAAACGCGTTTTTTCAGACAACTGAATCCCATGTAACAGCAAAACTCAGAAGAGCCACACACTCAGATCTTAACCCCAGTGTGCAGAAAGGGTCAAAACGTGTTTTTCAGCAGAAATAAACATGTTTCTGCAAGTTTGGTCAACCCCATGTAAGTTATGGGGCAGTAACAGCACCCTTTTCAAAACGTGTTTTTCAGCCCGAAATAAACGCGTTTTTCAGACAACTGAATCCCCATGTAACAGCAAAACTCAGAAGAGCCACACACTCAGATCTTAACCCAGTGTGCAGAAAGGGTCAAAACGTGTTTTTCAGCAGAAATAAACATGTTTCTGCAAGTTTGGTCAACCCCATGTAAGTTATGGGGCAGTAACAGCACCCTTTTCAAAACGTGTTTTTCAGCCCGAAATAAACGCGTTTTTTCAGACAACTGAATCCCCATGTAACAGCAAGGCTCAGAAGAGCCCACACCCTCAGCTCTTAACCCAGTGTGCAGAAAGGGTCAAAACGTGTTTTTCAGCAGAAATAAACATGTTTCTGCAAGTTTGGTCAACCCCATGTAAGTTATGGGGCAGGAACAGCACCCTTTTCAAAACGTGTTTTTCAGCCCGAAATAAACGCGTTTTTTCAGACAACTGAATCCCCATGTAACAGCAAAACTCAGAAGAGCCCACACACTCAGATCTTAACCCCAGTGTGCAGAAAGGGTCAAAACGTGTTTTTCAGCAGAAATAAACATGTTTCTGCAAGTTTGGTCAACCCCATGTAAGTTATGGGGCAGTAACAGCACACTTTTCAAAATGTGTTTTTCAGCCGAAATAAACGCGTTTTTTCAGACAACTGAATCAACATGTAACAGCAAGTCTCAGAAGAGCCCACACACTCAGCTCTTAACCCCAGTGTGCAAAAAGTGTCAAAACGTGTTTTTCCAGCAGAAATAAACATGTTTCTGCAAGTTTGGTCAACCCCATGTAAGTTATGGGGCAGAAACAGCACCCTTTTCAAAACGTGTTTTTCAGCCCGAAATTAACGCGTTTTTTCAGACAACTGAATCCCCATGTAACAGCAAGGCTCAGAAGAGCCCACACACTCAGCTCTTAACCCCACTGTGCAGAAAGGGTCAAAACGTGTTTTTCAGCAGAAATAAACATGTTTCTGCAAGTTTGGTCAACCCCATGTAAGTTATGGGGCAGTACCAGCAACCCTTTTAAAAACGTGTTTTCAGCCGAAATAAACGCTTTTTTTCAGACAACTGAATCCCCAAGTAACAGCAAGTCTCAGAAGAGCCCACACACTCAGCTCTTAACCCCCAGTGGCAGAAAGGGTCAAAACGTGTTTTTCAGCAGAAATAAACATGTTTCTGCAAGTTTGGTCAACCCCATGTAAGTTATGGGGCAGTAACAGCACCCTTTTCAAAACGTGTTTTTCAGCCCGAAATAAACGCGTTTTTTCAGACAACTGAATCCCCATGTAACAGCAAAACTCAGAAGAGCCCACACACTCAGATCTTCACCCCAGTGTGCAGAAAGGGTCAAAACGTGTTTTTCAGCAGAAATAAACATGTTTCTGCAAGTTTGGTCAACCCCATGTAAGTTATGGGGCAGTAACAGCACCCTTTTCAAAACGTGTTTTTCAACACGAAATAAACGCGTTTTTTCAGACAACTGAATCCCCATGTAACAGCAAGGCTCAGAAGAGCCCACACACTCAGCTCTTAACCCCAGTGTGCAGAAAGGGTCAAAACGTGTTTTTCAGCAGAAATAAACATGTTTCTGCAAGTTTGGTCAAACCCATGTAAGTTATGGGGCAGTAACAGCACCCTTTTCAAAACGTGTTTTTCAGCCCGAAATAAAAGCGTTTTTTCAGACAACTGAATCCCCATGTAACAGCAAGGCTCAGAAGAGCCAGGAAACTCAGCTCTTAACCCCACTGTGCAGAAAGGGTCAAAACGTGTTTTTCAGCAGAAATAAACATGTTTCTGCAAGTTTGGTCAACCCCTTGTAAGTTATGGGGCAGTACCAGCACCCTTTTAAAAACGTGTTTTTCAGCCATAAATAAACGCGTTTTTTCAGACAACTGAATCCCCATGTAACAGCAAAACTCAGAAGAGCCCACACACTCAGATCTTAACCCCAGTGTGCAGAAAGGGTCAAAACGTGTTTTTCAGCAGAAATAAACATGTTTCTGCAAGTTTGGTCAACCCCATGTAAGTTATGGGGCAGTAACAGCATTCTTTTCAAAACGTGTTTTTCAGGCCGAAATAAACGCGTTTTTTCAGACAACTGAATCAACATGTAACAGCAAGGCTCAGAAAAGTCCACACACTCAGCTCTTAATCCCAGTGTGCAGAAAGGGTCAAAACGTGTTTTTCAGCAGAAATAAACATGTTTCTACAAGTTTGGTCAACCCCATGTAAGTTATGGGGCAGTACCAGCACCCTTTTAAAAACGTGTTTTTCAGCCTGAAATAAACTCTTTTTTTCAGACAACTGAATCCCCAAGTAACAGCAAGTCTCAGAAGAGCCCACACACTCAGATCTTAACCCCACTGTGCAGAAAGGGTCAAAACGTGTTTTTCAGCAGAAATAAACATGTTTCTGCAAGTTTGGTCAACCCCATGTAAGTTATGGGGCAGTACCAGCACCCTTTGAAAAACGTGTTTTTCAGCCCGAAATAAACGCTTTATTTCAGACAACTGAATCCCCAAGTAACAGCAAATCTCAGAAGAGCCCACACACTCAGCTCTTAACCCCAGTGTGCAGAAAGAGTCAAAACGTGTTTTTCAGCAGAAATAAACATGTTTCTGCAACTTTGGTCAACCCCATGTAAGTTATGGGGCAGTAACAGCACCCTTTTCAAAACGTGTTTTTCAGCCAGAAATAAACGCGTTTTTTCAGACAACTGAATCCCCATGTAACAGCAAGGCTCAGAAGAGCCCACACCCTCAGCCTTAACCCCAGTGTGCAGAAAGGGTCAAAACGTGTTTTTCAGCAGAAATAAACATGTTTCTGCAAGTTTGGTCAACCCCATGTAAGTTATGGGGCAGGAACAGCACCCTTTTCAAAACGTGTTTTTCAGCCCGAAATAAACGCGTTTTTTCAGACAACTGAATCCCCATGTAACAGCAAAACTCAGAAGAGCCCACACACTCAGATCTTAACCCCTCTGTGCAAAAAGGGTCAAAACGTGTTTTTCAGCAGAAATAAACATGTTTCTGCAAGTTTGGTCAACCCCATGTAATTTAAGGGGCAGTAACAGCACCCTTTTCAAAACGTGTTTTTCAGCCCGAAATAAACGCGTTTTTTCAGACAACTGAATCCCCATGTAACAGCAAAACTCAGAAGAGCCCACACACTCAGATCTTAACCCCACTGTGCAAAAAGGGTCAAAACGTGTTTTTCAGCAGAAATAAACATGTTTCTGCAAGTTTGGTCAACCCCATGTAATTTAAGGGGCAGTAACAGCACCCTTTTCAAAACGTGTTTTTCAGCCCGAAATAAACGCGTTTTTTCAGACAACTGAATCCCCATGTAACAGCAAAACTCAGAAGAGCCCACACACTCAGATCTTAACCCCAGTGTGCAGAAAGGGTCAAAACGTGTTTTTCAGCAGAAATAAACATGTTTCTGCAAGTTTGGTCAACCCCATGTAAGTTATGGGGCATTAACAGCACCCTTTTCAAAACGTGTTTTTCAGCCCGAAATAAACGCGTTTTTTCAGACAACTGAATCCCCATGTAACAGCAAGGCTCAGAAGAGCCCACACACTCAGATCTTAACCCCAGTGTGCAGAAAGGGTCAAAACGTGTTTTTCAGCAGAAATAAACATGTTTCTGCAAGTTTGGTCAACCCCATGTAAGTTATGGGGCAGTACCAGCACCCTTTTAAAAACGTGTTTTTCAGCCCAAAATAAACGCTTTTTTTCAGACAACTGAATCCCCAAGTAACAGCAAGTCTCAGAAGAGCCCACACACTCAGCTCTTAACCGCAGTGTGCAGAAAGGGTCAAAACGTGTTTTTCAGCAGAAATAAACATGTTTCTGCAAGTTTGGTCAACCCCATGTAAGTTATGGGGCAGTAACAGCACCCTTTTCAAAACGTGTTTTTCAGCCCGAAATAAACGCGTTTTTTCAGACAACTGAATCCCCATGTAAATGCAAGGCTCAGAAGAGCCCACACCCTCAGCTCTTAACCCCAGTGTGCAGAAAGGGTCAAAACGTGTTTTTCAGCAGAAATAAACATGTTTCTGCAAGTTTGGTCAACCCCATGTAAGTTATGGGGCAGGAACAGCACCCTTTTCAAAACGTGTTTTTCAGCCCGAAATAAACGCGTTTTTTCAGACAACTGAATCCCCATGTAACAGCAAAACTCAGAAGAGCCCACACACTCAGATCTTAACCCCAGTGTGCAGAAAGGGTCAAAACGTGTTTTTCAGCAGAAATAAACATGTTTCTGCAAGTTTGGTCAACCCCATGTAAGTTATGGGGCAGTAACAGCACCCTTTTCAAAACGTGTTTTTCAGCCCGAAATAAACGCGTTTTTTCAGACAACTGAATCCCCATGTAACAGCAAGGCTCAGAAGAGCCCACACCCTCAGCTCTTAACCCCAGTGTGCAGAAAGGGTCAAAACGTGTTTTTCAGCAGAAATAAACATGTTTCTGCAAGTTTGGTCAACCCCATGTAAGTTATGGGGCAGGAACAGCACCCTTTTCAAAACGTGTTTTTCAGCCCGAAATAAACGCGTTTTTTCAGACAACTGAATCCCCATGTAACAGCAAAACTCAGAAGAGCCCACACACTCAGATCTTAACCCCAGTGTGCAGAAAGGGTCAAAACGTGTTTTTCAGCAGAAATAAACATGTTTCTGCAAGTTTGGTCAACCCCATGTAAGTTATGGGGCAGTAACAGCACACTTTTCAAAATGTGTTTTTCAGCCCGAAATAAACGCGTTTTTTCAGACAACTGAATCAACATGTAACAGCAAGTCTCAGAAGAGCCCACACACTCAGCTCTTAACCCCAGTGTGCAAAAAGTGTCAAAACGTGTTTTCCAGCAGAAATAAACATGTTTCTGCAAGTTTGGTCAACCCCATGTAAGTTATGGGGCAGAAACAGCACCCTTTTCAAAACGTGTTTTTCAGCCCGAAATTAACGCGTTTTTTCAGACAACTGAATCAACATGTAACAGCAAGGCTCAGAAGAGCCCACACTCTCAGCTCTTAACCCAGGTGTGCAGAAAGGGTCAAAACGTGTTTTTCAGCAGAAATATACATGTTTCTGCAAGTTTGGTCAACCCCATGTAAGTTATGGGGCAGTAACAGCATTCTTTTCAAAACGTGTTTTTCAGCAGAAATAAACATGTTTCTGCAAGTTTGGTCAACCCCATGTAAGTTATGGGGCAGTAACAGCATTCTTTTCAAAACGTGTTTTTCAGGCCGAAATAAACGCGTTTTTTCAGACAACTGAATCAACATGTAACAGCAAGGCTCAGAAAAGTCCACACACTCAGCTCTTAATCCCAGTGTGCAGAAAGGGTCAAAACGTGTTTTTCAGCAGAAATAAACATGTTTCTACAAGTTTGGTCAACCCCATGTAAGTTATGGGGCAGTACCAGCACCCTTTTAAAAACGTGTTTTTCAGCCTGAAATAAACTCTTTTTTTCAGACAACTGAATCCCCAAGTAACAGCAAGTCTCAGAAGAGCCCACACACTCAGATCTTAACCCCACTGTGCAGAAAGGGTCAAAACGTGTTTTTCAGCAGAAATAAACATGTTTCTGCAAGTTTGGTCAACCCCATGTAAGTTATGGGGCAGTACCAGCACCCTTTGAAAAACGTGTTTTTCAGCCCGAAATAAACGCTTTATTTCAGACAACTGAATCCCCAAGTAACAGCAAATCTCAGAAGAGCCCACACACTCAGCTCTTAACCCCAGTGTGCAGAAAGGGTCAAAACGTGTTTTTCAGCAGAAATAAACATGTTTCTGCAACTTTGGTCAACCCCATGTAAGTTATGGGGCAGTAACAGCACCCTTTTCAAAACGTGTTTTTCAGCCAGAAATAAACGCGTTTTTTCAGACAACTGAATCCCCATGTAACAGCAAAACTCAGAAGAGCCCACACACTCAGATCTTAACCCAAGTGTGCAGAAAGGGTCAAAACGTGTTTTTCAGCAGAAATAAACATGTTTCTGCAAGTTTGGTCAACCCCATGTAAGTTATGGGGCAGGAACAGCACCCTTTTCAAAACGTGTTTTTCAGCCCGAAATAAACGCGTTTTTTCAGACAACTGAATCCCCATGTAACAGCAAAACTCAGAAGAGCCCACACACTCAGATCTTAACCCCAGTGTGCAGAAAGGGTCAAAACGTGTTTTTCAGCAGAAATAAACATGTTTCTGCAAGTTTGGTCAACCCCATGTAAGTTATGGGGCAGTAACAGCACCCTTTTCAAAACGTGTTTTTCAGCCCAAAATAAACGCGTTTTTTCAGACAACTGAATCCCCATGTAACAGCAAGGCTCAGAAGAGCCCACACACTCAGCTCTTAACCCCACTATGCAGAAAGGGTCAGAACGTGTTTTTCATCAGAAATAAACATGTTTCTGCAAGTTTGGTCAACCCCATGTAAGTTATGGGGCAGAAACAGCACCCTTTTCAAAACGTGTTTTTCAGCCCGAAATTAACGCGTTTTTTCAGACAACTGAATCCTCATGTAACAGCAAGGCTCAGAAGAGCCCACACACTCAGATCTTAACCCCAGTGTGCAGAAAGTGTCAAAACGTGTTTTTCAGCAGAAATAAACATGTTTCTGCAAGTTTGGTCAACCCCATGTAAGTTAAGGGGCAGTAACAGCACACTTTTCAAAACGTGTTTTTCAACCCGAAATAAACGCGTTTTTTCAGACAACTGAATCCCCATGTAACAGCAAAACTCAGAAGAGCCCACACACTCAGATCTTAACCCCAGTGTGCAGAAAGGGTCAAAACGTGTTTTTCAGCAGAAATAAACATGTTTCTGCAAGTTTGGTCAACACCATGTAAGTTATGGGGCAGTAACAGCACCCTTTTCAAAATGTGTTTTTCAGCCCGAAATAAACGCGTTTTTTCAGACAACTGAATCCCCATGTAACAGCAAAACTCAGAAGAGCCCACACACTCAGATCTTAACCCCAGTGTGCAGAAAGGGTCAAAACGTGTTTTTCAGCAGAAATAAACATGTTTCTGCAAGTTTGGTCAACCCCATGTAAGTTATGGGGCAGTAACAGCACCCTTTTCAAAACGTGTTTTTCAGCACGAAATAAACGCGTTTTTTCAGACAACTGAATCCCCATGTAACAGCAAGGCTCAGAAGAGCCCACACACTCAGCTCTTAACCCCACTGTGCAGAAAGGGTCAAAACGTGTTTTTCAGCAGAAATAAACATGTTTCTGCAAGTTTGGTCAACCCCATGTAAGTTATGGGGCAGTACCAGCACCCTTTTAAAAACGTGTTTTTCAGCCCGAAATAAACGCTTTTTTTCAGACAACTGAATCCCCAAGTAACAGCAAGTCTCAGAAGAGCCCACACACTCAGCTCTTAACCCCAGTGTGCAGAAAGGGTCAAAACGTGTTTTTCAGCAGAAATAAACATGTTTCTGCAACTTTGGTCAACCCCATGTAAGTTATGGGGCAGTAACAGCACCCTTTTCAAAACGTGTTTTTCAGCCCGAAATAAACGCGTTTTTTCAGACAACTGAATCCCCATGTAACAGCAAAACTCAGAAGAGCCCACACACTCAGATCTTCACCCCAGTGTGCAGAAAGGGTCAAAACGTGTTTTTCAGCAGAAATAAACATGTTTCTGCAAGTTTGGTCAACCCCATGTAAGTTATGGGGCAGTAACAGCACCCTTTTCAAAACGTGTTTTTCAACACGAAATAAACGCGTTTTTTCAGACAACTGAATCCCCATGTAACAGCAAGGCTCAGAAGAGCCCACACACTCAGCTCTTAACCCCAGTGTGCAGAAAGGGTCAAAACGTGTTTTTCAGCAGAAATAAACATGTTTCTGCAAGTTTGGTCAAACCCATGTAAGTTATGGGGCAGTAACAGCACCCTTTTCAAAACGTGTTTTTCAGCCCGAAATAAAAGCGTTTTTTCAGACAACTGAATCCCCATGTAACAGCAAGGCTCAGAAGAGCCAGGAAACTCAGCTCTTAACCCCACTGTGCAGAAAGGGTCAAAACGTGTTTTTCAGCAGAAATAAACATGTTTCTGCAAGTTTGGTCAACCCCTTGTAAGTTATGGGGCAGTACCAGCACCCTTTTAAAAACGTGTTTTTCAGCCATAAATAAACGCGTTTTTTCAGACAACTGAATCCCCATGTAACAGCAAAACTCAGAAGAGCCCACACACTCAGATCTTAACCCCAGTGTGCAGAAAGGGTCAAAACGTGTTTTTCAGCAGAAATAAACATGTTTCTGCAAGTTTGGTCAACCCCATGTAAGTTATGGGGCAGTAACAGCATTCTTTTCAAAACGTGTTTTTCAGGCCGAAATAAACGCGTTTTTTCAGACAACTGAATCAACATGTAACAGCAAGGCTCAGAAAAGTCCACACACTCAGCTCTTAATCCCAGTGTGCAGAAAGGGTCAAAACGTGTTTTTCAGCAGAAATAAACATGTTTCTACAAGTTTGGTCAACCCCATGTAAGTTATGGGGCAGTACCAGCACCCTTTTAAAAACGTGTTTTTCAGCCTGAAATAAACTCTTTTTTTCAGACAACTGAATCCCCAAGTAACAGCAAGTCTCAGAAGAGCCCACACACTCAGATCTTAACCCCACTGTGCAGAAAGGGTCAAAACGTGTTTTTCAGCAGAAATAAACATGTTTCTGCAAGTTTGGTCAACCCCATGTAAGTTATGGGGCAGTACCAGCACCCTTTGAAAAACGTGTTTTTCAGCCCGAAATAAACGCTTTATTTCAGACAACTGAATCCCCAAGTAACAGCAAATCTCAGAAGAGCCCACACACTCAGCTCTTAACCCCAGTGTGCAGAAAGAGTCAAAACGTGTTTTTCAGCAGAAATAAACATGTTTCTGCAACTTTGGTCAACCCCATGTAAGTTATGGGGCAGTAACAGCACCCTTTTCAAAACGTGTTTTTCAGCCAGAAATAAACGCGTTTTTTCAGACAACTGAATCCCCATGTAACAGCAAGGCTCAGAAGAGCCCACACCCTCAGCCTTAACCCCAGTGTGCAGAAAGGGTCAAAACGTGTTTTTCAGCAGAAATAAACATGTTTCTGCAAGTTTGGTCAACCCCATGTAAGTTATGGGGCAGGAACAGCACCCTTTTCAAAACGTGTTTTTCAGCCCGAAATAAACGCGTTTTTTCAGACAACTGAATCCCCATGTAACAGCAATACTCAGAAGAGCCCACACACTCAGATCTTAACCCCTCTGTGCAAAAAGGGTCAAAACGTGTTTTTCAGCAGAAATAAACATGTTTCTGCAAGTTTGGTCAACCCCATGTAATTTAAGGGGCAGTAACAGCACCCTTTTCAAAACGTGTTTTTCAGCCCGAAATAAACGCGTTTTTTCAGACAACTGAATCCCCATGTAACAGCAAAACTCAGAAGAGCCCACACACTCAGATCTTAACCCCACTGTGCAAAAAGGGTCAAAACGTGTTTTTCAGCAGAAATAAACATGTTTCTGCAAGTTTGGTCAACCCCATGTAATTTAAGGGGCAGTAACAGCACCCTTTTCAAAACGTGTTTTTCAGCCCGAAATAAACGCGTTTTTTCAGACAACTGAATCCCCATGTAACAGCAAAACTCAGAAGAGCCCACACACTCAGATCTTAACCCCAGTGTGCAGAAAGGGTCAAAACGTGTTTTTCAGCAGAAATAAACATGTTTCTGCAAGTTTGGTCAACCCCATGTAAGTTATGGGGCATTAACAGCACCCTTTTCAAAACGTGTTTTTCAGCCCGAAATAAACGCGTTTTTTCAGACAACTGAATCCCCATGTAACAGCAAGGCTCAGAAGAGCCCACACACTCAGATCTTAACCCCAGTGTGCAGAAAGGGTCAAAACGTGTTTTTCAGCAGAAATAAACATGTTTCTGCAAGTTTGGTCAACCCCATGTAAGTTATGGGGCAGTACCAGCACCCTTTTAAAAACGTGTTTTTCAGCCCAAAATAAACGCTTTTTTTCAGACAACTGAATCCCCAAGTAACAGCAAGTCTCAGAAGAGCCCACACACTCAGCTCTTAACCGCAGTGTGCAGAAAGGGTCAAAACGTGTTTTTCAGCAGAAATAAACATGTTTCTGCAAGTTTGGTCAACCCCATGTAAGTTATGGGGCAGTAACAGCACCCTTTTCAAAACGTGTTTTTCAGCCCGAAATAAACGCGTTTTTTCAGACAACTGAATCCCCATGTAAATGCAAGGCTCAGAAGAGCCCACACCCTCAGCTCTTAACCCCAGTGTGCAGAAAGGGTCAAAACGTGTTTTTCAGCAGAAATAAACATGTTTCTGCAAGTTTGGTCAACCCCATGTAAGTTATGGGGCAGGAACAGCACCCTTTCAAAACGTGTTTTTCAGCCCGAAATAAACGCGTTTTTTCAGACAACTGAATCCCCATGTAACAGCAAAACTCAGAAGAGCCCACACACTCAGATCTTAACCCAGTGTGCAGAAAGGGTCAAAACGTGTTTTTCAGCAGAAATAAACATGTTTCTGCAAGTTTGGTCAACCCCATGTAAGTTATGGGGCAGTAACAGCACCCTTTTCAAAACGTGTTTTTCAGCACGAAATAAACGCGTTTTTTCAGACAACTGAATCCCCATGTAACAGCAAAAACTCAGAAGAGCCCACACACTCAGATCTTAACCCCACTGTGCAGAAAGGGTCAAAATGTGTTTTTCAGCAGAAATAAACATGTTTCTGCAAGTTTGGTCAACCCCATGTAAGTTATGGGGCAGTAACAGCACACTTTTCAAAACGTGTTTTCAGCCCGAAATAAACGCGTTTTTTCAGACAACTGAATCCCCATGTAACAGCAAGGCTCAGAAGAGCCCACACACTCAGATCTTAACCCCAGTGTGCAGAAAGTGTCAAAACGTGTTTTTCAGCAGAAATAAACATGTTTCTGCAAGTTTGGTCAACCCCATGTAAGTTATGGGGCAGTAACAGCACCCTTTTCAAAACGTGTTTTTCAGCCCGAAATAAACGCGTTTTTCAGACAACTGAATCCCCATGTAACAGCAAAACTCAGAAGAGCCCACACACTCAGATCTTAACCCCAGTGTGCAGAAAGGGTCAAAACGTGTTTTTCAGCAGAAATAAACATGTTTCTGCAAGTTTGGTCAACCCCATGTAAGTTATGGGGCAGTAACAGCACCCTTTTCAAAACGTGTTTTTCAGCCCGAAATAAACGCGTTTTTTCAGACAACTGAATCCCCATGTAACAGCAAAACTCAGAAGAGCCCACACACTCAGATCTTAACCCCAGTGTGCAGAAAGGGTCAAAACGGGTTTTTCAGCAGAAATAAACATGTTTCTGCAAGTTTGGTCAACCCCATGTAAGTTATGGGGCAGTAACAGCACCCTTTTCAAAACGTGTTTTTCAGCCCGAAAATAAACGCGTTTTTTCAGACAACTGAATCCCCATGTAACAGCAAGGCTCAGAAGAGCCCACACCCTCAGCTCTTAACCCCAGTGTGCAGAAAGGGTCAAAACGTGTTTTTCAGCAGAAATAAACATGTTTCTGCAAGTTTGGTCAACCCCATGTAAGTTATGGGGCAGGAACAGCACCCTTTTCAAAACGTGTTTTTCAGCCCGAAATAAACGCGTTTTTTCAGACAACTGAATCCCCATGTAACAGCAAAACTCAGAAGAGCCCACACACTCAGATCTTAACCCCAGTGTGCAGAAAGGGTCAAAACGTGTTTTTCAGCAGAAATAAACATGTTTCTGCAAGTTTGGTCAACCCCATGTAAGTTATGGGGCAGTAACAGCACACTTTTCAAAATGTGTTTTTCAGCCCGAAATAAACGCGTTTTTTCAGACAACTGAATCAACATGTAACAGCAAGTCTCAGAAGAGCCCACACACTCAGCTCTTAACCCCAGTGTGCAAAAAGTGTCAAAACGTGTTTTCCAGCAGAAATAAACATGTTTCTGCAAGTTTGGTCAACCCCATGTAAGTTATGGGGCAGAAACAGCACCCTTTTCAAAACGTGTTTTTCAGCCCGAAATTAACGCGTTTTTTCAGACAACTGAATCAACATGTAACAGCAAGTCTCAGAAGAGCCCACACACTCAGATCTTAACCCCACTGTGCAGAAAGGGTCAAAACGTGTTTTTCAGCAGAAATAAACATGTTTCTGCAAGTTTGGTCAACCCCATGTAAGTTATGGGGCAGTACCAGCACCCTTTGAAAAACGTGTTTTTCAGCCCGAAATAAACGCTTTATTTCAGACAACTGAATCCCCAAGTAACAGCAAATCTCAGAAGAGCCCACACACTCAGCTCTTAACCCCAGTGTGCAGAAAGAGTCAAAACGTGTTTTTCAGCAGAAATAAACATGTTTCTGCAACTTTGGTCAACCCCATGTAAGTTATGGGGCAGTAACAGCACCCTTTTCAAAACGTGTTTTTCAGCCAGAAATAAACGCGTTTTTTCAGACAACTGAATCCCCATGTAACAGCAAGGCTCAGAAGAGCCCACACCCTCAGCCTTAACCCCAGTGTGCAGAAAGGGTCAAAACGTGTTTTTCAGCAGAAATAAACATGTTTCTGCAAGTTTGGTCAACCCCATGTAAGTTATGGGGCAGGAACAGCACCCTTTTCAAAACGTGTTTTTCAGCCCGAAATAAACGCGTTTTTTCAGACAACTGAATCCCCATGTAACAGCAATACTCAGAAGAGCCCACACACTCAGATCTTAACCCCTCTGTGCAAAAAGGGTCAAAACGTGTTTTTCAGCAGAAATAAACATGTTTCTGCAAGTTTGGTCAACCCCATGTAATTTAAGGGGCAGTAACAGCACCCTTTTCAAAACGTGTTTTTCAGCCCGAAATAAACGCGTTTTTTCAGACAACTGAATCCCCATGTAACAGCAAAACTCAGAAGAGCCCACACACTCAGATCTTAACCCCACTGTGCAAAAAGGGTCAAAACGTGTTTTTCAGCAGAAATAAACATGTTTCTGCAAGTTTGGTCAACCCCATGTAATTTAAGGGGCAGTAACAGCACCCTTTTCAAAACGTGTTTTTCAGCCCGAAATAAACGCGTTTTTTCAGACAACTGAATCCCCATGTAACAGCAAAACTCAGAAGAGCCCACACACTCAGATCTTAACCCCAGTGTGCAGAAAGGGTCAAAACGTGTTTTTCAGCAGAAATAAACATGTTTCTGCAAGTTTGGTCAACCCCATGTAAGTTATGGGGCATTAACAGCACCCTTTTCAAAACGTGTTTTTCAGCCCGAAATAAACGCGTTTTTTCAGACAACTGAATCCCCATGTAACAGCAAGGCTCAGAAGAGCCCACACACTCAGATCTTAACCCCAGTGTGCAGAAAGGGTCAAAACGTGTTTTTCAGCAGAAATAAACATGTTTCTGCAAGTTTGGTCAACCCCATGTAAGTTATGGGGCAGTACCAGCACCCTTTTAAAAACGTGTTTTTCAGCCCAAAATAAACGCTTTTTTTCAGACAACTGAATCCCCAAGTAACAGCAAGTCTCAGAAGAGCCCACACACTCAGCTCTTAACCGCAGTGTGCAGAAAGGGTCAAAACGTGTTTTTCAGCAGAAATAAACATGTTTCTGCAAGTTTGGTCAACCCCATGTAAGTTATGGGGCAGTAACAGCACCCTTTTCAAAACGTGTTTTTCAGCCCGAAATAAACGCGTTTTTTCAGACAACTGAATCCCCATGTAAATGCAAGGCTCAGAAGAGCCCACACCCTCAGCTCTTAACCCCAGTGTGCAGAAAGGGTCAAAACGTGTTTTTCAGCAGAAATAAACATGTTTCTGCAAGTTTGGTCAACCCCATGTAAGTTATGGGGCAGGAACAGCACCCTTTTCAAAACGTGTTTTTCAGCCCGAAATAAACGCGTTTTTTCAGACAACTGAATCCCCATGTAACAGCAAAACTCAGAAGAGCCCACACACTCAGATCTTAACCCCAGTGTGCAGAAAGGGTCAAAACGTGTTTTTCAGCAGAAATAAACATGTTTCTGCAAGTTTGGTCAACCCCATGTAAGTTATGGGGCAGTAACAGCACCCTTTTCAAAACGTGTTTTTCAGCACGAAATAAACGCGTTTTTTCAGACAACTGAATCCCCATGTAACAGCAAAACTCAGAAGAGCCCACACACTCAGATCTTAACCCCACTGTGCAGAAAGGGTCAAAATGTGTTTTTCAGCAGAAATAAACATGTTTCTGCAAGTTTGGTCAACCCCATGTAAGTTATGGGGCAGTAACAGCACACTTTTCAAAACGTGTTTTTCAGCCCGAAATAAACGCGTTTTTTCAGACAACTGAATCCCCATGTAACAGCAAGGCTCAGAAGAGCCCACACACTCAGATCTTAACCCCAGTGTGCAGAAAGTGTCAAAACGTGTTTTTCAGCAGAAATAAACATGTTTCTGCAAGTTTGGTCAACCCCATGTAAGTTATGGGGCAGTAACAGCACCCTTTTCAAAACGTGTTTTTCAGCCCGAAATAAACGCGTTTTTTCAGACAACTGAATCCCCATGTAACAGCAAAACTCAGAAGAGCCCACACACTCAGATCTTAACCCCAGTGTGCAGAAAGGGTCAAAACGTGTTTTTCAGCAGAAATAAACATGTTTCTGCAAGTTTGGTCAACCCCATGTAAGTTATGGGGCAGTAACAGCACCCTTTTCAAAACGTGTTTTTCAGCCCGAAATAAACGCGTTTTTTCAGACAACTGAATCCCCATGTAACAGCAAAACTCAGAAGAGCCCACACACTCAGATCTTAACCCCAGTGTGCAGAAAGGGTCAAAACGGGTTTTTCAGCAGAAATAAACATGTTTCTGCAAGTTTGGTCAACCCCATGTAAGTTATGGGGCAGTAACAGCACCCTTTTCAAAACGTGTTTTTCAGCCCGAAATAAACGCGTTTTTTCAGACAACTGAATCCCCATGTAACAGCAAGGCTCAGAAGAGCCCACACCCTCAGCTCTTAACCCCAGTGTGCAGAAAGGGTCAAAACGTGTTTTTCAGCAGAAATAAACATGTTTCTGCAAGTTTGGTCAACCCCATGTAAGTTATGGGGCAGGAACAGCACCCTTTTCAAAACGTGTTTTTCAGCCCGAAATAAACGCGTTTTTTCAGACAACTGAATCCCCATGTAACAGCAAAACTCAGAAGAGCCCACACACTCAGATCTTAACCCCAGTGTGCAGAAAGGGTCAAAACGTGTTTTTCAGCAGAAATAAACATGTTTCTGCAAGTTTGGTCAACCCCATGTAAGTTATGGGGCAGTAACAGCACACTTTTCAAAATGTGTTTTTCAGCCCGAAATAAACGCGTTTTTTCAGACAACTGAATCAACATGTAACAGCAAGTCTCAGAAGAGCCCACACACTCAGCTCTTAACCCCAGTGTGCAAAAAGTGTCAAAACGTGTTTTCCAGCAGAAATAAACATGTTTCTGCAAGTTTGGTCAACCCCATGTAAGTTATGGGGCAGAAACAGCACCCTTTTCAAAACGTGTTTTTCAGCCCGAAATTAACGCGTTTTTTCAGACAACTGAATCAACATGTAACAGCAAGGCTCAGAAGAGCCCACACTCTCAGCTCTTAACCCAGGTGTGCAGAAAGGGTCAAAACGTGTTTTTCAGCAGAAATATACATGTTTCTGCAAGTTTGGTCAACCCCATGTAAGTTATGGGGCAGTAACAGCATTCTTTTCAAAACGTGTTTTTCAGGCCGAAATAAACGCGTTTTTTCAGACAACTGAATCAACATGTAACAGCAAGGCTCAGAAAAGTCCACACACTCAGCTCTTAATCCCAGTGTGCAGAAAGGGTCAAAACGTGTTTTTCAGCAGAAATAAACATGTTTCTGCAAGTTTGGTCAACCCCATGTAAATTATGGGGCAGTAACAGCACCCTTTCAAAACGTGTTTTTCAGCCCGAAATAAACGCGTTTTTTCAGACAACTGAATCCCCATGTAACAGCAAGGCTCAGAAGAGCCCATACATTCAGCTCTTAACCTCAGTGTGCAGAAAGGGTCAAAACGTGTTTTTCAGCAGAAATAAACATGTTTCTGCAAGTTTGGTCAACCCCATGTAAGTAATGGGGCAGGAACAGCACCCTTTTCAAAACGTGTTTTTCAGCCCGAAATAAACGCGTTTTTTCAGACAACTGAATCCCCATGTAACAGCAAAACTCAGAAGAGCCCACACACTCAGATCTTAACCCCAGTGTGCAGAAAGGGTCAAAACGTGTTTTTCAGCAGAAATAAACATGTTTCTGCAAGTTTGGTCAACCCCATGTAAGTTAAGGGGCAGTACCAGCACCCTTTTAAAAACGTGTTTTTCAGCCTGAAATAAACTCTTTTTTTCAGACAACTGAATCCCCAAGTAACAGCAAGTCTCAGAAGAGCCCACACACTCAGCTCTTAACCCCAGTGTGCAGAAAGGGTCAAAACGTGTTTTTCAGCAGAAATAAACATGTTTCTGCAAGTTTGGTCAACCCCATGTAAGTTATGGGGCAGTACCAGCACCCTTTGAAAAACGTGTTTTTCAGCCCGAAATAAACGCTTTTTTTCAGACAACTGAATCCCCAAGTAACAGCAAGTCTCAGAAGAGCCCACACACTCAGCTCTTAACCCCAGTGTGCAGAAAGTGTCAAAACGTGTTTTTCAGCAGAAAGAAACATGTTTCTGCAAGTTTGGTCAACCCCATGTAAGTTAAGGGACAGTAACAGCACACTTTTCAAAACGTGTTTTTCAGCCCGAAATAAACGCGTTTTATCAGACAACTGAATCCCCATGTAACAGCAAAACTCAGAAGAGCCCACACACTCAGATCTTAATCCCAGTGTGCAGAAAGGGTCAAAACGTGTTTTTCAGCAGAAATAAACATGTTTCTGCAAGTTTGGTCAACCCCATGTAAGTTATGGGGCAGTAACAGCACCCTTTTCAAAACGTGTTTTTCAGCCCGAAATAAACGCGTTTTTTCAGACAACTGAATCCCCATGTAACAGCAAAACTCAGAAGAGCCCACACACTCAGATCTTAACCCCAGTGTGCAGAAAGGGTCAAAACGTGTTTTTCAGCAGAAATAAACATGTTTCTGCAAGTTTGGTCAACCCCATGTAAGTTATGGGGCAGGAACAGCACCCTTTTCAAAACGTGTTTTTCAGCCCAAAATAAACGCGTTTTTTCAGACAACTGAATCCCCATGTAACAGCAAAACTCAGAAGAGCCCACACACTCAGATCTTAACCCCAGTGTGCAGAAAGGGTCAAAACGTGTTTTTCAGCAGAAATAAACATGTTTCTGCAAGTTTGGTCAACCCCATGTAAGTTGTGGGGCAGTACCAGCACCCTTTTAAAAACGTGTTTTTCAGCCCAAAATAAACGCTTTTTTTCAGACAACTGAATCCCCAAGTAACAGCAAGTCTCAGAAGAGCCCACACACTCAGCTCTTAACCGCAGTGTGCAGAAAGGGTCAAAACGTGTTTTTCAGCAGAAATAAACATGTTTCTGCAAGTTTGGTCAACCCCATGTAATTTAAGGGGCAGTAACAGCACCCTTTTCAAAACGTGTTTTTCAGCCAGAAATAAACGCGTTTTTTCAGACAACTGAATCCCCATGTAACAGCAAAACTCAGAAGAGCCCACACACTCAGATCTTAACCCAAGTGTGCAGAAAGGGTCAAAACGTGTTTTTCAGCAGAAATAAACATGTTTCTGCAAGTTTGGTCAACCCCATGTAAGTTATGGGGCAGGAACAGCACCCTTTTCAAAACGTGTTTTTCAGCCCGAAATAAACGCGTTTTTTCAGACAACTGAATCCCCATGTAACAGCAAAACTCAGAAGAGCCCACACACTCAGATCTTAACCCCAGTGTGCAGAAAGGGTCAAAACGTGTTTTTCAGCAGAAATAAACATGTTTCTGCAAGTTTGGTCAACCCCATGTAAGTTATGGGGCAGTAACAGCACCCTTTTCAAAACGTGTTTTTCAGCACAAAATAAACGCGTTTTTTCAGACAACTGAATCCCCATGTAACAGCAAGGCTCAGAAGAGCCCACACACTCAGCTCTTAACCCCACTATGCAGAAAGGGTCAGAACGTGTTTTTCATCAGAAATAAACATGTTTCTGCAAGTTTGGTCAACCCCATGTAAGTTATGGGGCAGAAACAGCACCCTTTTCAAAACGTGTTTTTCAGCCCGAAATTAACGCGTTTTTTCAGACAACTGAATCCTCATGTAACAGCAAGGCTCAGAAGAGCCCACACACTCAGATCTTAACCCCAGTGTGCAGAAAGTGTCAAAACGTGTTTTTCAGCAGAAATAAACATGTTTCTGCAAGTTTGGTCAACCCCATGTAAGTTAAGGGGCAGTAACAGCACACTTTTCAAAACGTGTTTTTCAACCCGAAATAAACGCGTTTTTTCAGACAACTGAATCCCCATGTAACAGCAAAACTCAGAAGAGCCCACACACTCAGATCTTAACCCCAGTGTGCAGAAAGGGTCAAAACGTGTTTTTCAGCAGAAATAAACATGTTTCTGCAAGTTTGGTCAACACCATGTAAGTTATGGGGCAGTAACAGCACCCTTTTCAAAATGTGTTTTTCAGCCCGAAATAAACGCGTTTTTTCAGACAACTGAATCCCCATGTAACAGCAAAACTCAGAAGAGCCCACACACTCAGATCTTAACCCCAGTGTGCAGAAAGGGTCAAAACGTGTTTTTCAGCAGAAATAAACATGTTTCTGCAAGTTTGGTCAACCCCATGTAAGTTATGGGGCAGTAACAGCACCCTTTTCAAAACGTGTTTTTCAGCACGAAATAACGCGTTTTTTCAGACAACTGAATCCCCATGTAACAGCAAGGCTCAGAAGAGCCCACACACTCAGCTCTTAACCCCACTGTGCAGAAAGGGTCAAAACGTGTTTTTCAGCAGAAATAAACATGTTTCTGCAAGTTTGGTCAACCCCATGTAAGTTATGGGGCAGTACCAGCACCCTTTTAAAAACGTGTTTTTCAGCCCGAAATAAACGCTTTTTTTCAGACAACTGAATCCCCAAGTAACAGCAAGTCTCAGAAGAGCCCACACACTCAGCTCTTAACCCCAGTGTGCAGAAAGGGTCAAAACGTGTTTTTCAGCAGAAATAAACATGTTTCTGCAACTTTGGTCAACCCCATGTAAGTTATGGGGCAGTAACAGCACCCTTTTCAAAACGTGTTTTTCAGCCCGAAATAAACGCGTTTTTTCAGACAACTGAATCCCCATGTAACAGCAAAACTCAGAAGAGCCCACACACTCAGATCTTCACCCCAGTGTGCAGAAAGGGTCAAAACGTGTTTTTCAGCAGAAATAAACATGTTTCTGCAAGTTTGGTCAACCCCATGTAAGTTATGGGGCAGTAACAGCACCCTTTTCAAAACGTGTTTTTTCAACACGAAATAAACGCGTTTTTCAGACAACTGAATCCCCATGTAACAGCAAGGCTCAGAAGAGCCCACACACTCAGCTCTTAACCCCAGTGTGCAGAAAGGGTCAAAACGTGTTTTTCAGCAGAAATAAACATGTTTCTGCAAGTTTGGTCAAACCCATGTAAGTTATGGGGCAGTAACAGCACCCTTTTCAAAACGTGTTTTTCAGCCCGAAATAAAAGCGTTTTTTCAGACAACTGAATCCCCATGTAACAGCAAGGCTCAGAAGAGCCAGGAAACTCAGCTCTTAACCCCACTGTGCAGAAAGGGTCAAAACGTGTTTTTCAGCAGAAATAAACATGTTTCTGCAAGTTTGGTCAACCCCTTGTAAGTTATGGGGCAGTACCAGCACCCTTTTTAAAAACGTGTTTTTCAGCCATAAATAAACGCGTTTTTTCAGACAACTGAATCCCCATGTAACAGCAAAACTCAGAAGAGCCCACACACTCAGATCTTAACCCCAGTGTGCAGAAAGGGTCAAAACGTGTTTTTCAGCAGAAATAAACATGTTTCTGCAAGTTTGGTCAACCCCATGTAAGTTATGTGGCAGTAACAGCATTCTTTTCAAAACGTGTTTTTCAGGCCGAAATAAACGCGTTTTTTCAGACAACTGAATCAACATGTAACAGCAAGGCTCAGAAAAGTCCACACACTCAGCTCTTAATCCCAGTGTGCAGAAAGGGTCAAAACGTGTTTTTCAGCAGAAATAAACATGTTTCTACAAGTTTGGTCAACCCCATGTAAGTTATGGGGCAGTACCAGCACCCTTTTAAAAACGTGTTTTTCAGCCTGAAATAAACTCTTTTTTTCAGACAACTGAATCCCCAAGTAACAGCAAGTCTCAGAAGAGCCCACACACTCAGATCTTAACCCCACTGTGCAGAAAGGGTCAAAACGTGTTTTCAGCAGAAATAAACATGTTTCTGCAAGTTTGGTCAACCCCATGTAAGTTATGGGGCAGTACCAGCACCCTTTGAAAAACGTGTTTTTCAGCCCGAAATAAACGCTTTATTTCAGACAACTGAATCCCCAAGTAACAGCAAATCTCAGAAGAGCCCACACACTCAGCTCTTAACCCCAGTGTGCAGAAAGGGTCAAAACGTGTTTTTCAGCAGAAATAAACATGTTTCTGCAACTTTGGTCAACCCCATGTAAGTTATGGGGCAGTAACAGCACCCTTTTCAAAACGTGTTTTTCAGCCAGAAATAAACGCGTTTTTTCAGACAACTGAATCCCCATGTAACAGCAAGGCTCAGAAGAGCCCACACCCTCAGCCTTAACCCCAGTGTGCAGAAAGGGTCAAAACGTGTTTTTCAGCAGAAATAAACATGTTTCTGCAAGTTTGGTCAACCCCATGTAAGTTATGGGGCAGGAACAGCACCCTTTTCAAAACGTGTTTTTCAGCCCGAAATAAACGCGTTTTTTCAGACAACTGAATCCCCATGTAACAGCAAAACTCAGAAGAGCCCACACACTCAGATCTTAACCCCACTGTGCAAAAAGGGTCAAAACGTGTTTTTCAGCAGAAATAAACATGTTTCTGCAAGTTTGGTCAACCCCATGTAATTTAAGGGGCAGTAACAGCACCCTTTTCAAAACGTGTTTTTCAGCCCGAAATAAACGCGTTTTTTCAGACAACTGAATCCCCATGTAACAGCAAAACTCAGAAGAGCCCACACACTCAGATCTTAACCCCACTGTGCAAAAAGGGTCAAAACGTGTTTTTCAGCAGAAATAAACATGTTTCTGCAAGTTTGGTCAACCCCATGTAATTTAAGGGGCAGTAACAGCACCCTTTCAAAACGTGTTTTTCAGCCCGAAATAAACGCGTTTTTCAGACAACTGAATCCCCATGTAACAGCAAAACTCAGAAGAGCCCACACACTCAGATCTTAACCCCAGTGTGCAGAAAGGGTCAAAACGTGTTTTTCAGCAGAAATAAACATGTTTCTGCAAGTTTGGTCAACCCCATGTAAGTTATGGGGCATTAACAGCACCCTTTTCAAAACGTGTTTTTCAGCCCGACATAAACGCGTTTTTTCAGACAACTGAATCCCCATGTAACAGCAAGGCTCAGAAGAGCCCACACACTCAGATCTTAACCCCAGTGTGCAGAAAGGGTCAAAACGTGTTTTTCAGCAGAAATAAACATGTTTCTGCAAGTTTGGTCAACCCCATGTAAGTTATGGGGCAGTACCAGCACCCTTTTAAAAACGTGTTTTTCAGCCCAAAATAAACGCTTTTTTTCAGACAACTGAATCCCCAAGTAACAGCAAGTCTCAGAAGAGCCCACACACTCAGCTCTTAACCGCAGTGTGCAGAAAGGGTCAAAACGTGTTTTTCAGCAGAAATAAACATGTTTCTGCAAGTTTGGTCAACCCCATGTAAGTTATGGGGCAGTAACAGCACCCTTTTCAAAACGTGTTTTTCAGCCCGAAATAAACGCGTTTTTTCAGACAACTGAATCCCCATGTAAATGCAAGGCTCAGAAGAGCCCACACCCTCAGCTCTTAACCCCAGTGTGCAGAAAGGGTCAAAACGTGTTTTTCAGCAGAAATAAACATGTTTCTGCAAGTTTGGTCAACCCCATGTAAGTTATGGGGCAGGAACAGCACCCTTTTCAAAACGTGTTTTTCAGCCCGAAATAAACGCGTTTTTTCAGACAACTGAATCCCCATGTAACAGCAAAACTCAGAAGAGCCCACACACTCAGATCTTAACCCCAGTGTGCAGAAAGGGTCAAAACGTGTTTTTCAGCAGAAATAAACATGTTTCTGCAAGTTTGGTCAACCCCATGTAAGTTATGGGGCAGTAACAGCACCCTTTTCAAAACGTGTTTTTCAGCACGAAATAAACGCGTTTTTTCAGACAACTGAATCCCCATGTAACAGCAAAACTCAGAAGAGCCCACACACTCAGATCTTAACCCCACTGTGCAGAAAGGGTCAAAATGTGTTTTTCAGCAGAAATAAACATGTTTCTGCAAGTTTGGTCAACCCCATGTAAGTTATGGGGCAGTAACAGCACACTTTTCAAAACGTGTTTTTCAGCCCGAAATAAACGCGTTTTTTCAGACAACTGAATCCCCATGTAACAGCAAGGCTCAGAAGAGCCCACACACTCAGATCTTAACCCCAGTGTGCAGAAAGTGTCAAAACGTGTTTTTCAGCAGAAATAAACATGTTTCTGCAAGTTTGGTCAACCCCATGTAAGTTATGGGGCAGTAACAGCACCCTTTTCAAAACGTGTTTTTCAGCCCGAAATAAACGCGTTTTTTCAGACAACTGAATCCCCATGTAACAGCAAAACTCAGAAGAGCCCACACACTCAGATCTTAACCCCAGTGTGCAGAAAGGGTCAAAACGTGTTTTTCAGCAGAAATAAACATGTTTCTGCAAGTTTGGTCAACCCCATGTAAGTTATGGGGCAGTAACAGCACCCTTTTCAAAACGTGTTTTTCAGCCCGAAATAAACGCGTTTTTTCAGACAACTGAATCCCCATGTAACAGCAAAACTCAGAAGAGCCCACACACTCAGATCTTAACCCCAGTGTGCAGAAAGGGTCAAAACGGGTTTTTCAGCAGAAATAAACATGTTTCTGCAAGTTTGGTCAACCCCATGTAAGTTATGGGGCAGTAACAGCACCCTTTTCAAAACGTGTTTTTCAGCCCGAAATAAACGCGTTTTTTCAGACAACTGAATCCCCATGTAACAGCAAGGCTCAGAAGAGCCCACACCCTCAGCTCTTAACCCCAGTGTGCAGAAAGGGTCAAAACGTGTTTTTCAGCAGAAATAAACATGTTTCTGCAAGTTTGGTCAACCCCATGTAAGTTATGGGGCAGGAACAGCACCCTTTTCAAAACGTGTTTTTCAGCCGAAATAAACGCGTTTTTTCAGACAACTGAATCCCCATGTAACAGCAAAACTCAGAAGAGCCCACACACTCAGATCTTAACCCCAGTGTGCAGAAAGGGTCAAAACGTGTCTTTCAGCAGAAATAAACATGTTTCTGCAAGTTTGGTCAACCCCATGTAAGTTATGGGGCAGTAACAGCACACTTTTCAAAATGTGTTTTTCAGCCCGAAATAAACGCGTTTTTTCAGACAACTGAATCAACATGTAACAGCAAGTCTCAGAAGAGCCCACACACTCAGCTCTTAACCCCAGTGTGCAAAAAGTGTCAAAACGTGTTTTCCAGCAGAAATAAACATGTTTCTGCAAGTTTGGTCAACCCCATGTAAGTTATGGGGCAGAAACAGCACCCTTTTCAAAACGTGTTTTTCAGCCCGAAATTAACGCGTTTTTTCAGACAACTGAATCAACATGTAACAGCAAGGCTCAGAAGAGCCCACACTCTCAGCTCTTAACCCAGGTGTGCAGAAAGGGTCAAAACGTGTTTTTCAGCAGAAATATACATGTTTCTGCAAGTTTGGTCAACCCCATGTAAGTTATGGGGCAGTAACAGCATTATTTTCAAAACGTGTTTTTCAGGCCGAAATAAACGCGTTTTTTCAGACAACTGAATCAACATGTAACAGCAAGGCTCAGAAAAGTCCACACACTCAGCTCTTAATCCCAGTGTGCAGAAAGGGTCAAAACGTGTTTTTCAGCAGAAATAAACATGTTTCTGCAAGTTTGGTCAACCCCATGTAAATTATGGGGCAGTAACAGCACCCTTTCAAAACGTGTTTTTCAGCCCGAAATAAACGCGTTTTTTCAGACAACTGAATCCCCATGTAACAGCAAGGCTCAGAAGAGCCCATACATTCAGCTCTTAACCTCAGTGTGCAGAAAGGGTCAAAACGTGTTTTTCAGCAGAAATAAACATGTTTCTGCAAGTTTGGTCAACCCCATGTAAGTAATGGGGCAGGAACAGCACCCTTTTCAAAACGTGTTTTTCAGCCCGAAATAAACGCGTTTTTTCAGACAACTGAATCCCCATGTAACAGCAAAACTCAGAAGAGCCCACACACTCAGATCTTAACCCCAGTGTGCAGAAAGGGTCAAAACGTGTTTTTCAGCAGAAATAAACATGTTTCTGCAAGTTTGGTCAACCCCATGTAAGTTAAGGGGCAGTACCAGCACCCTTTTAAAAACGTGTTTTTCAGCCTGAAATAAACTCTTTTTTTCAGACAACTGAATCCCCAAGTAACAGCAAGTCTCAGAAGAGCCCACACACTCAGCTCTTAACCCCAGTGTGCAGAAAGGGTCAAAACGTGTTTTTCAGCAGAAATAAACATGTTTCTGCAAGTTTGGTCAACCCCATGTAAGTTATGGGGCAGTACCAGCACCCTTTGAAAAACGTGTTTTTCAGCCCGAAATAAACGCTTTTTTTCAGACAACTGAATCCCCAAGTAACAGCAAGTCTCAGAAGAGCCCACACACTCAGCTCTTAACCCCAGTGTGCAGAAAGTGTCAAAACGTGTTTTTCAGCAGAAAGAAACATGTTTCTGCAAGTTTGGTCAACCCCATGTAAGTTAAGGGACAGTAACAGCACACTTTTCAAAACGTGTTTTTCAGCCCGAAATAAACGCGTTTTATCAGACAACTGAATCCCCATGTAACAGCAAAACTCAGAAGAGCCCACACACTCAGATCTTAACCCCAGTGTGCAGAAAGGGTCAAAACGTGTTTTTCAGCAGAAATAAACATGTTTCTGCAAGTTTGGTCAACCCCATGTAAGTTATGGGGCAGGAACAGCACCCTTTTCAAAACGTGTTTTTCAGCCCGAAATAAACGCGTTTTTTCAGACAACTGAATCCCCATGTAACAGCAAAACTCAGAAGAGCCCACACACTCAGATCTTAACCCCAGTGTGCAGAAAGGGTCAAAACGTGTTTTTCAGCAGAAATAAACATGTTTCTGCAAGTTTGGTCAACCCCATGTAAGTTGTGGGGCAGTACCAGCACCCTTTTAAAAACGTGTTTTTCAGCCCAAAATAAACGCTTTTTTTCAGACAACTGAATCCCCAAGTAACAGCAAGTCTCAGAAGAGCCCACACACTCAGCTCTTAACCGCAGTGTGCAGAAAGGGTCAAAACGTGTTTTTCAGCAGAAATAAACATGTTTCTGCAAGTTTGGTCAACCCCATGTAATTTAAGGGGCAGTAACAGCACCCTTTTCAAAACGTGTTTTTCAGCCAGAAATAAACGCGTTTTTTCAGACAACTGAATCCCCATGTAACAGCAAAACTCAGAAGAGCCCACACACTCAGATCTTAACCCAAGTGTGCAGAAAGGGTCAAAACGTGTTTTTCAGCAGAAATAAACATGTTTCTGCAAGTTTGGTCAACCCCATGTAAGTTATGGGCAGTAACAGCACCCTTTTCAAAACGTGTTTTTCAGCCCGAAATAAACGCGTTTTTTCAGACAACTGAATCCCCATGTAACAGCAAGGCTCAGAAGAGCCCACACCCTCAGCTCTTAACCCCAGTGTGCAGAAAGGGTGAAAACGTGTTTTTCAGCAGAAATAAACATGTTTCTGCAAGTTTGGTCAACCCCATGTAAGTTATGGGGCAGGAACAGCACCCTTTTCAAAACGTGTTTTTCAGCCCGAAATAAACGCGTTTTTTCAGACAACTGAATCCCCATGTAACAGCAAAACTCAGAAGAGCCCACAAACTCAGATCTTAACCCCACTGTGCAAAAAGGGTCAAAACGTGTTTTTCAGCAGAAATAAACATGTTTCTGCAAGTTTGGTCAACCCCATGTAAGTTATGGGGCAGTAACAGCACCCTTTTCAAAACGTGTTTTTCAGCCCGAAATAAACGCGTTTTTTCAGACAACTGAATCCCCATGTAACAGCAAAACTCAGAAGAGCCCACACACTCAGATCTTAACCCCAGTGAGCAGAAAGGGTCAAAACGTGTTTTTCAGCAGAAATAAACATGTTTCTGCAAGTTTGGTCAACCCCATGTAAGTTATGGGGCAGTAACAGCACCCTTTTCAAAACGTGTTTTTCAGCCCAAAATAAACGCGTTTTTTCAGACAACTGAATCCCCATGTAACAGCAAGGCTCAGAAGAGCCCACACACTCAGCTCTTAACCCCACTATGCAGAAAGGGTCAGAACGTGTTTTTCATCAGAAATAAACATGTTTCTGCAAGTTTGGTCAACCCCATGTAAGTTATGGGGCATTAACAGCACCCTTTTCAAAACGTGTTTTTCAGCCCGAAATAAACCCGTTTTTTCAGACAACTGAATCCTCATGTAACAGCAAGGCTCAGAAGAGCCCACACACTCAGATCTTAACCCCAGTGTGCAGAAAGTGTCAAAACGTGTTTTTCAGCAGAAATAAACATGTTTCTGCAAGTTTGGTCAACCCCATGTAAGTTAAGGGGCAGTAACAGCACACTTTTCAAAACGTGTTTTTCAGCCCGAAATAAACGCGTTTTTTCAGACAACTGAATCCCCATGTAACAGCAAAACTCAGAAGAGCCCACACACTCAGATCTTAACCCCAGTGTGCAGAAAGGGTCAAAACGTGTTTTTCAGCAGAAATAAACATGTTTCTGCAAGTTTGGTCAACCCCATGTAAGTTATGGGGCAGTAACAGCACCCTTTTCAAAACGTGTTTTTCAGCCCGAAATAAACGCGTTTTTTCAGACAACTGAATCCCCATGTAACAGCAAAACTCAGAAGAGCCCACACACTCAGATCTTAACCCCAGTGTGCAGAAAGGGTCAAAACGTGTTTTTCAGCAGAAATAAACATGTTTCTGCAAGTTTGGTCAACCCCATGTAAGTTATGGGGCAGTAACAGCACCCTTTTCAAAACGTGTTTTTCAGCACGAAATAAACGCGTTTTTTCAGACAACTGAATCCCCATGTAACAGCAAGGCTCAGAAGAGCCCACACACTCAGCTCTTAACCCCACTGTGCAGAAAGGGTCAAAACGTGTTTTTCAGCAGAAATAAATATGTTTCTGCAAGTTTGGTCAACCCCATGTAAGTTATGGGGCAGTACCAGCACCCTTTTAAAAACGTGTTTTTCAGCCCGAAATAAACGCTTTTTTTCAGACAACTGAATCCCCAAGTAACAGCAAGTCTCAGAAGAGCCCACACACTCAGCTCTTAACCCCAGTGTGCAGAAAGGGTCAAAACGTGTTTTTCAGCAGAAATAAACATGTTTCTGCAAGTTTGGTCAACCCCATGTAAGTTATGGGGCAGTAACAGCACCCTTTTCAAAACGTGTTTTTCAGCCCGAAATAAACGCGTTTTTTCAGACAACTGAATCCCCATGTAACAGCAAGGCTCAGAAGAGCCAGGAAACTCAGCTCTTAACCCCACTGTGCAGAAAGGGTCAAAACGTGTTTTTCAGCAGAAATAAACATGTTTCTGCAAGTTTGGTCAACCCCTTGTAAGTTATGGGGCAGTACCAGCACCCTTTTAAAAACGTGTTTTTCAGCCATAAATAAACGCGTTTTTTCAGACAACTGAATCCCCATGTAACAGCAAAACTCAGAAGAGCCCACACACTCAGATCTTAACCCCAGTGTGCAGAAAGGGTCAAAACGTGTTTTTCAGCAGAAATAAACATGTTTCTGCAAGTTTGGTCAACCCCATGTAAGTTATGGGGCAGTAACAGCACCCTTTTCAAAACGTGTTTTTCAGCCCGAAATAAACGCGTTTTTTCAGACAACTGAATCCCCATGTAACAGCAAAACTCAGAAGAGCCCACACACTCAGATCTTAACCCCAGTGTGCAGAAAGGGTCAAAACGTGTTTTTCAGCAGAAATAAACATGTTTCTGCAAGTTTGGTCAACCCCATGTAAGTTAAGGGGCAGTACCAGCACCCTTTTAAAAACGTGTTTTTCAGCCTGAAATAAACTCTTTTTTTCAGACAACTGAATCCCCAAGTAACAGCAAGTCTCAGAAGAGCCCACACACTCAGCTCTTAACCCCAGTGTGCAGAAAGGGTCAAAACGTGTTTTTCAGCAGAAATAAACATGTTTCTGCAAGTTTGGTCAACCCCATGTAAGTTATGGGGCAGTACCAGCACCCTTTGAAAAACGTGTTTTTCAGCCCGAAATAAACGCTTTTTTTCAGACAACTGAATCCCCAAGTAACAGCAAGTCTCAGAAGAGCCCACACACTCAGCTCTTAACCCCAGTGTGCAGAAAGTGTCAAAACGTGTTTTTCAGCAGAAAGAAACATGTTTCTGCAAGTTTGGTCAACCCCATGTAAGTTAAGGGACAGTAACAGCACACTTTTCAAAACGTGTTTTTCAGCCCGAAATAAACGCGTTTTATCAGACAACTGAATCCCCATGTAACAGCAAAACTCAGAAGAGCCCACACACTCAGATCTTAACCCCAGTGTGCAGAAAGGGTCAAAACGTGTTTTTCAGCAGAAATAAACATGTTTCTGCAAGTTTGGTCAACCCCATGTAAGTTATGGGGCAGGAACAGCACCCTTTTCAAAACGTGTTTTTCAGCCCGAAATAAACGCGTTTTTTCAGACAACTGAATCCCCATGTAACAGCAAAACTCAGAAGAGCCCACACACTCAGATCTTAACCCCAGTGTGCAGAAAGGGTCAAAACGTGTTTTTCAGCAGAAATAAACATGTTTCTGCAAGTTTGGTCAACCCCATGTAAGTTGTGGGGCAGTACCAGCACCCTTTTAAAAACGTGTTTTTCAGCCCAAAATAAACGCTTTTTTTCAGACAACTGAATCCCCAAGTAACAGCAAGTCTCAGAAGAGCCCACACACTCAGCTCTTAACCGCAGTGTGCAGAAAGGGTCAAAACGTGTTTTTCAGCAGAAATAAACATGTTTCTGCAAGTTTGGTCAACCCCATGTAATTTAAGGGGCAGTAACAGCACCCTTTTCAAAACGTGTTTTTCAGCCAGAAATAAACGCGTTTTTTCAGACAACTGAATCCCCATGTAACAGCAAAACTCAGAAGAGCCCACACACTCAGATCTTAACCCCAGTGTGCAGAAAGGGTCAAAACGTGTTTTTCAGCAGAAATAAACATGTTTCTGCAAGTTTGGTCAACCCCATGTAAGTTATGGGCAGTAACAGCACCCTTTTCAAAACGTGTTTTTCAGCCCGAAATAAACGCGTTTTTTCAGACAACTGAATCCCCAAGTAACAGCAAGTCTCAGAAGAGCCCACACACTCAGCTCTTAACCCCAGTGTGCAGAAAGGGTCAAAACGTGTTTTTCAGCAGAAATAAACATGTTTCTGCAAGTTTGGTCAACCCCATGTAAGTTATGGGGCAGTACCAGCACCCTTTGAAAAACGTGTTTTTCAGCCCGAAATAAACGCTTTTTTTCAGACAACTGAATCCCCAAGTAACAGCAAGTCTCAGAAGAGCCCACACACTCAGCTCTTAACCCCAGTGTGCAGAAAGTGTCAAAACGTGTTTTTCAGCAGAAAGAAACATGTTTCTGCAAGTTTGGTCAACCCCATGTAAGTTAAGGGACAGTAACAGCACACTTTTCAAAACGTGTTTTTCAGCCCGAAATAAACGCGTTTTATCAGACAACTGAATCCCCATGTAACAGCAAAACTCAGAAGAGCCCACACACTCAGATCTTAACCCCAGTGTGCAGAAAGGGTCAAAACGTGTTTTTCAGCAGAAATAAACATGTTTCTGCAAGTTTGGTCAACCCCATGTAAGTTATGGGGCAGGAACAGCACCCTTTTCAAAACGTGTTTTTCAGCCCGAAATAAACGCGTTTTTTCAGACAACTGAATCCCCATGTAACAGCAAAACTCAGAAGAGCCCACACACTCAGATCTTAACCCCAGTGTGCAGAAAGGGTCAAAACGTGTTTTTCAGCAGAAATAAACATGTTTCTGCAAGTTTGGTCAACCCCATGTAAGTTGTGGGGCAGTACCAGCACCCTTTTAAAAACGTGTTTTTCAGCCCAAAATAAACGCTTTTTTTCAGACAACTGAATCCCCAAGTAACAGCAAGTCTCAGAAGAGCCCACACACTCAGCTCTTAACCGCAGTGTGCAGAAAGGGTCAAAACGTGTTTTTCAGCAGAAATAAACATGTTTCTGCAAGTTTGGTCAACCCCATGTAATTTAAGGGGCAGTAACAGCACCCTTTTCAAAACGTGTTTTTCAGCCAGAAATAAACGCGTTTTTTCAGACAACTGAATCCCCATGTAACAGCAAAACTCAGAAGAGCCCACACACTCAGATCTTAACCCCAGTGTGCAGAAAGGGTCAAAACGTGTTTTTCAGCAGAAATAAACATGTTTCTGCAAGTTTGGTCAACCCCATGTAAGTTATGGGCAGTAACAGCACCCTTTTCAAAACGTGTTTTTCAGCCCGAAATAAACGCGTTTTTTCAGACAACTGAATCCCCATGTAACAGCAAGGCTCAGAAGAGCCCACACCCTCAGCTCTTAACCCCAGTGTGCAGAAAGGGTGAAAACGTGTTTTTCAGCAGAAATAAACATGTTTCTGCAAGTTTGGTCAACCCCATGTAAGTTATGGGGCAGGAACAGCACCCTTTTCAAAACGTGTTTTTCAGCCCGAAATAAACGCGTTTTTTCAGACAACTGAATCCCCATGTAACAGCAAAACTCAGAAGAGCCCACAAACTCAGATCTTAACCCCACTGTGCAAAAAGGGTCAAAACGTGTTTTTCAGCAGAAATAAACATGTTTCTGCAAGTTTGGTCAACCCCATGTAAGTTATGGGGCAGTAACAGCACCCTTTTCAAAACGTGTTTTTCAGCCCGAAATAAACGCGTTTTTTCAGACAACTGAATCCCCATGTAACAGCAAAACTCAGAAGAGCCCACACACTCAGATCTTAACCCCAGTGAGCAGAAAGGGTCAAAACGTGTTTTTCAGCAGAAATAAACATGTTTCTGCAAGTTTGGTCAACCCCATGTAAGTTATGGGGCAGTAACAGCACCCTTTTCAAAACGTGTTTTTCAGCCCAAAATAAACGCGTTTTTTCAGACAACTGAATCCCCATGTAACAGCAAGGCTCAGAAGAGCCCACACACTCAGCTCTTAACCCCACTATGCAGAAAGGGTCAGAACGTGTTTTTCATCAGAAATAAACATGTTTCTGCAAGTTTGGTCAACCCCATGTAAGTTATGGGGCATTAACAGCACCCTTTTCAAAACGTGTTTTTCAGCCCGAAATAAACGCGTTTTTTCAGACAACTGAATCCTCATGTAACAGCAAGGCTCAGAAGAGCCCACACACTCAGATCTTAACCCCAGTGTGCAGAAAGTGTCAAAACGTGTTTTTCAGCAGAAATAAACATGTTTCTGCAAGTTTGGTCAACCCCATGTAAGTTAAGGGGCAGTAACAGCACACTTTTCAAAACGTGTTTTTCAGCCCGAAATAAACGCGTTTTTTCAGACAACTGAATCCCCATGTAACAGCAAAACTCAGAAGAGCCCACACACTCAGATCTTAACCCCAGTGTGCAGAAAGGGTCAAAACGTGTTTTTCAGCAGAAATAAACATGTTTCTGCAAGTTTGGTCAACCCCATGTAAGTTATGGGGCAGTAACAGCACCCTTTTCAAAACGTGTTTTTCAGCCCGAAATAAACGCGTTTTTTCAGACAACTGAATCCCCATGTAACAGCAAAACTCAGAAGAGCCCACACACTCAGATCTTAACCCCAGTGTGCAGAAAGGGTCAAAACGTGTTTTTCAGCAGAAATAAACATGTTTCTGCAAGTTTGGTCAACCCCATGTAAGTTATGGGGCAGTAACAGCACCCTTTTCAAAACGTGTTTTTCAGCACGAAATAAACGCGTTTTTTCAGACAACTGAATCCCCATGTAACAGCAAGGCTCAGAAGAGCCCACACACTCAGCTCTTAACCCCACTGTGCAGAAAGGGTCAAAACGTGTTTTTCAGCGGAAATAAATATGTTTCTGCAAGTTTGGTCAACCCCATGTAAGTTATGGGGCAGTACCAGCACCCTTTTAAAAACGTGTTTTTCAGCCCGAAATAAACGCTTTTTTTCAGACAACTGAATCCCCAAGTAACAGCAAGTCTCAGAAGAGCCCACACACTCAGCTCTTAACCCCAGTGTGCAGAAAGGGTCAAAACGTGTTTTTCAGCAGAAATAAACATGTTTCTGCAAGTTTGGTCAACCCCATGTAAGTTATGGGGCAGTAACAGCACCCTTTTCAAAACGTGTTTTTCAGCCCGAAATAAACGCGTTTTTTCAGACAACTGAATCCCCATGTAACAGCAAGGCTCAGAAGAGCCAGGAAACTCAGCTCTTAACCCCACTGTGCAGAAAGGGTCAAAACGTGTTTTTCAGCAGAAATAAACATGTTTCTGCAAGTTTGGTCAACCCCTTGTAAGTTATGGGGCAGTACCAGCACCCTTTTAAAAACGTGTTTTTCAGCCATAAATAAACGCGTTTTTTCAGACAACTGAATCCCCATGTAACAGCAAAACTCAGAAGAGCCCACACACTCAGATCTTAACCCCAGTGTGCAGAAAGGGTCAAAACGTGTTTTTCAGCAGAAATAAACATGTTTCTGCAAGTTTGGTCAACCCCATGTAAGTTATGGGGCAGTAACAGCACCCTTTTCAAAACGTGTTTTTCAGCCCGAAATAAACGCGTTTTTTCAGACAACTGAATCCCCATGTAACAGCAAAACTCAGAAGAGCCCACACACTCAGATCTTAACCCCAGTGTGCAGAAAGGGTCAAAACGTGTTTTTCAGCAGAAATAAACATGTTTCTGCAAGTTTGGTCAACCCCATGTAAGTTATGGGGCAGTAACAGCACCCTTTTCAAAACGTGTTTTTCAGCCCGAAATAAACGCGTTTTTTCAGACAACTGAATCCCCATGTAACAGCAAAACTCAGAAGAGCCCACACACTCAGATCTTAACCCCACTGTGCAAAAAGGGTCAAAACGTGTTTTTCAGCAGAAATAAATATGTTTCTGCAAGTTTGGTCAACCCCATGTAATTTAAGGGGCAGTAACAGCACCCTTTTCAAAACGTGTTTTTCAGCCCGAAATAAACGCGTTTTTTCAGACAACTGAATCCTCATGTAACAGCAAGGCTCAGAAGAGCCCACACACTCAGATCTTAACCCCAGTGTGCAGAAAGTGTCAAAACGTGTTTTTCAGCAGAAATAAACATGTTTCTGCAAGTTTGGTCAACCCCATGTAAGTTAAGGGGCAGTAACAGCACACTTTTCAAAACGTGTTTTTCAGCCCGAAATAAACGCGTTTTTTCAGACAACTGAATCCCCATGTAACAGCAAAACTCAGAAGAGCCCACACACTCAGATCTTAACCCCAGTGTGCAGAAAGGGTCAAAACGTGTTTTTCAGCAGAAATAAACATGTTTCTGCAAGTTTGGTCAACCCCATGTAAGTTATGGGGCAGTAACAGCACCCTTTTCAAAACGTGTTTTTCAGCCCGAAATAAACGCGTTTTTTCAGACAACTGAATCCCCATGTAACAGCAAAACTCAGAAGAGCCCACACACTCAGATCTTAACCCCAGTGTGCAGAAAGGGTCAAAACGTGTTTTTCAGCAGAAATAAACATGTTTCTGCAAGTTTGGTCAACCCCATGTAAGTTATGGGGCAGTAACAGCACCCTTTTCAAAACGTGTTTTTCAGCCCGAAATAAACGCGTTTTTTCAGACAACTGAATCCCCATGTAACAGCAAAACTCAGAAGAGCCCACACACTCAGATCTTAACCCCAGTGTGCAGAAAGGGTCAAAACGTGTTTTTCAGCAGAAATAAACATGTTTCTGCAAGTTTGGTCAACCCCATGTAAGTTATGGGGCAGTACCAGCACCCTTTTAAAAATGTGTTTTTCAGCCCAAAATAAACGCTTTTTTTCAGACAACTGAATCCCCAAGTAACAGCAAGTCTCAGAAGAGCCCACACACTCAGCTCTTAACCCCAGTGTGCAGAAAGGGTCAAAACGTGTTTTTCAGCAGAAATAAACATGTTTCTGCAAGTTTGGTCAACCCCATGTAAGTTATGGGGCAGTAACAGCACCCTTTTCAAAACGTGTTTTTCAGCCCGAAATAAACACGTTTTTTCAGACAACTGAATCCCCATGTAAATGCAAGGCTCAGAAGAGCCCACACCCTCAGCTCTTAACCCCAGTGTGCAGAAAGGGTCAAAACGTGTTTTTCAGCAGAAATAAACATGTTTCTGCAAGTTTGGTCAACCCCATGTAAGTTATGGGGCAGGAACAGCACCCTTTTCAAAACGTGTTTTTCAGCCCGAAATAAACGCGTTTTTTCAGACAACTGAATCCCCATGTAACAGCAAAACTCAGAAGAGCCCACACACTCAGATCTTAACCCCACTGTGCAAAAAGGGTCAAAACGTGTTTTTCAGCAGAAATAAACATGTTTCTGCAAGTTTGGTCAACCCCATGTAATTTAAGGGGCAGTAACAGCACCCTTTTCAAAACGTGTTTTTCAGCCCGAAATAAACGCGTTTTTTCAGACAACTGAATCCCCATGTAACAGCAAAACTCAGAAGAGCCCACACACTCAGATCTTAACCCCACTGTGCAAAAAGGGTCAAAACGTGTTTTTCAGCAGAAATAAACATGTTTCTGCAAGTTTGGTCAACCCCATGTAATTTAAGGGGCAGTAACAGCACCCTTTTCAAAACGTGTTTTTCAGCCCGAAATAAACGCGTTTTTTCAGACAACTGAATCCCCATGTAACAGCAAAACTCAGAAGAGCCCACACACTCAGATCTTAACCCCAGTGTGCAGAAAGGGTCAAAACGTGTTTTTCAGCAGAAATAAACATGTTTCTGCAAGTTTGGTCAACCCCATGTAAGTTATGGGGCATTAACAGCACCCTTTTCAAAACGTGTTTTTCAGCCCGAAATAAACGCGTTTTTTCAGACAACTGAATCCCCATGTAACAGCAAGGCTCAGAAGAGCCCACACACTCAGATCTTAACCCCAGTGTGCAGAAAGGGTCAAAACGTGTTTTTCAGCAGAAATAAACATGTTTCTGCAAGTTTGGTCAACCCCATGTAAGTTATGGGGCAGTAACAGCACCCTTTTCAAAACGTGTTTTTCAGCCCGAAATAAACGCGTTTTTTCAGACAACTGAATCCCCATGTAACAGCAAAACTCAGAAGAGCCCACACACTCAGATCTTAACCCCAGTGTGCAGAAAGGGTCAAAACGTGTTTTTCAGCAGAAATAAACATGTTTCTGCAAGTTTGGTCAACCCCATGTAAGTTATGGGGCAGTACCAGCACCCTTTTAAAAACGTGTTTTTCAGCCCAAAATAAACGCTTTTTTTCAGACAACTGAATCCCCAAGTAACAGCAAGTCTCAGAAGAGCCCACACACTCAGCTCTTAACCCCAGTGTGCAGAAAGGGTCAAAACGTGTTTTTCAGCAGAAATAAACATGTTTCTGCAAGTTTGGTCAACCCCATGTAAGTTATGGGGCAGTAACAGCACCCTTTTCAAAACGTGTTTTTCAGCCCGAAATAAACACGTTTTTTCAGACAACTGAATCCCCATGTAAATGCAAGGCTCAGAAGAGCCCACACCCTCAGCTCTTAACCCCAGTGTGCAGAAAGGGTCAAAACGTGTTTTTCAGCAGAAATAAACATGTTTCTGCAAGTTTGGTCAACCCCATGTAAGTTATGGGGCCGGAACAGCACCCTTTTCAAAACGTGTTTTTCAGCCCGAAATAAACGCGTTTTTTCAGACAACTGAATCCCCATGTAACAGCAAAACTCAGAAGAGCCCACACACTCAGATCTTAACCCCAGTGTGCAGAAAGGGTCAAAACGTGTTTTTCAGCAGAAATAAACATGTTTCTGCAAGTTTGGTCAACCCCATGTAAGTTATGGGGCAGTAACAGCACCCTTTTCAAAACGTGTTTTTCAGCACGAAATAAACGCGTTTTTTCAGACAACTGAATCCCCATGTAACAGCAAGGCTCAGAAGAGCCCACACACTCAGATCTTAACCCCAGTGTGCAGAAAGTGTCAAAACGTGTTTTTCAGCAGAAAGAAACATGTTTCTGCAAGTTTGGTCAACCCCATGTAAGTTAAGGGACAGTAACAGCACACTTTTCAAAACGTGTTTTTCAGCCCGAAATAAACGCGTTTTTTCAGACAACTGAATCCCCATGTAACAGCAAAACTCAGAAGAGCCCACACACTCAGATCTTAACCCCAGTGTGCAGAAAGGGTCAAAACGTGTTTTTCAGCAGAAATAAACATGTTTCTGCAAGTTTGGTCAACCCCATGTAAGTTATGGGGCAGTAACAGCACCCTTTTCAAAACGTGTTTTTCAGCCCGAAATAAACGCGTTTTTTCAGACAACTGAATCCCCATGTAACAGCAAAACTCAGAAGAGCCCACACACTCAGATCTTAACCCCAGTGTGCAGAAAGGGTCAAAACGTGTTTTTCAGCAGAAATAAACATGTTTCTGCAAGTTTGGTCAACCCCATGTAAGTTATGGGGCAGTAACAGCACCCTTTTCAAAACGTGTTTTTCAGCCCGAAATAAACGCGTTTTTTCAGACAACTGAATCCCCATGTAACAGCAAGGCTCAGAAGAGCCCACACCCTCAGCTCTTAACCCCAGTGTGCAGAAAGGGTCAAAACGTGTTTTTCAGCAGAAATAAACATGTTTCTGCAAGTTTGGTCAACCCCATGTAAGTTATGGGGCAGGAACAGCACCCTTTTCAAAACGTGTTTTTCAGCCCGAAATAAACGCGTTTTTTCAGACAACTGAATCCCCATGTAACAGCAAAACTCAGAAGAGCCCACACACTCAGATCTTAACCCCAGTGTGCAGAAAGGGTCAAAACGTGTTTTTCAGCAGAAATAAACATGTTTCTGCAAGTTTGGTCAACCCCATGTAAGTTATGGGGCAGTAACAGCACCCTTTTCAAAACGTGTTTTTCAGCCCAAAATAAACGCGTTTTTTCAGACAACTGAATCCCCATGTAACAGCAAAACTCAGAAGAGCCCACACACTCAGATCTTAACCCCAGTGTGCAGAAAGGGTCAAAACGTGTTTTTCAGCAGAAATAAACATGTTTCTGCAAGTTTGGTCAACCCCATGTAAGTTATGGGGCAGTAACAGCACCCTTTTCAAAACGTGTTTTTCAGCACGAAATAAACGCGTTTTTTCAGACAACTGAATCCCCATGTAACAGCAAGGCTCAGAAGAGCCCACACACTCAGCTCTTAACCCCACTGTGCAGAAAGGGTCAAAACGTGTTTTTCAGCAGAAATAAATATGTTTCTGCAAGTTTGGTCAACCCCATGTAAGTTATGGGGCAGTACCAGCACCCTTTGAAAAACGTGTTTTTCAGCCCGAAATAAACGCTTTTTTTCAGACAACTGAATCCCCAAGTAACAGCAAGTCTCAGAAGAGCCCACACACTCAGCTCTTAACCCCAGTGTGCAGAAAGGGTCAAAACGTGTTTTTCAGCAGAAATAAACATGTTTCTGCAAGTTTGGTCAACCCCATGTAAGTTATGGGGCAGTAACAGCACCCTTTTCAAAACGTGTTTTTCAGCCCGAAATAAACGCGTTTTTTCAGACAACTGAATCCCCATGTAACAGCAAGGCTCAGAAGAGCCAGGAAACTCAGCTCTTAACCCCACTGTGCAGAAAGGGTCAAAACGTGTTTTTCAGCAGAAATAAACATGTTTCTGCAAGTTTGGTCAACCCCTTGTAAGTTATGGGGCAGTACCAGCACCCTTTTAAAAACGTGTTTTTCAGCCATAAATAAACGCGTTTTTTCAGACAACTGAATCCCCATGTAACAGCAAAACTCAGAAGAGCCCACACACTCAGATCTTAACCCCAGTGTGCAGAAAGGGTCAAAACGTGTTTTTCAGCAGAAATAAACATGTTTCTGCAAGTTTGGTCAACCCCATGTAAGTTATGGGGCAGTAACAGCACCCTTTTCAAAACGTGTTTTTCAGCCCGAAATAAACGCGTTTTTTCAGACAACTGAATCCCCATGTAACAGCAAAACTCAGAAGAGCCCACACACTCAGATCTTAACCCCAGTGTGCAGAAAGGGTCAAAACGTGTTTTTCAGCAGAAATAAACATGTTTCTGCAAGTTTGGTCAACCCCATGTAAGTTATGGGGCAGTAACAGCACCCTTTTCAAAACGTGTTTTTCAGCCCGAAATAAACGCGTTTTTTCAGACAACTGAATCCCCATGTAACAGCAAAACTCAGAAGAGCCCACACACTCAGATCTTAACCCCACTGTGCAAAAAGGGTCAAAACGTGTTTTTCAGCAGAAATAAACATGTTTCTGCAAGTTTGGTCAACCCCATGTAATTTAAGGGGCAGTAACAGCACCCTTTTCAAAACGTGTTTTTCAGCCCGAAATAAACGCGTTTTTTCAGACAACTGAATCCTCATGTAACAGCAAGGCTCAGAAGAGCCCACACACTCAGATCTTAACCCCAGTGTGCAGAAAGTGTCAAAACGTGTTTTTCAGCAGAAATAAACATGTTTCTGCAAGTTTGGTCAACCCCATGTAAGTTAAGGGGCAGTAACAGCACACTTTTCAAAACGTGTTTTTCAGCCCGAAATAAACGCGTTTTTTCAGACAACTGAATCCCCATGTAACAGCAAAACTCAGAAGAGCCCACACACTCAGATCTTAACCCCAGTGTGCAGAAAGGGTCAAAACGTGTTTTTCAGCAGAAATAAACATGTTTCTGCAAGTTTGGTCAACCCCATGTAAGTTATGGGGCAGTAACAGCACCCTTTTCAAAACGTGTTTTTCAGCCCGAAATAAACGCGTTTTTTCAGACAACTGAATCCCCATGTAACAGCAAAACTCAGAAGAGCCCACACACTCAGATCTTAACCCCAGTGTGCAGAAAGGGTCAAAACGTGTTTTTCAGCAGAAATAAACATGTTTCTGCAAGTTTGGTCAACCCCATGTAAGTTATGGGGCAGTAACAGCACCCTTTTCAAAACGTGTTTTTCAGCACGAAATAAACGCGTTTTTTCAGACAACTGAATCCCCATGTAACAGCAAGGCTCAGAAGAGCCCACACACTCAGCTCTTAACCCCACTGTGCAGAAAGGGTCAAAACGTGTTTTTCAGCAGAAATAAACATGTTTCTGCAAGTTTGGTCAACCCCATGTAAGTTATAGGGCAGGAACAGTACCCTTTTCAAAACGTGTTTTTCAGCCCGAAATAAACGCGTTTTTTCAGACAACTGAATCCCCATGTAACAGCAAAACTCAGAAGAGCCCACACACTCAGATCTTAACCCCACTGTGCAAAAAGGGTCAAAACGTGTTTTTCAGCAGAAATAAACATGTTTCTGCAAGTTTGGTCAACCCCATGTAATTTAAGGGGCAGTAACAGCACCCTTTTCAAAACGTGTTTTTCAGCCCGAAATAAACGCGTTTTTTCAGACAACTGAATCCCCATGTAACAGCAAAACTCAGAAGAGCCCACACACTCAGCTCTTAACCCCAGTGTGCAGAAAGGGTCAAAACGTGTTTTTCAGCAGAAATAAACATGTTTCTGCAAGTTTGGTCAACCCCATGTAAGTTATGGGGCAGTAACAGCACCCTTTTCAAAACGTGTTTTTCAGCCCGAAATAAACACGTTTTTTCAGACAACTGAATCCCCATGTAAATGCAAGGCTCAGAAGAGCCCACACCCTCAGCTCTTAACCCCAGTGTGCAGAAAGGGTCAAAACGTGTTTTTCAGCAGAAATAAACATGTTTCTGCAAGTTTGGTCAACCCCATGTAAGTTATGGGGCAGGAACAGCACCCTTTTCAAAACGTGTTTTTCAGCCCGAAATAAACGCGTTTTTTCAGACAACTGAATCCCCATGTAACAGCAAAACTCAGAAGAGCCCACACACTCAGATCTTAACCCCACTGTGCAAAAAGGGTCAAAACGTGTTTTTCAGCAGAAATAAACATGTTTCTGCAAGTTTGGTCAACCCCATGTAATTTAAGGGGCAGTAACAGCACCCTTTTCAAAACGTGTTTTTCAGCCCGAAATAAACGCGTTTTTTCAGACAACTGAATCCCCATGTAACAGCAAAACTCAGAAGAGCCCACACACTCAGATCTTAACCCCACTGTGCAAAAAGGGTCAAAACGTGTTTTTCAGCAGAAATAAACATGTTTCTGCAAGTTTGGTCAACCCCATGTAATTTAAGGGGCATTAACAGCACCCTTTTCAAAACGTGTTTTTCAGCCCGAAATAAACGCGTTTTTTCAGACAACTGAATCCCCATGTAACAGCAAGGCTCAGAAGAGCCCACACACTCAGATCTTAACCCCAGTGTGCAGAAAGGGTCAAAACGTGTTTTTCAGCAGAAATAAACATGTTTCTGCAAGTTTGGTCAACCCCATGTAAGTTATGGGGCAGTAACAGCACCCTTTTCAAAACGTGTTTTTCAGCCCGAAATAAACGCGTTTTTTCAGACAACTGAATCCCCATGTAACAGCAAAACTCAGAAGAGCCCACACACTCAGATCTTAACCCCAGTGTGCAGAAAGGGTCAAAACGTGTTTTTCAGCAGAAATAAACATGTTTCTGCAAGTTTGGTCAACCCCATGTAAGTTATGGGGCAGTACCAGCACCCTTTTAAAAACGTGTTTTTCAGCCCAAAATAAACGCTTTTTTTCAGACAACTGAATCCCCAAGTAACAGCAAGTCTCAGAAGAGCCCACACACTCAGCTCTTAACCCCAGTGTGCAGAAAGGGTCAAAACGTGTTTTTCAGCAGAAATAAACATGTTTCTGCAAGTTTGGTCAACCCCATGTAAGTTATGGGGCAGTAACAGCACCCTTTTCAAAACGTGTTTTTCAGCCCGAAATAAACACGTTTTTTCAGACAACTGAATCCCCATGTAAATGCAAGGCTCAGAAGAGCCCACACCCTCAGCTCTTAACCCCAGTGTGCAGAAAGGGTCAAAACGTGTTTTTCAGCAGAAATAAACATGTTTCTGCAAGTTTGGTCAACCCCATGTAATTTAAGGGGCAGTAACAGCACCCTTTTCAAAACGTGTTTTTCAGCCCGAAATAAACGCGTTTTTTCAGACAACTGAATCCCCATGTAACAGCAAAACTCAGAAGAGCCCACACACTCAGATCTTAACCCCACTGTGCAAAAAGGGTCAAAACGTGTTTTTCAGCAGAAATAAACATGTTTCTGCAAGTTTGGTCAACCCCATGTAATTTAAGGGGCAGTAACAGCACCCTTTTCAAAACGTGTTTTTCAGCCTGAAATAAACGCGTTTTTTCAGACAACTGAATCCCCATGTAAATGCAAGGCTCAGAAGAGCCCACACCCTCAGATCTTAACCCCAGTGTGCAGAAAGGGTCAAAACGTGTTTTTCAGCAGAAATAAACATGTTTCTGCAAGTTTGGTCAACCCCATGTAAGTTATGGGGCAGTACCAGCACCCTTTGAAAAACGTGTTTTTCAGCCCGAAATAAACGCTTTTTTTCAGACAACTGAATCCCCAAGTAACAGCAAATCTCAGAAGAGCCCACACACTCAGCTCTTAACCCCAGTGTGCAGAAAGGGTCAAAACGTGTTTTTCAGCAGAAATAAACATGTTTCTGCAACTTTGGTCAACCCCATGTAAGTTATGGGGCAGTAACAGCACCCTTTTCAAAACGTGTTTTTCAGCCCGAAATAAACGCGTTTTTTCAGACAACTGAATCCCCATGTAACAGCAAGGCTCAGAAGAGCCCACACCCTCAGCCTTAACCCCAGTGTGCAGAAAGGGTCAAAACGTGTTTTTCAGCAGAAATAAACATGTTTCTGCAAGTTTGGTCAACCCCATGTAAGTTATGGGGCAGGAACAGCACCCTTTTCAAAACGTGTTTTTCAGCCCGAAATAAACGCGTTTTTTCAGACAACTGAATCCCCATGTAACAGCAAAACTCAGAAGAGCCCACACACTCAGATCTTAACCCCACTGTGCAAAAAGGGTCAAAACGTGTTTTTCAGCAGAAATAAACATGTTTCTGCAAGTTTGGTCAACCCCATGTAATTTAAGGGGCAGTAACAGCACCCTTTTCAAAACGTGTTTTTCAGCCCGAAATAAACGCGTTTTTTCAGACAACTGAATCCCCATGTAACAGCAAAACTCAGAAGAGCCCACACACTCAGATCTTAACCCCACTGTGCAAAAAGGGTCAAAACGTGTTTTTCAGCAGAAATAAACATGTTTCTGCAAGTTTGGTCAACCCCATGTAATTTAAGGGGCAGTAACAGCACCCTTTTCAAAACGTGTTTTTCAGCCCGAAATAAACGCGTTTTTTCAGACAACTGAATCCCCATGTAACAGCAAAACTCAGAAGAGCCCACACACTCAGATCTTAACCCCAGTGTGCAGAAAGGGTCAAAACGTGTTTTTCAGCAGAAATAAACATGTTTCTGCAAGTTTGGTCAACCCCATGTAAGTTATGGGGCATTAACAGCACCCTTTTCAAAACGTGTTTTTCAGCCCGAAATAAACGCGTTTTTTCAGACAACTGAATCCCCATGTAACAGCAAGGCTCAGAAGAGCCCACACACTCAGATCTTAACCCCAGTGTGCAGAAAGGGTCAAAACGTGTTTTTCAGCAGAAATAAACATGTTTCTGCAAGTTTGGTCAACCCCATGTAAGTTATGGGGCAGTAACAGCACCCTTTTCAAAACGTGTTTTTCAGCCCGAAATAAACGCGTTTTTTCAGACAACTGAATCCCCATGTAACAGCAAAACTCAGAAGAGCCCACACACTCAGATCTTAACCCCAGTGTGCAGAAAGGGTCAAAACGTGTTTTTCAGCAGAAATAAACATGTTTCTGCAAGTTTGGTCAACCCCATGTAAGTTATGGGGCAGTACCAGCACCCTTTTAAAAACGTGTTTTTCAGCCCAAAATAAACGCTTTTTTTCAGACAACTGAATCCCCAAGTAACAGCAAGTCTCAAAAGAGCCCACACACTCAGCTCTTAACCCCAGTGTGCAGAAAGGGTCAAAACGTGTTTTTCAGCAGAAATAAACATGTTTCTGCAAGTTTGGTCAACCCCATGTAAGTTATGGGGCAGTAACAGCACCCTTTTCAAAACGTGTTTTTCAGCCCGAAATAAACACGTTTTTTCAGACAACTGAATCCCCATGTAAATGCAAGGCTCAGAAGAGCCCACACCCTCAGCTCTTAACCCCAGTGTGCAGAAAGGGTCAAAACGTGTTTTTCAGCAGAAATAAACATGTTTCTGCAAGTTTGGTCAACCCCATGTAAGTTATGGGGCAGGAACAGCACCCTTTTCAAAACGTGTTTTTCAGCCCGAAATAAACGCGTTTTTTCAGACAACTGAATCCCCATGTAACAGCAAAACTCAGAAGAGCCCACACACTCAGATCTTAACCCCAGTGTGCAGAAAGGGTCAAAACGTGTTTTTCAGCAGAAATAAACATGTTTCTGCAAGTTTGGTCAACCCCATGTAAGTTATGGGGCAGTACCAGCACCCTTTTAAAAACGTGTTTTTCAGCCTGAAATAAACTCTTTTTTTCAGACAACTGAATCCCCAAGTAACAGCAAGTCTCAGAAGAGCCCACACACTCAGCTCTTAACCCCAGTGTGCAGAAAGGGTCAAAACGTGTTTTTCAGCAGAAATAAACATGTTTCTGCAAGTTTGGTCAACCCCATGTAAGTTATGGGCAGTACCAGCACCCTTTGAAAAACGTGTTCTTCAGCCCGAAATAAACGCTTTTTTTCAGACAACTGAATCCCCAAGTAACAGCAAATCTCAGAAGAGCCCACACACTCAGCTCTTAACCCCAGTGTGCAGAAAGGGTCAAAACGTGTTTTTCAGCAGAAATAAACATGTTTCTGCAACTTTGGTCAACCCCATGTAAGTTATGGGGCAGTAACAGCACCCTTTTCAAAACGTGTTTTTCAGCCCGAAATAAACGCGTTTTTTCAGACAACTGAATCCCCATGTAACAGCAAGGCTCAGAAGAGCCCACACCCTCAGCCTTAACCCCAGTGTGCAGAAAGGGTCAAAACGTGTTTTTCAGCAGAAATAAACATGTTTCTGCAAGTTTGGTCAACCCCATGTAAGTTATGGGGCAGGAACAGCACCCTTTTCAAAACGTGTTTTTCAGCCCGAAATAAACGCGTTTTTTCAGACAACTGAATCCCCATGTAACAGCAAAACTCAGAAGAGCCCACACACTCAGATCTTAACCCCACTGTGCAAAAAGGGTCAAAACGTGTTTTTCAGCAGAAATAAACATGTTTCTGCAAGTTTGGTCAACCCCATGTAATTTAAGGGGCAGTAACAGCACCCTTTTCAAAACGTGTTTTTCAGCCCGAAATAAACGCGTTTTTTCAGACAACTGAATCCCCATGTAACAGCAAAACTCAGAAGAGCCCACACACTCAGATCTTAACCCCACTGTGCAAAAAGGGTCAAAACGTGTTTTTCAGCAGAAATAAACATGTTTCTGCAAGTTTGGTCAACCCCATGTAATTTAAGGGGCAGTAACAGCACCCTTTTCAAAACGTGTTTTTCAGCCCGAAATAAACGCGTTTTTTCAGACAACTGAATCCCCATGTAACAGCAAAACTCAGAAGAGCCCACACACTCAGATCTTAACCCCAGTGTGCAGAAAGGGTCAAAACGTGTTTTTCAGCAGAAATAAACATGTTTCTGCAAGTTTGGTCAACCCCATGTAAGTTATGGGGCATTAACAGCACCCTTTTCAAAACGTGTTTTTCAGCCCGAAATAAACGCGTTTTTTCAGACAACTGAATCCCCATGTAACAGCAAGGCTCAGAAGAGCCCACACACTCAGATCTTAACCCCAGTGTGCAGAAAGGGTCAAAACGTGTTTTTCAGCAGAAATAAACATGTTTCTGCAAGTTTGGTCAACCCCATGTAAGTTATGGGGCAGTAACAGCACCCTTTTCAAAACGTGTTTTTCAGCCCGAAATAAACGCGTTTTTTCAGACAACTGAATCCCCATGTAACAGCAAAACTCAGAAGAGCCCACACACTCAGATCTTAACCCCAGTGTGCAGAAAGGGTCAAAACGTGTTTTTCAGCAGAAATAAACATGTTTCTGCAAGTTTGGTCAACCCCATGTAAGTTATGGGGCAGTACCAGCACCCTTTTAAAAACGTGTTTTTCAGCCCAAAATAAACGCGTTTTTTCAGACAACTGAATCCCCAAGTAACAGCAAGTCTCAGAAGAGCCCACACACTCAGCTCTTAACCCCAGTGTGCAGAAAGGGTCAAAACGTGTTTTTCAGCAGAAATAAACATGTTTCTGCAAGTTTGGTCAACCCCATGTAAGTTATGGGGCAGTAACAGCACCCTTTTCAAAACGTGTTTTTCAGCCCGAAATAAACACGTTTTTTCAGACAACTGAATCCCCATGTAAATGCAAGGCTCAGAAGAGCCCACACCCTCAGCTCTTAACCCCAGTGTGCAGAAAGGGTCAAAACGTGTTTTTCAGCAGAAATAAACATGTTTCTGCAAGTTTGGTCAACCCCATGTAAGTTATGGGGCAGGAACAGCACCCTTTTCAAAACGTGTTTTTCAGCCCGAAATAAACGCGTTTTTTCAGACAACTGAATCCCCATGTAACAGCAAAACTCAGAAGAGCCCACACACTCAGATCTTAACCCCACTGTGCAAAAAGGGTCAAAACGTGTTTTTCAGCAGAAATAAACATGTTTCTGCAAGTTTGGTCAACCCCATGTAATTTAAGGGGCAGTAACAGCACCCTTTTCAAAACGTGTTTTTCAGCCCGAAATAAACGCGTTTTTTCAGACAACTGAATCCCCATGTAACAGCAAAACTCAGAAGAGCCCACACACTCAGATCTTAACCCCACTGTGCAAAAAGGGTCAAAACGTGTTTTTCAGCAGAAATAAACATGTTTCTGCAAGTTTGGTCAACCCCATGTAATTTAAGGGGCAGTAACAGCACCCTTTTCAAAACGTGTTTTTCAGCCCGAAATAAACGCGTTTTTTCAGACAACTGAATCCCCATGTAACAGCAAAACTCAGAAGAGCCCACACACTCAGATCTTAACCCCAGTGTGCAGAAAGGGTCAAAACGTGTTTTTCAGCAGAAATAAACATGTTTCTGCAAGTTTGGTCAACCCCATGTAAGTTATGGGGCATTAACAGCACCCTTTTCAAAACGTGTTTTTCAGCCCGAAATAAACGCGTTTTTTCAGACAACTGAATCCCCATGTAACAGCAAGGCTCAGAAGAGCCCACACACTCAGATCTTAACCCCAGTGTGCAGAAAGGGTCAAAACGTGTTTTTCAGCAGAAATAAACATGTTTCTGCAAGTTTGGTCAACCCCATGTAAGTTATGGGGCAGTAACAGCACCCTTTTCAAAACGTGTTTTTCAGCCCGAAATAAACGCGTTTTTTCAGACAACTGAATCCCCATGTAACAGCAAAACTCAGAAGAGCCCACACACTCAGATCTTAACCCCAGTGTGCAGAAAGGGTCAAAACGTGTTTTTCAGCAGAAATAAACATGTTTCTGCAAGTTTGGTCAACCCCATGTAAGTTATGGGGCAGTACCAGCACCCTTTTAAAAACGTGTTTTTCAGCCCAAAATAAACGCTTTTTTTCAGACAACTGAATCCCCAAGTAACAGCAAGTCTCAGAAGAGCCCACACACTCAGCTCTTAACCCCAGTGTGCAGAAAGGGTCAAAACGTGTTTTTCAGCAGAAATAAACATGTTTCTGCAAGTTTGGTCAACCCCATGTAAGTTATGGGGCAGTAACAGCACCCTTTTCAAAACGTGTTTTTCAGCCCGAAATAAACACGTTTTTTCAGACAACTGAATCCCCATGTAAATGCAAGGCTCAGAAGAGCCCACACCCTCAGCTCTTAACCCCAGTGTGCAGAAAGGGTCAAAACGTGTTTTTCAGCAGAAATAAACATGTTTCTGCAAGTTTGGTCAACCCCATGTAAGTTATGGGGCAGGAACAGCACCCTTTTCAAAACGTGTTTTTCAGCCCGAAATAAACGCGTTTTTTCAGACAACTGAATCCCCATGTAACAGCAAAACTCAGAAGAGCCCACACACTCAGATCTTAACCCCAGTGTGCAGAAAGGGTCAAAACGTGTTTTTCAGCAGAAATAAACATGTTTCTGCAAGTTTGGTCAACCCCATGTAAGTTATGGGGCAGTACCAGCACCCTTTTAAAAACGTGTTTTTCAGCCTGAAATAAACTCTTTTTTTCAGACAACTGAATCCCCAAGTAACAGCAAGTCTCAGAAGAGCCCACACACTCAGCTCTTAACCCCAGTGTGCAGAAAGGGTCAAAACGTGTTTTTCAGCAGAAATAAACATGTTTCTGCAACTTTGGTCAACCCCATGTAAGTTATGGGGCAGTAACAGCACCCTTTTCAAAACGTGTTTTTCAGCCCGAAATAAACGCGTTTTTTCAGACAACTGAATCCCCATGTAACAGCAAAACTCAGAAGAGCCCACACACTCAGATCTTAACCCCACTGTGCAAAAAGGGTCAAAACGTGTTTTTCAGCAGAAATAAACATGTTTCTGCAAGTTTGGTCAACCCCATGTAAGTTATGGGGCAGTAACAGCACCCTTTTCAAAACGTGTTTTTCAGCCCGAAATAAACGCGTTTTTTCAGACAACTGAATCCCCATGTAACAGCAAGGCTCAGAAGAGCCCACACCCTCAGCTCTTAACCCCAGTGTGCAGAAAGGGTCAAAACGTGTTTTTCAGCAGAAATAAACATGTTTCTGCAAGTTTGGTCAACCCCATGTAAGTTATGGGGCAGGAACAGCACCCTTTTCAAAACGTGTTTTTCAGCCCGAAATAAACGCGTTTTTTCAGACAACTGAATCCCCATGTAACAGCAAAACTCAGAAGAGCCCACACACTCAGATCTTAACCCCAGTGTGCAGAAAGGGTCAAAACGTGTTTTTCAGCAGAAATAAACATGTTTCTGCAAGTTTGGTCAACCCCATGTAAGTTATGGGGCAGTAACAGCACACTTTTCAAAATGTGTTTTTCAGCCCGAAATAAACGCGTTTTTTCAGACAACTGAATCAACATGTAACAGCAAGTCTCAGAAGAGCCCACACACTCAGCTCTTAACCCCAGTGTGCAAAAAGTGTCAAAACGTGTTTTCCAGCAGAAATAAACATGTTTCTGCAAGTTTGGTCAACCCCATGTAAGTTATGGGGCAGAAACAGCACACTTTTCAAAACGTGTTTTTCAGCCCGAAATTAACGCGTTTTTTCAGACAACTGAATCAACATGTAACAGCAAGGCTCAGAAGAGCCCACACTCTCAGCTCTTAACCCAGGTGTGCAGAAAGGGTCAAAACGTGTTTTTCAGCAGAAATATACATGTTTCTGCAAGTTTGGTCAACCCCATGTAAGTTATGGGGCAGTAACAGCATTCTTTTCAAAACGTGTTTTTCAGGCCGAAATAAACGCGTTTTTTCAGACAACTGAATCAACATGTAACAGCAAGGCTCAGAAAAGTCCACACACTCAGCTCTTAATCCCAGTGTGCAGAAAGGGTCAAAACGTGTTTTTCAGCAGAAATAAACATGTTTCTGCAAGTTTGGTCAACCCCATGTAAATTATGGGGCAGTAACAGCACCCTTTCAAAACGTGTTTTTCAGCCCGAAATAAACGCGTTTTTTCAGACAACTGAATCCCCATGTAACAGCAAGGCTCAGAAGAGCCCATACATTCAGCTCTTAACCCCAGTGTGCAGAAAGGGTCAAAACGTGTTTTTCAGCAGAAATAAACATGTTTCTGCAAGTTTTGTCAACCCCATGTAAGTAATGGGGCAGGAACAGCACCCTTTTCAAAACGTGTTTTTCAGCCCGAAATAAACGCGTTTTTTCAGACAACTGAATCCCCATGTAACAGCAAAACTCAGAAGAGCCCACACACTCAGATCTTAACCCCAGTGTGCAGAAAGGGTCAAAACGTGTTTTTCAGCAGAAATAAACATGTTTCTGCAAGTTTGGTCAACCCCATGTAAGTTATGGGGCAGTAACAGCACCCTATTCAAAACGTGTTTTTCAGCACGAAATAAACGCGTTTTTTCAGACAACTGAATCCCCATGTAACAGCAAGGCTCAGAAGAGCCCACAGACTCAGCTCTTAACCCCACTGTGCAAAAAGGGTCAAAACGTGTTTTTCAGCAGAAATAAACATGTTTCTGCAAGTTTGGTCAACCCCATGTAAGTTATGGGGCAGTAACAGCACCCTTTTCAAAACGTGTTTTTCAGCCCGAAATAAACACGTTTTTTCAGACAACTGAATCCCCATGTAAATGCAAGGCTCAGAAGAGCCCACACCCTCAGCTCTTAACCCCAGTGTGCAGAAAGGGTCAAAACGTGTTTTTCAGCAGAAATAAACATGTTTCTGCAAGTTTGGTCAACCCCATGTAAGTTATGGGGCAGGAACAGCACCCTTTTCAAAACGTGTTTTTCAGCCCGAAATAAACGCGTTTTTTCAGACAACTGAATCCCCATGTAACAGCAAAACTCAGAAGAGCCCACACACTCAGATCTTAACCCCAGTGTGCAGAAAGGGTCAAAACGTGTTTTTCAGCAGAAATAAACATGTTTCTGCAAGTTTGGTCAACCCCATGTAAGTTATGGGGCAGTACCAGCACCCTTTTAAAAACGTGTTTTTCAGCCTGAAATAAACTCTTTTTTTCAGACAACTGAATCCCCAAGTAACAGCAAGTCTCAGAAGAGCCCACACACTCAGCTCTTAACCCCAGTGTGCAGAAAGGGTCAAAACGTGTTTTTCAGCAGAAATAAACATGTTTCTGCAACTTTGGTCAACCCCATGTAAGTTATGGGGCAGTAACAGCACCCTTTTCAAAACGTGTTTTTCAGCCCGAAATAAACGCGTTTTTTCAGACAACTGAATCCCCATGTAACAGCAAAACTCAGAAGAGCCCACACACTCAGATCTTAACCCCACTGTGCAAAAATGGTCAAAACGTGTTTTTCAGCAGAAATAAACATGTTTCTGCAAGTTTGGTCAACCCCATGTAAGTTATGGGGCAGTAACAGCACCCTTTTCAAAACGTGTTTTTCAGCCCGAAATAAACGCGTTTTTTCAGACAACTGAATCCCCATGTAACAGCAAGGCTCAGAAGAGCCCACACCCTCAGCTCTTAACCCCAGTGTGCAGAAAGGGTCAAAACGTGTTTTTCAGCAGAAATAAACATGTTTCTGCAAGTTTGGTCAACCCCATGTAAGTTATGGGGCAGGAACAGCACCCTTTTCAAAACGTGTTTTTCAGCCCGAAATAAACGCGTTTTTTCAGACAACTGAATCCCCATGTAACAGCAAAACTCAGAAGAGCCCACACACTCAGATCTTAACCCCAGTGTGCAGAAAGGGTCAAAACGTGTTTTTCAGCAGAAATAAACATGTTTCTGCAAGTTTGGTCAACCCCATGTAAGTTATGGGGCAGTAACAGCACACTTTTCAAAATGTGTTTTTCAGCCCGAAATAAACGCGTTTTTTCAGACAACTGAATCAACATGTAACAGCAAGGCTCAGAAGAGCCCACACCCTCAGCTCTTAACCCCAGTGTGCAGAAAGGGTCAAAACGTGTTTTTCAGCAGAAATAAACATGTTTCTGCAAGTTTGGTCAACCCCATGTAAGTTATGGGGCAGGAACAGCACCCTTTTCAAAACGTGTTTTTCAGCCCGAAATAAACGCGTTTTTTCAGACAACTGAATCCCCATGTAACAGCAAAACTCAGAAGAGCCCACACACTCAGATCTTAACCCCAGTGTGCAGAAAGGGTCAAAACGTGTTTTTCAGCAGAAATAAACATGTTTCTGCAAGTTTGGTCAACCCCATGTAAGTTATGGGGCAGTAACAGCACACTTTTCAAAATGTGTTTTTCAGCCCGAAATAAACGCGTTTTTTCAGACAACTGAATCAACATGTAACAGCAAGTCTCAGAAGAGCCCACACACTCAGCTCTTAACCCCAGTGTGCAAAAAGTGTCAAAACGTGTTTTCCAGCAGAAATAAACATGTTTCTGCAAGTTTGGTCAACCCCATGTAAGTTATGGGGCAGAAACAGCACACTTTTCAAAACGTGTTTTTCAGCCCGAAATTAACGCGTTTTTTCAGACAACTGAATCAACATGTAACAGCAAGGCTCAGAAGAGCCCACACTCTCAGCTCTTAACCCAGGTGTGCAGAAAGGGTCAAAACGTGTTTTTCAGCAGAAATATACATGTTTCTGCAAGTTTGGTCAACCCCATGTAAGTTATGGGGCAGTAACAGCATTCTTTTCAAAACGTGTTTTTCAGGCCGAAATAAACGCGTTTTTTCAGACAACTGAATCAACATGTAACAGCAAGGCTCAGAAAAGTCCACACACTCAGCTCTTAATCCCAGTGTGCAGAAAGGGTCAAAACGTGTTTTTCAGCAGAAATAAACATGTTTCTGCAAGTTTGGTCAACCCCATGTAAATTATGGGGCAGTAACAGCACCCTTTCAAAACGTGTTTTTCAGCCCGAAATAAACGCGTTTTTTCAGACAACTGAATCCCCATGTAACAGCAAGGCTCAGAAGAGCCCATACATTCAGCTCTTAACCCCAGTGTGCAGAAAGGGTCAAAACGTGTTTTTCAGCAGAAATAAACATGTTTCTGCAAGTTTTGTCAACCCCATGTAAGTAATGGGGCAGGAACAGCACCCTTTTCAAAACGTGTTTTTCAGCCCGAAATAAACGCGTTTTTTCAGACAACTGAATCCCCATGTAACAGCAAAACTCAGAAGAGCCCACACACTCAGATCTTAACCCCAGTGTGCAGAAAGGGTCAAAACGTGTTTTTCAGCAGAAATAAACATGTTTCTGCAAGTTTGGTCAACCCCATGTAAGTTATGGGGCAGTAACAGCACCCTATTCAAAACGTGTTTTTCAGCACGAAATAAACGCGTTTTTTCAGACAACTGAATCCCCATGTAACAGCAAGGCTCAGAAGAGCCCACAGACTCAGCTCTTAACCCCACTGTGCAAAAAGGGTCAAAACGTGTTTTTCAGCAGAAATAAACATGTTTCTGCAAGTTTGGTCAACCCCATGTAAGTTATGGGGCAGTAACAGCACCCTTTTCAAAATGTGTTTTTCAGCCCGAAATAAACGCGTTTTTTCAGACAACTGAATCCCCATGTAACAGCAAGGCTCAGGAGAGCCCACACACTCAGCTCTTAACCCCACTGTGCAGAAAGGGTCAAAACGTGTTTTTCAGCATAAATAAACATGTTTCTGCAAGTTTGGTCAACCCCATGTAAGTTATGGGGCAGTACCAGCACCCTTATCAAAACGTGTTTTTCAGCCCGAAATAAACGCTTTTTTTCAGACAACTGAATCCCCAAGTAACAGCAAGTCTCAGAAGAGCCCACACACTCAGCTCTTAACCCCAGTGTGCAGAAAGTGTCAAAACGTGTTTTTCAGCAGAAAGAAACATGTTTCTGCAAGTTTGGTCAACCCCATGTAAGTTAAGGGACAGTAACAGCACACTTTTCAAAACGTGTTTTTCAGCCCGAAATAAACGCGTTTTATCAGACAACTGAATCCCCATGTAACAGCAAAACTCAGAAGAGCCCACACACTCAGATCTTAATCCCAGTGTGCAGAAAGGGTCAAAACGTGTTTTTCAGCAGAAATAAACATGTTTCTGCAAGTTTGGTCAACCCCATGTAAGTTATGGGGCAGTAACAGCACCCTTTTCAAAACGTGTTTTTCAGCCCGAAATAAACGCGTTTTTTCAGACAACTGAATCCCCATGTAACAGCAAAACTCAGAAGAGCCCACACACTCAGATCTTAACCCCAGTGTGCAGAAAGGGTCAAAACGTGTTTTTCAGCAGAAATAAACATGTTTCTGCAAGTTTGGTCAACCCCATGTAAGTTATGGGGCAGTAACAGCACCCTTTTCAAAACGTGTTTTTCAGCCCGAAATAAACGCGTTTTTTCAGACAACTGAATCCCCATGTAACAGCAAAACTCAGAAGAGCCCACACACTCAGATCTTAACCCCAGTGTGCAGAAAGGGTCAAAACGTGTTTTTCAGCAGAAATAAACATGTTTCTGCAAGTTTGGTCAACCCCATGTAAGTTATGGGGCAGTACCAGCACCCTTTTAAAAACGTGTTTTTCAGCCCAAAATAAACGCTTTTTTTCAGACAACTGAATCCCCAAGTAACAGCAAGTCTCAGAAGAGCCCACACACTCAGCTCTTAACCGCAGTGTGCAGAAAGGGTCAAAATGTGTTTTTCAGCAGAAATAAACATGTTTCTGCAAGTTTGGTCAACCCCATGTAAGTTATGGGGCAGTAACAGCACCCTTTTCAAAACGTGTTTTTCAGCCCGAAATAAACGCGTTTTTTCAGACAACTGAATCCCCATGTAACAGCAAGGCTCAGAAGAGCCCACACCCTCAGCGCTTAACCCCAGTGTGCAGAAAGGGTCAAAACGTGTTTTTCAGCAGAAATAAACATGTTTCTGCAAGTTTGGTCAACCCCATGTAAGTTATGGGGCAGGAACAGCACCCTTTTCAAAACGTGTTTTTCAGCCCGAAATAAACGCGTTTTTTCAGACAACTGAATCCCCATGTAACAGCAAAACTCAGAAGAGCCCACACACTCAGATCTTAACCCCAGTGTGCAGAAAGGGTCAAAACGTGTTTTTCAGCAGAAATAAACATGTTTCTGCAAGTTTGGTCAACCCCATGTAAGTTATGGGGCAGTAACAGCACCCTTTTCAAAACGTGTTTTTCAGCACGAAATAAACGCGTTTTTTCAGACAACTGAATCCCCATGTAATAGTAAGGCTCAGGAGAGCCCACACACTCAGCTCTTAACCCCACTGTGCAGAAAGGGTCAAAACGTGTTTTTCAGCATAAATAAACATGTTTCTGCAAGTTTGGTCAACCCCATGTAAGTTAAGGGGCAGTACCAGCACCCTTTTAAAAACGTGTTTTTCAGCCTGAAATAAACTCTTTTTTTCAGACAACTGAATCCCCAAGTAACAGCAAAACTCAGAAGAGCCCACACACTCAGATCTTAACCCCAGTGTGCAGAAAGGGTCAAAACGTGTTTTTCAGCAGAAATAAACATGTTTCTGCAACTTTGGTCAACCCCATGTAAGTTATGGGGCAGTAACAGCACCCTTTTCAAAACGTGTTTTTCAGCCCGAAATAAACGCGTTTTTTCAGACAACTGAATCCCCATGTATCAGCAAGGCTCAGAAGAGCCCACACCCTCAGCTCTTAACCCCAGTGTGCAGAAAGGGTCAAAACGTGTTTTTCAGCAGAAATAAACATGTTTCTGCAAGTTTGGTCAACCCCATGTAAGTTATGGGGCAGGAACAGCACCCTTTTCAAAACGTGTTTTTCAGCCCGAAATAAACGCGTTTTTTCAGACAACTGAATCCCCATGTAACAGCAAAACTCAGAAGAGCCCACACACTCAGATCTTAACCCCAGTGTGCAGAAAGGGTCAAAACGTGTTTTTCAGAAGAAATAAACATGTTTCTGCAAGTTTGGTCAACCCCATGTAAGTTATGGGGCAGTAACAGCACCCTTTTCAAAACGTTTTTTTCAGCACGAAATAAACGCGTTTTTTCAGACAACTGAATCCCCATGTAACAGCAAGTCTCAGAAGAGCCCACACACTCACCTCTTAACCCCACTGTGCAGAAAGGGTCAAAACGTGTTTTTCAGCAGAAATAAACATGTTTCTGCAAGTTTGGTCTAACCCATGTAAGTTATAGGGCAGTTACAGCACCCTTTTCAAAACGTGTTTTTCAGCCCGAAATAAACGCGTTTTTTCAGACAACTGAATCCCCATGTAACAGCAAAACTCAGAAGAGCCCACACACTCAGATCTTAACCCCAGTGTGCAGAAAGGGTCAGAACGTGTTTTTCAGCAGAAATAAACATGTTTCTGCAAGTTTGGTCAACCCCATGTAAGTTATGGGGAAGTAACAGCACCCTTTTCAAAACGTGTTTTTCAGCCCGAAATAAACGCGTTTTTTCAGACAACTGAATCCCCATGTAACAGCAAAACTCAGAAGAGCCCACACACTCAGATCTTAACCCCAGTGTGCAGAAAGGGTCAAAACGTGTTTTTCAGCAGAAATAAACATGTTTCTGCAAGTTTGGTCAACCCCATGTAAGTTATGGGGCAGTAACAGCACCCTTTTCAAAACGTGTTTTTCAGCCCAAAATAAACGCGTTTTTTCAGACAACTGAATCCCCATGTAACAGCAAGGCTCAGAAGAGCCCACACACTCAGCTCTTAACCCCACTGTGCAGAAAGGGTCAAAACGTGTTTTTCATCAGAAATAAACATGTTTCTGCAAGTTTGGTCAACCCTATGTAAGTTATGGGGCATTAACAGCACACTTTTCAAAACGTGTTTTTCAGCCCGAAATAAACGCGTTTTTTCAGACAACTGAATCCCCATGTAACAGCAAAACTCAGAAGAGCCCACACACTCAGATCTTAACCCCAGTGTGCAGAAAGGGTCAAAACGTGTTTTTCAGCAGAAATAAACATGTTTCTGCAAGTTTGGTCAACCCCATGTAAGTTAGGGGGCAGTAACAGCACCCTTTTCAAAACGTGTTTTTCAGCACGAAATAAACCCGTTTTTTCAGACAACTGAATCCCCATGTAACAGCAAAACTCAGAAGAGCCCACACACTCAGCTCTTAACCCCACTGTGCAGAAAGGGTCAAAACGTGTTTTTCAGCAGAAATAAACATGTTTCTGCAAGTTTGGTCAACCCCATGTAAGTTATAGGGCAGGAACAGCACCCTTTTCAAAACGTGTTTTTCAGCCCGAAATAAACGCGTTTTTTCAGACAACTGAATCCCCATGTAACAGCAAGGCTCAGAAGAGCCAGGAAACTCAGCTCTTAACCCCACTGTGCAGAAAGGGTCAAAACGTGTTTTTCAGCAGAAATAAACATGTTTCTGCAAGTTTGGTCAACCCCTTGTAAGTTATGGGGCAGTACCAGCACCCTTTTAAAAACGTGTTTTTCAGCCCGAAATAAACGCGTTTTTTCAGACAACTGAATCCCCATGTAACAGCAAAACTCAGAAGAGCCCACACACTCAGATCTTAACCCCAGTGTGCAGAAAGGGTCAAAACGTGTTTTTCAGCAGAAATAAACATGTTTCTGCAACTTTGGTCAACCCCATGTAAGTTATGGGGCAGTAACAGCACCCTTTGAAAAACGTGTTTTTCAGCCCGAAATAAACGCTTTTTTTCAGACAACTGAATCCCCAAGTAACAGCAAGTCTCAGAAGAGCCCACACACTCAGCTCTTAACCCCAGTGTGCAGAAAGGGTCAAAACGTGTTTTTCAGCAGAAATAAACATGTTTCTGCAACTTTGGTCAACCCCATGTAAGTTATGGGGCAGTAACAGCACCCTTTTCAAAACGTTTTTTTCAGCCCGAAATAAACGCGTTTTTTCAGACAACTGAATCCCCATGTAACAGCAAGGCTCAGAAGAGCCCACACCCTCAGCTCTTAACCCCAGTGTGCAGAAAGGGTCAAAACGTGTTTTTCAACAGAAATAAACATGTTTCTGCAAGTTTGGTCAACCCCATGTAAGTTATGGGGCAGTAACAGCACCCTTTTCAAAACGTGTTTTTCAGCACGAAATAAACGCGTTTTTTCAGACAACTGAATCCCCATGTAATAGTAAGGCTCAGGAGAGCCCACACACTCAGCTCTTAACCCCACTGTGCAGAAAGGGTCAAAACGTGTTTTTCAGCATAAATAAACATGTTTCTGCAAGTTTGGTCAACCCCATGTAAGTTAAGGGGCAGTACCAGCACCCTTTTAAAAACGTGTTTTTCAGCCTGAAATAAACTCTTTTTTTCAGACAACTGAATCCCCAAGTAACAGCAAAACTCAGAAGAGCCCACACACTCAGATCTTAACCCCAGTGTGCAGAAAGGGTCAAAACGTGTTTTTCAGCAGAAATAAACATGTTTCTGCAACTTTGGTCAACCCCATGTAAGTTATGGGGCAGTAACAGCACCCTTTTCAAAACGTGTTTTTCAGCCCGAAATAAACGCGTTTTTTCAGACAACTGAATCCCCATGTATCAGCAAGGCTCAGAAGAGCCCACACCCTCAGCTCTTAACCCCAGTGTGCAGAAAGGGTCAAAACGTGTTTTTCAGCAGAAATAAACATGTTTCTGCAAGTTTGGTCAACCCCATGTAAGTTATGGGGCAGGAACAGCACCCTTTTCAAAACGTGTTTTTCAGCCCGAAATAAACGCGTTTTTTCAGACAACTGAATCCCCATGTAACAGCAAAACTCAGAAGAGCCCACACACTCAGATCTTAACCCCAGTGTGCAGAAAGGGTCAAAACGTGTTTTTCAGAAGAAATAAACATGTTTCTGCAAGTTTGGTCAACCCCATGTAAGTTATGGGGCAGTAACAGCACCCTTTTCAAAACGTTTTTTTCAGCACGAAATAAACGCGTTTTTTCAGACAACTGAATCCCCATGTAACAGCAAGTCTCAGAAGAGCCCACACACTCACCTCTTAACCCCACTGTGCAGAAAGGGTCAAAACGTGTTTTTCAGCAGAAATAAACATGTTTCTGCAAGTTTGGTCTAACCCATGTAAGTTATAGGGCAGTTACAGCACCCTTTTCAAAACGTGTTTTTCAGCCCGAAATAAACGCGTTTTTTCAGACAACTGAATCCCCATGTAACAGCAAAACTCAGAAGAGCCCACACACTCAGATCTTAACCCCAGTGTGCAGAAAGGGTCAGAACGTGTTTTTCAGCAGAAATAAACATGTTTCTGCAAGTTTGGTCAACCCCATGTAAGTTATGGGGAAGTAACAGCACCCTTTTCAAAACGTGTTTTTCAGCCCGAAATAAACGCATTTTTTCAGACAACTGAATCCCCATGTAACAGCAAAACTCAGAAGAGCCCACACACTCAGATCTTAACCCCAGTGTGCAGAAAGGGTCAAAACGTGTTTTTCAGCAGAAATAAACATGTTTCTGCAAGTTTGGTCAACCCCATGTAAGTTATGGGGCAGTAACAGCACCCTTTTCAAAACGTGTTTTTCAGCCCAAAATAAACGCGTTTTTTCAGACAACTGAATCCCCATGTAACAGCAAGGCTCAGAAGAGCCCACACACTCAGCTCTTAACCCCACTGTGCAGAAAGGGTCAAAACGTGTTTTTCATCAGAAATAAACATGTTTCTGCAAGTTTGGTCAACCCTATGTAAGTTATGGGGCATTAACAGCACACTTTTCAAAACGTGTTTTTCAGCCCGAAATAAACGCGTTTTTTCAGACAACTGAATCCCCATGTAACAGCAAAACTCAGAAGAGCCCACACACTCAGATCTTAACCCCAGTGTGCAGAAAGGGTCAAAACGTGTTTTTCAGCAGAAATAAACATGTTTCTGCAAGTTTGGTCAACCCCATGTAAGTTAGGGGGCAGTAACAGCACCCTTTTCAAAACGTGTTTTTCAGCACGAAATAAACCCGTTTTTTCAGACAACTGAATCCCCATGTAACAGCAAAACTCAGAAGAGCCCACACACTCAGCTCTTAACCCCACTGTGCAGAAAGGGTCAAAACGTGTTTTTCAGCAGAAATAAACATGTTTCTGCAAGTTTGGTCAACCCCATGTAAGTTATAGGGCAGGAACAGCACCCTTTTCAAAACGTGTTTTTCAGCCCGAAATAAACGCGTTTTTTCAGACAACTGAATCCCCATGTAACAGCAAGGCTCAGAAGAGCCAGGAAACTCAGCTCTTAACCCCACTGTGCAGAAAGGGTCAAAACGTGTTTTTCAGCAGAAATAAACATGTTTCTGCAAGTTTGGTCAACCCCTTGTAAGTTATGGGGCAGTACCAGCACCCTTTTAAAAACGTGTTTTTCAGCCCGAAATAAACGCGTTTTTTCAGACAACTGAATCCCCATGTAACAGCAAAACTCAGAAGAGCCCACACACTCAGATCTTAACCCCAGTGTGCAGAAAGGGTCAAAACGTGTTTTTCAGCAGAAATAAACATGTTTCTGCAACTTTGGTCAACCCCATGTAAGTTATGGGGCAGTAACAGCACCCTTTGAAAAACGTGTTTTTCAGCCCGAAATAAACGCTTTTTTTCAGACAACTGAATCCCCAAGTAACAGCAAGTCTCAGAAGAGCCCACACACTCAGCTCTTAACCCCAGTGTGCAGAAAGGGTCAAAACGTGTTTTTCAGCAGAAATAAACATGTTTCTGCAACTTTGGTCAACCCCATGTAAGTTATGGGGCAGTAACAGCACCCTTTTCAAAACGTTTTTTTCAGCCCGAAATAAACGCGTTTTTTCAGACAACTGAATCCCCATGTAACAGCAAGGCTCAGAAGAGCCCACACCCTCAGCTCTTAACCCCAGTGTGCAGAAAGGGTCAAAACGTGTTTTTCAACAGAAATAAACATGTTTCTGCAAGTTTGGTCAACCCCATGTAAGTTATGGGGCAGGAACAGCACCCTTTTCAAAACGTGTTTTTCAGCCCGAAATAAACGCGTTTTTTCAGACAACTGAATCCCCATGTAACAGCAAAACTCAGAAGAGCCCACACACTCAGATCTTAACCCCAGTGTGCAAAAAGGGTCAAAACGTGTTTTTCAGCAGAAATAAACATGTTTCTGCAAGTTTGGTCAACCCCATGTAATTTAAGGGGCAGTAACAGCACCCTTTTCAAAACGTGTTTTTCAGCCCGAAATAAACGCGTTTTTTCAGACAACTGAATCCCCATGTAACAGCAAAACTCAGAAGAGCCCACACACTCAGATCTTAACCCCAGTGTGCAGAAAGGATCAAAACGTGTTTTTCAGCAGAAATAAACATGTTTCTGCAAGTTTGGTCAACCCCATGTACGTTATGGGGCAGTAACAGCACCCTTTTCAAAACGTGTTTTTCAGCACGAAATAAACGCGTTTTTTCAGACAACTGAATCCCCATGTAACAGCAAGGCTCAGAAGAGCCCACACACTCAGCTCTTAACCCCACTGTGCAGAAAGGGTCAAAACGTGTTTTTCAGCAGAAATAAACATGTTTCTGCAAGTTTGGTCAACCCCATGTAAGTTATGGGGCAGTACCAGCACCCTTTTAAAAACGTGTTTTTCAGCCCGAAATAAACGCTTTTTTTCAGACAACTGAATCCCCAAGTAACAGCAAGTCTCAGAAGAGCCCACACACTCAGCTCTTAACCCCAGTGTGCAGAAAGGGTCAAAACGTGTTTTTCAGCAGAAATAAACATGTTTCTGCAACTTTGGTCAACCCCATGTAAGTTATGGGGCAGTAACAGCACACTTTTCAAAACGTGTTTTTCAGCCTGAAATAAACGCGTTTTTTCAGACAACTGAATCCCCATGTAACAGCAAGGCTCAGAAGAGCCCACACCCTCAGCTCTTAACCCCAGTGTGCAGAAAGGGTCAAATCGTGTTTCTCAGCAGAAATAAACATGTTTCTGCAAGTTTGGTCAACCCCATGTAAGTTATAGGGCAGGAACAGCACCCTTTTCAAAACGTGTTTTTCAGCCCGAAATAAACGCGTTTTTTCAGACAACTGAATCCCCATGTAACAGCAAGGCTCAGAAGAGCCAGGAAACTCAGCTCTTAACCCCACTGTGCAGAAAGGGTCAAAACGTGTTTTTCAGCAGAAATAAACATGTTTCTGCAAGTTTGGTCAACCCCATGTAAGTTATGGGGCATTAACAGCACACTTTTCAAAACGTGTTTTTCAGCCCGAAATAAACGCGTTTTTTCAGACAACTAAATCCCCATGTAACAGCAAAACTCAGAAGAGCCCACACACTCAGATCTTAACCCCAGTGTGCAGAAAGGGTCAAAACGTGTTTTTCAGCAGAAATAAACATGTTTCTGCAAGTTTGGTCAACCCCATGTAAGTTAGGGGGCAGTAACAGCACCCTTTTCAAAACGTGTTTTTCAGCACGAAATAAACCCGTTTTTTCAGACAACTGAATCCCCATGTAACAGCAAGGCTCAGAAGAGCCCACACACTCAGCTCTTAACCCCACTGTGCAGAAAGGGTCAAAACGTGTTTTTCAGCAGAAATAAACATGTTTCTGCAAGTTTGGTCATCCCCATGTAAGTTATGGGGCAGTACCAGCACCCTTTTAAAAACGTGTTTTTCAGCCCGAAATAAACGCTTTTTTTCAGACAACTGAATCCCCAAGTAACAGCAAGTCTCAGAAGAGCCCACACACTCAGCTCTTAACCCCAGTGTGCAGAAAGGGTCAAAACGTGTTTTTCAGCAGAAATAAACATGTTTCTGCAACTTTGGTCAACCCCATGTAAGTTATGGGGCAGTAACAGCACACTTTTCAAAACGTGTTTTTCAGCCTGAAATAAACGCGTTTTTTCAGACAACTGAATCCCCATGTAACAGCAAGGCTCAGAAGAGCCCACACCCTCAGCTCTTAACCCCAGTGTGCAGAAAGGGTCAAATCGTGTTTCTCAGCAGAAATAAACATGTTTCTGCAAGTTTGGTCAACCCCATGTAAGTTATAGGGCAGGAACAGCACCCTTTTCAAAACGTGTTTTTCAGCCCGAAATAAACGCGTTTTTTCAGACAACTGAATCCCCATGTAACAGCAAGGCTCAGAAGAGCCAGGAAACTCAGCTCTTAACCCCACTGTGCAGAAAGGGTCAAAACGTGTTTTTCAGCAGAAATAAACATGTTTCTGCAAGTTTGGTCAACCCCTTGTAAGTTATGGGGCAGTACCAGCACCCTTTTAAAAACGTGTTTTTCAGCCCGAAATAAACGCGTTTTTTCAGACAACTGAATCCCCATGTAACAGCAAAACTCAGAAGAGCCCACACACTCAGATCTTAACCCCAGTGTGCAGAAAGGGCCAAAACGTGTTTTTCAGCAGAAATAAACATGTTTCTGCAAGTTTGGTCAACCCCATGTAAGTTATGGGGCAGTACCAGCACCCTTTGAAAAACGTGTTTTTCAGCCAGAAATAAACGCTTTTTTTCAGACAACTGAATCCCCAAGTAACAGCAAGTCTCAGAAGAGCCCACACACTCAGCTCTTAACCCCAGTGTGCAGAAAGGGTCAAAACGTGTTTTTCAGCAGAAATAAACATGTTTCTGCAACTTTGGTCAACCCCATGTAAGTTATGGGGCAGTAACAGCACCCTTTTCAAAACGTGTTTTTCAGCCCGAAATAAACGCGTTTTTTCAGACAACTGAATCCCCATGTAACAGCAAGGCTCAGAAGAGCCCACACCCTCAGCTCTTAACCCCAGTGTGCAGAAAGGGTCAAAACGTGTTTTTCAGCAGAAATAAACATGTTTCTGCAAGTTTGGTCAACCCCATGTAAGTTATGGGTCAGGAACAGCACCCTTTTCAAAACGTGTTTTTCAGCCCGAAATAAACGCGTTTTTTCAGACAACTGAATCCCCATGTAACAGCAAAACTCAGAAGAGCCCACACACTCAGATCTTAACCCCAGTGTGCAAAAAGGGTCAAAACGTGTTTTTCAGCAGAAAGAAACATGTTTCTGCAAGTTTGGTCAACCCCATGTAAGTTAAGGGACAGTAACAGCACCCTTTTCAAAACGTGTTTTTCAGCCCGAAATAAACGCGTTTTTTCAGACAACTGAATCCCCATGTAACAGCAAAACTCAGAAGAGCCCACACACTCAGATCTTAACCCCAGTGTGCAGAAAGGATCAAAACGTGTTTTTCAGCAGAAATAAACATGTTTCTGCAAGTTTGGTCAACCCCATGTACGTTATGGGGCAGTAACAGCACCCTTTTCAAAACGTGTTTTTCAGCACGAAATAAACGCGTTTTTTCAGACAACTGAATCCCCATGTAACAGCAAGGCTCAGAAGAGCCCACACACTCAGCTCTTAACCCCACTGTGCAGAAAGGGTCAAAACGTGTTTTTCAGCAGAAATAAACATGTTTCTGCAAGTTTGGTCAACCCCATGTAAGTTATGGGGCAGTACCAGCACCCTTTTAAAAACGTGTTTTTCAGCCCGAAATAAACGCTTTTTTTCAGACAACTGAATCCCCAAGTAACAGCAAGTCTCAGAAGAGCCCACACACTCAGCTCTTAACCCCAGTGTGCAGAAAGGGTCAAAACGTGTTTTTCAGCAGAAATAAACATGTTTCTGCAACTTTGGTCAACCCCATGTAAGTTATGGGGCAGTAACAGCACACTTTTCAAAACGTGTTTTTCAGCCTGAAATAAACGCGTTTTTTCAGACAACTGAATCCCCATGTAACAGCAAGGCTCAGAAGAGCCCACACCCTCAGCTCTTAACCCCAGTGTGCAGAAAGGGTCAAATCGTGTTTCTCAGCAGAAATAAACATGTTTCTGCAAGTTTGGTCAACCCCATGTAAGTTATAGGGCAGGAACAGCACCCTTTTCAAAACGTGTTTTTCAGCCCGAAATAAACGCGTTTTTTCAGACAACTGAATCCCCATGTAACAGCAAGGCTCAGAAGAGCCAGGAAACTCAGCTCTTAACCCCACTGTGCAGAAAGGGTCAAAACGTGTTTTTCAGCAGAAATAAACATGTTTCTGCAAGTTTGGTCAACCCCATGTAAGTTATGGGGCATTAACAGCACACTTTTCAAAACGTGTTTTTCAGCCCGAAATAAACGCGTTTTTTCAGACAACTAAATCCCCATGTAACAGCAAAACTCAGAAGAGCCCACACACTCAGATCTTAACCCCAGTGTGCAGAAAGGGTCAAAACGTGTTTTTCAGCAGAAATAAACATGTTTCTGCAAGTTTGGTCAACCCCATGTAAGTTAGGGGGCAGTAACAGCACCCTTTTCAAAACGTGTTTTTCAGCACGAAATAAACCCGTTTTTTCAGACAACTGAATCCCCATGTAACAGCAAGGCTCAGAAGAGCCCACACACTCAGCTCTTAACCCCACTGTGCAGAAAGGGTCAAAACGTGTTTTTCAGCAGAAATAAACATGTTTCTGCAAGTTTGGTCATCCCCATGTAAGTTATGGGGCAGTACCAGCACCCTTTTAAAAACGTGTTTTTCAGCCCGAAATAAACGCTTTTTTTCAGACAACTGAATCCCCAAGTAACAGCAAGTCTCAGAAGAGCCCACACACTCAGCTCTTAACCCCAGTGTGCAGAAAGGGTCAAAACGTGTTTTTCAGCAGAAATAAACATGTTTCTGCAACTTTGGTCAACCCCATGTAAGTTATGGGGCAGTAACAGCACACTTTTCAAAACGTGTTTTTCAGCCTGAAATAAACGCGTTTTTTCAGACAACTGAATCCCCATGTAACAGCAAGGCTCAGAAGAGCCCACACCCTCAGCTCTTAACCCCAGTGTGCAGAAAGGGTCAAATCGTGTTTCTCAGCAGAAATAAACATGTTTCTGCAAGTTTGGTCAACCCCATGTAAGTTATAGGGCAGGAACAGCACCCTTTTCAAAACGTGTTTTTCAGCCCGAAATAAACGCGTTTTTTCAGACAACTGAATCCCCATGTAACAGCAAGGCTCAGAAGAGCCAGGAAACTCAGCTCTTAACCCCACTGTGCAGAAAGGGTCAAAACGTGTTTTTCAGCAGAAATAAACATGTTTCTGCAAGTTTGGTCAACCCCTTGTAAGTTATGGGGCAGTACCAGCACCCTTTTAAAAACGTGTTTTTCAGCCCGAAATAAACGCGTTTTTTCAGACAACTGAATCCCCATGTAACAGCAAAACTCAGAAGAGCCCACACACTCAGATCTTAACCCCAGTGTGCAGAAAGGGCCAAAACGTGTTTTTCAGCAGAAATAAACATGTTTCTGCAAGTTTGGTCAACCCCATGTAAGTTATGGGGCAGTACCAGCACCCTTTGAAAAACGTGTTTTTCAGCCAGAAATAAACGCTTTTTTTCAGACAACTGAATCCCCAAGTAACAGCAAGTCTCAGAAGAGCCCACACACTCAGCTCTTAACCCCAGTGTGCAGAAAGGGTCAAAACGTGTTTTTCAGCAGAAATAAACATGTTTCTGCAACTTTGGTCAACCCCATGTAAGTTATGGGGCAGTAACAGCACCCTTTTCAAAACGTGTTTTTCAGCCCGAAATAAACGCGTTTTTTCAGACAACTGAATCCCCATGTAACAGCAAGGCTCAGAAGAGCCCACACCCTCAGCTCTTAACCCCAGTGTGCAGAAAGGGTCAAAACGTGTTTTTCAGCAGAAATAAACATGTTTCTGCAAGTTTGGTCAACCCCATGTAATTTAAGGGGCAGTAACAGCACCCTTTTCAAAACGTGTTTTTCAGCCCGAAATAAACGCGTTTTTTCAGACAACTGAATCCCCATGTAACAGCAAAACTCAGAAGAGCCCACACACTCAGCTCTTAACCCCAGTGTGCAGAAAGGGTCAAAACGTGTTTTTCAGCAGAAATAAACATGTTTCTGCAACTTTGGTCAACCCCATGTAAGTTATGGGGCAGTAACAGCACCCTTTTCAAAACGTGTTTTTCAGCCCGAAATAAACGCGTTTTTTCAGACAACTGAATCCCCATGTAACAGCAAGGCTCAGAAGAGCCCACACCCTCAGCTCTTAACCCCAGTGTGCAGAAAGGGTCAAAACGTGTTTTTCAGCAGAAATAAACATGTTTCTGCAAGTTTGGTCAACCCCATGTAAGTTATGGGGCAGGAACAGCACCCTTTTCAAAACGTGTTTTTCAGCCCGAAATAAACGCGTTTTTTCAGACAACTGAATCCCCATGTAACAGCAAAACTCAGAAGAGCCCACACACTCAGATCTTAACCCCAGTGTGCAAAAAGGGTCAAAACGTGTTTTTCAGCAGAAATAAACATGTTTCTGCAAGTTTGGTCAACCCCATGTAATTTAAGGGGCAGTAACAGCACCCTTTTCAAAACGTGTTTTTCAGCCCGAAATAAACGCGTTTTTTCAGACAACTGAATCCCCATGTAACAGCAAAACTCAGAAGAGCCCACACACTCAGATCTTAACCCCACTGTGCAAAAAGGGTCAAAACGTGTTTTTCAGCAGAAATAAACATGTTTCTGCAAGTTTGGTCAACCCCATGTAAGTTATGGGGCATTAACAGCACCCTTTTCAAAACGTGTTTTTCAGCCCGAAATAAACGCGTTTTTTCAGACAACTGAATCCCCATGTAACAGCAAGGCTCAGAAGAGCCCACACACTCAGATCTTAACCCCAGTGTGCAGAAAGTGTCAAAACGTGTTTTTCAGCAGAAAGAAACATGTTTCTGCAAGTTTGGTCAACCCCATGTAAGTTAAGGGACAGTAACAGCACACTTTTCAAAACGTGTTTTTCAGCCCGAAATAAACGCGTTTTTTCAGACAACTGAATCCCCATGTAACAGCAAAACTCAGAAGAGCCCACACACTCAGATCTTAACCCCAGTGTGCAGAAAGGGTCAAAACGTGTTTTTCAGCAGAAATAAACATGTTTCTGCAAGTTTGGTCAACCCCATGTACGTTATGGGGCAGTAACAGCACCCTTTTCAAAACGTGTTTTTCAGCACGAAATAAACGCGTTTTTTCAGACAACTGAATCCCCATGTAACAGCAAGGCTCAGAAGAGCCCACACACTCAGCTCTTAACCCCACTGTGCAGAAAGGGTCAAAACGTGTTTTTCAGCAGAAATAAACATGTTTCTGCAAGTTTGGTCAACCCCATGTAAGTTATGGGGCAGTACCAGCACCCTTTTAAAAACGTGTTTTTCAGCCCGAAATAAACGCTTTTTTTCAGACAACTGAATCCCCAAGTAACAGCAAGTCTCAGAAGAGCCCACACACTCAGCTCTTAACCGCAGTGTGCAGAAAGGGTCAAAACGTGTTTTTCAGCAGAAATAAACATGTTTCTGCAAGTTTGGTCAACCCCATGTAAGTTATGGGGCAGTACCAGCACCCTTTTAAAAACGTGTTTTTCAGCCCGAAATAAACGCTTTTTTCAGACAATTGAATCCCCAAGTAACAGCAAGTCTCAGAAGAGCCCACACACTCAGCTCTTAACCCCAGTGTGCAGAAAGGGTCAAAACGTGTTTTTCAGCAGAAATAAACATGTTTCTGCAACTTTGGTCAACCCCATGTAAGTTATGGGGCAGTAACAGCACACTTTTCAAAACGTGTTTTTCAGCCTGAAATAAACGCGTTTTTTCAGACAACTGAATCCCCATGTAACAGCAAGGCTCAGAAGAGCCCACACCCTCAGCTCTTAACCCCAGTGTGCAGAAAGGGTCAAATCGTGTTTCTCAGCAGAAATAAACATGTTTCTGCAAGTTTGGTCAACCCCATGTAAGTTATAGGGCAGGAACAGCACCCTTTTCAAAACGTGTTTTTCAGCCCGAAATAAACGCGTTTTTTCAGACAACTGAATCCCCATGTAACAGCAAGGCTCAGAAGAGCCAGGAAACTCAGCTCTTAACCCCACTGTGCAGAAAGGGTCAAAACGTGTTTTTCAGCAGAAATAAACATGTTTCTGCAAGTTTGGTCAACCCCTTGTAAGTTATGGGGCAGTACCAGCACCCTTTTAAAAACGTGTTTTTCAGCCCGAAATAAACGCGTTTTTTCAGACAACTGAATCCCCATGTAACAGTAAAACTCAGAAGAGCCCACACACTCAGATCTTAACCCCAGTGTGCAGAAAGGGCCAAAACGTGTTTTTCAGCAGAAATAAACATGTTTCTGCAAGTTTGGTCAACCCCATGTAAGTTATGGGGCAGTACCAGCACCCTTTGAAAAACGTGTTTTTCAGCCCGAAATAAACGCTTTTTTTCAGACAACTGAATCCCCAAGTAACAGCAAGTCTCAGAAGAGCCCACACACTCAGCTCTTAACCCCAGTGTGCAGAAAGGGTCAAAACGTGTTTTTCAGCAGAAATAAACATGTTTCTGCAACTTTGGTCAACCCCATGTAAGTTATGGGGCAGTAACAGCACCCTTTTCAAAACGTGTTTTTCAGCCCGAAATAAACGCGTTTTTTCAGACAACTGAATCCCCATGTAACAGCAAGGCTCAGAAGAGCCCACACCCTCAGCTCTTAACCCCAGTGTGCAGAAAGGGTCAAAACGTGTTTTTCAGCAGAAATAAACATGTTTCTGCAAGTTTGGTCAACCCCATGTAAGTTATGGGGCAGGAACAGCACCCTTTTCAAAACGTGTTTTTCAGCCCGAAATAAACGCGTTTTTTCAGACAACTGAATCCCCATGTAACAGCAAAACTCAGAAGAGCCCACACACTCAGATCTTAACCCCAGTGTGCAAAAAGGGTCAAAACGTGTTTTTCAGCAGAAATAAACATGTTTCTGCAAGTTTGGTCAACCCCATGTAATTTAAGGGGCAGTAACAGCACCCTTTTCAAAACGTGTTTTTCAGCCCGAAATAAACGCGTTTTTTCAGACAACTGAATCCCCATGTAACAGCAAAACTCAGAAGAGCCCACACACTCAGATCTTAACCCCACTGTGCAAAAAGGGTCAAAACGTGTTTTTCAGCAGAAATAAACATGTTTCTGCAAGTTTGGTCAACCCCATGTAAGTTATGGGGCATTAACAGCACCCTTTTCAAAACGTGTTTTTCAGCCCGAAATAAACGCGTTTTTTCAGACAACTGAATCCCCATGTAACAGCAAGGCTCAGAAGAGCCCACACACTCAGATCTTAACCCCAGTGTGCAGAAAGTGTCAAAACGTGTTTTTCAGCAGAAAGAAACATGTTTCTGCAAGTTTGGTCAACCCCATGTAAGTTAAGGGACAGTAACAGCACACTTTTCAAAACGTGTTTTTCAGCCCGAAATAAACGCGTTTTTTCAGACAACTGAATCCCCATGTAACAGCAAAACTCAGAAGAGCCCACACACTCAGATCTTAACCCCAGTGTGCAGAAAGGGTCAAAACGTGTTTTTCAGCAGAAATAAACATGTTTCTGCAAGTTTGGTCAACCCCATGTACGTTATGGGGCAGTAACAGCACCCTTTTCAAAACGTGTTTTTCAGCACGAAATAAACGCGTTTTTTCAGACAACTGAATCCCCATGTAACAGCAAGGCTCAGAAGAGCCCACACACTCAGCTCTTAACCCCACTGTGCAGAAAGGGTCAAAACGTGTTTTTCAGCAGAAATAAACATGTTTCTGCAAGTTTGGTCAACCCCATGTAAGTTATGGGGCAGTACCAGCACCCTTTTAAAAACGTGTTTTTCAGCCCGAAATAAACGCTTTTTTTCAGACAACTGAATCCCCAAGTAACAGCAAGTCTCAGAAGAGCCCACACACTCAGCTCTTAACCGCAGTGTGCAGAAAGGGTCAAAACGTGTTTTTCAGCAGAAATAAACATGTTTCTGCAAGTTTGGTCAACCCCATGTAAGTTATGGGGCAGTACCAGCACCCTTTTAAAAACGTGTTTTTCAGCCCGAAATAAACGCTTTTTTCAGACAATTGAATCCCCAAGTAACAGCAAGTCTCAGAAGAGCCCACACACTCAGCTCTTAACCCCAGTGTGCAGAAAGGGTCAAAACGTGTTTTTCAGCAGAAATAAACATGTTTCTGCAACTTTGGTCAACCCCATGTAAGTTATGGGGCAGTAACAGCACACTTTTCAAAACGTGTTTTTCAGCCTGAAATAAACGCGTTTTTTCAGACAACTGAATCCCCATGTAACAGCAAGGCTCAGAAGAGCCCACACCCTCAGCTCTTAACCCCAGTGTGCAGAAAGGGTCAAATCGTGTTTCTCAGCAGAAATAAACATGTTTCTGCAAGTTTGGTCAACCCCATGTAAGTTATAGGGCAGGAACAGCACCCTTTTCAAAACGTGTTTTTCAGCCCGAAATAAACGCGTTTTTTCAGACAACTGAATCCCCATGTAACAGCAAGGCTCAGAAGAGCCAGGAAACTCAGCTCTTAACCCCACTGTGCAGAAAGGGTCAAAACGTGTTTTTCAGCAGAAATAAACATGTTTCTGCAAGTTTGGTCAACCCCTTGTAAGTTATGGGGCAGTACCAGCACCCTTTTAAAAACGTGTTTTTCAGCCCGAAATAAACGCGTTTTTTCAGACAACTGAATCCCCATGTAACAGCAAAACTCAGAAGAGCCCACACACTCAGATCTTAACCCCAGTGTGCAGAAAGGGCCAAAACGTGTTTTTCAGCAGAAATAAACATGTTTCTGCAAGTTTGGTCAACCCCATGTAAGTTATGGGGCAGTACCAGCACCCTTTGAAAAACGTGTTTTTCAGCCCGAAATAAACGCTTTTTTTCAGACAACTGAATCCCCAAGTAACAGCAAGTCTCAGAAGAGCCCACACACTCAGCTCTTAACCCCAGTGTGCAGAAAGGGTCAAAACGTGTTTTTCAGCAGAAATAAACATGTTTCTGCAACTTTGGTCAACCCCATGTAAGTTATGGGGCAGTAACAGCACCCTTTTCAAAACGTGTTTTTCAGCCCGAAATAAACGCGTTTTTTCAGACAACTGAATCCCCATGTAACAGCAAAACTCAGAAGAGCCCACACACTCAGATCTTAACCCCAGTGTGCAAAAAGGGTCAAAACGTGTTTTTCAGCAGAAATAAACATGTTTCTGCAAGTTTGGTCAACCCCATGTAATTTAAGGGGCAGTAACAGCACCCTTTTCAAAACGTGTTTTTCAGCCCGAAATAAACGCGTTTTTTCAGACAACTGAATCCCCATGTAACAGCAAAACTCAGAAGAGCCCACACACTCAGATCTTAACCCCACTGTGCAAAAAGGGTCAAAACGTATTTTTCAGCAGAAATAAACATGTTTCTGCAAGTTTGGTCAACCCCATGTAAGTTATGGGGCATTAACAGCACCCTTTTCAAAACGTGTTTTTCAGCCCGAAATAAACGCGTTTTTTCAGACAACTGAATCCCCATGTAACAGCAAGGCTCAGAAGAGCCCACACACTCAGATCTTAACCCCAGTGTGCAGAAAGTGTCAAAACGTGTTTTTCAGCAGAAAGAAACATGTTTCTGCAAGTTTGGTCAACCCCATGTAAGTTAAGGGACAGTAACAGCACACTTTTCAAAACGTGTTTTTCAGCCCGAAATAAACGCGTTTTTTCAGACAACTGAATCCCCATGTAACAGCAAAACTCAGAAGAGCCCACACACTCAGATCTTAACCCCAGTGTGCAGAAAGGGTCAAAACGTGTTTTTCAGCAGAAATAAACATGTTTCTGCAAGTTTGGTCAACCCCATGTACGTTATGGGGCAGTAACAGCACCCTTTTCAAAACGTGTTTTTCAGCACGAAATAAACGCGTTTTTTCAGACAACTGAATCCCCATGTAACAGCAAGGCTCAGAAGAGCCCACACACTCAGCTCTTAACCCCACTGTGCAGAAAGGGTCAAAACGTGTTTTTCAGCAGAAATAAACATGTTTCTGCAAGTTTGGTCAACCCCATGTAAGTTATGGGGCAGTACCAGCACCCTTTTAAAAACGTGTTTTTCAGCCCGAAATAAACGCTTTTTTTCAGACAACTGAATCCCCAAGTAACAGCAAGTCTCAGAAGAGCCCACACACTCAGCTCTTAACCCCAGTGTGCAGAAAGGGTCAAAACGTGTTTTTCAGCAGAAATAAACATGTTTCTGCAACTTTGGTCAACCCCATGTAAGTTATGGGGCAGTAACAGCACCCTTTTCAAAACGTGTTTTTCAGCCCGAAATAAACGCGTTTTTTCAGACAACTGAATCCCCATGTAACAGCAAGGCTCAGAAGAGCCCACACCCTCAGCTCTTAACCCCAGTGTGCAGAAAGGGTCAAAACGTGTTTTTCAGCAGAAATAAACATGTTTCTGCAAGTTTGGTCAACCCCATGTAAGTTATGGGGCAGGAACAGCACCCTTTTCAAAACGTGTTTTTCAGCCCGAAATAAACGCGTTTTTTCAGACAACTGAATCCCCATGTAACAGCAAAACTCAGAAGAGCCCACACACTCAGATCTTAACCCCAGTGTGCAAAAAGGGTCAAAACGTGTTTTTCAGCAGAAATAAACATGTTTCTGCAAGTTTGGTCAACCCCATGTAATTTAAGGGGCAGTAACAGCACCCTTTTCAAAACGTGTTTTTCAGCCCGAAATAAACGCGTTTTTTCAGACAACTGAATCCCCATGTAACAGCAAAACTCAGAAGAGCCCACACACTCAGATCTTAACCCCACTGTGCAAAAAGGGTCAAAACGTGTTTTTCAGCAGAAATAAACATGTTTCTGCAAGTTTGGTCAACCCCATGTAAGTTATGGGGCATTAACAGCACCCTTTTCAAAACGTGTTTTTCAGCCCGAAATAAACGCGTTTTTTCAGACAACTGAATCCCCATGTAACAGCAAGGCTCAGAAGAGCCCACACACTCAGATCTTAACCCCAGTGTGCAGAAAGTGTCAAAACGTGTTTTTCAGCAGAAAGAAACATGTTTCTGCAAGTTTGGTCAACCCCATGTAAGTTAAGGGACAGTAACAGCACACTTTTCAAAACGTGTTTTTCAGCCCGAAATAAACGCGTTTTTTCAGACAACTGAATCCCCATGTAACAGCAAAACTCAGAAGAGCCCACACACTCAGATCTTAACCCCAGTGTGCAGAAAGGGTCAAAACGTGTTTTTCAGCAGAAATAAACATGTTTCTGCAAGTTTGGTCAACCCCATGTACGTTATGGGGCAGTAACAGCACCCTTTTCAAAACGTGTTTTTCAGCACGAAATAAACGCGTTTTTTCAGACAACTGAATCCCCATGTAACAGCAAGGCTCAGAAGAGCCCACACACTCAGCTCTTAACCCCACTGTGCAGAAAGGGTCAAAACGTGTTTTTCAGCAGAAATAAACATGTTTCTGCAAGTTTGGTCAACCCCATGTAAGTTATGGGGCAGTACCAGCACCCTTTTAAAAACGTGTTTTTCAGCCCGAAATAAACGCTTTTTTTCAGACAACTGAATCCCCAAGTAACAGCAAGTCTCAGAAGAGCCCACACACTCAGCTCTTAACCCCAGTGTGCAGAAAGGGTCAAAACGTGTTTTTCAGCAGAAATAAACATGTTTCTGCAACTTTGGTCAACCCCATGTAAGTCATGGGGCAGTAACAGCACACTTTTCAAAACGTGTTTTTCAGCCTGAAATAAACGCGTTTTTTCAGACAACTGAATCCCCATGTAACAGCAAGGCTCAGAAGAGCCCACACCCTCAGCTCTTAACCCCAGTGTGCAGAAAGGGTCAAATCGTGTTTCTCAGCAGAAATAAACATGTTTCTGCAAGTTTGGTCAACCCCATGTAAGTTATAGGGCAGGAACAGCACCCTTTTCAAAACGTGTTTTTCAGCCCGAAATAAACGCGTTTTTTCAGACAACTGAATCCCCATGTAACAGCAAGGCTCAGAAGAGCCAGGAAACTCAGCTCTTAATCCCACTGTGCAGAAAGGGTCAAAACGTGTTTTTCAGCAGAAATAAACATGTTTCTGCAAGTTTGGTCAACCCCTTGTAAGTTATGGGGCAGTACCAGCACCCTTTTAAAAACGTGTTTTTCAGCCCGAAATAAACGCGTTTTTTCAGACAACTGAATCCCCATGTAACAGCAAAACTCAGAAGAGCCCACACACTCAGATCTTAACCCCAGTGTGCAGAAAGGGTCAAAACGTGTTTTTCAGCAGAAATAAACATGTTTCTGCAAGTTTGGTCAACCCCATGTAAGTTATGGGGCAGTACCAGCACCCTTTGAAAAACGTGTTTTTCAGCCCGAAATAAACGCTTTTTTTCAGACAACTGAATCCCCAAGTAACAGCAAGTCTCAGAAGAGCCCACACACTCAGCTCTTAACCCCAGTGTGCAGAAAGGGTCAAAACGTGTTTTTCAGCAGAAATAAACATGTTTCTGCAACTTTGGTCAACCCCATGTAAGTTATGGGGCAGTAACAGCACCCTTTTCAAAACGTGTTTTTCAGCCCGAAATAAACGCGTTTTTTCAGACAACTGAATCCCCATGTAACAGCAAGGCTCAGAAGAGCCCACACCCTCAGCTCTTAACCCCAGTGTGCAGAAAGGGTCAAAACGTGTTTTTCAGCAGAAATAAACATGTTTCTGCAAGTTTGGTCAACCCCATGTAAGTTATGGGGCAGGAACAGCACCCTTTTCAAAACGTGTTTTTCAGCCCGAAATAAACGCGTTTTTTCAGACAACTGAATCCCCATGTAACAGCAAAACTCAGAAGAGCCCACACACTCAGATCTTAACCCCAGTGTGCAAAAAGGGTCAAAACGTCTTTTTCAGCAGAAATAAACATGTTTCTGCAAGTTTGGTCAACCCCATGTAATTTAAGGGGCAGTAACAGCACCCTTTTCAAAACGTGTTTTTCAGCCCGAAATAAACGCGTTTTTTCAGACAACTGAATCCCCATGTAACAGCAAAACTCAGAAGAGCCCACACACTCAGATCTTAACCCCACTGTGCAAAAAGGGTCAAAACGTGTTTTTCAGCAGAAATAAACATGTTTCTGCAAGTTTGGTCAACCCCATGTAAGTTATGGGGCATTAACAGCACCCTTTTCAAAACGTGTTTTTCAGCCCGAAATAAACGCGTTTTTTCAGACAACTGAATCCCCATGTAACAGCAAGGCTCAGAAGAGCCCACACACTCAGATCTTAACCCCAGTGTGCAGAAAGTGTCAAAACGTGTTTTTCAGCAGAAAGAAACATGTTTCTGCAAGTTTGGTCAACCCCATGTAAGTTAAGGGACAGTAACAGCACACTTTTCAAAACGTGTTTTTCAGCCCGAAATAAACGCGTTTTTTCAGACAACTGAATCCCCATGTAACAGCAAAACTCAGAAGAGCCCACACACTCAGATCTTAACCCCAGTGTGCAGAAAGGGTCAAAACGTGTTTTTCAGCAGAAATAAACATGTTTCTGCAAGTTTGGTCAACCCCATGTACGTTATGGGGCAGTAACAGCACCCTTTTCAAAACGTGTTTTTCAGCACGAAATAAACGCGTTTTTTCAGACAACTGAATCCCCATGTAACAGCAAGACTCAGAAGAGCCCACACACTCAGCTCTTAACCCCACTGTGCAGAAAGGGTCAAAACGTGTTTTTCAGCAGAAATAAACATGTTTCTGCAAGTTTGGTCAACCCCATGTAAGTTATGGGGCAGTACCAGCACCCTTTTAAAAACGTGTTTTTCAGCCCGAAATAAACGCTTTTTTTCAGACAACTGAATCCCCAAGTAACAGCAAGTCTCAGAAGAGCCCACACACTCAGCTCTTAACCCCAGTGTGCAGAAAGGGTCAAAACGTGTTTTTCAGCAGAAATAAACATGTTTCTGCAACTTTGGTCAACCCCATGTAAGTTATGGGGCAGTAACAGCACACTTTTCAAAACGTGTTTTTCAGCCTGAAATAAACGCGTTTTTTCAGACAACTGAATCCCCATGTAACAGCAAGGCTCAGAAGAGCCCACACCCTCAGCTCTTAACCCCAGTGTGCAGAAAGGGTCAAATCGTGTTTCTCAGCAGAAATAAACATGTTTCTGCAAGTTTGGTCAACCCCATGTAAGTTATAGAGCAGGAACAGCACCCTTTTCAAAACGTGTTTTTCAGCCCGAAATAAACGCGTTTTTTCAGACAACTGAATCCCCATGTAACAGCAAGGCTCAGAAGAGCCAGGAAACTCAGCTCTTAACCCCACTGTGCAGAAAGGGTCAAAACGTGTTTTTCAGCAGAAATAAACATGTTTCTGCAAGTTTGGTCAACCCCTTGTAAGTTATGGGGCAGTACCAGCACCCTTTAAAAACGTGTTTTTCAGCCCGAAATAAACGCGTTTTTTCAGACAACTGAATCCCCATGTAACAGCAAAACTCAGAAGAGCCCACACACTCAGATCTTAACCCCAGTGTGCAGAAAGGGTCAAAACGTGTTTTTCAGCAGAAATAAACATGTTTCTGCAAGTTTGGTCAACCCCATGTAAGTTATGGGGCAGTACCAGCACCCTTTGAAAAACGTGTTTTTCAGCCCGAAATAAACGCTTTTTTTCAGACAACTGAATCCCCAAGTAACAGCAAGTCTCAGAAGAGCCCACACACTCAGCTCTTAACCCCAGTGTGCAGAAAGGGTCAAAACGTGTTTTTCAGCAGAAATAAACATGTTTCTGCAACTTTGGTCAACCCCATGTAAGTTATGGGGCAGTAACAGCACCCTTTTCAAAACGTGTTTTTCAGCCCGAAATAAACGCGTTTTTTCAGACAACTGAATCCCCATGTAACAGCAAGGCTCAGAAGAGCCCACACCCTCAGCTCTTAACCCCAGTGTGCAGAAAGGGTCAAAACATGTTTTTCAGCAGAAATAAACATGTTTCTGCAAGTTTGGTCAACCCCATGTAAGTTATGGAGCAGGAACAGCACCCTTTTCAAAACGTGTTTTTCAGCCCGAAATAAACGCGTTTTTTCAGACAACTGAATCCCCATGTAACAGCAAAACTCAGAAGAGCCCACACACTCAGATCTTAACCCCAGTGTGCAAAAAGGGTCAAAACGTGTTTTTCAGCAGAAATAAATATGTTTCTGCAAGTTTGGTCAACCCCATGTAATTTAAGGGGCAGTAACAGCACCCTTTTCAAAACGTGTTTTTCAGCCCGAAATAAACGCGTTTTTTCAGACAACTGAATCCCCATGTAACAGCAAAACTCAGAAGAGCCCACACACTCAGATCTTAACCCCACTGTGCAAAAAGGGTCAAAACGTGTTTTTCAGCAGAAATAAACATGTTTCTGCAAGTTTGGTCAACCCCATGTAAGTTATGGGGCATTAACAGCACCCTTTTCAAAACGTGTTTTTCAGCCCGAAATAAACGCGTTTTTTCAGACAACTGAATCCCCATGTAACAGCAAGGCTCAGAAGAGCCCACACACTCAGATCTTAACCCCAGTGTGCAGAAAGTGTCAAAACGTGTTTTTCAGCAGAAAGAAACATGTTTCTGCAAGTTTGGTCAACCCCATGTAAGTTAAGGGACAGTAACAGCACCCTTTTCAAAACGTGTTTTTCAGCCCGAAATAAACGCGTTTTTTCAGACAACTGAATCCCCATGTAACAGCAAAACTCAGAAGAGCCCACACACTCAGATCTTAACCCCAGTGTGCAGAAAGGGTCAAAACGTGTTTTTCAACAGAAATAAACATGTTTCTGCAAGTTTGGTCAACCCCATGTACGTTATGGGGCAGTAACAGCACCCTTTTCAAAACGTGTTTTTCAGCACGAAATAAACGCGTTTTTTCAGACAACTGAATCCCCATGTAACAGCAAGGCTCAGAAAAGCCCACACACTCAGCTCTTAACCCCACTGTGCAAAAAGGGTCAAAACGTGTTTTTCAGCAGAAATAAACATGTTTCTGCAAGTTTGGTCAACCCCATGTAAGTTAAGGGGCAGTAACAGCACCCTTTTCAATAGTGTTTTTCAGCCCGAAATAAACGCGTTTTTTCAGACAACTGAATCCCCATGTAACAGCAAAACTCAGAAGAGCCCACACACTCAGATCTTAACCCCAGTGTGCAGAAAGGGTCAAAACGTGTTTTTCAGCAGAAATAAACATGTTTCTGCAAGTTTGGTCAACCCCATGTAAGTTATGGGGCAGTAACAGCACCCTTTTCAAAACGTGTTTTTCAGCCCGAAATAAACGCGTTTTTTCAGACAACTGAATCCCCATGTAACAGCAAAACTCAGAAGAGCCCACACACTCAGATCTTAACCCCAGTGTGCAGAAAGGGTCAAAACGTGTTTTTCAGAAGAAATAAACATGTTTCTGCAAGTTTGGTCAACCCCATGTAAGTTATGGGGCAGTAACAGCACCCTTTTCAAAACGTTTTTTTCAGCACGAAATAAACGCGTTTTTTCAGACAACTGAATCCCCATGTAACAGCAAGTCTCAGAAGAGCCCACACACTCACCTCTTAACCCCACTGTGCAGAAAGGGTCAAAACGTGTTTTTCAGCAGAAATAAACATGTTTCTGCAAGTTTGGTCTACCCCATGTAAGTTATAGGGCAGTTACAGCACCCTTTTCAAAACGTGTTTTTCAGCCCGAAATAAACGCGTTTTTTCAGACAACTGAATCCCCATGTAACAGCAAAACTCAGAAGAGCCCACACACTCAGATCTTAACCCCAGTGTGCAGAAAGGGTCAAAACGTGTTTTTCAGCAGAAATAAACATGTTTCTGCAAGTTTGGTCAACCCCATGTAAGTTATGGGGAAGTAACAGCACCCTTTTCAAAACGTGTTTTTCAGCCCGAAATAAACGCGTTTTTTCAGACAACTGAATCCCCATGTAACAGCAAAACTCAGAAGAGCCCACACACTCAGATCTTAACCCCAGTGTGCAGAAAGGGTCAGAACGTGTTTTTCAGCAGAAATAAACATGTTTCTGCAAGTTTGGTCAACCCCATGTAAGTTATGGGGAAGTAACAGCACCCTTTTCAAAACGTGTTTTTCAGCCCGAAATAAACGCGTTTTTTCAGACAACTGAATCCCCATGTAACAGCAAAACTCAGAAGAGCCCACACACTCAGATCCTAACCCCAGTGTGCAGAAAGGGTCAAAACGTGTTTTTCAGCAGAAATAAACATGTTTCTGCAAGTTTGGTCAACCCCATGTAAGTTATGGGGCAGTAACAGCACCCTTTTCAAAACGTGTTTTTCAGCCCAAAATAAACGCGTTTTTTCAGACAACTGAATCCCCATGTAACAGCAAGGCTCAGAAGAGCCCACACACTCAGCTCTTAACCCCACTGTGCAGAAAGGGTCAAAACGTGTTTTTCATCAGAAATAAACATGTTTCTGCAAGTTTGGTCAACCCCATGTAAGTTATGGGGCATTAACAGCACCCTTTTCAAAACGTGTTTTTCAGCCCGAAATAAACGCGTTTTTTCAGACAACTGAATCCTCATGTAACAGCAAGTCTCAGAAGAGCCCACACACTCAGCTCTTAACCCCAGTGTGCAGAAAGGGTCAAAACGTGTTTTTCAGCAGAAATAAACATGTTTCTGCAACTTTGGTCAACCCCATGTAAGTTATGGGGCAGTAACAGCACCCTTTTCAAAACGTGTTTTTCAGCCCGAAATAAACGCGTTTTTTCAGACAACTGAATCCCCATGTAACAGCAAAGCTCAGAAGAGCCCACACACTCAGATCTTAACCCCAGTGTGCAGAAAGTGTCAAAACGTGTTTTTCAGCAGAAAGAAACATGTTTCTGCAAGTTTGGTCAACCCCATGTAAGTTAAGGGACAGTAACAGCACCCTTTTCAAAACGTGTTTTTCAGCCCGAAATAAACGCGTTTTTTCAGACAACTGAATCCCCATGTAACAGCAAAACTCAGAGGAGCCCACACACTCAGATCTTAACCCCAGTGTGCAGAAAGGGTCAAAACGTGTTTTTCAGCAGAAATAAACATGTTTCTGCAAGTTTGGTCAACCCCATGTACGTTATGGGGCAGTAACAGCACCCTTTTCAAAACGTGTTTTTCAGCACGAAATAAACGCGTTTTTTCAGACAACTGAATCCCCATGTAACAGCAAGGCTCAGAAAAGCCCACACACTCAGCTCTTAACCCCACTGTGCAAAAAGGGTCAAAACGTGTTTTTCAGCAGAAATAAACATGTTTCTGCAAGTTTGGTCAACCCCATGTAAGTTAAGGGGCAGTAACAGCACCCTTTTCAATAGTGTTTTTCAGCCCGAAATAAACGCGTTTTTTCAGACAACTGAATCCCCATGTAACAGCAAAACTCAGAAGAGCCCACACACTCAGATCTTAACCCCAGTGTGCAGAAAGGGTCAAAACGTGTTTTTCAGCAGAAATAAACATGTTTCTGCAAGTTTGGTCAACCCCATGTAAGTTATGGGGCAGTAACAGCACCCTTTTCAAAACGTGTTTTTCAGCCCGAAATAAACGCGTTTTTTCAGACAACTGAATCCCCATGTAACAGCAAAACTCAGAAGAGCCCACACACTCAGATCTTAACCCCAGTGTGCAGAAAGGGTCAAAACGTGTTTTTCAGAAGAAATAAACATGTTTCTGCAAGTTTGGTCAACCCCATGTAAGTTATGGGGCAGTAACAGCACCCTTTTCAAAACGTTTTTTTCAGCACGAAATAAACGCGTTTTTTCAGACAACTGAATCCCCATGTAACAGCAAAACTCAGAAGAGCCCACACACTCAGATCTTAACCCCAGTGTGCAGAAAGGGTCAAAACGTGTTTTTCAGCAGAAATAAACATGTTTCTGCAAGTTTGGTCAACCCCATGTAAGTTATGGGGAAGTAACAGCACCCTTTTCAAAACGTGTTTTTCAGCCCGAAATAAACGCGTTTTTTCAGACAACTGAATCCCCATGTAACAGCAAAACTCAGAAGAGCCCACACACTCAGATCTTAACCCCAGTGTGCAGAAAGGGTCAAAACGTGTTTTTCAGCAGAAATAAACATGTTTCTGCAAGTTTGGTCAACCCCATGTAAGTTATGGGGCAGTAACAGCACCCTTTTCAAAACGTGTTTTTCAGCCCAAAATAAACGCGTTTTTTCAGACAACTGAATCCCCATGTAACAGCAAGGCTCAGAAGAGCCCACACACTCAGCTCTTAACCCCACTGTGCAGAAAGGGTCAAAACGTGTTTTTCATCAGAAATTAACATGTTTCTGCAAGTTTGGTCAACCCCATGTAAGTTATGGGGCATTAACAGCACCCTTTTCAAAACGTGTTTTTCAGCCCGAAATAAACGCGTTTTTTCAGACAACTGAATCCTCATGTAACAGCAAGGCTCAGAAGAGCCCACACACTCAGCTCTTAACCCCAGTGTGCAGAAAGGGTCAAAACGTGTTTTTCAGCAGAAATAAACATGTTTCTGCAACTTTGGTCAACCCCATGTAAGTTAAGGGGCAGTAACAGCACCCTTTTAAAAACGTGTTTTTCAGCCCGAAATAAACGCGTTTTTTCATACAACTGAATCCCCATGTAACAGCAAAACTCAGAAGAGCCCACACACTCAGATCTTAACCCCAGTGTGCAGAAAGGGTCAAAACGTGTTTTTCAGCAGAAATAAACATGTTTCTGCAAGTTTGGTCAACCCCATGTAAGTTATGGGGCAGTACCAGCACCCTTTGAAAAACGTGTTTTTCAGCCCGAAATAAACGCTTTTTTTCAGACAACTGAATCCCCAAGTAACAGCAAGTCTCAGAAGAGCCCACACACTCAGCTCTTAACCCCAGTGTGCAGAAAGGGTCAAAACGTGTTTTTCAGCAGAAATAAACATGTTTCTGCAACTTTGGTCAACCCCATGTAAGTTATTGGGCAGTAACAGCACCCTTTTCAAAACGTGTTTTTCAGCCCGAAATAAACGCGTTTTTTCAGACAACTGAATCCCCATGTAACAGCAAGGCTCAGAAGAGCCCACACCCTCAGCTCTTAACCCCAGTGTGCAGAAAGGGTCAAAACGTGTTTTTCAGCAGAAATAAACATGTTTCTGCAAGTTTGGTCAACCCCATGTAAGTTATGGGGCAGGAACAGCACCCTTTTCAAAACGTGTTTTTCAGCCCGAAATAAACGCGTTTTTTCAGACAACTGAATCCCCATGTAACAGCAAAACTCAGAAGAGCCCACACACTCAGATCTTAACCCCAGTGTGCAGAAAGGGTCAAAACGTGTTTTTCAGAAGAAATAAACATGTTTCTGCAAGTTTGGTCAACCCCATGTAAGTTATGGGGCAGTAACAGCACCCTTTTCAAAACGTTTTTTTCAGCCCGAAATAAACGCGTTTTTTCAGACAACTGAATCCCCATGTAACAGCAAAACTCAGAAGAGCCCACACACTCAGATCTTAACCCCAGTGTGCAGAAAGGGTCAAAACGTGTTTTTCAGCAGAAATAAACATGTTTCTGCAAGTTTGGTCAACCCCATGTACGTTATGGGGCAGTAACAGCACCCTTTTCAAAACGTGTTTTTCAGCACGAAATAAACGCGTTTTTTCAGACAACTGAATCCCCATGTAACAGCAAGGCTCAGAAAAGCCCACACACTCAGCTCTTAACCCCACTGTGCAAAAAGGGTCAAAACGTGTTTTTCAGCAGAAATAAACATGTTTCTGCAAGTTTGGTCAACCCCATGTAAGTTAAGGGGCAGTAACAGCACCCTTTTCAATAGTGTTTTTCAGCCCGAAATAAACGCGTTTTTTCAGACAACTGAATCCCCATGTAACAGCAAAACTCAGAAGAGCCCACACACTCAGATCTTAACCCCAGTGTGCAGAAAGGGTCAAAACGTGTTTTTCAGCAGAAATAAACATGTTTCTGCAAGTTTGGTCAACCCCATGTAAGTTATGGGGCAGTAACAGCACCCTTTTCAAAACGTGTTTTTCAGCCCGAAATAAACGCGTTTTTTCAGACAACTGAATCCCCATGTAACAGCAAAACTCAGAAGAGCCCACACACTCAGATCTTAACCCCAGTGTGCAGAAAGGGTCAAAACGTGTTTTTCAGAAGAAATAAACATGTTTCTGCAAGTTTGGTCAACCCCATGTAAGTTATGGGGCAGTAACAGCACCCTTTTCAAAACGTTTTTTTCAGCACGAAATAAACGCGTTTTTTCAGACAACTGAATCCCCATGTAACAGCAAGTCTCAGAAGAGCCCACACACTCACCTCTTAACCCCACTGTGCAGAAAGGGTCAAAACGTGTTTTTCAGCAGAAATAAACATGTTTCTGCAAGTTTGGTCTACCCCATGTAAGTTATAGGGCAGTTACAGCACCCTTTTCAAAACGTGTTTTTCAGCCCGAAATAAACGCGTTTTTTCAGACAACTGAATCCCCATGTAACAGCAAAACTCAGAAGAGCCCACACACTCAGATCTTAACCCCAGTGTGCAGAAAGGGTCAAAACGTGTTTTTCAGCAGAAATAAACATGTTTCTGCAAGTTTGGTCAACCCCATGTAAGTTATGGGGAAGTAACAGCACCCTTTTCAAAACGTGTTTTTCAGCCCGAAATAAACGCGTTTTTTCAGACAACTGAATCCCCATGTAACAGCAAAACTCAGAAGAGCCCACACACTCAGATCTTAACCCCAGTGTGCAGAAAGGGTCAGAACGTGTTTTTCAGCAGAAATAAACATGTTTCTGCAAGTTTGGTCAACCCCATGTAAGTTATGGGGCATTAACAGCACCCTTTTCAAAACGTGTTTTTCAGCCCGAAATAAACGCGTTTTTTCAGACAACTGAATCCTCATGTAACAGCAAGTCTCAGAAGAGCCCACACACTCAGCTCTTAACCCCAGTGTGCAGAAAGGGTCAAAACGTGTTTTTCAGCAGAAATAAACATGTTTCTGCAACTTTGGTCAACCCCATGTAAGTTATGGGGCAGTAACAGCACCCTTTTCAAAACGTGTTTTTCAGCCCGAAATAAACGCGTTTTTTCAGACAACTGAATCCCCATGTAACGGCAAGGCTCAGAAGAGCCCACACCCTCAGCTCTTAACCCCAGTGTGCAGAAAGGGTCAAAACGTGTTTTTCAGCAGAAATAAACATGTTTCTGCAAGTTTGGTCAACCCCATGTAAGTTATGGGGCAGGAACAGCACCCTTTTCAAAACGTGTTTTTCAGCCCGAAATAAACGCGTTTTTTCAGACAACTGAATCCCCATGTAACAGCAAAACTCAGAAGAGCCCACACACTCAGATCTTAACCCCAGTGTGCAAAAAGGGTCAAAACGTGTTTTTCAGCAGAAATAAACATGTTTCTGCAAGTTTGGTCAACCCCATGTAATTTAAGGGGCAGTAACAGCACCCTTTTCAAAACGTGTTTTTCAGCCCGAAATAAACGCGTTTTTTCAGACAACTGAATCCCCATGTAACAGCAAAACTCAGAAGAGCCCACACACTCAGATCTTAACCCCACTGTGCAAAAAGGGTCAAAACGTGTTTTTCAGCAGAAATAAACATGTTTCTGCAAGTTTGGTCAACCCCATGTAAGTTATGGGGCATTAACAGCACCCTTTTCAAAACGTGTTTTTCAGCCCGAAATAAACGCGTTTTTTCAGACAACTGAATCCCCATGTAACAGCAAGGCTCAGAAGAGCCCACACACTCAGATCTTAACCCCAGTGTGCAGAAAGTGTCAAAACGTGTTTTTCAGCAGAAAGAAACATGTTTCTGCAAGTTTGGTCAACCCCATGTAAGTTAAGGGACAGTAACAGCACCCTTTTCAAAACGTGTTTTTCAGCCCGAAATAAACGCGTTTTTTCAGACAACTGAATCCCCATGTAACAGCAAAACTCAGAAGAGCCCACACACTCAGATCTTAACCCCAGTGTGCAGAAAGGGTCAAAACGTGTTTTTCAGCAGAAATAAACATGTTTCTGCAAGTTTGGTCAACCCCATGTACGTTATGGGGCAGTAACAGCACCCTTTTCAAAACGTGTTTTTCAGCACGAAATAAACGCGTTTTTTCAGACAACTGAATCCCCATGTAACAGCAAGGCTCAGAAAAGCCCACACACTCAGCTCTTAACCCCACTGTGCAAAAAGGGTCAAAACGTGTTTTTCAGCAGAAATAAACATGTTTCTGCAAGTTTGGTCAACCCCATGTAAGTTAAGGGGCAGTAACAGCACCCTTTTCAATAGTGTTTTTCAGCCCGAAATAAACGCGTTTTTTCAGACAACTGAATCCCCATGTAACAGCAAAACTCAGAAGAGCCCACACACTCAGATCTTAACCCCAGTGTGCAGAAAGGGTCAAAACGTGTTTTTCAGCAGAAATAAACATGTTTCTGCAAGTTTGGTCAACCCCATGTAAGTTATGGGGCAGTAACAGCACCCTTTTCAAAACGTGTTTTTCAGCCCGAAATAAACGCGTTTTTTCAGACAACTGAATCCCCATGTAACAGCAAAACTCAGAAGAGCCCACACACTCAGATCTTAACCCCAGTGTGCAGAAAGGGTCAAAACGTGTTTTTCAGAAGAAATAAACATGTTTCTGCAAGTTTGGTCAACCCCATGTAAGTTATGGGGCAGTAACAGCACCCTTTTCAAAACGTTTTTTTCAGCACGAAATAAACGCGTTTTTTCAGACAACTGAATCCCCATGTAACAGCAAGTCTCAGAAGAGCCCACACACTCACCTCTTAACCCCACTGTGCAGAAAGGGTCAAAACGTGTTTTTCAGCAGAAATAAACATGTTTCTGCAAGTTTGGTCTACCCCATGTAAGTTATAGGGCAGTTACAGCACCCTTTTCAAAACGTGTTTTTCAGCCCGAAATAAACGCGTTTTTTCAGACAACTGAATCCCCATGTAACAGCAAAACTCAGAAGAGCCCACACACTCAGATCTTAACCCCAGTGTGCAGAAAGGGTCAAAACGTGTTTTTCAGCAGAAATAAACATGTTTCTGCAAGTTTGGTCAACCCCATGTAAGTTATGGGGAAGTAACAGCACCCTTTTCAAAACGTGTTTTTCAGCCCGAAATAAACGCGTTTTTTCAGACAACTGAATCCCCATGTAACAGCAAAACTCAGAAGAGCCCACACACTCAGATCTTAACCCCAGTGTGCAGAAAGGGTCAGAACGTGTTTTTCAGCAGAAATAAACATGTTTCTGCAAGTTTGGTCAACCCCATGTAAGTTATGGGGAAGTAACAGCACCCTTTTCAAAACGTGTTTTTCAGCCCGAAATAAACACGTTTTTTCAGACAACTGAATCCCCATGTAACAGCAAAACTCAGAAGAGCCCACACACTCAGATCTTAACCCCAGTGTGCAGAAAGGGTCAAAACGTGTTTTTCATCAGAAATAAACATGTTTCTGCAAGTTTGGTCAACCCCATGTAAGTTATGGGGCATTAACAGCACCCTTTTCAAAACGTGTTTTTCAGCCCGAAATAAACGCGTTTTTTCAGACAACTGAATCCTCATGTAACAGCAAGGCTCAGAAGAGCCCACACACTCAGATCTTAACCCCAGTGTGCAGAAAGTGTCAAAACGTGTTTTTCAGCAGAAATAAACATGTTTCTGCAAGTTTGGTCAACCCCATGTAAGTTAAGGGGCAGTAACAGCACACTTTTCAAAACGTGTTTTTCAGCCCGAAATAAACGCGTTTTTTCAGACAACTGAATCCCCATGTAACAGCAAAACTCAGAAGAGCCCACACACTCAGATCTTAACCCCAGTGTGCAGAAAGGGTCAAAACGTGTTTTTCAGCAGAAATAAACATGTTTCTGCAAGTTTGGTCAACCCCATGTAAGTTAGGGGGCAGTAACAGCACCCTTTTCAAAACGTGTTTTTCAGCACGAAATAAACGCGTTTTTTCAGACAACTGAATCCCCATGTAACAGCAAGGCTCAGAAGAGCCCACATACTCAGCTCTTAACCCCACTGTGCAGAAAGGGTCAAAACGTGTTTTTCAGCAGAAATAAACATGTTTCTGCAAGTTTGGTCAACCCCATGTAAGTTATGGGGCAGTACCAGCACCCTTTTAAAAACGTGTTTTTCAGCCCGAAATAAACGCTTTTTTTCAGACAACTGAATCCCCAAGTAACAGCAAGTCTCAGAAGAGCCCACACACTCAGCTCTTAACCCCAGTGTGCAGAAAGGGTCAAAACGTGTTTTTCAGCAGAAATAAACATGTTTCTGCAACTTTGGTCAACCCCATGTAAGTTAAGGGGCAGTAACAGCACCCTTTTAAAAACGTGTTTTTCAGCCCGAAATAAACGCGTTTTTTCAGACAACTGAATCCCCATGTAACAGCAAAACTCAGAAGAGCCCACACACTCAGATCTTAACCCCAGTGTGCAGAAAGGGTCAAAACGTGTTTTTCAGCAGAAATAAACATGTTTCTGCAAGTTTGGTCAACCCCATGTAAGTTATGGGGCAGTACCAGCACCCTTTGAAAAACGTGTTTTTCAGCCCGAAATAAACGCTTTTTTTCAGACAACTGAATCCCCAAGTAACAGCAAGTCTCAGAAGAGCCCACACACTCAGCTCTTAACCCCAGTGTGCAGAAAGGGTCAAAACGTGTTTTTCAGCAGAAATAAACATGTTTCTGCAACTTTGGTCAACCCCATGTAAGTTATGGGGCAGTAACAGCACCCTTTTCAAAACGTGTTTTTCAGCCCGAAATAAACGCGTTTTTTCAGACAACTGAATCCCCATGTAACAGCAAGGCTCAGAAGAGCCCACACCCTCAGCTCTTAACCCCAGTGTGCAGAAAGGGTCAAAACGTGTTTTTCAGCAGAAATAAACATGTTTCTGCAAGTTTGGTCAACCCCATGTAAGTTATGGGGCAGGAACAGCACCCTTTTCAAAACGTGTTTTTCAGCCTGAAATAAACGCGTTTTTTCAGACAACTGAATCCCCATGTAACAGCAAGGCTCAGAAGAGCCAGGAAACTCAGCTCTTAACCCCACTGTGCAGAAAGGGTCAAAACGTGTTTTTCAGCAGAAATAAACATGTTTCTGCAAGTTTGGTCAACCCCTTGTAAGTTATGGGGCAGTACCAGCACCCTTTTAAAAACGTGTTTTTCAGCCCGAAATAAACGCGTTTTTTCAGACAACTGAATCCCCATGTAACAGCAAAACTCAGAAGAGCCCACACACTCAGATCTTAACCCCAGTGTGCAGAAAGGGTCAAAACGTGTTTTTCAGCAGAAATAAACATGTTTCTGCAAGTTTGGTCAACCCCATGTAAGTTATGGGGCAGTACCAGCACCCTTTGAAAAACGTGTTTTTCAGCCCGAAATAAACGCTTTTTTTCAGACAACTGAATCCCCAAGTAACAGCAAGTCTCAGAAGAGCCCACACACTCAGCTCTTAACCCCAGTGTGCAGAAAGGGTCAAAACGTGTTTTTCAGCAGAAATAAACATGTTTCTGCAACTTTGGTCAACCCCATGTAAGTTATGGGGCAGTAACAGCACCCTTTTCAAAACGTGTTTTTCAGCCCGAAATAAACGCGTTTTTTCAGACAACTGAATCCCCATGTAACAGCAAGGCTCAGAAGAGCCCACACCCTCAGCTCTTAACCCCAGTGTGCAGAAAGGGTCAAAACGTGTTTTTCAGCAGAAAAAAATATGTTTCTGCAAGTTTGGTCAACCCCATGTAAGTTATGGGGCAGGAACAGCACCCTTTTCAAAACGTGTTTTTCAGCCCGAAATAAACGCGTTTTTTCAGACAACTGAATCCCCATGTAACAGCAAAACTCAGAAGAGCCCACACACTAAGATCTTAACCCCAGTGTGCAAAAAGGGTCAAAACGTGTTTTTCAGCAGAAATAAACATGTTTCTGCAAGTTAGGTCAACCCCATGTAATTTAAGGGGCAGTAACAGCACCCTTTTCAAAACGTGTTTTTCAGCCCGAAATAAACGCGTTTTTTCAGACAACTGAATCCCCATGTAACAGCAAAACTCAGAAGAGCCCACACACTCAGATCTTAACCCCACTGTGCAAAAAGGGTCAAAACGTGTTTTTCAGCAGAAATAAACATGTTTCTGCAAGTTTGGTCAACCCCATGTAAGTTATGGGGCATTAACAGCACCCTTTTCAAAACTTGTTTTTCAGCCCGAAATAAACGCGTTTTTTCAGACAACTGAATCCCCATGTAACAGCAAGGCTCAGAAGAGCCCACACACTCAGATCTTAACCCCAGTGTGCAGAAAGTGTCAAAACGTGTTTTTCAGCAGAAATAAACATGTTTCTGCAAGTTTGGTCAACCCCATGTAAGTTAAGGGACAGTAACAGCACCCTTTTCAAAACGTGTTTTTCAGCCCGAAATAAACGCGTTTTTTCAGACAACTGAATCCCCATGTAACAGCAAAACTCAGAAGAGCCCACACACTCAGATCTTAACCCCAGTGTGCAGAAAGGGTCAAAACGTGTTTTTCAGCAGAAATAAACATGTTTCTGCAAGTTTGGTCAACCCCATGTAAGTTAGGGGGCAGTAACAGCACCCTTTTCAAAACGTGTTTTTCAGCACGAAATAAACCCGTTTTTTCAGACAACTGAATCCCCATGTAACAGCAAGGCTCAGAAGAGCCCACACACTCAGCTCTTAACCCCACTGTGTAGAAAGGGTCAAAACGTGTTTTTCAGCAGAAATAAACATGTTTCTGCAAGTTTGGTCAACCCCATGTAAGTTATGGGGCAGTACCAGCACCCTTTTAAAAACGTGTTTTTCAGCCCGAAATAAACGCTTTTTTTCAGACAACTGAATCCCCAAGTAACAGCAAGTCTCAGAAGAGCCCACACACTCAGCTCTTAACCCCAGTGTGCAGAAAGGGTCAAAACGTGTTTTTCAGCAGAAATAAACATGTTTCTGCAACTTTGGTCAACCCCATGTAAGTTATGGGGCAGTAACAGCACACTTTTCAAAACGTGTTTTTCAGCCTGAAATAAACGCGTTTTTTCAGACAACTGAATCCCCATGTAACAGCAAGGCTCAGAAGAGCCCACACCCTCAGCTCTTAACCCCAGTGTGCAGAAAGGGTCAAATCGTGTTTCTCAGCAGAAATAAACATGTTTCTGCAAGTTTGGTCAACCCCATGTAAGTTATAGGGCAGGAACAGCACCCTTTTCAAAACGTGTTTTTCAGCCCGAAATAAACGCGTTTTTTCAGACAACTGAATCCCCATGTAACAGCAAGGCTCAGAAGAGCCAGGAAACTCAGCTCTTAACCCCACTGTGCAGAAAGGGTCAAAACGTGTTTTTCAGCAGAAATAAACATGTTTCTGCAAGTTTGGTCAACCCCATGTAAGTTATGGGGCAGTACCAGCACCCTTTGAAAAACGTGTTTTTCAGCCCGAAATAAACGCTTTTTTTCAGACAACTGAATCCCCAAGTAACAGCAAGTCTCAGAAGAGCCCACACACTCAGCTCTTAACCCCAGTGTGCAGAAAGGGTCAAAACGTGTTTTTCAGCAGAAATAAACATGTTTCTGCAACTTTGGTCAACCCCATGTAAGTTATGGGGCAGTAACAGCACACTTTTCAAAACGTGTTTTTCAGCCTGAAATAAACGCGTTTTTTCAGACAACTGAATCCCCATGTAACAGCAAGGCTCAGAAGAGCCCACACCCTCAGCTCTTAACCCCAGTGTGCAGAAAGGGTCAAATCGTGTTTCTCAGCAGAAATAAACATGTTTCTGCAAGTTTGGTCAACCCCATGTAAGTTATAGGGCAGGAACAGCACCCTTTTCAAAACGTGTTTTTCAGCCCGAAATAAACGCGTTTTTTCAGACAACTGAATCCCCATGTAACAGCAAGGCTCAGAAGAGCCAGGAAACTCAGCTCTTAACCCCACTGTGCAGAAAGGGTCAAAACGTGTTTTTCAGCAGAAATAAACATGTTTCTGCAAGTTTGGTCAACCCCTTGTAAGTTATGGGGCAGTACCAGCACCCTTTTAAAAACGTGTTTTTCAGCCCGAAATAAACGCGTTTTTTCAGACAACTGAATCCCCATGTAACAGCAAAACTCAGAAGAGCCCACACACTCAGATCTTAACCCCAGTGTGCAGAAAGGGTCAAAACGTGTTTTTCAGCAGAAATAAACATGTTTCTGCAAGTTTGGTCAACCCCATGTAAGTTATGGGGCAGTACCAGCACCCTTTGAAAAACGTGTTTTTCAGCCCGAAATAAACGCTTTTTTTCAGACAACTGAATCCCCAAGTAACAGCAAGTCTCAGAAGAGCCCACACACTCAGCTCTTAACCCCAGTGTGCAGAAAGGGTCAAAACGTGTTTTTCAGCAGAAATAAACATGTTTCTGCAACTTTGGTCAACCCCATGTAAGTTATGGGGCAGTAACAGCACCCTTTTCAAAACGTGTTTTTCAGCCCGAAATAAACGCGTTTTTTCAGACAACTGAATCCCCATGTAACAGCAAGGCTCAGAAGAGCCCACACCCTCAGCTCTTAACCCCAGTGTGCAGAAAGGGTCAAAACGTGTTTTTCAGCAGAAATAAATATGTTTCTGCAAGTTTGGTCAACCCCATGTAAGTTATGGGGCAGGAACAGCACCCTTTTCAAAACGTGTTTTTCAGCCCGAAATAAACGCGTTTTTTCAGACAACTGAATCCCCATGTAACAGCAAAACTCAGAAGAGCCCACACACTCAGATCTTAACCCCAGTGTGCAAAAAGGGTCAAAACGTGTTTTTCAGCAGAAATAAACATGTTTCTGCAAGTTAGGTCAACCCCATGTAATTTAAGGGGCAGTAACAGCACCCTTTTCAAAACGTGTTTTTCAGCCCGAAATAAACGCGTTTTTTCAGACAACTGAATCCTCATGTAACAGCAAAACTCAGAAGAGCCCACACACTCAGATCTTAACCCCACTGTGCAAAAAGGGTCAAAACGTGTTTTTCAGCAGAAATAAACATGTTTCTGCAAGTTTGGTCAACCCCATGTAAGTTATGGGGCATTAACAGCACCCTTTTCAAAACGTGTTTTTCAGCCCGAAATAAACGCGTTTTTTCAGACAACTGAATCCCCATGTAACAGCAAGGCTCAGAAGAGCCAGGAAACTCAGCTCTTAACCCCACTGTGCAGAAAGGGTCAAAACGTGTTTTTCAGCAGAAATAAACATGTTTCTGCAAGTTTGGTCAACCCCTTGTAAGTTATGGGGCAGTACCAGCACCCTTTTAAAAACGTGTTTTTCAGCCCGAAATAAACGCGTTTTTTCAGACAACTGAATCCCCATGTAACAGCAAAACTCAGAAGAGCCCACACACTCAGATCTTAACCCCAGTGTGCAGAAAGGGTCAAAACGTGTTTTTCAGCAGAAATAAACATGTTTCTGCAAGTTTGGTCAACCCCATGTAAGTTATAGGGCAGTACCAGCACCCTTTGAAAAACGTGTTTTTCAGCCCGAAATAAACGCTTTTTTTCAGACAACTGAATCCCCAAGTAACAGCAAGTCTCAGAAGAGCCCACACACTCAGCTCTTAACCCCAGTGTGCAGAAAGGGTCAAAACGTGTTTTTCAGCAGAAATAAACATGTTTCTGCAACTTTGGTCAACCCCATGTAAGTTATGGGGCAGTAACAGCACCCTTTTCAAAACGTGTTTTTCAGCCCGAAATAAACGCGTTTTTTCAGACAACTGAATCCCCATGTAACAGCAAGGCTCAGAAGAGCCCACACCCTCAGCTCTTAACCCCAGTGTGCAGAAAGGGTCAAAACGTGTTTTTCAGCAGAAATAAACATGTTTCTGCAAGTTTGGTCAACCCCATGTAAGTTATGGGGCAGGAACAGCACCCTTTTCAAAACGTGTTTTTCAGCCCGAAATAAACGCGTTTTTTCAGACAACTGAATCCCCATGTAACAGCAAAACTCAGAAGAGCCCACACACTCAGATCTTAACCCCAGTGTGCAAAAAGGGTCAAAACGTGTTTTTCAGCAGAAATAAACATGTTTCTGCAAGTTTGGTCAACCCCATGTAATTTAAGGGGCAGTAACAGCACCCTTTTCAAAACGTGTTTTTCAGCCCGAAATAAACGCGTTTTTTCAGACAACTGAATCCCCATGTAACAGCAAAACTCAGAAGAGCCCACACACTCAGATCTTAACCCCACTGTGCAAAAAGGGTCAAAACGTGTTTTTCAGCAGAAATAAACATGTTTCTGCAAGTTTGGTCAACCCCATGTAAGTTATGGGGCATTATCAGCACCCTTTTCAAAACGTGTTTTTCAGCCCGAAATAAACGCGTTTTTTCAGACAACTGAATCCCCATGTAACAGCAAGGCTCAGAAGAGCCCACACACTCAGATCTTAACCGCAGTGTGCAGAAAGTGTCAAAACGTGTTTTTCAGCAGAAAGAAACATGTTTCTGCAAGTTTGGTCAACCCCATGTAAGTTAAGGGACAGTAACAGCACACTTTTCAAAACGTGTTTTTCAGCCCGAAATAAACGCGTTTTTTCAGACAACTGAATCCCCATGTAACAGCAAAACTCAGAAGAGCCCACACACTCACATCTTAACCCCAGTGTGCAGAAAGGGTCAAAACGTGTTTTTCAGCAGAAATAAACATGTTTCTGCAAGTTTGGTCAACCCCATGTAAGTTATGGGGCAGTAACAGCACCCTTTTCAAAACGTGTTTTTCAGCCCGAAATAAACGCGTTTTTTCAGACAACTGAATCCCCATGTAACAGCAAAACTCAGAAGAGCCCACACACTCAGATCTTAACCCCAGTGTGCAGAAAGGGTCAAAACGTGTTTTTCAGCAGAAATAAACATGTTTCTGCAAGTTTGGTCAACCCCATGTAAGTTATGGGGCAGTACCAGCACCCTTTTAAAAACGTGTTTTTCAGCCCAAAATAAACGCTTTTTTTCAGACAACTGAATCCCCAAGTAACAGCCAGTCTCAGAAGAGCCCACACACTCAGCTCTTAACCGCAGTGTGCAGAAAGGGTCAAAACGTGTTTTTCAGCAGAAATAAACATGTTTCTGCAAGTTTGGTCAACCCCATGTAAGTTATGGGGCAGTAACAGCACCCTTTTCAAAACGTGTTTTTCAGCCCGAAATAAACGCGTTTTTTCAGACAACTGAATCCCCATGTAACAGCAAGGCTCAGAAGAGCCCACACCCTCAGCTCTTAACCCCAGTGTGCAGAAAGGGTCAAAACGTGTTTTTCAGCAGAAATAAACATGTTTCTGCAAGTTTGGTCAACCCCATGTAAGTTATGGGGCAGGAACAGCACCCTTTTCAAAACGTGTTTTTCAGCCCGAAATAAACGCGTTTTTTCAGACAACTGAATCCCCATGTAACAGCAAGGCTCAGAAGAGCCCACACACTCAGATCTTAACCCCAGTGTGCAGAAAGGGTCAAAACGTGTTTTTCAGCAGAAATAAACATGTTTCTGCAAGTTTGGTCAACCCCATGTAAGTTATGGGGCAGTAACAGCACCCTTTTCAAAACGTGTTTTTCAGCACTAAATAAACGCGTTTTTTCAGACAACTGAATCCCCATGTAACAGCAAGGCTCAGAAGAGCCCACACACTCAGCTCTTAACCCCACTGTGCAAAAAGGGTCAAAACGTGTTTTTCAGCAGAAATAAACATGTTTCTGCAAGTTTGGTCAACCCCATGTAAGTTATGGGCAGTAACAGCACCCTTTTCAAAACGTGTTTTTCAGCCCGAAATAAACGCGTTTTTTCAGACAACTGAATCCCCATGTAACAGCAAAACTCAGAAGAGCCCACACACTCAGATCTTAACCCCAGTGTGCAGAAAGGGTCAAAACGTGTTTTTCAGCAGAAATAAACATGTTTCTGCAAGTTTGGTCAACCCCATGTAAGTTATGGGGCAGTAACAGCACCCTTTTCAAAACGTGTTTTTCAGCCCGAAATAAACGCGTTTTTTCAGACAACTGAATCCCCATGTAACAGCAAAACTCAGAAGAGCCCACACACTCAGATCTTAACCCCAGTGTGCAGAAAGGGTCAAAACGTGTTTTTCAGCAGAAATAAACATGTTTCTGCAAGTTTGGTCAACCCCATGTAAGTTATGGGGCAGTACCAGCACCCTTTTAAAAACGTGTTTTTCAGCCCAAAATAAACGCTTTTTTTCAGACAACTGAATCCCCAAGTAACAGCAAGTCTCAGAAGAGCCCACACACTCAGCTCTTAACCGCAGTGTGCAGAAAGGGTCAAAACGTGTTTTTCAGCAGAAATAAACATGTTTCTGCAAGTTTGGTCAACCCCATGTAATTTAAGGGGCAGTAACAGCACCCTTTTCAAAACGTGTTTTTCAGCCCGAAATAAACGCGTTTTTTCAGACAACTGAATCCCCATGTAACAGCAAAACTCAGAAGAGCCCACACACTCAGATCTTAACCCCACTGTGCAAAAGGGGTCAAAACGTGTTTTTCAGCAGAAATAAACATGTTTCTGCAAGTTTGGTCAACCCCATGTAATTTAAGGGGCAGTAACAGCACCCTTTTCAAAACGTGTTTTTCAGCCCGAAATAAACGCGTTTTTTCAGACAACTGAATCCCCATGTAACAGCAAAACTCAGAAGAGCCCACACACTCAGATCTTAATCCCAGTGTGCAGAAAGGGTCAAAACGTGTTTTTCAGCAGAAATAAACATGTTTCTGCAAGTTTGGTCAACCCCATGTAAGTTATGGGGCAGTAACAGCACCCTTTTCAAAACGTGTTTTTCAGCCCGAAATAAACGCGTTTTTTCAGACAACTGAATCCCCATGTAACAGCAAAACTCAGAAGAGCCCACACACTCAGATCTTAACCCCAGTGTGCAGAAAGGGTCAAAATGTGTTTTTCAGCAGAAATAAACATGTTTCTGCAAGTTTGGTCAACCCCATGTAAGTTATGGGCAGTAACAGCACCCTTTTCAAAACGTGTTTTTCAGCCCGAAATAAACGCGTTTTTTCAGACAACTGAATCCCCATGTAACAGCAAAACTCAGAAGAGCCCACACACTCAGATCTTAACCCCAGTGTGCAGAAAGGGTCAAAACGTGTTTTTCAGCAGAAATAAACGTTTCTGCAAGTTTGGTCAACCCCACGTAAGTTATGGGGCAGTAACAGCACCCTTTTCAAAACGTGTTTTTCAGCCCGAAATAAACGCGTTTTTTCAGACAACTGAATCCCCATGTAACAGCAAAACTCAGAAGAGCCCACACACTCAGATCTTAACCCCAGTGTGCAGAAAGGGTCAAAACGTGTTTTTCAGCAGAAATAAACATGTTTCTGCAAGTTTGGTCAACCCCATGTAAGTTATGGGGCAGTACCAGCACCCTTTTAAAAACGTGTTTTTCAGCCCAAAATAAACGCTTTTTTTCAGACAACTGAATCCCCAAGTAACAGCAAGTCTCAGAAGAGCCCACACACTCAGCTCTTAACCGCAGTGTGCAGAAAGGGTCAAAACGTGTTTTTCAGCAGAAATAAACATGTTTCTGCAAGTTTGGTCAACCCCATGTAAGTTATGGGGCAGTAACAGCACCCTTTTCAAAACGTGTTTTTCAGCCCGAAATAAACGCGTTTTTTCAGACAACTGAATCCCCATGTAACAGCAAGGCTCAGAAGAGCCCACACCCTCAGCTCTTAACCCCAGTGTGCAGAAAGGGTCAAAACGTGTTTTTCAGCAGAAATAAACATGTTTCTGCAAGTTTGGTCAACCCCATGTAAGTTATGGGGCAGGAACAGCACCCTTTTCAAAACGTGTTTTTCAGCCCGAAATAAACGCGTTTTTTCAGACAACTGAATCCCCATGTAACAGCAAAACTCAGAAGAGCCCACACACTCAGATCTTAACCCCAGTGTGCAGAAAGGGTCAAAACGTGTTTTTCAGCAGAAATAAACATGTTTCTGCAAGTTTGGTCAACCCCATGTAAGTTATGGGGCAGTAACAGCACCCTTTTCAAAACGTGTTTTTCAGCACGAAATAAACGCGTTTTTTCAGACAACTGAATCCCCATGTAACAGCAAGGCTCAGAAGAGCCCACACACTCAGCTCTTAACCCCACTGTGCAAAAAGGGTCAAAACGTGTTTTTCAGCAGAAATAAACATGTTTCTGCAAGTTTGGTCAACCCCATGTAATTTAAGGGGCAGTAACAGCACCCTTTTCAAAACGTGTTTTTCAGCCCGAAATAAACGCGTTTTTTCAGACAACTGAATCCCCATGTAACAGCAAAACTCAGAAGAGCCCACACACTCAGATCTTAACCCCAGTGTGCAGAAAGGGTCAAAACGTGTTTTTCAGCAGAAATAAACATGTTTCTGCAAGTTTGGTCAACCCCATGTAAGTTATGGGGCATTAACAGCACCCTTTTCAAAACGTGTTTTTCAGCCCGAAATAAACGCGTTTTTTCAGACAACTGAATCCCCATGTAACAGCAAGGCTCAGAAGAGCCCACACACTCAGATCTGAACCCCAGTGTGCAGAAAGTGTCAAAACGTGTTTTTCAGCAGAAATAAACATGTTTCTGCAAGTTTGGTCAACCCCATGTAAGTTAAGGGGCAGTAACAGCACACTTTTCAAAACGTGTTTTTCAGCCCGAAATAAACGCGTTTTTTCAGACAACTGAATCCCCATGTAACAGCAAGGCTCAGAAGAGCCCACACACTCAGATCTTAACTCCAGTGTGCAGAAAGGGTCAAAACGTGTTTTTCAGCAGAAATAAACATGTTTCTGCAAGTTTGGTCAACCCCATGTAAGTTATGGGGCAGTAACAGCACCCTTTTCAAAACGTGTTTTTCAGCCCGAAATAAACGCGTTTTTTCAGACAACTGAATCCCCATGTAACAGCAAAACTCAGAAGAGCCCACACACTCAGATCTTAACCCCAGTGTGCAGAAAGGGTCAAAACGTGTTTTTCAGCAGAAATAAACATGTTTCTGCAAGTTTGGTCAACCCCATGTAAGTTATCAGGCAGTAACAGCACCCTTTTCAAAACGTGTTTTTCAGCCCGAAATAAACGCGTTTTTTCAGACAACTGAATCCCCATGTAACAGCAAAACTCAGAAGAGCCCACACACTCAGATCTTAACCCCAGTGTGCAGAAAGGGTCAAAACGTGTTTTTCAGCAGAAATAAACATGTTTCTGCAAGTTTGGTCAACCCCATGTAAGTTATGGGGCAGTACCAGCACCCTTTTAAAAACGTGTTTTTCAGCCCGAAATAAATGCTTTTTTTCATACAACTGAATCCCCAAGTAACAGCAAGTCTCAGAAGAGCCCACACACTCAGATCTTAACCCCAGTGTGCAGAAAGGGTCAGAACGTGTTTTTCAGCAGAAATAAACATGTTTCTGCAAGTTTGGTCAACCCCATGTAAGTTATGGGGAAGTAACAGCACCCTTTTCAAAACGTGTTTTTCAGCCCGAAATAAACGCGTTTTTTCAGACAACTGAATCCCCATGTAACAGCAAAACTCAGAAGAGCCCACACACTCAGATCTTAACCCCAGTGTGCAGAAAGGGTCAAAACGTGTTTTTCAGCAGAAATAAACATGTTTCTGCAAGTTTGGTCAACCCCATGTAATTTAAGGGGCAGTAACAGCACCCTTTTCAAAACGTGTTTTTCAGCCCGAAATAAACGCGTTTTTTCAGACAACTGAATCCCCATGTAACAGCAAAACTCAGAAGAGCCCACACACTCAGATCTTAACCCCACTGTGCAAAAAGGGTCAAAACGTGTTTTTCAGCAGAAATAAACATGTTTCTGCAAGTTTGGTCAACCCCATGTAATTTAAAGGGCAGTAACAGCACCCTTTTCAAAACGTGTTTTTCAGCCCGAAATAAACGCGTTTTTTCAGACAACTGAATCCCCATGTAACAGCAAAACTCAGAAGAGCCCACACACTCAGATCTTAACCCCAGTGTGCAGAAAGGGTCAAAACGTGTTTTTCAGCAGAAATAAACATGTTTCTGCAAGTTTGGTCAACCCCATGTAAGTTATGGGGCATTAACAGCACCCTTTTCAAAACGTGTTTTTCAGCCCGAAATAAACGCGTTTTTTCAGACAACTGAATCCCCATGTAACAGCAAGGCTCAGAAGAGCCCACACACTCAGATCTGAACCCCAGTGTGCAGAAAGTGTCAAAACGTGTTTTTCAGCAGAAATAAACATGTTTCTGCAAGTTTGGTCAACCCCATGTAAGTTAAGGGGCAGTAACAGCACACTTTTCAAAACGTGTTTTTCAGCCCGAAATAAACGCGTTTTTTCAGACAACTGAATCCCCATGTAACAGCAAGGCTCAGAAGAGCCCACACACTCAGATCTTAACTCCAGTGTGCAGAAAGGGTCAAAACGTGTTTTTCAGCAGAAATAAACATGTTTCTGCAAGTTTGGTCAACCCCATGTAAGTTATGGGGCAGTAACAGCACCCTTTTCAAAACGTGTTTTTCAGCCCGAAATAAACGCGTTTTTTCAGACAACTGAATCCCCATGTAACAGCAAAACTCAGAAGAGCCCACACACTCAGATCTTAACCCCAGTGTGCAGAAAGGGTCAAAACGTGTTTTTCAGCAGAAATAAACATGTTTCTGCAAGTTTGGTCAACCCCATGTAAGTTATCAGGCAGTAACAGCACCCTTTTCAAAACGTGTTTTTCAGCCCGAAATAAACGCGTTTTTTCAGACAACTGAATCCCCATGTAACAGCAAAACTCAGAAGAGCCCACACACTCAGATCTTAACCCCAGTGTGCAGAAAGGGTCAAAACGTGTTTTTCAGCAGAAATAAACATGTTTCTGCAAGTTTGGTCAACCCCATGTAAGTTATGGGGCAGTACCAGCACCCTTTTAAAAACGTGTTTTTCAGCCCGAAATAAATGCTTTTTTTCATACAACTGAATCCCCAAGTAACAGCAAGTCTCAGAAGAGCCCACACACTCAGATCTTAACCCCAGTGTGCAGAAAGGGTCAGAACGTGTTTTTCAGCAGAAATAAACATGTTTCTGCAAGTTTGGTCAACCCCATGTAAGTTATGGGGAAGTAACAGCACCCTTTTCAAAACGTGTTTTTCAGCCCGAAATAAACGCGTTTTTTCAGACAACTGAATCCCCATGTAACAGCAAAACTCAGAAGAGCCCACACACTCAGATCTTAACCCCAGTGTGCAGAAAGGGTCAAAACGTGTTTTTCAGCAGAAATAAACATGTTTCTGCAAGTTTGGTCAACCCCATGTAAGTTATGGGGCAGTAACAGCACCCTTTTCAAAACGTGTTTTTCAGCCCAAAATAAACGCGTTTTTTCAGACAACTGAATCCCCATGTAACAGCAAGGCTCAGAAGAGCCCACACACTCAGCTCTTAACCCCACTGTGCAGAAAGGGTCAAAACGTGTTTTTCATCAGAAATAAACATGTTTCTGCAAGTTTGGTCAACCCCATGTAAGTTATGGGGCAGTACCAGCACCCTTTTAAAAACGTGTTTTTCAGCCCGAAATAAACGCTTTTTTTCAGACAACTGAATCCCCAAGTAACAGCAAGTCTCAGAAGAGCCCACACACTCAGCTCTTAACCGCAGTGTGCAGAAAGGGTCAAAACGTGTTTTTCAGCAGAAATAAACATGTTTCTGCAAGTTTGGTCAACCCCATGTAAGTTATGGGGCAGTACCAGCACCCTTTTAAAAACGTGTTTTTCAGCCCGAAATAAACGCTTTTTTCAGACAATTGAATCCCCAAGTAACAGCAAGTCTCAGAAGAGCCCACACACTCAGCTCTTAACCGCAGTGTGCAGAAAGGGTCAAAACGTGTTTTTCAGCAGAAATAAACATGTTTCTGCAAGTTTGGTCAACCCCATGTAAGTTATGGGGCAGAACCAGCACCCTTTTAAAAACGTGTTTTTCAGCCCGAAATAAACGCTTTTTTCAGACAATTGAATCCCCAAGTAACAGCAAGTCTCAGAAGAGCCCACACACTCAGCTCTTAACCCCACTGTGCAAAAAGGGTCAAAACGTGTTTTTCAGCAGAAATAAACATGTTTCTGCAAGTTTGGTCAACCCCATGTAATTTAAGGGGCAGTAACAGCACCCTTTTCAAAACGTGTTTTTCAGCCCGAAATAAACGCGTTTTTTCAGACAACTGAATCCCCATGTAACAGCAAAACTCAGAAGAGCCCACACACTCAGATCTTAACCCCAGTGTGCAGAAAGGGTCAAAACGTGTTTTTCAGCAGAAATAAACATGTTTCTGCAAGTTTGGTCAACCCCATGTAAGTTATGGGGCATTAACAGCACCCTTTTCAAAACGTGTTTTTCAGCCCGAAATAAACGCGTTTTTTCAGACAACTGAATCCCCATGTAACAGCAAGGCTCAGAAGAGCCCACACACTCAGATCTGAACCCCAGTGTGCAGAAAGTGTCAAAACGTGTTTTTCAGCAGAAATAAACATGTTTCTGCAAGTTTGGTCAACCCCATGTAAGTTAAGGGGCAGTAACAGCACACTTTTCAAAACGTGTTTTTCAGCCCGAAATAAACGCGTTTTTTCAGACAACTGAATCCCCATGTAACAGCAAGGCTCAGAAGAGCCCACACACTCAGATCTTAACTCCAGTGTGCAGAAAGGGTCAAAACGTGTTTTTCAGCAGAAATAAACATGTTTCTGCAAGTTTGGTCAACCCCATGTAAGTTATGGGGCAGTAACAGCACCCTTTTCAAAACGTGTTTTTCAGCCCGAAATAAACGCGTTTTTTCAGACAACTGAATCCCCATGTAACAGCAAAACTCAGAAGAGCCCACACACTCAGATCTTAACCCCAGTGTGCAGAAAGGGTCAAAACGTGTTTTTCAGCAGAAATAAACATGTTTCTGCAAGTTTGGTCAACCCCATGTAAGTTATCAGGCAGTAACAGCACCCTTTTCAAAACGTGTTTTTCAGCCCGAAATAAACGCGTTTTTTCAGACAACTGAATCCCCATGTAACAGCAAAACTCAGAAGAGCCCACACACTCAGATCTTAACCCCAGTGTGCAGAAAGGGTCAAAACGTGTTTTTCAGCAGAAATAAACATGTTTCTGCAAGTTTGGTCAACCCCATGTAAGTTATGGGGCAGTACCAGCACCCTTTTAAAAACGTGTTTTTCAGCCCGAAATAAATGCTTTTTTTCATACAACTGAATCCCCAAGTAACAGCAAGTCTCAGAAGAGCCCACACCCTCAGATCTTAACCCCAGTGTGCAGAAAGGGTCAGAACGTGTTTTTCAGCAGAAATAAACATGTTTCTGCAAGTTTGGTCAACCCCATGTAAGTTATGGGGAAGTAACAGCACCCTTTTCAAAACGTGTTTTTCAGCCCGAAATAAACGCGTTTTTTCAGACAACTGAATCCCCATGTAACAGCAAAACTCAGAAGAGCACACACACTCAGATCTTAACCCCAGTGTGCAGAAAGGGTCAAAACGTGTTTTTCAGCAGAAATAAACATGTTTCTGCAAGTTTGGTCAACCCCATGTAATTTAAGGGGCAGTAACAGCACCCTTTTCAAAACGTGTTTTTCAGCCCGAAATAAACGCGTTTTTTCAGACAACTGAATCCCCATGTAACAGCAAAACTCAGAAGAGCCCACACACTCAGATCTTAACCCCACTGTGCAAAAAGGGTCAAAACGTGTTTTTCAGCAGAAATAAACATGTTTCTGCAAGTTTGGTCAACCCCATGTAATTTAAGGGGCAGTAACAGCACCCTTTTCAAAACGTGTTTTTCAGCCCGAAATAAACGCGTTTTTTCAGACAACTGAATCCCCATGTAACAGCAAAACTCAGAAGAGCCCACACACTCAGATCTTAACCCCAGTGTGCAGAAAGGGTCAAAACGTGTTTTTCAGCAGAAATAAACATGTTTCTGCAAGTTTGGTCAACCCCATGTAAGTTATGGGGCATTAACAGCACCCTTTTCAAAACGTGTTTTTCAGCCCGAAATAAACGCGTTTTTTCAGACAACTGAATCCCCATGTAACAGCAAGGCTCAGAAGAGCCCACACACTCAGATCTGAACCCCAGTGTGCAGAAAGTGTCAAAACGTGTTTTTCAGCAGAAATAAACATGTTTCTGCAAGTTTGGTCAACCCCATGTAAGTTAAGGGGCAGTAACAGCACACTTTTCAAAACGTGTTTTTCAGCCCGAAATAAACGCGTTTTTTCAGACAACTGAATCCCCATGTAACAGCAAGGCTCAGAAGAGCCCACACACTCAGATCTTAACTCCAGTGTGCAGAAAGGGTCAAAACGTGTTTTTCAGCAGAAATAAACATGTTTCTGCAAGTTTGGTCAACCCCATGTAAGTTATGGGGCAGTAACAGCACCCTTTTCAAAACGTGTTTTTCAGCCCGAAATAAACGCGTTTTTTCAGACAACTGAATCCCCATGTAACAGCAAAACTCAGAAGAGCCCACACACTCAGATCTTAACCCCAGTGTGCAGAAAGGGTCAAAACGTGTTTTTCAGCAGAAATAAACATGTTTCTGCAAGTTTGGTCAACCCCATGTAAGTTATCAGGCAGTAACAGCACCCTTTTCAAAACGTGTTTTTCAGCCCGAAATAAACGCGTTTTTTCAGACAACTGAATCCCCATGTAACAGCAAAACTCAGAAGAGCCCACACACTCAGATCTTAACCCCAGTGTGCAGAAAGGGTCAAAACGTGTTTTTCAGCAGAAATAAACATGTTTCTGCAAGTTTGGTCAACCCCATGTAAGTTATGGGGCAGTACCAGCACCCTTTTAAAAACGTGTTTTTCAGCCCGAAATAAATGCTTTTTTTCATACAACTGAATCCCCAAGTAACAGCAAGTCTCAGAAGAGCCCACACACTCAGATCTTAACCCCAGTGTGCAGAAAGGGTCAGAACGTGTTTTTCAGCAGAAATAAACATGTTTCTGCAAGTTTGGTCAACCCCATGTAAGTTATGGGGAAGTAACAGCACCCTTTTCAAAACGTGTTTTTCAGCCCGAAATAAACGCGTTTTTTCAGACAACTGAATCCCCATGTAACAGCAAAACTCAGAAGAGCCCACACACTCAGATCTTAACCCCAGTGTGCAGAAAGGGTCAAAACGTGTTTTTCATCAGAAATAAACATGTTTCTGCAAGTTTGGTCAACCCCATGTAAGTTATGGGGCAGTACCAGCACCCTTTTAAAAACGTGTTTTTCAGCCCGAAATAAACGCTTTTTTTCAGACAACTGAATCCCCAAGTAACAGCAAGTCTCAGAAGAGCCCACACACTCAGCTCTTAACCGCAGTGTGCAGAAAGGGTCAAAACGTGTTTTTCAGCAGAAATAAACATGTTTCTGCAAGTTTGGTCAACCCCATGTAAGTTATGGGGCAGTACCAGCACCCTTTTAAAAACGTGTTTTTCAGCCCGAAATAAACGCTTTTTTCAGACAATTGAATCCCCAAGTAACAGCAAGTCTCAGAAGAGCCCACACACTCAGCTCTTAACCGCAGTGTGCAGAAAGGGTCAAAACGTGTTTTTCAGCAGAAATAAACATGTTTCTGCAAGTTTGGTCAACCCCATGTAAGTTATGGGGCAGAACCAGCACCCTTTTAAAAACGTGTTTTTCAGCCCGAAATAAACGCTTTTTTCAGACAATTGAATCCCCAAGTAACAGCAAGTCTCAGAAGAGCCCACACACTCAGCTCTTAACCCCAGTGTGCAGAAAGGGTCAAAACGTGTTTTTCAGCAGAAATAAACATGTTTCTGCAACTTTGGTCAACCCCATGTAAGTTATGGGGCAGTAACAGCACACTTTTCAAAACGTGTTTTTCAGCCTGAAATAAACGCGTTTTTTCCGACAACTGAATCCCCATGTAACAGCAAGGCTCAGAAGAGCCCACACCCTCAGCTCTTAACCCCAGTGTGCAGAAAGGGTCAAATCGTGTTTCTCAGCAGAAATAAACATGTTTCTGCAAGTTTGGTCAACCCCATATAAGTTATAGGGCAGGAACAGCACCCTTTTCAAAACGTGTTTTTCAGCCCGAAATAAACGCGTTTTTTCAGACAACTGAATCCCCATGTAACAGCAAAACTCAGAAGAGCCCACACACTCAGATCTTAACCCCAGTGTGCAGAAAGGGTCAAAACGTGTTTTTCAGCAGAAATAAACATGTTTCTGCAAGTTTGGTCAACCCCATGTAAGTTATAGGGCAGGAACAGCACCCTTTTCAAAACGTGTTTTTCAGCCCGAAATAAACGCGTTTTTTCAGACAACTGAATCCCCATGTAACAGCAAGGCTCAGAAGAGCCAGGAAACTCAGCTCTTAACCCCACTGTGCAGAAAGGGTCAAAACGTGTTTTTCAGCAGAAATAAACATGTTTCTGCATGTTTGGTCAACCCCTTGTAAGTTATGGGGCAGTACCAGCACCCTTTTAAAAACGTGTTTTTCAGCCCGAAATAAACGCGTTTTTTCAGACAACTGAATCCCCATGTAACAGCAAAACTCAGAAGAGCCCACACACTCAGATCTTAACCCCAGTGTGCAGAAAGGGTCAAAACGTGTTTTTCAGCAGAAATAAACATGTTTCTGCAAGTTTGGTCAACCCCATGTAAGTTATGGGGCAGTACCAGCACCCTTTGAAAAACGTGTTTTTCAGCCCGAAATAAACGCTTTTTTTCAGACAACTGAATCCCCAAGTAACAGCAAGTCTCAGAAGAGCCCACACACTCAGCTCTTAACCCCAGTGTGCAGAAAGGGTCAAAACGTGTTTTTCAGCAGAAATAAACATGTTTCTGCAACTTTGGTCAACCCCATGTAAGTTATGGGGCAGTAACAGCACCCTTTTCAAAACGTGTTTTTCAGCCCGAAATAAACGCGTTTTTTCAGACAACTGAATCCCCATGTAACAGCAAGGCTCAGAAGAGCCCACACCCTCAGCTCTTAACCCCAGTGTGCAGAAAGGGTCAAAACGTGTTTTTCAGCAGAAATAAACATGTTTCTGCAAGTTTGGTCAACCCCATGTAAGTTATGGGGCAGGAACAGCACCCTTTTCAAAACGTGTTTTTCAGCCCGAAATAAACGCGTTTTTTCAGACAACTGAATCCCCATGTAACAGCAAAACTCAGAAGAGCCCACACACTCAGATCTTAACCCCAGTGTGCAAAAAGGGTCAAAACGTGTTTTTCAGCAGAAATAAACATGTTTCTGCAAGTTTGGTCAACCCCATGTAATTTAAGGGGCAGTAACAGCACCCTTTTCAAAACGTGTTTTTCAGCCCGAAATAAACGCGTTTTTTCAGACAACTGAATCCCCATGTAACAGCAAAACTCAGAAGAGCCCACACACTCAGATCTTAACCCCACTGTGCAAAAAGGGTCAAAACGTGTTTTTCAGCAGAAATAAACATGTTTCTGCAAGTTTGGTCAACCCCATGTAAGTTATGGGGCATTAACAGCACCCTTTTCAAAACGTGTTTTTCAGCCCGAAATAAACGCGTTTTTTCAGACAACTGAATCCCCATGTAACAGCAAGGCTCAGAAGAGCCCACACACTCAGATCTTAACCCCAGTGTGCAGAAAGTGTCAAAACGTGTTTTTCAGCAGAAAGAAACATGTTTCTGCAAGTTTGGTCAACCCCATGTAAGTTAAGGGACAGTAACAGCACACTTTTCAAAACGTGTTTTTCAGCCCGAAATAAACGCGTTTTTTCAGACAACTGAATCCCCATGTAACAGCAAAACTCAGAAGAGCCCACACACTCAGATCTTAACCCCAGTGTGCAGAAAGGGTCAAAACGTGTTTTTCAGCAGAAATAAACATGTTTCTGCAAGTTTGGTCAACCCCATGTAAGTTATGGGGCAGTAACAGCACCCTTTTCAAAACGTGTTTTTCAGCCCGAAATAAACGCGTTTTTTCAGACAACTGAATCCCCATGTAACAGCAAAACTCAGAAGAGCCCACACACTCAGATCTTAACCCCAGTGTGCAGAAAGGGTCAAAACGTGTTTTTCAGCAGAAATAAACATGTTTCTGCAAGTTTGGTCAACCCCATGTAAGTTATGGGGCAGTACCAGCACCCTTTTAAAAACGTGTTTTTCAGCCCAAAATAAACGCTTTTTTCAGACAACTGAATCCCCAAGTAACAGCCAGTCTCAGAAGAGACCACACACTCAGCTCTTAACCGCAGTGTGCAGAAAGGGTCAAAACGTGTTTTTCAGCAGAAATAAACATGTTTCTGCAAGTTTGGTCAACCCCATGTAAGTTATGGGGCAGTAACAGCACCCTTTTCAAAACGTGTTTTTCAGCCCGAAATAAACGCGTTTTTTCAGACAACTGAATCCCCATGTAACAGCAAGGCTCAGAAGAGCCCACACCCTCAGCTCTTAACCCCAGTGTGCAGAAAGGGTCAAAACGTGTTTTTCAGCAGAAATAAACATGTTTCTGCAAGTTTGGTCAACCCCATGTAAGTTATGGGGCAGGAACAGCACCCTTTTCAAAACGTGTTTTTCAGCCCGAAATAAACGCGTTTTTTCAGACAACTGAATCCCCATGTAACAGCAAGGCTCAGAAGAGCCCACACACTCAGCTCTTAACCCCACTGTGCAAAAAGGGTCAAAACGTGTTTTTCAGCAGAAATAAACATGTTTCTGCAAGTTTGGTCAACCCCATGTAATTTAAGGGGCAGTAACAGCACCCTTTTCAAAACGTGTTTTTCAGCCCGAAATAAACGCGTTTTTTCAGACAACTGAATCCCCATGTAACAGCAAAACTCAGAAGAGCCCACACACTCAGATCTTAACCCCACTGTGCAGAAAGGGTCAAAACGTGTTTTTCAGCAGAAATAAACATGTTTCTGCAAGTTTGGTCTACCCCATGTAAGTTATAGGGCAGTTACAGCACCCTTTTCAAAACGTGTTTTTCAGCCCGAAATAAAAGCGTTTTTTCAGACAACTGAATCCCCATGTAACAGCAAAACTCAGAAGAGCCCACACACTCAGATCTTAACCCCAGTGTGCAGAAAGGGTCAAAACGTGTTTTTCAGCAGAAATAAACATGTTTCTGCAAGTTTGGTCAACCCCATGTAAGTTATGGGGAAGTAACAGCACCCTTTTCAAAACGTGTTTTTCAGCCCGAAATAAACGCGTTTTTTCAGACAACTGAATCCCCATGTAACAGCAAAACTCAGAAGAGCCCACACACTCAGATCTCTACCCCAGTGTGCAGAAAGGGTCAGAACGTGTTTTTCAGCAGAAATAAACATGTTTCTGCAAGTTTGGTCAACCCCATGTAAGTTATGGGGAAGTAACAGCACCCTTTTCAAAACGTGTTTTTCAGCCCGAAATAAACGCGTTTTTTCAGACAACTGAATCCCCATGTAACAGCAAAACTCAGAAGAGCCCACACACTCAGATCTTAACCCCAGTGTGCAGAAAGGGTCAAAACGTGTTTTTCAGCAGAAATAAACATGTTTCTGCAAGTTTGGTCAACCCCATGTAAGTTATGGGGCAGTAACAGCACCCTTTTCAAAACGTGTTTTTCAGCCCAAAATAAACGCGTTTTTTCAGACAACTGAATCCCCATGTAACAGCAAAACTCAGAAGAGCCCACACACTCAGATCTTAACCCCAGTGTGCAGAAAGGGTCAAAACGTGTTTTTCAGCAGAAATAAACATGTTTCTGCAAGTTTGGTCAATCCCATGTAAGTTATGGGGCAGTAACAGCACCCTTTTCAAAACGTGTTTTTCAGCCCAAAATAAACGCGTTTTTTCAGACAACTGAATCCCCATGTAACAGCAAGGCTCAGAAGAGCCCACACACTCAGCTCTTAACCCCACTGTGCAGAAAGGGTCAAAACGTGTTTTTCAGCAGAAATAAACATGTTTCTGCAAGTTTGGTCAACCCCATGTAAGTTATGGGGCATTAACAGCACCCTTTTCAAAACGTGTTTTTCAGCCCGAAATAAACGCGTTTTTTCAGACAACTGAATCCTCATGTAACAGCAAGGCTCAGAAGAGCCCACACACTCAGATCTTAACCCCAGTGTGCAGAAAGTGTCAAAACGTGTTTTTCAGCAGAAATAAACATGTTTCTGCAAGTTTGGTCAACCCCATGTAAGTTAAGGGGCAGTAACAGCACACTTTTCAAAACGTGTTTTTCAGCCCGAAATAAACGCGTTTTTTCAGACAACTGAATCCCCATGTAACAGCAAAACTCAGAAGAGCCCACACACTCAGATCTTAACCCCAGTGTGCAGAAAGGGTCAAAACGTGTTTTTCAGCAGAAATAAACATGTTTCTGCAAGTTTGGTCAACCCCATGTAAGTTAGGGGGCAGTAACAGCACCCTTTTCAAAACGTGTTTTTCAGCACGAAATAAACGCGTTTTTTCAGACAACTGAATCCCCATGTAACAGCAAGGCTCAGAAGAGCCCACACACTCAGCTCTTAACCCCACTGTGCAGAAAGGGTCAAAACGTGTTTTTCAGCAGAAATAAACATGTTTCTGCAAGTTTGGTCAACCCCATGTAAGTTATGGGGCAGTACCAGCACCCTTTTAAAAACGTGTTTTTCAGCCCGAAATAAACGCTTTTTTTCAGACAACTGAATCCCCAAGTAACAGCAAGTCTCAGAAGAGCCCACACACTCAGCTCTTAACCCCAGTGTGCAGAAAGGGTCAAAACGTGTTTTTCAGCAGAAATAAACATGTTTCTGCAACTTTGGTCAACCCCATGTAAGTTATGGGGCAGTAACAGCACACTTTTCAAAACGTGTTTTTCAGCCTGAAATAAACGCGTTTTTTCAGACAACTGAATCCCCATGTAACAGCAAGGCTCAGAAGAGCCCACACCCTCAGCTCTTAACCCCAGTATGCAGAAAGGGTCAAATCGTGTTTCTCAGCAGAAATAAACATGTTTCTGCAAGTTTGGTCAACCCCATGTAAGTTATAGGGCAGGAACAGCACCCTTTTCAAAACGTGTTTTTCAGCCCGAAATAAACGCGTTTTTTCAGACAACTGAATCCCCATGTAACAGCAAGGCTCAGAAGAGCCAGGAAACTCAGCTCTTAACCCCACTGTGCAGAAAGGGTCAAAACGTGTTTTTCAGCAGAAATAAACATGTTTCTGCAAGTTTGGTCAACCCCTTGTAAGTTATGGGGCAGTACCAGCACCCTTTTAAAAACGTGTTTTTCAGCCCGAAATAAACGCGTTTTTTCAGACAACTGAATCCCCATGTAACAGCAAAACTCAGAAGAGCCCACACACTCAGATCTTAACCCCAGTGTGCAGAAAGGGTCAAAACGTGTTTTTCAGCAGAAATAAACATGTTTCTGCAAGTTTGGTCAACCCCATGTAAGTTATGGGGCAGTACCAGCACCCTTTGAAAAACGTGTTTTTCAGCCCGAAATAAACGCTTTTTTTCAGACAACTGAATCCCCAAGTAACAGCAAGTCTCAGAAGAGCCCACACACTCAGCTCTTAACCCCAGTGTGCAGAAAGGGTCAAAACGTGTTTTTCAGCAGAAATAAACATGTTTCTGCAACTTTGGTCAACCCCATGTAAGTTATGGGGCAGTAACAGCACCCTTTTCAAAACGTGTTTTTCAGCCCGAAATAAACGCGTTTTTTCAGACAACTGAATCCCCATGTAACAGCAAGGCTCAGAAGAGCCCACACCCTCAGCTCTTAACCCCAGTGTGCAGAAAGGGTCAAAACGTGTTTTTCAGCAGAAATAAACATGTTTCTGCAAGTTTGGTCAACCCCATGTAAGTTATGGGGCAGGAACAGCACCCTTTTCAAAACGTGTTTTTCAGCCCGAAATAAACGCGTTTTTTCAGACAACTGAATCCCCATGTAACAGCAAAACTCAGAAGAGCCCACACACTCAGATCTTAACCCCAGTGTGCAAAAAGGGTCAAAACGTGTTTTTCAGCAGAAATAAACATGTTTCTGCAAGTTTGGTCAACCCCATGTAATTTAAGGGGCAGTAACAGCACCCTTTTCAAAACGTGTTTTTCAGCCCGAAATAAACGCGTTTTTTCAGACAACTGAATCCCCATGTAACAGCAAAACTCAGAAGAGCCCACACACTCAGATCTTAACCCCACTGTGCAAAAAGGGTCAAAACGTGTTTTTCAGCAGAAATAAACATGTTTCTGCAAGTTTGGTCAACCCCATGTAAGTTATGGGGCATTAACAGCACCCTTTTCAAAACGTGTTTTTCAGCCCGAAATAAACGCGTTTTTTCAGACAACTGAATCCCCATGTAACAGCAAGGCTCAGAAGAGCCCACACACTCAGATCTTAACCGCAGTGTGCAGAAAGTGTCAAAACGTGTTTTTCAGCAGAAAGAAACATGTTTCTGCAAGTTTGGTCAACCCCATGTAAGTTAAGGGACAGTAACAGCACACTTTTCAAAACGTGTTTTTCAGCCCGAAATAAACGCGTTTTTTCAGACAACTGAATCCCCATGTAACAGCAAAACTCAGAAGAGCCCACACACTCAGATCTTAACCCCAGTGTGCAGAAAGGGTCAAAACGTGTTTTTCAGCAGAAATAAACATGTTTCTGCAAGTTTGGTCAACCCCATGTAAGTTATGGGGCAGTACCAGCACCCTTTTAAAAACGTGTTTTTCAGCCCGAAATAAACGCTTTTTTTCAGACAACTGAATCCCCAAGTAACAGCAAGTCTCAGAAGAGCCCACACACTCAGCTCTTAACCGCAGTGTGCAGAAAGGGTCAAAACGTGTTTTTCAGCAGAAATAAACATGTTTCTGCAAGTTTGGTCAACCCCATGTAAGTTATGGGGCAGTACCAGCACCCTTTTAAAAACGTGTTTTTCAGCCCGAAATAAACGCTTTTTTCAGACAATTGAATCCCCAAGTAACAGCAAGTCTCAGAAGAGCCCACACACTCAGCTCTTAACCGCAGTGTGCAGAAAGGGTCAAAACGTGTTTTTCAGCAGAAATAAACATGTTTCTGCAAGTTTGGTCAACCCCATGTAAGTTATGGGGCAGTACCAGCACCCTTTTAAAAACGTGTTTTTCAGCCCGAAATAAACGCTTTTTCAGACAATTGAATCCCCAAGTAACAGCAAGTCTCAGAAGAGCCCACACACTCAGCTCTTAACCCCAGTGTGCAGAAAGGGTCAAAACGTGTTTTTCAGCAGAAATAAACATGTTTCTGCAACTTTGGTCAACCCCATGTAAGTTATGGGGCAGTAACAGCACACTTTTCAAAACGTGTTTTTCAGCCTGAAATAAACGCGTTTTTTCAGACAACTGAATCCCCATGTAACAGCAAGGCTCAGAAGAGCCCACACCCTCAGCTCTTAACCCCAGTGTGCAGAAAGGGTCAAATCGTGTTTCTCAGCAGAAATAAACATGTTTCTGCAAGTTTGGTCAACCCCATGTAAGTTATAGGGCAGGAACAGCACCCTTTTCAAAATGTGTTTTTCAGCCCGAAATAAACGCGTTTTTTCAGACAACTGAATCCCCATGTAACAGCAAAACTCAGAAGAGCCCACACACTCAGATCTTAACCCCAGTGTGCAGAAAGGGTCAAAACGTGTTTTTCAGCAGAAATAAACATGTTTCTGCAAGTTTGGTCAACCCCATGTAAGTTATAGGGCAGGAACAGCACCCTTTTCAAACGTGTTTTTCAGCCCGAAATAAACGCGTTTTTTCAGACAACTGAATCCCCATGTAACAGCAAGGCTCAGAAGAGCCAGGAAACTCAGCTCTTAACCCCACTGTGCAGAAAGGGTCAAAACGTGTTTTTCAGCAGAAATAAACATGTTTCTGCAAGTTTGGTCAACCCCTTGTAAGTTATGGGGCAGTACCAGCACCCTTTTAAAAACGTGTTTTTCAGCCCGAAATAAACGCGTTTTTTCAGACAACTGAATCCCCATGTAACAGCAAAACTCAGAAGAGCCCACACACTCAGCTCTTAAACCCCAGTGTGCAGAAAGGGTCAAAACGTGTTTTTCAGCAGAAATAAACATGTTTCTGCAACTTTGGTCAACCCCATGTAAGTTATGGGGCAGTAACAGCACCCTTTTCAAAACGTGTTTTTCAGCCCGAAATAAACGCGTTTTTTCAGACAACTGAATCCCCATGTAACAGCAAGGCTCAGAAGAGCCCACACCCTCAGCTCTTAACCCCAGTGTGCAGAAAGGGTCAAAACGTGTTTTTCAGCAGAAATAAACATGTTTCTGCAAGTTTGATCAACCCCATGTAAGTTATGGGGCAGGAACAGCACCCTTTTCAAAACGTGTTTTTCAGCCCGAAATAAACGCGTTTTTTCAGACAACTGAATCCCCATGTAACAGCAAAACTCAGAAGAGCCCACACACTCAGATCTTAACCCCAGTGTGCAAAAAGGGTCAAAACGTGTTTTTCAGCAGAAATAAACATGTTTCTGCAAGTTTGGTCAACCCATGTAATTTAAGGGGCAGTAACAGCACCCTTTTCAAAACGTGTTTTTCAGCCCGAAATAAACGCGTTTTTTCAGACAACTGAATCCCCATGTAACAGCAAAACTCAGAAGAGCCCACACACTCAGATCTTAACCCCACTGTGCAAAAAAGGGTCAAAACGTGTTTTTCAGCAGAAATAAACATGTTTCTGCAAGTTTGGTCAACCCCATGTAAGTTATGGGGCATTAACAGCACCCTTTTCAAAACGTGTTTTTCAGCCCGAAATAAACGCGTTTTTTCAGACAACTGAATCCCCATGTAACAGCAAGGCTCAGAAGAGCCCACACACTCAGATCTTAACCCCAGTGTGCAGAAAGTGTCAAAACGTATTTTTCAGCAGAAAGAAACATGTTTCTGCAAGTTTGGTCAACCCCATGTAAGTTAAGGGACAGTAACAGCACACTTTTCAAAACGTGTTTTTCAGCCCGAAATAAACGCGTTTTTTCAGACAACTGAATCCCCATGTAACAGCAAAACTCAGAAGAGCCCACACACTCAGATCTTAACCCCAGTGTGCAGAAAGGGTCAAAACGTGTTTTTCAGCAGAAATAAACATGTTTCTGCAAGTTTGGTCAACCCCATGTAAGTTATGGGGCAGTAACAGCACCCTTTTCAAAACGTGTTTTTCAGCCCGAAATAAACGCGTTTTTTCAGACAACTGAATCCCCATGTAACAGCAAAACTCAGAAGAGCCCACACACTCAGATCTTAACCCCAGTGTGCAGAAAAGGTCAAAACGTGTTTTTCAGCAGAAATAAACATGTTTCTGCAAGTTTGGTCAACCCCATGTAAGTTATGGGGCAGTACCAGCACCCTTTTAAAACGTGTTTTTCAGCCCAAAATAAACGCTTTTTTTCAGACAACTGAATCCCCAAGTAACAGCCAGTCTCAGAAGAGACCACACACTCAGCTCTTAACCGCAGTGTGCAGAAAGGGTCAAAACGTGTTTTTCAGCAGAAATAAACATGTTTCTGCAAGTTTGGTCAACCCCATGTAAGTTATGGGGCAGTAACAGCACCCTTTTCAAAACGTGTTTTTCAGCCCGAAATAAACGCGTTTTTTCAGACAACTGAATCCCCATGTAACAGCAAGGCTCAGAAGAGCCCACACCCTCAGCTCTTAACCCCAGTGTGCAGAAAGGGTCAAAACGTGTTTTTCAGCAGAAATAAACATGTTTCTGCAAGTTTGGTCAACCCCATGTAAGTTATGGGGCAGGAACAGCACCCTTTTCAAAACGTGTTTTTCAGCCCGAAATAAACGCGTTTTTTCAGACAACTGAATCCCCATGTAACAGCAAGGCTCAGAAGAGCCCACACACTCAGATCTTAACCCCAGTGTGCAGAAAGGGTCAAAACGTGTTTTTCAGCAGAAATAAACATGTTTCTGCAAGTTTGGTCAACCCCATGTAAGTTATGGGGCAGTAACAGCACCCTTTTCAAAACGTGTTTTTCAGCACGAAATAAACGCGTTTTTTCAGACAACTGAATCCCCATGTAACAGCAAGGCTCAGAAGAGCCCACACACTCAGCTCTTAACCCCACTGTGCAAAAAGGGTCAAAACGTGTTTTTCAGCAGAAATAAACATGTTTCTGCAAGTTTGGTCAACCCCATGTAATTTAAGGGGCAGTAACAGCACCCTTTTCAAAACGTGTTTTTCAGCCCGAAATAAACGCGTTTTTTCAGACAACTGAATCCCCATGTAACAGCAAAACTCAGAAGAGCCCACACACTCAGATCTTAACCCCAGTGTGCAGAAAGGGTCAAAACGTGTTTTTCAGCAGAAATAAACATGTTTCTGCAAGTTTGGTCAACCCCATGTAAGTTATGGGGCATTAACAGCACCCTTTTCAAAACGTGTTTTTCAGCCCGAAATAAACGCGTTTTTTCAGACAACTGAATCCCCATGTAACAGCAAGGCTCAGAAGAGCCCACACACTCAGATCTTAACCCCAGTGTGCAGAAAGGGTCAAAACGTGTTTTTCAGCAGAAATAAACATGTTTCTGCAAGTTTGGTCAACCCCATGTAAGTTATGGGGCAGTAACAGCACCCTTTTCAAAACGTGTTTTTCAGCCCGAAATAAACGCGTTTTTTCAGACAACTGAATCCCCATGTAACAGCAAAACTCAGAAGAGCCCACACACTCAGATCTTAACCCCAGTGTGCAGAAAGGGTCAAAACGTGTTTTTCAGCAGAAATAAACATGTTTCTGCAAGTTTGGTCAACCCCATGTAAGTTATGGGGCAGTAACAGCACCCTTTTCAAAACGTGTTTTTCAACACGAAATAAACGGGTTTTTTCAGACAACTGAATCCCCATGTAACAGCAAGGCTCAGAAGAGCCCACACACTCAGCTCTTAACCCCACTGTGCAGAAAGGGTCAAAACGTGTTTTTCAGCAGAAATAAACATGTTTCTGCAAGTTTGGTCAACCCCATGTAAGTTATGGGGCAGTACCAGCACCCTTTGAAAAACGTGTTTTTCAGCCCGAAATAAACGCTTTTTTTCAGACAACTGAATCCCCAAGTAACAGCAAGTCTCAGAAGAGCCCACACACTCAGCTCTTAACCCCAGTGTGCAGAAAGGCTCAAAACGTGTTTTTCAGCAGAAATAAACATGTTTCTGCAACTTTGGTATACCCCATGTAAGTTATGGGGCAGTAACAGCACCCTTTTCAAAACGTGTTTTTCAGCCCGAAATAAACGCGTTTTTTCAGACAACTGAATCCCCATGTAACATCAAGGCTCAGAAGAGCCCACACCCTCAGCTCTTAACCCCAGTGTGCAGAAAGGGTCAAAACGTGTTTTTCAGCAGAAATAAACATGTTTCTGCAAGTTTGGTCAACCCCATGTAAGTTATGGGGCAGTAACAGCACCCTTTTCAAAACGTGTTTTTCAGCCCGAAATAAACGCGTTTTTTCAGACAACTGAATCCCCAAGTAACAGCAAGTCTCAGAAGAGCCCACACACTCAGCTCTTAACCCCAGTGTGCAGAAAGGGTCAAAACGTGTTTTTCAGCAGAAATAAACATGTTTCTGCAACTTTGGTCAACCCCATGTAAGTTATGGGGCAGTAACAGCACCCTTTTCAAAACGTGTTTTTCAGCCCGAAATAAACGCGTTTTTTCAGACAACTGAATCCCCATGTAACAGCAAAACTCAGAAGAGCCCACACACTCAGATCTTAACCCCAGTGTGCAGAAAGGGTCAAAACGTGTTTTTCAGAAGAAATAAACATGTTTCTGCAAGTTTGGTCAACCCCATATAAGTTATGGGGCAGTAACAGCACCCTTTTCAAAACGTTTTTTTCAGCACGAAATAAACGCGTTTTTTCAGACAACTGAATCCCCATGTAACAGCAAGTCTCAGAAGAGCCCACACACTCAGATCTTAACCCCAGTGTGCAGAAAGGGTCAAAACGTGTTTTTCAGCAGAAATAAACATGTTTCTGCAAGTTTGGTCAACCCCATGTATGTTATGGGGCAGTAAAAGCACCCTTTTCAAAACGTGTTTTTCAGCCCGAAATAAACGCGTTTTTTCAGACAACTGAATCCCCATGTAACAGCAAAACTCAGAAGAGCCCACACACTCAGATCTTAACCCCAGTGTGCAGAAAGGGTCAAAACGTGTTTTTCAGCAGAAATAAACATGTTTCTGCAAGTTTGGTCAACCCCATGTAAGTTATGGGGCAGTAACAGCACCCTTTTCAAAACGTGTTTTTCAGCCCGAAATCAACGCGTTTTTTCAGACAACTGAATCCCCATGTAACAGCAAAACTCAGAAGAGCCCACACACTCAGATCTTAACCCCAGTGTGCAGAAAGGGTCAAAACGTGTTTTTCAGCAGAAATAAACATGTTTCTGCAAGTTTGGTCAACCCCATTTAAGTTATGGGGCAGTACCAGCACCCTTTTAAAAACGTGTTTTTCAGCCCAAAATAAACGCTTTTTTTCAGACAACTGAATCCCCAAGTAACAGCAAGTCTCAGAAGAGCCCACACACTCAGCTCTTAACCGCAGTGTGCAGAAAGGGTCAAAACGTGTTTTTCAGCAGAAATAAACATGTTTCTGCAAGTTTGGTCAACCCCATGTAAGTTATGGGGCAGTAACAGCACCCTTTTCAAAACGTGTTTTTAAGCCCGAAATAAATGCGTTTTTTCAGACAACTGAATCCCCATGTAACAGCAAGGCTCAGAAGAGCCCACACCCTCAGCTCTTAACCCCAGTGTGCAGAAAGGGTCAAAACGTGTTTTTCAGCAGAAATAAACATGTTTCTGCAAGTTTGGTCAACCCCATGTAAGTTATGGGGCAGGAACAGCACCCTTTTCAAAACGTGTTTTTCAGCCCGAAATAAACGCGTTTTTTCAGACAACTGAATCCCTATGTAACAGCAAAACTCAGAAGAGCCCACACACTCAGATCTTAACCCCAGTGTGCAGAAAGGGTCAAAACGTGTTTTTCAGCAGAAATAAACATGTTTCTGCAAGTTTGGTCAACCCCATGTAAGTTATGGGGCAGGAACAGCACCCTTTTCAAAACGTGTTTTTCAGCCCGAAATAAACGCGTTTTTTCAGACAACTGAATCCCCATGTAACAGCAAGTCTCAGAAGAGCCCACACACTCAGATCTTAACCCCAGTGTGCAGAAAGGGTCAAAACGTGTTTTTCAGCAGAAATAAACATGTTTCTGCAACTTTGGTCAACCCCATGTAAGTTATGGGGCAGTAACAGCACCCTTTTCAAAACGTGTTTTTCAGCCCGAAATAAACGCGTTTTTTCAGACAACTGAATCCCCATGTAACAGCAAAACTCAGAAGAGCCCACACACTCAGATCTTAATCCCAGTGTGCAGAAAGGGTCAAAACGTGTTTTTCAGCAGAAATAAACATGTTTCTGCAAGTTTGGTCAACCCCATGTAAGTTATGGGGCAGTAACAGCACCCTTTTCAAAACGTGTTTTTCAGTCCGAAATAAACGCGTTTTTTCAGACAACTGAATCCCCATGTAACAGCAAAACTCAGAAGAGCCCACACACTCAGATCTTAACCCCAGTGTGCAGAAAGGGTCAAAACGTGTTTTTCAGCAGAAATAAACATGTTTCTGCAAGTTTGGTCAACCCCATTTAAGTTATGGGGCAGTACCAGCACCCTTTTAAAAACGTGTTTTTCAGCCCAAAATAAACGCTTTTTTTCAGACAACTGAATCCCCAAGTAACAGCAAGTCTCAGAAGAGCCCACACACTCAGCTCTTAACCGCAGTGTGCAGAAAGGGTCAAAACGTGTTTTTCAGCAGAAATAAACATGTTTCTGCAAGTTTGGTCAACCCCATGTAAGTTATGGGGCAGTAACAGCACCCTTTTCAAAACGTGTTTTTAAGCCCGAAATAAATGCGTTTTTTCAGACAACTGAATCCCCATGTAACAGCAAGGCTCAGAAGAGCCCACACCCTCAGCTCTTAACCCCAGTGTGCAGAAAGGGTCAAAACGTGTTTTTCAGCAGAAATAAACATGTTTCTGCAAGTTTGGTCAACCCCATGTAAGTTATGGGGCAGGAACAGCACCCTTTTCAAAACGTGTTTTTCAGCCCGAAATAAACGCGTTTTTTCAGACAACTGAATCCCCATGTAACAGCAAAACTCAGAAGAGCCCACACACTCAGATCTTAACCCCAGTGTGCAGAAAGGGTCAAAACGTGTTTTTCAGCAGAAATAAACATGTTTCTGCAAGTTTGGTCAACCCCATGTAAGTTATGGGGCAGGAACAGCACCCTTTTCAAAACGTGTTTTTCAGCCCGAAATAAACGCGTTTTTTCAGACAACTGAATCCCCATGTAACAGCAAAACTCAGAAGAGCCCACACACTCAGATCTTAACCCCAGTGTGCAGAAAGGGTCAAAACGTGTTTTTCAGCAGAAATAAACATGTTTCTGCAAGTTTGGTCAACCCCATGTAAGTTATGGGGCAGTAACAGCACCCTTTTCAAAACGTGTTTTTCAGCCCGAAATAAACGCGTTTTTTCAGACAACTTAATCCCCATGTAACAGCAAGGCTCAGAAGAGCCCACACACTCAGATCTTAACCCCAGTGTGCAGAAAGTGTCAAAACGTGTTTTTCAGCAGAAATAAACATGTTTCTGCAAGTTTGGTCAACCCCATGTAAGTTATGGGGCAGGAACAGCACCCTTTTCAAAACGTGTTTTTCAGCCCGAAATAAACGCGTTTTTTCAGACAACTGAATCCCCATGTAACAGCAAAACTCAGAAGAGCCCACACACTCAGATCTTAACCCCAGTGTGCAGAAAGGGTCAAAACGTGTTTTTCAGCAGAAATAAACATGTTTCTGCAAGTTTGGTCAACCCCATGTAAGTTATGGGGCAGTAACAGCACCCTTTTCAAAACGTGTTTTTCAGCCCGAAATAAAAGCGTTTTTTCAGACAACTGAATCCCCATGTAACAGCAAGGCTCAGAAGAGCCAGGAAACTCAGCTCTTAACCCCACTGTGCAGAAAGGGTCAAAACGTGTTTTTCAGCAGAAATAAACATGTTTCTGCAAGTTTGGTAAACCCCTTGTAAGTTATGGGGCAGTACCAGCACCCTTTTAAAAACGTGTTTTTCAGCCCGAAATAAACGCGTTTTTTCAGACAGCTGAATCCCCATGTAACAGCAAAACTCAGAAGAGCCCACACACTCAGATCTTAACCCCAGTGTGCAGAAAGGGTCAAAACGTGTTTTTCAGCAGAAATAAACATGTTTCTGCAAGTTTGGTCAACCCCATGTAAGTTATGGGGCATTAACAGCACCCTTTTCAAAACGTGTTTTTCAGCCCGAAATAAACGCGTTTTTTCAGACAACTGAATCCTCATGTAACAGCAAGGCTCAGAAGAGCCCACACACTCAGATCTTAACCCCAGTGTGCAGAAAGTGTCAAAACGTGTTTTTCAGCAGAAATAAACATGTTTCTGCAAGTTTGGTCAACCCCATGTAAGTTAAGGGGCAGTAACAGCACACTTTTCAAAACGTGTTTTTCAGCCCGAAATAAACGCGTTTTTTCAGACAACTGAATCCCCATGTAACAGCAAAACTCAGAAGAGCCCACACACTCAGATCTTAACCCCAGTGTGCAGAAAGTGTCAAAACGTGTTTTTCAGCAGAAAGAAACATTTTTCTGCAAGTTTGGTCAACCCCATGTAAGTTATGGGGCAGTAACAGCACCCTTTGAAAAACGTGTTTTTCAGCCCGAAATAAACGCGTTTTTTCAGACAACTGAATCCCCATGTAACAGCAAAACTCAGAAGAGCCCACACACTCAGATCTTAACCCCAGTGTGCAGAAAGGGTCAAAACGTGTTTTTCAGCAGAAATAAACATGTTTCTGCAAGTTTGGTCAACCCCATGTAAGTTATGGGGCAGTACCAGCACCCTTTTAAAAACGTGTTTTTCAGCCCAAAATAAACGCTTTTTTTCAGACAACTGAATCCCCAAGTAACAGCAAGTCTCAGAAGAGCCCACACACTCAGCTCTTAACCGCAGTGTGCAGAAAGGGTCAAAACGTGTTTTTCAGCAGAAATAAACATGTTTCTGCAAGTTTGGTCAACCCCATGTAAGTTAAGGGGCAGTAACAGCACACTTTTCAAAACGTGTTTTTCAGCCCGAAATAAACGCGTTTTTTCAGACAACTGAATCCCCATGTAACAGCAAAACTCAGAAGAGCCCACACACTCAGATCTTAACCCCAGTGTGCAGAAAGTGTCAAAACGTGTTTTTCAGCAGAAAGAAACATGTTTCTGCAAGTTTGGTCAACCCCATGTAAGTTATGGGGCAGTAACAGCACCCTTTTCAAAACGTGTTTTTCAGCACGAAATAAACGCGTTTTTTCAGACAACTGAATCCCCATGTAACAGCAAGGCTCAGAAGAGCCCACACACTCAGCTCTTAACCCCACTGTGCAAAAAGGGTCAAAACGTGTTTTTCAGCAGAAATAAACATGTTTCTGCAAGTTTGGTCAACCCCATGTAATTTAAGGGGCAGTAACAGCACCCTTTTCAAAACGTGTTTTTCAGCCCGAAATAAACGCGTTTTTTCAGACAACTGAATCCCCATGTAACAGCAAAACTCAGAAGAGCCCACACACTCAGATCTTAACCCCAGTGTGCAGAAAGGGTCAAAACGTGTTTTTCAGCAGAAATAAACATGTTTCTGCAAGTTTGGTCAACCCCTTGTAAGTTATGGGGCAGTACCAGCACCCTTTTAAAAACGTGTTTTTCAGCCCGAAATAAACGCGTTTTTTCAGACAACTGAATCCCCATGTAACAGCAAAACTCAGAAGAGCCCACACACTCAGATCTTAACCCCAGTGTGCAGAAAGGGTCAAAACGTGTTTTTCAGCAGAAATAAACATGTTTCTGCAAGTTTGGTCAACCCCATGTAAGTTATGGGGCATTAACAGCACCCTTTTCAAAATGTGTTTTTCAGCCCGAAATAAACGCGTTTTTTCAGACAACTGAATCCTCATGTAACAGCAAGGCTCAGAAGAGCCCACACACTCAGATCTTAACCCCAGTGTGCAGAAAGTGTCAAAACGTGTTTTTCAGCAGAAATAAACATGTTTCTGCAAGTTTGGTCAACCCCATGTAAGTTAAGGGGCAGTAACAGCACACTTTTCAAAACGTGTTTTTCAGCCCGAAATAAACGCGTTTTTTCAGACAACTGAATCCCCATGTAACAGCAAAACTCAGAAGAGCCCACACACTCAGATCTTAACCCCAGTGTGCAGAAAGTGTCAAAACGTGTTTTTCAGCAGAAAGAAACATTTTTCTGCAAGTTTGGTCAACCCCATGTAAGTTATGGGGCAGTAACAGCACCCTTTTCAAAACGTGTTTTTCAACCCGAAATAAACGCGTTTTTTCAGACAACTGAATCCCCATGTAACAGCAAGTCTCAGAAGAGCCCACACACTCAGCTCTTAACCGCAGTGTGCAGAAAGGGTCAAAACGTGTTTTTCAGCAGAAATAAACATGTTTCTGCAAGTTTGGTCAACCCCATGTAAGTTATGGGGCAGTACCAGCACCCTTTTAAAAACGTGTTTTTCAGCCCGAAATAAACGCTTTTTTTCAGACAATTGAATCCCCAAGTAACAGCAAGTCTCAGAAGAGCCCACACACTCAGCTCTTAACCCCAGTGTGCAGAAAGGGTCAAAACGTGTTTTTCAGCAGAAATAAACATGTTTCTGCAACTTTGGTCAACCCCATGTAAGTTATGGGGCAGTAACAGCACACTTTTCAAAACGTGTTTTTCAGCCCGAAATACACGCGTTTTTTCAGACAACTGAATCCAAATGTAACAGCAAGGCTCAGAAGAGCCCACACACTCAGATCTTAACCCCAGTGTGCAAAAAGGGTCAAAACGTGTTTTTCAGCAGAAATAAACATGTTTCTGCAAGTTTGGTCAACCCCATGTAATTTAAGGGGCAGTAACAGCACCCTTTTCAAAACGTGTTTTTCAGCCCGAAATAAACGCGTTTTTTCAGACAACTGAATCCCCATGTAACAGCAAAACTCAGAAGAGCCCACACACTCAGATCTTAACCCCAGTGTGCAGAAAGGGTCAAAACGTGTTTTTCAGCAGAAATAAACATGTTTCTGCAAGTTTGGTCAACCCCTTGTAAGTTATGGGGCAGTACCAGCACCCTTTTAAAAACGTGTTTTTCAGCCCGAAATAAACGCGTTTTTTCAGACAACTGAATCCCCATGTAACAGCAAAACTCAGAAGAGCCCACACACTCAGATCTTAACCCCAGTGTGCAGAAAGGGTCAAAACGTGTTTTTCAGCAGAAATAAACATGTTTCTGCAAGTTTGGTCAACCCCATGTAAGTTATGGGGCATTAACAGCACCCTTTTCAAAATGTGTTTTTCAGCCCGAAATAAACGCGTTTTTTCAGACAACTGAATCCTCATGTAACAGCAAGGCTCAGAAGAGCCCACACACTCAGATCTTAACCCCAGTGTGCAGAAAGTGTCAAAACGTGTTTTTCAGCAGAAATAAACATGTTTCTGCAAGTTTGGTCAACCCCATGTAAGTTAAGGGGCAGTAACAGCACACTTTTCAAAACGTGTTTTTCAGCCCGAAATAAACGCGTTTTTTCAGACAACTGAATCCCCATGTAACAGCAAAACTCAGAAGAGCCCACACACTCAGATCTTAACCCCAGTGTGCAGAAAGTGTCAAAACGTGTTTTTCAGCAGAAAGAAACATTTTTCTGCAAGTTTGGTCAACCCCATGTAAGTTATGGGGCAGTAACAGCACCCTTTTCAAAACGTGTTTTTCAACCCGAAATAAACGCGTTTTTTCAGACAACTGAATCCCCATGTAACAGCAAGTCTCAGAAGAGCCCACACACTCAGCTCTTAACCGCAGTGTGCAGAAAGGGTCAAAACGTGTTTTTCAGCAGAAATAAACATGTTTCTGCAAGTTTGGTCAACCCCATGTAAGTTATGGGGCAGTACCAGCACCCTTTTAAAAACGTGTTTTTCAGCCCGAAATAAACGCTTTTTTTCAGACAATTGAATCCCCAAGTAACAGCAAGTCTCAGAAGAGCCCACACACTCAGCTCTTAACCCCAGTGTGCAGAAAGGGTCAAAACGTGTTTTTCAGCAGAAATAAACATGTTTCTGCAACTTTGGTCAACCCCATGTAAGTTATGGGGCAGTAACAGCACACTTTTCAAAACGTGTTTTTCAGCCCGAAATACACGCGTTTTTTCAGACAACTGAATCCAAATGTAACAGCAAGGCTCAGAAGAGCCCACACCCTCAGCTTTTAACCCCAGTGTGCAGAAAGGGTCAAAACGTGTTTTTCAGCAGAAATAAACATGTTTCTGCAAGTTTGGTCAACCCCATGTAAGTTATGGGGCAGGAACAGCACCCTTTTCAAAACGTGTTTTTCAGCCCGAAATAAACGCGTTTTTTCAGACAACTGAATCCCCATGTAACAGCAAAACTCAGAAGAGCCCACACACTCAGATCTTAACCCCAGTGTGCAGAAAGTGTCAAAACGTGTTTTTCAGCAGAAATAAACATGTTTCTGCAAGTTTGGTCAACCCCATGTAAATTAAGGGGCAGTAACAGCACCCTTTTCAAAACGTGTTTTTCAGCCCGAAATAAACGCGTTTTTTCAGACAACTGAATCCCCATGTAACAGCAAGGCTCAGAAGAGCCCACACACTCAGATCTTAACCCCAGTGTGCAGAAAGTGTCAAAACGTGTTTTTCAGCAGAAATAAACATGTTTCTGCAAGTTTGGTCAACCCCATGTAAGTTAAGGGGCAGTAACAGCACACTTTTCAAAACGTGTTTTTCAGCCCGAAATAAACGCGTTTTTTCAGACAACTGAATCCCCATGTAACAGCAAAACTCAGAAGAGCCCACACACTCAGATCTTAACCCCAGTGTGCAGAAAGGGTCAAAACGTGTTTTTCAGCAGAAATAAACATGTTTCTGCAAGTTTGGTCAACCCCATGTAAGTTAAGGGGCAGTAACAGCACACTTTTCAAAACGTGTTTTTCAGCCCGAAATAAACGCGTTTTTTCAGACAACTGAATCCCCATGTAACAGCAAAACTCAGAAGAGCCCACACACTCAGATCTTAACCCCAGTGTGCAGAAAGGGTCAAAACGTGTTTTTCAGCAGAAATAAACATGTTTCTGCAAGTTTGGTCAACCCCATGTAAGTTATGGGGCAGTAACAGCACCCTTTTCAAAACGTGTTTTTCAGCCCGAAATAAACGCGTTTTTTCAGACAACTGAATCCCCATGTAACAGCAAAACTCAGAAGAGCCCACACACTCAGATCTTAACCCCAGTGTGCAGAAAGGGTCAAAACGTGTTTTTCAGAAGAAATAAACATGTTTCTGCAAGTTTGGTCAACCCCATATAAGTTATGGGGCAGTAACAGCACCCTTTTCAAAACGTTTTTTTCAGCACGAAATAAACGCGTTTTTTCAGACAACTGAATCCCCATGTAACAGCAAGTCTCAGAAGAGCCCACACACTCAGATCTTAACCCCAGTGTGCAGAAAGGGTCAAAACGTGTTTTTCAGCAGAAATAAACATGTTTCTGCAAGTTTGGTCAACCCCATGTATGTTATGGGGCAGTAAAAGCACCCTTTTCAAAACGTGTTTTTCAGCCCGAAATAAACGCGTTTTTTCAGACAACTGAATCCCCATGTAACAGCAAAACTCAGAAGAGCCCACACACTCAGATCTTAACCCCAGTGTGCAGAAAGGGTCAAAACGTGTTTTTCAGCAGAAATAAACATGTTTCTGCAAGTTTGGTCAACCCCATGTAAGTTATGGGGCAGTAACAGCACCCTTTTCAAAACGTGTTTTTCAGTCCGAAATAAACGCGTTTTTTCAGACAACTGAATCCCCATGTAACAGCAAAACTCAGAAGAGCCCACACACTCAGATCTTAACCCCAGTGTGCAGAAAGGGTCAAAACGTGTTTTTCAGCAGAAATAAACATGTTTCTGCAAGTTTGGTCAACCCCATGTAAGTTATGGGGCAGTACCAGCACCCTTTTAAAAACGTGTTTTTCAGCCCAAAATAAACGCTTTTTTTCAGACAACTGAATCCCCAAGTAACAGCAAGTCTCAGAAGAGCCCACACACTCAGCTCTTAACCCCAGTGTGCAGAAAGGGTCAAAACGTGTTTTTCAGCAGAAATAAACATGTTTCTGCAACTTTGGTCAACCCCATGTAAGTTATGGGGCAGTAACAGCACACTTTTCAAAACGTGTTTTTCAGCCCGAAATACACGCGTTTTTTCAGACAACTGAATCCAAATGTAACAGCAAGGCTCAGAAGAGCCCACACCCTCAGCTCTTAACCCCAGTGTGCAGAAAGGGTCAAAACGTGTTTTTCAGCAGAAATAAACATGTTTCTGCAAGTTTGGTCAACCCCATGTAAGTTATGGGGCAGGAACAGCACCCTTTTCAAAACGTGTTTTTCAGCCCGAAATAAACGCGTTTTTTCAGACAACTGAATCCCCATGTAACAGCAAAACTCAGAAGAGCCCACACACTCAGATCTTAACCCCAGTGTGCAGAAAGTGTCAAAACGTGTTTTTCAGCAGAAATAAACATGTTTCTGCAAGTTTGGTCAACCCCATGTAAATTAAGGGGCAGTAACAGCACCCTTTTCAAAACGTGTTTTTCAGCCCGAAATAAACGCGTTTTTTCAGACAACTGAATCCCCATGTAACAGCAAGGCTCAGAAGAGCCCACACACTCAGATCTTAACCCCAGTGTGCAGAAAGTGTCAAAACGTGTTTTTCAGCAGAAATAAACATGTTTCTGCAAGTTTGGTCAACCCCATGTAAGTTAAGGGGCAGTAACAGCACACTTTTCAAAACGTGTTTTTCAGCCCGAAATAAACGCGTTTTTTCAGACAACTGAATCCCCATGTAACAGCAAAACTCAGAAGAGCCCACACACTCAGATCTTAACCCCAGTGTGCAGAAAGGGTCAAAACGTGTTTTTCAGCAGAAATAAACATGTTTCTGCAAGTTTGGTCAACCCCATGTAAGTTAAGGGGCAGTAACAGCACACTTTTCAAAACGTGTTTTTCAGCCCGAAATAAACGCGTTTTTTCAGACAACTGAATCCCCATGTAACAGCAAAACTCAGAAGAGCCCACACACTCAGATCTTAACCCCAGTGTGCAGAAAGGGTCAAAACGTGTTTTTCAGCAGAAATAAACATGTTTCTGCAAGTTTGGTCAACCCCATGTAAGTTATGGGGCAGTAACAGCACCCTTTTCAAAACGTGTTTTTCAGCCCGAAATAAACGCGTTTTTTCAGACAACTGAATCCCCATGTAACAGCAAAACTCAGAAGAGCCCACACACTCAGATCTTAACCCCAGTGTGCAGAAAGGGTCAAAACGTGTTTTTCAGAAGAAATAAACATGTTTCTGCAAGTTTGGTCAACCCCATATAAGTTATTGGGCAGTAACAGCACCCTTTTCAAAACGTTTTTTTCAGCACGAAATAAACGCGTTTTTTCAGACAACTGAATCCCCATGTAACAGCAAGTCTCAGAAGAGCCCACACACTCAGATCTTAACCCCAGTGTGCAGAAAGGGTCAAAACGTGTTTTTCAGCAGAAATAAACATGTTTCTGCAAGTTTGGTCAACCCCATGTATGTTATGGGGCAGTAAAAGCACCCTTTTCAAAACGTGTTTTTCAGCCCGAAATAAACGCGTTTTTTCAGACAACTGAATCCCCATGTAACAGCAAAACTCAGAAGAGCCCACACACTCAGATCTTAATCCCAGTGTGCAGAAAGGGTCAAAACGTGTTTTTCAGCAGAAATAAACATGTTTCTGCAAGTTTGGTCAACCCCATGTAAGTTATGGGGCAGTAACAGCACCCTTTTCAAAACGTGTTTTTCAGTCCGAAATAAACGCGTTTTTTCAGACAACTGAATCCCCATGTAACAGCAAAACTCAGAAGAGCCCACACACTCAGATCTTAACCCCAGTGTGCAGAAAGGGTCAAAACGTGTTTTTCAGCAGAAATAAACATGTTTCTGCAAGTTTGGTCAACCCCATTTAAGTTATGGGGCAGTACCAGCACCCTTTTAAAAACGTGTTTTTCAGCCCAAAATAAACGCTTTTTTTCAGACAACTGAATCCCCAAGTAACAGCAAGTCTCAGAAGAGCCCACACACTCAGCTCTTAACCGCAGTGTGCAGAAAGGGTCAAAACGTGTTTTTCAGCAGAAATAAACATGTTTCTGCAAGTTTGGTCAACCCCATGTAAGTTATGGGGCAGTAACAGCACCCTTTTCAAAACGTGTTTTTAAGCCCGAAATAAATGCGTTTTTTCAGACAACTGAATCCCCATGTAACAGCAAGGCTCAGAAGAGCCCACACCCTCAGCTCTTAACCCCAGTGTGCAGAAAGGGTCAAAACGTGTTTTTCAGCAGAAATAAACATGTTTCTGCAAGTTTGGTCAACCCCATGTAAGTTATGGGGCAGGAACAGCACCCTTTTCAAAACGTGTTTTTCAGCCCGAAATAAACGCGTTTTTTCAGACAACTGAATCCCCATGTAACAGCAAAACTCAGAAGAGCCCACACACTCAGATCTTAACCCCAGTGTGCAGAAAGGGTCAAAACGTGTTTTTCAGCAGAAATAAACATGTTTCTGCAAGTTTGGTCAACCCCATGTAAGTTATGGGGCAGGAACAGCACCCTTTTCAAAACGTGTTTTTCAGCCCGAAATAAACGCGTTTTTTCAGACAACTGAATCCCCATGTAACAGCAAGTCTCAGAAGAGCCCACACACTCAGATCTTAACCCCAGTGTGCAGAAAGGGTCAAAACGTGTTTTTCAGCAGAAATAAACATGTTTCTGCAAGTTTGGTCAACCCCATGTATGTTATGGGGCAGTAACAGCACCCTTTTCAAAACGAGTTTTTCAGCCCGAAATAAACGCGTTTTTTCAGACAACTGAATCCCCATGTAACAGCAAAACTCAGAAGAGCCCACACACTCAGATCTTAACCCCAGTGTGCAGAAAGGGTCAAAACGTGTTTTTCAGCAGAAATAAACATGTTTCTGCAAGTTTGGTCAACCCCATTTAAGTTATGGGGCAGTACCAGCACCCTTTTAAAAATGTGTTTTTCAGCCCAAAATAAACGCTTTTTTTCAGACAACTGAATCCCCAAGTAACAGCAAGTCTCAGAAGAGCCCACACACTCAGCTCTTAACCGCAGTGTGCAGAAAGGGTCAAAACGTGTTTTTCAGCAGAAATAAACATGTTTCTGCAAGTTTGGTCAACCCCATGTAAGTTATGGGGCAGTAACAGCACCCTTTTCAAAACGTGTTTTTAAGCCCGAAATAAATGCGTTTTTTCAGACAACTGAATCCCCATGTAACAGCAAGGCTCAGAAGAGCCCACACCCTCAGCTCTTAACCCCAGTGTGCAGAAAGGGTCAAAACGTGTTTTTCAGCAGAAATAAACATGTTTCTGCAAGTTTGGTCAACCCCATGTAAGTTATGGGGCAGGAACAGCACCCTTTTCAAAACGTGTTTTTCAGCCCGAAATAAACGCGTTTTTTCAGACAACTGAATCCCCATGTAACAGCAAAACTCAGAAGAGCCCACACACTCAGATCTTAACCCCAGTGTGCAGAAAGGGTCAAAACGTGTTTTTCAGCAGAAATAAACATGTTTCTGCAAGTTTGGTCAACCCCATGTAAGTTATGGGGCAGGAACAGCACCCTTTTCAAAACGTGTTTTTCAGCCCGAAATAAACGCGTTTTTTCAGACAACTGAATCCCCATGTAACAGCAAGTCTCAGAAGAGCCCACACACTCAGATCTTAACCCCAGTGTGCAGAAAGGGTCAAAACGTGTTTTTCAGCAGAAATAAACATGTTTCTGCAAGTTTGGTCAACCCCATGTATGTTATGGGGCAGTAACAGCACCCTTTTCAAAACGAGTTTTTCAGCCCGAAATAAACGCGTTTTTTCAGACAACTGAATCCCCATGTAACAGCAAAACTCAGAAGAGCCCACACACTCAGATCTTAACCCCAGTGTGCAGAAAGGGTCAAAACGTGTTTTTCAGCAGAAATAAACATGTTTCTGCAAGTTTGGTCAACCCCATTTAAGTTATGGGGCAGTACCAGCACCCTTTTAAAAACGTGTTTTTCAGCCCAAAATAAACGCTTTTTTTCAGACAACTGAATCCCCAAGTAACAGCAAGTCTCAGAAGAGCCCACACACTCAGCTCTTAACCGCAGTGTGCAGAAAGGGTCAAAACGTGTTTTTCAGCAGAAATAAACATGTTTCTGCAAGTTTGGTCAACCCCATGTAAGTTATGGGGCAGTAACAGCACCCTTTTCAAAACGTGTTTTTAAGCCCGAAATAAATGCGTTTTTTCAGACAACTGAATCCCCATGTAACAGCAAGGCTCAGAAGAGCCCACACCCTCAGATCTTAACCCCAGTGTGCAGAAAGGGTCAAAACGTGTTTTTCAGCAGAAATAAACATGTTTCTGCAAGTTTGGTCAACCCCATGTAAGTTATGGGGCAGGAACAGCACCCTTTTCAAAACGTGTTTTTCAGCCCGAAATAAACGCGTTTTTTCAGACAACTGAATCCCCATGTAACAGCAAAACTCAGAAGAGCCCACACACTCAGATCTTAACCCCAGTGTGCAGAAAGGGTCAAAACGTGTTTTTCAGCAGAAATAAACATGTTTCTGCAAGTTTGGTCAACCCCATGTAAGTTATGGGGCAGGAACAGCACCCTTTTCAAAACGTGTTTTTCAGCCCGAAATAAACGCGTTTTTTCAGACAACTGAATCCCCATGTAACAGCAAAACTCAGAAGAGCCCACACACTCAGATCTTAACCCCAGTGTGCAGAAAGGGTCAAAACGTGTTTTTCAGCAGAAATAAACATGTTTCTGCAAGTTTGGTCAACCCCATGTAAGTTATGGGGCAGTAACAGCACCCTTTTCAAAACGTGTTTTTCAGCCCGAAATAAACGCGTTTTTTCAGACAACTGAATCCCCATGTAACAGCAAAACTCAGAAGAGCCCACACACTCAGATCTTAACCCCAGTGTGCAGAAAGGGTCAAAACGTGTTTTTCAGCAGAAATAAACATGTTTCTGCAAGTTTGGTCAACCCCATGTAAGTTATGGGGCAGTAACAGCACCCTTTTCAAAACGTGTTTTTCAGCCCGAAATAAACGCGTTTTTTCAGACAACTTAATCCCCATGTAACAGCAAGGCTCAGAAGAGCCCACACACTCAGATCTTAACCCCAGTGTGCAGAAAGGGTCAAAACGTGTTTTTCAGCAGAAATAAACATGTTTCTGCAAGTTTGGTCAACCCCATGTATGTTATGGGGCAGTAACAGCACCGTTTTCAAAACGAGTTTTTCAGCCCGAAATAAACGCGTTTTTTCAGACAACTGAATCCCCATGTAACAGCAAAACTCAGAAGAGCCCACACACTCAGATCTTAACCCCAGTGTGCAGAAAGGGTCAAAACGTGTTTTTCAGCAGAAATAAACATGTTTCTGCAAGTTTGGTCAACCCCATTTAAGTTATGGGGCAGTACCAGCACCCTTTTAAAAACGTGTTTTTCAGCCCAAAATAAACGCTTTTTTTCAGACAACTGAATCCCCAAGTAACAGCAAGTCTCAGAAGAGCCCACACACTCAGCTCTTAACCGCAGTGTGCAGAAAGGGTCAAAACGTGTTTTTCAGCAGAAATAAACATGTTTCTGCAAGTTTGGTCAACCCCATGTAAGTTATGGGGCAGTAACAGCACCCTTTTCAAAACGTGTTTTTAAGCCCGAAATAAATGCGTTTTTTCAGACAACTGAATCCCCATGTAACAGCAAGGCTCAGAAGAGCCCACACCCTCAGCTCTTAACCCCAGTGTGCAGAAAGGGTCAAAACGTGTTTTTCAGCAGAAATAAACATGTTTCTGCAAGTTTGGTCAACCCCATGTAAGTTATGGGGCAGGAACAGCACCCTTTTCAAAACGTGTTTTTCAGCCCGAAATAAACGCGTTTTTTCAGACAACTGAATCCCCATGTAACAGCAAAACTCAGAAGAGCCCACACACTCATATCTTAACCCCAGTGTGCAGAAAGGGTCAAAACGTGTTTTTCAGCAGAAATAAACATGTTTCTGCAAGTTTGGTCAACCCCATGTAAGTTATGGGGCAGTAACAGCACCCTTTTCAAAACGTGTTTTTCAGCCCGAAATAAACGCGTTTTTTCAGACAACTGAATCCCCATGTAACAGCAAAACTCAGAAGAGCCCACACACTCAGATCTTAACCCCAGTGTGCAGAAAGGGTCAAAACGTGTTTTTCAGCAGAAATAAACATGTTTCTGCAAGTTTGGTCAACCCCATGTAAGTTATGGGGCAGTAACAGCACCCTTTTCAAAACGTGTTTTTCAGCCCGAAATAAACGCGTTTTTTCAGACAACTTAATCCCCATGTAACAGCAAGGCTCAGAAGAGCCCACACACTCAGATCTTAACCCCAGTGTGCAGAAAGTGTCAAAACGTGTTTTTCAGCAGAAATAAACATGTTTCTGCAAGTTTGGTCAACCCCATGTAAGTTAAGGGGCAGTAACAGCACACTTTTCAAAACGTGTTTTTCAGCCCGAAATAAACGCGTTTTTTCAGACAACTGAATCCCCATGTAACAGCAAAACTCAGAAGAGCCCACACACTCAGATCTTAACCCCAGTGTGCAGAAAGGGTCAAAACGTGTTTTTCAGCAGAAATAAACATGTTTCTGCAAGTTTGGTCAACCCCATGTAAGTTATGGGGCAGGAACAGCACCCTTTTCAAAACGTGTTTTTCAGCCCGAAATAAACGCGTTTTTTCAGACAACTGAATCCCCATGTAACAGCAAAACTCAGAAGAGCCCACACACTCAGATCTTAACCCCAGTGTGCAGAAAGGGTCAAAACGTGTTTTTCAGCAGAAATAAACATGTTTCTGCAAGTTTGGTCAACCCCATGTAAGTTATGGGGCAGTAACAGCACCCTTTTCAAAACGTGTTTTTCAGCCCGAAATAAAAGCGTTTTTTCAGACAACTGAATCCCCATGTAACAGCAAGGCTCAGAAGAGCCAGGAAACTCAGCTCTTAACCCCACTGTGCAGAAAGGGTCAAAACGTGTTTTTCAGCAGAAATAAACATGTTTCTGCAAGTTTGGTCAACCCCTTGTAAGTTATGGGGCAGTACCAGCACCCTTTTAAAAACGTGTTTTTCAGCCCGAAATAAACGTGTTTTTTCAGACAACTGAATCCCCATGTAACAGCAAAACTCAGAAGAGCCCACACACTCAGATCTTAACCCCAGTGTGCAGAAAGGGTCAAAACGTGTTTTTCAGCAGAAATAAACATGTTTCTGCAAGTTTGGTCAACCCCATGTAAGTTATGGGGCATTAACAGCACCCTTTTCAAAACGTGTTTTTCAGCCCGAAATAAACGCGTTTTTTCAGACAACTGAATCCTCATGTAACAGCAAGGCTCAGAAGAGCCCACACACTCAGATCTTAACCCCAGTGTGCAGAAAGTGTCAAAACGTGTTTTTCAGCAGAAATAAACATGTTTCTGCAAGTTTGGTCAACCCCATGTAAGTTAAGGGGCAGTAACAGCACACTTTTCAAAACGTGTTTTTCAGCCCGAAATAAACGCGTTTTTTCAGACAACTGAATCCCCATGTAACAGCAAAACTCAGAAGAGCCCACACACTCAGATCTTAACCCTAGTGTGCAGAAAGTGTCAAAACGTGTTTTTCAGCAGAAAGAAACATTTTTCTGCAAGTTTTGTCAACCCCATGTAAGTTATGGGGCAGTAACAGCACCCTTTTCAAAACGTGTTTTTCAGCCCGAAATAAACGCGTTTTTTCAGACAACTGAATCCCCATGTAACAGCAAAACTCAGAAGAGCCCACACACTCAGATCTTAACCCCAGTGTGCAGAAAGGGTCAAAACGTGTTTTTCAGCAGAAATAAACATGTTTCTGCAAGTTTGGTCAACCCCATGTAAGTTATGGGGCAGTACCAGCACCCTTTTAAAAACGTGTTTTTCAGCCCAAAATAAACGCTTTTTTTCAGACAACTGAATCCCCAAGTAACAGCAAGTCTCAGAAGAGCCCACACACTCAGCTCTTAACCGCAGTGTGCAGAAAGGGTCAAAACGTGTTTTTCAGCAGAAATAAACATGTTTCTGCAAGTTTGGTCAACCCCATGTAAGTTAAGGGGCAGTAACAGCACACTTTTCAAAACGTGTTTTTCAGCCCGAAATAAACGCGTTTTTTCAGACAACTGAATCCCCATGTAACAGCAAAACTCAGAAGAGCCCACACACTCAGATCTTAACCCCAGTGTGCAGAAAGTGTCAAAACGTGTTTTTCAGCAGAAAGAAACATGTTTCTGCAAGTTTGGTCAACCCCATGTAAGTTATGGGGCAGTAACAGCACCCTTTTCAAAACGTGTTTTTCAGCACGAAATAAACGCGTTTTTTCAGACAACTGAATCCCCATGTAACAGCAAGGCTCAGAAGAGCCCACACACTCAGCTCTTAACCCCACTGTGCAAAAAGGGTCAAAACGTGTTTTTCAGCAGAAATAAACATGTTTCTGCAAGTTTGGTCAACCCCATGTAATTTAAGGGGCAGTAACAGCACTCTTTTCAAAACGTGTTTTTCAGCCCGAAATAAACGCGTTTTTTCAGACAACTGAATCCCCATGTAACAGCAAAACTCAGAAGAGCCCACACACTCAGATCTTAACCCCAGTGTGCAGAAAGGGTCAAAACGTGTTTTTCAGCAGAAATAAACATGTTTCTGCAAGTTTGGTCAACCCCTTGTAAGTTATGGGGCAGTACCAGCACCCTTTTAAAAACGTGTTTTTCAGCCCGAAATAAACGCGTTTTTTCAGACAACTGAATCCCCATGTAACAGCAAAACTCAGAAGAGCCCACACACTCAGATCTTAACCCCAGTGTGCAGAAAGGGTCAAAACGTGTTTTTCAGCAGAAATAAACATGTTTCTGCAAGTTTGGTCAACCCCATGTAAGTTATGGGGCATTAACAGCACCCTTTTCAAAATGTGTTTTTCAGCCCGAAATAAACGCGTTTTTTCAGACAACTGAATCCTCATGTAACAGCAAGGCTCAGAAGAGCCCACACACTCAGATCTTAACCCCAGTGTGCAGAAAGTGTCAAAACGTGTTTTTCAGCAGAAATAAACATGTTTCTGCAAGTTTGGTCAACCCCATGTAAGTTAAGGTGCAGTAACAGCAAACTTTTCAAAACGTGTTTTTCAGCCCGAAATAAACGCGTTTTTTCAGACAACTGAATCCCCATGTAACAGCAAAACTCAGAAGAGCCCACACACTCAGATCTTAACCCCAGTGTGCAGAAAGTGTCAAAACGTGTTTTTCAGCAGAAAGAAACATTTTTCTGCAAGTTTGGTCAACCTCATGTAAGTTATGGGGCAGGAACAGCACCCTTTTCAAAACGTGTTTTTCAGCCCGAAATAAACGCGTTTTTTCAGACAACTGAATCCCCATGTAACAGCAAAACTCAGAAGAGCCCACACACTCAGATCTTAACCCCAGTGTGCAGAAAGGGTCAAAACGTGTTTTTCAGCAGAAATAAACATGTTTCTGCAAGTTTGGTCAACCCCATGTAAGTTATGGGGCAGTACCAGCACCCTTTTAAAAACGTGTTTTTCAGCCCAAAATAAACGCTTTTTTTCAGACAACTGAATCCCCAAGTAACAGCAAGTCTCAGAAGAGCCCACACACTCAGCTCTTAACCGCAGTGTGCAGAAAGGGTCAAAACGTGTTTTTCAGCAGAAATAAACATGTTTCTGCAAGTTTGGTCAACCCCATGTAAGTTAAGGGGCAGTAACAGCACACTTTTCAAAACGTGTTTTTCAGCCCGAAATAAACGCGTTTTTTCAGACAACTGAATCCCCATGTAACAGCAAAACTCAGAAGAGCCCACACACTCAGATCTTAACCCCAGTGTGCAGAAAGTGTCAAAACGTGTTTTTCAGCAGAAAGAAACATGTTTCTGCAAGTTTGGTCAACCCCATGTAAGTTATGGGGCAGTAACAGCACCCTTTTCAAAACGTGTTTTTCAGCACGAAATAAACGCGTTTTTTCAGACAACTGAATCCCCATGTAACAGCAAGGCTCAGAAGAGCCCACACACTCAGCTCTTAACCCCACTGTGCAAAAAGGGTCAAAACGTGTTTTTCAGCAGAAATAAACATGTTTCTGCAAGTTTGGTCAACCCCATGTAATTTAAGGGGCAGTAACAGCACCCTTTTCAAAACGTGTTTTTCAGCCCGAAATAAACGCGTTTTTTCAGACAACTGAATCCCCATGTAACAGCAAAACTCAGAAGAGCCCACACACTCAGATCTTAACCCCAGTGTGCAGAAAGGGTCAAAAAGTGTTTTTCAGCAGAAATAAACATGTTTCTGCAAGTTTGGTCAACCCCATGTAAGTTATGGGGCATTAACAGCACCCTTTTCAAAACGTGTTTTTCAGCCCGAAATAAACGCGTTTTTTCAGACAACTGAATCCCCATGTAACAGCAAGGCTCAGAAGAGCCCACACACTCAGATCTTAACCCCAGTGTGCAGAAAGTGTCAAAACGTGTTTTTCAGCAGAAATAAACATGTTTCTGCAAGTTTGGTCAACCCCATGTAAGTTAAGGGGCAGTAACAGCACACTTTTCAAAACGTGTTTTTCAGCCCGAAATAAACGCGTTTTTTCAGACAACTGAATCCCCATGTAACAGCAAAACTCAGAAGAGCCCACACACTCAGATCTTAACCCCAGTGTGCAGAAAGTGTCAAAACGTGTTTTTCAGCAGAAAGAAACATTTTTCTGCAAGTTTGGTCAACCCCATGTAAGTTATGGGGCAGTAACAGCACCCTTTTCAAAACGTGTTTTTCAGCCCGAAATAAACGCGTTTTTTCAGACAACTGAATCCCCATGTAACAGCAAAACTCAGAAGAGCCCACACACTCAGATCTTAACCCCAGTGTGCAGAAAGGGTCAAAACGTGTTTTTCAGCAGAAATAAACATGTTTCTGCAAGTTTGGTCAACCCCATGTAAGTTATGGGGCAGTACCAGCACCCTTTTAAAAACGTGTTTTTCAGCCCAAAATAAACGCTTTTTTTCAGACAACTGAATCCCCATGTAACAGCAAAACTCAGAAGAGCCCACACACTCAGATCTTAACCCCAGTGTGCAGAAAGTGTCAAAACGTGTTTTTCAGCAGAAAGAAACATGTTTCTGCAAGTTTGGTCAACCCCATGTAAGTTATGGGGCAGTAACAGCACCCTTTTCAAAACGTGTTTTTCAGCACGAAATAAACGCGTTTTTTCAGACAACTGAATCCCCATGTAACAGCAAGGCTCAGAAGAGCCCACACACTCAGCTCTTAACCCCACTGTGCAAAAAGGGTCAAAACGTGTTTTTCAGCAGAAATAAACATGTTTCTGCAAGTTTGGTCAACCCCATGTAATTTAAGGGGCAGTAACAGCACCCTTTTCAAAACGTGTTTTTCAGCCCGAAATAAACGCGTTTTTTCAGACAACTGAATCCCCATGTAACAGCAAAACTCAGAAGAGCCCACACACTCAGATCTTAACCCCAGTGTGCAGAAAGGGTCAAAACGTGTTTTTCAGCAGAAATAAACATGTTTCTGCAAGTTTGGTCAACCCCATGTAAGTTATAGGGCATTAACAGCACCCTTTTCAAAAAGTGTTTTTCAGCCCGAAATAAACGCGTTTTTTCAGACAACTGAATCCCCATGTAACAGCAAGGCTCAGAAGAGCCCACACACTCAGATCTTAACCCCAGTGTGCAGAAAGTGTCAAAACGTGTTTTTCAGCAGAAAGAAACATGTTTCTGCAAGTTTGGTCAACCCCATGTAAGTTAAGGGGCAGTAACAGCACACTTTTCAAAACGTGTTTTTCAGCCCGAAATAAACGCGTTTTTTCAGACAACTGAATCCCCATGTAACAGCAAGGCTCAGAAGAGCCCACACACTCAGCTCTTAACCCCACTGTGCAGAAAGGGTCAAAACGTGTTTTTCATCAGAAATAAACATGTTTCTGCAAGTTTGGTCAACCCCATGTAAGTTATGGGGCATTAACAGCACCCTTTTCAAAACGTGTTTTTCAGCCCGAAATAAACGCGTTTTTTCAGACAACTGAATCCCCATGTAACAGCAAGGCTCAGAAGAGCCCACACACTCAGATCTTAACCCCAGTGTGCAGAAAGGGTCAAAACGTGTTTTTCAGCAGAAATAAACATGTTTCTGCAAGTTTGGTCAACCCCATGTAAGTTATGGGGCAGTAACAGCACCCTTTTCAAAACGTGTTTTTCAGCCCGAAATAAACGCGTTTTTTCAGACAACTGAATCCCCATGTAACAGCAAAACTCAGAAGAGCCCACACACTCAGATCTTAACCCCAGTGTGCAGAAAGGGTCAAAACGTGTTTTTCAGCAGAAATAAACATGTTTCTGCAAGTTTGGTCAACCCCATGTAAGTTATGGGGCAGTAACAGCACCCTTTTCAAAACGTGTTTTTCAGCCCGAAATAAACGCGTTTTTTCAGACAACTGAATCCCCATGTAACAGCAAAACTCAGAAGAGCCCACACACTCAGATCTTAACCCCAGTGTGCAGAAAGGGTCAAAACGTGTTTTTCAGCAGAAATAAACATGTTTCTGCAAGTTTGGTCAACCCCATTTAAGTTATGGGGCAGTACCAGCACCCTTTTAAAAACGTGTTTTTCAGCCCAAAATAAACGCTTTTTTTCAGACAACTGAATCCCCAAGTAACAGCAAGTCTCAGAAGAGCCCACACACTCAGCTCTTAACCGCAGTGTGCAGAAAGGGTCAAAACGTGTTTTTCAGCAGAAATAAACATGTTTCTGCAAGTTTGGTCAACCCCATGTAAGTTATGGGGCAGTAACAGCACCCTTTTCAAAACGTGTTTTTAAGCCCGAAATAAATGCGTTTTTTCAGACAACTGAATCCCCATGTAACAGCAAGGCTCAGAAGAGCCCACACCCTCAGCTCTTAACCCCAGTGTGCAGAAAGGGTCAAAACGTGTTTTTCAGCAGAAATAAACATGTTTCTGCAAGTTTGGTCAACCCCATGTAAGTTATGGGGCAGGAACAGCACCCTTTTCAAAACGTGTTTTTCAGCCCGAAATAAACGCGTTTTTTCAGACAACTGAATCCCCATGTAACAGCAAAACTCAGAAGAGCCCACACACTCAGATCTTAACCCCAGTGTGCAGAAAGGGTCAAAACGTGTTTTTCAGCAGAAATAAACATGTTTCTGCAAGTTTGGTCAACCCCATGTAAGTTATGGGGCAGGAACAGCACCCTTTTCAAAACGTGTTTTTCAGCCCGAAATAAACGCGTTTTTTCAGACAACTGAATCCCCATGTAACAGCAAAACTCAGAAGAGCCCACACACTCAGATCTTAACCCCTGTGTGCAGAAAGGGTCAAAACGTGTTTTTCAGCAGAAATAAACATGTTTCTGCAAGTTTGGTCAACCCCATGTAAGTTATGGGGCAGTAACAGCACCCTTTTCAAAACGTGTTTTTCAGCCCGAAATAAACGCGTTTTTTCAGACAACTTAATCCCCATGTAACAGCAAGGCTCAGAAGAGCCCACACACTCAGATCTTAACCCCAGTGTGCAGAAAGTGTCAAAACGTGTTTTTCAGCAGAAATAAACATGTTTCTGCAAGTTTGGTCAACCCCATGTAAGTTAAGGGGCAGTAACAGCACACTTTTCAAAACGTGTTTTTCAGCCCGAAATAAACGCGTTTTTTCAGACAACTGAATCCCCATGTAACAGCAAAACTAAGAAGAGCCCACACACTCAGATCTTAACCCCAGTGTGCAGAAAGGGTCAAAACGTGTTTTTCAGCAGAAATAAACATGTTTCTGCAAGTTTGGTCAGCCCCATGTAAGTTATGGGGCAGGAACTGCACCCTTTTCAAAACGTGTTTTTCAGCCCGAAATAAACGCGTTTTTTCAGACAACTGAATCCCCATGTAACAGCAAAACTCAGAAGAGCCCACACACTCAGATCTTAACCCCAGTGTGCAGAAAGGGTCAAAACGTGTTTTTCAGCAGAAATAAACATGTTTCTGCAAGTTTGGTCAACCCCATGTAAGTTATGGGGCAGTAACAGCACCCTTTTCAAAACGTGTTTTTCAGCCCGAAATAAAAGCGTTTTTTCAGACAACTGAATCCCCATGTAACAGCAAGTCTCAGAAGAGCCAGGAAACTCAGCTCTTAACCCCACTGTGCAGAAAGGGTCAAAACGTGTTTTTCAGCAGAAATAAACATGTTTCTGCAAGTTTGGTCAACCCCTTGTAAGTTATGGGGCAGTACCAGCACCCTTTTAAAAACGTGTTTTTCAGCCCGAAATAAACGCGTTTTTTCAGACAACTGAATCCCCATGTAACAGCAAAACTCAGAAGAGCCCACACACTCAGATCTTTACCCCAGTGTGCAGAAAGGGTCAAAACGTGTTTTTCAGCAGAAATAAACATGTTTCTGCAAGTTTGGTCAACCCCATGTAAGTTATGGGGCATTAACAGCACCCTTTTCAAAACGTGTTTTTCAGCCCGAAATAAACGCGTTTTTTCAGACAACTGAATCCTCATGTAACAGCAAGGCTCAGAAGAGCCCACACACTCAGATCTTAACCCCAGTGTGCAGAAAGTGTCAAAACGTGTTTTTCAGCAGAAATAAACATGTTTCTGCAAGTTTGGTCAACCCCATGTAAGTTAAGGGGCAGTAACAGCACACTTTTCAAAACGTGTTTTTCAGCCCGAAATAAACGCGTTTTTTCAGACAACTGAATCCCCATGTAACAGCAAAACTCAGAAGAGCCCACACACTCAGATCTTAACCCCAGTGTGCAGAAAGTGTCAAAACGTGTTTTTCAGCAGAAAGAAACATTTTTCTGCAAGTTTGGTCAACCCCATGTAAGTTATGGGGCAGTAACAGCACCCTTTTCAAAACGTGTTTTTCAGCCCGAAATAAACGCGTTTTTTCAGACAACTGAATCCCCATGTAACAGCAAAACTCAGAAGAGCCCACACACTCAGATCTTAACCCCAGTGTGCAGAAAGGGTCAAAACGTGTTTTTCAGCAGAAATAAACATGTTTCTGCAAGTTTGGTCAACCCCATGTAAGTTATGGGGCAGTACCAGCACCCTTTTAAAAACGTGTTTTTCAGCCCAAAATAAACGCTTTTTTTCAGACAACTGAATCCCCAAGTAACAGCAAGTCTCAGAAGAGCCCACACACTCAGCTCTTAACCGCAGTGTGCAGAAAGGGTCAAAACGTGTTTTTCAGCAGAAATAAACATGTTTCTGCAAGTTTGGTCAACCCCATGTAAGTTAAGAGGCAGTAACAGCACCCTTTTCAAAACGTGTTTTTCAGCCCAAAATAAACGCGTTTTTTCAGACAACTGAATCCCCATGTAACAGCAAGGCTCAGAAGAGCCACACACTCAGCTCTTAACCCCACTGTGCAGAAAGGGTCAAAATGTGTTTTTCATCAGAAATAAACATGTTTCTGCAAGTTTGGTCAACCCCATGTAAGTTATGGGGCATTAACAGCACCCTTTTCAAAACGTGTTTTTCAGCCCGAAATAAACGCGTTTTTTCAGACAACTGAATCCCCATGTAACAGCAAGGCTCAGAAGAGCCCACACACTCAGATCTTAACCCCACTGTGCAGAAAGGGTCAAAACGTGTTTTTCAGCAGAAATAAACATGTTTCTGCAAGTTTGGTCTACCCCATGTAAGTTATAGGGCAGTTACAGCACCCTTTTCAAAACGTGTTTTTCAGCCCGAAATAAACGCGTTTTTTCAGACAACTGAATCCCCATGTAACAGCAAAACTCAGAAGAGGCCACACACTCAGATCTTAACCCCAGTGTGCAGAAAGGGTCAAAACGTGTTTTTCAGCAGAAATAAACATGTTTCTGCAAGTTTGGTCGACCCCATGTAAGTTATGGGGCAGTAACAGCACCCTCTTCAAAACGTGTTTTTCAGCCCGAAATAAATGCGTTTTTTCAGACAACTGAATCCCCATGTAACAGCAAAACTCAGAAGAGCCCACACACTCAGATCTTAACCCAAGTGTGCAGAAAGGGTCAAAACGTGTTTTTCAGCAGAAATAAACATGTTTCTGCAAGTTTGGTCAACCCCATGTAAGTTATGGGGCAGTACCAGCACCCTTTTCAAAACGTGTTTTTCAGCCCGAAATAAACGCGTTTTTTCAGACAACTGAATCCCCATGTAACAGCAAAACTCAGAAGAGCCCACACACTCAGATCTTAACCCCAGTGTGCAGAAAGGGTCAAAACGTGTTTTTCAGCAGAAATAAACATGTTTCTGCAAGTTTGGTCAACCCCATGTAAGTTATGGGGCAGTAACAGCACCCTTTTCAAAACGTGTTTTTCAGCCCAAAATAAACGCGTTTTTTCAGACAACTGAATCCCCATGTAACAGCAAGGCTCAGAAGAGCCCACACACTCAGCTCTTAACCCCACTGTGCAGAAAGGGTCAAAATGTGTTTTTCATCAGAAATAAACATGTTTCTGCAAGTTTGGTCAACCCCATGTAAGTTATGGGGCATTAACAGCACCCTTTTCAAAACGTGTTTTTCAGCCCGAAATAAACGCGTTTTTTCAGACAACTGAATCCCCATGTAACAGCAAGGCTCAGAAGAGCCCACACACTCAGATCTTAACCCCAGTGTGCAGAAAGTGTCAAAACGTGTTTTTCAGCAGAAAGAAACATGTTTCTGCAAGTTTGGTCAACCCCATGTAAGTTATGGGGCAGTAACAGCACCCTTTTCAAAACGTGTTTTTCAGCCCGAAATAAACGCGTTTTTTCAGACAACTGAATCCCCATGTAACAGCAAAACTCAGAAGAGCCCACACTCATATCTTAACCCCAGTGTGCAGAAAGGGTCAAAACGTGTTTTTCAGCAGAAATAAACATGTTTCTGCAAGTTTGGTCAACCCCATGTAAGTTATGGGGCAGTACCAGCACCGTTTGAAAAACGTGTTTTTCAGCCCGAAATAAACGCTTTTTTTCAGACAACTGAATCCCCAAGTAACAGCAAGTCTCAGAAGAGCCCACACACTCAGCTCTTAACCGCAGTGTGCAGAAAGGGTCAAAACGTGTTTTTCAGCAGAAATAAACATGTTTCTGCAACTTTGGTCAACCCCATGTAAGTTATGGGGCAGTAACAGCACCCTTTTCAAAACGTGTTTTTCAGCCCGAAATAAACGCGTTTTTTCAGACAACTGAATCCCCATGTAACAGCAAGGCTCAGAAGAGCCCACACCCTCAGCTCTTAACCCCAGTGTGCAGAAAGGGTCAAAACGTGTTTTTCAGCAGAAATAAACATGTTTCTGCAAGTTTGGTCAACCCCATGTAAGTTATGGGGCAGGAACAGCACCCTTTTCAAAACGTGTTTTTCAGCCCGAAATAAACGCGTTTTTTCAGACAACTGAATCCCCATGTAACAGCAAAACTCAGAAGAGCCCACACACTCAGATCTTAACCCCACTGTGCAAAAAGGGTCAAAACGTGTTTTTCAGCAGAAATAAACATGTTTCTGCAAGTTTGGTCAACCCCATGTAATTTAAGGGGCAGTAACAGCACGCTTTTCAAAACGTGTTTTTCAGCCCGAAATAAACGCGTTTTTTCAGACAACTGAATCCCCATGTAACAGCAAAACTCAGAAGAGCCCACACACTCAGATCTTAACCCCACTGTGCAAAAAGGGTCAAAACGTGTTTTTCAGCAGAAATAAACATGTTTCTGCAAGTTTGGTCAACCCCATGTAATTTAAGGGGCAGTAACAGCACCCTTTTCAAAACGTGTTTTTCAGCCCGAAATAAAAGCGTTTTTTCAGACAACTGAATCCCCATGTAACAGCAAGGCTCAGAAGAGCCAGGAAACTCAGCTCTTAACCCCACTGTGCAGAAAGGGTCAAAACGTGTTTTTCAGCAGAAATAAACATGTTTCTGCAAGTTTGGTCAACCCCTTGTAAGTTATGGGGCAGTACCAGCACCCTTTTAAAAACGTGTTTTTCAGCCCGAAATAAACGCGTTTTTTCAGACAACTGAATCCCCATGTAACAGCAAAACTCAGAAGAGCCCACACACTCAGATCTTAACCCCAGTGTGCAGAAAGGGTCAAAACGTGTTTTTCAGCAGAAATAAACATGTTTCTGCAAGTTTGGTCAACCCCATGTAAGTTATGGGGCAGTAACAGCACCCTTTTCAAAACGTGTTTTTCAGCCCGAAATAAATGCGTTTTTTCAGACAACTGAATCCCCATGTAACAGCAAAACTCAGAAGAGCCCACACACTCAGATCTTAACCCCAGTGTGCAGATAGGGTCAAAACGTGTTTTTCAGCAGAAATAAACATGTTTCTGCAAGTTTGGTCAACCCCATGTAAGTTATGGGGCAGTAACAGCACCCTTTTCAAAACGTGTTTTTCAGCCCGAAATAAACGCGTTTTTTCAGACAACTGAATCCCCATGTAACAGCAAAACTCAGAAGAGCCCACACTCATATCTTAACCCCAGTGTGCAGAAAGGGTCAAAACGTGTTTTTCAGCAGAAATAAACATGTTTCTGCAAGTTTGGTCAACCCCATGTAAGTTATGGGGCAGTACCAGCACCGTTTGAAAAACGTGTTTTTCAGCCCGAAATAAACGCTTTTTTTCAGACAACTGAATCCCCAAGTAACAGCAAGTCTCAGAAGAGCCCACACACTCAGCTCTTAACCGCAGTGTGCAGAAAGGGTCAAAACGTGTTTTTCAGCAGAAATAAACATGTTTCTGCAACTTTGGTCAACCCCATGTAAGTTATGGGGCAGTAACAGCACCCTTTTCAAAACGTGTTTTTCAGCCCGAAATAAACGCGTTTTTTCAGACAACTGAATCCCCATGTAACAGCAAGGCTCAGAAGAGCCCACACCCTCAGCTCTTAACCCCAGTGTGCAGAAAGGGTCAAAACGTGTTTTTCAGCAGAAATAAACATGTTTCTGCAAGTTTGGTCAACCCCATGTAAGTTATGGGGCAGGAACAGCACCCTTTTCAAAACGTGTTTTTCAGCCCGAAATAAACGCGTTTTTTCAGACAACTGAATCCCCATGTAACAGCAAAACTCAGAAGAGCCCACACACTCAGATCTTAACCCCACTGTGCAAAAAGGGTCAAAACGTGTTTTTCAGCAGAAATAAACATGTTTCTGCAAGTTTGGTCAACCCCATGTAATTTAAGGGGCAGTAACAGCACGCTTTTCAAAACGTGTTTTTCAGCCCGAAATAAACGCGTTTTTTCAGACAACTGAATCCCCATGTAACAGCAAAACTCAGAAGAGCCCACACACTCAGATCTTAACCCCACTGTGCAAAAAGGGTCAAAACGTGTTTTTCAGCAGAAATAAACATGTTTCTGCAAGTTTGGTCAACCCCATGTAATTTAAGGGGCAGTAACAGCACCCTTTTCAAAACGTGTTTTTCAGCCCGAAATAAAAGCGTTTTTTCAGACAACTGAATCCCCATGTAACAGCAAGGCTCAGAAGAGCCAGGAAACTCAGCTCTTAACCCCACTGTGCAGAAAGGGTCAAAACGTGTTTTTCAGCAGAAATAAACATGTTTCTGCAAGTTTGGTCAACCCCTTGTAAGTTATGGGGCAGTACCAGCACCCTTTTAAAAACGTGTTTTTCAGCCCGAAATAAACGCGTTTTTTCAGACAACTGAATCCCCATGTAACAGCAAAACTCAGAAGAGCCCACACACTCAGATCTTAACCCCAGTGTGCAGAAAGGGTCAAAACGTGTTTTTCAGCAGAAATAAACATGTTTCTGCAAGTTTGGTCAACCCCATGTAAGTTATGGGGCAGTAACAGCACCCTTTTCAAAACGTGTTTTTCAGCCCGAAATAAATGCGTTTTTTCAGACAACTGAATCCCCATGTAACAGCAAAACTCAGAAGAGCCCACACACTCAGATCTTAACCCCAGTGTGCAGATAGGGTCAAAACGTGTTTTTCAGCAGAAATAAACATGTTTCTGCAAGTTTGGTCAACCCCATGTAAGTTATGGGGCAGTAACAGCACCCTTTTCAAAACGTGTTTTTCAGCCCGAAATAAACGCGTTTTTTCAGACAACTGAATCCCCATGTAACAGCAAAACTCAGAAGAGCCCACACACTCAGATCTTAACCCCAGTGTGCAGAAAGGGTCAAAACGTGTTTTTCAGCAGAAATAAACATGTTTCTGCAAGTTTGGTCAACCCCATGTAAGTTATGGGGCAGTAACAGCACCCTTTTCAAAACGTGTTTTTCAACACGAAATAAACGCGTTTTTTCAGACAACTGAATCCCCATGTAACAGCAAAACTCAGAAGAGCCCACACACTCAGATCTTAACCCCAGTGTGCAGAAAGGGTCAAAACGTGTTTTTCAGCAGAAATAAACATGTTTCTGCAAGTTTGGTCAACCCCATGTAAGTTATGGGGCAGTAACAGCACCCTTTTCAAAACGTGTTTTTCAGCCCGAAATAAACGCGTTTTTTCAGACAACTGAATCCCCATGTAACAGCAAAACTCAGAAGAGCCCACACACTCAGATCTTAACCCCAGTGTGCAGAAAGGGTCAAAACGTGTTTTTCAGCAGAAATAAACATGTTTCTGCAAGTTTGGTCAACCCCATGTAAGTTATCAGGCAGTAACAGCACCCTTTTCAAAACGTGTTTTTCAGCCCGAAATAAAAGCGTTTTTTCAGACAACTGAATCCCCATGTAACAGCAAGGCTCAGAAGAGCCAGGAAACTCAGCTCTTAACCCCACTGTGCAGAAAGGGTCAAAACGTGTTTTTCAGCAGAAATAAAAATGTTTCTGCAAGTTTGGTCAACCCCTTGTAAGTTATGGGGCAGTACCAGCACCCTTTTAAAAACGTGTTTTTCAGCCCGAAATAAACGCGTTTTTTCAGACAACTGAATCCCCATGTAACAGCAAAACTCAGAAGAGCCCACACACTCAGATCTTAACCCCAGTTTGCAGAAAGGGTCAAAACGTGTTTTTCAGCAGAAATAAACATGTTTCTGCAAGTTTGGTCAACCCCATGTAAGTTATGGGGCAGTAACAGCACCCTTTTCAAAACGTGTTTTTCAGCCCGAGATAAACGCGTTTCTTGAGACAACTGAATCCCCATGTAACAGCAAAACTCAGAAGAGCCCACACACTCAGATCTTAACCCCAGTGTGCAGAAAGGGTCAAAACGTGTTTTTCAGCAGAAATAAACATGTTTCTGCAAGTTTGGTCAACCCCATGTAAGTTATGGGGCAGTAACAGCACCCTTTTCAAAACGTGTTTTTCAGCCCGAAATAAACGCGTTTTTTCAGACAACTGAATCCCCATGTAACAGCAAAACTCAGAAGAGCCCACACACTCAGATCTTAACCCCAGTGTGCAGAAAGGGTCAAAACGTGTTTTTCAGCAGAAATAAACATGTTTCTGCAAGTTTGGTCAACCCCATGTAAGTTATGGGGCAGTAACAGCACCCTTTTCAAAACGTGTTTTTCAACACGAAATAAACGAGTTTTTTCAGACAACTGAATCCCCATGTAACAGCAAGGCTCAGAAGAGCCCACACACTCAGCTCTTAACCCCACTGTGCAGAAAGGGTCAAAACGTGTTTTTCAGCATAAATAAACATGTTTCTGCAAGTTTGGTCAACCCCATGTAAGTTATGGGGCAGTACCAGCACCCTTTTAAAAACGTGTTTTTCAGCCTGAAATAAACTCTTTTTTTCAGACAACTGAATCCCCAAGTAACAGCAAGTCTCAGAAGAGCCCACACACTCAGCTCTTAACCCCAGTGTGCAGAAATGGTCAAAACGTGTTTTTCAGCAGAAATAAACATGTTTCTGCAAGTTTGGTCAACCCCATGTAAGTTATGGGGCAGTACCAGCACCCTTTGAAAAACGTGTTTTTCAGCCCGAAATAAACGCTTTTTTTCAGACAACTGAATCCCCAAGTAACAGCAAGTCTCAGAAGAGCCCACACACTCAGCTCTTAACCCCAGTGTGCAGAAAGGGTCAAAACGTGTTTTTCAGCAGAAATAAACATGTTTCTGCAACTTTGGTCAACCCCATGTAAGTTATGGGGCAGTAACAGCACCCTTTTCAAAACGTGTTTTTCAGCCCGAAATAAACGCGTTTTTTCAGACAACTGAATCCCCATGTAACAGCAAGGCTCAGAAGAGCACACACCCTCAGCTCTTAACCCCAGTGTGCAGAAAGGGTCAAAACGTGTTTTTCAGCAGAAATAAACATGTTTCTGCAAGTTTGGTCAACCCCATGTAAGTTATGGGGCAGGAACAGCACCCTTTTCAAAACGTGTTTTTCAGCCCGAAATAAACGCGTTTTTTCAGACAACTGAATCCCCATGTAACAGCAAAACTCAGAAGAGCCCACACACTCAGATCTTAACCCCACTGTGCAAAAAGGGTCAAAACGTGTTTTTCAGCAGAAATAAACATGTTTCTGCAAGTTTGGTCAACCCCATGTAATTTAAGGGGCAGTAACAGCACCCTTTTCAAAACGTGTTTTTCAGCCCGAAATAAACGCGTTTTTTCAGACAACTGAATCCCCATGTAACAGCAAAACTCAGAAGAGCCCACACACTCAGATCTTAACCCCAGTGTGCAGAAAGGGTCAAAACGTGTTTTTCAGCAGAAATAAACATGTTTCTGCAAGTTTGGTCAACCCCATGTAAGTTATGGGGCAGTAACAGCACCCTTTTCAAAACGTGTTTTTCAGCCCGAAATAAACGCGTTTTTTCAGACAACTGAATCCCCATGTAACAGCGAAACTCAGAAGAGCCCACACACTCAGATCTTAACCCCAGTGTGCAGAAAGGGTCAAAACGTGTTTTTCAGCAGAAATAAACATGTTTCTGCAAGTTTGGTCAACCCCATGTAAGTTATGGGGCAGTAACAGCACCCTTTTCAAAACGTGTTTTTCAGCCCGAGATAAACGCGTTTTTTGAGACAACTGAATCCCCATGTAACAGCAAAACTCAGAAGAGCCCACACACTCAGATCTTAACCCCAGTGTGCAGAAAGGGTCAAAACGTGTTTTTCAGCAGAAATAAACATGTTTCTGCAAGTTTGGTCAACCCCATGTAAGTTATGGGGCAGTAACAGCACCCTTTTCAAAACGTGTTTTTCAGCCCGAAATAAACGCGTTTTTTCAGACAACTGAATCCCCATGTAACAGCAAAACTCAGAAGAGCCCACACACTCAGATCTTAACCCCAGTGTGCAGAAAGGGTCAAAACGTGTTTTTCAGCAGAAATAAACATGTTTCTGCAAGTTTGGTCAACCCCATGTAAGTTATGGGCAGTAACAGCACCCTTTTCAAAACGTGTTTTTCAACACGAAATAAACGAGTTTTTTCAGACAACTGAATCCCCATGTAACAGCAAGGCTCAGAAGAGCCCACACACTCAGCTCTTAACCCCACTGTGCAGAAAGGGTCAAAACGTGTTTTTCAGCATAAATAAACATGTTTCTGCAAGTTTGGTCAACCCCATGTAAGTTATGGGGCAGTACCAGCACCCTTTTAAAAACGTGTTTTTCAGCCTGAAATAAACTCTTTTTTTCAGACAACTGAATCCCCAAGTAACAGCAAGTCTCAGAAGAGCCCACACACTCAGCTCTTAACCCCAGTGTGCAGAAATGGTCAAAACGTGTTTTTCAGCAGAAATAAACATGTTTCTGCAAGTTTGGTCAACCCCATGTAAGTTATGGGGCAGTACCAGCACCCTTTGAAAAACGTGTTTTTCAGCCCGAAATAAACGCTTTTTTTCAGACAACTGAATCCCCAAGTAACAGCAAGTCTCAGAAGAGCCCACACACTCAGCTCTTAACCCCAGTGTGCAGAAAGGGTCAAAACGTGTTTTTCAGCAGAAATAAACATGTTTCTGCAACTTTGGTCAACCCCATGTAAGTTATGGGGCAGTAACAGCACCCTTTTCAAAACGTGTTTTTCAGCCCGAAATAAACGCGTTTTTTCAGACAACTGAATCCCCATGTAACAGCAAGGCTCAGAAGAGCCCACACCCTCAGCTCTTAACCCCAGTGTGCAGAAAGGGTCAAAACGTGTTTTTCAGCAGAAATAAACATGTTTCTGCAAGTTTGGTCAACCCCATGTAAGTTATGGGGCAGGAACAGCACCCTTTTCAAAACGTGTTTTTCAGCCCGAAATAAACACGTTTTTTCAGACAACTGAATCCCCATGTAACAGCAAAACTCAGAAGAGCCCACACACTCAGATCTTAACCCCACTGTGCAAAAAGGGTCAAAACGTGTTTTTCAGCAGAAATAAACATGTTTCTGCAAGTTTGGTCAACCCCATGTAATTTAAGGGGCAGTAACAGCACCCTTTTCAAAACGTGTTTTTCAGCCCGAAATAAACGCGTTTTTTCAGACAACTGAATCCCCATGTAACAGCAAAACTCAGAAGAGCCCACACACTCAGATCTTAACCCCAGTGTGCAGAAAGGGTCAAAACGAGTTTTTCAGCAGAAATAAACATGTTTCTGCAAGTTTGGTCAACCCCATGTAAGTTATGGGGCAGTAACAGCACCCTTTTCAAAACGTGTTTTTCAGCCCGAAATAAACGCGTTTTTTCAGACAACTGAATCCCCATGTAACAGCGAAACTCAGAAGAGCCCACACACTCAGATCTTAACCCCAGTGTGCAGAAAGGGTCAAAACGTGTTTTTCAGCAGAAATAAACATGTTTCTGCAAGTTTGGTCAACCCCATGTAAGTTATGGGGCAGTAACAGCACCCTTTTCAAAACGTGTTTTTCAACACGAAATAAACGAGTTTTTTTCAGACAACTGAATCCCCATGTAACAGCAAGGCTCAGAAGAGCCCACACACTCAGCTCTTAACCGCAGTGTGCAGAAAGGGTCAAAACGTGTTTTTCAGCAGAAATAAACATGTTTCTGCAAGTTTGGTCAACCCCATGTAAGTTAAGGGGCAGTAACAGCACCCTTTTCAAAACGTGTTTTTCAGCCCAAAATAAACGCGTTTTTTCAGACAACTGAATCCCCATGTAACAGCAAGGCTCAGAAGAGCCCACACACTCAGCTCTTAACCCCACTGTGCAGAAAGGGTCAAAATGTGTTTTTCATCAGAAATAAACATGTTTCTGCAAGTTTGGTCAACCCCATGTAAGTTATGGGGCATTAACAGCACCCTTTTCAAAACGTGTTTTTCAGCCCGAAATAAACGCGTTTTTTCAGACAACTGAATCCCCATGTAACAGCAAGGCTCAGAAGAGCCCACACACTCAGATCTTAACCCCACTGTGCAGAAAGGGTCAAAACGTGTTTTTCAGCAGAAATAAACATGTTTCTGCAAGTTTGGTCTACCCCATGTAAGTTATAGGGCAGTTACAGCACCCTTTTCAAAACGTGTTTTTCAGCCCGAAATAAACGCGTTTTTTCAGACAACTGAATCCCCATGTAACAGCAAAACTCAGAAGAGGCCACACACTCAGATCTTAACCCCAGTGTGCAGAAAGGGTCAAAACGTGTTTTTCAGCAGAAATAAACATGTTTCTGCAAGTTTGGTCGACCCCATGTAAGTTATGGGGCAGTAACAGCACCCTCTTCAAAACGTGTTTTTCAGCCCGAAATAAATGCGTTTTTTCAGACAACTGAATCCCCATGTAACAGCAAAACTCAGAAGAGCCCACACACTCAGATCTTAACCCAAGTGTGCAGAAAGGGTCAAAACGTGTTTTTCAGCAGAAATAAACATGTTTCTGCAAGTTTGGTCAACCCCATGTAAGTTATGGGGCAGTACCAGCACCCTTTTCAAAACGTGTTTTTCAGCCCGAAATAAACGCGTTTTTTCAGACAACTGAATCCCCATGTAACAGCAAAACTCAGAAGAGCCCACACACTCAGATCTTAACCCCAGTGTGCAGAAAGGGTCAAAACGTGTTTTTCAGCAGAAATAAACATGTTTCTGCAACTTTGGTCAACCCCATGTAAGTTATGGGGCAGTAACAGCACCCTTTTCAAAACGTGTTTTTCAGCCCGAAATAAACGCGTTTTTTCAGACAACTGAATCCCCATGTAACAGCAAGGCTCAGAAGAGCCCACACCCTCAGCTCTTAACCCCAGTGTGCAGAAAGGGTCAAAACGTGTTTTTCAGCAGAAATAAACATGTTTCTGCAAGTTTGGTCAACCCCATGTAAGTTATGGGGCAGGAACAGCACCCTTTTCAAAACGTGTTTTTCAGCCCGAAATAAACGCGTTTTTTCAGACAACTGAATCCCCATGTAACAGCAAAACTCAGAAGAGCCCACACACTCAGATCTTAACCCCACTGTGCAAAAAGGGTCAAAACGTGTTTTTCAGCAGAAATAAACATGTTTCTGCAAGTTTGGTCAACCCCATGTAATTTAAGGGGCAGTAACAGCACGCTTTTCAAAACGTGTTTTTCAGCCCGAAATAAACGCGTTTTTTCAGACAACTGAATCCCCATGTAACAGCAAAACTCAGAAGAGCCCACACACTCAGATCTTAACCCCACTGTGCAAAAAGGGTCAAAACGTGTTTTTCAGCAGAAATAAACATGTTTCTGCAAGTTTGGTCAACCCCATGTAATTTAAGGGGCAGTAACAGCACCCTTTTCAAAACGTGTTTTTCAGCCCGAAATAAAAGCGTTTTTTCAGACAACTGAATCCCCATGTAACAGCAAGGCTCAGAAGAGCCAGGAAACTCAGCTCTTAACCCCACTGTGCAGAAAGGGTCAAAACGTGTTTTTCAGCAGAAATAAACATGTTTCTGCAAGTTTGGTCAACCCCTTGTAAGTTATGGGGCAGTACCAGCACCCTTTTAAAAACGTGTTTTTCAGCCCGAAATAAACGCGTTTTTTCAGACAACTGAATCCCCATGTAACAGCAAAACTCAGAAGAGCCCACACACTCAGATCTTAACCCCAGTGTGCAGAAAGGGTCAAAACGTGTTTTTCAGCAGAAATAAACATGTTTCTGCAAGTTTGGTCAACCCCATGTAAGTTATGGGGCAGTAACAGCACCCTTTTCAAAACGTGTTTTTCAGCCCGAAATAAATGCGTTTTTTCAGACAACTGAATCCCCATGTAACAGCAAAACTCAGAAGAGCCCACACACTCAGATCTTAACCCCAGTGTGCAGATAGGGTCAAAACGTGTTTTTCAGCAGAAATAAACATGTTTCTGCAAGTTTGGTCAACCCCATGTAAGTTATGGGGCAGTAACAGCACCCTTTTCAAAACGTGTTTTTCAGCCCGAAATAAACGCGTTTTTTCAGACAACTGAATCCCCATGTAACAGCAAAACTCAGAAGAGCCCACACACTCAGATCTTAACCCCAGTGTGCAGAAAGGGTCAAAACGTGTTTTTCAGCAGAAATAAACATGTTTCTGCAAGTTTGGTCAACCCCATGTAAGTTATGGGGCAGTAACAGCACCCTTTTCAAAACGTGTTTTTCAACACGAAATAAACGCGTTTTTTCAGACAACTGAATCCCCATGTAACAGCAAAACTCAGAAGAGCCCACACACTCAGATCTTAACCCCAGTGTGCAGAAAGGGTCAAAACGTGTTTTTCAGCAGAAATAAACATGTTTCTGCAAGTTTGGTCAACCCCATGTAAGTTATGGGGCAGTAACAGCACCCTTTTCAAAACGTGTTTTTCAGCCCGAAATAAACGCGTTTTTTCAGACAACTGAATCCCCATGTAACAGCAAAACTCAGAAGAGCCCACACACTCAGATCTTAACCCCAGTGTGCAGAAAGGGTCAAAACGTGTTTTTCAGCAGAAATAAACATGTTTCTGCAAGTTTGGTCAACCCCATGTAAGTTATCAGGCAGTAACAGCACCCTTTTCAAAACGTGTTTTTCAGCCCGAAATAAAAGCGTTTTTTCAGACAACTGAATCCCCATGTAACAGCAAGGCTCAGAAGAGCCAGGAAACTCAGCTCTTAACCCCACTGTGCAGAAAGGGTCAAAACGTGTTTTTCAGCAGAAATAAAAATGTTTCTGCAAGTTTGGTCAACCCCTTGTAAGTTATGGGGCAGTACCAGCACCCTTTTAAAAACGTGTTTTTCAGCCCGAAATAAACGCGTTTTTTCAGACAACTGAATCCCCATGTAACAGCAAAACTCAGAAGAGCCCACACACTCAGATCTTAACCCCAGTTTGCAGAAAGGGTCAAAACGTGTTTTTCAGCAGAAATAAACATGTTTCTGCAAGTTTGGTCAACCCCATGTAAGTTATGGGGCAGTAACAGCACCCTTTTCAAAACGTGTTTTTCAGCCCGAGATAAACGCGTTTTTTCAGACAACTGAATCCCCATGTAACAGCAAAACTCAGAAGAGCCCACACACTCAGATCTTAACCCCAGTGTGCAGAAAGGGTCAAAACGTGTTTTTCAGCAGAAATAAACATGTTTCTGCAAGTTTGGTCAACCCCATGTAAGTTATGGGGCAGTAACAGCACCCTTTTCAAAACGTGTTTTTCAGCCCGAAATAAACGCGTTTTTTCAGACAACTGAATCCCCATGTAACAGCAAAACTCAGAAGAGCCCACACACTCAGATCTTAACCCCAGTTTGCAGAAAGGGTCAAAACGTGTTTTTCAGCAGAAATAAACATGTTTCTGCAAGTTTGGTCAACCCCATGTAAGTTATGGGGCAGTAACAGCACCCTTTTCAAAACGTGTTTTTCAGCCCGAAATAAACGCGTTTTTTCAGACAACTGAATCCCCATGTAACAGCAAGGCTCAGAAGAGCCCACACCCTCAGCTCTTAACCCCAGTGTGCAGAAAGGGTCAAAACGTGTTTTTCAGCAGAAATAAACATGTTTCTGCAAGTTTGGTCAACCCCATGTAAGTTATGGGGCAGGAACAGCACCCTTTTCAAAACGTGTTTTTCAGCCCGAAATAAACGCGTTTTTTCAGACAACTGAATCCCCATGTAACAGCAAAACTCAGAAGAGCCCACACACTCAGATCTTAACCCCACTGTGCAAAAAGGGTCAAAACGTGTTTTTCAGCAGAAATAAACATGTTTCTGCAAGTTTGGTCAACCCCATGTAATTTAAGGGGCAGTAACAGCACCCTTTTCAAAACGTGTTTTTCAGCCCGAAATAAACGCGTTTTTTCAGACAACTGAATCCCCATGTAACAGCAAAACTCAGAAGAGCCCACACACTCAGATCTTAACCCCACTGTGCAAAAAGGGTCAAAACGTGTTTTTCAGCAGAAATAAACATGTTTCTGCAAGTTTGGTCAACCCCATGTAATTTAAGGGGCAGTAACAGCACCCTTTTCAAAACGTGTTTTTCAGCCCGAAATAAACGCGTTTTTTCAGACAACTGAATCCCCATGTAACAGCAAAACTCAGAAGAGCCCACACACTCAGATCTTAACCCCAGTGTGCAGAAAGGGTCAAAACGTGTTTTTCAGCAGAAATAAACATGTTTCTGCAAGTTTGGTCAACCCCATGTAAGTTATGGGGCAGTAACAGCACCCTTTTCAAAACGTGTTTTTCAGCCCGAAATAAACGCGTTTTTTCAGACAACTGAATCCCCATGTAACAGCGAAACTCAGAAGAGCCCACACACTCAGATCTTAACCCCAGTGTGCAGAAAGGGTCAAAACGTGTTTTTCAGCAGAAATAAACATGTTTCTGCAAGTTTGGTCAACCCCATGTAAGTTATGGGGCAGTAACAGCACCCTTTTCAAAACGTGTTTTTCAACACGAAATAAACGAGTTTTTTTCAGACAACTGAATCCCCATGTAACAGCAAGGCTCAGAAGAGCCCACACACTCAGCTCTTAACCCCACTGTGCAGAAAGGGTCAAAACGTGTTTTTCAGCATAAATAAACATGTTTCTGCAAGTTTGGTCAACCCCATGTAAGTTATGGGGCAGTACCAGCACCCTTTTAAAAACGTGTTTTTCAGCCTGAAATAAACTCTTTTTTTCAGACAACTGAATCCCCAAGTAACAGCAAGTCTCAGAAGAGCCCACACACTCAGCTCTTAACCCCAGTGTGCAGAAAGGGTCAAAACGTGTTTTTCAGCAGAAATAAACATGTTTCTGCAAGTTTGGTCAACACCATGTAAGTTATGGGGCAGTAACAGCACCCTTTTCAAAACGTGTTTTTCAGCCCAAAATAAACGCGTTTTTTCAGACAACTGAATCACCATGTAACAGCAAAACTCAGAAGAGCCCACACTCATATCTTAACCCCAGTGTGCAGAAAGGGTCAAAACGTGTTTTTCAGCAGAAATAAACATGTTTCTGCAAGTTTGGTCAACCCCATGTAAGTTATGGGGCAGTACCAGCACCCTTTGAAAAACGTGTTTTTCAGCCCGAAATAAACGCTTTTTTTCAGACAACTGAATCCCCAAGTAACAGCAAGTCTCAGAAGAGCCCACACACTCAGCTCTTAACCCCAGTGTGCAGAAAGGGTCAAAACGTGTTTTTCAGCAGAAATAAACATGTTTCTGCAACTTTGGTCAACCCCATGTAAGTTATGGGGCAGTAACAGCACCCTTTTCAAAACGTGTTTTTCAGCCCGAAATAAACGCGTTTTTTCAGACAACTGAATCCCCATGTAACAGCAAGGCTCAGAAGAGCCCACACCCTCAGCTCTTAACCCCAGTGTGCAGAAAGGGTCAAAACGTGTTTTTCAGCAGAAATAAACATGTTTCTGCAAGTTTGGTCAACCCCATGTAAGTTATGGGGCAGGAACAGCACCCTTTTCAAAACGTGTTTTTCAGCCCGAAATAAACGCGTTTTTTCAGACAACTGAATCCCCATGTAACAGCAAAACTCAGAAGAGCCCACACACTCAGATCTTAACCCCACTGTGCAAAAAGGGTCAAAACGTGTTTTTCAGCAGAAATAAACATGTTTCTGCAAGTTTGGTCAACCCCATGTAATTTAAGGGGCAGTAACAGCACCCTTTTCAAAACGTGTTTTTCAGCCCGAAATAAACGCGTTTTTTCAGACAACTGAATCCCCATGTAACAGCAAAACTCAGAAGAGCCCACACACTCAGATCTTAACCCCACTGTGCAAAAAGGGTCAAAACGTGTTTTTCAGCAGAAATAAACATGTTTCTGCAAGTTTGGTCAACCCCATGTAATTTAAGGGGCAGTAACAGCACCCTTTTCAAAACGTGTTTTTCAGCCCGAAATAAACGCGTTTTTTCAGACAACTGAATCCCCATGTAACAGCAAAACTCAGAAGAGCCCACACACTCAGATCTTAACCCCAGTGTGCAGAAAGGGTCAAAACGTGTTTTTCAGCAGAAATAAACATGTTTCTGCAAGTTTGGTCAACCCCATGTAAGTTATGGGGCAGTAACAGCACCCTTTTCAAAACGTGTTTTTCAGCCCGAAATAAACGCGTTTTTTCAGACAACTGAATCCCCATGTAACAGCGAAACTCAGAAGAGCCCACACACTCAGATCTTAACCCCAGTGTGCAGAAAGGGTCAAAACGTGTTTTTCAGCAGAAATAAACATGTTTCTGCAAGTTTGGTCAACCCCATGTAAGTTATGGGGCAGTAACAGCACCCTTTTCAAAACGTGTTTTTCAACACGAAATAAACGAGTTTTTTTCAGACAACTGAATCCCCATGTAACAGCAAGGCTCAGAAGAGCCCACACACTCAGCTCTTAACCCCACTGTGCAGAAAGGGTCAAAACGTGTTTTTCAGCATAAATAAACATGTTTCTGCAAGTTTGGTCAACCCCATGTAAGTTATGGGGCAGTACCAGCACCCTTTTAAAAACGTGTTTTTCAGCCTGAAATAAACTCTTTTTTTCAGACAACTGAATCCCCAAGTAACAGCAAGTCTCAGAAGAGCCCACACACTCAGCTCTTAACCCCAGTGTGCAGAAAGGGTCAAAACGTGTTTTTCAGCAGAAATAAACATGTTTCTGCAAGTTTGGTCAACACCATGTAAGTTATGGGGCAGTAACAGCACCCTTTTCAAAACGTGTTTTTCAGCCCAAAATAAACGCGTTTTTTCAGACAACTGAATCACCATGTAACAGCAAAACTCAGAAGAGCCCACACTCATATCTTAACCCCAGTGTGCAGAAAGGGTCAAAACGTGTTTTTCAGCAGAAATAAACATGTTTCTGCAAGTTTGGTCAACCCCATGTAAGTTATGGGGCAGTACCAGCACCCTTTTAAAAACGTGTTTTTCAGCCCAAAATAAACGCTTTTTTTCAGACAACTGAATCCCCAAGTAACAGCAAGTCTCAGAAGAGCCCACACACTCAGCTCTTAACCGCAGTGTGCAGAAAGGGTCAAAACGTGTTTTTCAGCAGAAATAAACATGTTTCTGCAAGTTTGGTCAACCCCATGTAAGTTATGGGGCAGTAACAGCACCCTTTTCAAAACGTGTTTTTCAGCCCGAAATAAACGCGTTTTTTCAGACAACTGAATCCCCATGTAACAGCAAGGCTCAGAAGAGCCCACACCCTCAGCTCTTAACCCCAGTGTGCAGAAAGGGTCAAAACGTGTTTTTCAGCAGAAATAAACATGTTTCTGCAAGTTTGGTCAACCCCATGTAAGTTATGGGGCAGGAACAGCACCCTTTTCAAAACGTGTTTTTCAGCCCGAAATAAACGCGTTTTTTCAGACAACTGAATCCCCATGTAACAGCAAAACTCAGAAGAGCCCACACACTCAGATCTTAACCCCAGTGTGCAGAAAGGGTCAAAACGTGTTTTTCAGCAGAAATAAACATGTTTCTGCAAGTTTGGTCAACCCCATGTAAGTTATGGGGCAGTAACAGCACCCTTTTCAAAACGTGTTTTTCAGCCCGAAATAAAAGCGTTTTTTCAGACAACTGAATCCCCATGTAACAGCAAAACTCAGAAGAGCCCACACACTCAGATCTTAACCCCAGTGTGCAGAAAGGGTCAAAACGTGTTTTTCAGCAGAAATAAACATGTTTCTGCAAGTTTGGTCAACCCCATGTAAGTTATCAGGCAGTAACAGCACCCTTTTCAAAACGTGTTTTTCAGCCCGAAATAAAAGCGTTTTTTCAGACAACTGAATCCCCATGTAACAGCAAGGCTCAGAAGAGCCAGGAAACTCAGCTCTTAACCCCACTGTGCAGAAAGGGTCAAAACGTGTTTTTCAGCAGAAATAAACATGTTTCTGCAAGTTTGGTCAACCCCTTGTAAGTTATGGGGCAGTACCAGCACCCTTTTAAAAACGTGTTTTTCAGCCCGAAATAAACGCGTTTTTTCAGACAACTGAATCCCCATGTAACAGCAAAACTCAGAAGAGCCCACACACTCAGATCTTAACCCCAGTGTGCAGAAAGGGTCAAAACGTGTTTTTCAGCAGAAATAAACATGTTTCTGCAAGTTTGGTCAACCCCATGTAAGTTATGGGGCAGTAACAGCACCCTTTTCAAAACGTGTTTTTCAGCCCGAAATAAACGCGTTTTTTCAGACAACTGAATCCCCATGTAACAGCAAAACTCAGAAGAGCCCACACACTCAGATCTTAACCCCAGTGTGCAGAAAGGGTCAAAACGTGTTTTTCAGCAGAAATAAACATGTTTCTGCAAGTTTGGTCAACCCCATGTAAGTTATGGGGCAGTAACAGCACCCTTTTCAAAACGTGTTTTTCAGCCCGAAATTAACGCGTTTTTTCAGACAACTGAATCCCCATGTAACAGCAAAACTCAGAAGAGCCCACACACTCAGATCTTAACCCCAGTGTGCAGAAAGGGTCAAAACGTGTTTTTCAGCAGAAATAAACATGTTTCTGCAAGTTTGGTCAACCCCATGTAAGTTATGGGGCAGTAACAGCACCCTTTTCAAAACGTGTTTTTCAACACGAAATAAACGAGTTTTTTCAGACAACTGAATCCCCATGTAACAGCAAGGCTCAGAAGAGCCCACACACTCAGCTCTTAACCCCACTGTGCAGAAAGGGTCAAAACGTGTTTTTCAGCATAAATAAACATGTTTCTGCAAGTTTGGTCAACCCCATGTAAGTTATGGGGCAGTACCAGCACCCTTTTAAAAACGTGTTTTTCAGCCTGAAATAAACTCTTTTTTTCAGACAACTGAATCCCCAAGTAACAGCAAGTCTCAGAAGAGCCCACACACTCAGCTCTTAACCCCAGTGTGCAGAAATGGTCAAAACGTGTTTTTCAGCAGAAATAAACATGTTTCTGCAAGTTTGGTCAACCCCATGTAAGTTATGGGGCAGTACCAGCACCCTTTGAAAAACGTGTTTTTCAGCCCGAAATAAACGCTTTTTTTCAGACAACTGAATCCCAAAGTAACAGCAAGTCTCAGAAGAGCCCACACACTCAGCTCTTAACCCCAGTGTGCAGAAAGGGTCAAAACGTGTTTTTCAGCAGAAATAAACATGTTTCTGCAACTTTGGTCAACCCCATGTAAGTTATGGGGCAGTAACAGCACCCTTTTCAAAACGTGTTTTTCAGCCCGAAATAAACGCGTTTTTTCAGACAACTGAATCCCCATGTAACAGCAAGGCTCAGAAGAGCCCACACCCTCAGCTCTTAACCCCAGTGTGCAGAAAGGGTCAAAACGTGTTTTTCAGCAGAAATAAACATGTTTCTGCAAGTTTGGTCAACCCCATGTAAGTTATGGGGCAGGAACAGCACCCTTTTCAAAACGTGTTTTTCAGCCCGAAATAAACGCGTTTTTTCAGACAACTGAATCCCCATGTAACAGCAAAACTCAGAAGAGCCCACACACTCAGATCTTAACCCCACTGTGCAAAAAGGGTCAAAACGTGTTTTTCAGCAGAAATAAACATGTTTCTGCAAGTTTGGTCAACCCCATGTAATTTAAGGGGCAGTAACAGCACCCTTTTCAAAACGTGTTTTTCAGCCCGAAATAAACGCGTTTTTTCAGACAACTGAATCCCCATGTAACAGCAAAACTCAGAAGAGCCCACACACTCAGATCTTAACCCCACTGTGCAAAAAGGGTCAAAACGTGTTTTTCAGCAGAAATAAACATGTTTCTGCAAGTTTGGTCAACCCCATGTAATTTAAGGGGCAGTAACAGCACCCTTTTCAAAACGTGTTTTTCAGCCCGAAATAAAAGCGTTTTTTCAGACAACTGAATCCCCATGTAACAGCAAGGCTCAGAAGAGCCAGGAAACTCAGCTCTTAACCCCACTGTGCAGAAAGGGTCAAAACGTGTTTATCAGCAGAAATAAACATGTTTCTGCAAGTTTGGTCAACCCCTTGTAAGTTATGGGGCAGTACCAGCACCCTTTTAAAAACGTGTTTTTCAGCCCGAAATAAACGCGTTTTTTCAGACAACTGAATCCCCATGTAACAGCAAAACTCAGAAGAGCCCACACACTCAGATCTTAACCCCAGTGTGCAGAAAGGGTCAAAACGTGTTTTTCAGCAGAAATAAACATGTTTCTGCAAGTTTGGTCAACCCCATGTAAGTTATGGGGCAGTAACAGCACCTTTTTCAAAACGTGTTTTTCAGCCCGAAATAAACGCGTTTTTTCAGACAACTGAATCCCCATGTAACAGCAAAACTCAGAAGAGCCCACACACTCAGATCTTAACCCCAGTGTGCAGAAAGGGTCAAAACGTGTTTTTCAGCAGAAATAAACATGTTTCTGCAAGTTTGGTCAACCCCATGTAAGTTATGGGGCAGTAACAGCACCCTTTTCAAAACGTGTTTTTCAGCCCGAAATAAACGCGTTTTTTCAGACAACTGAATCCCCATGTAACAGCAAAACTCAGAAGAGCCCACACACTCAGATCTTAACCCCAGTGTGCAGAAAGGGTCAAAACGTGTTTTTCAGCAGAAATAAACATGTTTCTGCAAGTTTGGTCAACCCCATGTAAGTTATGGGGCAGTAACAGCACCCTTTTCAAAACGTGTTTTTCAACACGAAATAAACGAGTTTTTTCAGACAACTGAATCCCCATGTAACAGCAAGGCTCAGAAGAGCCCACACACTCAGCTCTTAACCCCACTGTGCAGAAAGGGTCAAAACGTGTTTTTCAGCATAAATAAACATGTTTCTGCAAGTTTGGTCAACCCCATGTAAGTTATGGGGCAGTACCAGCACCCTTTTAAAAACGTGTTTTTCAGCCTGAAATAAACTCTTTTTTTCAGACAACTGAATCCCCAAGTAACAGCAAGTCTCAGAAGAGCCCACACACTCAGCTCTTAACCCCAGTGTGCAGAAAGGGTCAAAACGTGTTTTTCAGCAGAAATAAACATGTTTCTGCAAGTTTGGTCAACCCCATGTAAGTTATGGGGCAGTACCAGCACCCTTTGAAAAACGTGTTTTTCAGCCCGAAATAAACGCTTTTTTTCAGACAACTGAATCCCCAAGTAACAGCAAGTCTCAGAAGAGCCCACACACTCAGCTCTTAACCCCAGTGTGCAGAAAGGGTCAAAACGTGTTTTTCAGCAGAAATAAACATGTTTCTGCAACTTTGGTCAACCCCATGTAAGTTATGGGGCAGTAACAGCACCCTTTGAAAAACGTGTTTTTCAGCCCGAAATAAACGCGTTTTTTCAGACAACTGAATCCCCAAGTAACAGCAAGTCTCAGAAGAGCCCACACACTCAGCTCTTAACCCCAGTGTGCAGAAAGGGTCAAAACGTGTTTTTCAGCAGAAATAAACATGTTTCTGCAACTTTGGTCAACCCCATGTAAGTTATGGGGCAGTAACAGCACCCTTTTCAAAACGTGTTTTTCAGCCCGAAATAAACGCGTTTTTTCAGACAACTGAATCCCCATGTAACAGCAAGGCTCAGAAGAGCCCAAACCCTCAGCTCTTAACCCCAGTGTGCAGAAAGGGTCAAAACGTGTTTTTCAGCAGAAATAAACATGTTTCTGCAAGTTTGGTCAACCCCATGTAAGTTATGGGGCAGGAACAGCACCCTTTTCAAAACGTGTTTTTCAGCCCGAAATAAACGCGTTTTTTCAGACAACTGAATCCCCATGTAACAGCAAAACTCAGAAGAGCCCACACACTCAGATCTTAACCCCACTGTGCAAAAAGGGTCAAAACGTGTTTTTCAGCAGAAATAAACATGTTTCTGCAAGTTTGGTCAACCCCATGTAATTTAAGGGGCAGTAACAGCACCCTTTTCAAAACGTGTTTTTCAGCCCGAAATAAACGCGTTTTTTCAGACAACTGAATCCCCATGTAACAGCAAAACTCAGAAGAGCCCACACACTCAGATCTTAACCCCAGTGTGCAGAAAGGGTCAAAACGTGTTTTTCAGCAGAAATAAACATGTTTCTGCAAGTTTGGTCAACCCCATGTAAGTTATGGGGCAGTAACAGCACCCTTTTCAAAACGTGTTTTTCAGCCCGAAATAAACGCGTTTTTTCAGACAACTGAATCCCCATGTAACAGCAAAACTCAGAAGAGCCCACACACTCAGATCTTAACCCCAGTGTGCAGAAAGTGTCAAAACGTGTTTTTCAGCAGAAATAAACATGTTTCTGCAAGTTTGGTCAACCCCATGTAAGTTATGGGGCAGTAACAGCACCCTTTTCAAAACATGTTTTTCAGCCCGAAATAAACGCGTTTTTTCAGACAACTGAATCCCCATGTACCAGCAAAACTCAGAAGAGCCCACACACTCAGATCTTAACCCCAGTGTGCAGAAAGGGTCAAAACGTGTTTTTCAGCAGAAATAAACATGTTTCTGCAAGTTTGGTCAACCCCATGTAAGTTATGGGGCAGTAACAGCACCCTTTTCAAAACGTGTTTTTCAACACGAAATAAACGAGTTTTTTCAGACAACTGAATCCCCATGTAACAGCAAGGCTCAGAAGAGCCCACACACTCAGCTCTTAACCCCACTGTGCAGAAAGGGTCAAAACGTGTTTTTCAGCATAAATAAACATGTTTCTGCAAGTTTGGTCAACCCCATGTAAGTTATGGGGCAGTACCAGCACCCTTTTAAAAACGTGTTTTTCAGCCTGAAATAAACTCTTTTTTTCAGACAACTGAATCCCCAAGTAACAGCAAGTCTCAGAAGAGCCCACACACTCAGCTCTTAACCCCAGTGTGCAGAAAGGGTCAAAACGTGTTTTTCAGCAGAAATAAACATGTTTCTGCAACTTTGGTCAACCCCATGTAAGTTATGGGGCAGTAACAGCACCCTTTTCAAAACGTGTTTTTCAGCCCGAAATAAACGCGTTTTTTCAGACAACTGAATCCCCATGTAACAGCAAGGCTCAGAAGAGCCCAAACCCTCAGCTCTTAACCCCAGTGTGCAGAAAGGGTTAAAACGTGTTTTTCAGCAGAAATAAACATGTTTCTGCAAGTTTGGTCAACCCCATGTAAGTTATGGGGCAGGAACAGCACCCTTTTCAAAACGTGTTTTTCAGCCCGAAATAAACGCGTTTTTTCAGACAACTGAATCCCCATGTAACAGCAAAACTCAGAAGAGCCCACACACTCAGATCTTAACCCCACTGTGCAAAAAGGGTCAAAACGTGTTTTTCAGCAGAAATAAACATGTTTCTGCAAGTTTGGTCAACCCCATGTAATTTAAGGGGCAGTAACAGCACCCTTTTCAAAATGTGTTTTTCAGCCCGAAATAAACGCGTTTTTTCAGACAACTGAATCCCCATGTAACAGCAAAACTCAGAAGAGCCCACACACTCAGATCTTAACCCCACTGTGCAAAAAGGGTCAAAACGTGTTTTTCAGCAGAAATAAACATGTTTCTGCAAGTTTGGTCAACCCCATGTAATTTAAGGGGCAGTAACAGCACCCTTTTCAAAACGTGTTTTTCAGCCCGAAATAAAAGCGTTTTTTCAGACAACTGAATCCCCATGTAACAGCAAGGCTCAGAAGAGCCAGGAAACTCAGCTCTTAACCCCACTGTGCAGAAAGGGTCAAAACGTGTTTTTCAGCAGAAATAAACATGTTTCTGCAAGTTTGGTCAACCCCTTGTAAGTTATGGGGCAGTACCAGCACCCTTTTAAAAACGTGTTTTTCAGCCCGAAATAAACGCGTTTTTTCAGACAACTGAATCCCCATGTAACAGCAAAACTCAGAAGAGCCCACACACTCAGATCTTAACCCCAGTGTGCAGAAAGGGTCAAAACGTGTTTTTCAGCAGAAATAAACATGTTTCTGCAAGTTTGGTCAACCCCATGTAAGTTATGGGGCAGTAACAGCACCCTTTTCAAAACGTGTTTTTCAGCCCGAAATAAACGCGTTTTTTCAGACAACTGAATCCCCATGTAACAGCAAAACTCAGAAGAGCCCACACACTCAGCTCTTAACCCCAGTGTGCAGAAAGGGTCAAAACGTGTTTTTCAGCATAAATAAACATGTTTCTGCAAGTTTGGTCAACCCCATGTAAGTTATGGGGCAGTACCAGCACCCTTTTAAAAACGTGTTTTTCAGCCTGAAATAAACTCTTTTTTTCAGACAACTGAATCCCCAAGTAACAGCAAGTCTCAGAAGAGCCCACACACTCAGCTCTTAACCCCAGTGTGCAGAAAGGGTCAAAACGTGTTTTTCAGCAGAAATAAACATGTTTCTGCAAGTTTGGTCAACCCCATGTAAGTTATGGGGCAGTACCAGCACCCTTTGAAAAACGTGTTTTTCAGCCCGAAATAAACGCTTTTTTTCAGACAACTGAATCCCCAAGTAACAGCAAGTCTCAGAAGAGCCCACACACTCAGCTCTTAACCCCAGTGTGCAGAAAGGGTCAAAACGTGTTTTTCAGCAGAAATAAACATGTTTCTGCAACTTTGGTCAACCCCATGTAAGTTATGGGGCAGTAACAGCACCCTTTTCAAAACGTGTTTTTCAGCCCGAAATAAACGCGTTTTTTCAGACAACTGAATCCCCATGTAACAGCAAGGCTCAGAAGAGCCCACACCCTCAGCTCTTAACCCCAGTGTGCAGAAAGGGTCAAAACGTGTTTTTCAGCAGAAATAAACATGTTTCTGCAAGTTTGGTCAACCCCATGTAAGTTATGGGGCAGGAACAGCACCCTTTTCAAAACGTGTTTTTCAGCCCGAATTAAACGCGTTTTTTCAGACAACTGAATCCCCATGTAACAGCAAAACTCAGAAGAGCCCACGCACTCAGATCTTAACCCCACTGTGCAAAAAGGGTCAAAACGTGTTTTTCAGCAGAAATAAACATGTTTCTGCAAGTTTGGTCAACCCCATGTAATTTAAGGGGCAGTAACAGCACCCTTTTCAAAACGTGTTTTTCAGCCCGAAATAAACGCGTTTTTTCAGACAACTGAATCCCCATGTAACAGCAAAACTCAGAAGAGCCCACACACTCAGATCTTAACCCCACTGTGCAGAAAGTGTCAAAACGTGTTTTTCAGCAGAAAGAAACATGTTTCTGCAAGTTTGGTCAACCCCATGTAAGTTAAGGGACAGTAACAGCACACTTTTCAAAACGTGTTTTTCAGCCCGAAATAAACGCGTTTTTTCAGACAACTGAATCCCCATGTAACAGCAAAACTCAGAAGAGCCCACACACTCAGATCTTAACCCCAGTGTGCAGAAAGGGTCAAAACGTGTTTTTCAGCAGAAATAAACATGTTTCTGCAAGTTTGGTCAACCCCATGTAAGTTATGGGGCAGTAACAGCACCCTTTTCAAAACGTGTTTTTCAGCCCGAAATAAACGCGTTTTTTCAGACAACTGAATCCCCATGTAACAGCAAAACTCAGAAGAGCCCACACACTCAGATCTTAACCCCAGTGTGCAGAAAGGGTCAAAACGTGTTTTTCAGCAGAAATAAACATGTTTCTGCAAGTTTGGTCAACCCCATGTAAGTTATGGGGCAGTAACAGCACCCTTTTCAAAACGTGTTTTTCAGCCCGAAATAAACGCGTTTTTTCAGACAACTGAATCCCCATGTAACAGCAAAACTCAGAAGAGCCCACACACTCAGATCTTAACCCCAGTGTGCAGAAAGGGTCAAAACGTGTTTTTCAGCAGAAATAAACATGTTTCTGCAAGTTTGGTCAACCCCATGTAAGTTATGGGGCAGTACCAGCACCCTTTTAAAAACGTGTTTTTCAGCCCAAAATAAACGCTTTTTTTCAGACAACTGAATCCCCATGTAACAGCAAGTCTCAGAAGAGCCCACACACTCAGCTCTTAACCGCAGTGTGCAGAAAGGGTCAAAACGTGTTTTTCAGCAGAAATAAACATGTTTCTGCAAGTTTGGTCAACCCCATGTAAGTTATGGGGCAGTAACAGCATCCTTTTCAAAACGTGTTTTTCAGCCCGAAATAAACGCGTTTTTTCAGACAACTGAATCCCCATGTAACAGCAAGGCTCAGAAGAGCCCACACCCTCAGCTCTTAACCCCAGTGTGCAGAAAGGGTCAAAACGTGTTTTTCAGCAGAAATAAACATGTTTCTGCAAGTTTGGTCAACCCCATGTAAGTTATGGGGCAGGAACAGCACCCTTTTCAAAACGTGTTTTTCAGCCCGAAATAAACGCGTTTTTTCAGACAACTGAATCCCCATGTAACAGCAAAACTCAGAAGAGCCCACACACTCAGATCTTAACCCCAGTGTGCAGAAAGGGTCAAAACGTGTTTTTCAGCAGAAATAAACATGTTTCTGCAAGTTTGGTCAACCCCATGTAAGTTATGGGGCAGTAACAGCACACTTTTCAAAATGTGTTTTTCAGCCCGAAATAAACGCGTTTTTTCAGACAACTGAATCAACATGTAACAGCAAGTCTCAGAAGAGCCCACACACTCAGCTCTTAACCCCAGTGTGCAAAAAGTGTCAAAACGTGTTTTCCAGCAGAAATAAACATGTTTCTGCAAGTTTGGTCAACCCCATGTAAGTTATGGGGCAGTAACAGCACACTTTTCAAAACGTGTTTTTCAGCCCGAAATTAACGCGTTTTTTCAGACAACTGAATCAACATGTAACAGCAAGGCTCAGAAGAGCCCACACTCTCAGCTCTTAACCCAGGTGTGCAGAAAGGGTCAAAACGTGTTTTTCAGCAGAAAGAAACATGTTTCTGCAAGTTTGGTCAACCCCATGTAAGTTAAGGGACAGTAACAGCACACTTTTCAAAACGTGTTTTTCAGCCCGAAATAAACGCGTTTTTTCAGACAACTGAATCCCCATGTAACAGCAAAACTCAGAAGAGCCCACACACTCAGATCTTAACCCCAGTGTGCAGAAAGGGTCAAAACGTGTTTTTCAGCAGAAATAAACATGTTTCTGCAAGTTTGGTCAACCCCATGTAAGTTATGGGGCAGTAACAGCACCCTTTTCAAAACGTGTTTTTCAGCCCGAAATAAACGCGTTTTTTCAGACAACTGAATCCCCATGTAACAGCAAAACTCAGAAGAGCCCACACACTCAGATCTTAACCCCAGTGTGCAGAAAGGGTCAAAACGTGTTTTTCAGCAGAAATAAACATGTTTCTGCAAGTTTGGTCAACCCCATGTAAGTTATGGGGCAGTAACAGCACCCTTTTCAAAACGTGTTTTTCAGCCCGAAATAAACGCGTTTTTTCAGACAACTGAATCCCCATGTAACAGCAAAACTCAGAAGAGCCCACACACTCAGATCTTAACCCCAGTGTGCAGAAAGGGTCAAAACGTGTTTTTCAGCAGAAATAAACATGTTTCTGCAAGTTTGGTCAACCCCATGTAAGTTATGGGGCAGTACCAGCACCCTTTTAAAAACGTGTTTTTCAGCCCAAAATAAACGCTTTTTTTCAGACAACTGAATCCCCAAGTAACAGCAAGTCTCAGAAGAGCCCACACACTCAGCTCTTAACCGCAGTGTGCAGAAAGGGTCAAAACGTGTTTTTCAGCAGAAATAAACATGTTTCTGCAAGTTTGGTCAACCCCATGTAAGTTATGGGGCAGTAACAGCACCCTTTTCAAAACGTGTTTTTCAGCCCGAAATAAACGCGTTTTTTCAGACAACTGAATCCCCATGTAACAGCAAGGCTCAGAAGAGCCCACACCCTCAGCTCTTAACCCCAGTGTGCAGAAAGGGTCAAAACGTGTTTTTCAGCAGAAATAAACATGTTTCTGCAAGTTTGGTCAACCCCATGTAAGTTATGGGGCAGGAACAGCACCCTTTTCAAAACGTGTTTTTCAGCCCGAAATAAACGCGTTTTTTCAGACAACTGAATCCCCATGTAACAGCAAAACTCAGAAGAGCCCACACACTCAGATCTTAACCCCAGTGTGCAGAAAGGGTCAAAACGTGTTTTTCAGCAGAAATAAACATGTTTCTGCAAGTTTGGTCAACCCCATGTAAGTTATGGGGCAGTAACAGCACACTTTTCAAAACGTGTTTTTCAGCCCGAAATAAACGCGTTTTTTCAGACAACTGAATCAACATGTAACAGCAAGTCTCAGAAGAGCCCACACACTCAGCTCTTAACCCCAGTGTGCAAAAAGTGTCAAAACGTGTTTTCCAGCAGAAATAAACATGTTTCTGCAAGTTTGGTCAACCCCATGTAAGTTATGGGGCAGAAACAGCACACTTTTCAAAACGTGTTTTTCAGCCCGAAATTAACGCGTTTTTTCAGACAACTGAATCAACATGTAACAGCAAGGCTCAGAAGAGCCCACACTCTCAGCTCTTAACCCAGGTGTGCAGAAAGGGTCAAAACGTGTTTTTCAGCAGAACTATACATGTTTCTGCAAGTTTGGTCAACCCCATGTAAGTTATGGGGCAGTAACAGCATCCTTTTCAAAACGTGTTTTTCAGCCCGAAATAAACGCGTTTTTTCAGACAACTGAATCAACATGTAACAGCAAGGCTCAGAAAAGTCCACACACTCAGCTTTTAATCCCAGTGTGCAGAAAGGGTCAAAACGTGTTTTTCAGCAGAAATAAACATGTTTCTGCAAGTTTGGTCAACCCCATGTAAATTATGGGGCAGTAACAGCACCCTTTCAAAACGTGTTTTTCAGCCCAAAATAAACGCGTTTTTTCAGACAACTGAATCCCCATGTAACAGCAAGGCTCAGAAGAGCCCACACATTCAGCTCTTAACCCCAGTGTGCAGAAAGGGTCAAAACGTGTTTTTCAGCAGAAATAAACATGTTTCTGCAAGTTTGGTCAACCCCATGTAAGTTATGGGGCAGTAACAGCACCCTTTTCAAAACGTGTTTTTCAGCCCGAAATAAACGCGTTTTTTCAGACAACTGAAACAACATGTAACAGCAAGTCTCAGAAGAGCCCACACACTCAGCTCTTAACCCCAGTGTGCAAAAAGTGTCAAAACGTGTTTTCCAGCAGAAATAAACATGTTTCTGAAAGTTTGGTCAACCCCATGTAAGTTATGGGGCAGAAACAGCACACTTTTCAAAACGTGTTTTTCAGCCCGAAATTAACGCGTTTTTTCAGACAACTGAATCAATATGTAACAGCAAGGCTCAGAAGAGCCCACACAGCTCTTAACCCCAGTGTGCATAAAGGGTCAAAACGTGTTTTTCAGCAGAAATAAACATGTTTCTGCAAGTTTGGTCAACCCCATGTAAGTTATGGGGCAGTAACAGCACACTTTTCAAAACGTGTTTTTCAGCCCGAAATAAACGCGTTTTTTCACACAACTGAATCCCCATGTAACATCAAGGCTCAGAAGAGCCCACACACTCAGCTCTTAACCCCAGTGTGCAGATGGGTCAAAACGTGTTTTTCAGCAGAAATAAACATGTTTCTGCAAGTTTGGTTAACCCCATGTAATTTATGGGGCAGTTACAGCACACTTTTCAAAACGTGTTTTTCAGCCCGAAATAAACGCGTTTTTTCAGACAACTGAATCCCCATGTAACAGCAAGGCTCAGAAGAGCCCACACCCTCAGCTCTTAACCCCAGTGTGCAGAAAGGGTCAAAACGTGTTTTTCAGCAGAAATAAACATGTTTCTGCAAGTTTGGTCAACCCCATGTAAGTTATGGGGCAGGAACAGCACCCTTTTCAAAACGTGTTTTTCAGCCCGAAATAAACGCGTTTTTTCAGACAACTGAATCCCCATGTAACAGCAAAACTCAGAAGAGCCCACACACTCAGATCTTAACCCCAGTGTGCAGAAAGGGTCAAAACGTGTTTTTCAGCAGAAATAAACATGTTTCTGCAAGTTTGGTCAACCCCATGTAAGTTATGGGGCAGTAACAGCACACTTTTCAAAATGTGTTTTTCAGCCCGAAATAAACGCGTTTTTTCAGACAACTGAATCAACATGTAACAGCAAGTCTCAGAAGAGCCCACACACTCAGCTCTTAACCCCAGTGTGCAGAAAGGGTCAAAACGTGTTTTTCAGCAGAAATAAACATGTTTCTGCAAGTTTGGTGAACCCCATGTAAGTTATGGGGCAGTAACAGCACACTTTTCAAAACGTGTTTTTCAGCCCGAAATAAACGCGTTTTTTCAGACAACTGAATCAACATGTAACAGCAAGTCTCAGAAGAGCCCACACACTCAGCTCTTAACCCCAGTGTGCAAAAAGTGTCAAAACGTGTTTTCCAGCAGAAATAAACATGTTTCTGCAAGTTTGGTCAACCCCATGTAAGTTATGGGGCAGAAACAGCACACTTTTCAAAACGTGTTTTTCAGCCCGAAATTAACGCGTTTTTTCAGACAACTGAATCAACATGTAACAGCAAGGCTCAGAAGAGCCCACACTCTCAGCTCTTAACCCAGGTGTGCAGAAAGGGTCAAAACGTGTTTTTCAGCAGAACTATACATGTTTCTGCAAGTTTGGTCAACCCCATGTAAGTTATGGGGCAGTAACAGCATCCTTTTCAAAACGTGTTTTTCAGCCCGAAATAAACGCGTTTTTTCAGACAACTGAATCAACATGTAACAGCAAGGCTCAGAAAAGTCCACACACTCAGCTTTTAATCCCAGTGTGCAGAAAGGGTCAAAACGTGTTTTTCAGCAGAAATAAACATGTTTCTGCAAGTTTGGTCAACCCCATGTAAATTATGGGGCAGTAACAGCACCCTTTCAAAACGTGTTTTTCAGCCCAAAATAAACGCGTTTTTTCAGACAACTGAATCCCCATGTAACAGCAAGGCTCAGAAGAGCCCACACATTCAGCTCTTAACCCCAGTGTGCAGAAAGGGTCAAAACGTGTTTTTCAGCAGAAATAAACATGTTTCTGCAAGTTTGGTCAACCCCATGTAAGTTATGGGGCAGTAACAGCACCCTTTTCAAAACGTGTTTTTCAGCCCGAAATAAACGCGTTTTTTCAGACAACTGAAACAACATGTAACAGCAAGTCTCAGAAGAGCCCACACACTCAGCTCTTAACCCCAGTGTGCAAAAAGTGTCAAAACGTGTTTTCCAGCAGAAATAAACATGTTTCTGAAAGTTTGGTCAACCCCATGTAAGTTATGGGGCAGAAACAGCACACTTTTCAAAACGTGTTTTTCAGCCCGAAATTAACGCGTTTTTTCAGACAACTGAATCAATATGTAACAGCAAGGCTCAGAAGAGCCCACACAGCTCTTAACCCCAGTGTGCATAAAGGGTCAAAACGTGTTTTTCAGCAGAAATAAACATGTTTCTGCAAGTTTGGTCAACCCCATGTAAGTTATGGGGCAGTAACAGCACACTTTTCAAAACGTGTTTTTCAGCCCGAAATAAACGCGTTTTTTCACACAACTGAATCCCCATGTAACATCAAGGCTCAGAAGAGCCCACACACTCAGCTCTTAACCCCAGTGTGCAGATGGGTCAAAACGTGTTTTTCAGCAGAAATAAACATGTTTCTGCAAGTTTGGTTAACCCCATGTAATTTATGGGGCAGTTACAGCACACTTTTCAAAACGTGTTTTTCAGCCCGAAATAAACGCGTTTTTTCAGACAACTGAATCCCCATGCAACAGCAAGGCTCAGAAGAGCCCACACACTCAGCTCTTAACCCCAGTGTGCAGAAAGGGTCAAAACGTGTTTTTCAGCAGAAATAAACATGTTTCTGCAAGTTTGGTCAACCCCATGTAAGTTATGGGGCAGTAACAGCACCCTTTTCAAAACGTGTTTTTCAGCCCGAAATAAACGCATTTTTTCAGACAACTGAATCCCCATGTAACAGCAAAACTCAGAAGAGCCCACACACTCAGATCTTAACCCCAGTGTGCAGAAAGGGTCAAAACGTGTTTTTCAGCAGAAATAAACATGTTTCTGCAAGTTTGGTCAACCCCATGTAAGTTATGGGGCAGTAACAGCACCCTTTTCAAAACGTGTTTTTCAACACGAAATAAACGCGTTTTTTCAGACAACTGAATCCCCATGTAACAGCAAGGCTCAGAAGAGCCCACACACTCAGCTCTTAACCCCACTGTGCAGAAAGGGTCAAAACGTGTTTTTCAGCATAAATAAACATGTTTCTGCAAGTTTGGTCAACCCCATGTAAGTTATGGGGCAGTACCAGCACCCTTTTAAAAATGTGTTTTTCAGCCTGAAATAAACTCTTTTTTTCAGACAACTGAATCCCCAAGTAACAGCAAGTCTCAGAAGAGCCCACACACTCAGCTCTTAACCCCAGTGTGCAGAAAGGGTCAAAACGTGTTTTTCAGCAGAAATAAACATGTTTCTGCAAGTTTGGTCAACCCCATGTAAGTTATGGGGCAGTACCAGCACCCTTTGAAAAACGTGTTTTTCAGCCCAAAATAAACGCGTTTTTTCAGACAACTGAATCCCCATGTAACAGCAAGGCTCAGAAGAGCCCACACCCTCAGCTCTTAACCCCAGTGTGCAGAAAGTGTCAAAACGTGTTTTTCAGCAGAAATAAACATGTTTCTGCAAGTTTGGTCAACCCCATGTTGTCACGACTATAGTCCCCCCTCCTTAAGGGTGCTCCAGCCGTTTCACTAAAGACTTCATTCCCTGCACCTGTTTCCCATTCCCTGCCCACCTTAAAAGCCAGGCGCTGACGCTCTTCCGGGCTCTGCTCTGATTTCCATATCGTGCGAGTCCGGGACCAGGAAGCGCCTGGTCCCGTTAAGGTTTTAACCTCCGTTCCCGTTCCTGTTCCCCGTCCGCCGGTTCCGACCCGGCCTTCGTGGTTTTAATTCTTGTTCTGATGGATCTCCTGGTTTTGGACTTACCTTCGTGTTTTGGATACTCTATGGATTACTCTTTGGGATTGTTCGCCTCGGCCACACCTCCCCCGTCCACCAGCGCACCTTGGACACGCCCCCTTGTCTTCAGCCCCGTTTTCCTGCATGACATTTCCCTAGTGTTTCCCCACTCCGTCGGACTGTGTCGTCCGCATAGGGTCCGGAAAGAACTGTTCGTTACACATGTAAGTTATGGGGCAGGAACAGCACCCTTTTCAAAACGTGTTTTTCAGCCCGAAATAAACACGTTTTTTCAGACAACTGAATCCCCATGTAACAGCAAAACTCAGAAGAGCCCACACACTCAGATCTTAACCCCACTGTGCAAAAAGGGTCAAAACGTGTTTTTCAGCAGAAATAAACATGTTTCTGCAAGTTTGGTCAACCCCATGTAATTTAAGGGGCAGTAACAGCACCCTTTTCAAAACGTGTTTTTCAGCCCGAAATAAACGCGTTTTTTCAGACAACTGAATCCCCATGTAACAGCAAAACTCAGAAGAGCCCACACACTCAGATCTTAACCCCAGTGTGCAGAAAGGGTCAAAACGTGTTTTTCAGCAGAAATAAACATGTTTCTGCAAGTTTGGTCAACCCCATGTAAGTTATGGGGCAGTAACAGCACACTTTTCAAAATGTGTTTTTCAGCCCGAAATAAACGCGTTTTTTCAGACAACTGAATCAACATGTAACAGCAAGTCTCAGAAGAGCCCACACACTCAGCTCTTAACCCCAGTGTGCAAAAAGTGTCAAAACGTGTTTTCCAGCAGAAATAAACATGTTTCTGCAAGTTTGGTCAACCCCATGTAAGTTATGGGGCAGTAACAGCACACTTTTCAAAACGTGTTTTTCAGCCCGAAATTAACGCGTTTTTTCAGACAACTGAATCAACATGTAACAGCAAGGCTCAGAAGAGCCCACACTCTCAGCTCTTAACCCAGGTGTGCAGAAAGGGTCAAAACGTGTTTTTCAGCAGAAATAAACATGTTTCTGCAAGTTTGGTCAACCCCATGTAAATTATGGGGCAGTAACAGCACCCTTTCAAAACGTGTTTTTCAGCCCGAAATAAACGCGTTTTTTCAGACAACTGAATCCCCATGTAACAGCAAGGCTCAGAAGAGCCCATACATTCAGCTCTTAACCCCAGTGTGCAGAAAGGGTCAAAACGTGTTTTTCAGCAGAAATAAACATGTTTCTGCAAGTTTGGTGAACCCCATGTAAGTTATGGGGCAGTAACAGCACACTTTTCAAAACGTGTTTTTCAGCCCGAAATAAACGCGTTTTTTCAGACAACTGAATCAACATGTAACAGCAAGTCTCAGAAGAGCCCACACACTCAGCTCTTAACCCCAGTGTGCAAAAAGTGTCAAAACGTGTTTTCCAGCAGAAATAAACATGTTTCTGCAAGTTTGGTCAACCCCATGTAAGTTATGGGGCAGAAACAGCACACTTTTCAAAACGTGTTTTTCAGCCCGAAATTAACGCGTTTTTTCAGACAACTGAATCAACATGTAACAGCAAGGCTCAGAAGAGCCCACACTCTCAGCTCTTAACCCAGGTGTGCAGAAAGGGTCAAAACGTGTTTTTCAGCAGAACTATACATGTTTCTGCAAGTTTGGTCAACCCCATGTAAGTTATGGGGCAGTAACAGCATCCTTTTCAAAACGTGTTTTTCAGCCCGAAATAAACGCGTTTTTTCAGACAACTGAATCAACATGTAACAGCAAGGCTCAGAAAAGTCCACACACTCAGCTTTTAATCCCAGTGTGCAGAAAGGGTCAAAACGTGTTTTTCAGCAGAAATAAACATGTTTCTGCAAGTTTGGTCAACCCCATGTAAGTTATGGGGCAGTAACAGCACCCTTTTCAAAACGTGTTTTTCAGCCCGAAATAAACGCGTTTTTTCAGACAACTGAAACAACATGTAACAGCAAGTCTCAGAAGAGCCCACACACTCAGCTCTTAACCCCAGTGTGCAAAAAGTGTCAAAACGTGTTTTCCAGCAGAAATAAACATGTTTCTGAAAGTTTGGTCAACCCCATGTAAGTTATGGGGCAGAAACAGCACACTTTTCAAAACGTGTTTTTCAGCCCGAAATTAACGCGTTTTTTCAGACAACTGAATCAATATGTAACAGCAAGGCTCAGAAGAGCCCACACAGCTCTTAACCCCAGTGTGCATAAAGGGTCAAAACGTGTTTTTCAGCAGAAATAAACATGTTTCTGCAAGTTTGGTCAACCCCATGTAAGTTATGGGGCAGTAACAGCACACTTTTCAAAACGTGTTTTTCAGCCCGAAATAAACGCGTTTTTTCACACAACTGAATCCCCATGTAACATCAAGGCTCAGAAGAGCCCACACACTCAGCTCTTAACCCCAGTGTGCAGATGGGTCAAAACGTGTTTTTCAGCAGAAATAAACATGTTTCTGCAAGTTTGGTTAACCCCATGTAATTTATGGGGCAGTTACAGCACACTTTTCAAAACGTGTTTTTCAGCCCGAAATAAACGCGTTTTTTCAGACAACTGAATCCCCATGCAACAGCAAGGCTCAGAAGAGCCCACACACTCAGCTCTTAACCCCAGTGTGCAGAAAGGGTCAAAACGTGTTTTTCAGCAGAAATAAACATGTTTCTGCAAGTTTGGTCAACCCCATGTAAGTTATGGGGCAGTAACAGCACCCTTTTCAAAACGTGTTTTTCAGCCCGAAATAAACGCATTTTTTCAGACAACTGAATCCCCATGTAACAGCAAAACTCAGAAGAGCCCACACACTCAGATCTTAACCCCAGTGTGCAGAAAGGGTCAAAACGTGTTTTTCAGCAGAAATAAACATGTTTCTGCAAGTTTGGTCAACCCCATGTAAGTTATGGGGCAGTAACAGCACCCTTTTCAAAACGTGTTTTTCAACACGAAATAAACGCGTTTTTTCAGACAACTGAATCCCCATGTAACAGCAAGGCTCAGAAGAGCCCACACACTCAGCTCTTAACCCCACTGTGCAGAAAGGGTCAAAACGTGTTTTTCAGCATAAATAAACATGTTTCTGCAAGTTTGGTCAACCCCATGTAAGTTATGGGGCAGTACCAGCACCCTTTTAAAAATGTGTTTTTCAGCCTGAAATAAACTCTTTTTTTCAGACAACTGAATCCCCAAGTAACAGCAAGTCTCAGAAGAGCCCACACACTCAGCTCTTAACCCCAGTGTGCAGAAAGGGTCAAAACGTGTTTTTCAGCAGAAATAAACATGTTTCTGCAAGTTTGGTCAACCCCATGTAAGTTATGGGGCAGTACCAGCACCCTTTGAAAAACGTGTTTTTCAGCCCAAAATAAACGCGTTTTTTCAGACAACTGAATCCCCATGTAACAGCAAGGCTCAGAAGAGCCCACACCCTCAGCTCTTAACCCCAGTGTGCAGAAAGTGTCAAAACGTGTTTTTCAGCAGAAATAAACATGTTTCTGCAAGTTTGGTCAACCCCATGTTGTCACGACTATAGTCCCCCCTCCTTAAGGGTGCTCCAGCCGTTTCACTAAAGACTTCATTCCCTGCACCTGTTTCCCATTCCCTGCCCACCTTAAAAGCCAGGCGCTGACGCTCTTCCGGGCTCTGCTCTGATTTCCATATCGTGCGAGTCCGGGACCAGGAAGCGCCTGGTCCCGTTAAGGTTTTAACCTCCGTTCCCGTTCCTGTTCCCCGTCCGCCGGTTCCGACCCGGCCTTCGTGGTTTTAATTCTTGTTCTGATGGATCTCCTGGTTTTGGACTTACCTTCGTGTTTTGGATACTCTATGGATTACTCTTTGGGATTGTTCGCCTCGGCCACACCTCCCCCGTCCACCAGCGCACCTTGGACACGCCCCCTTGTCTTCAGCCCCGTTTTCCTGCATGACATTTCCCTAGTGTTTCCCCACTCCGTCGGACTGTGTCGTCCGCATAGGGTCCGGAAAGAACTGTTCGTTACACATGTAAGTTATGGGGCAGGAACAGCACCCTTTTCAAAACGTGTTTTTCAGCCCGAAATAAACACGTTTTTTCAGACAACTGAATCCCCATGTAACAGCAAAACTCAGAAGAGCCCACACACTCAGATCTTAACCCCACTGTGCAAAAAGGGTCAAAACGTGTTTTTCAGCAGAAATAAACATGTTTCTGCAAGTTTGGTCAACCCCATGTAATTTAAGGGGCAGTAACAGCACCCTTTTCAAAACGTGTTTTTCAGCCCGAAATAAACGCGTTTTTTCAGACAACTGAATCCCCATGTAACAGCAAAACTCAGAAGAGCCCACACACTCAGATCTTAACCCCAGTGTGCAGAAAGGGTCAAAACGTGTTTTTCAGCAGAATTAAACATGTTTCTGCAAGTTTGGTCAACCCCATGTAAGTTATGGGGCATTAACAGCACCCTTTTCAAAACGTGTTTTTCAGCCCGAAATAAACGCGTTTTTTCAGACAACTGAATCCCCATGTAACAGCAAGGCTCAGAAGAGCCCACACACTCAGATCTTAACCCCAGTGTGCAGAAAGTGTCAAAACGTGTTTTTCAGCAGAAAGAAACATGTTTCTGCAAGTTTGGTCAACCCCATGTAAGTTAAGGGACAGTAACAGCACACTTTTCAAAACGTGTTTTTCAGCCCGAAATAAACGCGTTTTTTCAGACAACTGAATCCCCATGTAACAGCAAAACTCAGAAGAGCCCACACACTCAGATCTTAACCCCAGTGTGCAGAAAGGGTCAAAACGTGTTTTTCAGCAGAAATAAACATGTTTCTGCAAGTTTGGTCAACCCCATGTAAGTTATGGGGCAGTAACAGCACCCTTTTCAAAACGTGTTTTTCAGCCCGAAATAAACGCGTTTTTTCAGACAACTGAATCCCCATGTAACAGCAAAACTCAGAAGAGCCCACACACTCAGATCTTAACCCCAGTGTGCAGAAAGGGTCAAAACGTGTTTTTCAGCAGAAATAAACATGTTTCTGCAAGTTTGGTCAACCCCATGTAAGTTATGGGGCAGTAACAGCACCCTTTTCAAAACGTGTTTTTCAGCCCGAAATAAACGCGTTTTTTCAGACAACTGAATCCCCATGTAACAGCAAAACTCAGAAGAGCCCACACACTCAGATCTTAACCCCAGTGTGCAGAAAGGGTCAAAACGTGTTTTTCAGCAGAAATAAACATGTTTCTGCAAGTTTGGTCAACCCCATGTAAGTTATGGGGCAGTACCAGCACCCTTTTAAAAACGTGTTTTTCAGCCCAAAATAAACGCTTTTTTTCAGACAACTGAATCCCCAAGTAACAGCAAGTCTCAGAAGAGCCCACACACTCAGCTCTTAACCGCAGTGTGCAGAAAGGGTCAAAACGTGTTTTTCAGCAGAAATAAACATGTTTCTGCAAGTTTGGTCAACCCCATGTAAGTTATGGGGCAGTAACAGCACCCTTTTCAAAACGTGTTTTTCAGCCCGAAATAAACGCGTTTTTTCAGACAACTGAATCCCCATGTAACAGCAAGGCTCAGAAGAGCCCACACCCTCAGCTCTTAACCCCAGTGTGCAGAAAGGGTCAAAACGTGTTTTTCAGCAGAAATAAACATGTTTCTGCAAGTTTGGTCAACCCCATGTTGTCACGACTATAGTCCCCCCTCCTTAAGGGTGCTCCAGCCGTTTCACTAAAGACTTCATTCCCTGCACCTGTTTCCCATTCCCTGCCCACCTTAAAAGCCAGGCGCTGACGCTCTTCCGGGCTCTGCTCTGATTTCCATATCGTCCGAGTCCGGGACCAGGAAGCACCTGGTCCCGTTAAGGTTTTAACCTCCGTTCCCGTTCCTGTTCCCCGTCCGCCGGTTCCGACCCGGCCTTCGTGGTTTTAATTCTTGTTCTGATGGATCTCCTGGTTTTGGACTTACCTTCGTGTTTTGGATACTCTATGGATTACTCTTTGGGATTGTTCGCCTCGGCCACACCTCCCCCGTCCACCAGCGCACCTTGGACACGCCCCCTTGTCTTCAGCCCCGTTTTCCTGCATGACATTTCCCTAGTGTTTCCCCACTCCGTCGGACTGTGTCGTCCGCATAGGGTCCGGAAAGAACTGTTCGTTACACATGTAAGTTATGGGGCAGGAACAGCACCCTTTTCAAAACGTGTTTTTCAGCCCGAAATAAACGCGTTTTTTCAGACAACTGAATCCCCATGTAACAGCAAAACTCAGAAGAGCCCACACACTCAGATCTTAACCCCACTGTGCAAAAAGGGTCAAAACGTGTTTTTCAGCAGAAATAAACATGTTTCTGCAAGTTTGGTCAACCCCATGTAATTTAAGGGGCAGTAACAGCACCCTTTTCAAAACGTGTTTTTCAGCCCGAAATAAACGCGTTTTTTCAGACAACTGAATCCCCATGTAACAGCAAAACTCAGAAGAGCCCACACACTCAGATCTTAACCCCAGTGTGCAGAAAGGGTCAAAACGTGTTTTTCAGCAGAAATAAACATGTTTCTGCAAGTTTGGTCAACCCCATGTAAGTTATGGGGCATTAACAGCACCCTTTTCAAAACGTGTTTTTCAGCCCGAAATAAACGCGTTTTTCAGACAACTGAATCCCCATGTAACAGCAAGGCTCAGAAGAGCCCACACACTCAGATCTTAACCCCAGTGTGCAGAAAGTGTCAAAACGTGTTTTTCAGCAGAAAGAAACATGTTTCTGCAAGTTTGGTCAACCCCATGTAAGTTAAGGGACAGTAACAGCACACTTTTCAAAACGTGTTTTTCAGCCCGAAATAAACGCGTTTTTTCAGACAACTGAATCCCCATGTAACAGCAAAACTCAGAAGAGCCCACACACTCAGATCTTAACCCCAGTGTGCAGAAAGGGTCAAAACGTGTTTTTCAGCAGAAATAAACATGTTTCTGCAAGTTTGGTCAACCCCATGTAAGTTATGGGGCAGTAACAGCACCCTTTTCAAAACGTGTTTTTCAGCCCGAAATAAACGCGTTTTTTCAGACAACTGAATCCCCATGTAACAGCAAAACTCAGAAGAGCCCACACACTCAGATCTTAACCCCAGTGTGCAGAAAGGGTCAAAACGTGTTTTTCAGCAGAAATAAACATGTTTCTGCAAGTTTGGTCAACCCCATGTAAGTTATGGGGCAGTAACAGCACCCTTTTCAAAACGTGTTTTTCAGCCCGAAATAAACGCGTTTTTTCAGACAACTGAATCCCCATGTAACAGCAAAACTCAGAAGAGCCCACACACTCAGATCTTAACCCCAGTGTGCAGAAAGGGTCAAAACGTGTTTTTCAGCAGAAATAAACATGTTTCTGCAAGTTTGGTCAACCCCATGTAAGTTATGGGGCAGTAACAGCACCCTTTTAAAAACGTGTTTTTCAGCCCAAAATAAACGCTTTTTTTCAGACAACTGAATCCCCAAGTAACAGCAAGTCTCAGAAGAGCCCACACACTCAGCTCTTAACCGCAGTGTGCAGAAAGGGTCAAAACGTGTTTTTCAGCAGAAATAAACATGTTTCTGCAAGTTTGGTCAACCCCATGTAAGTTATGGGGCAGTAACAGCACCCTTTTCAAAACGTGTTTTTCAGCCCGAAATAAACGCGTTTTTTCAGACAACTGAATCCCCATGTAACAGCAAGGCTCAGAAGAGCCCACACCCTCAGCTCTTAACCCCAGTGTGCAGAAAGGGTCAAAACGTGTTTTTCAGCAGAAATAAACATGTTTCTGCAAGTTTGGTCAACCCCATGTAAGTTATGGGGCAGGAACAGCACCCTTTTCAAAACGTGTTTTTCAGCCCGAAATAAACGCGTTTTTTCAGACAACTGAATCCCCATGTAACAGCAAAACTCAGAAGAGCCCACACACTCAGATCTTAACCCCAGTGTGCAGAAAGGGTCAAAACGTGTTTTTCAGCAGAAAAAAACATGTTTCTGCAAGTTTGGTCAACCCCATGTAAGTTATGGGGCAGTAACAGCACACTTTTCAAAATGTGTTTTTCAGCCCGAAATAAACACGTTTTTTCAGACAACTGAATCAACATGTAACAGCAAGTCTCAGAAGAGCCCACACACTCAGCTCTTAACCCCAGTGTGCAAAAAGTGTCAAAACGTGTTTTCCAGCAGAAATAAACATGTTTCTGCAAGTTTGGTCAACCCCATGTAAATTATGGGGCAGTAACAGCACCCTTTCAAAACGTGTTTTTCAGCCCGAAATAAACGCGTTTTTTCAGACAACTGAATCCCCATGTAACAGCAAGGCTCAGAAGAGCCCACACATTCAGCTCTTAACCCCAGTGTGCAGAAAGGGTCAAAACGTGTTTTTCAGCAGAAATAAACATGTTTCTGCAAGTTTGGTCAACCCCATGTAAGTTATGGGGCAGTAACAGCACACTTTTCAAAACGTGTTTTTCAGCCCGAAATAAACGCGTTTTTTCACACAACTGAATCCCCATGTAACATCAAGGCTCAGAAGAGCCCACACACTCAGCTCTTAACCCCAGTGTGCAGATGGGTCAAAACGTGTTTTTCAGCAGAAATAAACATGTTTCTGCAAGTTTGGTTAACCCCATGTAATTTATGGGGCAGTTACAGCACACTTTTCAAAACGTGTTTTTCAGCCCGAAATAAACGCGTTTTTTCAGACAACTGAATCAATATGTAACAGCAAGGCTCAGAAGAGCCCACACACTCAGCTCTTAACCCCAGTGTGCAGAAAGGGTCAAAACGTGTTTTTCAGCAGAAATAAACATGTTTCTGCAAGTTTGGTCAACCCCATGTAAGTTATGGGGCAGTAACAGCACCCTTTTCAAAACGTGTTTTTCAGCCCGAAATAAACGCGTTTTTTCAGACAACTGAATCAATATGTAACAGCAAGGCTCAGAAGAGCCCACACACTCAGCTCTTAACCCCAGTGTGCAGAAAGGGTCAAAACGTGTTTTTCACCAGAAATAAACATGTTTCTGCAAGTTTGGTCAACCCCATGTAAGTTATGGGGCAGTAACAGCACCCTTTTCAAAACGTGTTTTTCAGCCCGAAATAAACGCGTTTTTTCAGACAACTGAATCAACATGTAACAGCAAGTCTCAGAAGAGCCCACACACTCAGCTCTTAACCCCAGTGTGCAAAAAGTGTCAAAATGTGTTTTCCAGCAGAAATAAACATGTTTCTGCAAGTTTGGTCAACCCCATGTAAGTTATGGGGCAGAAACATCACACTTTTCAAAACGTGTTTTTCAGCCCGAAATTAACGCGTTTTTTCAGACAACTGAATCAATATGTAACAGCAAGGCTCAGAAGAGCCCACACAGCTCTTAACCCCAGTGTGCATAAAGGGTCAAAACGTGTTTTTCAGCAGAAATAAACATGTTTCTGCAAGTTTGGTCAACCCCATGTAAGTTATGGGGCAGTAACAGCACACTTTTCAAAACGTGTTTTTCAGCCCGAAATAAACGCGTTTTTTCACACAACTGAATCCCCATGTAACATCAAGGCTCAGAAGAGCCCACACACTCAGCTCTTAACCCCAGTGTGCAGATGGGTCAAAACGTGTTTTTCAGCAGAAATAAACATGTTTCTGCAAGTTTGGTTAACCCCATGTAATTTATGGGGCAGTTACAGCACACTTTTCAAAACGTGTTTTTCAGCCCGAAATAAACGCGTTTTTTCAGACAACTGAATCCCCATGCAACAGCAAGGCTCAGAAGAGCCCACACACTCAGCTCTTAACCCCAGTGTGTAAAAAGTGTCAAAACGTGTTTTTCACCAGAAATAAACATGTTTCTGCAAGTTTGGTCAACCCCATTTAAGTTATGGGGCAGAAACAGCACACTTTTCAAAACGTGTTTTTCAGCCCGAAATAAACGCATTTTTTCAGACAACTGAATCAATATGTAACAGCAAGGCTCAGAAGAGCCCACACACTCAGCTCTTAACCCCAGTGTGCAGAAAGGGTCAAAACGTGTTTTTCAGCAGAAATAAACATGTTTCTGCAAGTTTGGTCAACCCCATGTAAGTTATGGGGCAGTAACAGCACCCTTTTCAAAACGTGTTTTTCAGCCCGAAATAAACGCGTTTTTTCAGACAACTGAATCAATATGTAACAGCAAGGCTCAGAAGAGCCCACACACTCAGCTCTTAACCCCAGTGTGCAGAAAGGGTCAAAACGTGTTTTTCAGCAGAAATAAACATGTTTCTGCAAGTTTGGTCAACCCCATGTAAGTTATGGGGCAGTAACAGCACCCTTTTCAAAACGTGTTTTTCAGCCCGAAATAAACGCGTTTTTTCAGACAACTGAATCAACATGTAACAGCAAGTCTCAGAAGAGCCCACACACTCAGCTCTTAACCCCAGTGTGCAAAAAGTGTCAAAACGTGTTTTCCAGCAGAAATAAACATGTTTCTGCAAGTTTGGTCAACCCCATGTAAGTTATGGGGCAGAAACATCACACTTTTCAAAACGTGTTTTTCAGCCCGAAATTAACGCGTTTTTTCAGACAACTGAATCAATATGTAACAGCAAGGCTCAGAAGAGCCCACACAGCTCTTAACCCCAGTGTGCATAAAGGGTCAAAACGTGTTTTTCAGCAGAAATAAACATGTTTCTGCAAGTTTGGTCAACCCCATGCAATTTATGGGGCAGTAACAGCACCCTTTTCAAAATGTGTTTTTCAGCCCGAAATAAACACGTTTTTTCAGTCTGCTGAATCCCAATGTAACTGCTAGGCTCAGAAGAGCCCACTGACTCATCTCTTAACCCCAGTGTGCTGAAAGTGTCAAAACGTGTTTTTCAGCAGAAATAAACATGTTTCTGCAAGTTTGGTCACCCCCATGTAATTTATGGGGCAGTAACAGCACACTTTTCAAAACGTGTTTTTCAGCCAAAACAAACGTGTTTATTCAAACTTTGGAATCACAATGTAACTGCTAGGCTCAGAAGAGCACACTGAGTCAGCTCTTAACCCCACTGTGCAGAAGGTGTCAAAACGTGTTTTTCAGGCGAGATAAATGTGTTTTGGCAAACATTGTGCATCCCAATGTCACTACTGGGGCCAGAAGAGCACAATGAGTAAGCTCTTAGCCCCTCTGTGCAGAAGTTGTCAAATCTTCATTTTCAGTTGAGATAAATGCGTTTTGTGATCTGAGCATCACAATATAACCTATTGTGCCAGAAGAGCACACTGAGTCATCTCTTAGCCCTGCTGTGCAGATGTTGTCAAAACGTGTTTTTCAGTTGAGATAAACGCGTTTTTGCAATCATGAGTATCCCCGTGTAACCAATTGTCCCAGCAGAGCACACTTGCTTTTCAGAAGATGTCAAAACGTGTTTTTTAGCCGAGAGTAATGCGTTTTGGCAAAGTTGAGCATCCCAATGTATCTGCTGGGGCCAGAACAGCTCATTGAGTCAACTCTTAGCCCCACTGTGCAGAATGATATCATTTCTGTTAATAACGATAATTGTTGCTGTAGGACTATGTTCCGCAGGAATTAATGATCATTTCTCCCACAAAGGAGAACATGGAATTAATTCCTTTTTAGGCCTCTCCTATCTGACAGCTAAGAAAACCAACCAAAGTGCCTGCTGGGTGTGTGCCGCATTACCCAAATATGTACAGGGAGGACTTCCTATGGGAGCCATTCCTTGGCGTCTCGAGGAAGTCATAGGCATGATCATTTGGAGGGATAATTTAGGAAATTACAAACTATGGGGGTTGCCATAACACGACTTTAACCTGCACAACATTACAATATCTACAGGAGCGAGGCTTAGAGCCCACGAGTTTCACAGGCTCTTACGCTCCTAAATATAACAGAAGCCATACACCACCATACCTGACTCTAAATAAGGAACGTGAGGGAAACATATGTTTTGAGCACACTAATGGTCTGCACTTGGTTGGATGGAGTCGTTTGCAACCTTACCATCGCTGCAAATATATCCACCTCTACCTTCCAAATTCCAGGATGGGATCGGCACACCCCACAATTCGGTATAAGCTTCTTATTTTCAGAGGCATGGGGAGCGCCAAACGGAACATCTTTCATTTGTGGAAAACGAGCCTACCCATGGTTGCCAGCCCAGTGGTCTGGCTCATGTTATTTAGGATATGTGGTTCCTCATATCCGTGTTAAAATCCACAGCCCCTTCGGACCTAACCACAGACCACAAAGAAAATTGGCTGATTGGGAATATTATTTAGGTATAATATTTCCACAAGCTGGCATGAACTTTCTGAGTCGAGAGTTAATTCAAATGGCCTCTACTTTAGAAGAATTAGCAAATTCTACCTCATCTAGTCTGAAGGCTGTTAATGATGAGATGGTAGCCCTCAGAACAGTGGCCATGCAGAACCGACTAGCTTTAGATTATGTACTGGCGGCCCAAGGAGGAACTTGTGCAGTAATTAGCACTGAATGCTGCACATATATTCCTGATAATTCTGAGCACATCTCAGATCTGGGCCAACACATTTACAATGAGGGACAGAAATATCAGGACTATTATAATGAAAATTGTGGAACTGGGTCTTGGGTAAAGTCTGTGTTTGGAGCCTGGGGTGGAACCTTTTTATAGTGTTTATTTGTAGGAATAGTATTGTTTATATGTATAATTGTAATCATCACGTTCACAAAAACATGTATCACATCTTGCTATAACCGTGGAACGTACAATGACATGGCAATACATACCTGTTTGCCAAGAAAGGAAAGATCTGCCCTGACATTGTATGTATAAAAATAGGCTACACTGACGTATGCCATATTTTATAAGGGGGGAATGAAGAAAGATGTGAAGACGGGGGTTTGAATTTAATCCTTTCTGTAGGGGGTTTAGACTTCTAAGTCACAAGCTGGGGTTTATGGTAGGAAAGGGGGTTAACTGATAAGGATTGCAGATGCAAGCTAGGAACCCCCCTGGGTATAATGTTAAACTGACCATTTGTCCAGAAGATCGTAAACTGGCCAAATACCATGAACCCCCCTCTTTACCATCAGACCGAGTGACGTCAGAAACGGAGAAGAAAACACTATATAAATTTCATTTTACATATCATACAAGATTATTTATTATAAATAATGTATTCCGTATCCACCTATTTTCTAACCGTTTTATCCAGGTAACTGGTAACAGTTTCACAACTCACCTTTCCTTCTGCCTGTCTGACTTTCTTTTTAACCCTTCTGTGCCTGAATCACAGCGGGTGAGAAAGAAACACAGTGAAACTTAAAGAGTACATATATGAAAATTCATATTCTTTACATATTCTTTAATGTAGAGGGTGAAAAAAGACTTGTGAAATCGGTTTGTTTACAAACAATGTTGGCACAGAGACTCAGAGACTCAGACTTTGTGGAGTGAAATTTGGCACAACCAGCAGTGCCGCGTGCCAGCCGAGAGAGAGAGAGAGAGCACACAGGGGTGCAAAACTGGGCGATTTCTCCAGACTGTACACCTGTTTCACAGCGGGCCAGAAGCTTTCCTAATCCCCATCCTGACCACAACACTCCTGTCCTGCCCCTTGCCACACATGGCAATAGATGGATTTGAACACCCAACCTCAGAAGTCAGTCACTTAAGCCATCACGCCACAGACGCATTCATGCTCTAAACAGTGAAACAGAAGTACACATATCAATGGAAAGTCTTATACAACTTTGCAACAGTACATTAATATAATTATATTGTTATTAATTTATTTAGATACACAATTCCATATTATATTCTATTAATCTATTAATCAAATTCTAAAAGTATGCTTTTGTTTTCTCCGATAACTATTCACAGAAAAGGTTAAAACGATCACTTTTCACAAAGTATATAAACGTACAGTAATATGGTCAGAAGGAGCACGTAAAATAGTTTCCTAAATAACCACATGTAAGACTTTGATTCTTAAAATATAGGGGAGAAATGGAATACTGTTGTGTATTTTTTCTTTAAACTTCCAAGACCAGCCATATACAGTACAGTTTGCATATAGTAATATGTTTATGTTTCTAAATTAATACATTTAATGAGCATGTGAAAGGCATGGTGAATCTGAGATTCTCAAGACTGACTTTGTATGATTGGAAGCAAATGTGTGATCGGATCAACGAAATGCTGTGGTGTTTTCGTTTACAAAGATGGTTACAAAGAATGTGGACAAGGGTAATACTTTGAGTTTACAGCTTGTCCAAGGTCATTCATTATTAATACTATAAGTAATATCTTCAGTAAAGACTTTGATGCATAAAATATTTCTGCATAATTAAAATATTTATGATAAAAGTGGTAGGTTGTGTACTTCTGTCTAACTGAGGAACCTTGCTTTCATAAAATATACCAACTTTTTAATGTATAATGATTAACATACTGTAATACACAGTTTAAATTTAAAAGTTTAAAGAGTATACAACTTAAATTCTTAATTAAATAAAGATTGTCCCTCAGCAGTGATTGTGATTCGAAACCAAGCGTTTTCTGGTGACAGCTCTAATGCTGTATATGAGAGCTTAAGCTTTACTAGCTCCACCTGGCGGTTGTACAAGGTGATTCCGGATACTATTAACATAATCAAATTTACAAAAGGTAAACCACGGTATGACACATTATGACGGTATGACACGTTATGACGCATTTAGATGAGACATGCCCACCGCATTGTACCGCAGCATTCCCCACTTGTTTTGAATGGCTGCATCTGTACGTTACTAAAATTAAATTGATATTGAAGAAAGATGTGAAGACGGGGGTTTGAATTTAATCTTTTCTGTAGGGGGTTTAGACTTCCAAGTCACAAGCAGGGGTTTATGGCAGGAAAGGGGGTTAACTGATAAGGATTGCAGATGCCAGCTAGGAACCCCCCTGGGTGTAATGTTAAACTGACCATTTGCCCAGAACATCATAAACTGGCCAAATACCATGAACCCCCCTCTTTACCATCAGACCGAGTGACGTCAGAAACGGAGAAGAAAACTGTATATAACCCAAAAGTTTGTAACAATACGTTGAACAATACTTCGGTTTTGTTGTTTCTTGCGGGAAACAAGACTTCGGCTTTATTGTTCCTTGCATGCAATAAACTCATCTGTTTTACTTCATCTCGGGATCAAGAACCTTATTTCTTCTGTTACAACAATATCAACCTGTGTTGAGATAACAATTGAATTCTCAAGATTGGTGAGAATATTGGATTCATACTCATCAATTACAGATTTATATCCCCCAGCATGGACAGCGAAAGAACAGCTGACAGGCTCTGTCGAAGTGGTATCCAACCCTTGGTCTCCTGGCTCAATGCCCAACTAGTCCTGGTGCGGCTTGGAGTCATGGGGAGGAGGACAGAGAGTTCCTCTGTCGGCTTCACGCTGAACAGTTATTAATCTCCAGGGACCTGTTAGTTAGCCTCATGCTGAAAAAATGAATCTGTGCACAGAGATGACTGCACGTTTAGAGCAAGTCACTCTTTGGGGGGAAGAAACTTGGTTTGCTTCCGGTGTAGCGGCTACCTCTGAAAAAACTATTCAGATGTTGACAAAAACCCAATTGTACTTGGGAAAAAGTTACAAGTCCCAACACTCGGACAACAGCACTGGCAGTCACGTGGTTGTCAGAGAGCCAAGTTGTTCAGAGTGCGAGGGTGCATGGAGGAGCAATCACTGAGGTCTGTGTAATGTCTTTTAACTGGAGTGTCTGCAGCATGTGGTGTCTTTGTAATAAGCATTGCCGCTACAAGGTTGTTTGGAGAGACATGAGAATTTAAAAAAGCCCTTAACCTTGGAAATTTGGAAACTATACATAGGTCTGGTTAGGGTCTTGTATTAAAGAGAACCCCTGGACAACCTGTTTGAATATTCAATGTCTTTCTCAGTATTCACTTTAGAAAGAAAAACCCATTCCCTCTTCCTCCATTTAATATCTGACACATTTAAAGTACAAACTGTGATAGTTTGAAATTAATCCGTATGTCACGAATCATACTCCTGCGTGCACCTCCTGGCGTACACACCAACGCCGCTGTAAGCAATTAGCACAGCACTCCCCACTTTCACATATAAACCCCTTCACTCCGTTCACTCCTCGCTCACTGTTGAGTTGGTTTTTGTCTTTCTCTTGTGTGCCTTCCTTCAACTACTGCTTTCTGGATATCGACCCTGCTCTGCCTTCGCCCACGACTCCGTCCCTGTTTCACCTCTCTCAGATTTGTTTTCCTCGCTGCCTCAACTTCTGGACTCCCGACCCTGCTCTGCTTTCGACCTTGACTCCCTCTCTGCCTCGCGTCTCTTGGAAGTCTGACCTGTTTCTCGTTGGCACTGCATAGGGTCCGAACATTTACACCATTAGTCCTCTGCGTTGTGTGACAGGCAACCAGCCACAATGAGCTATTTGAACAGACTGTGATTATATAATATTTATTTAAAAAATGTTGATATAGTAAAGATATGATTCAACGTATTTTATTATTAGAGAGAGGTTGTTTAAGATTTTCATTATAAAAAATACAGTAGTTATAGTGGCTTTAAAGACATATTGCATTTCACTATTACAATAGCAGTGGGCCAATCCTTTCTCATGGTTCCCCTTCTCCTCTGTACTGTTATTACAGCAGGAAAAGCAATTTACCTTCACATTGTGTAGTAATAATAATAACATATTCCAGGATCTACTGTAGTTACTTAACTGAATATAATTTGATCTTGCTTTGTTAAACCGTGAAACTGAAAATCCAGACTTTTGTCAAATTACAGATGCAGCCATTCAAAATGGGTGAGGTATTTCGCGGCATACCCCGGTGGGCGTGTCGCGGTGTCACGCGGTATCACGTGGTGTCACGTATCATTTGACGCTCTTCCGGAAACTATCCGGCGTCGCCTTGTAAAACCGCCAGGGGGAGCTTAACCTCTCATTTACAGCATTTGAGCCTTTAATTTTGAACTGTGTATTACAGCATGTTAATCATCAGTCATTAAAATGTTGGTATATTTTATGAAAGCAAGATTGCTCAGTTGGACAAAAATACACAACCTACCTTTATCAGAAATATTTATGCATCAAAGCCTTTACTGAAAATATTACTAATAGTATTAATAATGGATGACTTTGGACAAGCTGTATACTTGGAAAAATACACACCAGTATTCCATTTCTCCCTAAACATTGTAAGATTCGAAGTCTTTAACTAACGTGATACCGGAGTCAACAAGAATACTTTTAGAATTTGATTAAAAGGGAATATAATATGGAATCGTGTATCTAAAGAATTTAATAACGGTATGATTATATCCGTGTACTGCGACAGGGCTGTGTAGGGCTGTTTTGCCTGCCTGTTCACGCGAGCTGTCTTGTAGCCTACTGGTCTAGGTGCATGACTACCAACTGGCAGGTTGTGTGTTTGAATCCAGCTGGTGCTGGACTTTTCATTTTTATTTATTTATTTTTTAATCGCGTAACATAAACATATTACCGTATGCAAACTGTACTGTATACAGTATGTATATGTATATTTAATGTCTTAACTGTGCCCGTTTAAGTATTGAATATTCATATCTAATTTTACCACTGAAGGGAAATCTTAGTAGCTGAGCATAAAAAGAATAGGAGCATACTGCAACGCGTGTGAAGGCCATAAACAATATTAATTTTGGAACATAAACATACAGTATATGGCTGGTCTCGGTACTTTAAAGAAAACACACGAAACATGGTTTCATTATGACCAGAATCGGTCTTGAGATATTTTTAACTTGATTTACAGTATTTGAGAGGTATGTCTTAACACCGATACTACAGTGCTTAAGTACTGCTCACGTATATGTTTCTAGGTTTATATTATGCATTTCATACAGTCAAATTACTTTTGAGCAACTAATAAGAAGCGCGAAACGGTATGTGTTTTAGTTTCGTTTTGTGCTGGGACCCGTGGATTGATTAAAGATATCAAGTACATACAAGTCATTTTTTAAATGTTGTAGTTCGTCTTGAAAAAATGTTACGAGTACATCATCTATCAACAATTACACAGGTTCTGTTTCCATATTGCGGATTTTGGTTACGTAATATTATTTTCTAGATTTCACGTTGTGAATATATGATTTGGGCAAATTTGCTGGACTGAGTGGTGAACATTATTATGCATAAGACAAAGATAACGATCCTGATCAGTTTAGAAATCTGTGTACGCTGTAAGGTTTTTACTTCTTAAACTTTTAAAATACATGTTTTGAATAGAAAGAAATCCTCTTCCTGGTACAGTATGTATAGCAAACCAGCACGTCTTTTTTCTCCAATCAGAGGGGTGTCAGATGGTGTCAGCCAATCACCATTCTTATGTGATGTTGCTGTTGCTTATTGTAGATTTTTTATACTTGTTCAATCACTTTCAAATTTTTATCCAAAGCAGTAGACATTTTAGAAAATGCCTAGAAAAAGAAACTTACGTCTTAGGTGTGCAATAGCTTGAGAAATTGACTTTTGAAGAAAGACAATAAATAATGTTTGGCATTAAAAAAATACACAGCTGTGAAGTATTATGACATGCAAGTAAAATATTTTTTAAGGGGTTATCCCCTTGACAATTTTGAACAAAAAAAGTGTTGAACAAAAAAAGTGCTATTGTCATGAAAGGGTATATTCTTTGCTTTTGTCTCATAGTGAGTCTAAGTCATCATAATCTGACCACTATATTCTTGATATTTTTTTACGCTAGTGGATTTTTATTTCTGTTTCTACTTTATTAAAAAAATCACAGTGTACTGTATATATAAACATATGTTTATGTTTAATGAAACAGTATTTTAACAAAACTTCCCATAATCTTAAACATAAATATTAATTCCCACATATTTTTTTTTCCCACATAACCACATATTTATTGCACATCTTTATTCTTTAAGGAAAATTAATTCTATCAAAGTTCTAGACAATAAAATCACAATAAGCCAGTCTAAAAAAATGATAGAATTTTTTAACAAAGGCAGGTAAATGGTATATGATAGACTACAACTGGACTGATTTCTGTCAATGTAGAATAAATACTGATCAAGATAATTAAGAAATACACAGCTCTTGTGTTTCCATCATAGATACTAATATGTATCACTACTACTGAGAGACTATGGCCTAGTTTTGTTTTTTTAAGAAGAAAAAAGTCTGCATGAGTCACTGCCTTAGAGGGGCCAGTTGTTTATTATTGTGTTCCTGGTTGCTGACAGCAGAACTGTACTTCAATATCTGCTGTCAAGAATTGGAAGTTGAGAGAAGTAAGTAAAGCATATGAGCTCTGCAGGAAAGCAGCTATACTGAAAGAAAGAAACAAAGAGAGTTTAACTGGGTGACTAGCTGTTGGCCAGAGACAAATGAGCTACAAAAGAACTTTGTGTTTTTGTTTTTTTGAAGAAATGAAAAGTGCACTAAAGTGTCTGTTTGAAACTGAACTATGCTTTTTCATTTGTATATAATAATATCCCTACACTTATATAGTATTTTTCTGGACACTCCAATTCAAAGTGTGTTTCTTTGGCTGCTGTCGCATCATCTAGATGGGGATTCCAATCAACCTCCACCAATCTGTAGCCCCCACATGGATGACTCGACGGCAGCCAAAAGGTGCCAGTATGCAACACACACTCAAGACTGGTTGCTATGTGTTTCAGAAGAGTGCTAGCTGATTAACCCCATCCTACTCTGAAGGTCACTTCGTCAGCTGTGCATCATTGTTTAGGATATACCAGTCACAATCCCAGACTGGACTAACCTGCTAGTGATGTGACCCAGGCTAGAACCCACAATCATAAATCTAAGGCTGCACTCAGGTGAGACATTAGGTAAGCCATTTATTCTGAAAGAGTTGAACAGTGGCTGAAATCAATGCAATGCTGTCTGCTATAAAGCCTTTAAACTTTAAAGACCACTGTGTTAAAAAAGAGTCAGTGAGTAGAAGTGGGATAGGCAGTGGTAAGAGAACTTCAGCCTTCACAATCAGCACTGAGAGGAAGTGTCACATACCACTAGGCAACGGAAGGTAGGACCCTGTGCGTGGCTATTCTGGTAACTGTGGTCCTGTGCCAAATCGAGGGATGAAGATGTTGTCTTGGACAAAAGCTAGGAGGTCAAAAGTCAGGTAGGTTCCGAGAGTGCAAGGTACAAAAACGGGAAGTGAAGTCGTAGTCGAGGACAAGAGCTTGGGGTCAAAAGCCACGAAGGTTCCAAGGAGGGTAAGTACCAAAACAGGAGGCGAAGTCGTAGTTGAGGACATGAGCAAAGAGTCAAGATGCCGGGAAAGTAGTAATCTTCATGGAAAAGGGCTGGGAACGTACAAGCACGGAGCTCAGGGAGGAAACCTCAATAGTGAGTGAGGAAAGGAAGACAAGTGAGGGTTTAAGTAGTGATGAGTTCATTAGCACGTGGGAGTTTAGGGAAAGTAGAGCTTATGGAAATGTGGGAGTGCTTGCATGGCTATGTGCAATTCATGACAAGAAGTCCAAGCTGCAGAAGTGTGATTTGCTGTGCTGAATGGGGGGGTTTGTACAGGTGTGTAACACGGTGTGAATATATCACCACTGTGAGCACTCTGACAGTAGTACTCTCCTTCACTCAGGAGTCCAGTGATGGTCAGAGTAAAGTCTGTCCTAGATCCACTGCCACTGAAACAATCTGAGATCCTGGACTGAGGGCTGCTTCATAAATATATCAAGAGTTTAGGAGCTTCTCCATGCTTCTGTTGGTACCAGGTTACAGAAGATGGAGAAAAAACATCTTGTTACTGTCTCTCAAAATGACACAGATTTCAGATGTGGAGTCCAGATTATCTCAATCAGTCTACAGGACACTGAATAAAGAAAAAATTGAAAGTTAAATCCTACTTCATCTACAGATCATGGAACTTCAGTTTAGTTTCTGTACATGTTATTAAGACTTTTGCAATTATGCTTATCTTTGGAGTACTGTTCTAAAACATGCATTTTTTATTATTAACATTCTTCACCAACTGTACCAATGATAAGGTAAAGATGGTGACTGAAGGTATTGTTCTTGTGAATTCTGTTAACATGAAGGTCAGGTTTCAGTTTTGAAGTGTCAAACTCATAGAACTATAAAAAACTCTCATGTGTTGCTTATGCAAAAAGTCACTTTTGTGTAAACTAACATGCCTGAAATAGAAGCATTTCCATGGAAATATAAATATAAACATAGACTTGGTGCTGACAACAGGATGGACAATATAGTTTTGATTTAAACATATTTAAATCTATACAATTTGGTTTAGTGTCGAACGGCAGTGCTATTTTGAGGTGCACGCTGTCACTGACAAAGATAACTTAAAGCACAGTGTGACCTGGCATGGCACTTCTTCTAAAGATTACAAGATAGTAGAAGAAACTAAATTATGATTACTGAGTTCGGATTTACTGATTTGGAAAAAAAATTAAATGGTCCCTCATGTTACTTCCTTTTTGATACTGTAGTTAACTGCCATTGTGAGAAGGGTTGGGTTAATGGTGTATGATTAATGATTTCACACAACTTCACCACAAGACAGTCAGGCTCATTGCTGTCACCACTGCAGTAAGGACACAGCTGTGTCATTACCCTATCTCTATTTTACAGACAGAAATGATGCATAGTAGAAACATTTCCACGAAGAGAAATATGGACACAAACTTGTTGCCAAGTTTAGAGAACATGATTGAAAATCTAGCTTATAAATAAAGGTATGAAAACCTATACACGTTGGTATATTGTTAAAAGCAAGATAGTGATATATTGAGATGCACACTGATACAGGCTCAGATTGTGACACAGTGTGACAGAACAGTATTATTCCATCTATATGTTACAGGGTGGTAGTGGAAACTAAAGTTTGCTAAATGGCAATTATAACACACAATAACTTAGAGCAGAGCCTGGATTTAAAAATCTATAAAATGTAAAATGCTCTCACAGTTTACTCCCTTTGTTACGTGCATACTGTTAAAGATAGGCTTGACTATGTATGATTTACAGAGTTTATCCATGGGCAGTCTCTTAATCTTTTTACAGACAGCAGTGGTTCTTTCTGCTCATTTAAGAACTTAAACCTGTTCTGTGTCTTAGAACTGGTTCATAAATTAGTAGAAAAAATCAAATTCTTCAGAGAAAGATTAAAAGTTTAAAAGTTCTGATGGAAAATGCAGATAATATTGATTGACTGTTTATGTATATAGTTGAACATTTGTATAGAAATTGACCACAGGAATATGACTGGAGAACAAAATCAGTGACTTACTGATCCTGCTGTGATTCAGAAAGTTATACGCAAGTATTAGATGTAATATTAAAAATGTTCTAATCTCCATCTTCATGAGTCTTGTGTCTTTTCTTTGTTTTATTATTGACATTTTGTAATAACAAGTTGTCTCTATACATGGATTCTAAGTAAACATTTTTACTGATATAAAGCATAACACAAAAGTAACAATTTACATTAAGTAATTTGTCTAGACATTCAATTTCTGATTGTTCGCTTGATGCTTACCGAGGTATAAAAATATCAGAGTTAATCATAAATAAATATCAGGTTAAACTGAGTTACTAACTCTACCTTGTAAGTTAATTATTCTCATAGAACTATTAAACATTTAGACACTTAAAGAAAATTTACTTTGTGAATTAAATGCTATCAAAATGTGTTTAGCACAAGAAGTCAGTTCTCGAGATGTATAATGTGATTAATTTATACACACCTAATAATCACTGTTTCAGCTGGTTTATGAATTTGTTACTCCCACACAGGAAAAAGGCATACATTGACCAGGTTCATCAAGGTGATGTCCAATCCTGTTCATTTCTCACCGGTATTAAAATAAATACTGTGATGACGCGAGGGCCAGAGCCCTTTCAAACCAGATATTTGCCTGTACTTACTGAAAGATGATTATTTGGCTAACTTTACTTCAGAAAAGACTGCTTGTTATGGCTTTAAAACAGTGAAGAAACAATTCTAAAACTCCAAGATAAAATCAGATGTTGTGTCTCAGGATGTGACTCTAAATACAGGGACTTATTTTGCTTTTTAGGACATCATACTACCTACCAAACATAATGGGTACGAATACAATTTTTCCTATATTCCATATTTATCTCCCAAAACCACCAGTGCAGTCACAAACCAGCAAGATACAGTTGTAATGTTGTGGTCTCTGAACTTCAGGGCCGTGGCGAATTGCAAGCTGAACCCCCAAATGCAGAATCTCAAAGCAACCTCAGGGATCTCTGGAAGAAGGGAGTCGTTGACAGGAAGAATTGGATGTGGGCTGATAGATAGGTGTGCAATAGAATTAATGCTGTTTTGAAAGACAATTGATTAGGAGAAGAGCAGGGAAAAAAACATAACACTCTCAGCCTTGAGGCTGAGCCTTCTAGCAAACATGTCAGTCTCTGTTAAGGTTGAAAAGGGGGAGGTGAGTTGGTACCTCAGGCTGAATAGGCAGCAACAGTGAAGGAAAAAAAACTCACAACTAGATGCTTGAATAACTCATCTTGATGCTAAGGCTCCCAGTAAAGGTGACTGTCTCCCTGAAAATACTTAAAGAATCTTAAGTCCATATAAAATTAGCAACTTTGTAAAAAGTGAAAGGAAGAGAGGAAAAACTTCCCTTCAAATAGAAAGGCAGCAGAAAAAGTATCTGCTCTTTCAGAGCCCTGATAAAAAAAGGGTTGAGTGCAGTTTACTACACTGCAGCTGTCGGTAGCTCATTTAATGTTGGAGCAATTAAGGAGTATAACGAAAACCTTAAATAGTCTGCTCCAGAAGCAAACAATTGGATTATTGGCCTTCAGGAAACGCGTCCCGACTGAGTTCCCGTGGGTTGGGGTTGAGACTTCTTGCAAATGCACTGATGTCAGTGGCAACGCCGACACGTGAGCAGCTCCCAGCCCGAGCATAACAATAATCATTGACATTTCTGGACAGAAAATTGTCTACCAAGCATCTATTCCTGAATCCTAAATTGATATTTTTATTATAATAGTTATTGTATATTTGAGATTAGCAAGGATCAATTCCCCATTAACTAAATTTATTTCAAACTAATGTGACCTCCATCCCTTCAAAAACAAAACAGGTTAAAATGCAGTATTATCATTCACATCTGAATTTATGTGTCTTACATGGTGGCAGAGAGAAATAGGAATCTCCTGTCCTCCTGGATCCTATATTCATACCAACAAAGGTTAGGCTCCTGAACCCAAATCATGTTTGTGATATATAGTAAAACTCTGATATACTGTAAGTTAGTTCACCTATTAGCGCAATATTCTGCTTCTGTGAAAAAATAAAATGTTTCCCTGGGTCAGAGATTAAATAAAACTTCACTCGCACCAAACAAATTTGCATCTCTAAATATCACAACATGATCGAATTTAAGTCATTTTAATAACAATGAATAGTCACCTATGCGTTATAATATAAACATTTATATTGATTTAAATCGTGTTTAAATCGCCTTTATTTAAAACCCATAAATAAAGCTGATACTGTTTAGACTTTTAATTATTTAAAACTGTATTACAGCAGCACAATGCACAATGCAACGTAAATCGCTATCTTTGTCTTCTGCGTAATAATGTTCACCTCTCTGTCCAGCAAATTAACAAATTAATAAATAACAATTATTAATGAAATGCTTTTATTCATTCTTAATCAAACTCACAAGTTGTCATCTGCTGTTGAAGCTATGTGAGACTAGACTCACACATGGATAGACTTGGCTATTTAAACATGAGATTATGTTTATGTTTATTAATCTTCCTTGTTATGCACTGAGAATGATAAGCACCCCGAACATGGGGGCGGCGTAGCGGTCGGCTCTGGCTTTCCCATCTATACCGATGCACTGCAAGTACAACCCCCCTCTCTGCGGGAGGGCTGGCTGTGATGAATTAAACCGGTTTCACAGGTATTTTCAAAGTAGAAGGGGGTGAGAATTCCAGCGAAAGACACCTCCCCCCTCCAAAACCCAGTAAGTACAGTACTTACTAGTTAAGAAAGCTAGGCTCCTCAATGAAATCACTTTAACATACTAATGCGTTGATGTAACAGTCGGGGCGTGGCAAGCTTCTAATGTCTTCACCCTTCTTTTATTGGAAGACAATGAACATATTCTACCCGTACATGAGAATATAATGCTGGCGCGTGGGCGCGGTGGGGTGCTGTACCAGCTGTCAAACAAAAAGTTTTTTTTTTTTAAGTCAATTGAGTGTCCATAATATTGCAGTAAGTGAAAAGACCACGGGCATTCTTCCTCCCCCTACATTCTCAGAGTAGAATAGAATTTTCCTTTGACAAAACAAGGCTCGCCAGGTAATGTGAATCGAAACCTGTTTTTCTAGCTTTTAAAGTCGTGTGATGTGTTAGCAGGAACACATCATTATATCTTACATATGAAAAAAAACATAATATAGCTCCCAAACAAATGCAAACATGTTTTTAATAAAATGCTTTTATTCACTCATAATCTGACAATTTCAGGAAGACTAAGGAAGGACTAAGGAAATTGTCATCTGTTGTTGAAGCTCTGTGAGCTCGGTGACTTTGAGACCACTTGTTATCCCAAGTTGTTTGAATCGCCACAGTTCAAATAGAGAAAAAAGAGCTGACTGACAAGATTTAAGATGTGGCTGTCAATGTTGGATTAAAAAAAACACGTTTCCTGACGTAAGTTGCATTGCTTGAAAAATAATTTGATTTCGAGAGACTGGATAAGTAATTCAAGTGTTTTTTTAACTTCCTGAAAAACAAGTAATAATTTAACAATATGTGCAAATGTTTTATGATATGTCGCTGTTGTGAATGTCTGTGGAGTATATCTTATTTGCCTGTCTGTCCTGGCTGTGCTCTCTCGCTCGTCCTCCCCCCATCTCTCTCTCAATGCAATTAAATTCAAGGTGCTTTATTAGCATGACAGATGGGTACAATCAGTGTTGGGTATTTACTTTGTAATCTGTGGTCCTTTTAACTGTTTTTCCAGTACATCTACTGTATTGCTTTGAGATGCCACTTTTAAAGGTGATATATAAAATCAAGGCTTTAACTTGCTTTAACTCCACAAGTCTGAGTTCTTGTGTCCGTCCTGTCTGAGCCCGAAAGTATTACAATATGTATCTTTATAGCAGGTGGTGTTCAACGTTTTAGTATAGATTACACTTTTCTAAAATGCATTTAAAAAATAAAAACGATTACAATCTAATCTTTCCACGTTTGATCGCAAGATCCCAAGAAAAATAAATCTAAACGGGGAGAAAGCTATGCTGAAAGTTTATTAAGATACTTAGAAGACAAAAATATCAATTTATGTTGCATTTTTCTGATTGTGAATCAAAAAACACATATATTTAAACACGCGTTTGCGATTTAAATCGAAATGCGATTTAAATCAATGTAAATGTTTATATTGTAATGCATAGGTGACTATTCATTTTTATTAAAATGACTTAAATTCGATCATGTTGTGATATTTAGAAATATAAATTTGTTTGGTGCAAGTGAAGTTTTATTTAATCTCTGACCCAGAGAAACGTTTTATTTTTTCAAAGAAATGTTTGTTAAAAAAAAGTAATGGCTCCGGCTGGATTCCGGCTTGTGTTGCGGTACATGAATATAATTATATCGTTATTAATTTCTTTAGATACGCGATTCCATATTATATTCCATCAAATTCTAAAAGTATGCTTGTTGACTCTGGTATCACGTTAGATAAAGACTTCGATGCTTAATGTTTAGGGAGAAATGGAATACTGGTGTGTATGTTTTCTTTAAAGTACTGAGACCAGCCATATACTGTATGTTTAAGTTCCAAAATTAATATTGTCTATGGCCTTCACACGCGTTACAGTATGCTCCTATTCTTTTTATGCTCAGCTACTAAGATTTCTCTTCAGTGGTAAAATTCCATATAAATATTCAATACTAAAACAGGCACAGTAAAGACATTTAAATCTTTCTATGACTGACCAACGCACCACGAGTGCCCCTGTTGGTCAACCAATCACGTACCGCAGTATTTTGCGTCAACGCGCGTCACAATGCGCGAGGCCTTAGCCAATTACCTCCGGTACGTGTCTCTGCCGCGCACTTTGAATGGCATCTGTATGACTGTCCTGAGAGGAAGTATCGCCCAACCCAGTATTGACTGGGCCGAGCCTTGTTCAGCATCTGAGATCTGATGAGAATGGGGACAAAGGCTACCTCTAAACTTCACTGAAAATTCTCTGTGTAAAGTTCAGTCTTTCTGTTAAGATAGGAACTTATGGGAAGGAACTTATTGTGAAGCTTTCAAAATTGCCTGCGGTTTCCAGTTTTCTAAATTTGCTTATACTCAAAGTGTCAGCACCTTTTAGTAGTAGTATAATACTATTTCTTATATTGCTGTTAAGACCCCACCTACCTTACACAGCAATATAGTCATTCTATTAAAAGTGGGGAGCTTGATGTTTGCTGAATAAAGTGTATTTTGGTGGTGTGAACACAGACAGCATCAAATACCTTATGACATTTGCTTCTTCCAGAAAATCTTACTCTTCCCTCCCTGAGTTCATTTATTAATAAAAAACCTATGATTAATTTAAGATATCTGCCAATATACAGTGTGAATGGCTGAGGACCAAACCATTTATTAGTTGAATCTATCCAGTACTGGAGAGGTTAGTAAGTTATGTATTTCAACCCACTCTCACAATCATGTTCTATGTTTGCTTTAGGCAAACACAAGGGTGAACTGTGTCCAGGTGAGTAAATTAGACTTGTGGGAGATTTAAACCTTCAACAATGGTTTAAACTGGGTAAACCAAAACTTTTGTTTCTCTATAAGCTCTCTCTCATACAAGACATCTCTCAGACATAAATAAAAGAAAACACACAAACTTCCACAACATGTATTCAGTGTATACAGTCCTATACACACATAACACTGGTGTGGCTCTGTTATTGATTTCTTTCAATTTCTTCTAATTTTTTTAAGTTAAAAGGGATACAAAAGGTAGGCTCAAGTAAAAAGAAAGAGACAGAATTCCATCAACTTAACCTCTCCTGCACCAACCAACAATGGTTCAGTCACATCATGCATAAATTTGTCTCATCTAAAGAACATCAGAATTCCCAGTCTGTATTGAATCTCCACCTCCATGTCCTCATATGCACCCAGGGCTGAGCCAGCAAACTGTCCTCCTACCCACCTCATGCTGTGGGGGATAAGTACATTTCTGGCAGATGTGATTCAAATCTGACAAGCACAACATTATAGGCTTTATATACAATTAACCCTTAATGTAACAGAAAGGAAGGAAAAATTGTGTCCATTACTGCCAAATGCCATTAAACTATGAATTACTTTTTTACTCCCAAAACAATTATATGAGAAACTTTATACTATTCACATGCTATATATATGTTTTTTTTATTTTCACAATTGACATCACCACAGTCAGTTGACATTGTTCCTGTGCTTTTATCTTTGATATATAAGCTCGTTATTCCATGTATCAGAACTGCACTAAAAACACTGAATCATACCAAACACAAAAAATCATTGTAAGTAACTGACCTACCCCTGTAGAGCACCATTGATATTTCTAAATGTCAGACTTATGTAGTATTTATTTTTACCTTGTTTGATTATTTGTGCATTCCCCAGTTATCGTGGGGGGAATCCAATTTTTCTGATTTTGCAGGTAAAATTCCCCTTTAGCAGATTTTTTTCCCACTAAATGTGAACTCCATAAAAGTAAAGTTCATTAAACAGAGGGTTTACTGCATATACAGTATATGCACATATGCAGTAGTTTGAATATTAATATCTGGTCTGTTTTCAATATCTGGTCTGTGTATTTTGGATGTATCTACTACAGCACTGCAGTGGTGGACACTTTCATTTTCTAAACAGTAATTTGATTAGCCCATTTCTAGATTTTTAACAAGAATCTGTAATGTCTGTGTTGGGAGAGCAGGCAAATTAACTCCCCCTCAACCGTGGCATAATTGTTAGCATCATTGCCTTGCAGCTGCTCTGAGGCCCTGGGCTCAATTCCTGGGGGGCTGTCTGTGTGGAGTTTGTATGTTCTCCCCATGTTTGCATGGGTTTCCTCCAGGTACTTAAGTTTCCACTCACAGTCCAAAGACATACTGATAATGTAATTCCCTTCTGGTAAAATGGGCCATGGTGTGATGTGTCCATTCTGCCTTGCACCCGTTGCTTGTGGGGATAGGCTCCTGCTCCCTGTACTGGATAAAGCAGTTAGAAAATGGAGGGATGGATGTAATTTACAGTACATCCAAAAAATATTGATGTTTACCAGTTATTTAGCCTGAGCTGGTGGATTTTCAAGGCATGTTTTAAGTGGGGGATGCATGTAGACTTACATGTTAACAAGAAATGAGCACACACACCCAAATATCAAATAGTATAACATACAGGTAGGAGGGACCTGTGATGGAAAGTGTTTCCTTTAAAAGAAAAATGAAACCTATCACAATGTTTAATGGTTTGTTTTTAATGAATTAGTATTTTGTCCTCATATTTAATTAAACGCAAAATGTTATGTTCAAATTTTATCTTTTTATTTTAGATCTTTAGTGTAATTAAAAAAAAAACTATTTTATTTAAAACCTTTAAAAAAAGTTCAAACCTTTAAAGCAAAGTACTTTCACACAGTTACTTTTTAGTGATCTCAATAAGCACATTCTGTATCGTGAGTGCACTCTGACTTTGTTTTAATAATACACTTTTTAATGCCCTTCGAACTAAATATCTCAAAATGCTTTGTTTTATTGTAGACTCTATATGTGTTTTACATATTATTTTCATTGGTCATTTTGTCATATAATAAATGTACCAGCATGTCCAGCATGTGCCATATTTTTTAATTATGTAAAATACTTTTAAAAAAATTATCCCTTATGGTAAAAAACTGTAAATTGCAGGAGGTCTGTGTAAAGCTGTACTATGTGAGGTATTTGTGTGTGTGGGTGGTCTGAATGAGATATTAGCAGGAGTGAGCTTGCAGAAAACATTTAAAAACATACAGCACCATTCAACAAGAGAAAACATAGTATTTCTTTATAAGGAAACGTGTGGCTTAGTGGTTCTTATTGGTTTATTAGCAAGCTTGCTTTCACTGTCCTTGGGGACAAAGGCGAATGTATTTGATTTGATATGCTTTTATCTTTTACATTACATAACTACTATAATAATAATAAAACAGCTTCTAAAAATATTGTGGAAAATCATCCCCTGAATCAGCTGAGGTTGGCAATAGAGAAGACTTTTTTGACCTTTTATTTATAAGCTGTGCTAATCAGGTAGAGATAAGGGGAGAGAGAGACTGCAAGTATAGAGAATGCAGGAACAGCTTGCCTTGAGCTTATGGCTTATGGGGGCTGTACTTTGCTTTAAGATTGTTGTTTTGCCTGAACCACTGTCCTGCCGTGTGGGCCTGCTTTGCCATGAAGTGGTATACCAGCTCCTGGCACTTGTAGCTTTGAGGAATATTCTGGGCCTTGGAATTTTTGTGTTGAAGTCTGGAGGAGTGTCCAACATCATCTTCAGAGTGGTCTGCAGTTCTCGTCCCAGCATGAGGAGGGCTGGAGTCCGAGAGGCCAGGAGCGACACCAGCATTAGCTGGCATTAGCTTGGAATAGATCTACTGACAGATTCCAAACCGAATTCAGAAGAAATAAGTATCACCAGGTGAAGAGTTTGATACCCCTGATTTTAGTTTTTTTTTTACTTTAAACCAACACCAGGAAATAAACTGCTATTTTAATCTTATATATATATAAATAATCTTAAAACACCCATACATAACCTGCAGATTGTTAAAATATATTTTCCATTGGAACAGTGATTTAGGTCCCTTTACTAACATGGTGCCATACTTCGTCTATGATTATGTGCAGGGGAACGTCTCCCTTATTACTGCATCATACTGGAGAATCAGAGGAAAAAGACTGCAGAAAGAGAAAGACAGCAAACAAAAAAATCCATTAAAATAATTACTGGGTTTACTGCAAGCCAATCTCTAGACCACAAGAGTACAGCTTTATAAGACATCGAAGAAACTCCTTCATATTAAATATGTTTATAATAGATGTCATACATTCATGGATGATATATTTAAATAAACTGTATTATTATTATATTCTTATGACATTGCTTTTCATGTTATACTGTCCTTTACTTAGTTGCTTTATTGCTACTGACTTTAAGTTTGAGTTAAGGACATAGAAAACAAGTAACAGAAAAAAAAAATATATTACCTGATTCAGGTTTGTATTGTTCTATGTTTATAACATCTTTCTTTTAGAGTTTCGTATAATTAATTTACTGTTAGTTTACACAGAGGAGCAGTATATTCTGTTACAGCTTTTAAGTCTCAGGTATGTTGATTTTAGTGCAACTATTCAAATGAGGTACAGCAGCAACTTTCAGGTCAGAATGGGCCTTTTGTAAATTGTGTAACTTAACTTTTATGTAGTATGTTTATGCTGTGTGTTGTTTAGTTTGTGATGTGTCATTATTTATAAATATTTTTAACCCACTGTGCCTGCCTTACTATTCAATAATAATTGCCTGGTGCCAGAGCACAAAGAAATCAGGTGCCTCTAATGATAATGATAAACTTGTTATATTACAGTGCCTTGCGAAAGTATTCGGCCCCCTTGAACTTTTCAACCTTTTGCCACAATTCAGGCTTCAAACATAAAGATATAAATGTTTTATTTTATGTGAAGAATCACCAACAATGGGGCACAATTGTGAAGTGGAACGAAATCTATTGGATTTTTGAAACTTTTTTAACTAATAAAAAAATGAAAAGTGGGGCCTGCAAAATTATTCGGCCCCTTTACTTTCAGTGCAGCAAACTCACTCCAGAAGTTCAGCGAGGATCTCTGAATGATCCAATGTTGTCCTAAATGACTGATGGTGATAAATAGAATCCACCTGTGTGTAATCAAGTCTCTGTATAAATGCACCTGCTCTGTGATAGTCTCAAGGTTCTGTTGAAAGCGCAGAGAGCATCATGAAGACCAAGGAACACACCAGGCAGGTCCGTAATACTGTTGTGGAGAAGTTTAAAGCCGGATTTGGATACAAAAAGATTTCCCAAGCTTCAAACATCCCAAGGAGCACTGTGCAAGCGATCATCTTGAAATGGAAGGAGTATCAGACCACTGCAAATCTACCAAGACCTGGCCGTCCCTCTAAACTTTCAGCTCAGACAAGGAGAAGACTGATCAGAGATGCAGCCAAGAGGCCCATGATCACTCTGGATGAACTGCAGAGAACTACAGCTGAGGTGGGAGAGTCTGTCCATAGGACAACAATCAGTCTTACACTGCACAAATCTGGCCTTTATGGAAGAGTGGCAAGAAGAAAGCCATTTCTCAAAGATATCCATAAAAAGTCTCGTCTAAAGTTTGCCACAAGCCACCTGGGAGACACCCCAAACATGTGGAAGAAGGTGCTCTGGTCAGATGAAACCAAAATCGAACTTTTTGGCCACAATGCAAAACGATATGTTTGGCGTAAAAGCAACACAGCTCATCACCCTCAACACACCATCCCCACTGTCAAACATGGTGGTGGCAGCATCATGGTTTGGGCCTGCTTTTCTTCAGCAGGGACAGGGAAGATGGTTAAAATTGAGGGGAAGATGGATGCAGCCAAATACAGGACCATTCTGGATGAAAACCTGTTGGAGTCTGCAAAAGACCTGAAACTGGGACGGAGATTTATCTTCCAACAAGACAATGATCCCAAACATACAGCAAAATCTACAAAGGAATGGTTCACAAATAAATGTATCCAGGTGTTTGAATGGCCAAGTCAAAGTCCAGACCTGAATCCAATCAAGAATCTGTGGAAAGAGCTGAAAACTGCTGTTCACAAACGCTCTCCATCCAACCTCACTGAGCTCGAGCTGTTTTGCAAGGAAGAATGGGCAAGAATTTCAGTCTCTCGATGTGCAAAACTGATAGAGACATACCCCAAGCGACTTGCAGCTGTAATCGCAGCAAAAGGTGGCTCTACAAAGTATTAACGCAAGGGGGCCGAATAATTTTGCACGCCCCACTTTTCATTTTTTTATTAGTTAAAAAAGTTTCAAAAATCCAATAGATTTCGTTCCACTTCACAATTGTGTCCCACTTGTTGGTGATTCTTCACATAAAATAAAAAATTTATACCTTTATGTTTGAAGCCTGAAATGTGGCAAAAGGTTGAAAAGTTCAAGGGGGCCGAATACTTTCGCAAGGCACTGTATATACTTCGGTGTATTCTTGGCAAAATATTTATAAATAGGGAGGGAGTTATTGTTTATTTTACTTATTGACTAACCAGTTCTGTTAATTTCTGTTATTCTTTCTTTTCATAACCTTTTCATAAGGTTATTGTTGACTGATGGATACTTTCTCCCACCTCACAGTGGAATTCCTCACCAGTTTCCTTCTCAGTTTGGAAAGATGGCATAATCTTCTAGACAGTATCTGGGTGGAATGATGAAACTGTCCTTTCTACTGTACATGAGTAGACAGTGCTCACTGGGATTTTCAGAAATGTTGATATTTTTGTACCCTGCTCCTGTATGTATGACAAAGGCAGATAAGTATTTTATTTTGAAATCATGAAAGAGGGGTGCAGCAGATGGTTCAGCAGAAAACCAGTGCCATTAATTTCAAATTGAATCCAATTACAATGACCAGGTAGAGAATGCCCAGAAGAGAACAATTTAAAAATCCAGTGATATGAAAAAAGAGTTACTTAGTTCACCTCCCAGACGCTTCAGATTTGAAGCCACCAATTTTCAGAGATGATGACACAGACAAAAGAAGTGCAAAGGAAAGGGAAGACATTAGAGTAACAAGATGGCGAAAGTAGTGCATTGGAATGGGGGGCGGGGGTGTTTATCTGAGTTATACTTTTGTCAGAGATGGTGTTTTTTTCTCTTTTGACTCTGCTTCCCCTCCTTTTAAAATCTTGTCTTTCTACCACAAACATACATATTTTACTTATACATAGAGGGATAGCCCAGTATGTGATCTCCTGTCACAGCCTGAGGAACAGTGAGTCTGTCTCCCAATAATGCTCCAGCCGCCTACAGAATATGTCAATATTTTATAATATGTCTTTGTTGTAAATGTCTGTAACATGTCTGTAGATTTTATTTTACTTCTATTTTTTGTTTTGTTCCATGTTAATTTTATTATTTTTATTTGTTTTGGCAACACTGATTGTACCCATCGGTGATGTTAATAAAGCACCTTGAATTGAATTGAATAGAAAGGAAAGACAAAGCAGAAAGGAGAGAGAGAAGGTACACTGTGACACATGTTCATCTGCTAATAGTTCCTCAAGTGGCCCCCAGTTCTATATGATGCCCACCTCACAATCTGATCATTTCTATGCATGTTTTCCCATTTTCCACTGGTAGATTTATATACCACTCCATACAAATGGAAGGATGTATTCGATTACTGGCTTAAGATAGAAAAGGCTGCAAACATAACAATAGAGTGTTTCAAAGCTAAAAAACCTGAAAACCTGGGTAATTTGCTCATAGTGAAGTGGGCCTGATAATCATAAAAATTAATCAGCTGCAACGGAGTACAGGAACTCAACAAAACAATATTGTATTTTTTACAATATTTTAGTTATTAAAATGTGTTTCTTCCTGTTAGACAAGAGACAAGTCTCAACCAAGAACAAAATACTACACTTGACCAATGTAGCACCTTGGAATCAGGTTGCCATGGATCACTACTAGTGGGCTTCTTAGCAAGACACTCCTACCCAGACCATTACTTTGCTTCACTTGGTCTTCCCTATTGTCTGTGCTGTTCTGTATAAATATAACTTTTATTCTGAATCACACTCACTGACAGCCATCCTTCAGGGAGGCTCATACAAAACGTTGCTTCATTGCTAAAATGGGTGAGTGCATTTTAAGCATTCTTTTAACATAAACAAAGGTATTGTTCTCATGGTTCCATTCTTTGTTATTTTTATTTTAATCAGGAGTGAAACTAAAAAGTAAAACTCATTCGCTGCACCCAATCAACTCTCAAAGTACCAAGAATTCTGCAACAAAGTGTAATTCATGATTACTTGAGAAAATGTTATTAATCAAAAGGATACCAAAAGGAACATTTCAATTATCTTGTAGTGATGTGAGGATTTACTTGCACAATTAGAAATTATAATAGAGGATTGTGTGTTTTATTAGATATTATGAATCATCAGTATAACAAGCAATCTTTGCACAGAGATTCCAAATATACAATATAATTAAAACCAGATTTGAGTTATTATTTGAACCTTGTTAAGAGAGCTTACCATTTGTTATTTTTAGTAATCTCTTATTTGTTGTAGAATCCCTTGATTAAAAACAGCCTTTCCTGATTAGTGGATGCAATTTTAATAATAAAAATTGGTTTCCCATTCACTTTGTAGCATCCAGATTTCTGCATCCAGAGAGCACACTCAGAAGAACTCAGATGCCTCTAATCAAACCAACCACTTGGATATATTCTTAGCAAAATCTTTACAATCTGGGGTGTAACAATGCAGGAGGGGAGTAGGCACGGTGAGCACTGGTAAAGTTCACGCTCTGTCTGAGGGGGTGGAGGCACTGGTGTGAGGTTAGTGAAAACCAAATTAAAACCCAAAAAGGGGGAAAAAAAACATAAAAGAAAAATGCTTCACTATACAGTGGTATCCAGACTGGACTTACATTATCTAACAGGGTCCAGTCTGGATATCACTGTACACAGCTAAGCATTTTTCTGGGAGCTGGGAGATCAAGGCCAAAACACAAAGAGAACTCTACCTTTTCTGGTGAAATATGCACGGCGGGACAGGGAATGAAAAGGTCAGCCTGCCCCAGTGGAGATGCATGATGGGATAGGCAAAAAGAAAAAGAAAAAAGAAACAAAGGAAAAATTATGACCTTACGCTCACGTCACAGTCCCCTCCGGGACTGTCTGTGGATTACTCCTCCCCTTGTGGGGGCCTGCTCATCCCACTGTGAGGTGTTCTGTGTATCTTAAAGGTCCTTCACACTTGCAGCTTGTCATTAATCAGCCAAAAGAGCTGTGGTTGCAAAGGCAATGCGTTGCCTTTAGTCCAGGGCTGTGCCTCCAAACTGAACATGTCCTCATATAATGCCATAGGGGGTTATGATTATTTTAATTATTGATTAATCCTCTTGAGCTCTTAAACAACCTTAATCATAATAATATTTTTAATTCTCCATTTTCCCTTCCAGCATGAAGAAGTAACATTTCCTACTACTTAAACCTTCCATTTAAAACTCTAATAAATCTGTGTAATACGTTAATTCTAAATGGAAGTTATTAGCTGAAGTTTGAGAGGGATAAAACTTACAGTACACAGCTGCACCTAATCACCAATATTACCAAACTGGATACTTATACATCTACTTTCACACTCATCTCAAGCATTCCTCCTCCACCCTATCTCCACCTTGCAGCTGCCCCTTGGTTCACTCAGTTTGAATTTGGTTTAAGCCTCCTTGTCCTGTGGCCAGAAGGCTACCCACTAACCAAGCATGTTATGCCAGACATTTCTTAACAAGCATTCAATCTTTGGGTTGTTGCAAGTGACACATAACATCACTTTATTAACCCTTCACAATTTCTTGCATTAGGAATTATCTTTTCACATACCCCAGATTGCTCTCCATAAGACACACAGACAGGGAGAGAGCCTGGGGTCAGAGCGCAGGGTCTGCCATTGTACGGCGCCCCTGGAGCAGTTGGGGTTAAAGGCTTTGCTCAGGAGCCCAACGGAGTAGGATTCCTCTGCCAGCTGTGGAATTTGAACCAGCAACCTTCCAGCCACAGGCGCAGATCTTTAGCCACAGAACCACCGCTCCATCACAACATGAGATTGTTGTGGGTGCTGAGTAGACTGAAACCAGACCTGAAACAAAGGGACAAAGAGAAAAGACAGAAGAAGCAGGATTAGTACACTGTGACACTCGGTCATCTGCAAAAGTGGCCCCCAGTTCTTTATGATGTCCACCCTACCATCTGATCATCTCTATGCCTGTTTTCCCACCTTCCACTGGCAAAATGTCTACACCACTCTGCCATACAAATAAGAGGATGAATTTGATTACTGGCTCAGGATAGAAAAGACTGCAGACATTACAATATAGTCAAAAAACTAAAGTTGCAAAGCTATAGAACCTGAAAACCAGGGGAAGGTGCTCATTGTGAAGTTAGACTGGCAATGATATCCATAAAAATTAAACTAATACTGTTGGGAAAAGATTCCTGAATATTTTAACTGATTTCAACAGTAACAAGGGCAATTCTTATACAAAATTTAACGGAACAATACAGATATTTGTACAATATTTTTAGTTAGTAACAACTACAATTTAGGCATCTCAACAAAGATTTACAATAATTTCAGAATTGTCCAATGTATGAGCATCAAGTGTGAAAACATTTTAATTAATTTAAAAATAAGTGAAAAGAGATATTTCTAGAGATGATACTACCTACAATTACTAACACAATTTTTACTGGATCTTGATTTACCAAAAGATGTTTTGATGGATTACACAAGAACCTGATTATATTTTCCATTTTTATATGGTTGGGCAATTCTACAGTTTGAGTCAAAACTTTCCTAAAAAGCCTCAAAAATGTTTCTTTGTGTTAGACAAGGGAAAAGTCACAACCAGGAACAAAAGATAAGATAAATTATTCAATTTGTATGACCAATAAAACATCAGTTTCAAGGGAGCTACCTGACATGCTTTGCTGTAAAGTCAAAAAGAATCTGCAGGAAAGCATGTGAGGTCCCTGCACTTGACCAATGTAACATCTTGGAGTCAGTTTGCCATCAATCACTACTAGTGGGCTTTTTAAACCCAAACCATCACTTTCCTACTTTCCTTCACTTAGTCTTCGCTATTGACCACTTTATTCTACACAAAAATAACTTTCATTCTGAATATCTGTGCCACACTCACTAACAGCCATCCTTCAGAGTTGTTCAACAAAACATTGCTTCATTGCTGAAAAGGGCGAGTCCAGTTGATGTGTTTCAACATAAACAAATGTATTGTTCTTCCTGTTAGGCAAGGGACAAGTCTCAACCAGGAACAAAAGATAAGATCAAATGCAATTTGAATGCAATTTGTATGAACACTAAACCATCTGTATAGGTATTACTTGAAATGCTTTGCTGCAGGAAGAGCAGGATAAGATAAGATCACTTTATTAGCCATATACAATTTCTTGCATTAGGAATTCATCTTTTTGCATATGCCAGCTTGCTCTCCATGAGACACACAGACAGGGAGAGAAGCTTTGGGTCAAAGCGCAGGGTCAGCCATTGTAAAGCACCCCTGGAGCAGCTGGGGTTAAGGGCCTTGCTCAGAAGCCCGACAGAGTAGGATTCCTCTGCTGGCCACAGGATTTGAAACGGTAACCTTCCAGCCACAGGTGCAGAACCACCACTGCGCCCCAAATGGATATGAGGTTCCTGCACCAATGTAACATCTTAGAGTCGGCTTGCTATCAGTCACTACTAATGGGCTTCTTAGAAATTTGACACTCCTGCCCAGACTATCACTTCCCTTGTGAGACAATGAATGAAACTTTCATTATTAATAACTTTGTTTAACACAATGTGATTGACTTTTTACTCTTTTCCCCAAAGCTGTGCCAGAGAATGAAGAATTAATGTGCCTCTAACAATACCAATTGTTTGTTGGGGTGTCATGTCGCACATATCATCCACTTATGTTTATGAAGCTTTTGTGCTTCTGTTTTGGGTTACTGCGTTACAGCACTTGGTGGCCATTCTCTGGCAGTAACAGGACATGCACAATAAAGAGCAGGCATCTGCGAAACCTGTCCTTCTCAGTCACTGGTTTTCTGCAGAGTAACATGGGAGTGATGAAAATTTTTTATTGACTAATGTTAGTGGTTAATTAATAATTTTCTTCATTTATGTAACTCCCCTTTGTAACAGTTTCATTAATGACTTTTGGAAATTATTTTTATTCTGAGCTACCAACATTTGATGATTCCATATTAATATTCCATATTAAGTAGATTTAAAAAAATACTACAACTTTTTTACAACAATAACAACAGCAAGTATACATAGAAAATATTAAAAACATAATAGCTTTTTATAAAGTATATAAACTTTATATAGGTAGAACAAGCATATCAAAACTTTACCAAAATAACCATAGTAAGTGACCAAGTTAAAGACTTTGAGGCAGAAAATGTTTATGAAGAAGGTGGAGTACTATTCTATTGTGTACTTTATTTTGTTCTGCTTCTGTTATTTTTATTGTCAGCTACTAAAATGTCGCTTTAGTTACACAATTCCATATTAATATTCAATATTAAATGCATTTAAAATGCACAGTAGAGAAACAGATTAAATGAAGCCATCATTTCACTAACATCTAACACACCACATAGGCCACCTATCGATTGTCTTTAGCCAGTGATCCACATTGCGAAGTACTTCATGCTGTGCTGTGCTGTTTATGTTCTTACAGTGTCTGAAAGAATTGGTACTTCAATGTAAGTAATAATTCAATGTATTACTGTAAATTGAATTTGGAATCCTGTTAGGTGAGCTGATCAGTGTTTGATCATAATTATTTCTGTTGTATTTGATAAAATTGTCTGGATAATTTGAGCAATTGTGTTTAATGTAAAATGCTTGGAAAATATATTTAGCCAATCTTTAGAAATATGACTGAATTAGGAAACGTAATAGAGACATAAAGGTGATATTGAGCTGGTAGTTTTCTGTCACAGCCTGAGGAACGGTAAGTTTCTTACCAATGTTTTGTGCTATTTGTTGTAGACGAATGTCCTATGATGTTTTTGTCCTGTAAATGTTTGTAGATATTGTGTTGATTTAAATATGCTTTGGCATATGCTGGGCACACTCAGGATAGTTAATAACACCTGTAATTTTTTTTCTTAGTCTGTCCAAGGGAGGTGGGGGTAGGTGTGGGGCTAGCATCTCCTGCCTCTCTTCCTCTGTTTAATATCTGATGCGTCCACAGTACAAATTGTGATGGAATCGGGTTCATAAGCTTAAGCAGTATCTGTGAGAGGTCATGGTCTGGTTCTATAGCCCAGCTTTCCTCTGATTGACATTAACCCATATGCCCTAGCAGGCAAAGTAACCAGCCCGCTACTTGGAAATATTAAGATTAACGTAGCTGATACAAGTGCTCCCTTTAGTGACATCTTCAATATATTCAGATCAAGATATTTTAATTCTTAATATTGCAATTTGCTATTACATTCTTAATCACTGCTCAAAACTTTCAATATAATTTTAATGATTGTGTGCAAAACAGTGATATAAAGCATATAGATGAAGGCAGTCTGCAATAATGGCTGCAAAAGTTATATATAAATATCTGTGGATGTTACTTCATGGAATTCTTTCATTCTTTCAGTTCAGTTAATGTCCTTTGTGGATTTTGTTTGTGTGGTGTCTAGATCTACTTCTAAACCTACCGTTTATTGAACCTTAATTCAGTCCATAAAAAAATGTATTTCCAATCTTTACCTTAAAGATAAATAGCAGTGGAAGTATACTCTATCTGGCCATTGTCATTTGGCTGGTCTTGCTCTATTCGTCTTCTTTTTACTGGCGAGCCCATCATCAAGGCTTCAACTTGTGAGAGCTTTCAGTGCACAATAACCATTTAATATGTAACCATTAACTTTAATCTTTATCAGTACAGGTCTAGGACTCCTCTACTTTAAGATGACTAACCTTTATGCAACTAAATGTTTGTTTCACCAACCTGAAGACAGTCAGAGGCTCACCACAAAACTGTTACTCACTGACACACCTGACAATCCCCTAAGCTGATAATGAGTGCTATCTCCCTGAAACCTGATATAGGAAAACCTGGCTTCACACAGGTGATGCCAATCATTTGATAACCAAAAATGTACAAAGCCTTTATCTCAAAGGTGTCTCCACTGCCCCATTGGGTCAAACCATACCTGGCACTCCAGATCCATCTGCTTGTTACAGTACTTTTGGGTATACTGCTTATCAGTGAGGGCCCTTTTCCCATGAATTCCTGCAGTCTTGAATCAACAGGGCTTCTCTGTACTCAAAGCCACAGAGAAGCCTTGCTAAAATTTCTTCCCAATACTTAATCCTCCTCCTTCACATGACACTCAAATAATTATGAATAATAATTTTAAAGATGCACAGCATTTTTACAAACACTGAACATATCTTTTTACCATCAGACCATCTCACAATTTTTTGCACACAAATTTGTGCACACAATTTTGTCATCTTAAACAGGACTCAGTAATTGTAACAGACACGGACTGGGATCTGTGTCAGGTCTTGTAGTAGACCCTATGTAATGCAGTAAGAGCTGGAGAAAACAGGAGGCGTGGTAAAAGGAAACACACAGGGGTTTAATAGTGCACAAATTAATAGTGACAGTCCGAGAGACAGTGAACGAGGGAGACAAAGAACGGCATCCAAATCCAAACGGGTCCAAAGGCAGGTCAGGGCACAGTCCAGGAGTCCAGCGGTGAGTAATCCATCCTGGGACGCGACAAGGTTAAAATCCCCGGGAAGGGGGAATAGCACAAACAGACAAAAGAGGTCCAAGGGTGACGGGGCGAGATCCTCCAGACCCCGGGCTCAGGAAGCGGGAGGTGTCGGGGATGAGGCTTATGCCCTCAGGAGATGGACGTAGGGTTTCCTGGTGCTAGGCAGGCCTCACGACATCCTTACCTTAATGATGAACCCCGAGGACTCTCCAAGAGCTAGTCTTTAAATAATACACCTAACCTAATAGTACACCCGGCGAGCTTAATCACAAGGACAATAATGGTAGCAGTGGTGCGCCCTCTTTTGGGAGGGATGTCAGGCATGATAGTAATAACCTGCACCTTAAGAAAAGTGGTTATTACTAAGAAATAAATCAATGTCCATAACAATGCAACACCCAACACGAAATTAATATTCAATTTCATTCCATTAAAAATTAATAATCAGAACAATCTGCTGATATCCAAGACTGAGAACAAGAATTAGTTACTGTACATAGCTCAAGCTTTTGAGTAAGAGGAGGAAGATGGTTCATAATGATACTGAAGTGTTCTTCTTTTGGTTTTATATTTTGTCTTCTGTATCACTTTCTGTATCCCTTGCTTCTACTTTTATGCTGTGAATATTTTTTCTTCAGTATGGTGTTTTATCATTAACAGTGATTTAACTTAAATCATCAGAAATGCCATTTGTTCAACACCTTCAAAACAATGCCCTTTGTTCAATACCTACTGGCCTGGAAATGCAAATGTGTAGCTATACATTATTTTGCTCCAACACCCGCCATAGTCAAAACAACATTTCACTTGGACAACAACATTACAAGGCCTGAATGCTTGTAATTACATTAAGATTATGACCTACAGTTAAACTAATCACTCTATAAATCTGGATGCTACAAACTAAATGCGAAACCTATGTCTATATCCTTATTTTAAAATTCCATCCTTTAACAAGGAAAGACTGTAATCGAGGGATTCTTTATATAACAAATAAGAGTTTCCTAAAAATAACAAATGGAAAGCCCTTTTAACAAGGTAAAATACTTAACTCAAATCTGATTCTGATTATATTGTATACTTGGACTCTGCAAAGATTGCTTATTATTGTGATGGATCATGATAGCCAATAGTGCCAATAAATTCTCACATCACTACATTAATTAAATGTTCTTGGCATCATTATTAACTTTTTCATGAGTAATCATGAATGACACTGTTGTAGAATTGATAAACATTTCTGGTTCTATGAGAGTGGATTGGATACATGTTGAAACAACACGTCAAGTGGACTTGCCCTTTTTAGCAATGAAGCAGTGAGTGTGACACAGACATTCAGAATGAAAGTTATATTTATACAGATCAGAGCAGTCAATAGGAAGACCAAGTGATGGGAAGTGATAGTTCAGGCAGGAGTGTTTTATTGCTAAGAAGCCCATTAGTTGTGATTGATGGCAGCTGAAACATAAAGGAATTGATGGAAGGGCATCATCAGGAGTGAAGCCTAATTTAACACAGGAAACCTCAACCAGCCTGGACACAGAAAAGATTGACAAAATCTTTCTGTGGGTGGTGGTGAATGACCATTCTTAGTTGTTGGAAAGATTTGTCTGGTTAATTCTGAAAATGAACAAAATGTGGCCTGCTATTTACACGGCCCTGTGCATTTGGCATTCAACTTTTTAGATGTGCTAGTGGTGTTCAGCCACATAAAATTGAGAATTAGATGACAAATATAAAATGCCAAAGAATCTCCATTGGCCAACAAAGATTAATAGGTAGAGGATTAGATGTTAGTGAAAACATAATTTAATTTAATCTGTTGTCCTACTTTTTTTAAATCCACCTAATATACAACATTAATATGGAATTCTGCAACTAAAGGGAAATGTTAATAGCTGAAAATAAAAATCAGTTTTAATAATATTTTCACAAATACACAAATAGGGGTTATGAAAAAAGTTAAGATCAGAAATGACCAATGTAAATGAATCAAAGAGAGATCACATTGCTTGTCATAAATATACTACACATCAGAAGTGGGAAAAATTTTAATGTGCTTGTTTTAATTAGATTTGTGTCATTACTGTTGTAATGGAAAATGAGAAATCTGTAGCAGATGAAAAGTTACACTTTCAGTTTTTAATTTAGCTCATCCAAGTACAGATGTTTTGGTTCTGTGTTCAAATTCTTACCATGGTCCAGATTCTATTTCCAAATACTCTTCCTCTAATAATTAAATATAATAAATAATATGTTTATTGAAATTTTTTGTTACACATTCCACATGCATCTCTGTCCCGTTTCGCATTCCCATGCATGCTGTGTTTAAAAAACGCTCACGCCGCAATTAATGTATCTATCACCGTTCACTCCCGTCACTATTTTAGTTCCCCTCTTTCCTCACTTCCCCACTCACTATTGTGGATTCTCCTAGAGCTCCCAAGTGCACATTTTTATTATTAGTTTGTATTTGGTATCTGACCTTCTAGCTTGCCCCACGTTTTCGATTTCGTCTTGCGTTTTGGATTGTTGCTCTCTCGTAGTCTTTTTCGTTTTCTGACCTTCTTGCTTGTTTCCTGGAATACGTTTTTGCTTAGCGATTTGGATTGGTGTTTTCTCTCTCTCTCTCTCTCCTGAGTCCTGCACAGAATCCATACCTCCATACCTCCTGTGGTGCAGCCACAGAGAAGCTATTCATGCAGGCTGATTTAAGGTGTTTTCTTTTGATAAGGAACAACTCCCAAATGGGGATGCACTTAGCTAAGCCTGGCTATCTTGATCAATGGTCATCCCTGGTGCCTATCTGTCTAGGAAGTGCCATAGGACATCTGGACTGCATTCCTAGGTGTCAGAAGTAAGTGACTCATCTCTCACCTTGGTCAACCAATCAGGGACTGGCAGGGCATGGTAACACCATGTGGGTCTCCAATGCCCACCAAACTCTCAACCAATCAGCACACATCTGCGTTTTGGTCAAAAAGGTAGCACACGCTCAGGTCAGGGCTCTCCTTGGCCATTTTCGCACACCTTCAGAGACAATCACGTGACAAGCGGTGTTGTCTGCACTGGGACTTGGACTTTGTTCTAAGCGCGAGTCCGTGGATCCCGTACGTACTCAGAATTCTGCAACGACCAACGTGAATGTTCCGCTTGATCAACTGCAGCCTACAGTTGGACCCTCGTCGACAACCTGAATAGCTTATTCAGAAGCAGCGCTGGACCGGGAATGAACCAGTTTTCTTCCCATGCAAAAGAGTGACTTGCGAGGACCCGCGGTCACACTCTCTGTATAGAGACTTTCTACTAGTCAGCCGGACTTCTAGTAGACCCCTGGGAGCAACGACTGCACTGCGCCCCGCAGTCAGATTCCTCTGCCCGTCCTACTCCGAGTTGCACCTCGACTGGTTGGGCGGTAGCCAGAGGACGCTGGGACAACGCCTATTGGATGACAGCTGGGACAGAGTTTGCAACAGAACCTGTCAGCTGGTTTGGTGTTTGTGCCGGGAAATCCAAATCCATACATAAGGGGATAAGTAAACCCCATGTTCTACATTGCATCTCGAGAATTTAATTGTTACCTCAACACAAGTTGTTATCAGTTTAATTGATGGGTAATGTATTTACCTCCGAGTCTAGTGTAACAGTGGGTAATAACACTGATAAGCAATTTGGTATAGCAAAACGGTATATTGAAGTATATTCTCTGTTGTGTATCTCTTTGTGTTTGCATCTCATCGAGATTATATACCTTGTATTTTAATAACCCTCACAGTAAGGTCTGCCGCCTGTATCCAGGCAGACTGGTATATGTTTGGTGCACAATTTATGTTTAATAAATGTATCTCGTGTATTGAATCCGTGTGTGTGTGTTGTTAGTTGTTCTGACGATTGATTCTCTAAAAGCCATAACGAACCACCTTGTGATTACTGCTACAATTAATAATTGGCTCAGTAAAATCACAAAACCTTAAGGTGATATCACATAAAGGTGATATGTAAAATAATGTTTTATTTATTATTATTGTAGAGAAACATGTGATTGTGATATAGATTGTGATATCTATATTGTGATATAGATATCACCTTAAGGACAGCGCATACAAGGGTTAATTGCACAATGGACCGCGCAAAGAAATTTAAAATAGTCTTCTTTAGGTGTGAGGGCAGGAGTGGATCGCAGCAGGCATAATCAGCAAATTAGGAAAACAACAGGACAGGTGAGACGTTTATCCAGAGAGCGAGTGATCAGAAAAAGGAACAGCTGTTACGCCCAGGTTTTATGCTCTCTCTGCTGAATGAATAAAAGCATTTTATTAAAAACGCATTTGCGTTTGTCTGGGTATTTACTTTGTAATCTGTGGTTTACATCTACTGTATTGTTTTGAGATGCCACTTTTAAAGGTGATATGTAAAATAAAGATTTTTATTATTGTTATAGAGAAACATGATCAGATTTTCCCTGGTTCAGAAAAAAGAGGATTAAAATCTGTAATCTTTCCACTTGTATGTTATCGGAAAATACAAGAAGTTTCTGCTTTGTGTAAGGATGGTATCAAAAAGTAATCTAAGTGGTGAGAAAGATGTGCTCCTCAAAGCACTTTACAGGATAAAAACAATAACAACAATAGTGGCTGGGCAAACGATTTTTTTTATAGAAATACAAAATGAGATATAATGATGTGTTCCAGCTAAGACATTAACGAGTACAACCCCCCTCTCAGCGGGAGTGCTGGCTGTGACAAATTAAACCGGTTTCACAGGTATTTTCAAAGTAGAAGGGGGCGAGATTTCCAGCTTAATTTTCGTGTTAAATATTTTTTTTTTAATTAAAATTCATTCTATACAGCAATCGCATATTTGGGTGTCGTTTCATAAAACTTTCATGCTTAAAATGTTTAGGGAGATGGAAGACTGATAATGGAATGGAATGGAATGAATGATAAGTGTCGCAGTTTAAATAATTTTCGTAGTAAGAAATTATAAAATGCTCTGTTAAAAGCAAGGGAGTTTTTATGTCCGTTGCAGTAAAAGAAAATGCCTGACAAAGTAGGGCTTGGACAGATTCCAAGTGCATTTTTGCAATTTATGCTGCATTGTCCATTGCACTGCTGTAATACAATTTAAAATAAGTCTAAACTTTATCAGCTTTATTTTGGGTTGCACTTTAGAAAAAGTCAAAAACCGCACTCAAAATTCAATTTAGAGCTTTCTGGCAAGAGGAGATACCACATTAATAATGTAACATGCCACTGTTTGTGCATGAACAAAGTTATACTGCTATTTTCCTTAGATACGCGATTTAAACATTTTTTGAATCCCCGGCGGAACACATTCCATAAGAATCAACGCTTTTATATATCGCCTTTAAACACATATATTTAAACAAGCATTTACGATTTAAATCAAAATGCGATTCAAATCAATATGAATGTTTATTTTGTAATGCATAGGTGACTATTCATTGTTCTTAAAATGACTTAAATTCGATCATGTTGTGATATTTAGAAATATAAATTTGTTTGGTGCGAGTGAGGTTTTATTTAATCTCTGACCAAGGGAAATGTTTCGTTTTTTCAAAGAAATATTTGTTTAAAAAAAAAAGTTTCCAGTGGGATTCGATCACAGATCCATGTGACATTGGAGTCAGGCACCTAACCCACAGCACCACTGGCACAGTCACATGGAGAGTGCTGAAAAAGCACTACAGAAATATTATCAACAGCCAATGTACAGTGTGTACTATTCTTGTGTTGCGGTACATGAATATAATTATATCGTTATTAATTTCTTTAGATACGCGATTCCATATTATATTCCCTTTTAATCAAATTCTTAAAGTATGCTTGTTGACTCCGGTATCTCTTTAGTTAAAGACTTCGATGCTTAAAATGTTTAGGGAGAAATGGAATACTGGTGTGGATTTTTTCTTTAAAGTACCAAGACCAGCCATATACTGTATGTTTATGTTCCAAAATTAATATTGTTTATGGTCTTCACACGCGTTATAGTATGCTCCTATTCTTTTTATGCTCAGCTACTAAGATTTCCCTTCAGTGGTAAAATTCCATATGAATATTCAATACTACAACGGGCACAGTAAAGACGTTTACTGTAAATCTTTCTACGACAGACCAACGGACCACGAGTGCCCCTGTTGGTCAACCAATCACGCGGTACCGCGCGTCATCGTGCGTCACAACGCCGGTACCTCCGGTACGTGTCTGTACCGTGCACTTTGAATGGCTGCATCTGTATGTATAATATATATGTTTTATTATAATCTAAAACAACAAAACAAATATAGTGGCATTCAAAAGACAATGAAACAACAAAAAATTAAGATTAGTGATATTCAAAATACTGTGTTCATATCTCTCTTATCTCTCTCGTCTGTCTTCCCCCTTTGATGACAAGGAGGCTGGGACACCTGCAGAGTGAGAAGTGTGGAAAAGTGGAGGATGGGAACGAAAAATGAAAGGTGAAAAAATAAGGATTTGATAGAAGCATTCAGTGAGATTGATCACGCTGTAGTATGAGTTATACTTTACCTGACCATCATGTTCATAACCATCAGTACACATGCACTTATTTCACAGTTTAAATTTAAAGACCAGGATTAGTTTCAAGTGGTTCAACAAACAAAACAGTAATAACAGCAGTAGCTGGAGGTAAATTAATTACTGCTCTTTCAGTTTGTGCTTCTTCAGATACTAAGGACAATAAATGGGATGTGTGGAGGGTTTTTTTGGACTGCGGATTTACATGTAATGTAATGTAAACTATGTAGGTTCACTTTAGGATAAGTTTGTGAGTTCTGCTTTTCACTGTAGCAACAGGAACATGTTTTACCTTAAGCAATCTTTAACCTTTAATCCTTAGATACTGTTGCTATCTTAGTCATGAAAGAAAAGCAATGGAAAAACTGAACGAAGCATGAATCTCAGTCTTTTTTCAGTAATCTGTCATAAATCCATGTGTGGATTAGGTGAATTGTTGTGACTAGACTAATAGTCAATTGTCCAAATTTGCAGCCGTTAAGCAATGTCTTCCGCTCATCCCCCTCCCAGATTTGGACCAGGTTCTAAGCTCCCCTTAGTTCTATCTTTGTAAAAAACTTGGCCTGCTTGGCCATCTCCAGATCAGAGGCAGGTTATTTTTTTCAGCCCTCTGTAGTCAGTGCAGGGAGCTGTCCATTTTCTATCATTGGCAGGCAATGTACACAAGTGAATAAAGCGCTTCTGAAGGTTTTCCTTAATCTAGTTACTCATGGTCTTTGTCTCAGGTCAGAGGAGTGCGAACAGGTGGCCCCTCGGGGGGGGGGGGGGTGGTTCTAGGTAGGAGGTTAACGAGGCAGTCGCGTTACTGTTGCAGCACAAATGTCTGGGCTTTCTTTCGTCTTACATAAGATGTTGGTGAAGTTCTGATGTGCTGTGGGAGGGATTGGGTTTCAGGGTCCGAGGCCTCGAGTGGGTGAGTAACAGTGAAGCAATCATCCTGAGAGTCTAGTCTACAGATGACTAATTCCTTAGAGGTCCAGTTCAGGTGTGGATTTTGTCTCTGGAGTCATGGGAATCCCAGGCCCAGGGGGTAGCGCGGCGATGGAATGCACAGGATTTTGTTGGTCATACACCCAGTACATACACCCAGTGCAAGAAATTAATGATATACTGCTCACTGCAAAACTTCCCAAATATACAGAACATGTGAATATCATAGATTTTAAACAGCAGAATCAATACAAAGCACCATGAATGTTAAATCAAACGAAAAATAATAAACTTGGCTTCCGAATGGATTTTTGGAAGCAGATACAACGAAGAAAACTATATATCTAGGAACTGGTCCTTAGACGCTTCAGAGCACATCAATAATTTATTGATTGTCCAGCAAAATACAAATGAAAAAAACAAAAACTCATTAAAATACATTAAACCAGACACCCTTACCTTGCTGTAGAGAAAACCATACACAACACAAAAAATACATTAAGAAAAAGACATGAAAGGTCACTGGAAGAAGATTAATATTCCATTCCAGCAGTGTTACAGAGAGTCACGATTCAGCCATGCCCACCCTATGTTATTACCTTGAATGGTTGTTTATGAGTGAGTGTTACCAATTGTATTGGAATCATATAAAATACTCCCACTTATATCACAGTGGCTATTTCTGATAATTTTTTATCCCTGCCTTTCAGTTACTTCTGAATTGTCACATACAACACTTATTTCTGACATGTCACGTACAACAGGTGTGTGTTTAAAATGGACTCAAGCCAGGTCAGAAATAATGACCCTAGTCCAGAGTCACATTTCTATAATAGTTAAAGAGGTTTGCTCATGCTGTTTCTTGACAGTGCCTTTCTTTTTTGTATCACTTGTGATGTACTGTTGTCTCATGGACTGTTACATATAAATTAAATTTAACAGCATTCTGAATGGGGGCAGATGTGGAATGGTGTCACAGTCCATGGGGAGTGGCCAGCTCAGTGCACCTCGGGCAGAACAAGACTGAGGCAAAACTGTCCACCAGTCTCCAGGCGCAGGGGCTGCCCAGGGTGTCTGCAGGAGTCTGTTTAAAAATGGACTTAAGTCAGAATGGCCAGTGTCAGATTTCTGCAATAGTCAGAATAGTTTTATATTACAATAGGATTGTAATAGTTTCTACAACAGAACCTGTAAAATCCACAGGTTCAGTCTGGATACCTACAGGCCAGGCTCCCAGATCAAGGGCCATATGGGGTAGCAGACAATCCACAGGAATTATCTGGGATGCAGGCAGTTTGGCTGGGACTGGAATGGAGGGGATGAGTGAAGGGATGATGGACACAGGAGGAGGGAGAGCCACCAGACTCAAGTGCTTGATCCAGGGTGTAGCACAGGACTGAGGGATCAGAGCCCTGGGCTGGGCAGGACACTCCCAGTCAGGTTGTCCATGGTACATTTTTCAAGGGGTTTCCTCCAGAGACCGGAGTGCACGTCTTCAGAGTAGACTAGGAAGACAGAGACTTGGCCAAGGAAGGCCAATGGTGAGGTCTGGGTCTGAAGAGGGGTACGACCTCTGCTCCACACTCACCTCTTTACAGCACAGCCATAGGCAGAGCTCCCAGGTAGAGGCTCAGCGAAGCACTGAAACTGGAAACCAGGCAGTGGAAAGACTCCACTGGAAAGCTATAAGTCAGCTTAGGAATGAAGTGCTGTTAATGTCAGTGCCTGATCACTAAAGAGAGTTTGAGGAGGGTTTAAATGCCCCAGAGCACCAACTCACATGAGAGCTTTCGCCACAGACAGGTGCTCTGCATGTCCTGTCTCCTCAGGGATCAGGGCGAGCAGGGCATGGCCACCAGCCCCTGCTGCTACAACACCCCCCGCTGTGCTGCAGTAGGGCAACCATAACACTTACAGCTGACTTTGAGAAAAGGTACATATAGTTCATACTGTGTATGGCAACAGAAAGGAGTTGTTTTGGAAGATAATATTTACATGATACAAGAAAATAAGGATAAGACATGAATACTCAAATTGGGGTGATGTAATTCAAAGGGTATCACAGGATCTATATTAGAACCACTTTTTCTTAATTTATATCAGTGATTTCACTGTGGAAAGGTTAAAGGATTTAAAATTCAAAAAGATTTAGACAATTCATGATTGGCTTAATGGGTGGTATGGTAGCGCCTTGCAGCACTGCGCCCTGGATTCATTTTTGGACCTGAGATGCTCTCTGCAAGGAGATTGTATGTTCTTCCTGTGCTCGGGTGGATTTCCTCCAGGCCCATTGTTTGCTGGGATAGACTTTGACTCCCCAGCCCTGCATTGGAAGAAGTAGTTAGAAAGTGGATGAATGGTTGACTTGAAGTGAAGAAAATCGCTTGCAAGTTTGCATTGAATATACAAACAAAATTGGAAACAGGGAGCTAGAAGACAATGCTTATGAAAAAAGACTGTGTTTATGTTGACACATTGTCACATATTCACATTGTCCAGACAAATTAATTAAAAAAGCACATTGGTAGGATATGTAGTTAAAAGTCTACAACTTGCACTAGTAACATCTCATTTACAATATTGTTAATGATCATGATGTTATAGAAAAAATAGTCTGGATTTTATCCACGACAACCAGATACATGCCAGGATTAAGAAAATGCCCTACATAAGTCTTAAAGAGCTGAACCTTTTTAGTTTTGAACAGAGAAGACTATGATGGGACCAGATACAAATATTCAGAATCCTCAAATGCACTGACAAAGTCAATTTCTTCAGAATGTTAACAGATGAACCAAGTGAAGTAAGAAAGTTTTGTTAAAATCATGAACAGGAGACACCTGTTTACCCTAAGGGAAACTAAGCTAACAACTATCTACTGGGCTACAAGGGCCAAAAAAAGGGCCTCCTCTTGTGTATACCTTTTCTCAATGTTATTATGTTCTAATATTTCTAAAACTTCACAGTCTTGTTTCAAAATGTAATTTTGACAGCAAAACACAACAAAACACAGCAAAACATAAAAGTAACCCTATTTACAAAAGTTGTAGATCTCTTAATTACAACAATGGAATTTGGAATTTAAACATTAGTCTATTCAAAATGCTGTATTAAACTCTGAACCACCTACTAGAAATGTGGAAACAATACAGGAATTTTTATTTTAAAAGAACAGAGTAACTACTTGTATATCCATCATCAAAAGCAGTTGCTTAATATAGGACCTGTATGTAGTATCCATCCATTTTCTTAACGCTTTATCCAATTCGGGGCCAATTCAGGATCCAGATCCATCTCTGCAAGAGACAGACAGGAAACACCCTGGACAGTACGCCAGTTTATCTCAGGCACACATAGACACATTCACATCAGGGACATTTTTCTCAGAAGCCAGTTAACCTATTGTTGTGTGGTTGGACTGTTGAGGAAACCTATACAAACACAGGGAAAACATACAAAATCTACACAGATAACAGCCTGGGAGCTGACACCAGAGCACTGTCAGAAAGCAATGCTGACCAATACTGACAGGTCTATGAAAACTGTGAAATAATATAATCTTTGTGAGTGTCTAGATTTTGATTGTAAAATCAGAAAAAAAACAGAGTAGAAACAATACCTACTGTACAACAACTAAAGTTTGTAGGCCTTTCACTTTTGAATCCCCCTAAAACACAACCCAATATTAGCTGGTTGGGTGTAACAATGATTAAAAAAATATAAGCATAACCATTGCAGCAAGACAGAAACTGTAATCCCAAACCAAAAATTGATGTAGAAACTACCGTCATTAAGATATGCACCTGCACATTGTATATATTACTAAATGCAATACCATGAGTTACTGCAGGTAAACACGCCTATTTTGTTATGTAGAAATGACGTTAATCCTTTGTTTATAAAAGCAAGTATAAGTTTTGCCTTCCCACCTGCTGATTGAGAAAGAGAAGACTTTAGTCTGAAGTCAGACGACAAGTAATGTATTCAATGTCTTATTATACAATATATTATTCTATACTGTAACTATTGTTAAGGTCTGACGTAAATGATGTTGAAATTAAGGGTTACACTTTTTTTGTCTCTTTGCAGATACAGCTCTGGAAAAGTGTGATGGCTTCAGCTTTGGGCTGGACTCTTGCAGCATTTTTGTTAATGGACACTATGGCCTTCTTTCCTGTTCCAATCCCACTTGTAGTCAAATCAACAACTCATGCAGACGTCACACGGAGAGCCATCCTGCGCAAGACAGCTGAGGTCTGCAGGGACCTGGCCCAGGCACAAGGCAGGGACTTCATCCTGCTGGTGAGGACACACATTGTTTTGTTTCTGATATATATGATCATCAAGTTTCTTAAAATTTGTGGCGCACTATATGACAGATACTGTATAACAGTGGAAAATCTAAAATATATTGTTAGTGTTTTCATAAGTTGAACATTGTTTCTCTAAATACTTCCATCCATCCTTTCTTTAAGTTTTAACACACAGTTTAGGGCGCGGGGGAGCTTGAGCCTATCCCCGCAAGCAATAGTGCAAGCAATAGTCCCTGGACAAGACAGTTCATCACAGGGCAGACACACAGATGCACACTCACGCCAGGGCCAATTCCTAGAAGCCTATTAACCTACCAATATGTTTCTGACAGTGGGAGGAAACTGAAGCACCTGGCAGAAACCTACAAGATCATGGAGAGAACATCAGTTCACGTTATTACACATTTTACCGCACGCAAATAGATTATGTTAATAGTATCCAGAATCACCTTTTAAAACTGCCAGGTGGAGCTAATAAAGCTTAACCTCTCATGTACAGCATTTGAGCTGTCACCACTGCTGAGGGACAATCTTTATTCAATTATGAATTTAAATTGTATACTCTTTAGACTTTTAAATTAAACTGTGTAATACATCATTAAACATTAAAAAGTTGGTATATTTTATGAAGGCAAGATTGCTCAGTTGGACAAAAGTACACAACTTACAACCTTTATCATAAATATTTTAATTATGCAGAAATATTTTATGCATCAAAGTCTTAACAAAGATATTACTAATAGTATTTCTAATAAATTACCTTGGACAAGTTGTAAACTCAAAGTATTACTCTGGTCCACTGAATTTCCGATTCTCCATGCCTTTCACTTGCTCATAAACAATATTCATTTAGGAACATAAATATATTAAGTAAACTGTACTGTATATGGCTGGTATAAGTAGTTTAAAGAAATAATACACACCAGTATTTCATTTCTCCCTAAACATTTTAAACATCGAAGTCTTACATGTGGTTATTTCGGAAATGTTTTTACATGCTCCTTCTGACCATATTACTGTATGTTTATACACTTTGTGAGAAAGGTAATAGTTTTAAGCTTTTCTGCGAATACGCTCGTTATCGGAGTAAACAAAAGCATACTTTTAGAATTTGATTAATAGGGAGTATAATATGGAATCGCGTATCTACACAAATTAATAACGATATAATTATATTCATGTACTGTAGCACAAACAGTAGTATAAGACTTTCTATTGATATGTGTATGGCTGTTTCATTGCTTACTACAGATGCAGCCATTCTAAGTACACGGCACAGACATGTACCGCGGGTAATTGGCTACGGCCTCGTGCATCGTGATGCGCAATGACACAAAATACCGCGGTACGTGATTGGTTGACTGACAGGGGCACTCATGGTGTATTGGTCGGTCATAGAAAGATTTAAATGTCTTTAATGTGCCCGTTTAAGTATTGAATATTTATATGGAATTTTACCACTGAAGGGAAATCTTAGTAGCTGAGCATAAAAAGAATAGGAGCATACTATAACGTGGGTGAAGGCCATAAACGGTATTAATTTTGGAACATAAACATACAGTATTACAGTAATGTGAAATAACGTGTATAAAAAGTGGTAGTTTAAGCTTTTCTGCGAATACGCTCCATACCAGAGCAAACTTAAACATACAGTATATGGCTGGTCTCGGTTCTTACACACCAGTATTCCATTTCTCCCTCAACATTTTAAGCATCGAAGTCTTTAACTAATGCGATACCGGAGTCAACAAGCATACTTTTAGAATTTGATTAATAGGGAATATAATATGGAATCACGTATCTAAAGAAGTTAATAACGATATAATTATATTCATGTACCGCAACACAAGAATAGTACACTTTGTACAATGTCTGTTGATACTGTTTCTGTAGGGGTTTCTCATCATGCGACCTTGCCATTGGCTCTGTGGTCTAGATTCCAGACTTATACATCACACGTTGGGTGTTTGAATCCAGCTAAAACAATTATTTTTTTTTAACAAACATTTATTTGAAAAAATAAAATAGGGTTAGTGTCAGGGTTACTGTCAAACTTTAAATCAACAATTGATTTAAGGACGATCTGTCAAAGTGCAATGAAATACAATATTGTTGTTGTTGTTATTGTTGTTTTTAAGCTGTAAAGAAGCCACCTTTAAAGGCGCTATATAAAGTCGCTAATTCTTATGGAATGTGTTTTCTTTCCATGGAATAAACCTATTACTTGATTCTTATGGATGCCCGGTTCTGCACTCAAAATGCAATTTAGAGCTTTCTGGCAAGAGGAGACACCCAAATTAATAATGTAACATGCTACTGTTTGTGCATGAATATAGTTATACTGCTACAGTATTTCCTTAGATACGCGATTCCATGTTTTTTTTTGGAATACCTGGCGGAACCGGGCATCCATAAGAATCAAGTAATAGGTTTATACCATGCTGAAAAAAAGAAGAAAGCAAACACCTTCCATAAGAATCAGCGTTTTTATATCGGGCCTTTAAAGGTGGCTTCTCAAAACGTTTTACAGGAAAAAAACAACAATAACAAGAACAATAATACTGTATTTCATTGCACTTTGACAGATCATCCTTAAATCAATTGTTGATTTAAAGTTTGATAGTAACCCTAACACTAACCCTATTTTATTTTTTCAAATAAATGTTTGTTAAAAATAATTGCTCCAGCTGGATTCAAACACCCACTGTGCGGTGTATAAGTCTGGAACCTAGACCACAGCACCACTGGCAAGGGCACATGACAAGGGTTGAAAAAGCCCTACAGAAACAGTATCAACAGACATTGTAGAGTGTGTTGCGGTACATGAATATAATTATATCATTATTATTTTCTTTATAATAATAATAATGTTTCTTTATTAGCCCTATACAATTTCTTGCATTAGGAATGCATCTTTTCACATACCCCAGCTTTTTTTTCTCCATGGAGACACAGAGACAGGGAGAGAAGCTTGGGGTCAGAGCGCAGGGTCTACCATTGTACGGCACCCCTGGAGCAGTTAGGGTTAAGGGCCTTGCTCAGGGGCCCAATGGAGTAGGATTCCTCTGCCAGCCGTGGGATTTGAACCAGCAACCTTCCAGTCACAGGCACAGATCCCTAGCCACAGAGATTGGCTAGATACGCAATTCCATATTATATTCTCTTTTAATCAAATTGTAAAAGTATGCTTGTTGACTCCAGTATCGAGCGTATTCACAGAAAAGCTTAAAACGTTTTATACACGTTATTTCACGTTAGTTAAAGACTTCGATGCTTAAAATGTTTAGGGAGAAATGGAATACTGGTGTGTATTTTTTCTTTAAAGTACCGAGACCAGCCATATACTGTATGTTTTGTTCCAAAATTAATATCGTTTATGGCCTTCACACACATTACAGTATGCTCCTATTCTTTTTATGCTCAGGTACTAAGATTTCCCTTCAGTGGTAAAATTCCATATAAATATTCAATACTTAAACGGGCACAGTAAAGACATTAAATATATATATACATACTGTATACAGTACAGTTTGCATACAGTAATATGTTTATGTTCCTAAATCAATCTCTTTTATGAGCATGTGAAAGGCATGGTGAATCTGAGATTCTCAAAAATTACTGTACTTTGCATGAGTGGAAACAAATGCGTGATTGCAAAATGCTGTGGTGTTACTTTTACAAAGACAGTCAATGAAAAAAAGAATGTGGACCAGGGCAATACTTTGAGTTTATAGCTTGTCCAAGGTCATTCATTATTAATACGATTAGTTATATTTACGTTAAAGACTTTGATGGCAACAGCTCAAACATGAGGGTCGAGCTTTATTAGCTCCACCTTGCAGAAATTCCGGATACTATAATTTTGCTTGCGGTACCACGTGGTATTATGAGGTACTATGAGAGAATTTACGGTAACTCGCGGTAGGCTGCGTCAAGCGCACTGCAAAATAATGCGGTATCGCCTGCTTGTTTTGAATGGCTGCATCTGTATGTTGCTGTGTCTGTGGTGTGATGGCTTAAGTGACTGACTTATAAGACTGAGATTGGGTGTTCAAATCCAGTTATTGCCATAAGTTTTCTTTTAACAAATAAACATTTCTTTTAAAAATTAAAATGGCAAATATTATGGACACTATATTGACTTTTTTTATATTTCTAAATATCACAACATGTTCGTACTATATGTACACAGAGGTACTACAGGGTGTAGGGCGCAAACTCACGTCAGCCCTAAAAGCCCTACATTAATGTAGTGCATTACATTATGCATACGCCCGGCTGGGGTACGCGGTGAGGGACAGGACAGGAATGGTAGTGGTCAGGGCAGGGATAAGGAAAGCCGCTGACCAGTGCAGCTGACCCACTGTGAAACAGGCGTACAGTCTGGGGAGATCGCCCCATTTCCATGTAAATAGTTCCCTGGTTTTGTACCCCTTTGTGTTGCTCTCTCTCTTTTCTCTCTCTCTCGCTCTCTCTGGCGCTCTCTCTCAATTCAGGCTGTCGTTAATAGTCCTGGGGATAGGAAGTGTGTTGGGGTGGTAGAGAAGCACCAAAGGAATGCGATTGTTACGGCGGGAGTTCCTGATTGAGTTGATGGTCAGAGGGGTGTTTGTGGCTCGGGCAATGGCCCTGTCAAAAACACTGCTGGGGTATCCTCTGTTGATGAAAAAGGAGTACATTTTGAGGGCTTGGTTCTGGAAGTTGATGTTGTCGCTGCATAATCGTCGTAGCCGAAGGAACTGCGAAAAAGGGAGAGAGTTTTTAGTGTGTTTGGGGTGAAATGAGCTACACAGGAGATAGCTGTGTGAATCCGTGGGTTTCGTGGAGAGTCGGGGGTAGATGATGGAGAAGTTGATGTCTAGAAATGGAAGAGTGGTGGAAGTTAGTGAAATGATGCAGAAAGCACTCAAGCTGGTCGTTGGAGCATGTGGCGGCACCGACGCAGTCATCAATGTATCGCTTGTAGAGGTCAGGGACATAACCAGTGTAGGAAGCGAAGAAGAGTTCTTCTACCCAGCCGACAAAAATATTGGCATAGCTTGGTCACATTCTGGTGCCCATGGCAACTCCACTCACCTGTTGGTAAGAAAAGGTTATTGAATGAGAATGCATTCAGTGTGAGGACCAATTCTGCAAGGCTACCGGGGTGTGGGTGGGTGGATCAAGTACTGTGCGTTTGTCCAGCATGTGCTTGAGGGCAGTAAGGCCGTCATTATGGGGAATGACAGTGTAAAGAGATGTGATGTCTATGGTAAAAATGTAGCATTCGGGGCCCTGAAATTGGAAATCATTAAAAAGTTGGAGCGCATGGTTGGTGTCCTTGACGTATGAGGGAAGACCTTCATGTCTCATGAGGCTGTCGAGAAAGGCTGAGATGTAAGTAGTCGGACAGTTGCATCCTGATACGATGGAGCGTCCAGGGGTGTTCGGTTTGTGGATTCTGGGCAGGAGGTAAAACTAAGATACCTGCGGATGTTCAATGATGAGACAGTTCGCCTCCTGGAGGAGTTCCTTACTGCTCCTTACAGGGAGATGATGGATACCACTTTCTTTTGGTAGTCAGTGGTAGGGTTCTGTTGGAGTGGGAGGTAGGCAGAAGTGTCAGTTAGTTGTCTAGAGACTTAAGATATATAGGTCCTTACGCCACACCATACAACGCCTCCTTTGTCCGCTGGTTTGATGACGATATCATCTCTGTTGCAGAGAGACTGGAGCGCCTGAGTAATTTAGGTCTACCTGTACTCTATTAATATTTGTATTTATACATTTTAGATGCTCTTGTATTTTTCTGTTCACGTGAGTCGCTTCTTGATTTACTTTAATCAAGTCACTAATGTCTAGCCAGTCCAGCTGGCTAAACATACTCACATACTCTTATTTGGAAACACGCAGTCACACACTGAATTCTTTCACCTACACACACGCATACATACACAGGCCGGCACACCAATTAATAAAAACAAATGTACACATCTATAGTGTTTTTGCATTAAATTTGAAAATTGTTGGATCATGTCTTGTATTTCACGAACATTTTAGTTATAATTTTTTATTATAGTTTTAGTGTAAACGCGGTATACATTTTACTTGTATCTATATGTATCTATTTTAACACCTGTGTAACTTTTAATAAACACAGCATCATGTATTCCATTAAGTTTTTATTTTCAACAAGCAATGTTTGTTACTTCCAATCAGGTTGCAATCCATTTTTTTTAACTTATCTTATTTTTGAGCACGTTCTAAGCTATTGTGTGCTGTATTATTATTTCTCGCCTCACCAGGGTTATGCGGTGGAAGGCAAAAAGTTATTCTTCACATTTATACTCCAGTTCTTTCTTCCATCACCCATCCAAACTGTCCTCTCCACAGCTCACATTCTTCTCCGTCATCGCTACATCTTGCAGCCCGTCACTCCCTGTTTTTTTTACCCTTTTTGTGAGTCGCACAACCCCTTCTTTTAACTTAGCCTTTTTTAAAGTTTTTTGACTTCTTTTCTTGACTTAGCACTGCTAAACAACATTCGTATGAATTCCCTTTCCATATTCTCATAACTTAACAACACTACTATTACCATTCTGTTTTATTTCGATCTTAATACACAACATATTTTTCCATGTTCCCTTTACCATCTTTTCTTTAGTCCTTATAATACTCCTCCTTAAGTGGTCTAGAACTGACCCTGTTTTATCTGGACTAGACACCATCTCCAGATCTATCAGTGCTGCCAGCAGAGCTGCCGGCACACTTACAAATACCCTTGTGAAGCAGTCAATCAGTGAATATGAGTCTGATGTTAGCATACAGGGCCAACTCCTTGCTTACCACTCAGCTCAGCAGTCACTGGTGATTAAACTGCTACCACAACTGGTCTATACTCATATTATTAACAATATAAACCTAATAATATCAACTTTAGCTTCCTTAGGGGTGCCTGCCCAGACTCAGAGGGAATCTTGCTAGCACAATACTGTAGCTCAGCTCACCTTGTTCCATTTAGGGACTTTGCCTCACCCCAGGGGGAAAGTGCCCTGGTTTAGAGACCTGCCCCGAGCTCAGAGGAACCATGTCTTGTCTTGGTTTCGAAACCAAGACAAGGAATCATGTCTTGTCTCAGTTTAGGGATTTTGCCCTGAATCCTACAGAGACATGTCCTTACTCTTTTCCCTATAAACGATTCTTAATATTCTCAGTTTCCGGTCCTTCCCTTACAGCAACCTAATTGGGTGGTAACATAACAAATATACTCACCCTGTGTGCCGTCCGGGAATCCTTGCTGACTTCGCCAACTGTTAAGGGAAATTCTTCATCAGAGGAGCAGGACACAGTCTTCTGCAGATTCAATTTTATTCAGCTCAATAAGTCCTACAACGCGCGCTGGGTCTGTTCTGTAGAGCAGACCCAGTGTGCGTTGTCGGACTTATTGAGCTCAATAAAACTGAATCTGCACAAGACTGTGCCTTGCTCCTCTGATGAAGAATTTCCCACAACAGATGCATTATGCTCCTCTTCTTTTTATGCTCAGCTGCTACAATTTCCCTTTAGTTGTAAAATTCCATATAAATATTCAATACTAAGCGGATTAAAATGTGCACAGTAAAGAGATTAAATGATTAAATCTTTTCACTACCGACCACAAGTGCCCCTGTCAATCATTTTCGCCAGCCAATCACGTATTGTGGTATGCCACGTTGGCTTGTTGGTAGTTGCATGCGGTACGGGTTTGTACCGCAAAGTTTGAATGCATTCAAAATGGGTAGGGTATTTTGCAGTATACCCTGGTGGGTGTGTCGCATCAAAACGCAGTATCACGCGGTATATAGCGTCATTTGACGTCATGCCGGAAAGTATCCAGAATCACCTTGTAAAACCACCAGGAGGAGCCAATAAAGCTTAACCTCTCATGTACAGCATTTGAGCTTTTAAAATTAAACTGTGTATTACAGCATGTTAATCATCAGTCATTAAAAAGTTGGTATATTTTATGAAAGCAAGATTGCTCAGTTGGACAAAAGTACACAACCTACCTTTATCAGAAATATTTATGCATCAAAGCCTTTACCGAAGATGTTACTAATAGTATTAATAATGAATGACTTTGAACAAGCTGTAAACTCAAAGTATTACGCTGGTCCACATTCTTTCTAACGAATTTCTTTCTTTAAACGAAAATACTTTTAGTTTTTTCTTTGATAAACACCACAGAATTTCGTAGATCTAACTAACGAGGACAGGACATTAGCTAGCCAATACAATAAAGGAATGACTTTTTTTGTTAATTTCTTTAGCACATTTGTACAAGCACTAGTTTGTCAGGCACTTTCTTTTACTGCAACGGACATAAAAACTCCCTTAACAGAGCGTTTCATAATTTCAAACTATGAAAATTATTTAAACTGCGACACTTATCATTCAACCGGAGCTCAAAATATCACAAGGATCCTCAAGAGCACATCAAAGACTGTATTAAAAGATACTTGTATCAGATACATGAGAATCCAAACTTTTTTATCAACGCTTTCTTTTCCGTATACCAGATATTATGGAACCACTTCAGAAGGGTGTCAGTCAGTCAGATTCCAGGAATCGGTACTTTAAAGAAAAAATACACAACGGTATTCCATTTCTCCCTTAACATTTTAAGCATTGAAGTCTTTAACTAACATGTGAAATAGCGTGTAAAAAAGTGGTAGTTTTAAGCTTTTCTGCTAATATAATATGGAATCGCGTATCTAAAGAAATTAATAACGATATGATTGTATTTGTGTACCACGACAGGGCTGTGTAGGGCTGTTTCGCCTCTCTTTGCATGTGACTTCCCTAGTTCCCTACTGGTCTACATGCCTGATTACTAAACCTGCAGGTTGTGTGTTCAAATCCAGCTGGTGCTGTGAATTTACTTTTAACAAACATTTCTTTGAAAAAATAGAATAGCAATATTATGGACAATTAATCGACTTTTATATTTCTAAATATCACAACATGATCGAATTTAAGTCATTTTAATAACAATGAATAGTCACCTAGGCATTACAATATAAACATTTATATTGATTTAAATCGCGTTTTGATTTAAATCGCAAACGCGTGTTTAAATATATGTGTCTTTTTATTCGCAATCAGACAAATGCAACATAAATTGATATTTTTGTCTTCTAAGTATCTTAATAAACTTTCAGCATAGCTTTCTCCCCGTTTAGATTTATTTTTCTTGGGATCTTGAGATCAAACGTGGAAAGATTAGATTGTAATCTTTTTTATTTTTTAAATGCATTTTAGAAAAGTGTAATCTATACTAAAAAGCTGTACACCACCTGCTATAAAGATACATATTGTAATACTTTCGGGTTTGGATAGGACAGACACAAGAACTCAGACTTGCGGAGTTGAAGTTAAAGCCTTGATTTTATATATCACCTTTAAAAGTGGCATCTCAAAGTAAAGTAAAACCCAACACTGATTGTACCCATCTGTCATGCTAATAAAGCACCTTGAATTTAATTGAATTGAGAGAGGGGGGCGGAGAGCGAGCGAGAGAACACAGCCAGGACAGACAGGCAAATAAGATACACTCCACAGACATTCACAACAGTGACATATCATAAAATGTTTGCACATATAGTTAAATTATTACTTGTTTTTCAGGAAGTTAAAAAAACACTTGAATTACTTATCCAGTCTCTCTAAATCAAATTATTTTTCAAGCAATGCAACTAATGTCGGGAAACATGTTTTTTTTAATCCAACATTGACAGCCACATCTTAAATCTTGTCAGTCAGCTCTTTTTTCTCTATTTGAACTGTGACGACAACTTGGGATAACAAGTGGTCTCAAAGTCACCGAGCTCACAGAGCTTCAACAACAGATGATTTCCTTAGTCCTTCCTTAGTCTTCCTGAAATTGTCAGATTAAGAGTGAATAAAAGCATTTTATTAAAACCTGTTTGCGTTTGTTTGGGAGCTATATTTTGTATTTTTCATATGTAAGATATAATGATGTGTTCCTGCTTACACATCGCACGACTTTAAAAGCTAGAAAAACAGGTTTCGATTCACATTATCTGGCGAGCCTTGTATTGTCAAAGGAAAATTCTATTCTACTCTGAGAATGTAGGGGGAGGAAGAATGCCCATGGTCTTTTCACTTACTGCAATATTATGGACACTCAATTGACTTTAAAAAAACAACAACTTTTTTTTGACAGCTGGTACAGCACCCCACCGCGCCCACGCGCCAGCATTATATTCTCATGTACAGGTAGAATATGTTCATTGTCTTCCAATGAAAGAAGGGTTCCTTTCGCTGTAGTCGGGAGACATTAGAAGCTTGCCACGTCCGGACTGTTACACCAACGCATTAGCATGTTAAAGCGATTTCATTGAGGAGCCTAGCTTTCTTAACTAGTAAGTACTGTACTTATTGGGTTTTGGAGGGGGGGAGGTGTCTTTCGCTGGAATCCTGCCCCCTTCTACTTTGAAAATACCTGTGGAACAGGTTTAATTCGTCGCATCCAGCACTCCCGCAGAGAGGGTGGTTGTACTTGCAGAGCATCGGTATAGATGGGAAAGCCAGAGCCGACCGCTACGCCGCCCCCATGTTCGGGGTGCTTATCATTCTCAGTGCATAACAAGGAAGATTAATAAACATAAACATAATCTCATGGTTAAATAGTCAAGTCTAGCCATGTGTGAGTCTAGTCTCACAGAGCTTCAACAGGAGATGACAACTTGTGAGTTTGATTAAGAATGAATAAAAGCATTTCATTAATAACGCGTTTGCGTTTGTCTGGGTGCTGACAAAGTAAAAAACAATTACTTTTTGACAATGAAGAACTGTGTGTGTGTCTCTCTCTCTGCTGGCATTTGTAATCATTTTTATTTTTAAATACATTTTAGCAAAGTAATGTACCATAAAAGTATTGTGAGACATATTTGGGTTAACATGTTCAGTGTTCGGTGTGTGGTAATTTGTTTGGTGCGAGTGAAGTTTTATTTCATCTCTGACCCAGGGAAAAGTGTGGTGTGGACGGCTGAGGAGAGAATGCAGGCTCGTGCTGTGTCCGTTATTCTTTTTGTCTTTTTGAGCCAGGGAAAGCTCTGTTGTCCTTCACATGAATGCCTGAATCATTGTACCGAACCCAGGATTTTACAGTATTTTTTCTTTATAATACCAATAACAGCAACATGCAGTTTACATAATATGTTGATGTTCCAAAATTAATATCGTTTATGACCTTTATGACCTTCGTTATGCTCTTCGTTAATGTCTAAGCCGGAACACATCATTATATCTCATTTTGTATTTCTTTAAAAAAACAATTGTTTGCCCAGCCTCACAGTATTGTTGTTATTGTTTTTATCCTGTAAAGAGCTTTGAGGGCCACCTTTAAAGGCGCCATATACAATAAAGTTCATTATTATTACTATTGTTAATTTGCTGGACAGAGAGGTGATCATTATTACGCAGAAGAAAAGGTAACGATTTACGTTGCATTGTGCATTGTGTTGCTGTAATACAGTTTTAAATAATTAAAATGTTTAAACAGTATCAGCTTTATTTATGGGTTTTAAATAAAGGTGATTTAAACGCGATTTAAATCAATATAAATGTTTATATTGAATAGGTGACTATTCATTGTTTTTAAAATGACTTAAATTTGATCATGTTGTGATATTTAGAAATATAAATTTGTTTGGTGCGAGTGAAGTTTTATTTAATCTTTGACCCAGGGAAACGTTTTATTTTTTCAAAGAAATGTTTGTTAAAAAAAAAGTCATGGCTTCAGGTGGATTCAAACATGCAACATGTGATGTGGGAGACAGGAACCTAACCCACAGCACCACCAGCAAGATCACGTAAGGAGTGTTGAAAATGCCCTACAAACATTATCAACAGACACTGTACACCGTGTACTATTCTTGTGTTGCGATACATGAATATAATTATATCGTTATTAATTTCTTTAGATACGCGATTTCATATTATATTCCCTTTTAATCAAATTCTAAAAGTATGTTTGTTGACTCCGGTATCAAGTTAGTTAAAGACTTCGATGCTTAAAGTGTTGAGGGAGAATTAGAATACTGGTGTGTATTTTTTCTTTAAAGTACTGAGACCAGACATATACTATATGTTTATGTTCCAAAATTAATATAGTTTTTGGCCTTCACACGCGTTACAGTATGCTCCTATTCTTTTTATGCTCAACTACTAAGATTTCCCTTCAGTGGTAAAATTCCATATAAATATTCAATACTAAAACGGGCACAGTAAAGACATTTAAATCTTTCTACAACTGACCAATGGACCACAGGTGCCCCTGTCGGTCAACCAATCACATACTGTGGTATTTTGCTTCAATGCTTGCGAGGCCATAGCCAATTACCTCCTATACGTGTCTGTACTGCACATTTTGAATGGCTGCATCTGTAACAAAGTCTAGAATTCTAACCAGGACGTCAGCACTGCGAGACAGCAATGCAAACCACAGTGCCACTGTGCTGCCCATCTTTTACAAGTTTTTTTTTATGTATGCTGCATAACAAAACATGCATATTTAGTGCATAACTTAGTACAGAAGCTGTAAACTAACAAGTACCGTAAATTAAAAAATTTAAATAGGCAAACACTTCACTAGGAAAGGAATGTTTAATGTGCTTCTTTGTTCCTGGCACAGTGGGATTTCAGTTTTTAAAAAAAGCCATCACAACTTTAGAAGGCATAAATATACACAAAATACACAGTCTACTGTATAATTTACAAATCATTTGAGTATGTGTGAGTGTGATTAAACTATTAAAAAACCAAGATCTTTTTTTGGGAAAAGAAGTGTCTCCCATTCTCATTTTAAATGCATTTCTGTGTAGTTTTCACTTATTTTCTCTGGTTTGGGTTTTGCTGTTCATTTAGAAAAAGTCCACTATGTTGACTTTGTGAATGCTTTTGAACATTTCAAATTTTATATAAAGTTCCCTTGTAGTCCTCAAGACTAAATAAGGCCCACCTTCTCATCCTGTCAGTGCAGGATATTCCTTTCACTACTGAAATATTCATAAGTAGCCTCTTCTAGTTCAGTGCTCAGCTTTTATTTATTTACTTACTTATAGGTAATTTATACTACCTGCATGTCAACCTCTGCACTTGTTAATTGAACTAATGTGGTATAATTGCAAACTTGACTAGTTTACTATCATAGAATCAAGATCATTTATATACATTACATTAGGAAGAGCAGTGGTCCTACTACAGATCCCTGCCATGCTCCACTAATTACATCACCCTGATATGAATATTTACTCCTCATCTATAGTCTTTATTTCCTATAAATTAACCCAATCCCAAACCAATTAGAGAATTTCCCTGAATGTCTGTAATATGATGATTAAGAGGAACTTTATCAAAAGCCTTCTAAAAATCTAAATATATCACATAATTTGCTCTGTGTGTATCCATTGTTGTAATTGCTTATTTAAAGACCTCTAACAAGTTATTTTCAAAATCCATGATGACTGTTCCCTAAGGTTTTATTTCCATATAGGCAATCCTGTAGTTATAATGATTGTTTTTATAATCTTAAATGTAATTCAAGCTACAATATATGTATTTGTCAAATATTGACCTGGTGGGTTTTGTTGCAGATTCATATCAATTCAGGCTCTTGATTCCTGAATATGACTGCTATATCTGTTTTATATATAGTGCTACCCTCGTTCTTTTCTGTCTTTCCTGTTTTCAGCAATTCAGCTTGTATTTGCTGATGTTACATTAGTTTCAATTGTTTTCAGTTAGTCATGATTCTGTGATCCCAGTCATTTTATAATTAAGTGCTAATTTGGTAGCTTCTTCCTTTTGGAAGGTCTTTGGCTTCTCCCCTCCCTTCCTATGGACTTACCCACAGAATGATCTTGAGCCTGATTGTGACGTAACTGTGTCGTGTACAACACCTTCTCCAAATCATGCAGATGTCCTGTGGAGCAACCCACTTACTACAAATTCAAAATGTGACTATTTGATTTTACTGTCATCTGCGTAATACAGTAACATTGTGAAAAGAAGCATGGAGCCACAGCTAGCCAGCTTCTCTGTGTCATTGACCAATCAGTGACAACACATTGAGTCGATGCTCACCACTGGCTGTATTTAGTTTTCTAATTCATGTTGTGAATTTGTACTTTGGAACCTATAGCCTCTTATATTGCATTAATTTTCATGGGAAAAAATCTAGAATATCGATTAATACAATATTTAAATTTAACTGTGATACACATTAAAATACCACCCTGGTTAATGTATGTCATAGTATTTAATGTTAGGGTGTGTTTTTACTCAGTTCGTGCTAACAAATAAGTCCTCATGCCTGCATCTCTGAAAAATCTGAGATTTGTTATTACTCGTGGCTCTAAAAAGGCTATAACAACCGTGAACCACTCTCTCAAGGAGAGATAAGAGTTGCACAGACATGGCCATAAAACCATTTGGCCAACATACCTTAAAAACATCCATATATATATCTATCTTATGTAACACAAACACCATGTTTTGCCATTCTATTGATATGAAATAAAGAAATCACATGGTTATACCAAAAAGAGACATAACCAACTGCATTAAACCTCAAGAAACAAGGGATGTCTGAGCAAATACCCGTAGATATCACTTGTTTGGTCTTAAATTACACTTTATAATTAAACAGAGGAAAAAGTCAGAATTCTGATTGCAACAAGCATTATTAGAAGGATTCAGAATCAGAAAACACATTATTCTGATCCATCCACATCAGTTGAGGGTCCCAGTTAGGAAAATCAAGTCACCCCTCTTAGTTGCAAAATGGGACACAACCCCCTCCCATTGATTGTGTAGCAAATCAGTATTTTGACCTGATTAAATAGCATCCTTCGTTCCATATTGATAAAAGACTGTATGAAGTACTGGCTGAATTGCCACATCATATATTTCAAATTAAAATACAATATTAGGCATCATAATTATTCCAGGATGAAGTGAACCATGTTTATTTGTATCAAAAGAATAGGCAGAATTGTAATTATCAAACTTGTAAGTATCACTCAGAAGAAGTTGAGCTTTCCCAAATATTGGACATTTTATAATGTCTCCTCAGATAGAAGCAATACAAATTCCTGAAGAAGAGATATGCAAGATGCAGATCTGAATTAGCCAACCAGAACCCTGGCAGGCAAGACATTGGAATATCTTTGTCAGAGGTTAATACACAGGGCAAGCCACGAACCACACCTGGGAAGTTAGGCCCAGGAAGTTAGGCCCATGAGGTCTCTGGATGTTAAGCTCAAGAAGACTGGACATCATGACCCAAGAAAGCCAGTATACAAAGGCAACTGGACCAGGGAAGCAATTCAGAATATCAGTAATAGGAACATACCAAGGTCTCTTAATTCCACACCTCTTTCCATAAGCCTTTGCTTGTATTAATTTTATTTCAAATAAACTTACCTAATTTAATAAACCTAAGCAGTCCTGATTTGAATTCACACAGATCAACCTCACCACTATCTTGAATTCGGGGTGTTAAGCATTGTGTTAATTATCACAATAATCTGGTCATGTTTTCAGAGGATATGGTTGTAAGCATCCTCTCACAAGGCACCAATAAATGTAGTTGTTTGTGCATTTACTGGGACAATTATTAATTGTAGCACTAAGTCACAAAATGATTTTTTGATGGCTATTAGAATCAACCTTGTGGGATAATTCAACGCACATACACGGATACTAATACACGAGAATGCATTTATTAATACATAACGTGCATATAAACATAACAGATCTTATCGTGAGGGTTACCAGAATACAAAAGGTATATATTAAATCACGAAGAGTTACAAACCAAGAGGGACATACATTCAGTATACCATTCATTTATACCATTTTGTAAATGAACTTGGTTTCAACTTCTACACTAGATACTCAAAAGCAAGTACATCATTCATAGGAATTAAATTGATATCAACTCAGGTTGAGGTAACAGTTGAATTCTCGAGCTGTAATGCAGAAGGTTGAATACTCATCCAATCTGGTGGATTCCGATCTCCTGTTGACAGATCTGGCAGCTGACGGTGTGGGAGAGAGAGGGAGAGATTTCTGCTGCGACGTGCTGCTGATGCTCTCTGAAGACCGGCTAGTTACTTCTGGCTTTACTAGCGAGTTTGTGCATAGGAGAAAAGTAACTACGGGTCCAAGCAGGTCACACTCTTTAGACAGGAAGAAGACCGGTTCATTCCTGATGTAGCGCTAGTCCTGAATACTGATTCAACAGTCCACAGTTCCGACCATAGTTCACTTGTTGATGAGCTTTCGTGGTGGGTTCACAAGGTTTGCTGCTGGGCTAACCTCGGGCGGATCCTTTGGTTACGCACTGGCAACCTCCGTTCTCAACTCTTAGAACAAAGGAAAATCCTGGCACTCGGACACACTGGCCGTTACGTGATTGTCTGAGCTGAGTCTGAGGATGTCCAGGAGGAGCTGAGTCTGAGAATGTCCAGGAGGCGCTCTGAGGAAGCCCTGTGCTGCCTGTTTTACCTGGAGGAACTACGGTCGTTCATTGGTTGAAAGTTTCACGGACATTCAAGACCCGCGTGGGGTTAATCTGCCTTACCAGTTCCTGATTGACTGATGATGAGTAACAATGCACTTTGACCTTAGAGTTGTAAACAACTTGGGATGAGACTCTCCCAGACAGTAAGGTGCCAGAGATGACCATCTATTAGGGTTGCTGGAGAATCTCAGCATTGGGAGTTGTACCTTATCAGGACACTCTATCAGCTAGAAAAACACCTTAGATGTGAACCAAATGGAATGGCCTCTCTGTATCCAGCACCACTGAGATGAAGGAGAGAGGGATTGGCTAGGGAGCAGCAAACTTAATAACTGTACTTTAATAAGCCTTGCCGCTACATGGTCATATAAGGGTTGGTTTGATGATTATCACTAGATTACAGGACCTGTAGAACCTGTTTTATACCTGCTCTTGGTGTTTCAGAATCTCAGGACACATGGGTTCAGAATAATTTGATGACAATTTTATGTCCTGGGCATGCATGGGAATTTCTAGAACTCACTCTTCTGTTTTTGTTGTGAAGTTACTTTGTTTCATGATGTGCAGCAGCACAAGAATTCAGAAGTTTACAAAAACTTTTTTTGTCTTCTTTTGAAGATTAAAGTATTCTCTGTAATAGTGGTACGAAGTAGGCAGTCGGCACAAAGTGGAAAGTCTTATATTAATTTCCACATTAAGGTTCAACTGGGCATCATTTAACATAAAAAATAAGTCAGAATATCCCAAGAATAGGCAAGAAATCCAAGTGTCTGCAGTAATGGCTTGACAAAGTATCAATTTTTTTCACAAAGAGTTGGATGAGCTCAATGAGCTGCAAGCTTCATGCACAGTAGTTAATGTGATTGATTTACAGTCACTTGAATTCACTGGGTTACACACAAAGCATGTTATTGTTCTAATATGAATGACTACAGACCAGTGGCACTGACATCATACCTAATGAAAACTCTGGAAAGGCTTTTACTGGACCACCTGTGGTGTCGCCGGGGGGAAAACAGGTGTAAAAGAGAAGTAACTCACACCACACTGATCTTCTTTGTTCTTCATCCGTATGTTTCCCAAATCCGTTCCATGATCTGTTGCCAGTACCCTTAAATGATCCAAATTTCCGAGCCCGTATGTCCACACTAATCCGTACCGTATCCAAGTCGTAATCTGTAAATCTTTGTCATATGCTGTATCCAATAGTCCATTATTCTTTAATTCCTTCCAGCACAATCCTAAACCTCTCCTTCCTCCAAAATGCTTTCACCTTATCGGCTTCCGTGCTGGCTCATCGCTTCTGGGGCATTTATATCCTGTTTCCTGATGTAGTTCAGCTGTGTCTCATTGTTTCGCTGCATAGGCCTTTTCCAATAGCGGGTCAGGTGGTTATCCTGGGTGGCCATCTTGCCCAAGTCTATATAGAGTATTTTCAGTGTTTCGTTCCGGAAATACTGGTTATAAATGACCCTTCCCCGGGTCCTCTTACACACCTCAGAACCCTGGTGAGTACAGCACTGGACCCCCTGGAGTTCCATTCCTGTTTACCTCTTACACCTCTGACTTCAGGTACAACTCATGTCATCTGCAGAAGTTTTCAGATGACTCTGTAATTGTGGGGTGTATAAGAGAGGGGAGGGAGGAGGAATATAGGAGCTTGATTACCAACTTTGTGGAGTGGTTTCATCTTAACCATCTCCAGCTAAACAACACCAGCAAGACCCAAAAAATGGTCCTGGACTTTCGAAGGAATAAGTCTCCGCTGAACCCTGTGTCCATCCAGGGTGAGGACATAGAGGGGGTGCAGTCCTACAAGTACTTCGGGGTACACCTGGATGATAAGATGGAGTGGTCTGGTAACAGTGACGCCCTGTACAAGAAAGGTCAGAGCCAACTCTATTTTCTTAGGAGGTTCAGGTCCTTTGGTGTGTGTGGAACACTGCTACACGTTTTTTATGGATCAGTGGTGGCAGTGGCCATCTTCTACACTGTTGTGTGCTAGGGCAGCAGCATCCTGATGAGATGCAAATAGACTCAATAAACTTATCAAGAAGACTGGCTCTGTGTTGGGGCTGAGCCTTGACCCCCTGGAGGTGGTGGCTGAGAGGAGAATGCTGCCCAAGCTCACAGCCATCAAGAACAATGCCTCTCATCTGCTTAATGGGACTGTTATTGGGCAGCGGAGCAGTTTTAGCAACAGACTGCTCCAGCTACGGTGTTCAAGGGAACATTTCCGCATGTATAACACTGCCCTAGGCTAGGACTGTTAGCCTTTCATTTGCTCGTCTATGGACAGCATGTTGCTCCATTGTACTTTTTGGACACTCAATCTGTATATACCTATGCACATTTTGTACATATTTTATTGTTTTTACAATGACTATGATCATACTTTGCACCACCTATGTATTTATTTTTATTTATTTATTTTATTTTATAAAGAAAGTGTTATCTATCTATATGCTATAATGTAAATAGACATTGTGGTATAGTGGTTGGCATTACTGCCTTGCTGCAGAGGGATACTGGGTTCAATTCTGGCCCTGGTGTGCTGTGTAAAGTTTGTATGTTCTCCGTATCTTTTCATGGGTGTCCTCCCACAGTCCAAAACATCATGGTAGGTTAATTGACTTCTGACATGAGTGTGTGTCTGTGTGTGTGACCTGTGATGGACTGTCATCCCATCCAGGTTGTACTCTGCTTACACCCAATGCTTGCCAAGATATGATCGACGCTCCAGCTGAATTAGAAGATGCTGTTAGAAAATGGATGGATAGATGATCAAGGTTTTGCATCATTTTACCATATGTGTCATTTATGTTAATCTGATTATTGCAAATAAATATGTTTCTTGACTGGCATTTTTTGATTGTCCCAATACCTTTTATGGACTCTGTATATTAACAATGTTGATTGATAAATTTAACACAGTTGTTAAATTTGCAGATGCTAAAAAATAGGGGGCTAATAAAGATATACAGAGGTAAGGGAATTACCTGAGACTTAGATACTGGACCAATAAAATTTAGTACAGAATTATTATACCATCATAGTACCATCACATACACGTACTGTATCATGAATATATTATTGTGTACATATGTATGTGCATCAATCAGCATTTATATGTACTGTATATATGTATAATAATTATATACATATGTTTTTCTATATTTTTTACAAATGCAGATTGATGACAATATCACCCCGAAGCAAGTGATCCAGGCACACTATAACTTGATAAATGAGAAGGTGTCTTCAGAAACATTTGAGGAAGCTATCCAATCGATTGTTTTAAGCAATGCCCGGGTGGATCTGGAGCACATGTCAAACGAAGAGTATCATTTTGACAATGAGTCCTTTCTGAAGGGAAAAAATCTCATTACTGCTGGGCTAGCCTGTGTGAAAGCCAACATTAGGCAGCAGAACTTCTATACAGCAAGAAAGATTCTGGGGCAAATTTTCCATACTCTGCAGGTGAGTAAAACTTTTCATCTTTGGGTTGAGTCTCTCTTCTTCTGCACCGCTCTTCTATGTGCCTACTAGGTATGTATTGTTGATAAAACAAATACAGAAAGAGTACTGGAAAGAGATGAAAGACTGAAGCTAAAAACATAATCTGAAAAGCTTGTGATCTTTTTGACAGGTGAGGGAAATGGATGGAGAAATGCATGTCTTTGCCAAATGCCTATACTGATGCATTTTCTTTCTGATGCACAAGAGATATGCAACAAATAAGTCTATTGGAATTAATTAAATGGTATTTCAAAATGTATAAAAAATCACACAGAGAGAGAAGAGAGAGAACTGTATAAAGATGGGATTCCACAGAAAACCAGAAAACAAGAAAGATAAAAGAAACACATAGACATAAGTATATAAAGCAAAGATTCTGCTCGGGTGTTTGTCAGGTTGCTATTAATAAATCATCTCCAGTAGAATAAACAATAGTTGCTCCGTGAGTATTGACATGTTTCTTTGTTATAATTTTCTTCCCAACACGTGTGCTTGTATTTCCTAGGATTTCTACACCCACAGTAATTGGATTGAGCTGGGATACAAGACTCCTTTTTCAAACTTGATCCAACCAAGTATCTTGATAAAAAATGTTGCAGGTAAGCTACTGCTGGTTCTTTCACTAGTCTTCACTTCTGCTCCTGCAGCACAATGCAGAACCTCCCAGTTTCCAGAAAAGAATCTTGACAAGATATGTAAATCAGTTGGTTGCTTTAAATACAGGCTAATAAAGGCAGGAGGTCCTGTTCATTGCTTTGACTATGCCTTTGTGCCCATTGCGCTTTAAAGCATTGATTTGTTGGCTCTGATCCTGTTTGCTTTATTTTTCAACTATTGTAGATCGTTGGATTGCATTTTTCTGTTTACTTGTTTGCCATGCCAGCTAGCCTGCTTGCCTCACCTGCTCTTGGTTCTCTTCACGAGCCTAGGAGGCAGCTTTCATTCAGATATAATGACTGTAGGAATGTAGGAAGTTTAAGAAACTATCTTGTCCATCGCCTTGCGTCCCCCCTCTTGGGGACGTTTTTTATGATTAAGTGTTTGAATAGAACAATTAACTTTTTAAGAGCCTGGATAATATACATACAGTGTATTCAAACATTAATATTATCACATAATGAAAACAAACAAAATTTCTTAATTTTAAGAAGATAGTCCAGTTTCACCGTGAACATCTTTTTCCAACTCAGATATCTCAAAACATATTATAAAGTACTTGCCTGTCCATCAGATAGAATTGTTTATTGCTATTTGATTGCTTTTTCAAAGTTCAAAGATTGAGCAATGCAACTGTGGTAAGGTTTCATGTAAAAATTATTTAGAATAAATCCTTAATCTGTTTTGTACTTGTATACAATTTATTGTGATAAAGAAACAATAGCAAGGAGCAGTAGCAGGCTTTCAGATTCTTTGTAATTCAAATAAATGCTACTTTCAGATCTTTCCTGTAAAGAGCACTTGATTGCAAATTTGCTTCATCAGGTTGGCTCCTAATCTCACTTTTCCTGTTTGGTTAGTGTTTGATTTATTTTTTTAAACCTTTTCTGTCTGACACTTGGACTTGATAATACTGTCAAATCCTTTCAGTTTTGTTTTATGATGCTTGGAGAGATGTTGATGCAAATTACAATTTGTTCTCTGCAAAGGATTATGTGTACAGAGTGTAGTATGCACCTCCTGTTAAAATATGCTGAATATACAGATGCAGCCATTCAAAATGAGCGGTAAAAACCCGCGGTACAGTAACCAACCCGCAGGGCACCGCGGTAAGTGATTGGCTGGCCAAAATGACCGACAGGGGCACTCGTGGTGCATTGGTTGGTAGTGAAAAGATTTAATCATTTAATGTCTTTACTGTGCACATTTCAATCTGCTTAGTTTTGAATATTTATATGGATTTTACCACTAAAGGGAAATTTTAGTAGCTGAGCATAAAAAGAAGAGGAGCATAACGCATCTGAAGGTCATAAACGATATTAATTTTGGAACATAAACATACAGTATATAGCTGGTCTTGGTACTTTAAAGAAAAAAATATACACCAGTATTCCATTTCTCCCTAAACATTTTAAGCTTCGAAGTCTTTAACTAACGTGATACCGGAGTCAAAAAGCATACTTTTAGAATTTGATTAAAAGGGAATATAATATGGAATCGCGTATCTAAAGCATTTAATAACTGTATGATTAGATTCGTGTGCTGCGACAGGGCTGTGTAAGACTGTTTCGCCTGCCTGTTTGTGCAAGCTGTCTTGTAGCCTACTGGTCTAGGTGTGTGACTAACAACGCACAGGTCGTGTGTTTGAATCCAGCTGGTGCTGGACTTTTCTTTTAACAAACATTTCTTCGAAAAAATAGAATAGCGATATTATGGACAATCAATTGACTTTTATATTTCAAAATATCGCAACATGATCGATTCTAAGTCATTTTTGATAACAATGAATAGTCACCTTCTTCCCTTCTGACAGCGGTTTCTGCTTCTATTGTGTGTGTGTGTGTGCAACAGAGTAAATTTTTATAGAGAAATGGAGGCTGGATAGTATGCGTTACAATATAAACATTTATATTGATTTAAATCGTGTTCTGATTTAAATCGCAAATGCGTGTTTAATTATATGTGTTTTTTAATCATAATCAGGCTAATACATTTCTACATTTTCTGTATGAACCAGCTTAGAGGTTCATACAGAAAGACAGCTTGTGTTTAAATTGAGTGTAAGGTAATTTATGCTTCTAAAGTCATGGTCAGCATTTATTATTGTACTGTGCTGTAAACTTTTTCTGTGCCTAGTCACATTATTTTATAGCGTTTTTATTGTGTTATTAAATCCGGTGGCGCTGTGTGTTAGTTTCCTGACTCCCATTATTTAAACTGCGACACTGATCATTCATCTCTAAATAAACTTTATTTTATATAGCGTTTTAGGCGAATAGGTAATTAGATTGCTCATAAACCTAATCGCTTTTTCTACATAAACACAGCGTGATTGCTCTCTGAAAATGCTTTTCCTTTATTTTTAAAGTAGGCTCAGATTTCAACTATAGATCGTATTATTATAAACTTTCTTGGAAAAATGTATTTTATGTAAACCATGTTTGCTATTAATTCATTTAGGGCTAAAATACGTTCATTGTCCTCCAATCAAGTCGAGTTCACATTGGAAGCCTGCCACACCTGGACTGTTAAACCAACGCATTAGCACGTCGCCAGTATTGGCTTTAGTATTCCCCCACTCTCCCCTCAATTCAATTCAATTCAAGGTGTTTTATTTGCATGACAGATGGGTACAAGCAGTGTTGGGTATGTACAGTGCCTTGCGAAAGTATTCGGCCCCCTTGAACTTTTCAACCTTTTGCCAGATTTCAGGCTTCAAACATAAAGATATACATTTTTAATTTTATGTGAAGAATCACCAACAAGTGGGACACAATTGTGAAGTGGAATGAAATCTATTGGATTTTTGAAACTTTTTTAACTAATAAAAAAATGAAAAGTGGGGCGTGCAAAATTATTCGGCCCCCTTGCGTTAATACTTTGTAGAGCCACCTTTCGCTGCGATTACATCTGCAAGTCGCTTGGGGTATGTCTCTATCAGTTTTGCACATCGAGAGACTGAAATTCTTGCCCATTCTTCCTTGCAAAACAGCTCGAGCTCAGTGAGGTTGGATGGAGAGCGTTTGTGAACAGCAGTTTTCAGCTCTTTCCACAGATTCTCGATTGGATTCAGGTCTGGACTTTGACTTGGCCATTCAAACCCCTGGATACGTTTATTTGTGAACCATTCCTTTGTAGATTTTGCTGTATGTTTGGGATCATTGTCTTGTTGGAAGATAAATCTCCATCCCAGTTTCAGGTCTTTTGCAGACTCCAACAGGTTTTCATCCAGAATGGTCCTGTATTTGGCTGCATCCATCTTCCCCTCAATTTTAACCATCTTCCCTGTCCCTGCTGAAGAAAAGCAGGCCCAAACCATGATGCTGCCACCACCATGTTTGACAGTGGGGATGGTGTGTTGAGGGTGATGAGCTGTGTTGCTTTTACGCCAAACATATCGTTTTGCATTGTGGCCAAAAAGTTCGATTTTGGTTTCATCTGACCAGAGCACCTTCTTCCACATGTTTGGGGTGTCTCCCAGGTGGCTTGTGGCAAACTTTAGACGAGACTTTTTATGGATATCTTTGAGAAATGGCTTTCTTCTTGCCACTCTTCCATAAAGGCCAGATTTGTGCAGTGCAAGACTGATTGTTGTCCTATGGACAGACTCTCCCACCTCAGCTGTAGTTCTCTGCAGTTCATCCAGAGTGATCATGGGCCTCTTGGCTGCGTCTCTGATCAGTCTTCTCCTTGTCTGAGCTGAAAGTTTAGAGGGACGGCCAGGTCTTGGTAGATTTGCAGTGGTCTGATACTCCTTCCATTTCAAGATGATCGCTTGCACAGTGCTCCTTGGGATGTTTGAAGCTTGGGAAATCTTTTTGTATCCAAATCCGGCTTTAAACTTCTCCACAACAGTATTACGGACCTGCCTGGTGTGTTCCTTGGTCTTCATGATGCTCTCTGCGCTTTCAACAGAACCTTGAGACTATCACAGAGCAGGTGCATTTATACAGAGACTTGATTACACACAGGTGGATTCTATTTATCACCATCAGTCATTTAGGACAACATTGGATCATTCAGAGATCCTCGCTGAACTTCTGGAGTGAGTTTGCTGCACTGAAAGTAAAGGGGCCGAATAATTTTGCACGCCCCACTTTTCATTTTTTTATTAGTTAAAAAAGTTTCAAAAATCCAATAGATTTCGTTCCACTTCACAATTGTGTCCCACTTGTTGGTGATTCTTCACATAAAATTAAAAATTTATATCTTTATGTTTGAAGCCTGAAATGTGGCAAAAGGTTGAAAAGTTCAAGGGGGCCGAATACTTTCGCAAGGCACTGTATATTGTAACGCTTACAGAAGACAGGCACTGTGTAAGAGCCGGCGCACCAGAGCAGCACACCGAGGGAGCGTCTGCATTTCTAACTTAGTTTTTAAAATTAGTTAAGCAATATGAAGCATCTCCTTTTACTTAGTGCCTGAGCATAAAAAGAATAGGAGCATACTGCAACGCGTGTGAAGTCCATAAACGATATTAATTTTGGAACTTAAACATACAGTATATGGCTGGTCTCGGTACTTTAAAGAAAACATACACACCAGTATTCCATTTCTCCCTAAACATTTTAAGCATCGAAGTCTTTAACTAACGCGATACCGGAGTCAACAACCATACTTTTAGAATTTGATTAAAAGAGAATATAATATGGAATCGCGTATCTCAAGAAATTAATAACGATATCATTATATTCATGTTGCAAAAGAACTGCAACGGACATAAAAACTCCCTTGCTTTTAACAGAGCGTTCCATAATTTCTACTAAACTACGAAAATGCCAGGTGAAAGGATTTGTAAACATATTTTGTTAAAGCAAGTCAGTTTTTTCCGCAACACATAAAAGACATTTTTCCAAGAAAGTTTAGCCTTTGTCACTTATGAAACCACTAAATAAAGACATAAATATAGAAATCTTAAGATTTGTTTTATTTAATGTTGGTAGCAGGATGAACTGTCAGACTGTATATTTTGTTGCAGAGTTGCTGCAAGATGTTAACAGTGAAAAAGGTATTTAGAAATGAGTTATTTCAAGAAGAACATTTTCAGAATAATTGCAAATCTAGCAGGATAGAGAAAGCACAGAAAACTGGCAGTTAGATTGATCAGATTAGTATGAAAAGTCATTTAGCAAAGGGAATGAGAAGAGTGACAAACTAGTATACTTTAGATCTTTTTTTCTGAACCAGGGAAAATCTGATCATGTTTCACTATAACAATAATAAAAAACTTTATTTGATATATCACCATTAAAGGTGGCATCTCAAAGCAATACAGTAGATGTAAAAACAGATAAAAGGACCACAGATTACAAAGTAAATGCATATAAGAAAGACAAGCAGTTAGAGGTGCTACCAATATTAGAAAATGAAGCAGATACAGACACTAAGTCTTCTGAAAAGAAAGGTTCTGAGGTTAGATTTAAACTGGCCCTGGTGTGTGTGTGTTTGTGTCTGTCTGTCCTGTGATGGACTGGCGCTATGTCCAGGGTGTATTCTGTCTTGTGTCCGTCGCTTACTGGGATAGGCTCCAAATCCTCTGTACTGGATAAAGAGATTAGAAATGGATGGAAGTAAAGGCACTGTGTGGATGGAACTATACACAGTGTTAGAAACCCACTATGAAATGGCAGCATCTCACTGAGAATAAAACATTTTATAGTGCTGGCTTAAGGAAACAGCCTTTCCACCTCTCTTGCACATCAGTATCCATACCTAGTTATTTAAACAAATTGCCTCTAATTATAAACATCTTAATATGCTGGCTCTGTGGATCCGCATCAGCTATGTTTGCCCATTCCTTCAATTCATGTGCATCCAACACACAGTTCAACGCTAGCAACTACACAAAATCTAAAATATGAGCTTTACTTGCCACTTACAATACCAACAGTACCAGCTAACTTTAGTAGTGACATTTTCATGGATCTTTTTAACAATAAAATTTACAACATCAGACTTCAGACACAATTAAACAGGCCTCAAAAAAGTCTGGTACAAACATTTTTATGGAATAAACCGTAACTTTAATGGTATAAACCTTAAATGGATTCATATTCTCAATAAGATTTGGTGCTCAGTAACATGACTTAGAAAATGACAGAAGACATACGTATCATTCTTATCCTTCTATTTTTCATAATTGTAAACTCCTTAAGGCAGTTACCTTTTCTCTGTTCTGACCTGGAGTTACAGAGAAATTTAAATTCTAATAAGAGATTTGTAATGAGGAAAGTCATACCAATCACTCATACAGTACCAGGATTTGCAATTACAATACAAATACTTTCTTTCTGTATGTGTTTATTTTGCACTTTGAGTCTATGGCATTCCTTTGGGGGTCTATACTCCAAGGCATGACTTTTTTATGTATTAACATCATTATTTACTGCTATTAATTACTGTACGATTTATAGTTGAAATCTGCGCCTAGATATAAAGTTAGATATAAAGTTAAAATCTCAACAAAGCAATGTAGGAAATACAGAGAAAATAAATCCTTTCTGACATCTAAAATCAGTTTCAATCAAGGTCTCTAAAACGAACAAGAAATAGAGGATTTTCGGAGGGCAATAACGCTGTGTTTATATAGAATAAGTGATTTATGAGCAATCTAATTTCTTGTTCGTTTAAAACAGTGAAATGTCAGCTGCAAAAGATCGCACCAGAAACAGCACTCTCTCTGCCTTTCATAGACGTTCAGGAAAGGCTGAATGAAGTCTTGTCAAGTACAATAATTCGGAGATCAATAATAACAGTTGTAGGACAGTATATAAGGAGGATAAGGATTTTGAAGTTGACTCAAAATCTGATAGGTAACCAGTGCAAGGACTTGAAAACAGGTGTAATGCATCCCTGATAGGATTCTTGCTGTCATATTCTGAACATATTGAAGATTGCTCAGTGTGGATTTCCCCAGTGAACAGGATGTGCACTTATTAATTCTAGAAAAAAAGCCTTTCTTGATTTCTCTAGTTCTTAGTTTCTCTAGTTCCCTTTAAAATAAACTATTATTCCACAATGCAGAGTATTACATGGCCAGTATTTACACATTATATTTGTGATTTAAAGAAATTAACACAAGCAGCTTTTGGAGATTTAAGTGTTGGCTGAGTTATTGCAGGATAAAAGACTAGAGATGTTGGCAAGAAGAGGATAATTTGCGGAAAGCTGAGGAATACACTTATAACAAGAACACTTCCTAATGGGGTTAGGCATACTTTTGATGAAGATGATGAAGTTAACAGACTATATGTTTACATAGATACTGAAATAAGGATTGTATTTTAGATTATGTGTAGTTGTTGGCATTGAACTACAGTGCCTTGCGAAAGTATTCGGCCCCCTTGAACTTTTCAACCTTTTGCCACATTTCAGGCTTCAAACATAAAGATAGAAATTTTTTATTTTATGTGAAGAATCACCAACAATTGGGACACAATTGTGAAGTGGAACGAAATCTATTGGATTTTTGAAACTTTTTTAACTAATAAAAAAATGAAAAGTGGGGCGTGCAAAATTATTCGGCCCCTTTACTTTCAGTGCAGCAAACTCACTCCAGAAGTTCAGCGAGGATCTCTGAATGATCCAATGTTGTCCTAAATGACTGATGGTGATAAATAGAATCCACCTGTGTATAATCAAGTCTCTGTATAAATGCACCTGCTCTGTGATAGTCTCAAGGTTCTGTTGAAAGCTCAGAGAGCATCATGAAGACCAAGGAACACACCAGGCAGGTCCGTAATACTGTTGTGGAGAAGTTTAAAGCCGGATTTGGATACAAAAAGATTTCCCAAGCTTCAAACATCCCAAGGAGCACTGTGCAAGCGATCATCTTGAAATGGAAGGAGTATCAGACCACTGCAAATCTACCAAGACCTGGCCGTCCCTCTAAACTTTCAGCTCAGACAAGGAGAAGACTGATCAGAGATGCAGCCAAGAGGCCCATGATCACTCTGGATGAACTGCAGAGAACTACAGCTGAGGTGGGAGAGTCTGTCCATAGGACAACAATCAGTCTTACACTGCACAAATCTGGCCTTTATGGAAGAGTGGCAAGAAGAAAGCCATTTCTCAAAGATATCCATAAAAAGTCTCGTCTAAAGTTTGCCACAAGCCACCTGGGAGACACCCCAAACATGTGGAAGAAGGTGCTCTGATCAGATGAAACCAAAATCGAACTTTTTGGCCACAATGCAAAATGATATGTTTGGCGTAAAAGCAACACAGCTCATCACCCTCAACACACCATCCCCACTGTCAAACATGGTGGTGGCAGCATCATGGTTTGGGCCTGCTTTTCTTCAGCAGGGACAGGGAAGATGGTTAAAATTGAGGGGAAGATGGATGCAGCCAAATACAGGACCATTCTGGATGAAAACCTGTTGGAGTCTGCAAAAGACCTGAAACTGGGACGGAGATTTATCTTCCAACAAGACAATGATCCCAAACATACAGCAAAATCTACAAAGGAATGGTTCACAAATAAACGTATCCAGGTGTTTGAATGGCCAAGTCAAAGTCCAGACCTGAATCCAATCGAGAATCTGTGGAAAGAGCTGAAAACTGCTGTTCACAAAAGCTCTCCATCCAACCTCACTGAGCTCGAGCTGTTTTGCAAGGAAGAATGGGCAAGAATTTCAGTCTCTCGATGTGCAAAACTGATAGAGACATACCCCAAGCGACTTGCAGCTGTAATCGCAACAAAAGGTGGCTCTACAAAGTATTAACGCAAGGGGGCCGAATAATTTTGCACGCCCCACTTTTCATTTTTTTATTAGTTAAAAAAGTTTCAAAAATCCAATAGATTTCGTTCCACTTCACAATTGTGTCACACTTGTTGGTGATTCTTCACATAAAATAAAAAAAATTATATCTTTATGTTTGAAGCCTGAAATGTGGCAAAAGGTTGAAAAGTTCAAGGGGGCCGAATACTTTCGCAAGGCACTGTATGTGTTGGATGCACATGAATTGAAGGAATGGGCAAACATAGCTGATGCGGATCCACAGAGCCAGCATATTAAGATGTTTATAATTAGAGGTAATTTGTTTAAATAACTAGGTATGGATACTGATGTGCAAGAGAGGTGGAAAGGCTGTTTCCTTAAGCCAGCACTATAAAATGTTTTATTCTCAGTGAGATGCTGCCATTTCATAGTGGGTTTCTAACACTGTGTATAGTTACATCCACATAGTGCCTTTACTTCCATTTCTAATCTCTTTATCCAGTACAGAGGATTTGGAGCCTATCCCAGTAAGCAACGGACACAAGGCAGAATACACCCTGGACATAGCGCCAGTCCATCACAGGACAGACAGACACAAACACACACACACCAGGGCCAGTTTTCCCATAAACCAATTAACTTACCAGTATGTTTTGGAGTGCAAGAGGGAGTCATATCACACATATGGAGAAAAACCATGTAACCCAGAGAGAACATGTAAACCCCCCACACACAGGATGGCAGGAATTGAACCTAGGACCCCAGTGCTGCAAGATAGCAATGCTAACCACTTTGCCACCATTACAAATGGATGGATATCATAGTTATCTTTCTAGTTCACAGGTTTGCATGCATAATTTAATTTTGAAAGCCACTGAGACATCAGGTACTACTGTTGTATTTATGAAAAAGAAACAAAACAAAAAACATACTAACAACTGTGCCATCCTACTCCTTAGTTAATACATTTTATTATTCATAAACAGTTAACATTGTTAGCAAAATATTTTGAATTATATTTAACCCTATTTTTTCTTTAGTTTTGTATTTAACTTATTATATGATAGTCACACTTAATGCATATTTGAACAATGAAAATATATTTTTACAAGATTTTACATTAAGCACTTAAAATTAATATGGTTAATAATAGTAAACTGTAACATGCTGTAACAAGATCGGTTAAACTGCGAAGAAAATGCTTTCAGAGAAAATGTTTCAGGTGTGAAGAACATAGATCTCCAATGCAATTTCAACCAAACCTGTTCCCACACACCCTGCCCCCACTACCATTAGAATATACACAAAGCACTCAAATCTTTTGAGCTAATGATCAGGTGACCCGAGAGAGAGAGAGAGAAACACCAAGGGGTGCGGAACTATTTACATGGAAAACGGGCGATCTCCCCAGACTGTCCGCCCGTTTCACTGTTACCTGGATACCTCTTTATTTAGAACTCACTAACACTGATTTTTAGTTTAGAAGGATTCAAGTAGGGTTTTAGATGAAAGGCAGCGACCTTAATCAAGCCCAAATCATAACTGAACCCATTCAGAGCCTACATTACATTTTAGCGTTTCATTCTGAGCAGAAGACCCTCACACCTGAAGAAGGGGGAGGTGTTTTTCGCTGGAAATCTCGCCTGCTTCTACTTTACAACCGGAGTGCTGGCTGTGACGAATTAAACCGGTTTTACAGGTTTCAATCACAGACCATGTGACATGGGAGTCAGGAAACTAACACACAGCGCCACCGGATTCGATAACGCTATAAAAACGCTATAAAATAAAATAACTTGGCACAGAACACGTTTACAGCACAGTACAATAATAAATGCTGACCATGACTTTAGAAGCATAAATTGCCTTACACTCAATTTAAACACAAGCTGTCTTTAGCCCTCAACGCTGGTTCATACAGAAATGTAGAGATCCAGGCTCAGAACACACAGCTTCATTAGCGAATACATATGCAGGACAACTAGAGAAGACGTTTTACAGAGGATGGATTTTTAGAAACATCCCATCGGTGACATCACTGAAGTCAACTCCTAGGTACTGTAACTGTCGTGTGGATAGTTTCACAAGAATCAGACAAAGGTTTAAGCATCGCTTGTTCTAGATAAAACTGCAAAAAAAAAACAACAACCAATAATGTACTTCTTTGCGGCTCTGTTTGCCCAAATCATATATTCACAACGTGAAATCTAGAAAATAATATTACGTAACCAAAATCCGCAATATGGAAACAGAACCTGTGTAATTGTTGATAGATGATGTACTCGTAACATTTTTTCAAGACGAACTACAACATTTAAAAAATGACTTGTATGTACTTGATATCTCTAATCAATCCACGGGTCCCAGCACAAAACGAAACTAAAACACATACCGTTTCGCGCTTCTTATTAGTTGCTCAAAAGTAATTTGACTGTATGAAATGCATAATATAAACCTAGAAACATATACGTGAGCAGTACTTAAGCACTGTAGTATCGGTGTTAAGACATACCTCTCAAATACTGTAAATCAAGTTAAAAATATCTCAAGACCGATTCTGGTCAGAATGAAACCATGTTTCGTGTGTTTTCTTTAAAGTACCGAGACCAGCCATATACTGTATGTTTATGTTCCAAAATTAATATCGTTTATGGCCTTCACACGCGTTGCAGTATGCTCCTATTCTTTTTATGCTCAGCTACTAAGATTTCCCTTCAGTGGTAAAATTAGATATGAATATTCAATACTTAAACGGGCACAGTTAAGACATTAAATATACATATACATACTGTATACAGTACAGTTTGCATATGGTAATATGTTTATGTTCCTAAATCAATCTCTTTTATGAGCCTGTGAAAGGCATGGTGAATCACTGTACTTTGCATGATTGGAAACAAATGCGTGATTGCGAAATGCTGTGGTGTTACTTTTACAAAGACAGTCAATGAAAAAAAGAATGTTGACCAGGGCAATACTTTGAGTTTACACTTACAGCTTGTCCAGGGTCATTCATTATTAATACTATTAGTAATATCTTCGTTAAAGACTTTGATGGCGACAGCTCAAAACATGAGATGTTGAGCTTTATTAGCTCCACCTTGCGGAAATTCTGGATACTATTATTTTGCTTGCTGTATTATAGGAGAATTTACGGTATCTCGCGGTATTCACCGGTAACTCACGGTAGACTGAGTACAGCGTACCGCAAAATAATGCGGTATTGCCCGCGCATTTTGAATGGCTGCATCTGTAATCAGTTCTATGAGCCACACTTCATTAGCCAGACATTGATTTCTTCATGTCTGTTATCCATCCATCCTTTTTCCTGTTCAGAGTTGTGTGGCAGCTGGAGCCTATCACTGCAAACAATGGGCCTAAGGCAGGGTGCAGCCTAGGATAGGACACCAGTCCATCACAGGTCAGACACACACACACTGACACCTAGGGCAGATTTCCCCAGAAATCAATAAACAGGATCACCCAGAGGAAACCGACACGGACACGGTAACAAACAAGCTCCTTGCAGATAGCACTCCAGGTCTGGAATCAGGGGCCCTAGCACTGTGAGGCAGCAGTGAGAACCACTATGTCTCTATTCCTCCCTCATGCTTGTCATGTTATATTTTACTCTCAGGAGTCATAGAAAACTTAATATAGTAGTATCACCACCTGAACTTTAAATGTGCTTACAAATATGTAACATTTTAAGATTTCCTGCACGACAACCAGTCATCATATATTGTCTAAAGAATTCACTATGTAATGTAAGCATTATGTTTAAATTACAATTTAGATTGTAGTACTGTAGGTTAGGTTTTCACGTTTCCTCAAAAGCTTTTCACTATGTTTCCCCAAAGGAAACAGATAATAGGAGTCTTTTCTTTTTTTTTTTGAGAATTATTGAAATGTACAGTAGGCATTAAGAAAAAAAAGATTTTGAGAAATATCCCCAGGAAATAAGACACAGTGCTGTGAAAAAGTATTTGCCCCCTGCCTGATTTCCTGTATTTTTACATATTTGTCACACTGGATGTTTTCAGATATTTAGACAAAGGGAAGCTGAATGAACAAATAACACTTTTTATTATAATTTTGTTTATTTAATAAACAAAGGTATCCAACACCATATCCCATGTGTGAGAAAGTAATTGCCCCCTTAATAATTGGTTATGCCACCTTTAGCTGCAATGACTGCAACCAAATGTTTCCTATAATTCAATATCAGTCTTTCACATCACTGTGGAGGAATTTTAGCCCACTCTTCATTGCAGAACTGTTTTAATTTAATCAACATTGGTAGGTTTTCAAGCATGAACTACTCGTTCAGTTCCTGCCACAGCATCTCTATTGGGCTTAGGTTGGGACTTTGACTAGGCCACTCCAAAACTTTTTTGCTTCTTTTCAGTCATTATGATGCGGACTTGCTTTTGTTTTTTGGATCATTGTCTTATTGCATGACCCAAATACGCTTCAGCTTCAGCTCACGGACGAATGACTGGACATTCGCCATAAGACTTTTCTGATACAGAGCAGAATTCAGGGTTCTTTCAATTATGGCAAGTCGTCCCGGTCCTGAGGCAGCAAAACATCCCCACACCATCACACTACCACCACCATATTTGACTGTTGGTATGATGTTCTTTATGTGGAATGCTGTTTTAGCCTTACGCCGGACATAATGAGACACATGTCATCCAAAAGGTTTCACTTTTGACTCATCTGTCTATAGAACAAGATGAGCCAAAAGGCTTGGGGATCATCCAGGTGTTTCTTGGCAAATGAGAAATTAGCATTTGTGTTCTTCTTGAGTCATGAACAATGATCTTAGCTGAGGCAAGAGAGTTCTTTGGATGTTTTTTAGGATCCTTTGTGACTTCCTGGATGATTTTATGCTGCTACTTGGGAGAAATTCACTACTGTTCCAAGTGTTCTCCATTTGGAGTTTATGGCTCTCACTGTGGTTCGGCAGAGTTTTAGAGCCTTAGAAATGGCTTTGTTACCCTTTCCAGACTGGTAGATATCAAAAGCTTTTTTCTGATCTCTTCAGGAATTTCCTTTGATCATGGGATAATGTGCTTGTTGAATCTTTGTGCTTTCAACTTGACTCTGTTGGTAAGGGTCCAAACACAGTAACTGGGTTTTATATTGAGCAGGGCTGGCTGTAATCAAGCCTGGCTGTGTTCAATCTGCTGACTAATTATTCCGTTTGGGTTGATTTAACTAGGGGGAAATTAATTTTTTGCACAGTGCCAGTAGGTGTTGGATAACTTTGTTAAATAAGTGAAATAAGCAAAAAAAAGTGTTATTTGTTCAGGTTCCCTTTATCTAATATTAGATTTTTGGCGAACACCTGAAAACATTTAGTGTAAAAAATTTGCAATAATAGAGGAAATCAGGAAGGGGGCAAATATTTTTTTTATGGCACTGTATTATACAGTAGGTCTTTGAATCAAAGCTTGAAGACATAGAAAAAGATTATTTAGTAGACTGTAAGATGTATATTATACACTTTTGTTTTACTATACATTTTAGAGCTTATTGTTACGGACAGAATCTGCAGTCCGTGTCAAGTTTTGTAGTAGACCCTATGCAATGCGGTAAGAGCTGGAGGAAACAGGAGGTGTGGTATAGGGAAACACACAGGGGTTTAATAGTGACAAAATAACAGTGACAGTCCGTAAGACAAAGAGTGGGGTCCAAATCCGAGCAGGTCCGAAGGAGGGTCAGAGCACAGTCCTAGAGTCCATTAGCAAAAGATTAATCCTGAGACGTGACAAGGTTAAAATTCCTGGGAACGGGGAAAACACGAACAGAAAACCAACATGGAGATCCTGGGATAATGGGGGGAAGTCCTTCAGACCCTGGGCTCAGAACACGGGAGATGTTGGGGATGAGGTCTATGCCCTCAGGAGATGGGCGTACAGATGCAGTCATTCAAAATGAGTGGGTTATACCATGGTAAAACGTGGTGGGCGTTTCGCGGTATAACACGGTTTACCGTATAATACCGTATAATACTGCATAATACCGCAAGTAAGATATAGTATCTGGAATTACCGCCAGGTGGAGCTCAACCTCTCATGTACAGTGTTTGAGCTGTCGCCATCAAAGTCTTTACCGAAGATATTACTAATAGTATTAATAACGAATGACCTTGGACAAGCTGTAAACTCAAAGTATTACCCTGGTCCACATTCTTTGTAACCGTCTTTGTAAACGAAAATACTTTATTTTTTCATTGACAAAAAGTAACACTACAGCATTTCGTTGATCCAATCACGCATATGTTTCCAATCATACAAAGTAATTCTTGAGAATCTCCAATTCACTATGCCTTTCACATGCTCATAAAAGATATTAATATAAGAACATAAACAATTGTATGTAAACTGTACTGTATATGGCTGGTCTTGGTATTTTAAAACAAAAATACACATCAGTATTTAATTTCTCCCTAAACATTTTAAGCATCAAACTCTCACATGTGGTTATTTCGGAAACGTTTTTACGTGCTCCTTGCTCCTTCTGACCATGTTACTGTACGTTTATACAGCATACAGTACTTTGTGAGAAAAGTGACAGTTTTAAGCTTTTCTGCGAATACGCTCGATATCGAAGTAAACAGAAGCATACTTTTAATACTTTTAATTAATAATGAATATAATATGGAATCATGTATCGAAAGAAATTTGTCACATGACAGCCATGGTAGCGTGACAGCTTAAGTGACTGACTTGTGACTGACTTGTAACCCTGCGGTCGAGTGTTCAAACCCAGCTGTTGCCCTCAGTTTTCTTTTAACAAATAAACATTTCTTTGAAAAACTAAAATAGCAAATAGTATTATATTGACATTTTTTATATTTCTAAATATCACAACATGTTCGTACTGTATGTACACAGCGGAACTGCAGGTTGTACTGTAGGGCGCAAATCCTCGTGAGCCCGAAAATCCTACATTAATATGCATTTGCTTGGCGCTGGTACCGGTTTCACAGGTATTTTCAAAGTAGAATAAGGGCAGTCCACCTCCCCCACTCACATGTTTTCCTAGAAAAACAGATTCACAACGTGAAGCTGTGTCAGTCTTCTGTGTAAATAAAATCGGTTTGAACACCATAGGTGCTGGTTTTAAGATGCTGCTGAGTAAAGAATAGGAATTTTCCTGCACTCAGCAGTATTGTGTATATAGTTGACCCTTACCTGAATGAAAACAGGACATAAAGAAAGGGTTTCAGAAATCAAACAAAGCTTTATTCCTTTGTTTTGTGGTCTGGGTAATTGGAGGCTATGCTGTTATGCTTCCTATGGTGATATACGGATTGTCGCACAAAGCCGTATTGAGCAGTATTTCTCGCGTTGTAACGTGTACACAGCGGTTCCCCCGGGTTCCAGTTAGTGTGTAATTATGCATCGATGAAAAACCGGAGGTTTAAAAAAAGAGAATTAGCTCACTGATAGTTTTATGTGGAGTTTACATTTTCACAATTGTCGTGGTCTTTAAAATGCATTTGAAGGCTTTCTGTGTTTCCCTTCCAAAGATATGAACAGAAGTGTCAAGAAAATGGCTTAAAAACGACATAGTGAAGGCTGCGAAAACAGCCACATGTGCTTTGTACACACACCAAGTGTTTTCATAACTCTAGGAGGTATCGTAAAAAAGCTACAGTCGTGCCAATTGTAATCATTTTATTTTTAAATACATTTTAGAAAACTGTCATCTATACAAAAAAGTTGTATTTAATGCCACTTGATATTAATATATTTACAGAGATAAGCTCTCTATTAAAGCACAGATCAAAGATCAAGCACAGATCAAACAGCAAAATCTGACACACTGGGACTGATCTGTGATCTGTGATGTGGTTGAGTGTGAATTGTGGTGCTCTAGCAGGCACAGCCAGCTGGCTGTGCCAAAAAATAAATAACAACTGGTTTAATAACTCTTAAGTATACTGTAGTTTATGTTAACACAAGTTTATCAGTGAAAATCATAACATCTAATAATAATATCCCAAGAGGTTTCCGAAAGACCTACATTCCCATCTGGGACGAAGAATGTACAAACTTAGCCTCTGAACTTGAGTCAGCAACCACAACAGAAAGATTGCAATCCAACGGCTTGGCTCTAATAGAATACCTGGACAACAAAAGGGAACAAGAGTGGAACAACACGTCTCTGAAATGGACATGAAGCACTCCAGTAGAAGAGCCTGGTAAACCATCAACCGACTGACCGGCCAAAGCCATAAACCACAAACCGAAAACCAGGTCAAAGCCAAAGACATCGCAAAGGTGCTTATTGACAGCGGCAAACCAATCCACATAGACAAGCAGTTTGCCAGGAAAGTTAAACAAGAGATTCATGACAGCTGGCGAGCCAGCTCAGCAGATGATTACAGTCACAGCAGCTTCACCTATTCTGAACTGATTGCAGCGATTTCCACCCTCAAGGCAGGGAAAGCTCCAGGACTTGACCACCTGCATCCTGAACAGCTTACCCACCTCTCTGCACCTGCCTTAGAATGGCTACTAGCATTTTTCAACAATTGCCTATTACTAAACAAAATGCCTAAGATCTGGAGAACAGCAAAAGTCATCGCTATTCTTAAACCAAACAAACCACCTAAGGACCCAAAAAGCTACCCGCCAATCAGCCTCCTCTGCATCACCTTCAAGCTTATGGAAAGGCTAATATACAACAGAATAAGCTCTATCATAGACCCGCAGCTCCCAAATGAACAAGCAGGTTTCAGGACAAATAGATCAACAACCGACCAGGTCTGCTGTATGGTTGATGATATCAAACAATGCTTCCAAGAAAAAAAGAAAGCAGGTGCTGTTCTTGTGGACTTAACAGCAGCTTATGACACAGTCTGGCATAAATGAATCATACTCAAACTGCTTCGTACCATCCCAAACATGAAAATGGTCCTCTTTATCCAAGAACTAATCTCTAACAGATCATTTACCTTAAACTGGGCAACGAAACCTCCAGGAAATTTTACCTTAAGAATGGCGTCCCACAAGGCTCGGTGCTGGCGCCAATGCTGTTTAACATCTACACAGCTGACCTGTCATGTACAACTGCCAAAAAGTACATATACGCAGACGACATTGCTATTATGCATTGCTTCACAGACATCAAAGCAATAGAAACTATACTATCGAACTATACTAAGAGGGGGAGGTCTGTTCTCATTGACAGCTGACACCCCTCTATACACTCAAGTGAAAAATTAATAATGCCAATGTAAACGTCGTATTTACAATTTGTTGATAATAAAAATGTTAAGTTCTCTAAAGCTTTCTCAGTCAAGTATGATAATTTACCTAGGGAGCTGTGGAAGCATGTGTATGCAGCAAAAGATCAGCTAAACTGGGAAGATGTGACACTGAAGATATTATTAATAACCTTTTAAATCTGAAGGGAGATCTAAAGGGATCCACATGATAGAGGTTCCTGATACTGGAGCGATTCAGAGGGAAAGACGGTGACTATTCGTTTTGTTATTAAAAAATGACTTTGATTCGAACATATTTAGAAATATAAAAAAGTCAATAAATTGTCCATAATATTGCTATTTTAGTTTTTCAAATAAATGTTTGGTAAAATAAAACTTAAGGCAATAGCTGGATTTGAACAGCCAACCTTTTGCTTATAAGTCAGGAACTTAAACCATCACGCCACTAACACAATCCCGTGAGCAAGAGTGAAACAGCTGTACACATATCAATAGATATGTGTATATACTACTGTGTGTGTTACAGTACATGAATATAATTATATTGTTATTAATTTCTTTAGATATGCGATTCCATATTATATTCCCTATTAATCAACTTCTACTACTCTGATATCGAGCATATTTGCAGAAAAGCTTAAAACTATAACTTTTCTCAAAGTACTGTATGCTGTATAAACAGTACAGTAACATGGTCAGAAGGACCAAGGAGCACATAAAAACGTTTCCAAAATAACCACATGTAAGACTTTGATGCTTAAAATGTTTCGGGAGAAATGGAATACTGGTGTGTATTTTTTCTTTAAAATACCAAGACCAGCAATATACAGTTTACATAATATGTTTATGTTCCTAAATTAACATCGTTTATGACCTTCAGATGCATTATGCTCCTATTCTTTTTATGCTCAGCTACTAAAAATTCTCTTTAGTGGTAAAATTCCATATAAATATTCAATACTAAGCGATTTAAAACGTGCAGAGTAAAGACATTTTATGATTAAATCTTTCCACGACCGACCAATGCACCACGAGTTCCCCTTGTCGGTCATTTTGGCCAGCCAATCACGTACCGCGGTATGATGCGTTATGATGCGCTATGACGTAATGATTTGCTCATGGTACAGGTTTGTACCGCGCTTATCACTTTGAATGACTGCATCTGTAGGGTATCCTGGTGCTAGGCGGGCCTGGTGACATCTGTGCCCAAATGTTGACCCCTGAGCCCTGGAGGAGCTAAGAATAAATAGGGGGAGACACAACAAGGCACACCTGGAACACATATGAATGATCACAGAGAACTATTGACAGGAGTGAAATGGAGTGCTCCCTAGGGGAAGGATGTCAACCGTAACATATATTTGTGCATTAATATTCTTTCTCTACTTAATGTATAATAGATTTACATGTCAGGACTGTGTCGTTATCTCTGAGTTTCTGTGACTGTCATCTGGCTGTTCCACCCATCAACACTACTTACAAAACTTGTCATATTTTCCTTCAGCTAAAGGTGAGCCAACATGCAGTGACTGTGCTAAGGGGACATGTCCAACCAACATCCTCGAGAGTATATTACAAAGAAAGAAGCTCACGTCGGGGTATTATGATCTCAATCCTTGGGCATCAAAGCCAAAAGGTATTGTAAACCAGTTACACCTGTTATAATAAACTAAATTAAACTAATTAAACTACAACTATATATTTAATATTATTTGTTAATTCTAGTGCTTATGAGGACATTTTGTTTCTGTTAGGCTTTCAGTCTTAATATTCCTCAAGTATTTCCTTCATCTTGATAAGGACAGATATTTATTGGCATTCAGTCCTAACAAATTACCGTGTCAACCACTAATTTTACTTATTTCTTGTCCATAAACATCCATCTACTCTTTGTCAAAACATTACATCCAATTTAGGGTTGCAGGGGAGCCAGAGCCTTTTCTGGCAATCAATGAGCACAAGTCAAGATACACCTTGGAGGGGACACCTGTCCATCAAGGGACACACACAGACAAGCACAGACACACACATGGGGCAATGATTTCCAGAAGCCATTTAACTTACTAATACAGTATGTCTTTGGGCTGTGGGAGAAAACTGGGTTGTGTTTATAAAGTTAATGATTGGTATATCTACACTGAGACTGAACACAAACAGCATGTGACAGATTGCTAGGAATGTTACCATGTCCAGTGAAACATTGCAATGAGAAAATTAATTTACAAACATGAAAATTGATTACATTTAGTACAAAACAGTATAAGAGTCATGGAAAGATGTAGTTTATAGGTGAAAGGTAAAAGACAGTTCAGTAGAATGTCTCTGGCCTCTTAATACAATCGTTCAAAATGTGATCATCACTACGACTATATAATAATATCTACATGGACAATTACAGACAGCAATTTAAGGCCCTGGACATTATATCACTGTTGTTAGTAACAATATATTCTTTTCAAACTTCAATAAACAACATTATCTACTCTCTTACCACAAACTTTAACTATACTTATACAGTGGTGCTAGAAAATTTTTGAACCCTTTAGAAATGTGATCAGATCTTCACCTAAGTCATAAAAATAGAGAACCCAATAAAACAAATAACACACAAAAGGATATACTTTATCATTCATTTATTGATAAGAATGAAAAGACATTGAATGTCTTTGTCGAAAAAAGTATGTGAACCTCTAGGATTGTCAGTACAGTTAAGGGGATAATTAGAGTCCGGAGTGTCAGTCAATGGGATGAGTGAGTTTCGGTGGCCCTGCCCTATTTAGAAGAGAAACTTGAGTCATGCCATGCCTCGATCAAAGGAGATTTCTGACAACCTCAGAAAAAGAGTTGTCGATGCTCATCAGGTTACAAGAAAAGGTTACAAAAAGATTTCTAAAGACTTCACCAATCCTCTGTCAGGCAGATAGTATACAAATGGAGAAAATTTAACACTAATATTAGTCTCTCCAGGAGTGGTCATCCAACAAAAATCACTCCAAGAGCAAGGCATATAATATTCCCGGACATCACATAGAACCCCAGGGTAATGTCTAAGGATCTGCAGGCTGTACTGTACTCTCTTGTACTGGCTAATGTCAGTGTTCATGAGTCCACCATCAGTCCACCATCAGGCAAGAATAGTGTGCATGGGAGGATAGCAAAGGAGGAAGCCACTACTCTGCAAGAAGAACATTGTTGGTTGTTTAAAGTTTGCTAAACACCACCTGGATGAGCCAGAAGGCGACTGGAAGAATGTTCTGTGGATGGATGAGTTGAAAATATAAATCAGAAACGTTATGTTTAGCGAAAACCAAACACTGCTTTCCAACATAAGAACCTCATCCCACCCGTGAAACACGGTGGTGGCAGTATCATGGTTTGGGGCTGTTTTCTGCCACGAGACCAGGAAGGCTTGCCATCATTATCAGAACTATGAATTCTGGATTGAACCAGCAAATTCTACAGGAGAATGTCAGGCTCATCAGTAGGTGGGTCTTGCAGCAAGACATAGATCCTAAACACACATGTCAGTCTATCAAATAATAGTTGAAGCAGAAGAAATTTAGCCTTTTGAAATGACCAAGTCAAAGTCCAGAGCATAATCTAATAGAAATGCTGTGGCAGGACCTGAAGTGCAGACTTCATGCAAGAAAGCCCACTAACATCACTGAGTTGAAGCAGTTTTGTAAGGAGGAATAGGCCAACATTTCTCCAAGCCAAAACAGATCAACAGTTACTGTCAACATTTGGTTGAAGTCTTTCCTGCTTAAGGGGGTCACACCAGTTACTGAAAGCATAGGTTCACATACTTTTTCCAACATAGACATTTAATGTTAGATCATTTTGAATGACAAATTATAATCTTTTGTGTGTTATTTGTTTTATTGGGTTGGTTCTCTATCTATTTTTATGAATTAGATGAAGGTCTGATCACGTTTTAGGTCAAATTTATGCAGAAATTCAGTTAATTCTAAAGGGTTCACAAACTTTCTAGCACCACTGTATATGTTAATATATAGTTTATTCTCTCTCCCTGTTTGTTCTTCTGTCTGTCTTTCCCTCTCTTTCTCACTTTTATACTCTATCTCTCCAACTCTAGGGAAGTGTAGCCATGGCGGTTTGTCTGACTTTACTAGCGATGATATCCCCCGTGGAGGTATCAATAAGGATACTTACAGTTCAGATCATGGCACTCTGCATGAAATCGCAGCACAGATAGCCACCACAGCTACTATGGAACTGCTGCAGGACATCCGCAATGCAGCTGGAGATGATGAGTTTCTATGGTATGAACAGCTCTGAACATTCTTCTTTTTAATGTGTCATGGTGCCAATCATTCAGGGTGACAGTACATCTACTGTAATTGAACAATGCTATGTCATATAGGCCATCGAAGTGCAGTTCTGTATTTCACTTTCTAAACCCCTAATTTCACTTTTCATTTCTAATGTTTCTCACACATGCCTCTTCCTCTGTCTTTCAGGTTGATGGGAATTTATCGTCCTTTTGTGCTCTGTTTTGTCATTGACACCACAAGCAGTATGTCTGATAGCATAGAAGAAGCAAAGAGAAGATTCATCTCCATTATAGACACAAAACGTGGAACCCCCAGTGAACCCTCTGCTTATATTCTGGTGCCCTTTAATGATCCCGGTGGGTAATGTATGATAATATACTGATACATAAATGCAGCACACAAGTATTATGTATTTAATCAAATTATTTAAACAATTATCAAATACAATCACTAGAAATCATTAATACAAATACACATCAAATAATTATTCAGTATTACAACTGTCCAAATGAATGTTACAAAGGAAATATCAGGTATTGTATGACATTGCAATACCTGATACTATTACCACTGTAGGGTTGATTTGAATTACTGGAACAATTAGTCAGTGGAACATTAAATGGGGGAAGAGTACTTTAAGGGCTACTAGGAATCAATCTGACAAAATGAAAAAGCAATTTATGCAGATAAAATCAAAGTTTACAACATACAGTTGACTTCATACATCAATAAATGTGCAAAACATCAATTTAAATCAAGTAGGCAGCTGTGTCAGCATGCGTAGGCTGCAAAGGAACAAGTAAATGTTTATTCCATGCTGAAAAGAAAGAAAACAACGTTTAGGCTGTGGAACCTTCTTCGGGTGTCAATTGCAAAAATTATTTGGGTTTATGCCTTTATATTGATACACTCAAAGGCAAGTATAGTTCTCAAGGTTTATTCTGTGTACACTTAATTTATACTGATCAAAAGCTAAATACTAGCCAAGCTGTTCTAGAGTTCTAGAGTTGCATGCCAATAGTTTTCCCCTCCGTGCCAGAAAAGAGGTAGTTTCACTTAGCCTCACACTAAAAGAATTAAATAGAGTCAGGTTGACGTTGGCTTTCCTAGAATGTGTGCAAAAAATAGACTGCAAGTGCAAAATACTGTATGTGGGGAGAAAAACAGTTTGATCCTTTTGTTGCAGCTGCTACTCTAAATTAACATTGGTATTCAGACTTATCATCAACAGTCCAACTGTATTAATTTAGTTGATCAGGTCAAATTACAATTACAGTAATTAGTGACAAAACTTTTAGTGTTGCAGAGAAACTCTTGGGCAGAATACTGTTGGCTTAAAGAGTCACTCTCTAAGCCTGGTTCTTTAGCTTGTAAGGTTGCCAGGTTTTGGTTCATAGTTACAGTGTGTTTCTATTGCTATGCATTAGATTTTAATTATAATAATCACAGATAGCGCTTGGTTGTGACATAATCAAGTGTGGTGTTGTTCCCCGCAAATCAGGGTGCTCATTGGTTGCTCATACTTGCCTGATTGACAGGTGACTTCCAGGTAGAGTGCCACACCAAATGTGTTCCCCAAGATATTCATATTTGTTACAAATGGGGGTTATATGAAAATGGTGAAAATCAGGATATGACCGATCGGTTTAGTCAACAAGTAAAATAAATATTCATAACTCCCAACTTGTAAGTGATTTCTCCAATATACAGATGCAGCCATTCAAAATGGGTGAGGTATTTCGCGGCATACCCCGGTGGGAGTGTCGCAGTATCACGTCGGGCATTTTGTTTTACTTCAACGGGCATAAAAACTTCCTTGCTTTTAACAGGGCGTTTCATAATTTCTAACTACGAAAATGATTTAAAATGCGACACCTATCATTCAACTAGAGCTTAAAATATCACAAGGATCCTCAAGAGCACAGCAAAGAGTGTATTAAAAGACACTTGTATTTATCAACGCTTTCTTTTCCGTATACCAGATTTTATGGAACCACTTCAGAGGGGTGTCAGCCAGTCAGATTCCAGGAATCGGCACTTTAAGGGAAAAATGCACACCGGTATTCCATTTCTCCCTAACGATTTTAAGCATTGAAGTATTTAACTAGCATGTGAAATAGCGTGTGAAAAAGTGGTAGTTTTAAGCTTTTCTGCTAATATAATATGGAATCGCGTATCTAAAGAATTTAATAACGGTATTTGTGTGCTGCGACAGGGCTGTGTAGGGGTGTTTCGCCTGCCTGTTCATGCGAGCTGTCTTGTAGCCGACTGGTCTAGGTGCGTGACTACCAACTGGGAGGTTGTGTATTCAAATCCAGCTAGTGCTGGACTTTTCTTTTAACAAACATTTCTTCGAAAAAATAGGTAAGCGATATTATGGACAATCAATTGACTTTTATATTTCAAAATATCGCAACATGATCGATATTTGCGATATTTTGAACATATCTTCCCTTCTGACAGCGGTTCCTGCTTCTAGTGTGTGTGTGTGCAACAGAGTAAATTTTTATAGAGAAATGGAGGCTGGACAGTATGCGTTACAATATAAACATTTATATTGATTTAAATCGTGTCCTGATTTAAATCGCAAATGCGTGTTTAATTATATGTGTTTTTTAATCATAATCAGGCTAATGCATTTCTACATTTTCTGTATGAACCAGCTTAGAGGTTCATACAGAAAGACAGCTTGTGTTTAAATTGAGTGTAAGGTAATTTATGCTTCTAAAGTCATGGTCAGCATTTATTATTGTACTGTGCTGTAAACTTTTTCTGTGCCTAGTCACATTATTTTATAGCGTTTTTATTGTGTTATTAAATCCGGTGGCGCTGTGTGTTAGTTTCCTGACTCCCATTATTTAAACTGCGACACTGATCATTCATCTCTAAATAAACTTTATTTTATATAGCGTTTTAAGCGAATAGGTAATTAGATTGCTCATAAACCTAATCGCTTTTTCTACATAAACACAGCTAGTCAAATTCTAAAAGTATGCTTGTTGACTCCGGTATCACGTTAGTTAAAGACTTGAAGCTTACAATGTTTAGGGAGAAATGGAATACTGGTGTGTATTTTTTTCTTTAAAGTACCAAGACCAGCTATATACTGTATGTTTATGTTCCAAAATTAATATCGTTTATGGCCTTCACACGCGTTACAGTATGCTCCTATTCTTTTTATGCTCAGCTACTAAGATTTCCCTTCAGTGGTAAAATTCAATATCTACAACGGGCACAGTAAAGACATTTACAGTAAGTCTTTCTACGACAGACCAACGGACCATGAGTGCCCCTGTCGGTCAACCAATCATGCACCGCGGTACCCCGTGTCATCTTACCTGCGGTACGTCTCTGGACCGCTCACTTTGAATGGCTGCATTTGTACCATAGCAGGTATAATTAAAGGTACATTAATTCTTTATTCTCTGGCACAACTTTTCTGGAAATAATCCAGGCACACTTGATTGAAAAAATATTAATGATGATAATATAAACACTATACTACACACATCAAAACATACAGGTTACTGTATGCGTACAGTATTTACAGACAATGTGTTTCAGAGGCCTAACATCCTAATCACCCTGAAAAACCCTAGACTTCTACTAGTATTAAACTCTTATTTTTAAACTATTAATACTTACAGCATTAAAGTCTTAAACTCTTAATGCTTATGGAGGCCAAATTTAGATATAAGCTGCTTTTCTAAATGAATGCAGTTAAATCTCTCTCTCTGCAAACCCATGTGCCATAACATAAATAGGAGCCTATCTTCTTATTCTACAAATGCACCCTATGCAGGAAACACATCTCTAACCGAGGTATCTTTTAACCAGGAAACCCAGGTTCCCTAAAACACAGAATAGCAAGCTCTCTCTAGCAATATTGAGATATTTAGCTCCATCAAGTTTTATTTGGACGATCATGAGGGGCTCTCCTCTGACACAATCTTTAAGTTCCAACTCCCCTGGTGTGGTCTGACCTTCTTTCTCTCTTTTTTCTTTATCTTCTTCTTATCCTGTTTCTGTGGTCTTAATGTGTTTATGTACTGCTCATTCACAAACATTGGCCCATGACTTAATTGCCTAGGTATCACAAGGTAAACTTTACAATTGTTTTTGATCAATGTTTTTGATCAGGGCATCCCCCATATCTCAGCAAACATCCCCTCTGTTTGGAATCAAGAAGTGTTTACTCTGCCAGGTTGCACAAACTTTATCTTAACTCTTCAAGACTCCTCTTAGTCACCTAAAGTTGTAACATAATATTTCTGAACACTTAATTCTGAGTGTAATAGCAAGCCTTGTTGCTACATCATTAACACTGTGCTGATGTATGGAAATGATTAGCCTTTGATATGCCTCTGTGGGATTGTTCCTCCACACATTCTATACAGCTTTTGTCAGAAGCTGAAGGTTGGCCAATCATGGTTGTTTCCTGCCGATGGTATTGGAAAGCTGATCCTAAAGACATTCTGATCTGAATAAAAGACTGGTCATGGCAAGACCGCTACATAGTAATCATAGTAGTGTGCAATCTTGCTTTGTCTGGCTTAAACTCCACCCTTCTGGACTGGCTTTCAGAAATGGGACAAAGGAACTCTGTCAAAGTGACATTGAGGAGTAAGTTTCAATTGCCCTCAATCACCAGTGATAATAAAATATTTTCACTGCGTGACTAGATGGCTTAAAATGGTCAACATGATACTCAAAATGCTTAGTGCACAAAAGCAGTCTGGTTTCAGGCAAACCGGTGTTAAATTTTCAGAAAAAATAACACATGAACTAAGGCTGGTGTTTCCATATTGGGGGAAACTTGATGACAGCTGCCCTGGTAGACCCTGGTACCCTAGGTCTCCATGCCATTTTATCAAGGCTTCATTTTGTCAGGATACAGTTACAGTTACAGCATTCAAAATGCTTAACGTACACTGCTTTTAAATGCGGTAGGCGTGGTTCATCAAACCACATTATACCACATGCAAATTAGATTATGATAATAGTAATTAGAAACACCTTGTAAGAACTTTTAAAACCGCCAGGTGGAGCTTATAAAGCTTAACATCTCATGTACAGCATTTGAGCTGTCGCCAGAAAATGCCCAGTTTCACTGCTGAGGCACAATCTTTTTCCAAATAAGAATTTAAGTTATATACTCTTTAGACTTTTACTGATTTTAAACTGTGTATTAAAGCATGTTAATCATTAAAAACATTAAAAAGTCAGTATATTTTGTAAAAGCAAGATTGCTCAGTAGGACAAAAGTACACAACCTTCCACCTTCGTCATAAATATTTTAATTTTGCAGAAATATTTCATGCTTCAAAGTCTCTACGGCTGATATTACTAATAATGAATGACCTTGGACAGGCTGTAAACTCAAAGGATTACCATGGACCACTTTTTTTGTAACCGTCTGCATCAGTTTAACTGTTGCAACACGAAAATACTATTTTTTCATTGACAAAAAGTATAACCACAGCATTTCGTTGATCAGATCACATATTCGTTTTCAATCATACAAAGTTTTGATAATCTCCGATTCACCATGCCTACAATGGTTTCCCAGAGATTGCTCATAAAAAAAAATTAGGAACATAAACATTATGTAAACTGTATATTGCTGGTATTGGTATTTTAAGAAAAAATACACACCAGTTTTCCACTTTCTTCCTAATCACTTTAAGCATCAAAGTCTTACATGTTGTTATTTTGGAAATGCTTTTACGTGCTCCTTCTGACTATATTAAGTTTATATACTTTGTAAAAAGTTATCATGTTTTAACCTTTTCTGTGAATACTTACACTCATTATCGCAGTAAAAAATGCATACTTTTTAGAATTTGATTAATAGGGAATGTAGTATCCTCTCACAAGGCACCAGTAATGTAGGGGTTGTGCATTTACTGGGACAATTCTTAATTGTAGCAATTAGTCACAAAATGATTCTTTTGATGGTATTAGAATCCAACCTTGCGGGATAACTCAAACAATGCACACACACGGGTACTAATACACGAGAATACATTTATTAATACTTTAAAGGTGCATATAAACATAACAGATCTTATAGTGAGGGTTAGCAGAATACAACAGGTATATATTCAATCACAAACCAATTCAGTCACAAACCAAGAGGGACATACGTTCATTATATCATTCATTTAAACCGTTTTGTAAATGAACTTGGTTACAACTTCTACACTAGATACTCAAAACAAGTACATAACGCTTAGGAATTAAATTGATATCAACTGGTTGAGATAACAATTAAATTCTCGAGCAGTAATGCAGAATGTTGAATACTCATCCAATCCATCCAGATCTCCCGCGGACAAAGAAGCAGTGGCAGGCTGTTGCTTTCCAATCTGCGCTATCTGGCTCGGTGCCAGGCTGTGCTGTTGCCTTGCGACATGATGGGAGAGATTCCTGCGATGCGGTGCTGATGCTCTCTGAAAACCAGCTAGTTAGTTCTGGCTTACTAGCAGAGTTTGTGAACAGGAGAAAAATGACTGCGGGTCCCAGCAGGTCAGGAAGACCGGTTTGTTCCTGATGAAGCGCTAGTTCTGAATAGTGATTCAGCTACGAGGCTGTTCAGCTGTTCACGAGGCTTGCTGCTGATGCTAACCTCGGGTGGATCCCTTGGTTACGTGCTGGCAACCTCCGTCCTCGAGTCTTAGAACAAAGGAAAGTCGTGCACTCGGACACACTTGCCGTTACGTGGTTGTCCGGGCTGAGTCTGAGGATGCTCATGTGGAGCCCTGAGGCTGAATGTCCTGTGCCCTTGGGAACTGCTCTGCCTTTCGGAACCTGTTCTGCCCTGCAAACCGTGCTACAGGCCCTCTGTGTTGCCTGTTTTTACCTAGAGGAACTGCAGGTTGTTCATTGGTTGAAAGTTTCATGTGCATCAGAGACCCACGTGGGGTTAACCTGCCCTACCAGTTCCTGATTGGCTGGTCTTGGGCGAAAGGAACCTGCCTTTCGTTGGAAGACAATGAACCTTATCTACTCGTACATGAGAATATAATATTGTAACGCAACGGGGGCTCAGGCGGGCGCCCTTGCCGCATTAGGTCAGCCCCTGCACCGTCCAGGGCTCGAACCCGGGACTTTCGTGTCTCTCTGCAGCGACCTAGCCCCGTGAGCCAAAGAGAGATCTCTTCACAGCCCAGTAGCTGTGGTCCTGCTATCACAGGGAAGGGCGGTGACGTCACCCGCTCTGGTACGCCGGCTCTTACACACACTGCTTGTCGGCCGTAAGCGTTACAATATATATACAGCAAGGGATTGGGCTGAGATCACATTAGAAAAACATCCACGAAAATTCACTACAGCAGCTGTCACGATATTAGTTCCCCCTCCTTAAGGGTGCTCCTGCCCTTTCACTTAAGACTTTATTCTCTGCACCTGTTCCCTTTTCCCAACCCACCTTAAAAGCCAGGCGCTGACGCTCATCCGGGCTCTGCATATGATTTCCATATCGTGCGAGTCCGGGACCTGGAAGTGCCTGGTCCCGTTAAGGTTTTAACCTCTGTTCCCGTTCCCGTTCCCCGTCCGCCGGTTCCGACCCGGTCTTCGTGGTTTTTAATTCTTTGTTCTGATGGATCTCCTGGTTTTGGACTTACTCATGTGTTTTTGGATACTCTAAGGATTACTCTTTGGGATTGTTCGCCTCGGCCACGCCTCCCCCGTGCACCAGCGCACCTTGGACACGCCCCCCTGTCTTCTGCCCCGTATTCCTGCATGACGTTTCCCCAGTGTTTCCCCACTTCGTCGGATTGTGTCGTCCGCATAGGGTCTGGAAAGAACTGTTCGTTACAGCAGCCATAGCATGGAGACAAAGACTTTTTACGGGCAGAGACGTGGTGCTTCAGCTGCCTGTATGCGTTAAACAAGAGTGTGGTATTCATTTTTGTCAATGAAAAAGTGTGCGTGTGTCTCTCTCTGTGCTGGCGCGCGGGCGCAGGGGGCTGATGTGCCAGCTGTACTGAAAAATAAAGCGCTGTTTTTCATTCAATGAGTGCCTGAGTCACTGTGTCCGTCCTATATAATAATGCCACGATATTATAAACACCCTTAGTCTGGGCAATCGAATTATTTTATTTAAAAAAAAATAAAAAATGAGATGTAATGATGTGGTCCTGCTTAACTTAGAAATTGCTTGACTTTAAAAGTGATAAAAACAGGTTTTGATAGTTAATAACCACTTTTTGTGCATGATGTTTTTTCCTCGTCATCAGATCTATCTTGAAAAAAAATATTTTATATGTCGCAAAAAACTGACTTGCTTCAACAAAATATATTTACTAATGTTTTCCCCTGGCAATCTACCTGAATGCCCAACTATCTGAGAAGGCCTCTGTGAAACCAAAAGAACCACAACTGAACAAGTTTTGACAATAAGAGAGAGAAGAGAGAAATAATAAGAGAGTCCCCATTAGCTTCATTTTAAATTAAAACATAAAAGCGTGATTAATTAAAGCCTTTATTGATTCACAATCTGACAATGCAACGTAAATCATTATCTTTGTCTTCTAAGTATCTTAATCAACTTTAAGCATAGCTTTCTCTCCATTTAGATTTATTTTACATACCATCGCTAAACAAAGCAGATGTGTACTGTGATTCCTCTTGGGATCAAACATGGAAAGATTAGATTGTAGTCGTTTTTATTTAAAAATCATGGACATCATGATTTGAACATCATTAGGTGTTGTTTTGAAAAAGCTGTTGAGTAAAGAATAGGAATTTTCATATGTGTACGTTCTGAGTTTCACTTTGTTTCTTTCTTATATGCTGTGATTTGGGCACAGAAGGGTTAAAAAAGAAGTCAGACAGGCAGGGGGAAGGGTGAGTTGTGAAAGTGTTACCTGTCCTGGAGAAAGCGATTAGAAAATAGATGGATTTACACCTGTGAAAAGCATTCCAATTTTAATGCGATATGGAAGACATTATTCATAAAAAATGATCTTGTATGGTCTGTAAACTGAAAATTTATGAAGGAGACACGTTAAGTATCGCCACTTTTTACACTTGGAAGAACATTCCAATGTTAATGCCACACTGAAGATATCACTAATAACCTGTTAAATCTGAAGGGAGATCTAAAGGGATCCACACAGTACAGATTCCAGCTAGCTATTCAGAAGGAAAGATGGTGACATGACTGCACAGGTGAGCAGACAAACCCTCTAATGTCAGGCGTATGTGTTAAATATATTTAGATCTTTGAATTAATATCGTTATTGATTTCTTTAGCCTCACAGCATTGTTCAATAATACTCTTCTTGTGTTAATTTTTAGTTAAGCAGGATTTGAGCTACAGACCACAAAAAAACAGGATTAACTTTTTTCACATATTGATGATAATGATATCAGTAGCAGCTTGAAAATATTCATTGTTATTAATAAATGACTTAGATTCGAACATGTTGTGATATTTAGAAATATAAAAAAGTCAATAGTGTCCATAAGATTGTTAAAATGGAACTCATAGTGATAGCTAGACTTGAACAACCAACCTTAGCATTATAAGTCAGTTACTTAAGCTATCACGCCACTGACACAGTCACAGAACAAGCAGTGAAACAGCCATATCAATAGAAAGTCTTATACTACTGTTTGTGCTACAGTACATGAATATAATTATATCGTTATTAATTTCTTTGGATATGTGATTCCATATTATATTCCCTATTAATCAAATTCTGAGCATATGCTTTTGTTTACTCCGATATCGAGCGTATTTGCAGAAAAGCTTAAAACTATCACTTTTCTCAAAAAGCACTGTATATAAACGTACAGTAACATGGTCAGAAGGAGCCCGTAAAAATGTTTCCGAAATAACCACAGACTTTGATGCTTAAAATGTTTAGGGAGAAATGGAATACTGGTGTGTATTTTTTTCTTTAAACTACCAATACCAGCAATGTACAGTTTACATAATATGTTTTTCTTCCTAAATTAATATCGTTTATGACCTTCAGATGTGTTATGCTCCTATTTTTTTTATGCTCAGCTACTAAAACGTCCCTTTAGTTGTAAAATTCCATACAACTGTTCAATACTAAGTAGATTAAAACATGCACAGTAAAGAGATTAAATGATTAAATCTTTTCACTACCAACCAATGCACCACATGTGCCCTTTTTGGTCATTTTGGCCAATCACATACAGTGGTACGCCACAGTGGCTTGTGGGTAGTGGCGTGCGGTACAGGTTTGTACTGTGCATTTTGAATGGTTGGATCTGTACCTTACGTTTTTTAAATAGGATAATAGTATCTGGAAGTACCTTGTAAAACAGCCTGGTGGCACTAAGAAAGCTTAACTTCTCATGTGCAGCGTTTGAGCTGTGGTTTTGAATCCCAGTCACTGCTGAGGGAGAATCTTTTTCCAATTACAGAATTTCAGTATACTGTATAGACTTAACAATTTTGACTGTGAATTACAGCATGTTGAACATTAAACTGATTAAAAAATAGGTATATTTTATAAAAGGAAGATTGCTTAGTTGGACAAAAGTACTTCCACCTTCATAAATATTTAAATTATTCATAAATATTTTATTCATCAATGTCTTTAATTTGGTAACTTACAGTGGGTCGTGGTTTAATATCACTTGATAGTAATATTAATATGGAATCCTGTAACCAAACAGCTAAAACATCAAACAAAACAAAACAAAAGTGGATGTTTTGGAAACATTTTGACATTCGTTTAAAAAAAAAAACTTATATTGTCCTTATACTGGAAATGGGGAATGGACTGTAAAGTAGCACGATGTAACGTAGGCGGTTCAAAGCCTGATCAGAAAATTACTTTTGCTTTGTTTCTTACATAGCCGAATATACAAACATAGTCCATTATTATACATATAGCTTTACGTATACATGTTGTTCGCTCTGGTATGAGTGAGTGTATCTGGATGAATTATTATCAGTGATGGCTTCGTGATTATGGAAGTAATTTTTTGCAATTACCAACAACTGGAGAACAGCTTATTAATATGTTGAAACCCATATCATGACAGTGAAGACAGACATGTTACAATTTGACCCACACATTGTTGTTTACTATGTTGTGACAATGTTGTGTGGCTCTGCGGGAATTATTCTGTAAACTGAAGAGTTCTAGATGAGAAACGTCTTGTATTGCCTCTTTTTATATTTTGTAAAAATGTTCCAATACGGAGTGTATTATTAATTATATCAATAATGAATGACCATGGAGGATCTGTAAACTGAGAAGTTACAGAGAAGATACATTAAGTCTTGTCAGCTTGGAATTTAATTTAAGTTCACTTTATTGGCCATATACAATTTTTTGTATTAGGAATTTGTCTTTTCACATACCTCAACTTGCTCTTCATTAGACACATAGACAGGGAGAGAAGCTTTGGGTCAGAATGCAGGGTCAGCCATTTATACAGCATCCCTGGAGCAGTTGGGGTGGAGTTCCTTGCCGAGGGGCTCAACAGAGTAGGACTCCTCCACGAGCTGCAAGATTCAAACCAGCAACCTTCCAGCCACAAGCGAAGATGCTTAGACACAGAACCACCGCACCTTTACAGCAATCCTTTTGGTTATATTTTTACATAGCCGGATGTGTAAAATTAGATTGGATTAATAAATTGAATAAAATATTTCACATATACTTTGAAACCATATGGTCTGGAGACAATATGGTATCTTACTGTACACACAGTAAATTTACACAGTATATGATTACTCTGCCGTGTGCACTACTGTTTCAGTATATCTGTGAATCTAAAGAATTTAAAATCTATCTGACTGTACTTTGGATCTTGTGTAACTGAGCAGACATTTACCTCGCTCTCACAAGTGGCTCTGTTAGAGTTTGTGTTAATGCACTCCATCCTTTTGAATGGCTTTTTATTGCCTTTATCCCCTTTGTCTGTGTGGGTGAAGGTTGAATGCCTTCCTCAGTTTAACATCTGATATGTCCCCAGTAAACCGAGACTTAAACTCACTGTCTGCCTTGCAACATTTCTCAGACAGTTCCAAAGTGCAGCACAGAATAAAATACACTAAACTCAAAGCCATGATGGACACCACAATTACCCATAATACAAACTACAGTACCGCAATACCTGTAGTACAAAGACTGCTAAAACCAGCAGCACTGGTTCACATTCAACTAGTTTTAATCAAAGGAAAAATACTGACTCTGCAAAACAAATCAAAGATCCTGAACAAGCCCCCAAATATGCTCCGCTATAGTTACGGTAAGGTGAAAGTGAGAAGCTGATGTTTTAAGCATTTTAAGAAAATCAAAAATGAGAAACAATGGCATGTTCCTGCCTAACTTAGACATTGCATGCCTTTAAAAGCTTAAACTTTAAATAGTAGAACCTAAATTACATCATTGTATTTCCAGTTACAACAGATACAGATCTTAACATAAATCCAAAACCTTTTGAAACAGAAGCTGTTAACTCTACTTCATATATGCATGTCACCCAGCTCTTTTGTTTGTATTATACTACGAATAAATCCCTGGGGCATACCATCCAAGGTTTTGAAATTTAAAACGTAAATCAGACCTTTTTTGGTTGAGAGAAATGGGTACATTATCTTTTGAGAAGTCGTGTACTGATTGCAAAGAATCTGATTTTGACAAACCTTAAAGAACTAATTATACTTGAAGAATGTAAAATCTGTCTACCTTACTGTATTGAAGTTTTATTTCGTTGAACTGTTCCAACACACTACAGAGATACTCAATCTAAATTTAAGGTCTGCTTCTTTTATGGTTTTGTTATACAACTTGTTTTGCACGTTACAATCCAAGATACTGCTTGATTTGACTTTATATTTGCCCCATTAAGCTGAAACAGAAAAAGAAGACGTTCTGTAGTTAATTTGTTTGGAATTCGATTTGTTATATTATTTGGTTAATTAGTATTATTATTAATAATTATTATTATGTTATTTATTATAAAACCACTGACACCGACACAGGTTGCTGCTGCTTTTCATATGCTCTGAGTAATTTAAGATGAACTCTGCCAGAGGCAACCCTTTACACTTTTAACATCTCAGTACCTTGCTATAAGAACCATTCCCATCCCACAAACATGTTCTACTCTACATACACAATGGGGTTTTGTTACATCAGGGAGTTTCACAAATTAACCCTAACCCACCCATGTTGATCTAATATAACTTTGAACACATTGTGATATTTAGAAATACCAAATAAATCAATATAATAACAAGTAATAGGTTTATTCCATTCTGAAAATTGAAGAAAGAAAACAAAACATTTCGGCTTTGGAGCCTTCATTAGGTGTGGAGACCTGAAGAAGGTGAAGAGGTACACCTTCCACACCCAAAGAAGGCTCCACACCCGAAACGTTGTGTTGTCTTTCTTCTCTTTTCAGCATGGAATAATTATTACGTGTTTCTTTGAAGTCTACGCATGCTGACACAGCAACCCACCTGAACTAAATCAATATAGTGTCCATAATATTTGCTATTTGAGTTTTAAAGAAATATTTATTTGTTAAAAGAAGACTTGTGTCGTGAGCAGGAACAGAACCTTGGCTTCCAAAATGCCAATGATGCACTGAAGGCATTGTGCCACCTGGCCACTTGACAGCTTAAGCTGTAGTTGTAAAGGACAGGCAAAATGTAATCACAAGTGACTGAGTCAAATTGCTGCAGATTTTTACAAAGAAAGTGGACTGTGTTAATACAGTTGTTAAAGCTATATAAATATATTTAGATCCTTAAATTAATATCATTATTAATCTCTTTAGATACGCGATTTCACATTATATTCCCTATTAAGCAGATTGTAAAATGTTCACATTTTTTACCACGATAACAAACACAAGTATTCATTTGAAAGGTTATACATTTTAACTTTTTATTAAGTATTGTTGTAACAGAAAAATAAGTCCTGGATCCCGAGATGAAGTTAAACAGATAACTTTTATTGCATGCAAGGAACAATAAAACCGAAGTCTTGTTCCCGCAAGAAACAACAAAACCAAAGTATTGTTCAATGTGCCAGTACAAAACTCTCAGTTTGTATAGCCCTTTCCTGCCGCTTCTGACGTAGCTCTTTATTATGGTAATGGGGGAGAGGTCACGGTATTTGGACAGTTCACAGACTTTTGGCCGAATGGTCAGGGTTTTAGGTTACCCTCCCTTGGGATTTCCTAGCTGGCATCTGGAATCCTTATCAGTTATCCCCCTTTCCTGCCATAACTCTAGCCTGTTACTTAGAAGTTCAGTCCTCATGCAGAAAGGAATCAGTTAACCCCTTCCTCACATCTTGTATTTTTTTTCAGTATATAAACTTAATATAATCAAAACAAGCACGTCAAAACTTTTCTAAAATAACCACAGTAGGTGAAGAACTGATGCATAAAATGTTTATGAAGAAAGCGGAATACTGTTGTGCATTTATTTAAACTACCACTACCAGCCTTTACATTCAGAGCCGTTATGCTCCTCTTATTTTTATCCTCTACCACCAACCCTTTAGTTGTAAATCACCATGATTGAATAGTGCAATGCACCACCTGGTAATTCTCAAGAGTGTTTGGATTCTGTAGTGACTATTGGGTGCAATCATCTTTGACCATAATGGACAGTCAATGACTGAACATTTACTTGAAAACGCACAAGCAACAGAAAGACATGGTCATGATATGTTAATGTTTTTAATTAATATTAAAGGGCATTTTTGGAAAGCTTGATAATATTGGTAACTGCCAAGACATCCTTTGCAACAATGTGCTGTACTTCTAATGACACAATCTTGCTACACCTGACACTTGTGACAGAAACTTAAACTAAAGAGCCATATGTGGAACTTATTATGTTATCCTTACAAGTGTACAGGTATTTTGTGTCAGAATTCAAGATGTTTTAGTTAAATTTAGGCTCCTTTGTAGACATACAGTACAGTAGATTGTGATGTAGTCAGTACTAATATATCCAATTTATTATAGTCAGGCTTTATGGCTGTAATACTTTATAAGTTTTTTACCATATATATAGTACTGTAATGACTTTCCAACTTTCATTTTCACTTAGACATAACTGTTCCTCACTGCATTCTCTGGACCCTGCCATTCACCCATTCATTTCCAGATTATGCCTTGCAGTCCTTGTACCTGCAAATTTCTGTGACTGACACTAAATGTGCTGAAGTAAATTCGCTCTGTAGTATTCAGCTGTACATGGCTAAAATGTAGACATACTGTATTACTTTCTTAATGTATAAGTATGTTTGCATTTTGGCTTTAGCTTGGCTAGATTTAAAACTGGTTGAGACTACCCTGAATGCTTAGAAGATTAGAAAATATTTTAATGACCAATTTATTCTTTCTGTAGATCTGTAGACTTTTTTAAATTGTTAGAAAATAATGTTTGACTGATATTAATTCTGTGTTGTGTAGGTTATGGACCAGTGACAAGGACAAAGGACCCAGAAGTTTTCAAAAAGAAAATCAATGCTCTCAGTGCCAGGGGAGGAGGTGATGAGCCAGAGATGTGTCTGTCTGCCCTTCAGGTGACTATATATTGGAGTTCTCACAGACTCAGCAAAAAGCAGAATACAGAATGTTCTCTCCCAGTCGAAAAGCCCATGAAGGTATGGCATAATAACCAATGGCATACCACAATGTGAAACAACAAAGCATAACTCTAAACAAAGACATTATAAATTAGTAAAGAACAGAACACGTAAGATACTAAACCATAGGATTCTAACCTATGGAACGGTGACAAAAAGAGACAAAATAAAAAAGAAAAACCAAGCATTACATGACCAACAAAGTATCACATTTAAACAACTTTAGCCATGCATGGAGCATATAACAGCAGTTGAAAGCAGACTTGTGCTTTCAATGTTATTTTTATCCCGTTTTACTAATATTTCTTTAAATAATAAAATGAACAATTGTGAACCTCTGTTATATCCTTCCTTCTTATCCTTCCTTCAAAGTCTTTACAACTGCATTTTAACTAATTCCACCTTCACTTTTCAAGGATTACCAAGACTCCTATACACATGTCACATGTGGCATTTTGGTAACACATCAACTCCAGATCTTCAGGACAGTAGGGCCCTTGTGTGTAATTGAATTTAAAGTGTAGTTCATCAAGGGGTAAGCTCAGAAGTGCAGCAGAAAATAACTACATGTAGTAAATAACAGCATATGTTATTAATTGCTTTTACATTTACATTTTGAATCAATTCAATTCAATTTGTATTTATATAGTGTCTTTTACAACAAGGTTGCCCCAAGGCACTTAACAAAGCTGTGTGACAGTACATGACATTATAATACAGGAAGAGAAAAAGCCAGGAGACAACAGAGGAGAGAACCCAAAAACTCCTCTGTAAGGAGACAAAAAACCTCCAGGGGTCCAATGTCAACTGGCTGCCCAACCCCTCTGGGCATGCTAAGATTATACAATTCTAAAAAAGTACTAAATGTGGAGTATTGTCTTCCATCGTGTCCTTCTGTGTGCCAGTACTCCATGCAGTTCTCTGTAGACCAGCAAATCCTCCTAAATCATAACTGTATTCGCGATGTCCCTCTTGGATCCATAGCAGCGATGCAGTATCCAACTCAGATGGTGCCCAGCTCGGTGGGGAAAAGAATAGGATAGTTTGGTCAGAACAGATGTATCTACAGATGCAGCCATTCAAAACAAGTGAGATACACCACGGTACCATGTGGTGGGCGTGCCGTATCCTAACATGGTATGACGCAGTGTAACGCGTCATATGACGTCATATCAGAAAATATCCGGTATCACCTTGTAAAACCGCCAGGAGGAGCCAATAAAGCTTAACCTCTCATATACAGCATTTGAGCTTTTAAATGTAAACTGTGTATTACAGCATGTTAATCATCAGTCATTAAAAAGTTGGTATATTTTATGAAAGCAAGATGGGCAAATGTACACAACCTACATTTATCATAAATATTTTAATTATGCAGAAATATTTTATGCATCAAAGCCATTACCGAAGATATTACTAATAGTATTAATAATGAATGACCTTGGACAAGCTGTAAACTCAAAGTATTACGCTGGTCCACATTATTTGTAACCATCATTTTAAATGAAAAGACTATTTTTTAATCAACAAAATGTAACACCACAGCATTTCGTTGATCTAACTAACAAGGACGGGACATTAGTTAGCCAATATGATAAAGGAATAAATTACTTTTTTTGTTTATTTCTTTAGCACATTTATTTGAACATTTCCATCAATTGTAGAAGCACTGAAAAACTGTCCAATCCCTAGTTCATCGGGCATTTTCTTTTAGTATAACAGACATAAAAACTCCCTTGGTTTTAACAGAGCGTTTCATAATTTCTAACAACGAAAATTATTTAAACTGCGACACTTATCATTCAACCAGGGCTCAAAATATCACAAGGATCCTCAAGAGAATCCTTGTGATATTTTTAACTCCACAAGTCTGAGTCTCTGTGTTCGTCCTCAACGAATCCAAATTCATTACATTGGTGTCAGCAGCGGGATGGACAGTAAATGGCCGATGATGTCGGAATCAGTGAACCGCTGGTTCCCCCAGCCCACTTGCTGCAACCAGTCCAACCTCAGGATACAGTCCTCGCGGACTGGGGCAAGGTAGAAGGGGTGTTTGACCCTCGCAGCCCCAAAGTGCACGGTGAGCGCCCTGGGGGTCCAGCTGCCTCGGTGCCCGGCAGGATACCAGGCCACAGCAGGGTGATGGTTGAACCGGTTTCGACGAAGGCCTGGCAGGGTCTGCCTTCGAAGAGGCAGGGAAGAAATAAGCCCCGGCTGTGGCCAACCGTTCCCACAGCAGGCGGGGTGAAGCGCTCTTTCTGGCTTTCCGGAGCGGGGGTAGCGTCGCTCAAGGGCGGCCTTCACCCCTTTAGGCCGCCCTGCTCCCGTTTCCCGATGGCCTCCGGAGTCTCTGGGGATCCAGCGCCTGGCAATCCCGGGCGATGTGCCCCCTATCCCCACAGCGGTGGCAGATGACCAGCCATCGTCGCTCCCCCAGCATCACCGTGCTGGCCATCTACTCCTCCCCATCTGATTCCCCGTGTGCCCCTCCATTGGTGCCCATTCGATGCCTTGAATACGGCATCAGCCTGCTCAGCCAGAGCCAGGCCTTGCTCCATAAGGACCGGCGCGGCCAGCATCACGTGGTGCTGCACCTCAGTCGGCGCCAGGGCCCAGAGGAACGTCTGGAGCACTATCTCCCGGTGGGCCTCCTCCGGGAGAGCAGGGTAACCCTGGCGGACTAAGTAGGCCACGTCTACGGTGACTGGACCCAGTGGCTCTCCCGCTAGGCAGCAGCATTGGGCCAACCTTGCCCGCAGCAGTCCCGGCGCCTCCCCTCTCCTGCCAAAATGCCTACGGAGGGCCGACGCCAACGCCGCGTAGTTGTACCGCTGGTCCCTGGGTACATCCAGCAATGCCTGGCAGGCCTTCCCTTCCAGGACGGCGGCGAGGTGGCCCACCATCTCCACCTGAGACCAGCCGTTTGCCCAGGCCGCCATCTGGAACTGGGCCTCAAACATTTGCCATGGGATCTCCCTATTATAATGGCTCAGTCTCACCGGCTCAGTCTGGAGCAGGGGTGAATGGCTGGACCCCACTGGTCTGGTGTCTCCTTCCTGCCTCACGGCCTGAGGCGACCCAGGAAAGAGCCCCCCTTCCACTGAGTAGGTCACCGTGGGGTAGCCCTGATAAGGGTTGTGGCCACTGGCGGTGCTGAGGGGTCGTCCCGACGCTTTAGGGGGTCACTCGGCTGCTGGGGGAACCGGCTCTTCTCTGAGTCCGACATCATCGGCCGTTCACTGTCCACCCTCCCGCTTCTGACACCAATGTAATGAATTTAGGTTCGTTGAGGACGAACACAGAGACTCAAACTTGTGGAGTTAAAAACTGCGCTTTATTACTTCTCCGTCACCACCCGCCAGCAGCACTCCCACGCCCAGACGAGAGAGAGACACAAGACAAGCCCGCCAAGAGCGCGGGCCCAAGAGAGACAGAGAGAGAGAGACAGAAAGAGAGAGAGACCAAGGGGTGCGGAACCAGGGAACTATTTACATGGAAAATGGGCGATCTCCCCAGACTGTACGCCCGTTTCACTGTTACCTGAATACCTCTTAGGGGATATTCTAACAATGAGTGATTATAAGATGATCTGTCAAAGTGACAGAATACCTGTCAATGAAATACAATATGCTGGACAGTATGCGTCTCAAAGTGCTTTACAGGATAACAACAATAAAAACAACAATTTTACAAGTCCTGGGAGGAAGAATATAATCAATATTAATAATAATAATAAGCTTTATTTTATATAGCGCCTTTAAAGGTGGCTTTTTTTTAAAAAAACTTTTTTTTAAATGCATTTGCATTTGCACACAGAGCAATGTTTACTTGAACATGGAGATGCCATACTGACTAATTCCTGCACACAACCATTGCAGCGGAATTTGCATCCTTTGGCAGGGCTATGATTCATACAAGTGGTGGTGGATTTGGAGACAAAATGTATTTACATTGGGTTGCTGTAAGTGGAGCACTAATAACCCCAAAGCTCTACTTATTATTTTACAAGAGAATGCACCTGACAAGTTGGACAGTATGCTTCTCAAAGCTCTTTACAGGATAACAACAACAATAACAACAACAATTTACAAGTTCTGGGAGGAAAAATATTATCAATATTAATAATAATAAACTTTATTTTATATAGCGCCTTTAAAGGTGGCTCCTCAAAGCGCTTCACAGGATAACAACCGATGAAACAACAGTGGCTGGGGGTTGAAAATACCTGTGAAACCGGTTTGTTCACAATGTACTATAGACACAGAGACTCAGTAGCAATAGCAAAATAGCAATATTATGGACTCTCAATTGACTTTTTAAAAAAAAAACTTTTTTTGACAGCTGGTACAGCACCCCACTGCACCCGCGCCCCAGCATTATATTCTCATGTACGGTTAGAATGTGTTCATTGTCTTCCAATGAAAGACAGGTTCCTTTCGCCGAAGTCGGGAGACATTAGAAGCTTGCCACGCCCAGACTGTTACTCCAATGCATTAGCATGTTAAAGCGATTCCATTGAGGAGCCGGGCGCAATAATTGTTTTGCTCCTTGATTTTCTGATCTGCAAGGCCATTTGGCTGTAGCGAATGTGAATTCTGTCTGGCATTGCCAGATTGTGAAAAATAAAAGTATTTTAATCAAGATGGGGGGTAAAGGAGTCATCTCTATGACTCTCTCCCTTATCAAATTAACGTGAAACAAAACAAAAACTAAAAATAAGATACAATCTACAGACATTCACAACATAAACATATCTAGAAAAATTTACATATATTGTTAAATTATTACTTTAACTATATACTTTAAGTTACTGAAACAGCCAGTTAATAAAATCGTTGCAATTTTGTTCTTGTTTGGAGGTGGGGAAATTCTGACAACAATTGATTTAAAGACAATCTGTCAAAGTGCATTGAAATACAATATTACACTGGGTAAATGTTCTGTGGTCAAATTCTTCCGCAACGAGGGTACCTTTAAAGTGGAGACGATGAAAATAAAGCTTATTTTTAATTAGCTGGACAGAGAGGTGAACATTATTATGCAGAAGACAAAGATAACGATTTACGTTGCATTGCCAGATTGTGAATCAATAAACATATTTAATTAAACATAGGTTTGCGATTTAAATGGAAACGTGGGTGATGGGAACTCTTAATCTAAATAAAAATCAAATAAATAAAACAGGTTTCGATAGTTAATAACCACTTTTTATGCGCGAAACACAGGTGATATTTCTTCCTGATCAGTTTAGAAATCTGTGTACGCTGTAAGGATTTTACTTCCTAATTAAACTTTTAAAATACGCGTTTCGAAGAGAAAAAAGCATATGCTGTTGTCTTCCTGCTACAGTATGTAGAACAGATCATCAAGTTTTTTTCTCCAATCAGAGGGGTGTCAGATGGTGTCAGCCAATCACCATTCTGAAGCCTACCATAATCTCTGGTATAAGGACACCCCAGAATTCTGTCACATTTTCAATTTAGGAAATTATGAAATGCTCGGTTAAAAGCAAGGGAGATTGTCCGTTATAGTGGACATAAAAACAAGAGTTTGCTGCGGCGTTATTGGAAACCCAATTTTAACACAAATCGCCGGCATTATATCCTAGAAGACACAGACCGTCGCCAGACCGGGAGAATGCCCGGAGCATAAAGGAAAATGCAGACGAACTAGGATTGGACAGTTTCCAAGTGCTTGTACAATCGATGGAAATGTTCAAATAAATGTGCAAAAGAAATTAAAAAAAATGTATTCCTTTATCATATTGGCTAGCTAATGTCCTCTCTTTGCTAGTTACCTGTGGCTGTGTTTCTGTGTTGCGTAGCAACAAGTGACTATATTCTCTGAAACGTAAACATCTTAATTTTTGTGTTAAATATTTTTTTTAAATTAAAATTCATTCTATACAGCAATCGCATATTTGGGGACCGTTTCATAAAACCTTTATGCTTAAAATGTTTAGGTAGAAATGGAAGACTGGTGTGTATTTTTTTTTAACTACCAAGACCAGCCATACACAGTACAGTTTACAATCATACAGTAATATGTTTATGTTCCTAAATTAATATTGTTTATGACCTTCAGATGCATTATGCTCCTCTTTTTATGCATAGCTACTTAAATTTCCCTTTAGTGGTAAAATTCCATATAAATATTTAATACTAAGCGGATTAAAACATGCACAGTAAAGAGATTAAATGATTAAATTTTTCACTACTGACCAATGCACCACGAGTGCCCCTGTCGGTTATTTTGGCCAGCCAATCACTTACCGCTGTAGACTGTGGTGGCTTGTGGGTAGCTGAGTGCGGTACGGGTTTGTACCGTGCATTTTGAATGGCTGCATCTGTACCTGGAAGGCCAACACTAAGACACACAATGTTATGTACAGCAGCACCAGCAGCCATTACAACAAGCTATGATGTAAGGTGTGAGTAGGCTAGGCTTAACTAATAGGTTTTCAGTCTGGATTTAAATCCTGAGATTGACTCAGTTGAATCACCTGTGTATGTACCTGCATTTCATTATTCCAGTAACCCACATTCCCTGAGGGAAGATAGTAGCTATCTGCCAGATATCACTTTCCTCCTAGTGAAAGAATGAGTGTTTATAACAACATTAATGATAGGTCAAAAGTGTGACATTGAGTGGTTCAAGGACCCAGTCACAACAAGGCTGAATTTCAAATATATGTTTGGATAAGTTGTAATACAGATGTCATACAGAAAAGTAGGGCACATAATATAATTATGCTTTCACTGATGTGCACTTCTACCCCCTCTAGGAATTAGCAATGTGTGGAATGTGTAAATCACACTCACAATCCAGTGAAAATTGTGACTTTTCTGTGGGGTGTAGGCCAGCACCCAGGGATAATAAAAGACGTGTGGGTGGTCAAAAAGGCATGTTACTCAAGTCAGGTCTATCTAACAGCACCAGACTGGTATTGCACTTTGTTCAGACACATGGGTTGGGCCATAATTACACTCTATATGATATACTGGGGAAATGTAAACAATAATTCAAACATCATAAGCATATTATGGAGATTAATGTAATTTTCCAGAAACAACAGCAAGCAAAAACATGGATATACTGAAAATGGAGATCCACTATTTAGTGATATTCTAATGGATCTAAAAAAGAGAACAACAGACCTGAGCTCATTTTTTGATAAAAGATAGTGTATGAGCTTCAACAACTTGGCAGAGCAGCTTGTTCCATACTCCCACAATCCTTTGTGTAAAATTGTGAAACTTGCATTTCCTTATATTAATTCCCTCTACTTGATTTAGTTCATGTTTTACTGTTGATTCTGAAGAAGTCTGTGTTGCTTCATACTGTTCATAAAAGTTTCTTTACTCTGCCTGTGTATGGTTTTCAGCTGGCCCTCACCAGTGCCCCCCCTTCCTCAGAGATCTACGTGTTCACTGATGCCTCAGCTAAGGACTCCTACCTGAAGAGCACCATCATTGCACTGATTGAGAGCACCAAATCTGTGGTCAGTAGTTCTAAATGTGTGTCCTGATTAAGGAAAACAGATGTCCTTTGCAGATGTATGTGTGAGGCCAATAGTCCAATGGGTGCTAATGCTTTGATTGAACTAACTAAGTTCACAGTTATTAAGAGTAAGGTTAAGTAGATCAATATTGCCAATAATACTGATTAGATTCAGTATGCCCCCCCGGCAACACAGCAACACCAGCAAAATCCTAACTGCCTGCATTTATGGAAGGCTTTCAGTGAAAGATTTACCTCCCCTTCAATTAGCAGTGATCTTTGGGCGGTGTTGTCTGGGATGAGTCAATACACAAAAAGTTTGAAGGTGGGCATGAGTCTATCAAAATTTCCTCATTCTCTCTTGTGTGTCACAGGGGTTGGAGCTGAGAGTTGAGACATAAAAAACATATAATTGGTATTTCTAAGTGTTTATCAACTTAATGTTGATGGCAATAATCATGCTGTTGTCAGACACACAACTAGCCATAGTTTAAGACAAAAATAAAACAATTCTCAGGATAAATGAAGCCAGATCATGAATCAAATTAATTTTATTCAGCATACTAAACTTCTCATTTCTCTCTGCTTAACTAGAATGATTAACTTTGAAGTACATTGTAAGATAATCAATAAGCTCCAATGTCTTAGTCTTTGTAGAAGAGGAATTGACCATATAAACAGTAGTTCAAGTAGCTACATGAAGTAGAACTCCATGTAGCTACTTGAAGTACACCCAAAGAAGGCTCCATAGCTGAAATGTTTTGTTTATTTTTTCTCTTTCCAACATGGAAAAAACCTTTACTTGTTCACATAAACAGTATTTATTAACAAGACTATTGTGTAGAGATAACATGGTGTCTGAAATGGATCTGCTGTGTAATGGCAATTTCTGTTTCCTTTTGTTCAAAATATCAAGACAACTATCATACTAACTAGCACAATTCAAACCACATACAGATCCAGCCATTCAGAATGCACATCAAATAATGCACCAGATTGTGGTTTAAACACCACAAGATACTTTATAAAAAATATTCTGTTGAGGGACTGCATTATTATGTAAAACCACCAGGTGAAGCAGTTGAATGCTTAATGTGGTGTGTGGAAGCCAGAAAAAGCCTGGTTTTGGATCAATGCTTAGTTTCTTGGGACAATCCTTTTTCCAATTATAGAATTGAAGTTGTATGGTTTTTAGACTTTTATGAGTTTTATATTGCATCTTACAGTATGTAAAATATTAAATTAATTTTCAAAAAGTAGGGTTATTATACAATAACAAAATTGTTCAGTTGGATATATAAAAATAGTTTATTATTATAGCTTGTGAATGTGATGTGATGTGCATTTTTCAGGATTACATCTGCATTTAAATAATCTATATTCTGTTTTAATTTAGGCAAAAAGCAAACAGGAACCAATTTTAAAGTTTACATTTTTATTATAAAAATATATTTCACATGTACTATACTCTAGTGGCTTTAAAACCATAAAGAATCATACTGTATATACAGTTTGTTTATACAGTATACCAATCACACTACAGTTCAGTGACATGCACACTACTATTTTGGCAAATCTGTGGATTTGAATGTGTTTTGAACTAAATTACACGCTGTTTACCCCCCATTGCAAGTTGTGAGAAATTGAATAACAGTGTGACTTTACAATATGCAAGACAAACTATTCCACGAATAAATAAAAATGCATTTTTCGATTTATTGTAAAACCACTAATATCAACAGCACATGCATATTTTTTTCAATGTGAGAACATTGAACCTGTGAGTAACCCAACAGCTACATCTCTTGTACAACACACATGTATAACAAATTGCAATATTATATATAAAGGTAGTAGAACCACGATAATATTCACCATTGTTACAACAGATACAACAGATACAAAACAAATCTGAAACCTTTTCAAACAAACCTGGGGATGCAATACACTTTCATAATGGTCACTAATGCAGTTTTAGTTTAGGAACTCCAATTCCCATGGACCCCATAGGACTGCTTTCTGGCAGCGTCTACATCTCCTGGTTACTAAGTAATTCCTAGTTTTAATCTGGCCTTTTAAATCAGAATTTTTTTTAAGTAATTATATTTAATATATTTCTACAATTAAAATATTAAATAAATAGAATCTTTCGCTAATAATCACATTAAATTAATATTTATACTACTGTATCTTTACATTTTTATTAATTATATATATCACAATATGTTAAATATTTCTTTTATATTCACAGTCTCTTATATTTATAGCAGTATTGGGGATGTAACAGATGCTCCCCAGACAGACTAAGAAAGGTGTAATATCCAGTTAAAAGGGTGTAGTGTCGCAAGGTTCAGTACATTTGCAAGTTTATGAGAGGCTATGGACTGCAGAGCCACAAGTCCTGTTTCTGTGTGTTACAATGCATTAATCAGGACCCTATGCAGATGGCAGAATCTGGATGGGGGTAAAACAGACACTGGGAGGAGATGAGGAACTGGGCTGGTAGATGAACATGGGAGTGTGACGACTGTGCACAGGTGCTCGGTGGGGGTGGGGGGTTGTCCAGGTGAACAAGTCCAAGGGAGTCCAAAGGGAAATCCAGAGCAAGAGTCCAGAGCCGGGTGATCCGTCCAGGACAAAACAAGACAAAGTTAAAAAACGGATCCGGTGCAGGAAGATGGATTAAAAATTGGAATAATGGGACCAGGCACTCTGAGCCCTGGACTCAGCTGGGTTGGGATGCTGGTAGGAGGCCTATGCCCTCAAGCTGCTGGTGTAGGGCAACTTGGTGGTAGGCGGGCCTCTGGGCATCTGTCTTCCAATGCAGAGCGTGGAATAGAGTGAGCGTCTGGATTTTAAGGAGGGGCTGGATTGGAGACAGGTGCACATTATCAACTAAAATGTGAAAGAGCCAGAGGAGGAGGGATTACAATACTGACACTGTGCCTAGGTTATACTCATGATGGCGAGCATGCTGGTCATACCAGAGTTTTTGAGCACACTGTAACTTAGCTTGGTTTTCTCTAGCCTCTTCTCGATATTTCTCCTGGCAGTTTCTCATTCCCAGTACATACTGCACAATCCCCTCTCCAGATGTTGTAGGTGAGGTTGCCTCCCAGCAAATTTAACGGCTCTTGAACAGCTCTTCAATATAGCAGCTCAAATGGAGAGAATCCGGTTGAAGCTTGTGGAACCTCTCGATATGCAAAGAGAAGGTAACCATCTATCCCAATCCTTTCCAGTATCAGACACAAATTTCTTTAGCATGTTCTTAAGAGTCTGAATGAACCTTTCCACAAGTCCATCTGTCTGTGGATGATAGGGACTGGTCTTTATCACTGTAATACCTAACTGTTGATGGAGCTGTTTCATCAGCTGGGAAGTAAAGTTAGTTCCCTGATCAGTCAGGATTTCTTTTGGAATTCCCACCCTAGAAAATAGTTGCACAAGTGCACTGATAACTATTGGTGTTGTTATTGAGCGAAGTGGAAATGCTTCAAGAAAACAGGTTGCATAGAGTTGCAGAGATAACTAATATATATTGGTATCCTGTACTAATTTTCTCCAAAGGTCCAACTATATCTATAGCTATTATTTGAAATGGGGTGGAAATTATTGGCAACAGTTGAAGAGGACCTCGATTAGATCTACAGTATATACTGGTTTTCTGGCACCTGGGGCATGTTTGACAATATTTTTGCACATCTTTGTATAGTGTTGGCCATTAAAAGGGTGAGCTCATACTCAAGTATGTTTTTTGATGTACTAAATGTCCTGCCCATGGAATTGTATGTGCAAGGTGTAAAATCATTGACCTACAACTACTGGGTATGACCAAGTGGTTGTCAGTTTTCCTGGCAATATATAACACACCATCTTCTACAATATACTTCTCCCCTTCACACATTTTCACCTCATCCCCATAAGCTTTCTTAAATAAAGGAACAAGAGATGAATCTTCCTTCCATAATTTCCTGATGTCATTTGGAATTTCCCATTGCCCTGGATTCAGCTCAGATCCATCTACTTTAGGTATAGGGCTACCTAGCTGTTTTGGTCCTTTGGTTCCTCCCCCAGACAAACTATCACACAAGTTTGGCAGAGGTTGTGAACCATTTTTTGCTTGAGCCCTGTTGACTACTGGAAATTAAACTTGATTTTTAAACTCTCTACATTGGGGTTATTTTGTAGAAAGTCATTTAACACTGTTAAACCTCTGCCTAAAGTCATGCCACCTGGTAAATGTTCCACTACACCCACTGTCATCAAATACTTTTGATCTTCTACCACCATTGTCAGTTCTGCCATGGGGTAGTGCTTCTGATCACCATGTACACACTAAATCAGTGTCTGTTGATCATATAGAATGCTGCTATCTGGTACATTACATTTCTTAATCAAAGACAGAGAACTTTCACTATCCAACAGTGCATGGACTGTTTGTCCATTAGCAAACATAGATATATACATAGATCTTTCATTTTTCTGGTCCCACACTTCTTCCTTTCTTAGAACATAGCAATAACCAGTCATTTTAGGTTTTCTCAAAGGACACACTGATGCTTTGTGCCCTGGCTTTTGACAATAGAAACATATAAAGTCCTTGTCATACAGTCCGCATTGTCCTTTTCTCTTCCTTTAGATGCCTTCCAGACTCCGACCCCCCCAGAGGTACTTACAATGTTCTGGCCATCTTTAGTGTTTTTAGATCCTCTGGGTATAGTCTGCTGGAGTCTTGATGGGCCCCCTCATCGTGCGTTAAGGTACTACGGGGCTAATTTTGTTGCTGTTAACCCATCCTCCCATTCATGTCCCTTGGCCCAGTCCTGATGTCATGAGGAAGGATTCGAACCAGCTATTCAAGAATAATTGCTTCTCCTATTTCTTCTTTGTTGTGTTGATCAGGATGAATAATCCTTTGAGACAGTCATATGCCTCAGTCGGGATTTCTTCTGGTGGTGTTGTGACAGACCTCAATCGCTGTCTATAAGTCTCAGGTGAAATATCAAATTTAGCCAAGAGAGTATCCTTAAGGTCATTGTAGGCATTGTATATATCCTCATTCATTGCTGAGTATGCTTCCAAGGCCTATCCCATAAGCAGAGGAACAAGGAGACACAGGAAGCCCTGTGACTCCCTTCCATGGAAGTGTCCAGTTGCGCTTGCTCCACATGACCTGGAGTGGGGAGTTATAGTCTTGGGCGTGGTCCAGTATCACTAGCTGTGTCTGCAGCAGGTGCAAGAGACAACACTGACCTTATGTCACACAGTTCCTTTAGAAACCCTTCATCTCGCTTTTGCTGTCCTGTCAAAAAATCTTGGAATAAAGATACCAGTTTTGTTTCCTCCATCTGCTCCGACATTCCTGGTCGCATTTAGGGCATTTGCCTGCCTCCTTATTTGGATTCTCCTCTGAACCATCTGAATCAACTGTATCCCAGGCCTCCATCTCTTCCTTGATCGGGATTTTTGAGAGCGCGGTTCAGGCCTCCCTCTTTGGGAACATAGCACTCTGCGGCTTGCCATCCCACTGCTACCACCATAAATGTCACAGTCTCCTCCTTGAAAAGTTCAGAGGCGTAGATGGAATATAACAAAAACGATGGCACAGCCACAATTGCAAAGACGTGCAATGGTGTTTATTAAGAGGAACTGTGTTCCCAAAGTGAAAAACAGAACTAGGAAAAAAAAGCTATTGTACATTAATTGGTATAAAAAATAGATTGTTGTAGGCAGCTCCTATTCTACCCCACAACCAACTTTTTTCTATCTCCCCCCTCCTAACTTGAAGAGCTCCTTTTCTAGGTTAGACTCATCCCCCTAGAATATTCCACTATAAAGCAAAGCATAATTTTGCTAAATAATAATCAGAATTCTGATATACTCCATTAAGGAACAAGTAATAGGTTTATTCCATGCTGAAAAAAAGGGAGAAAGAAAATACAATGTTTCAGCCGTGAAGCCTTCTTCAGGTGTGAGGATCCTGAAGAAAACACAACATTTAAATACACAACAATATTCCTTTGAGGCCTACACTTGCTGATGCAGCTATCCACCTGAACTACTTATGTATAATATATTTATATTCCTAAATAAACATTGTTTATGGTGTTGAGAGATGTTATGCCTCTGTTATTTTTATTGTCAGATACCAACATTTCGCTTTAGTTACAAAATTCTATATTAATATTCAATATTATGTGGATTTAAAGATGATAAACAGTAGGGAAACAGATAAAATGAAGCAATTGTTTCATTAACATCTAACACACCACTAGTATCACCTATCGATTGTCTTTGGCCAGTGAAACTTTACAGGTGGCGCCTTATTAACAAATGACTCTTGTTCTGAGTAAATGAGATTTGTTGCATCTGTCAAGAACTGTTCTTTCCGGGCCCTATGCGGGCGACACGATCCAAAAGGTGAAGAAACAATAGGGAAAAATATCATGCAGGAGTCGGTCAGGAGACAGGGGGGCGTGTCCATGCAGTGCTAGTGTCCGGGGGGAGTGAATCCAGGGCGAACAATCCAAGGGTAAATCCAGAGGGGGAATCCAAGACGGGAGGTTTAGTCCAAGACCAGGGGATCCATCCGTAGTTAAAACCAGAACCGGGTCGGGACCGGCGGGGCAGGGAATCAGGAACAGGAAACTAAAACCATAACGGAGCCAGACGCGGCAGGACCCCGGGCTCTCACGACACGGAAATCAATAAGAAGCCCCGAGCAATCGCCTGCGTCTGGCTTTAAAGGTGGAACTAAAGAGGGGCTGGAATAAGGAACAGGTGTGGGGAATGGGACAGAACGAGGAAGGGCTGGAGCGCCCTTAAGAGGAGGAGTAACGATCGTGACAGCATCTGAACTTTCCAGGATGGTAAAGTAGTCAGATGTATCAAAAATAAACTCCAGGTCCAAGAAAGGTCCATCTATCCATTTTCTAACCACTTGTTCAAATTCAACCTATCACAGCATGCACTGGCACAAGGCAGAGTACAAGCTGGATGGGGTCCATCACAAGGCAGACAGACACAAAGACAGATGTGCACACAATGATGCCAGGGCCAGTTTTCTCAGAAGCCCATTAGTCTAACAGTATGTTTTTGGACTGTGGTAGGAAACTTAAGCACCCAGAGGGAACCCTTGTGAACTCAGAGAGAACATACAAACACCACACAGCTCATCAGGTCCAGTATTGAAGCCAGGTCCCCACTGCTGCAAGGCAGCATTGCTAACCACTGCGCCACCATGCTGCTCCGAAAAAGATATACAATACTGTAGAGGATTTCTTTTCTAACAACTGTCTGGTAAAACACACATTTGTGGGGTACTTGAAAGTAAGATTACCCTCTGACCTTGATTGTTTATGATACTTTCTCTCTGGAAGAACAGTGGCTAAATGCAAAATATATTTTAAAAAGACAAATGCAGGATGACAGTTATCTTGAGGTATTTAAGGACAGAACTACAGAGCTACAGCAAGTGAGTTTGCAATTACCTAGCTGTAAGAATCACATTAAATGAAATGTTTTCTATTTATAAGAAGTACTCTGTGTTCCAATTCCATATCTTCCTACACCATATCTTACTACATTTACTTCTCATACTGTACGTGTAGGTTTCATTTTTTAATAAGCTTTAAGAATTCATATGTTCTTTCCTGAAAATAAATATTTGGAATTCCTATACAATTATAAAGTCATACCTCGGTATTTCAGCAGGTCCCCAATTGCTCTCTCAATTTTGTTTTTCTTTTAAAAATTTAAAAGACAAGACTGATAGTGTAATTCCTTAAGATATAAGTGCTCTTTCAAACTGAGTACAGGAAGCAGGTCACGGTCATGTCTACAGTTTATTTTGGGGTGCTGCAATCCCTTATGAGGTTTCCTAATCATTTTTGAGGCAAATTTAAATCTCATATTAAAACCTTTTTTCCTATCTACATCCTTGATTTCATTATTTAAGAGTGCATTTTAATTACTATCTGAATTTGGTTGTCAACAGTATAGTCATAAAGCTTTTACATTTAAAGTATTAATCATAATCAGTGTCTTGCAATAGTATTCACACTCTTGCATATATTTCACATTTTGTGGTTTTAAAGCCTGAAGTCATGATACCAGTAGCAATTAATGTTTGGTGAATGCACAACCTAATGCTCATATTCAAAGACATATACAACAAATACGTAAATGCCAAATCAATATGACTCCATCTCTGAAATTCCAGTAAGAAATTCTGTCTCTGCCATCCTCCTTATTTCTTCAGAATGATATGGATCCATTAATTCTATACCAATCCCTTCATGTTGTTATTTTTTAGAGATTTCAGTTACATTGTAATCACCTACTTAATGAAGTTCCTTCAATTTTTTGCATTTTTTTTCTAATACACTTTGTATTTAGCAATGTACAACTATTTATCTGATGCATTTTACTTCTCTCTTGGGTTCTTTGTACCCCCACTCTCCTTTAAAACAGAAGGTGTAGGCTTTATTTGGATACCCGCTCCATCTCATTAATAAAATGTATTTGTATCCAGTACGAAACAAAGATATTGAAAACGAATCTAATTTTCCTTTATTTCAGCTGTGTTGGTTGATTGTCCAGACTACCCTTTTCTCTGTAAAGAGTAATCGATAGATTGAGAAATGTTGATGAAAACAATGTGTGAAACAAACAATATTACTTCAAAATAACACCAACTTTTGCAGTTGCAAAATCATGGAATAAACAACAGAGCAATTAATAACGATTACATTGTACTTTATAATAAACATAATAATTCCTTTCACTTATATAAAACGTTCTAGATATTTAACTAAAGAATTTTAAATTAATAGTTATCAATGAGATTAGTTTTCTAGTTTACTTGGGGATCTATAATAACCCTCTGCTGTTATTACAATCCCCAACCCTCTCTCTGCTTTACACTCCAGGTCAGCTTCTTGCTCACAGCCAGCCTGTCATGGCGGCGACAGAGGAGCAGCAGTGGTCAGAAACACGGGCAGCTGGTTGCTGGTCGAACCTCTCAAGATGCAGCCCTGCTGTACCAGGACCTGGCACAGACATCAGGGGGGCAGGCAGTACGCGTCAGCAAAGTTCACGGTCGGATGTCAGAGGCCTCTGCTATCATTTCCTCCAGTGCTGCTATGGTAAAACATGCTTTCAGTGTTGGATCTCAGTTGATTAAAATTTGCAATTTGTTTTCTATATACAGTACCTTAGTCTTATGGTCCTGACTGTCGTTATGTGTGCTGATAGTATATTTATGTTCCTAAACTTATTTTTCTGCTTTTTCTTGAAGTATTTAATGAATGGATTATTTTCCATTGAGAATATAAGCCCATTCAGATTTTTCTCAATTTACATTAATAATAATAATTGCTTACACTTATATAGCACTTTTCTGGACACTCCACTCAAAGCACTTTACAGGTAATGGCGACTCCCCTCCACCACCACCAATGTGCAGCATTCACCTGGATGATGCAACGGCAGCCATAGTGCACCAGAACGCTCACCACACATCAGCTATCAGTGGGGAGGAGAGCAGAGTAATGTAGTCAATTCATAGAGGGGGATTATTAGGAGGCCATGATTGGTAAGGGCCAATGGGAAATTTGGCCAGGACACCGGGGTTACACCCCTACTCTTTTCGAGAAACACCCTGGGATTTTTAATGACCACAGAGAGTCAGGAACTCGGTTTTACGTCTCATCCGAAGGACGGCGCCTGTTTACAGTGTAGTGTCCCCATCACTATACTGGGGCATTAGGACCGACATGGACTACAGGGTGAACACCCCCTGCTGGCCCCACTAACACCTCTTCCAGCAGCAACCTTAGTTTTTCCCAGGAGTTCTCCCATCCAGGTACTGACCAGGCTCACACCTGCTTAGCTTCAGTGGGTTGCCAGTTGTGAGTTCCAGGATGATATGGCTGCTGCTTGACACATTAATGCATGGTGTCAAGATCAATGTTATTGTGACTGTCCTATTATAAAAATGTGTTGCACATGAAGAGAATAATTGGAAAAATAATAGGATGTGGAAACATAAAATCAGTCTCAAGAACAAATGCAGATATTTGGTACAATCATTCCTCCTTATATACTGGGGAATATGTGAATATTAGGGAATTGAGTAGAGTGCCTGTTGCCTGTGTTGAGCAGAGAGCTAGTTTTGCTAGGGGAAATAGAGTGCAGAGTCAGAGGGCAGAAGTGGAAAACAAAAAAAGACAACAAGTGCAAGCAGATCAAAGTCCACACATACTGTATAAGTAGTGCAAGTGGTAACTGCTAAGGTCAGTCATTTTTATTACTTTTTTAAGTTTTGTGTGTCTAGAGCTATGTCACACTGATTATCTTTAATAAAGATAAACAAAGCTTTCCTTGCTTGTTTACTTTAATGTAAGTACAAATTATAAGTCTGTTTATGCTTTCTAGTGAAATGGTTTAACTTCATTATTGATATCAAATTTTGGTCATTTTCATTTTATGGTATTCATCCACTTAAACATGTATTGCTCTTTGATTCTAGGTGACACTGTTCCAGTCTGTGAGTGATCCAGGAAAAACAGAGGAAATATTTTCATTCTATGTTGACCCCTCAGTCAGTAACCTCACTCTCTACATCACAGGGAGCTTCCTCAACTTCAAACTGCAAAGCCCTGCAGGTAAAAATAAAACTAGCATTTCATCTCTGCCCAGTACAAAAGGCACCAGCTCAATTCTGATCTCTACAAAGATGGGGATTATTAGGAGGCCATGATTGGTAAGGGCTAGGCCAGGGAGAAATTTGACCAGGACCAGGATAAGACATCTACTCTTTTTGAGAAATTACCTGAGAATATTTTATGACCATGGAGAGTCAGGACCTTGGTTTTACATCTCATTCATAGGACCACACAAGTTTTCACTAGTTTCCCTGGCACTCAGGCACTTAGGTACAGATCATAAGATGAGGGCTTCCTTCTGGTCCCACTAACAACCCTTCCAGCAGCAACCTTAGCTTTCCTGGGAAATTTTCAATCCAGATACTGACCAGGCTCACACCTGTTTAGTTTAAGTAATGTTATGGTTCCACCATCTTGCCACCAGAGGGCACCCCAACCTATGGTGCCTGCTCTTACTGTGCAGCAGAGGTGCAGAGCAAGCAGATGTCAGTAACTAATCCTTGCTTGCCTAGTGCACACCCTCAGTACGACTTGGTGACCCTAACTCACCATTCCTCCCGTCATAAAGCCTACTTAAATCCTGCTCATGGTTCAAACAGTGCTTAGTATTGTTGTCATTACTCTGAGCTCTAGCCTTTGCTACATTCTTCTCTTGTTCCTGCATTTGTCTCCTACTCCTGTTTACTTCCCTGTTCATCGTTTACCTTATCTTTGTCCTGAGATTTGTCTGCTTGTTCTTCCTGGACTCCTAACCTGGTTTTTGGATTTTGGCCTGTTTCTTGACCTTGATTCTACACTCTCATTCTGGCTCTGGATTCTCGTTCACCTCTAGACCCTGGCCTTGGATTTCCCTCAGTCACTGTCTTGGAGTTTTGTGACCTTTGTGAGCAATCTAGAATGTGTGTCAAGACTTGTCTTAGTTTTAAGCAATGTGAGGTAAATTGTGGTATGTTTCTGCATGCTGCATTTAGCACTTCACTGTCCAAAGATCAATAGGTGGCAGCTTTGGTGCGTTGGATGTTAGTGAAATGGCAGATTCATTTAAGCTGCTTTAATATGTAATATGAATAATATTAATGTGGACTTGGGTAATGGGAAATAAAAATAACTGGAAAATAATATTCCCAAATCTTATTTATAATATTAATGTATTAATATTAATAAAATATATTTATAGCTGCTGGGTGGAGCTAAAAATAAATGCTTTCATGAGCTCTTGCTGTGTAGTTGATTTCACATCTGTCTTTGGAGGAGTGCCATCATATCAGGAGATTCTGCTAGTGTTTTCACCCAGTTTACTACCTCTGATTTAATAAAAAAAGATTGATATATTTGACATTTTAGATTTTAATTGAAAAAAATATAGATAGTGGCTTTAAGATATTATCAATAATAGAAATCAGTTGTGATTTCTGTTTAAAGACATCTTTAAATTCCCTTACCCTTTCCAAGTATCCCAAAGATTGTAGGTCTGGTGGTCAAGTAGTCTGGTGGTCAAGTAGTTTGCTTTACCTTCCCTTTAGGAAGTTTCATTTGTTTCCTTTTTTTCCCTACAGCCTGTATCTAATTTTTTTTACAAAAGACTACAAAATAGTTATTGTGTTAAATTAAATGAAATTATATTTAATTATTAAAGCCAATTACAATTTTGATTCATCTAATGATTCCATTACTGTTGGGTCCTGAAGAAGACCAAGATTTTGTACAAGTTGACCACTACAAACTTCTATATTAAATCCCTGAATCAGATGCAGGAAAATACCCAGGGCATTGCACAGACTGAAGAGTATCAACCAGTACTTGGGATGCAGCCCAAGTTGTACACTTCCACAGACTGAAGTTTGTAAAAATGTAAGCTTGGCTGGCCTTCTCCAGCAGTGAAAGAATGACCAACATGGATACCGATTCTTTCAGAATTGATAGCCAGATGAATTCCGATTTCAGATTTTCCTGGATGCATTCTTTCAGGAGAAAACCTGGCAAAGAGACAGGATATGTTTCCCAGTAGCTGTCTTTGTTATTACTGTTTAGCCCCAGTCAAGTGACAGCCAGTGGTGTGGTGGGGAATGTTTGCATGAAACAGCCTGGTTTATTGTGGATATGGAAATGGAAATACAAAGAAGATAGATGTAACTGAAGAGATTTGATTAGACAGAGGATCCAAAGTTGCTCGGAGTTGCAGACAGGCACAGCTGGAGTCGTCCTAATGAGTGTCTGGTGGATGAAGTGACATAGACCAGGGTTGCTAGCAGCAGGATGAGAAGCAGGACAGGACTGGAAACGTTAAAGTTAACAGGTGGCAGGCTGAGAGAGCCACCAGTCAGGGTTGTGTGTAGCACCAGTCAGGGTTAAGCTCCTTGTGTGAATTCAAATGGTCTCCGATGAGACTGAGGGCTGAGAGTCTTTAATATCTCAAAAGGGCAATTTGTGAAAGAAAGTACAGCTTGTGCATTGGTCAGAAATCAGACCCAGGCCTCCTGTGTGGCAGATGAGAATTGTACCACTGAACTGCCAAAGTGTCACTCTGATTGAATGATTGTGTGGGATACTGAGAAATGTAGTTTGTTACCTCATTTATTTAGTGTCACAAGCTAAATTAAAACTGCCAGTGTGGGTTTATTAGTTTATTCATCAGAACTGCCTTTCCCTTACACTGAAAAGAAATAATATATAATAAATATATAATATATAATATACAAGGGAGTTACTACAATGGTCAAAATCAACAACAGGCTGAGTGGGTTAATCAATATGTAAATTACCCCCAAATAACCACCAAATTGAAAATGTTTTTGCGAACAAAATACTCACGTTGTAGGTAGAATTAGATTCAGATGAACACAGTGCTCTTTAACTCTTACAACACTAACGCAGTAGATGCATTACCAACTGCCCCTCAATCTACTACTCTATACAGATGCAGCCATTCAAAATGGGTGAGGTATTTCGCGGCATACCCCGGTGGGAGTGTCGCAGTATCACGCGGTATCACACAGTGAACGTGTGTCACGTGGTTATCTATCCGGCGTCGCCTTGTAAAACCGCCAGGGGGAGCTTAACCTCTCATGTACAGCATTTGAGCCTTTAATTTTGAACTGTGTATTACAGCATGTTAATCATCAGTCATTAAAATGTTGGTATATTTTATGAAAGCAAGATTGCTCAGTTGGACAAAAGTACACAACCTACGTTTATCAGAAATATTTATGCATCAAAGCCTTTACTGAAGATATTACTAATAGTATTAATAATGGATGACTTTGGACAAGCTGTATACTCAAAGTATAATTTCTTTAGCACATTTGTACAAGCACTTGGAATCTGTCCAAGCCATACTTTGTCAGGCATTTTGTTTTACTTCAACAGGCATAAAAACTTCCTTGCTTTTAACAGGGCGTTTCATAATTTCTAACTACGAAAATGATTTAAAATGCGACACCTATCATGAAAAGAAAAAAATACACACCAGTATTCCATTTCTCCCTAAACATTGTAAGCTTCGAAGTCTTTAACTAACGTGATACCGGAGTCAACAAGCATACTTTTAAAATTTGATTAAAAGGGAATATTATATGGAATCGCGTATCTCAAGAATTTAATAATGGTATGATTATATCCCTGTACTGCGGCAGGGCTGTGTAGGGCTGTTTTGGCTGCCTGCTTATGTGAGCTGTCTTGTAGCCTACTGGTCTAGGTGCGTGACTACCAAGTGGCAAGTTGTGTGTTCAAATCCAGCTGGTGCTGGACCTTTCAGTTTTATTTATTTATTTTTTAATCGCGTAACATAAACATATTACCGTATGCAAACTGTACTGTATACAATATGTATATGTATATTTAATGTCTTAACTGTGCCCATTTAAGTATTGAATATTCATATCTAATTTTACCACTGAAGGGAAATCTTAACATAAACATACAGTATATGGCTGGTCTCGGTACTTTAAAGAAAAAAATACACACCAGTATTCCATTTCTCCCTAAACATTGTAAGCTTCGAATGAAACCACTAAATAAAGACATAAATATAGACATCTTAAGATTTGTTTTATTTAATGTTGGTAGCAGGATGAACTGTCAGAGTGTATATTTTGTCGCAAAGTTGCTACAAGATGTTAACAGTGAAAAAGGTATTTAGAAATGAGTTATTTCAAGATGAAAAAGAAAACATACACGAAACATGGTTTAATTACGACCAGAATCGGTCTTGAGATATTTTTAACTTGATTTACAGTATTTGAGAGGTATGTCTACAGTGCTTAAGTACTGCTCACGTATATGTTTCTAGGTTTATATTATGCATTTCATACGGTCAAATTACTTTTGAGCAACTAATAAGAAGCGCGAAACGGTATGCGTTTTAGTTTCGTTTTGTGCTGGAACCCGTGGATTGATTAGAGATATCAAGTACATACAAGTCATTTTTTAAATGTTGTAGTTCGTCTTGAAAAAATGTTACGAGTACATCATCTATCAACAATTACACAGGTTCTGTTTCCATATTGCGGATTTTGGTTAGGTACAGTATTATCAAATCCAGCGGCGCTGTGTGTTACTTTACTGAGTCCCATTACACATGGTCTGTGATTGAAACCTGTAAAACCGGTTTAATTCGTCACAGCCAGCACTCTTCAGGTGTGAGGGTCTTCTGCTCAGAATGAAACGCTAAAATGTTTGTGTATATTCTAATGGTAGTGGGGGCAGGGTGTGTGGGAACAGGTTTGGTTGAAATTGCATTGGAGATCTATGTTCTTCACACCTGAAACATTTTCTCTGAAAGGATTTTCTTCGCAGTTTAACCGATCTTGTTACAGCATGTTACAGTTTACTATTATTAACCATATTAATTTTAAGTGCTTAATGTAAAATCTTGTAAAAATATATTTTCATTGTTCAAATATACATTAATATACATTAAGTCTGACTATCATATAATAAGTTAAATACAAAACTAAAGAAAAAATAGGGTTAAATATAATTCAAAATATTTTGCTAACAATGTTAACTGTTTATGAATAATAAAATGTATTAACTAAGGAGTAGGATGGCACAGTTGTTAGTATGTTTTTTGTTTTGTTTCTTTTTCATAAATACAACAGTAGTACCTGATGTCTCAGTGGCTTTCAAAATTAAATTATGCATGCAAACCTGTGAACTAGAAAGATAACTAAGATTTGAATACTAATTAAATGACCGCGGGCACTTTCCACCCCGTCTACATTCTCAGAGTAGAACAGACTAACCTTCTAATGAAAGACGGTCCACCCCCCACGGACAGGAAAAGTGCCCACATGCACTTAAACTTAATATGGTCATTAACAGTAAACAGTAACATGGTAAGAAGGAGCACGTACAAACGTTTTCGAAATAACCACATGTAAGACTCTGATGCTTAAAATGTTTAGGGAGAAAGTGGAATACTGGTGTGTATTTTTTCTTTAAACTACCAATACCAGCCATATACAGTCTGTAACGTAGGGATTTCTATATGTCTTTATTTAGTGTTTACATTAGTGACAAAGGCTAAACTTTTAGCTTCAGTAACGTGTACATATCTCCCCTTTTTATAAAACGACTTGGTTGAAAACTGTTCCAGAGCCACTGTTGTTTCATCAGTGAAAAGTACATCATGAAATGCCTCTCCCTGTTCAATCCACTGGAAAAAAGAAAAGGAGCATAAAGCTTCTGATGGTCATAAACGATATTCATTTAGGAGCAGCATCAGAGGTATGTTTTTAACTGCACTGCATTGGAGAGAATACCATAGTGTGTTTTTTTTTTTACTCCCTGGCGGAAACTGGCTTCCAGAAGAATCAGTATGGCTCAGAGATTAAATAAAACTTCACAGACATTAACGAAGAGCATAACGCGTGTACTGTATACACTGCAAGTACAACCCAACTCTCTGCAGGAGTGCTGGCTGTGACGAATTGAACCGGTTTCACGGGTATTTTCAAAGTAGGAGGCGAGATTTCCAGCGAAAGACACCTCCCCCCCCCTCAAAAACCCAGTAAATACAGTACTTACTAGTTAAAGGCTAGGCTCCCGACTACAGCGAAAGGAACCCTTCTTTCATTAGAAGACAATGAACATATTTTAGCCCTGAATGAATTAATAGCAAACATGGTTTACATAAAAGACATTTTTCCAAGAAAGTTTAGCCTTTGTCACTAATGAAACCACTAAATAAAGACATAAATATAAAAATCTTAAGATTTTTAAAATACATGACTTTGCTAAAATTTATTTGAAAATAAATACAATTACAACCGCCAGGGGAGAGAGAGAACAGGGGAGGGATGTTGGTTTTACATAAGGGGCGGGGCTATGGAAATTATGTTTGGGAATGTGTAGTTAACTGGGATGGGAGGAAGGTTTGGTTTTGCATAAGGGGCGGGATTATGATAATTGGAGGACTTTGCGAGAGTAAAATGGTTTGATTATTTGATTTTGTATTGTGGTTGTTATCAATGTTTTTGGTTGGTATTATGTTTATATGGTTGTTTTTGTTGGTTGGTTGTTATTATGGTTATTAATAATACGATCTATAGTTGAAATCTGAGCCTAAATAAAAAGAAAAAGCAAGTGATTAGGTTTATGAGCAATCTAATTACTTATTCGTTTAATAAGCTATATAAAATAAAGTTTATTATTAATTTGCTGGACAGAGCGGTGAACATTATTATGCATAAGACAAAGATAACGATCCTGATCAGTTTAGAAATCTGTGAACGCTGTAAGGTTTTAACTTCTTAAACTTTTAAAATACACGTTTTGAATAGAAAGAAATCCTCTTCCTGGTACAGTATGTATAGCAAACCAGCACGTCTTTTTTCTCCAATCAGAGGGGTGTCAGATGGTGTCAGCCAATCACCATTCTGCGTTGAGTAGCAACGGGTGACTGTACTCAGGCGGAAGATGTAAACAGCTTAATGTTCGTGTTAAATAATTTTTTTAAATTATTTTATACAGCAATCGCATATTTGGGTACCGTTTCATAAAACGTTCATGCTTAAAATGTTTAGGGAGAAATGAAAGACTGGTGTGTATTTTTTCTTTAAACTACCAAGACCAGCCATACACAGTACAGTTTACATACATACAGTAATGTTTATGTTCCTAAATTAATATCGTTTATGACCTTCAGATGCGTTATGCTCCTCTTCTTTTTATGCTCAGCTACTAAAATTTCCCTTTAGTGGTAAAATCCATATAAATATTCAAAACTAAGCGGATTAAAATGTGCACAGTAAAGACATTAAATGATTAAATCTTTGCACTACCAACCAATGCACCACGAGTGCCCCTGTCGGTCATTTTGGCCAGCCAATCACTTGCCCTGCGGTACCCTCCGGTGCCCCGCGGTGGCTTGTGGGTAGGTTACTGTACCGCGGGTTTTTACCGCACATTTTGAATGGCTGCATCTGTATATATACACACACAATATTTACATCTGTGCAGTACAGCAACCCGTAAGGATCACACTCTACCAATATCCTTACAGACCCAGTCTCCCAGATAAACTGAACCTGTTTTATGCTCACTTTGAAAATTATGACGTGAAGGCCTCCTCATTGCCTCTACCCCTTTGCCTCCCCTATTCTCCATCCATACCGACGAAGTAAGAGCACTATTCAAAAAACAAAATAAAAGAAAAGCCACAGACCCAGACAGTTTGTCAGCTGCAGCCCTCAGCTATTTTGCTGATCAACTGCCTCCTGTGTTTACCAACATTTATAATACTTCACTTCTTCAGCAGTAAGTCCCTCACAGTTTTAAAATATCCACTATAGTAGTATTGTCTCTTAACAAGGTTCAATACTTCACTCCAGTCTGGTCTTTTTGGATGATCCACCTTCTGTCTTCCTCTCCTGTCCTTCTCTGTGTCTTTCTGGCCCTCCATTCTGTACCTGCCTTTTTTATGCTGCCTTCCTAGATTTTGTATGACAATTTATGATTTGATTAACTAAAGTTACTGTACGATTGCTTTAATCACTGAATCTCAGCAAATGTCCCCTTGATTTGAAACTGGAAATGTTGACACTAACCAGGTGCTGTACCAGTTTTTGTAATAGAAAGTGTTTTTTGTGCTGCTTTTATTACCTAGATAAAGCACCTTTATTGACTTTCAATAATATTTAGAATTTGGAGGGGGGGGGGATTTCATTCCAGGTCCAGTCTTCACAAGAAAATATGTTGATTTTTTTCAAATTCATCAATCTGTCCCAAATTTTTATCCAAGCTAATAGACAAGGGCATTTTCATCTATTTGGCAGGCCTTGAAAAAATGTATCTTTGAAGACAGGAAACAAATTTTGCCTGCTGTTTTTTTCTGTATATTTTTGTCTGCTGAATGGACACTTTAAGAGTTAAAAGAAATTATTTACTCTTAATGCCAAGGGGGTTTGCTTCAATTTAAGACTTGAACCAGGCCTCTGCTATGTTATGTTGCAGAGATATAACAACATTTTAAGGGGTGAAAATTCCAGGCGGAAACAGGCTCTAAAATTGTTTAGATTGTCCAGAGCCATTTTTGTTTGTTTTTTGGCAGAAGGATGTTGTAACAGAAAGAATAAGGTTCTGGATCCCAAGATGAAGTAAAACAGATGAGTTTATTGCATGCAAGGAACAATAAAGCCGAAGTCTTGTTTCCCGCAAGAAACAACAAAACCGAAGTATTGTTCCATGTGCCAGTACAAACTTTTAGGTTATATAGTCCTTGCTTGCTGCTTCAGACGTCATTCGGTGTTATGGTAAGGGGGGGGGTCATGGTATTTGGCCAGTTCAGAGACCCTGGCCAAATGGTCAATTTAAGATTACGCCCCCAGGGGGTTCCTAGCTCGCATCTGGAATCCTTATCAGTTAACCCCCTTTCCTGCCATAAACCCCTGTTGCTTAGAAGTCTAATTTTCAGGCAGAACTGACCCTTTTTACATCTTGTCTCTTACTTCAAGGATAATAGATGCAGTTTTGAGGACTGTTGGTACAACACCAGTGCTCAAGGATTCATTTATTAGATTAAGGACAACAGAGCAGAGAGAAGTGAAACAGGACTGAAATAAAGTGGTGGGGATGGGATCTAATAGGCTGGGGGTGGTGTCACCGGGAGGGCAGGAGGGGTGCCCAAGTGAGTCCTTTTTAAAACAGAATAATGGCTCAGCCGCAATTGCACCTAGGTGCAAAGATGATGGCATATTATGACAATGCTCCCCACAAACAATTATATATATAGCAAAACAAAAAAAAAAACAACAACAAAATTGAACTAGTACACACACACACAAAAAAACAAATCCTTTCTCTAAGAAAGAGATCAGGAGTTCTACCACACTTAGGTCCTATCAGCTCCACACTGTAGCAATAGCGAGACTAAGCCCCGTTAGATCTCTCCCCCCCCTCCTAAATACTGTAGGTACTGTATCATATAGCCTTGCCCCTTTGGACTGTACCACTGTTACAAAATTATGGAGCTGAGTTTCACCCCAGATAAACTAATTTCCCTAACATGGGAATTCCTTCTTTCTTTTAAAGAATAGTGTAAACAGAAAGAAAAATACCAGCTCTGAATACATTTAACTTATTTTTAACCTCCTGTAAAAGGAATGATACTTCCTTTACTGGAAGATGTGCACATGCATCAATCCATGTTGACATTATAAAGCCAGGCTGAAAACAGGTATCAGGTTTGGACCCATGAGGCCACAATACCCGGAAGTCGGACAGCAACACTGAAGAGACAAACAAACAGACAGAGCGCTCTCTCACACAGATAAGTACAAATAAAGAGAAACAGAGTTTGTGTTTGTGTCTCTTCAGGTAACAGAAACTGATTTTGAAATAAGAGGTGATAATGTATTGCGTGTATGAAAATAGGAAACTGCTAGCCAAGCCCCGAGTATGCACCCTCATGAGCTAGCTAGCCGACAGGAAAGTGTATGAGAGATCTTGTGTAACTTAAGATGGATAATGAGTGTCTTGTTGTTACGAGTTCGGTAATAGGGACCGAACTAGTGAGTGAACCCACTTGCAGGAGCGAACAAAGCCAAGTCGTAAACCGAAAGTAAACCGTAATCGTAGGAACGAGCCGAGAGTCCAGGGGGAGCAAGATATCCGAAAGGGAACATGTACCGAAGCCGAAGTTTGATCCGAAGTCGTAGTCCGTAGGGCAATCCGAGAATCCAGAGGTAGCCAGTTATCCAAGACAGAGCGAAAGTACCAATCCAAGCCGAGATCTGAAAAGCCGAAGTCCAAAGGGAAAAACCGTAAGCCGAAATCCAAGACAAACACAGAGTAGAAGAAGCGCAACCAGGAAGCTCGATAGGGAAAACCAATACTGAGCAACGAGGTAGGGAAGGACAGGTGTTTAAGTAGGATGAGACGGGGGTGTGGTGGTGAATGGGAAAACTGATAGGTGAACTGATGGATAGGGGCTACACCTACTTCTGCCTCCTCCGTTGCCGAGAGGCAGGGATCGTAACACTTGTAATGTACTCTCTGCGGATGGTGACAGAGATCCCTCTGTCACAGGTGGATTTCATATGTGAAACCAGTTTACTAATGGATGGAGTGTCAAGAAGAGAGAAGTTAGAGAAAAGGGAACCAGTATAGCTAGGTAAGCATGAAGGAGGCGTGGTGGTACAATGCATTGTGCAGAGAATGTGATTCTGGGTGTTGTTGATCTTGAAGCTAAAGAAATAAAAACATATGTTGCAAAGTTGCAGTGAGGCAGGTAATGTGGTGGGGCAGTTTGGCTGGGTTGTTATGGTTATTTTCAATGATGTAAGAGAAGTTTCTGGATCTAGCAAACTCTATTGTATCCTTATTTTCAGACAGTGTGTTCGTTCCAAGCCTGATAATGTACAGTTGTATTTAAAAATTTGTGGACTCCTGCCAGATAACATGTTTTGTTGGTTTTCTAAGTGAAAAGAAGTTAATGCAAACTCTGCCAAAGGAGGTGTTACTAAGTACTGCCCAAACTTTTGCACATACCACATTTACTGTTTTCAATCTGTTAAATTAATTAAATAAATAGTAACTGTGCATTAAAATTTGCAGAAATATGTCAAGTTTGATTTTGTTCGCTGCAGAGGTTGTGTTAACTTATTTTCACCTAGAAAATCATCAAAATCTGGAGTTTGGCCAGGGGTGCCCAAACCTTTGCAACTGTATGTGTATGCCAGAAACACACCTCCTACATTCAAGTTTCTGGGAAACTGGGGTAAAAGTGAGAAAAAGAGATGGTTCGAGTTTTTAAAGGAGCTAAGGTTTCCTTCTTCTACACTGTGTCTTGCAAAAGAAATCAGCCCCTTCCAACAGTGTCTTATTTTGGTGACTTAGAAATGATCTAGGAAAAACATTTAAGCAGGCATTTAATCAAAACTTAAAAGCTCAAACTAAACATTTATTGGTGTCAGCAGAAACTGCAATGAAAAATATAAAACTAATATTTTCTTACACAAAAAGGAATCCAACTCACATTTCCTTTATAAAAATCATTTCTGTCTTCTGGGAACAAAAACTATCACCATCCTAATACAACGGGCAAATAATACCTCTGTCCTCTACAACACAGTTTGTCTTTCCATTGTGAACTGTTACAATGAGTGACACCAGAAGTAATGTCTGATGTCAGTCCTCTACTACAGTCAAAATTCTTCACCTCTAAAATTTATCAGCAAAAGCACCTCATAGCTGATATAAAAAATGTTATCGCTGTTCTTTACAGCAGACAATACATAACATCTCATCTCTATAATGACACTGAATGTAGTTTGTTATTAGTAGGCTGTTGATGACACACTTAATGATTTAATTACTAAGGTAAACCAAGGTAAACTTTACAATTACTTTGCTCACTGAATCTCCAACCCTTGCTTTGTGCCCTTGCTTTGAAGCTGGAAATGTTGACACTAACCAGATGTTACCCATTGTATTTGGATTCTTAAAGACACTTCAATAGGCGTTTATTAAAGCCTGTTAATAATAGATAAACAACAAATAACTATACTTACCGATGATATACTGTAATTATTTGTGGAGTAAGTGTAACAAAATTGTTTTAGAAAATAAGTATAAAAAATGGTAATTAAATCTTACATGAAATTACAGAGAAAAATACCAAAAACAGCATGTTTGAAATCTATAACATTTTATCACAATTGCATTGTGTTTTAAGTGTGCTTTTTGCTGCTTTATGGGATTGAGAACAACCCAGAACGGCAGACCACAGACAAAATCTGAACAGAGTTTAGATTTTTCTTAAACTGGTCTACTTATATACATTTCTGTCCTGCTTTTGGGTTCTGTACTGTTGTAACAGAAGAAATAAGGTTCTTGATCCCGAGATTAAGTAAAACAGAAGAGTTTATTGCATGCAAGGAACAATAAAGCCGAAGTCTTGTTTCCCGCAAGAAACAACAAAACCGAAGTATTGTTCCCCGTACTGTTACAAACGTTTGGGTTATATAGTGTTTTCTTCTCCGTTTCTGACGTCACTCGGTCTGATGGTAAAGAGGGGGGTTCATGGTATTTGGCCAGTTTACGATGTTCTGGACAAATGGTCAGTTTAACATTACACCCAGGGGGGTTCCTAGTTTGCATCTGCAATCCTTATCAGTTAATCCCCTTTCCTGCCATAAACCCCAGCTTGTGACTTAGAAGTCTAAACCCCCTACAGAAAGGATTAAATTCAAACCCCCGTCTTCACATTTTTCTTCATTCCCCCCTTATAAAATATGGCATACGTCAGTGTAGCCTATCTTTATACATACAATGTCAGGGCAGATCTTTCCTTTCTTGGCAAACAGGTATGTATTGCCATGACATTGTACGTTCCACGGTTATAGCAAGATATGTGATACATGTTTTTGTGCACGTGATGATTACAATTATACATATAAACAATACTATTCCTACAAATAAACACTGTAAAAAGGTTCCACCCCAGGCCCCAAACACAGACTTTACCCAAGACCCAATTCCCATATTTTCAGTATAATAGTCCTGATATTTCTGTCCCTCATTTTAAATGTGTCTGGCCAGATCTGAGATGTGCTCAGAATTATCAGGAATATATGTGCAGCATTCAGTGCCAATTACTGCACAAGTTCCTCCTTGGGCCGCCAGTACATAATCTAAAGCTAGTCGGTTCTGCATGGCCACTGTTCTGAGGGCTACCATCTCATCATTAACAGCCTTCAGACTAGATGAGGTAGAATTTGCTAATTCTTCTAAAGTCGAGGCCATTTGAATTAACTCTCGACTCAGAAAGTTCATGCCGGCTTGTAGAAATATTATACCTAAATAATATTCCCAATCAGCCAATTTTCTTTGTGGTCTGTGGTTAGGTCCGAAGGGGCAGTGGGTTTGAACACGGATATGAGGAACCACATATCCTAAATAACATGAGCCAGACCACTGGGCTGGCAACCATGGGTAGGCTCGTTTTCCACAAATGAAATATGTTCCGTTTGGCACTCCCCATGCCTCTGAAAATAAGAAGCTTATACCGAATTGTGGGGTGTGTCGATCCCATCCTGGAATTTGGAAGGTAGAAGTGGATATATTTGCAGCGATGGTAAGGTTGCAACGACTCCATCCAACCAAGTGCAGACCATTAGTGTGCTGAAAACATGTTTCCCTCACGTTCCTTATTTAGAGTATTTAGGTAGGGTATTTAGGTAGGGCCCGTCCCACCTGGGCTGGAGAACCTGTGAAGGAAATTTCCTGATCCACACCCACTCTCCTGGGATGAGGTTGTGCCCTCCTTCAGGTGGTGGTCCCCACGCCTCCAGGACCTGCTCGCGGGCTCCTTGGGTGGCCTCTGTCAGCAACTTGCAATAATACAAAGGAATGGTTGATCCATCTGAGGAAACCCCAGTCTCAGCACCTGTAAGAGAACTTGTTTCAAATTATTACAGGCGGCTTTTGCTGCGGGAACCAAGGCAATCTTGTACTGCACTCCCCCCTTAAGCAGATCTGTTAAGAGTTGTGCTCACCCTGTAAAAACATTGCACCCAGGCCCTGTTAAAATTTCACAATGCTAGACACAAAAGGGCCTTATCATAACTGCTTCTATTAGACACTCTAAAGCTGAAGCAACTCAGACTTGTGGGTTTCCTCGTCAGGGGAAGCACTCAGAATACCATCAACATACTGAGTGATCACAGTCAGTTGAAGCCACGTGATACCCTGTTCTGGATAGTCATTCTTTATAATGCATAATATTCCAACCCAATAGATCTGGGATAAAACCACCCATTAAAATCTGGTACTCGGCAAGTAAAACTTCCTGTCCCAATACTCCAGTGGCCTCCTGCCGTCTTCCCATATACATTAATCCATAGCACACTGTCGAACAGAGGAGTGAAACAAGCATGACAGTAGTGCTCCAGTATCCCCTAACAGAGAAACCAACACTCCATTAACAGTACATTTTTAACCACTGGACTGGGACAGACTTAGGGAGGCTACAAGGGATTTACAGGATCTAATCGTTAGGTAAACAGATTTTCTCACAAGACGTTATTCTCCCCAGTCTCGATTCTAAACCTACAGCGTTTCAGCATGTCTGGTTTCGAGACATTCGAATTAAACCAAATTGTTTCCACTATTGCAACTAATTGTATAAAAATACAAAAACTGTTTAACTACTTTTACGTCCACCTGTACTGTACTTATACGTTTCAGACGCTCTTATATTTTCCAATCTCCTTAAGTTGATTTTCGTCAAGTCTCTTTAGTTACGTCTCTAGCCAGTCCTGCTGGCTAAACACACTCACACCGTCATTTAGTAGACCAAAACTCACAGTTACACACATACATGCCGGCACACAAATTCATAAAACACACATACACATCGAGAATATATTTTTCTCTTCGTAATACAATGTGCTGTATTCTTGTTTTACTTCTACATTAATCCTTTTAATTCCTGAAGCGCACTCCAGGTTCGCTGCATTTCTAATTTCGGGCGCGGTGCTTTAACCCACCGGTCAATATCTTCCGGTTTTGGATTTGATCGTATGGGGCAATCAGGGAAGGTAGGTGCCAGTGCAGACCCCCTCGACGGGGTGCGAGACAGTGTTAGAGTGGCGCTGTCATCAACAGCGCCAGCCCCTGCTACATCAAGTCCTTTCCCACTTCGAGTAAGAGTACAGATCTGCGGGCGCCCTCCCTCTAACAGGGGAGACCCTGATCCGTCTTTATCACACTCATACCAAGTGTTATCCCAATCAGACCCCCCTTCTCCATATGGCCACTGTGGGAATTGATCCCAATTATTTTCGTTTCCTGCCTGTTTGTTCCCCTGTGGGAGAGCAGGATATAACTTAGTTGCCGGCTGTAGCACATTAACCAGTGCAGCGTGACCAGGAGTTAATTCCTTCTTTAGTTTCTCATTCTCCTGTACTGCCTTTTAGCTTTTTTTCTATACTATTTCGTAGTATCTTTTCTTCCGGGTTTTTGTTTTCCCCGTAAACACACTTTTAAGTCACATCCCAATTTCTTTCTTTTTCCTCATGTATCTGCCACCACTGGTGCCGGCCGTGCACCAGGGTGGGAGCTACATGCTTGTGCTTTTGCCAATCAATACTCATATGCTTTCTTTACAGGCGTCTTCGCCCCAGACTCCCCCTGACAAACTCAACTTTTCGCATATTTTTCTCCTTTTTTTTTTCGTCAACTTACACTTTTCCGATATATAAATGGACCCTTCCACCACTTTCTCAAACCATCAGTTAGCACACATGTTCGGTCTCTTTTACTTTTGTCGTGTGTGAGGTAACAGCTCATACAGTAAGGGGATGCGTTCACTTGAAAAACCTGTGCATTCCTGCACTCATTCAGCCAAGGGCGTCTGTTACCTCCAGATCTAAATGCCTCTCAGAGACTTTAGAGGACTTACACCACACTGTTCACAGGTAAGAAGCGAGACCTCGAAAAACCCCTTTCTTGATCAGTAATTCACCATCCCCAGAACGCCAGCATCGCTGCTTTTGCCCCGGGGTGGACTTACGCACTGAGCTCAATCAGGGCGATTCCCGGGTCTCAGCGTCCTTTAAATCCTGCTTCTTAATGCTTTACTCTTTTATTATGAGGTGTGTTTATGTTAGTGTCATGCGTGCGTATATGTATTTCACAAACAAGGAAAACACCAAAAAAATACACACATATATATCTATCTCTTCTACTCCTGTTTCTTTTAAAACAAAAAACCATACCACGCCAATCCGAGCACGATCAAGGTGTAGCTAATTTCAGGACCCCGAGCGCAATTAAGGCCCACACCGATCCTGAGCCTCAGAACTCCGGGTGCAATTAAGGCCCACACCAGTCCTGAATTACGTGCATTTAATGCACCACTCAGCTCCAGAACCCCGGGCGCAATTAAGGCCCACACCGATCCTGAGCCACAGAACTCCGGGCCCAAACCAGGCCTAAACCAGTTCTGACCCTCAGAACTCCGGGCCCAAACCAGGCCCAAACCAGTTCTGACCTTCAGAACTCCGGGCGCAATTAAGGCCCACACCAGTCCTGAACTACGTGCATTTAATGCACCACTTGCTCTAGAACCCCGGGCGCATTTAAGGCCCACACCAATCCTGAGCCTCAGAACTCCGGGCGCAATTAAGGCCCAAACCAGTTCTGACCTTCAGAACTCCGGGCGCAATTAAGCCCCACACCAGTCCTGAACTTCACGGTAAGGGTCCAAAACCCGTTCAAAAACTCCACGCGCAATTAAGGCATACACCAGCTTCGAACGCCTGTACACAATACCGCGGAACCCCTGCCAGACCAAATTCTAGGCTTACAACAAACAACCCATTACATACACCGCTGTCTTCCCCGGGCCAGAGGAATTCAGAAACTCACGTTTACTCCGTCATCTCGGGCGATTCTCGCAGGGAGCAGAGATTTCCCAATCGGTCAGGGAGAGTCGGGACTTTTTTTTAAAAAAAGAGGAGTCCTTACCTCTTAGTAATGTGAGCGGTGACCGTCTCTCCTGCCGATGGGAAATTCTGCGCCTTCTGGAGCATCCGCCGACTACGCCAAATTTGTTGTAACAGAAGAAATAAGGTTGTTGATCCCGAGATGAGGTAAAACAGATGAGTTTATTGCATGCAAGGAACAATAAAGCGGAAGTCTTGTTTCCCGCAAGAAACAACAAAACCGAAGTATTGTTCAACGTACTGTTACAAACTTTTGGGTTATATAGTGTTTTATTCTCCGTTTCTGACGTCACTCGGCCTGATGGTAAAGAGGGGGGTTCATGGTACTTGGCCAGTTTACGATGTTCTGGACAAATGGTCAGTTTAACATTACACCCAGGGGGGTTCCTAGTTTGCATCTGCAATCCTTATCAGTTAACCCCCTTTCCTGCCATAAACCCCAGCTTGTGACTTAGAAGTCTAAACCCCCTACAGAAAGGATTAAATTCAAACCCCCGTCTTCACATCTTTCTTCAGTACTTAAAAACATTTCACTTAGGACAATGATCTGAAACACAGAGCAGCAGTGTGTAGGAATAAAACCAGTGGGAATAAAATCAGTGAAAAGCCAACAGTCCCCTAATTTAAATCCAATAAAGATGGCTTGACACTCCTTCAAAGACTATAATCGAAAGACAGTAAAACAGACATCAAGGCAAGAGGCCTCCTCCAAATTAAACTCAAGGTCGATTCCCTCCTAGAATGGATGTAACATTTAATAATGTAAAATTATGTTGGAAAGAAAAGACAGTACAAGCCTACATGGTGGCTTGTGTTCAAAAGAACGCATTGTACATCCTTTCTGAACCTTCAGATTTTTACATGTCCTACATAGTATACAGATGCAGCCATTCAAAATGCACGGTACAAACCCGCGGTACAGTAACCTACCCACAAGCCACCGCAGGGCACCGCGGTAAGTGATTGGCTGGCCAAAATGACCAACAGGGGCACTCGTGGTGCATTGGTTGGTAGTGAAAATATTTAATCATTTAATGTCTTTACTGTGCACATTTTAATCCGCTTAGTTTTGAATATTTATATGGAATTTTACCATTAAAGGGAAATTTTAGTAGCTGAGCTTAAAAAGAAGAGGAGCATAACGCATCTGAATGTCATAAACTATATTAATTTAGGAACATAAACATTACTGTATGTACATAAACTGTACTGTGTATGGCTGGTCTTGATAGTTTAAAGAAAAAATACACACCAGTCTTCCATTTCTCCCTAAAAATTTCCTGTACCAGGAAGAGGATTTCTTTCTATTCGAAACGTGTATTTTAAAAGTTTAAGTAAAAACCTTACAGCGTACACAGATTTCTAAACTGATCAGGATCGTTATCTTTGTCTTATGCATAATAATATTCACCGCTCTGTCCAGCAAATTAATAATAAACTTTATTTTATATAGCGTTTTAAACGAATAAGTAATTAGATGGCTCATAAACCTAATCACTTGCTTTTTCTTTTTATTTAGGCTCAGATTTCAACTATAGATCATATTATAAATAACCATAATAACAACCAACAAAAACAACCATATAAACATAATACCAACCAAAAACATAGATAACAACAACAATACAAAATCAAATATATCAAACCATTTTACTCTCGCAAATTCCTCCAAGTATCATAATCCCAACCCTTATGCAAAACCGAACCCTACTCCCATCCCAGTTTATCCTCTTTATCATAAACATAATCCACCTCAAATTTCAACATAAAGCATTACACAAAATCAATACCTCAACACTCCATACTCAACAACGATAATTCACAAACAGCCAGAACATGTAACTCCACATTCCCAAACAGACCACATTTACATAGCCCCGCCCTTATGCAAAACCAACATCCCTCCCCTGTTCTCTCTCTCCCCTGCGTTTGTAATCATTTTTATTTTCAAATAAATTTTAGCAAAGTCATGTATTTTAAAAATCTTAAGATTTCTATACTTATGTCTTTATTTAGTGGTTTCATTAGTGACAAAGGCTAAACTTTCTTGGAAAAATGTATTTTATGTAAACCATGTTTGCTATTAATTCATTCAGGGCTAAAATATGTTCATTGTCTTCCAATGAAAGAAGGGTTCCTTTCGCCGTAGTCGGGTTGAAATTAAAAGCTTGCCATGCCCGGACTGTTACACCAACGCATTAGCATGTTAAAGCGATTTCATTGAGGAGCCTAGCTTTCTTAACTAGTAAGTACTGTACTTACTGGGTTTTTGAGGGGGGGGAGGTGTCTTTCGCTGGAAATCTCGCCACCTTCTACTTTGAAAATACCTGTGAAACCGGTTTAATTCGTCACAGCCAGCACTCCTGCAGAGAGGGGGGTTGTACTTGCAGTGTATACAGTAGATGGGAAAGCCAGAGCCGACCTCTACGCCGCCCACGTGTTATGCTCTTCATTAATGTCTAAGCCGGAACACATCATTATATCTCATTTTGTATTTCTTAAAAAAAAATCATTTGCCCAGCCTAACAGTATTGTTGTTATTGTTTTTAACCTGTAAAGTGCTTTGAGGAGCCACCTTTAAAGGCGCCATATACAATAAAGTTCATTATTATTACTATTGTTAATTTGCTGGACAGAGAGGTGAACATTATTACACAGAAGACAAAGATAGCGATTTACGTTGCATTGTGCATTGTGCTGCTGTAATACAGTTTTAAATAATAAAAAGTCTAAACAGTATCAGCTTTATGGGTTTTAAATAAAGGCGATTTAAACGCGATTTAAATCAATATAAATGTTTATATTGTAATGCCTAGGTGACTATTCATTGTTATTAAAATGACTTAAATTCGATCATGTTGTGATATTTAGAAATATAAATTTGTTTGGTGCGATTGAGGTTTTAATTAATCTCTGACTCAGGAAACGTTTCATTTTTTCAAAGAAATGTTTGTTAGAAAAAATTCATTGCTCCAGTGGGATTCGATCACAGACCGTGTGACATGGGAGTGAGGAACCTAACCCACAGCACCACCGGCGCGGTCACATGCAGGGTGCTGAAAAAGCACTACAGAAACATTATCAACAGACATCGTACAGCATGTACAATTCTTGTGTTGCAGTACATGAATATAATTATATTGTTATAATTTCTTTAGATACGCGATTCCATATTATATTCCTTTTTAATCAAATTCTAAAAGTTTGCTTGTTGACTCCGGTATCACGTTAGTTAAAGACTTCGATGCTTAATGTTTAGGGAGAAATGGAATACTGGTGTGTATGTTTTCTTTAAAGTACCGAGACCAGCCATATACTGTATGTTTCAAAAATTCAAAAATTCCAAGTTCCAAAATTAATATCGTTTATGGCCTTCACACACGTTACAGTATGCTCCTATTCTTTTTATGCTCAGGTACTAAGATTTCCCTTCAGTGGTAAATTTCCATATAAATATTCAATACTTAAACGGGCACAGTTAAGACATTAAATATACGTATACATACTGTATACAGTACAGTTTGCATACGGTAATATGTTTATGTTCCTAAATCAATCTCTTTTATGAGCATGTGAAAGGCATGGTGAATCGATTCTCATAAATTACTGTACTTTGCATGATTGGAAACAAATGAGTGATTGCAAAATGCTGTGGTGTTACTTTTACAAAGACGGTCAATGAAAAAAAGAATGTGGACCAGGGCAATACTTTGTTTACAGCTTGTCCAAGGTCATTCATTATTAATACTATTAGTAATATCTTCGTTAAAGACTTTGATGGCGACAGCTAAAACATGAGAGGTTGAGCTTTATTAGCTCCACCTTGCGGAAATTCCAGATACTATTATTTTAATTGCAGTATCATAGGAAAATTTACGGTAACTCGCGGTAGACCGCGTAAAGCGCAACGCAAAATAATGCGGTATCGCCCGCGCATTTTGAATGGCTGCATCTGTATATATTCCAAAATAAAAAACACCAAAAACACAAGCAAATGCACTACAATGCCAACTTTTCATTTTGTAGCATACGAAGGCTGTCAAATTCTATTTACAGGTTGTTTATATTGTCTACTACTTTAGATACAACATAAATGGAGACTGAGCACACATACAGATATCTGTATGAGGTGTCGAGTCTTTCTCCACCTTGCAGTTTACTCATTGGTGTGTTATCTTTGGATGACTGGGTGTGACCTCTGACTCAAGGTGTAATAATCCTTTAAGAACAAACACTATCATCATCCTAAAACAACAGGTGGATAACACCTCTTTCTTCTACTTCAGACAAAACAATTCAATTCTGTCTTCTACAACACACAGTTTGTCTTTCCATTGAGAACTGTTACAATGAGTAACACACTGTATTCTATGGAAGTTTTAACAAACCACTTGTGGCAACACAAGTAATGTCTGATGTTAGTCCTCTACTACAGTCAAAATTTTTCACCTTATCAGCAAAAGCACCTCATAGCTGATATACAAAATGTTATCGCTGTTCTGTAAGGCAGACAATACATAACTTCTCTATAATGACACACATTTCCTCTGTCCTGTACAATTCAAAACAATAGTGTTGTGTTTATTGTAATGTGACTCCTGCAGGTTTATCTCAGACCAGTTCTGTGATAGAAGGACCTTTAGGCAGGGTGCATGCTGTGGGAAATTTATACACTGTGTACCTGGAGAACCAGACTGGACTGTGGGAGATCAATGTCACATCCTCAAGGCCCTGCACCATCAAAGTCACAGGTGAGCTGTCGCACAGTCTATGTACTGATCTTTTGAATTAAGGATAGTATGTTGTGTATAATACAACTTGCATTATTTGTAGAAGTTGATAATATTGCTGGGGCTTTTTTTCATGGCATCACTACACATTACTGAGTAGTAATTATTTTCATTGGCTTACTGTTTTTTTTTTCTTGTTTAAGAATTCTCTTTTCTCTTTTCTATAATATTTTTTCTGAAATTGTTCCAATGGATCAGTTCCTGTGCATCTTCACATTCACTAAGTTTCTTTTAGGATTACAGACTGTTAACAGTTATGATTTTGTGTTGTTAAGTTCTTCAAAATTAGAACTAGGTAAAGTGTGTATGGTAGCGCAGTGGTTACCATTGCTGCCTTACAGCTACAGGGCCCCTTGGTTCCATTTCTGGGTGTTATAGCCAGTGCTGCCCCCCAGAAATTTAGGTGCTACAGACCCAATAGCTAGACTTCCGGCTCACACCACAGGCACAAGACAATCTGGCACCAAGCCAGCCCGAGGCAACACTGTTTGCTTGAGTCCACAGCTGGAATCCAGAAGCAAGGACTGCAGGGTGTTGCTCTTATTAGATTTGCAGACGATTACTGCAGCCGATCTTCTGAGGAAAAAAGGCCATGCAGGATGGAGAACATCCTGCTGGAGTTGCCCAGGGTGAAATTATGCGGATTGACTGACTGGAGAGCTGGAAGAGCAGTCCAGAGCTGTGCTTCATATAGAAAGCATTGGAGGGATGAGGAGTCTAATTTCCCTGGCTGGCAGTCTTATCCACAGACCAGGCCACTTTTGCACTGTCAGCCTGGTCTCCTAGAAGACAGTCCTCAGGAGAAGCACTGTCTGGAAAAAGACAGAACCAGATTTCCAGGCACCATCAGGACTGGGCAAGGAGACATCTGCTGAGCTTCTCTCTCAACCAATGGAATCCTCCAGGCAGCACAGCCACAGGCAGAGCTACTGCCGAAGCCCCAGGGAACTAGAAACCAGGAACATGAAGGGCTCCACTTGAACACTGGAAGGTGGTTTAGGATTAAAGTGAAAAGGAGTCATCAATCACCAAGGAGAGATAGTGTAGGGTTTAAATACTCTCAGAGCACCTGCTGCAGTAAGAGCTCTTACTACAACCAGGTGGTCTGCATTGTTACACTAAGCCCGTGGATTGAAAATGGGACACGGCGAATAATGATTATCGTAGTTGGTTCAGTGATGAAAGGTTTATGGTTTTATTGAAAGATTAATGAATTGATAATAGAAATCAGAGTGGGAGTCGTGGGAGGAGTTTGAGGAGGAGTCCTGGGAGAGTTCCTGGGAGAAAAGTAGCTACAAACTCCTAATGTCTCAATGTCTCAGGGCTTTAATAGTGTTTGAGGTTTGAGCTTAAGTATTATATGGGTAGGAAGTCTAATGAGCATTACCTTTCCATGCAATCAGGAATGTTATTCACAGACGTCTAGCCAAGATATGTCAACTCTTTGTTGGAATGGGAGCACACATTAACTTGATACCCAATACCAAGATATAAAAGGGGAGAGTGAAAAAAAGGCTATAAAAACAATTTCAGGTCATTGTCATGAGGAAAGCTCTTCAGTCTAATACAAAGAAGATTAAGAGATTTGGTTTGACTGGTTTGAACAATTTCGACACAATTGTTCCCAATAAGCTGGTCCTGAAACTTTAGAATCTGGACTTGTGCAATTCCATCTGCAACTGGATACTGGAGTTTCTGATGGGTAGACCACAGGTACAAGAATGTACGCCTTGTTCATCTATGACTGTACAGCCATTTACAACAGCAACCACATTATTAATTTTTCTGATGACACCACAGTTATTGGGCTGATCACAATGATGAGTCTGGATACAGGAGTAAGGTGGAGCACCTAATAAGGATTAACAAGACAAAAGAACTCATTGTGGACTTCAGGAGACCCAAAGGCAGTCTCGCCCCAAGCAGTATTGAGGGCAAACTGCCAACTGCTTCAGATTCCTCAGATTGCAGAACTCCGCAAGCTTGGCTTAGCCTCACAACAAAAAAGCCAATCTGAAAAGGCCCAACATCGCCTCCAACTTCTGCAGTGCCTAAAGGAATGCGGTATGGGGAAGCAGCTACTCTTTAACTTTTATTGCAGTACCATAGAAAGTGCCCTTATTGGTGGAAAGATTTTTTGAAATTATAAATAATAAAAAAATGAAAGCTGTGTTTAGCAATTTCTATTACAATAACTGCCAACAAATGAAGGGTTTTTGAAAGAAGACGTTGCATCACATTTATTTGGGCTGATGACTATGTCTGTTCACAGGTCAGAGTGTCATCGGTTTCCTGTATTCCTTTGTGCAGCTCTTTCAGGGACCTCACCCTGGCTTGGCATTGATCGAGGGGCGCCCCCAAGTTGGTAAGATAGGAAAGTCAATTGTTTCAGGTGAAAATGGGTACATAACAAGTGAAATGCTGATGGTGGCATGTGGTTGCTTTAATGTTCTATTAATTTTCTTTTTTTTGTATTGACACACAGTTTACCTGTATCAATCTCTCTATCTCTGTTTCTCTTTCATCTTAATTTCTAAAAATATTTGGATATTTTTCCTATTTTTTCAGATTTGTGTCTGAATTTGAATGTATTATCCTGCTTTATAAAACAGTGCTGCAAAAGAAAAATCATATATTTCTTCTAGAGAGACAACATTTTCTTATCTAGACATGACTAAGCAGAGAACTTAAATTTCCAAGTAGATTCTCAAATTTAAAACTCCTTTTTTCAGGATTTAGGGCTTCATTATTCACATTAAATTTGATTAAATATAACAATATATCATACAGCAACATTCCCAAGGTAGAATATGGAATATAGCGTGAACAGAAAAAAATGATATTTAGTACAATATGTGAATATTTTAAATACATTGACATTTTTCAATTATGATTTCTGGAAATATGTGGAATATCTGGATGTCATTATCCTCATTGTCACCCATAATCTAGCTCTCAGCCTTTCTCATTGTTTTTTTTTTTTCCACAGGCAAGAATGCCACTCTGTTAGTGTCAGTAACGGGCTCCGAGTCTTTGAGAGTGACAGAGGTCTCTCTGGTGTCGGCTTCTGGTTCAAGAGTGCAGAGGGGCAGTATTACTCCATTGGACAGGAATGACAGGAGAGAATATCTGGTGTCAGTACCCAGTGTACCTGCAGGGCAGTTCAGTGTCTTACTGATTGGGGTGGACAATACTTCATCCACACCCTTCCAGAGGCAATCCAACACTCACTTCACATCCACCAGCATTGAGGTCAAGGCAAGTAAACACTCTTACCAGCAGTTTGGTGGGTAAGGTTGGGTAAACAAATGTTCAACTGAAATTTGTCTTTTTATAATTAGTTTAAACATGACAGATACAGATATTGTCTTTTATTTTCATTCTTTATATATTTTTTTTCCTTTGACCTCATAAGGTTTAAATTAAGACAAAAGAAGTCTGATGTCCTTAGCATGCAATAAACATATCCTAAGCAGTTGAGAGTAACTATAGTGCTGGCATGATTGTGTTACTTTGTGGGACGATTCACTGGTGAAATAATGTAGACTGTTCACCTCACAGGCTCAGGCCAACACAATTCTGGAGCCTGGAAAAGATTTCATCATCCCCTTCACTGTAGCAACCAATGGGATGGGAGAAACATACACCATCAATGCACGAGATGACAAGGGATTCATCAAAGCATTCACAGACAAGTGAGTACAACAAAAAAAACAAACAGAGGAAGAGAAGTCAGTAATATTGCCCCAACCCCCGGAGCACTGGATTATTGTTAATAAAAGTCTTGGTACTTAATAGAGTTTAATTTAGTTCTGATTCATTTCCAAACTTTACATATTAGAGGGAGCATATTTCCTCTGTCACTTGGGTCATGCATGACAATTTTTATGTCAGCAGCTCAACTATAAAGTAATTCTGGAAGACAAAAGTGAGAAATTGCCTCACCAGTTGAATTAAGGGGAAACCTTTGAGGCCAGAAAGTCCATTTGCATAGATACATTTAACAGGGGTTATTTGTGGACGATTTTCTTGTCCACAGGGAAATGTGACACTTTACTGTATTGTAAGCACTACTGCAGTAAACTGGATTTGCTTCGTTGACTCCAGTACTAGCACATACCTTATCCCGCTTAGCTTTTATGATCTGAAAGGGTACAATAATGCTATTCTGCATTGCAAAAATGAAAATGTGAATATATCATAAAATAGTAGCTATTTTTCCATTGGATAGTTAGTATTCATGGTTAGTAACATCTTAACAAAAATAACCATGTTCAATCACCATGGTTTGACAAAAGTCAGGATTTTCAGATTCATGAATGCTCAAGAAGAGTGACTTGTATCTGGTTACATACAGATGCAGCCATTCAAAACGAGCAGGGTACGCTGCGGTAAAATGGGGTGGGCATGTCGCATCACAACGGGTCATATTGCATCATACTGTATAATTCCGTAGTTATGATATTAGTATCCAGAATCACCACCAGGTGGAGCTAAAAAAGCTTAACCTCTCATGTACAGCATGAGAAAGCACCATGTGTTTTCTGTCACCAGAAAATGCATAGTTTCAAATCCCAGTCACTGCTGAAGGACAATCGTTTTCCAATTAAGAATTAAAGTTGTGTACTCTTTAGACTTTTAAGAATTTTAAACCGTGTATTACAGCATGTTAATCATTAAACATTAAAACGTCGGTATATTTTATAAAAGCAAGATTGCTCAGTTGGACAAAAGTACACAACCTACCACCTTTATCATAAATATTTTAATTATGCAGAAATATTTTATGCATCAAAATCTTTACAGAAGATATTACTAATAGCATTAATAAGGAACGACCTTGGACAGGCAGTAAGCTCAAAGTATTGCCGTGGTCCACTTTCTTTGTAGCCTTTCACATGCTCATAAACAATATTAATTAAGGAACATAAACATATTATGTAAACTGTATATGGCTGGTATTGGTATGTAAAGAAAAACTACATACCAGTATTTCACTTTCTTCCTAAACATTTTAAGCATCAAAGTCTTACATGTGGTTATTTTGGAAATGTTTTTACATACTCCTTCTGACCATATTAAGTTTATATACTTCATAACATCACTTTATTAGCCATATACAATTTCTTGCATTAGGAATTCATCTTTTTGCATACCCCAGCATGCTCTGCATGAGACACAGACACAGAGAGAAGCTTGGGGTCTGAGCACAGGATCAGTCATTGTTGGAGCAGTTGGAGTTAAGGGCCTTGCTCAGGGGCCCAACGGAGTAGGATTCCTCTGCCAGCTGCAGGATTTAAACCAGCAACCTTGCAGCCACAGGGGCAGGTCCTTAGCCACTGCCACAATGTTTTAACGTTTTCTGCGAATACGCTCGTTATTGGAGTAAACAAAAGCATACTTTTAGAATGTGATTCATAGGGAATATAATATAGAATCGCGTATCTAAAGAAATTAATATCAATATAATTATATTCATGTACTGTAGCTCAAATAGTAGTATAATACACTTTCTACGGATATGTGTGCTTCAGTTTCACTCCTTCCCACGTGATTATGTCTGTGGCTTGATGGCTTAAGTGTGTGCCTTATAAGCCTGAGGTCTGGCATTCGGAGCCAGTTGTCGCCATGGTTTTCTTTTAACAAATAAACATTTCTTTGTAAAACTAAAATAGCAAATATTATGGACATTATATTGACATTTTTTATATTTCTAAATATCACAACATGCTCGAAGCTAAGTCATTCATTAATAAAAACAAATAATTTGAAGCTGCTACAACTGTCGTTATTACTGATAATAAATATTATCAGCACTTTATTGAATTTGTTGGTATTTCTAAATATTACAAAATGTTCAAAGTTAAGTGAGTTAAATGATTACCACTTTCCATCAATACTTTCTCTCCTTATCACAGTAAAAGAAACTCATACTTTTCAGAATTTAATTATTAGGGAATATAATATGGAATCACGCATCTAAAGAAATTATAACGATATTAATTTAAGGATCTAAATACTGTATCTGTATTTAAATAGCTGGTAGTATTACTGTATTCCACTTTTTTTGTAAACACGCTTTATTAACACCTGAATTGCAGTGATTAAGAAAGAGACAGAAAAAAAGTGAATCCTGTTTTTGTTTAATGGTCTGTAGCTCAAATCCTGCTTAAAATTAGACACAAGAAGAGTATTATTGGACAACGTTTTGAGGCTAAAGAAATTAATAACGATATTAATTTAAAGATCTAAATATATTGAAACGCATACGGCCATTATTACAAGTTGTGCGACCCGACTTGCCAGTGCAGTGACGTCGCACAACCTTTCCTGAGGCTAGCCTATTTGGCTCGGGCCACACACACCTCAGGATGGTGATGTCACTGCCTTTCATATGAATCCTATCATATGGAAACATTTTGACACTGCGCTCAACAATCTTAGGAAGAACATGAAACACCTGGTATTTGATTAATTAAAAATATGTTTTTTGTAAAATCTGCACCAGGTAGTAAAACTTGTTTATAGGTCTGAAGTAGAGTTAACAGCTTCAGATTTAAAAGGTTAATAATAATATCTTCAGTGTTGCATTAACATTGGAATGTTCTTCCAAGTGTAAAAAGAGGTGGTACACAATGTGTCGCCTCTATACAATTTACAGTTTACAGTTTAAAGACTGTCCAAGATAATTTATTATGAATAATATCTTCCGTATCACATTAAAATTGGAACCCTTTTCATAGGCATAAATCCACCTATTTTCTAACCGCTTTATCCAGGACAGGTAACAGTTTCACCCCTCCCCTTCCCTTTGCCTGTCTAATCTCTTTTTAACCCTTCTGTGCCTGAATTGCAGCAGGTGAGAAAATAGGCCGAATCCTGTTTTTTTTTATGGTCTGTAGCTCAAATGGTCTGTAGGAAAGGCTGTGCTCCCACTACCAGTAGGCTGAGTGAATGATTTTTTTAAATTTTTAAAAAAGAAATAAAAAATGAGATATAATGATGTTGTGAGCGTCTGGGGAATTTCTTTGTAAACTGAAGAGTTATAGAGGAGACACGTATCGCCTCTTTTTACACTTGTAAAAAAGAACATGCCACTCAGTGGGCGGTGCATTGTTAACTTGATCACCTGCTAATTCGTTTTACACCACGGCAAGACAGGAGAATGTGATTGTACTGTATCTGTACAAAATGTGTGTTGTGTTTACAAAATTAAAATGTTTAATTAAAAGGTAAAAAAAAAACTTACAGCTTATACTAAGTTTCTATGATGATCAAAAGGAAGTGTATTGCATGTCTAATGGTCTAACCAAATTACCCCCATTTTGATTAAAATCGCAAACGCATGCTTGATTAAATGCCTTATTGATTCACAATCTGACAATGCAATGTAAATCGTTATCTTTATCGTCTGTCCCTTAATTAACTTTAAACATAGCTTTCTCACCATTTAGATGTATTTTTCATACCATCGTTAAACAAAGCAGGAGCATATTGTAGTTCCTCATGGGATCAAATGTGGAAAGATTTGATTGTAATCATTTTTTGAATAAATTTTAGAAAAGTGTCATCTATACAAAAAAGCTGTATTTATTTTACCACTTGATAGTTATATTATTAGATATAAGAATTCAAGTTATATACTGTTTAGACTTTTAATCATTTTAAACTGTTTGAGGTGTATTTATATAGCTGGTAGTATTACTGTATTAAAATATATATCTAAATATAAATTTAGTTGACCCTTACCTGAATTAAAACAGGACATAAATAAATGGTTTCAGAAATAAAGCACAGCTTTATTCCCATGCTTACAGTCTGGGTAATTGGAGTGAAGGCCGTGAAAACATTTTTTTTAGTCTGTCCGTGGGGGGAAGGGGGACTTCGCCTATTCTGCTCTGAGAATGTAGAGGGGGAAGAAAAGTGCCCGCGGCAATTTTTTTCACTGACAAAGCTGAGTTTTCTGTTAACAAAAACTACAGTATGCTTAACAGCTGTTCAATCAATTTAATTCAAAACACTTTATTCAGTGGGACAATTTAAAAGACACCTCAACCCTCAAAAGGAAATCAAACATATTGTAATTAGAATCGAGAATAAGAAAGCGGTATTAAATATACCACTGAAACAATAATAAGGTGTCTGGTCATTTTTAACAGTAACTTAACTGTCTTGCATTGTCAGATTGTGAATAAATAAAAGCATTTTATTAAACACGTGTTTGCAATTTTAATCAAGATTGGGGTACTGGGGACTCTCTATTATATTGTAGCGCATTCACCTTGCACTGCAGCTGAAGAGCGCCCGGCTAAGGTACGCACCGAGGGGTAACACGGGAGTAGTAGTGGTCATGGCGGGAACTAGGAAAGGCGCTGATCAGTGCAGCTGACCCATTGCAAAAAGGGACGTACAGTTTGGTGACATCACCCAGATTCTTTAAATAGTTCCATGGTTTCGCACCCCTGTTAGTACGCAATTGCCACCCTATCCCTGTGTAGCTACCTGAATAGACCCCTGTGTGTGGCTGGCTGTGCTGGCTATGCTGGCTATACTGAAAAATAGAGACGTTTTTCATTCAACAAGTGTCTGAGTCACTGTGTCCGTCCTCGCAAAACCCGAAAATACCACAATATAATAAATGCCCTTAGGCTGGGCACAGTGAATTTTTAAAAAAGACATAAGGTTACCCAATCCCTAAAACAAACCATCAGTTTTCAGTCCAGCTCAGGTAGAAAATTAGCTCCTTATTAAGACTTCAGTTATTGCTTACAGTTGCAGAACAGGACATTCGACTTCCATTTTACTGCATTTAAGACATGAGCTGTATTTTTCCACTGACCTATAGATGCCCCCTGGTATGTTTCCACTTGCCAGGGTTCTAAGCAGTTAGGAAGATAAAAGACAAGCAGGTTGTTAGCTTTTATGAAATTTATAACATTCCTTCAGGGTGTATTGAAACCACATTTTAATTGGTCTTATTAACATGACATCTGGAAAAATTAACTACTAAGCTTGTGTAGCGGCGAGGCTTAATAATAAGAAAGAATTAAGTGTTCTGGGGTTTCCCAAATGAGGCCCCATTTCTCTGTTCATCTCTGTGGTGCAGCCACAGAGAGACTATTCATGCAGGCTGATTTAAGGTTTCCTAGGACAGCTCCCAAAGGGGGATGCACTTAGCTAAGCCTGGCTATCATGATCAATGGTCATCCATTGGTGCCTATCTGTCTAGGGAGTGCCAGATGGACATCTGGACTGCATTCCTAAGTGTCAGGAGTAAGTGACTCATATCTCACCTTGATCAACCAATCAGGGACTGGTAGGGCCGAGTAACCCACGTGGGACTCTGATGCCCATGGAACTTTCAGCCAATCAGCGAGCTGAAGTTCCTCCAAGTAAAAACAGGCAACACAGAGATTCAGTAAGATTCAGTGGAGAATTCTGTGGACTTTTCTAAAGGGAATTCAAAGGAGAATTCCAGGGCAGGACGGCCCAGGAGCAGAAGGCTCCCAAGGGCAGGACATTCTCGCAGCGCGCCTCCTGACCATCCTGAAACTCAGCCCGGACAACCACGGAACGCCCAGTGTGTCCGAGTGCCAGAACTTTCCTTTGTTCTAAGAGTCTAGAGCGGAGGTTGCCAGAGAGTAACCAGAGGATCCACCCGAGGTTAGCACCAGCAGCAAGCCTCGTGAACAGGTCGGAACTGTGGACAGCTGAATCACTATTCAGAACTAGCTCTTCATCAGGAATGAACCGGTCCTCTTCCTGACTTGCTGGGACCCACAGTCATCTTTTCTCCTGTGCACAAACTTTGCTAATTAAATCCAACACTAACTAGCCGGTCAGTGAGCATCAGCAGCGCACCGTCGCAAGCCGCACAGCACAGCCTGGCTCCGATCCAGAGAGCGCGGATTGGACAGCAACAGCCTGCAACTGTTTCTTTGTGCCCGCAGGAGATCTGAATCCCCAAAGATTGGATGAGTATTCAACTTCAATGCATTACAGCTCGAGAATTCAATTGTTATCCCAACCAGTTGATATCAATTTAATTCCTAAGAGTTATGTACTTGTTTTGAGTATCTAATGTAGAAGTTATAACCAAGTTCATTTATGAAACGGTCTTAATGAATGATATACTGAACGTATGTCCTCTTGATATGTGTAACACTTTGTAACTGACTGAATATATATCTTTTGTATTCTGATAACCCTCTCGATAAGATCTGTTAGGTTTATATGCATATTCTATGTATTAATAAATGTATCCTCATGTGTTAGTACCTGTGTGTGTGCGTTGTTTGAGTTATGTCGCATGGTTGGATTCTAAAGCCATCAAAAGAATCAACTTTGTGATTTACTGCTACAATTAATAATTGTCCCAGTAAATGCCCAAACCCTACAGAACTGGTGCCTTCAGAGAGCCACTACATTTACATTTTGGCTATGGCAACATTACATATTTGGCGTCCCTGGGCCGGCCATGATTACACTTGGCATGTGTCACTCAACAAATACAGGACCTATAATCAAATTTAAAAACAAGTAGGTCTAAGTATAAATCTTAGCATTTTTAAAAAATGAAATGTATTGTAACGGACTGGGGCTTTCTGGGCATGTGCCCTCGCTGCAGTTTGTCCCTCCTCCGCATGGGATTGAAGTTGAACCGAAGTCTCCGGCGTCATGCAACAGGAAACTTACCAGGCATATTCATTACAATATTACAAGTTTACAAATGCAAATAGAGGAGAAAATACAGATAAAAGAAAGAAAACATAAACAGAACAAAAAAACAATTAACTGCCAGCGGTATTGATGGAAATAATTGTGTAACCAAGTTATATTTTTACATATATCAAATGTTTTCCTTGCTTTAGCATTTTTCACCTCCTTTATAGAATTTAAATACAATTTCAACTCCACCTCAAAGGTACAAAAAGAGGGAGTATTATTAGACCATTTTAAAATGGATTACCCAGGATGACTAACAAATTAATTACTGTTTAAATAAATGTTCTTTTTCCCAATTTCTTTTTAGATAGTACAACAAAATATAAAAAGCCTTCATATAACATTTTACTATTCTAAATTTCAAAAGAATTGTCATGACATGAACTTAATGTGCTGTCTGGCGATCTCTGTCGCTAAGATTGGCGCAAGAGGTAGCCAGTTTAAGAAGCACTTAGTGATTAATGAGTGGGTCCGGGGTGTGTAGATTACGAAGGATTTAACATGCTACTTAGTTACGATGCATTTTGGTAAACACTCATAAATTAGCGATCGATCTTAAGATCGAGTTTATGATGTTCTTAGTGCTATGATACTTTCGGGAAACTCACCCCTGTACAGTAAGAAGGTTAAATTAGCAAAACAATTTGGCTAATTGTCTATGTACTTAGACACTCTTCTCTGTCCCAGGTTTTTAAATTGTTGAGACCCCCTTCTTTCTGGATGCTTCTCTTTATACTGTAATTGTCCTTCCAATTCTCATAAGGACCTAGCAATTTAGGAACATACATTCCACTGTAGGAACAAGAAAGAGTACATCTCCTGGTTTATTGATCTGGTGTTTTACTTGTACCTGTCTTAGTTGCTCTCTGACAATAAGTATTTTTCTATATTGTTGTCTTCCAGTCTAAACCTGACCAATGGGGGCAGTGCTGAGGGCTCAGTGACACTCGTAGCACCAAATGGCACAGAATCTGGAACAGAAGTGTCACTCACCATTGAGGTGGCGTCTTCATCCACTGGCGATTTTAACTACATTGTTCTGCGTATCACTGTTTCCAGTAAGGTAAGCCTAAAATATTAAATATATAAGGCTTGTCTAGTCTTAGTTTAAGATTCAACAGAAAGATTATTGCTCTATTGTACCCAAAACAAAGTGTGCCAGTTGCAGATAGTTTTGTTGTCTGAAAGAGTAAGTGTTTAATTGTACTACACTATTCTAATACATTCATATCAGCATGATTCAGGACCGTTGTATAGGCATTTTCCATAATGTCCATAATGAATGACAGTAGATATACAGTAATATTGTGACAACAATATTTTCAAAATGAGTGAGATTTGTATTGTGTTGTCTTGCAAGGAAAATGAAGCATTTTTTCACCTTTGCCCATTCAGGTGACAGACTTCCGCCCGCCAGTTTGCAACATAACTTGGGTGACAGCAAACTGTACAGAGGACTGCAGCCTAAAAAACTGGGAACTCTCAGCCAACCTGAGTGATGGGAGAGGGTCAGGAATCCAGAGTGTTTACTCCCGTCTGGGCAATGGCTCACTCAGTATCACACGATCACTGGACACAGAAGGCATCAATGTCACTGTGGCCACCTACAGTGCCACCTGTTGCTCCCCAGATGTAGAAATTATTGCAGTGGATGCTGTGGGCAATGTGGGTACCTGCAGACACTACATCAGGACCTCAAAAATATCAACTACTCGTCCTGCCTCCCCCACCACTACTTCCACCACCAGATTCTACTCCACTAACACCACTATCTCTGTCTCAAGTTCTACTCTGTCTATGTCTTCCACAACTGGAGGCTTCTCCTTCACTCTCAAACTGTGCTTAATGCTCTTCCTCACCATCACACTGTCACCTTGAGCTTTTAGCTCATGAACAGATAAAAAGCAGTATGTTACATTCACACATGAGAGAACACTATGTACATTTTAAATTCTTTAAAGAAAAATACATTGAAAAATAAATATAAAGAATAAAGCATTATAGCAATACGGCATTACATAAAGCATAAGCATGTAATCTTAAAATAAAAAAATGAACTAAAAATAAAAAGAATGAAGCATCAGCAATCTGTGCAGTTCTCTTGTGCCTCTGTTCCTTATAGTGTGCCTTTGTGTTTAGAGAACTGGACAAAACTAGATGGTATCTGTCTGTGTTTCTGTCTGTTTGGATGCTGGCAGTGTTGGCTGCAGAATGCTTAAATGTTTAGCTGAGGAGATGGTGATATGTGTTTCAAGGAAGCCTTTTGGATTCCTTTTCTCTGATCATTAAGAATTAGATAAGATAATTGATATCATTACAACCAGTGGGTTACAAAAAAAGTGAATAGCAGAAATTGACCAAGCAGATAAATCTAATATCTAATCTAATCTAAACTAATCTAATATAAATTAAACAAATAAATAATCATAACTCCTGACTTGTAAACGATTTTGCCAAGAATATACCTTTAGGTTGGGTATTGAGTTTGTTTCCTGGCACAGCTTTGGTGAAAAGTGAAAAGTAATTATTCAGTCACACTGGATTAAACATTTGTTTATTAACAATGACAGTACTCACACTAAACAAAACACAACATAAACATACTATACAACACACAACTTATAATATTTACAATTTTTTAAATAAGGCACCCCAAAGTCCTAATGTCCTTACCACAGAAAAAGTTCATACTGCTACAAAGTATTTGATTCTTATATAACACATACAAAGGCCAAAAGAAAAGAAAAGCTGCCTTCTAAACTAAACATAATACAACCTGCAGTTAAATTTCTCTCTACACCCCTGGATACTACAAAATGAATGAACCTATCTTCCCATTCTAAAAATCTACCCACTAAGCAGGAGAGGCTGTTTTTAACTAAGGGATTCTTCACACAGGAAATCAAAGTTCAATGTTCTTGTAACAACAATAGAATAGCAAGCTCTCTAAACAAGGTTAAAATATTTGACTCCAATCTGGTCTTTCTGGGTGATAAGGACAAGGAGCTCTTGCCACCCGTCTTCCTCTCCTGTCTCGTACTGTCTCATCTTGTTTTTCTTTTTTCCTGTTTGTATCTGCTTGTTTTCATGCTGTGTTTTTGGACACTTGATTGACAAGAATCATCTTTATCTAAGGTAAACCAAGGTATACTTTACAATTGCTTTGATCACTGAATCTGGACCCCCTACATCTCAGCAAACATCCCTTTGTTTTGAAGGTAGAAATGTTGACACTAGCCAGGTGTTGCCCTAGATTCTTAAAGACACTTCAGGACAATATTTTAAAGCTGAACTAATAGAAAGGATGTCAGAGTGTTATTTTGTTATTATTTTTTTAAATTGTGCGTATATAGCACATGCTGATCCAGCCATTCAAAAAGCATAAAAATGCGGTAGGTGTGGAGCATCACAACGCATCATACCACATGTTATGATAATAGTATCCGGAATCACCTTGTAAAACCCCCAGGTGGAGCTAATAAAGCTTAATGTCACATGTAAAGCATTTAAACTGTCGCTAGAAAATGCCTGGTTTTGAATCCCGATCACTGCTAAAGGAAACTCTTTTTCCAATTAAGAATTTAAGTTGTATATTCTTTAGACTTTTAATAATTTTAAACTGTGTATTACAGCATGTTAATCATTAAACATTAAAAATTATATTTTATAAAATTAAAATTGGTCAATTGGACAAAAGTACACAACCTTTCACCTTCATCATATATATTTTAATTATGCATAAATATTTTATGTATCAAAGTTTTTATGGAGATATTACTAATAATATTAATAATGAATGACCTTGGATAGGCTGTAAGCTCAAAGTATTACAGTGGTTCACTTTCTTTGTAACCATCTGCATCAGTTTAACTGTTGTCACATGAAAAGACTATGTGTTCATTGACAAAATGTTACACCACACTCTCTTGTTTAAACGGATTGTTTTGTTGCTGCACAGACTGTTAAACAAGAAGAAAAGAGCGCCTCTTTCTTCTAAGCATTTTGTTGATCCAATCACGTATTCGTTTCCAATCATACAAAGTAAGTTTTGAGAATCTCCGATTCACCATGCATATAATGCAGACATTGCTCATAAACTATATTAATTTAGGAACATAAACATACTATGAAACTGTATATGGCTGGTATTGGTAGTTCAAATAAAAAATAAACACCAGTATTCCACTTTCTTCCTAAACATTTTAAGCATCAAAGTCATTCGGTTACATACTGTGGTTATTTTGGAAAAGTTTTTACGTGCTCAATCTGACTATATTAAGACTATATTTTGTAAAAAGTTATAATGTTTAAACCTTTTCTGTGAATACTTACGCTCGTAAAAAAACGCATACTTTTTACAGAAATAAAATAATGTTTTCTCCAGGTGTTAAGCAGATCAACAGGTTGCTGACAAAATATCGCACCGTCCACCACTGCCCAGTGATATGACTTTAATATAAACAAGATCTAGTACCTGGTGAAGTTTTTCTTAATTCTTAATTATTTTTAATTAATTGAATCCCAGGTGTGAGTTCATAAATCCAGAATTACGTACCATCCCTATGTCTGCGAAACACCTTATCATCTTCAGTAAGACTTTCAGTGCTTTGTTTGTGTATATTCTAATCGCAGTGGGGGCAGGGTGTGTGGGGAAAGGTTTAGGCTGCAATTGAATTGGGGCTCTGTATTCTTCACACCAGAAACATTGTTTTCTCTGAAAGTGGTTTCTTCCTTGTTTACCTGATCTTTTGCTGCCTACATACACAGCTCCCTAGGTGAATTCTAGTACTTGACTGAGAAAGATTTATAGAACTTTACATTTTGATTTTTGAACAAATTGTAAATACGACGTTTACATTGGCGTTTTAATTGATTTTTCACATAAGCACATGGAGGAATGTTAGTTGTCAAGGACAGCACCATCACTCCCCCCCCCCCCCCCCAGGATGGGCACATTTTTTTTTTCATTTTTAAAAAAGAAATAAAAAATAAGATACAATGATGTGTTCCTGCTTAACTAAGACATTGCATTTCTTTAAAAGCTATAAAAACAGGTTTAAATAGAAAGGATTTATGTGTATTTCTGATGCAGAAAAAGTGCGCATTTCCTACATTGCTTTGTTTATCAAGACTTTAACTTTAATTTTTAACTGAAATTTCAACAATAAATCTTATGCTGATTACTAGCAGTAAATACTGATGTTTTGCTCCCCCTTACCATAATATATATATATATTTGTATTGTAGCTATCATATAAATTTTGATTTGTTGCAGATACCCCAAAGTCATGTAAATGATTTTTCACCCTGTTTCATTCTTTAAACACAAGGATAATAAGCACCACCATGTTAACTGGGATGTGTAGTTTTTAATTCAGTTTGACAATGTACTGTCTTTGTATTTGGCCAGGGCTTTAAAATGAGGATGCGCCAAAACCTTTTGGTGCCATCGTCTCTGCTCTAAAGGTACAACCCTCTTGGAAGAATTTTGCCCAGCGTATGAGTCCCATTTCCCCCCATGGACAGACTGACAAAGCAATTGAGAAATGTTAACTATCCAGCCACAAATAAATAAAAAAATAAACTTTTCTTTCTCCTGATGGTAACTGTAACAAATTGTCACGTTTCACATCCTTGTTTGATGTTTTTTTATCTTGAAACCATGATCTTGGCATGCAGGTGTGAAGCAGAGTTAACAGCTTCAGATTTAAAAGGTTATTGTGATGCATATGGCCGACATTACAGGCTGTGCGAGCCGTGTCGCATTAATCTTGGAATTTTCTTTTTTACAAGTGTAAAAAGAGCTGATACACAACACGTCTCCTCTATAACTCTTCAGTTTACAGAGAAATTCTGCCAGAGCCTCACAACATTGTCCAATAATGCTAAGCACATTGATTAATGGTGATGACAATCCCTACGTCTATACAGATGCAGCCATTCAAAATGCACAGTACAGACACTTACCGGGGGTAATTGGCTACGTCCTCATGCAACGTGATGTGCGATGACGCAAAATATCGCACTACGTGATTGGTTGACTGACAGGAGCACTCGTGGTCCGTTGGTCGGTCGTAGAAAGATTTAAATGTCTTTACTGTGCCCGTTTTAGTATTGAATATTTATATGGAATTTTACCACTGAAGGGAAATCTTAGTAACTGAGCATAAAAAGAATAGGAGCATACTGTAACGCGTGTGAAGGCCTAAAACTATATTAAAATTTGGAACATAAACATACAGTATATGGCTGGTCTTGGTACTTTAAATAAAAAATACACTCCAGTATTCCATTTCTCCCTAAACATTTTAAGCATCGAAGTCTTTAACTAACATGTGAAATAGCGTGTAAAAAAGTGGTAGTTTTCAGTTTTTCTGCTAATAATAATTCATAACGATATAATTATATTTGTGTACTGCGACAGGGCTGTGTAGGGCTGTTTCACCTCTCCTCTTCCCCAGTAGCCTGCTGGTCTATGTGGCGGACTACTAACCCACAGGTTGTGTGTTCAAATCCAGCTGGTGCTGTGACTTTTCTTTTAACAAACATTTCTTTGAAAAAATAGAATAGCAATATTATGGACAATCAATTGACTTTTTATATTTCTAAATATCACAACATGATCGAATTTAAGTCATTTTTAATAACAATGAATAGTCACACTCTTTCCTTCTGTCAACTGTCCCTGCTTCTGCTTCCTGCTTCTATCGTTTGTGTGTGGGGGGATCCCTTTAGATCTCCCTTCAGATTTAAAAGGTTATTAATCATATCTTCGGTGTCGCATCTTCCCAGTGTAGCTGATCTTTTGCTGCCTGGGTAAACTATCACAAAGCTTTAGAGAACTTAACATTTCTATTATCAACAAATTGTAAATATGACGTTTACATTGGCATTATTAATTTTTCACTTGGGTGTATAGAGGATTGTCAGCTGTCACTGAGAATAGACCCCCCCTCAGGCTGCGCAAATGATCTTTTAATTTTTTTAAGAGAAATGGAGGCTGTACAGTATGGGTTACAATATAAACAGTTATATTGATTTAAATCGCTTTTTGATTTAAATCGCAAACGCGTGTTTAATTATATGTGTTTTTTTATTCACAATTAGACAAACGCAACATAAATTGTTATATTTGTCTTCTAAGTATCGTTATAAGACTAGATTGTAATTATTTTCATTTTTTAAATACATTTTAGAAAAGTGTAATCTATACTAATAAGATGTACACCACCTGCTATAAAGATACATATTGTAATACTTTTGGGCTCGGATAGGACGGACACAAGAACTCAGACTTGCGGAGTTAAATCTCAACAAAACAACAACAAATCTCAATATCTTGTACGAATTATTCGTAATACAAACCAAAAATAGCCCACAAACTCTCTCAAATTCCTCCAATTAACATAATCCCGCCCCTTATGCAAAACCGAACCCTCCTCCCATCCCAATTTATCCTCTTTATCATTAACAAAATCCAGCTCAATTTTCAACATAAGCATTACACAAAATCAATACCTCAAAACTCTATACTCAACAACGATAATTCACAAACAGCCAGAACATGTAACTCCACATTCCCAAATAGTCCTCATTTCCATAGCCCCGCCCCTTATCCAAAACCAACATCCCTCCCCTGTTGTCTCTCTCCCCTGCGTTTGTAATCGTTTTTATTTTCAAATAAATTTTAGCAAAGTCATGTATTTAAAAATCTTAAGATTTCTATATTTATGTCTTTATTTAGTGAAGGCTAAACTTTCTTGGAAAAATGTATTTTATGTAAACCATGTTTGCTATTAATTCACTTAGGGCTAGAATATGTTCATTGTCTTCCAATGAAAGAAGGGTTTCTTTCGCCGTAGTCAGGTTGACATTAGAAGCTTGCCACGCCCGGACTGTTACACCAACGCATTAGCATGTTAAAGCGATTTCATTGAGGAGCCTAGCTTTCTTAACTAGTAAGTACTGTACTTACTGGGTTTTTGAGGGGGGGAGGTGTCTTTCGCTGGAAATCCTTCCCCCCTTCTACTTTGGAAATACCTGTGAAACCGGTTTAATTCGTCACAGCCAGCACTCCCGCAGAGAGGGGGGTTGTACTTGCAGTGCATCGGTGCCAGAACACATCAATATATCTCATTTTGTATTTCTATTAAAAAAATCGTTTGCCCAGCCTAACACTATTGTTGTTATTGTTTTTATCCTGTAAAGCGCTTTGAGGAGCCACCTTTAAGGCGCCATATACAATAAAGTTAATTATTATTATTATTGTTAATTTGCTGGAAAGAGAGGTGAACATTATTATGTGGAAGGCATTGTGCTGCTGTAATACAGTTTTAAATAATTAAAAGTCTAAACAGTATCAGCTTTATTTATGGGTTTTAAATAAAGGTGATTTAATCGCGATTTAAATTAATATAAATGTTTATATTGTAACGCATAGGTTACTATTCATTGTTATTAAAATGACTTAAATTCGATCATGTTGTGATATTTAGAAATATTAATTTGTTTGGTGCGGGGTGCGGAACCAGGGAATTATTTACATGGAAAACGGGTGTTTCCAAGTGCTTGTACAATCGATGGAAATGTTCAAATAAATGTGCAAAAGAAATCAACAAAATAATCATTTATTTCTTTATCATATTGGCTAGCTAATGTCCTCTCTTTGCTAGTCAGTGGCTGTGTTTCTAGGGTTAAGGTTAGTGTTGGAACAACACCTACACATGTTCTAATGCATTTGCTGTGCATTAGGATGTATTTGTAGTGCAGCACAGGTGTTGTTTTGCTGTTTCCTCGAAAAACAATTTTGGCCCAATTTAGCCATTTTTGCTAAGCTGCACGCCTGTCAAAAATGGTCCAAAATCAAAATTCTCAATCCACACTTTGTACATGCTAAACTTTCTTCTTTTCTCTTTTTAAACCTAGAGGAAAGAACAAGTTTGGCCAAACTTGTCTGGGAATTGTAATTTTCACTAAAAACCACTTCCCCATTTCGTATTTTAAATGTCTTTCCAGCAGCAGGATTTAAAAAAATGCAATGCCACAAAATTGAAAGCCTTTCACACTAGATGCATTAAAAATACCTGTTAACTGGTAATTGGCATGATTCTGACTAATTGGGAGTCATTTATGGACTTTTTTGCACTCATCTGTGTTTTTTTAATACGTTTTAGAAAAGTGTAATCTATACTAAAAAGCTGTACGCCACCTGCTATACAGATACATGTTGTAATACTTTTGGGTTTGGATAGGACGGACACAAGAACTCAGACTTGCGGAATTAAAGCAAGTTAAAGACTTTATTTTTCTTCTCCGTCACCCCCTGCTAGCCCGGCTCTCCCACACCCCTGCCTGCCAACAGCGCAAGCCAAACACCGCCCGCGCGCCCGAAAGAGAGAGGAAAGAGAGACAGTAAGACCCAGGGGTGCAGAAGCAGGGAACTATTTACAAGGAAAATGGATACCTCCCCAGACTGTATGCCCGCTTCACTGTGGGACAGCGGCACTGGTCGGTGGCCTTCTTAAACCCCGCCCTGACTACTTTCACTCCTGTCCTGCTCTTCCCCTCGCACCCCAGCCGGGCGCTCTTCGGCCTCTGCCCAGGGCGAATGTATATTTAGATATTTAGACCCGGTGCGGCACCGAGAGAGTGTCTGGATTTATAACTTAGTTTTTAAAATTAGTCAAGCAATATGAAGCATCTCCTTTTACTTTTAAGTCCCTTAATTATCATTGAGCACAGCTTTCTCACCACTTAGATTACTTTTTGATACCATCCTTACACAAAGCATAAACTTCTTGTATTTTCCGATGACATACAAGTGGAAAGATAACAGATTTTAATCGTCTTTAATTTTGTTACGTTATACGTTTTAGGAATGTTTTATCTATACAAACACAACAAAACTATTCTCGATTGTATTTCTGAATGTTATGTTAAACCTACGGTAGTTCACTGTTTAAAATACATCTAATTAAAAAAGTTAGGTGTGAGCACTTTAGATCTTTTTTTCTGAACCAGGGAAAATCTGATCATGTTTCTCTATAACAATGATAAAAAACTTTATTTTACAAATCACCTTTAAAAGTGGCATCTCAAAGCAATACAGTAGATGTAAACCACAGATTACAAAGTAAATACCCAGACAAACGCGTTTTTAATTAAATGCTTTTATTCATTCAGCAGAGAGAGAGTAAAACCTGGGCGGAACAGTTGTTCCTTCTTCTGATCACTCGCTCTCTGGATACACGTCTCACCTGTCCTGTTCTTTGTTTTCCTAATTTGCTGATTATGCCTGCTACGATCCACTCCTGCCCTCACACCTAAAGAAGACTATTTTAAATTTCTTTGCGCGGTCCATTGTGCAATTATCTCTTGTATGTGCTGTCCTTAAGGTGATATCACATAAAGGTGATATGTAAAATAATGTTTTTTATTATTGTTATAGAGAAACATGATCAGATTTTCCCTGGTTCAGAAAAAAAGATCTAAAGTATACTAGTTTGTCACTAGTATATTTTTAATACAGTCTTTGCTGTGCTCTTGAGGATCCTTGTGATATTTAGAGCTCTGGTTGAATGATAAGTGTCGCAGTTTAAATAATTTTTGTAGTTAGAAATGATGAAACGCTTTTAAAGTCTTGCGATGTGTAAGCAGGAACACATCATTATATCTTACATATAAAAAATACATAATATAGCTCCCAAACAAACGCAAAGGTGTTTTTAATAAAATGCTTTTATTCACTCATAATCTGACAATTTCAGAAAGACTAAGGAAGGACTAAGGGAATTGTCATCTGTTGTTGAAGCTCTGTGAGCTCGGTGACTTCGAGACCACTTGTTATCCCAGGTTGTTTGAATCGCCACAATTCAAATAGAGAAAAAAGAGCTGACTGACAAGATTTAAGATGTGGCTGTCAATGTTGGTTTAAAAAAAACACGTTTCCCGACGTTAGTTGCATTGCTTGAAAAATAACTTTATTTCGAGAGACTGGATAAGTAATTCAAGTGTTTTTTAACTTCCTGAAAAACAAGTAATAATTTAACTATATGTGCAAACGTTTTATGATATGTCACTGTTGTGAATGTCTGTGGAGTGTATTTGCCTGTCTGTCCTGGCTGTGCTCTCTCGCTCGCTCTCCGCCCCCCTCTCTCAATTCAATTAAATTCAAGGTGCTTTATTAGCATGACAGATGGGTACAATCAGTGTTGGGTTTTACTTTGCTTTGAGATGCCACTTTTAAAGGTGATATATAAAATCAAGGCTTTAACTTCAACTCCGCAAGTCTGAGTTCTTGTGTCTGTCCTATCCAAACCCGAAAGTATTACAATATGTATCTTTATAGCAGGTGGTGTACAGCTTTTTAGTATAGATTACACTTTTCTAAAATGCATTTAAAAAATAAAAAAGATTACAATCTAATCTTTCCACGTTTGATCTCAAGATCCCAAGAAAAATAAATCTAAACGGGGAGAAAGCTATGCTGAAAGTTTATTAAGATACTTAGAAGACAAAAATATCAATTTATGTTGCATTTGTCTGATTGCGAATAAAAAAACACATATATTTAAACACGCGTTTGCGATTTAAATCAAAACGCGATTTAAATCAATATAAATGTTTATATTGTAATGCCTAGGTGACTATTCATTGTTATTAAAATGACTTAAATTCGATCATGTTGTGATATTTAGAAATATAAATTTGTTTGGTGCGAGTCAGGTTTTATTTAATCTCTGACCCAGGGAAAAGTTTTATTTTTTCAAAGAAATGTTTGTTAAAAAAAAAAAGCCATTTTTTTCAGCTGGATTCGAATGCTTACCATGTGACATGGGAGTCAGGAACCTAACCCACAGCGCCCCCAGCAAGGTCACATGGAGAGTGCTGAAAAAGCACAACAGAAACATTATCAACAGACATCGTACAGCGTGTACTATTGTTGTGTTGCGGTACATGAATATAATTATATTGTTATTAATTTCTTTAGATATGCAATTCCATATTATATTCCCTTTTAATCAAATTCTAAAAGTATGCTTGTTGACTCCGGTATCACGTTAGTTAAAGACTTCAATGCTTAAAATGTTTAGGGAGAAATGGAATACTGGTGTGTATTTTTTATTTAAAGTACCGACCAGCCATATTCTGTATGTTTATATTCCAAAATTAATATTGTTTATGGCCTTCACACGCGTTACAGTATGCTCCTATTCTTTTTATACTCAGGTACTAAGGTACCCTTCAGTGGTAAAATTCCATATAAATATTCAATACTAAAACGGGCACAGTAAAGACATTTAAATCTTTCTACGACCAACCAAGGGACCACGAGTGCTCCTGTAGGTCAACCAATCACGTACCTCTGTATTTTGCGTCAACGCGCGTCACGATGCGCGAGGTTGTAGCCAATTACCTCCGGTACGTGTCTGTGCCGCGCACTTTGAATGGCTGTATCTGTATGTTACTCTTAGTTCACTGTTTTAAATACATCTAATTAAGAAAGTTATGTGTTAGCATAAACTATTAGTAATCAATAATATTAAATTTAGCACTGTAATAAGTTAAATCTGACTATCATATAATAAGTTAAATAAAAAACTAAAGAAAAATAGGGTAAAATATAATTCAAAATATTTTGCTAACGATGTTAACTGTTTATAAATTATAAAATGTATTAACCAAGGAGTAGGATGGCACAGTTAGTATGCTTTTTGTTTTGTTTCTTTTTCATAAAGACAACAGTAGTACCTGATGTCTCAGTGGCTTTTAAAATTAAACTATGCATCCAAACCTGTGAACTAGAAAGATAACTAAAATATCCATCCATTTCAAATGGTGGCGAGGTGGTTAGCATTGCTATCTTGCAGCACTGGGGTCCTAGGTTCAATTCCTGCCGTCCTGTGTGTGTGGGGTTTGCATGTTCTCTCTGGGTTACATGGTTTTTCTCCATATGTATGACTCTCCCACCCAAAACATACTGGTACAGATGCAGCCATTCAAAGTGAGCAGTACAGACACGTACCACAGGTAAGATGACACGCGATACCGCGGTGCGTGATTGGTTGACCGACAGGGGCACTCGTGGTCCGTTGGTCTGTCGTAGAAAGACTTACTGTAAACGTCTTTACTGTGCCCGTTGTAGATATTGAATTTTACCACTGAAGGGAAATCTTAGTAGCTGAGCATAAAAAGAATAGGAGCATACTGTAACGCGTGTGAAGGCCATAAACGATATTAATTTTGGAACGTAAACATACATGATGATACCGGAGTCAACAAACATACTTTTAGAATTTGATTAAAAGGGAATATAATATGGAATCGCGTATCTAAAGAATTTAATAACGGTATGATTATATCCATGTACTGCGGCAGAGCTATGTAGGGCTGTTTCGCCTGCCTGATCATGCGAGCTGTCTTGTGGCCTACTGGTCTAGGTGCGTGACTACCAACTGGCAGGTTGTGTGATCGAATCCAGCTGGTGCTGGACTTTTCATTTTTATTTATTTATTTTTTAATCGCGTAACATAAACATATTACTGTATGCAAACTGTACTGTATACAATATGTATATGTATAGTTAATGTCTTAACTGTGCCCGTTTAATTGAATTAAAAAAAAAAATTTAACACGAACATTAAGCTGTTTACATCTTCCGCCTGAGAACAGTCACCCGTTGCTACCCAACGCAGAATGGTGATTGGCTGACACTATCTGACACCCCTCTGATTGGAGAAAAAAGACGTGCTGGTGTGCTATACCAGGAAGAGGATTTCTTTCTATTCAAAACGTGTATTTTAAAAGTTTAAGAAGTAAAAACCTTACAGCGTACACAGATTTCTAAACTGATCAGGATCGTTATCTTTGTCTTATGCATAATAATGTTCACCGCTCTGTCCAGCAAATTAATAATAAACTTTATTTTATATAGCTTATTAAACGTAATTAGATTGCTCATAAACCTAATCACTTGCTTTTTCTTTTTATTTAGGCTCAGATTTCAACTATAGATCGTATTATTAATAACCATAATAACAACCAACCAACAAAAACAACCATATAAACATAATACCAACCAAAAACATAGATAACAACCACAATACAAAATCAAATAATCAAACCATTTTACACTTGCAAAGTCCTCCAATTATCATAATCCCGCCCCTTATGCAAAACCAAACCTTCCTCCCATCCCAGTTTATCCTGTTTATCATAAACAAAATCCACCTCAATTTTCAACATAAAGCATTACACAAAATCAATACCTCAACACTCCATACTCAACAACGATAATTCACAAACAGCCAGAACATGTAACTACACATTCCCAAACATACCTACTTTCCATAGCCCCGCCCCTTATGCAAAACCAACATCCCTCCCCTGTTCTCTCTCTCCCCTGGCGGTTGTAATTGTTTTTATTTTCAAATAAATTTTAGCAAAGTCATGTATTTTAAAAATCTTAAGATTTTTCTATTTATGTCTTTATTTAGTGGTTTCATTAGTGACAAAGGCTAAACTTTCTTGGAAAAATGTATTTTATGTAAACCATGTTTGCTATTAATTCATTCAGGGCTAAAATATGTTCATTGTCTTCTAATGAAAGAAGGGTTCCTTTCGCCGTAGTCGGGAGCCTAGCCTTTAACTAGTTAGTACTGTATTTACTGGGTTTTTGAGGGGGGGGGTGTCTTTCGCTGGAAATCTCGCCTCCTACTTTGAAAATACGCGTGAAACCGGTTCAATTCGTCACAGCCAGCACTCCTGCAGAGAGTTGGGTTGTACAGTACTTGCAGTGTATACAGTACACGCGTTATGCTCTTTGTTAATGTCTGTGAAGTTTTATTTAATCTCTGAGGCATACTGATTCTTCTGGAAGCCAGTTTCCGCCAGGGAGTAAAAAAAAAAAAACACACTATGGTATTCTCTCCAATGCAGTGCAGTTAAAAACATACCTCTGATGCTGCTCCTAAATGAATATCGTTTATGACCATCAGAAGCTTTATGCTCCTTTTCTTTTTTCCAGTGGATTGAACAGGGAGAGGCATTTCATGATGTACTTTTCACTGATGAAACAACAGTGGCTCTGGAACAGTTTTCAACCAAGTCATTTTATAAAAAGGGGAGATATGTACATGTTACTGAAGCTAAAAGTTTAGCCTTTGTCACTAATGTAAACACTAAATAAAGACATATAGAAATCCCTACGTTACAGACTGTATATGGCTGGTATTGGTAGTTTAAAGAAAAAATACACACCAGTATTCCACTTTCTCCCTAAACATTTTTAGGATCAGAGTCTTACATGTGGTTATTTCGAAAACGTTTGTACGTGCTCCTTCTTACCATGTTACTGTTTACCGTTACTGACCATATTAAGTTTAAGTGCCTGTGGGCACTTTTCCTGTCCGTGGGGGGTGGACCGTCTTTCATTAGAAGGTTAGTCTGTTCTACTCTGAAAATGTAGAGGGGGTGGGAAGTGCCCGCGGTCATTTAATTAGTATTAAAATCTTAGTTATCTTTCTAGTTCACAGGTTTGCATGCATAATTTAATTTTGAAAGCCACTGAGACATCAGGTACTACTGTTGTATTTATGAAAAAGAAACAAAACAAAAAACATACTAACAACTGTGCCATCCTACTCCTTAGTTAATACATTTTATTATTCATAAACAGTTAACATTGTTAGCAAAATATTTTGAATTATATTTAACCCTATTTTTTCTTTAGTTTTGTATTTAACTTATTATATGATAGTCAGACTTAATGTATATTAATGTATATTTGAACAATGAAAATATATTTTTACAAGATTTTACATTAAGCACTTAAAATTAATATGGTTAATAATAGTAAACTGTAACATGCTGTAACAAGATCGGTTAAACTGCGAAGAAAATCCTTTCAGAGAAAATGTTTCAGGTGTGAAGAACAAACCTGTTCCCACACACCCTGCCCCCACTACCATTAGAATATACACAAACATTTTAGCATTTCATTCTGAGCAGAAGACCCTCACACCTGAAGAGTGCTGGCTGTGACGAATTAAACCGGTTTTACAGGTTTCAATCACAGATTGGGACTCAGTAAAGTAACACACAGCGCCACTGGATTTGATAATACTGTACCTAACCAAAATCCGCAATATGGAAACAGAACCTGTGTAATTGTTGATAGATGATGTACTCGTAACATTTTTTCAAGACGAACTACAACATTTAAAAAATGACTTGTATGTACTTGATATCTCTAATCAATCCACGGGTTCCAGCACAAAACGAAACTAAAACGCATACCGTTTAGCGCTTCTTATTAGTTGCTCAAAAGTAATTTGACCGTATAAAATGCATAATATAAACCTAGAAACATATATGTGAGCAGTACTTAAGCACTGTAGTATCGGTGTTAAGACATACCTCTGAAATACTGTAAATCAAGTTAAAAATATCTCAAGACCGATTCTGGTCGTAATGAAACCATGTTTCGTGTATGTTTTCTTTTTCATCTTGAAATAACTCATTTCTAAATACCTTTTTCACTGTTAACATCTTATAGGAACTTTGCGACAAAATATGCACTCTGACAGTTCATCCTGCTACCAACATTAAATAAAACAAATCTTAAGATTTCTATATTTATGTCTTTATTTAGTGGTTTCATTCGAAGCTTACAATGTTTAGGGAGAAATGGAATACTGGTGTGTATTTTTTTCTTTAAAGTACCGAGACCAGCCATATACTGTATGTTTATGTTAAGATTTCCCTTCAGTGGTAAAATTAGATATGAATATTCAATACTTAAACGGGCACAGTTAAGACATTAAATGAACATATACATATTGTATACAGTACAGTTTGCATACGGTAATATGTTTATGTTACGCGATTAAAAAATAAATAAATAAAAGTGGAAGGTCCAGCACCACCATTATGTTTATATGGTTGTTTTTGTTGGTTGGTTGTTATTATGGTTATTAATAATACGATCTATAGTTTAAATCTGAGCCTAAATAAAAAGAAAAAGCAAGTGATTAGGTTTATGAGCAATCTAATTACTTATTCGTTTAAAAAGCTATATAAAATAAAGTTTATTATTAATTTGCTGGACAGAGCGGTGAACATTATTATGCATAAGACAAAGATAACGATCCTGATCAGTTTAGAATTCTGTGTACGCTGTAAGGTTTTTACTTCTTAAACTTTTAAAATACACGTTTTGAATAGAAAGAAATCCTCTTCCTGGTATAGCACACCAGCACGTCTTTTTTCTCCAATCAGAGGGGTGTCAGATGGTGTCAGCCAATCACCATTCTGCGTTGGGTAGCAACGGGTGACTGTTCTCAAGCGGAAGATGTAAACAGCTTAATGTTCGTGTTAAATATTTTTTTTTAATTCAATTAAACGGGCACAGTTAAGACATTAAATATACATATACATATTGTATACAGTACAGTTTGCATACGGTAATATGTTTATGTTACGCGATTAAAAAATAAATTAAAATGAAAAGTCCAGTACCAGCTGGATTTGAACACACAACCTGCCAGTTGGTAGTCACGCACCTAGACCAGTAGGCTACAAGACAGCTCGCATGATCAGGCAGGCGAAACAGCCCTACACAGTTCTGCCGCAGTACACGGATATAATCATACCGTTATTAAATTCTTGAGATACGCGATTCCATATTATATTCCCTTTTAATCAAATTCTAAAAGTATGCTTGTTGACGTATCCGGTATCACGTTAGTTAAAGACTTCGAAGCTTACAATGTTTAGGGAGAAATGGAATACCGGTGTGTATTTTTCCTTGTGATATTTTAAGCTCTAGTTGAATGATAGGTGTCGCATTTTAAATCATTCTCGTAGCTAGAAATTATGAAACGCCCTGTTAAAAGCAAGGAAGTTTTTATGCCCCGTTGAAGTAAAACAAAATGCCTGACAAAGTATGGCTTGGACAGATTCCAAGTGCTTGTACAAATGTGCTAAAGAAATTATACTTTGAGTATACAGCTTGTCCAAAGTCATCCATTATTAATACTATTAGTAATATCTTCAGTAAAGGCTTTGATGCATAAATATTTCTGATAAAGGTAGGTTGTGTACTTTTGTCCAACTGAGCAATCTTGCTTTCATAAAATATACCAACATTTGAATGACTGATGATTAACATGCTGTAATACACAGTTCAAAATTAAAGGCTCGAATGCTGTACATGAGAGGTTAAGCTCCCCCTGGCGGTTTTACAAGGCGACGCCGGATAGCTAGTCACGTGACACACATGATACCCCGGTGGGCGTGTCGCGGTATGCCGTGAAATACCTCACCCATTTTGAATGGCTGCATCTGTAGGTTAATTGGTTTATGGGAAAACTGGCCCTGGTGTGTGTGTGTTTGTGTCTGTCTGTCCTGTGACACTATGTCTGACACTATGTCTGGGGTGTATTCTGCCTTGTGTTAGTTGCTTACTGGGATACGCTCCAAATCCTCTGTACTGGATAAAGAGATTAGAAAATGGATGGAAGTAAAGGCACTGTGTGGATGGAACTATACACAGTGTTAGAAACCCACTATGAAATGGCCCCATTCCTTCAATTCATGTGCACCCAACACACAGTTCAATGCTAGCAACTACACAAAATCTAAAATACAATCCTCATTTCAGTATCTATGTAAACATACAGTCTGTTAACTTCATCATCTTCATCAAAAGTATGCCTAACCCCATTAGAAAGTGTTCTTGTTATCAGTGTAGTCCTCAACTTTCCCAAAATTATCTTTTTCTTACTAACATCTCTATTCTTTTATCCTGCAATAACTAAGCCAACACTTAAATCTCCAAAAGCTGCCTGTGTTAATTTCTTTAAATCACAAATATCATATGTAAATACTGGCCATGTAATACTCTGCATTGTGGAATAATAGTTTATTTTAAAGGGAACTAGAGAAATCAAGAAATCACTGGGTTCAAACAGGCTGAACCAGTTTTTTAAAAGGTTTGATTCAGGGTCCTCTGTGGCTTGACAGAATCACTTGGGACTCCGGGGGGATCGGTGTATGCAAAATATGAATTCCTTATGCAAGAAATTGTATATGGTCAATATAGTGATCATATCTTATCAGCAGATGGTAATCTCCAAGAAACAAGTAATAGGTTTATTCCATGCTGAAAAGAGAAGCCCCAAATGATTCTGGTTTCAGTACACTAAAGGACAATGAGCTTCACGATACCAGGGGGACAGTGGGTGGTCAAGTATCCCCTAAACAATGTCTCTTGTCAGATTATGATGTCAGTGCATTTAATAATGTTGTTGAACTGTTTTCAGCCCAAATACATAGGAGCCCAGACCCAGAATGTTACACATACTGACAGAGAGTGATCTCATTATGTGTGTTTGGATTTTAATAACTATTATTATTGTTTGCTAGAACCAAAACAATCTACGTTAGACATTTTTGTCTTCAGCCAAAAAATACAAACTTGTGTACGTAGTGTGGTGCAGGTTCTTGTACCATCCTGCTCTTGGTCCAGATTGGAGGGTTGCACCGATTCTGAGTCTTGTTAGCTGGTATGGATGGGTTTGGGTGGTGTTGATCCAAGAGTGGTCCAGAAGGGGGGTGCAGGTGTCTTGGGGGCATTCTTGTTTTTCTATGAGTTCAGGTTGATTCTGTTGGTTCTGAGTGTCTTGGTTACATCCGTTTGTGAGTATAGATGAAAAAGCTATTGAAGAGCACCCCCCCACCCCCCACCCATCTCGGTGGAAGTCGCCATGTTCCAAAAATCCTAAAAAGAGAATTAAAGTTTCACGCAACAAAGCATGACTGTGAAAGGTCAGGAGGCCTGCCTAGTGAGCACAACACTTGATTACAGTCAAAAAATCATAAAAAAATAAAGAAATGTTCCACAGCTCAAAGCAAAGTTGTATAAGGTTAGGGGAGCTGTCTGGTGTGTAAAACACCTGGTTGCAGCACTGTGGCTCTTGTGCTTGAAGAGCTATTGATTCGTGAATAGCACCCCCCTATCCCCATGTACTGCTTGTCTAATGGTGCCATATTGAAAAAATCATTAAAAAAAGAAGGGGCCTGTCTGATGTGTAAAACATTTGGTTTCAGCAGTGTGGCTGTTGTATTTGAAATGCTATTGAGCCATGAAGACGACCAAACTATCCCAGTGTATTACCTGTAGTGTTATCTTCAGAAAATCATTAAAAAATAAAGATAGGTTCCACAACACAAAACAAAGCTGGGAAAAGTCAGATGACCTGCTTAGTGTGCAAAACACTTGCAGCATTGTGGGTGCTGTGGTTTAAATGCTATTGGTTTGTGAACAGAATACCCCTATCCCAGTGCATTATGCCACATTAAATAAAAGCATGAGAAAAAGAGATTCAGAATGCAAAGCTGTATCAGTGTTCTGTGTAAAAAAATCGGTTTGAACATCATAGGAGCTGTTTTTAATAAGCTGCTGAGTAAATAACATTTTAATCTTCCTGCTGTCAGTAGTATTGTGAATATAGTTAACCCTTACCTGAATGAAAACAGGATGTAAAGGAAGGGTTTCAGAAATCAAACAAAGCTTTATTCCCATGCTTACAGTCTGAGTAATTGGAGACTGCGCTATTCTGCTGCCTATGGTCATATATGGGTTTTTCGCACGAAGGCGTATTAAACAGTATTTCTCGCGTTGTAAACTTGTGTACACAGCGGTCCCCCGGGTTCCAGTTAGTGCATAATTACGCATCAATGAAAAAAACGGAGGTTTAAAAAAAGATAATTAGCTCACTGATAGTTTGATGTAGAGGCTGTGGAAATATCCACAAGTCGTGGTCTTTAAAATGCATTTGGTTTGAAGGCGTTCTGTGCTTCCATTGAGAAGATATGGACAAAAGAATATTCGTGCTTGGTCAAAAAATGTCATAAAAACAAAAAAGTAAAGGCTGAGAAAGCATTCACAATGTATTTTATTCACAAGTATTCTCGCAACTCTAAGAGGTTTCATGTAAACGCTACAGGCATGCCAAAATCGTTTTCGAACTTCAAGCTAACTTTACCCCAATTGGATTTGAACACCCGACCTAAGCCTTAGAAGTCAGTCCTGCCACAAATGCGGTTATACACCAAACAGTGAAACAGAAGTACACATATCAATGGAAAGTCTTATACTACTGTTTGTTCTACAGTACCTGAATATAATTATATCGTTACTTATTTCTCTAGATATGCAATTCCATATCATATTTCTTATTAATCAAATTCTAAAAGTATGCTTTGTTTATTCCAATAACAAGCTTATTCGCAGAAAAGGTTAAAACGATCACTTTTCACAAAGTATATAAATGTAGCCCGGGAAAGAACACACCGTACTACAATAAACTTAAATGGGGATTCTTTTTATTCTGGATCTGCATGAAATCATAAAAATAAGTGGTTGTATTATTTTCTGTTACAGAACTCAGATTGGATGCAGTATAACCTTTAACCCGAAAGATTCACATAGATATACATGGAGATATACACACACAAGGATGCACAAAGCGCTACTAAAATAACAAAAACAAAGAAAAAATACAGAAGTGGCAATTTCCCTAAGGAAAGAAATATTCCACATTAGTCTGAATGCCACATTCTGCATTTGGTCCCATTACATCAAAGAAATATAAAAAAACAAAACTACTCACTCTTTGATCTCGCCTAATCCAAGACGCACAGAATATCACAGTCTTCTTTTAACACACTCTGAACAAATTAAACAGAATAAGGTCATTCTCAAAGAACAAAACAAATAATTTCCTCCACAAACAATGGTTAAAGAAATGCAAACTAACAAAAATGTATGACCATTTACCATTACGGACATTACTACTGCGAACCCACTCACACAACACTGGAACCTCATGGGAGTCCTTATAGATCACTTCATCCATAAACATCAATCAATTTTGTCTAACTAATATGTCAACCTCTCCTCACATATCAACAATATACATCTCTTTCAAGGATTTCCAAACTTCATTTTTAAAAGCTACACCACCAACTAAATTCTGAACATTTACCTCTGCATTCACATCACATGGAGCCACACACCAAGCTCAACTTTATGATGTCCACTTACACAATTACTGGCGCACTGACGGCACTTATACGTGCGTGTCTTAAAGCGACAGCTGCCAATTTCAGTGTCAGATTTCAAATATCCATTCCGTAACCACCCGGTTACATAAACGTACAGTAATATGGTGAGAAGGAGCACATAAAAATGTTTCCGAAATAACCACATGTAAGACTTTGATGCTTAAAGTGTTTAGGGAGAAATGGAATACTGGTGTTTATTTTTTCTTTAAACTACCAATAACAGCAATAAACAATTTACATAATATGTTTATGTTCCTAAATTAATATCGTTTATGACCTTCAGATGCATTATGCTCCTCTTCTTTTTATGCTCTGCTACTAAAATTTCCCTTTAGTTGTAAAATTCCATATAACTATTCAATACTAAGTGGATTAAAACGTGCACAGTAAAGAGATTAAATTATTAAATCTTTCCACTACCGACCAACGCACCACGAGTGCCCCTGTCGGTCATTTTGGCCAGCCAATCACGTACCACAGTATGAAGCGGTATGACGTTTTATGACATAGTGACATATGACATAGTGAGTTCTGTACAGTATGAGTTTGTACTGTGCACTTTGAAATGGTTTGTATGTCCTGTATGTCCCTCTTGGTTTGTAACTCTTCGTGATTGAATATATATCTTTTGTATTCTGCTAACCCACACTCTTAAGATCTGTTATGTTTATATGCCCATTTTATGTATTAATAAATGTATTGTCATGTATTAGTATCCATGTGTGTGTGTTGCTGAGTTATCCCGGAAGGTCAGCCATCAAAGAATCATTTTGTGACTTACTGTTAAAATTAATAATTGTCCCAGTAAATGCCCAAAACCCCTACAGTGTTATACTTCTTTTGTTATTATTTTCAGCTACCACAATTACATTATATCTGTAGATTACATCTAATAAAAGTGTTTGTTTCTAGTACCGTAGGCATAAAGAATGATTAGTGCTAGAATGCACTTCTGAATTAATTAATATTTAATACTATTATGGTCTGTCTTACAACCACAAGCAGCTGTGGTATGTTAAGGTTTCACAGGGCCTCCTGGCAGTTTTACAGACTACAGACTACAGCCAACTACAGTATACAGACTGAAATCTCCCGCATTCTAGACATTCAAGAAAAAAGAAAAAAAGACATGCAACCGGAACACTCTGTTGCATGGTTTATTCTCATTTAAGTTATGAGAGCAAGACAGAAGGAGACAACTCTGCTTCTCCAGATATGACACAAATCATCCAATAATAATTATTTGATTTATTGAAGGATGTGCGAAAACCATTGAAAGAGAATTCATTTTTTATTAAAATGCCAAATTATTTACAGTTCTTTACAGGACTGGTCTAGCACAGATAAATGGAAGCTTATATGTACATGGAAAGTCATTCCAATGACTGTTACCTAGAAAAAAAAGAAAAAATATTCTGTGCTTTATTACAAAGAAAAATGTTTTATTGTATGGGAATTACATGCCTTCTTTCTTTGAAATAACATATCTTTGATATTCCCTCATAATGTCATAGTAGTGCAAATTACCTGCTTATAACATTCTGCAATAAACTATAGAGAAGATAATGACACCTCTTATTTCTGTACATTATATATTAAACATCTATGTAATAAAAGCTCATTCAGTACCTTATTTTCATTTAGAATAAATTATGTAATATCAAGCTTTGTTCAGTGAAATGTTTGAGAGATTTTCTGGTTTCTGTGTCACAGACTTTTTAACAGCATGATAGTTCATATGCAAACTGAAAGGAAAAAGCAATTTAATCACCACTGCTTAAAGATGTATTTATTAATATTGTTTAACCTGACTTCTATTAAATCAACTGTTCCTTTGTTGAATACACATTGTTCTGTGAAATGACTTTTACTTTATTCTCTTAAACATGATTCTTTTAAATATCTGTTTTGAGATCTAAAAATATTCTGAGGATGAGAATTAGGGGTCTCTATCTACAAATACAGTATGTCAGCGTGTATCCTTCAAGAATCATATATTTAGATACCTATACGGTATCTAAACTGCAGGCCAAAAGGAAGTTGCCCTGTAAATTGTGCTAACTACCTACAGAAATCCTACAGGAATCTTTGATGATAGTTTGGAATATTTATTTGTAATTGTAGAAGAAACAAGCTGAATGCATGTCTAACAAGCAACTATGTAAAATATTACATGATCTGTTACCTTTCCAGTTGAGTTGCAGGCAGTTTTCCTGTTGGTAGTTATTGGGCTCACCAGTGGCCCAGAGTGTATAGTTCCATTGAGTCCTATCACCCCAGGTCCACGCCCCTTCCTATTGAACAAGATTTAAATTTTTATGTATTTTAATTTTTTGTCTATTCTGATGTCTGTTTTGCTTGTCTTGGGCAGGGCTGCTGTAACACATCAATTTCCCTTCGGGGTCAATAAAGTCCTATCTATCTAAGATGAAATACACAAGTAAAACTGTTAACTTAGCCCGGATTGTGGTTGCCGATGACCACGCCTGTCACTTTTTTTTAAAAGATAAATGCAAGATAAACAATGTTTTTTTCAAACCACTCCACAAATTTTCTCACATGCAAGTATTCTCCAATATCATCACAACAAAACCATAAAGTTTGTTTCCACAGATGTGACACTATTGTGCAATAAACCAATAAATTAATGAACTAACAGAACCCCAATAAAAACACCCAGCCACCCGGCCAGCACAGCATGTAAATATCATACATTTTTACCAACAAAACCGCAAAAGCAAAAACCAGCAAAATATATACATATGCCATGTTTTTACCTTATTCTGAAGCATGATACATAGCCAAAATAACGCAGACTAGTTTATCTCCAGACCTGGAGACCACGAGAAATAAGGCAATCTGATTGGTAAAAACCGCTGTCAGTCATTGTATTTTCAGCCATTCAGAGCCCTTAGGGGGTAAGACTTCCTCTAGAAGCCTCAGGCTGCATTCCACCTGCCTTTTAGCTGTCAATCAATGACTCAGAAGGGGTAATCAATCAGTTTTTTATCAGTTTCTTATCAGTGCTCCTTTTTTTCACACCAGAAGGCAACTCTGAGGTTTTTTTCCATTGCATAACAGCAGATAAAGGCTCTCTAGCAGTGTCTAAAGGTTTTTATAGCAATTGCAATGGCTTTTATTCTTATTATTTTCAATATTTTTATGATTTTTTATTATAGGCGTGAACTTTCATTCCAGGTCCAGTCTTCACAAAACGTGATGTAGAATTTTTTCTAATTGATCAATTTGTCCCAGATTTTTATCCAAGCTAGTAGTCACCTAGAACAAGTGTTTCAAATCATTCCCAGGCCTTTTTACATGCATATTAGTTGAAAAGTCTGAAGACCAATAAAACATTTGTGCCTGCTGTTTTTGGGGTTTGTTTTTCATAAGTTTGTCTGCTGAGTGGACACATTAAGAAATATAAGACATTTGACTGTTCACACTCAAAGCCAAGGGGGTTAGCTTCAATTTAAGACCTGAACCAGGCTCCTGCTATGTTCTGCTGCAGAGATATAACAAATGTTTAAGGGAGAGGAAATTCCAGGCAGAAATTGGCTAAATGGACATAAGTGGTTTTAATTGACTTTGATGTGATTTGCTGACACTTGACTTGTTCTTTAAGCATTAAAGTTTCAATTAAAAATAATCACTTTAAAAAGATATATACACATCATTTGTATTTCAGCAAAGGACATCATTAGAAGGAAGTGAATACCTTTGCAAGGGACAATAAATGAACGGATGAATATAAAAAGAGAAGAATTGAGAGATGGGTGGATAGATGGATGGATTTGAAGGTAGCTCGATAAAACTTAAATTTCATCCAGCCCTTTCATATTGGTAACCAGAGTTTGAACCTCACCCACTTCTCTGGGAAGCATGTTCCAGCTCTTTCCGTTAAAGAATATTTGCTTTTTTTCTGTCCAAACTGTGACCCTGTGTCTTGCTTTTGCTACTGAGTGTGAAACAGTGTCCTGAGTTGAACCTACTGTAAATGAACCCAAATCCCTTTCTTGTGTAACCATCTGCAGCTCGATATCACCCAATGAAATGTGTACAGTATGCGTTCCAATCGCCCGTGGGCATCACGTTATGTTTGTCAGTCAATGTTATATTTGTCATGCCTTTACTAATTCCCATATTTTTAATCATGTGCATATTGGATGGAATTAATATATTTACTATATAACAGTATCCAGACAATTTATGTAATGCAGGGAAAACACTGGGCCCTAACGATATCCTTGAGGTACTTCACTACCTTTATGCAATCCATGCCTCCTAGCCAGACTGAGTGCTCCCTGTCGTCCTCACTTCTGATCAGGGTCAACAGGAAGTTGTTAACATGCTCATCGTGCACTGAGGGCAGAAGTGACCTCAGCTTATGACAGTGGAGCTGAGAGGACAAGAAAAACAGTTATATCATCATAAGCACTAAGAGTGGATAAACATACAAGATTTATTCTGTGCTTTTTCTTCTAACAGATTTAGTATGGTTTGTAGTTTACTACTGTATAACTCACTAGTATATCTACACATGATATTACACATCATATGTCCAGACTTTTATTTATTGTTTTGTAAGGACTGTTGTGAGACAATGAACAATATTGTCCTGGTTATTCCAAGACTGATGTCTGATCTTGAATTTTCTAATATCATCTGAATAAAAGCCTATGAAAATAGCTGGGAATATGAATTAACTGTATAATTTTCGCCAATAAGTGTAAACATTTAGGAAAACACATTTGAACAGTGAAGTATGTTCTTTTTTTAAATGTACATAAATTTGGTATTTAAGAGACTCTTAATAAAATGTATATAAACTGATGAGAAGCAACTACTGTATTAATAATTAATTGCTTCTCTCATAAACGTTAAGATAAGTCTTTAATGTTATGTAATTCATAACTTTGTGCTAATAACTTACAGATGCAGCCATTCAAAACACGTGGGGTACTTCGTGGTACACAGCGGTGGGCGTGTCGGATCAAAACGCAGTAACACGTGGTGTAACGTGTCATTTGACATCATACCGGAAAGTATCCGGAATCACCTTGTAAAACCACCAGGAGGAGCCAATAAAGCTTAATCTCTCATGTACAGCATTTGAGCTTTTCAATCATCAGCATGTTAATCATCAGTCATTAAAAAGTTGGTATATTTTATGAAAGCAAGATTGCTCAGTTGGACAAAAGTACACAACCTACCTTTATCTTAAATATTTTAATTATGCAGAAATATTTTATGCATCAAAGCCTTTACCGAAAATATTACTAATAATATTAATAATGACTTTGGACAAGCTGTAAACTCAAAGTATTACGCTGGTCCACATTCTTTCTAACTGTCATTTTAACCGAAAATACTTTTATTTTTTTCTTTGACAAACACCACAGCATTTAGTTGATCTAACTAACGAGGACAGGACATTAGCTAGCCAATATGATAAAGGAATAAATTACTTTTTTTGTTCATTTCTTTAGCACATTTGTACAAGCACTTGGAATCTGTCCAAGCCCTACTTTGCAGGCATTTTCTTTTGCTATAACAGACATAAAAACTCCCTTGCTTTTAAAAGAGTGTTTCATAATTTCTAAGAACGACAATCATTTAAACTGTGACACTTATCATTCAACTAGAGCTCAAAATATCACAAGGATCCTCAAGAGCATAACAAAGACTATATTAAAATATACTTGTATCAGATATATGAAAATCCAAGCTTTTTTATCTACGCTTTCTTTTCCATATATCAGAGATTATGGTACCACTTCAGAAGGGTGTAAACCAGTCAGATTCCAGGACCGGAATTATGTTTTATAATCGAGAATATATGTAATCACCTATCTAAAGAAATTAATAATGATATTAATTTAAGGATCTAAATATCTAAATCTATGTATCTATATAGCTGGTAGTATTACTGTATTTCACTTTCTTTGTAAACACGTTTTGTTAACACCCGAATTGCAGGAGGATTCTGTTTTTTGGTCTGTTATGGTCTGTAACTCAAATCCTGCTTAACTAAAAATTAGACACAAGAAGAGTATTATTGGACAATGTTGTGAGGCTCTGGCGGAATTTCTCTGTAAACTGAAGAGTTATAGAGGAGACAGGTTGTGTATCCCTTCTTTTGACACTTGTAAAAAAAACATTCCAATGTTAATGCGACACGGAAGATAATGTGGTGTATTGGTCGTTAGTGAAAAGATTCAATCATTTAATCTCTTTACTGTGCACATTTTAATCCACTTAGTATTGAATATTTATATGGAATTTTACCACTAAAGGAAAATGTTAGTAACTAAGCAAATAAATGCAGAGGCGCATAACGAAGGTCATAAAGGTCATTAACGATATTAATTTAGGAACATAAACATATTATGTAAACTGTATGTTGCTGTTATTGGTATTTTAAAGAAACAATACACACCAATACTTCATTTCTCCCTAAACATTTTAAGCACCAAAATCTTACATGTGGTTGACCTTCCAACCATATTACTGTAATATCTGAATTGCTGTTTCAGTATGTGTCACATGACTTGCCTTGGCGGCGTCACGGCTTAAGCGACTGATTTACAGTACTGTACAAGGTTGAGGTCGGGTGTTCAAATCCAGCAATCACTATGAGTTTTCTTTTAACAAAAACACTTATTTGAAAAACTAAAATAGCAAATAATATGGACACAACAGTATACTGACATTTTTTATATTTCAAAATAACACGTTCGTACTGTATGTACAGTACACAGCGGTACCGCAGGTTGAACCGTAGGGCACAAATCCACCTAAGCCCAAAAGCATTCGCCTAGTGCAGCGCAGTTTTCATCACTCTCTGCAGGAGTGCTGGCTGTGACTAATTAAACCGGTTTCACAGGTATTTTCAAAGTAGAAGGGGTCAAGTCTTCCAGCGTGAGAGGGGAGCAAGCTGCCCAGCCGTATGGAATGCTACAGAACCCTAAACAGACAATACACACTAGCCGAATATTTGACCAAGATATCCAGACACCACAGCTGTATGAGCTCCACCAGTAAAACTCAAAGTATTACGCTGGTCCACACTATTTGCAACCGTCATTTTAAATGAAAATACTTTATTTTTTCATCGACAAAAAGTAACACCCACCACAGCATTTCGTTGATCTAACTAACAAGGATGGGACATTAGCTAGCCAATATGATAAAGGAATAATTTAATTTTTTGTTTATTTCTTTAGCACATTTATTTGAACATTTCCATCGATTGTACAAGCACTGAAAAACTGTTCAATCCCTAGTTCGTCGGGCATTTTCTTTTACTATAACAGATATAAAAACTCCCTTGCTTTTAACAGAGCGTTTCATAATGTCTAACAACGAAAATGATTTAAACTGCGACACTTTTATCATTCAAAGAGAGCTCAAAATATCACAAGGATCCTCAAGAGATCAACAAAGACAACAGAAAAAGATGTGTATAAGATACTGTCCATGGGAATCCAAGCTTTTTTATCTACGCTAAGAAGTAGTTTTTAAAATTTCTTCATTACACAGTGAAGTCAAAATTTCGGGATGTGCCTATATTAGTACGCTGGGCAAACGTTCCAAGGTCAAATTCTTCCAGTACAGGGGTACCTTTAAAGCGGAGACCACGGCACTGAAATTGTGATCATTGCGTTTAACCAACGAAACAGAGAGAAAAATCAGTCACATGACTTTGGTTTCGAAAGCTTAACCTATCAGCAACAAAGCGAAATTTACACGATAGGCTACCTCAAACTGTCAGTTACACTACTGTGTATGTCCCTTAAGCCACTCCTATTTGGTTTTTTAGTTATGGAGGCGGGAAGACGCCCCCCCCCCCCTCTGGGTGCCTAATTTGTCGCCATCTTTAACCGTTCCGTGTCTGAATCGCAGTAGCTATGCGTACAAAATAAAGTTAATCCCAGCTACAATACATATATATTTTTGTGGTAAGAGGGAGCAAAACATCAGTATTTACTACTATTAATTAGTGTACGATTTATCAGTTTCGATCAAGGTCTCTAAAGTGAACAAGAAAAAAAAAGGATTTTCGGTGGCCAATTATGCTGTGTTGATGTAGAATAAGTGATTTATGAGCAATCTAATTTCTTGTTCGTTTAAAACAGTGAAATGTCAGCTGCAAAAGATCACACCAGAAACAGCACTCTCTCTGCCTGTCATAGACGTTCAGGAAAGGGTGAATGAAGTCATGTCAAGTACAATAATTCGGTGATCAGTAATAACAGTTGTAGGACAAGAAACAAAAGATAGTGAAAACTTAAGCTTTTTAGGGCTAAAACTAAAATTCATTCTACAAATTCAGGCAAATCAAAATTCAGGACGTGAAAGTGCTAGAGGTGTAAAAAATACAAAAATTCACATGAGCAAAAAGTTTCAGAAATGGAGCAGGTGTGACTTTGAAATAAGCAAACAGAAAAAAGCCATGACTATATATAGTGCAGAAGAGGGATACAGGAACACTTGCTTAGATCTACAAAAAAATCACAAAAAGGTGTATGTTACAAAAGAACACGCAAACATATTCATCATGTACATGAACATGTACATCAATTTCCCCTCACGATCAATAAAGTCTTATCTATCTCTAAACATGAAACAGAGTGAGGAATCAGAAAATTAGCATGCATAAAAAACAGCAATTCTGTCAGTGAGCCCTAAATGAATTAATAGCAAACATGGTTTCATGGAGGGCTTCTCAGATAGTTGGGCATTCAGGTAGATTGCCAGGTGAAAGGATTTGTAAATATATTTTGTTAAAGCAAGTCAGTTTTTCCGCAACACATAAAAGACATTTTTCCAAGAAAGTTTAGCCTTTGTCACATGTGAAACCACTAAATAAAGACATAAATATAGAAATCTTAAGATTTTTTTATTCAATGTTGGTAGCAGGATGAACTGTCAGGTTGAGCTAAGTGTATATTTTGTTGCAGAGTTGCTGCAAGATGTTAACAGCAAAAAAAGGTATTTAGAAATGAGTTATTTCAAGAAGAAAATTTTCAGAATACTTGCAAATCTAGCAGGATAGAGAAAGCACAGAAAATAGGCAGTTAGATTGATCAGATTTGTATGAAAAGCCATCTAGCAAAGAGGGAATGAGAAGACCAAAACTGTTTTCTCTTTAACCTCTCTCTCATACAAATAAAAGAAAACACACAAACTTCCACAACATGACAATTTTCTCTTTTTTTGCGAACTAAACAGTTCTATACACATATAATACCGGTGTGGCTCTAGTATACTTTAGAGAAAAAAGAAAGTCTGATCATGTTTCTCTATAACAACAATAAAAAACTTTATTTTATATATCACCTTTAAAAGTGGCATCTCAAAGTAATACAGTAGATGTAAAAACAGTTAAAAGGACCACAGATTACAAAGTAAATACATATAAGAAAGACAAGCAGTTAGAGGTGCTACCAAAATTAGAAAATGAAGCAGATACAGACACAAAGTCTTCTGAAAAGAAAGGTTTTGAGATTAGATTTAAATGCACTCAGGGTACGTGACTGATATCACTGGGGATACAAATCGAGAGTTCTGGGGTGCAGCTAGAGAAGGTCCTGTCACCCACAGAATGTAGATGTTCTTGAGGACAGCTAGAAGACCAGAGTCAGACGGACAAAGGTGGGGAGTAGACAGATAATAAGCCATATAGGTACTGAATGAGGATGAGGAGTTTGAAGTTGACTCGAAACCTGATAGGAAGCCAGTGCAAGGACTTGAAGACAGGTGTAATGCATCCCTGATAGGATTCTCGCTGTCATATTCTGAACATATTGAAGATTGTTCAGTGTGGATTTAATTTCCCCAGTGAACAAGAAGAGCTTTTAATTATAGAAAAAAAGCTTTTCTTGATTTCTCTAGTTCCTAGTTTCTCTAGTTCCCTTTAAAGTAAACTATTATTCCACAATGCAGAGTATTACATGGCCAGTATTTACATATGATATATGTGATTTAAAGGAATTAAGCAGCTTTAGGGGATTGAAGTGTTGGCTGAGTTATTGCAGGATAAAAGACTAGAGATGTTGGTAAGAAAAAGATAATTTTGGGAAAGTTGAGGAATACACTGATAACAAGAACACTTCCTAATGGGGTTAGGCATACTTTTGATGAAGATGATGAAGTTAATAGACTGTATGTTTACATAGATACTGAAATATACTGAGGATTGTATTTTAGATTTTGTGTAGTTGCTCGCATTGAACTGTGTGTTGGATGCACATTAAGTGAAGGAATGGGCAAACATAACTGATGCTGGTCCACAGAGCCAGCATATTAAGATGTTTATAATTAGAGGCAATTTAAATAACTAGGTATGGATACTGATGTGCAAGAGAGGTGGAAAGGCTGTTTCCTTAAGCCAGCACTATAAAATATTTTATTCTCAGTGAGATGCTGCCATTTCATAGTGGGTTTCTAACACTGTGTATAGTTCCATCCACACAGTGCCTTTACTTCCATCAATTTTCTAATCTCTTTATCCAGTACAGAGGATTTGGAGCCTATCCCAGGCAGCAACGGACACAAGGCAAAATACACCCTGGACATAGCGCCAGTCCATCACAGGACAGACAGACACAAACACACACGCACCAGGGCCAGTTTTCCCATAAACCAATTAACTTACCAGTATGTTTTGGAGTGCGAGAGGGAGTCATATCACACACACAGTATGGAGAAAAACCATGTAACCCAGAGAGAACATTCAAACCCCACACACACAGGATGGCAGGAATTGAACCTAGGACCCCAGTGCTGCAAGATAGCAATGCTAACCGATTTGCCACCATTATAAATGGATGGATATCTTAGTCATCTTTCTAGTTCACAGGTTTGCATGCATAATTTAATTTTGAAAGCCACTGAGACATCAGGTATTACTGTTGTATTTATGAAAAAAAAAAAAAAACAACTGTGCCATCCTACTCCTTGGTTAATACATTTTATTATTTATAAACAGTTAACATTGTTAGCAAAATATTTTGAATTACATTTGACCCTATTTTTTCTTGAATTTTATATTTAACTTATTATATGATAGTCAAATTTAATGTATATTTGAACAATGAAAATATATTTTTACAAGATGCGGGGGAAAGTGCAACAACTTATTAAAGTGCTAAATTTAATATTATTGATTACTAATAGTTTATGCTAACACTTAACTTTCTTAATTAGATGTATTTAAAACAGTGAATTAAGTGTAACATAACTTTCAGAAATACAATCGAGAATAGTTTTGTGTTCTTTGTATAGATTAAACATTTCTAAAATGTATAACGTAACAATATTAAAGACGATTAAAATCTGTAATCTTTCCACTTGTAATGTCATTAGAAAGTACAACACGTTTCTGCTTTGTCTAAAGATGGTATCAAAAAGTAGTCTAAGTGGTGAGAAAGCTGTGCTTAATGATAATTAAGGGACTTAAAAGTAAAAAGAGATGCTTCATATTGCTTGATTAATTTTAAGAACTAAGTTATAAATCCAGATGTGATTGGTGCCATTAAGCACTCCAGGCAGCAGAACGTTCGTTCTGTACTGCTGAGCTCCGCCCCTCCTCCCTCTCTTGGTGCCACGCTGGGTCTAAATATCTAAACACATGTATCTATATAGCAGGTGGTATCACTGTATTCCACTTTTTTTGTAAACATGGAAAAACAGATTCACAACGCGACGCTGTGTCACTGTGTAAAAAAATTGGTTTGAACACCCTATATTGTAATGAGCTGCTGAGCTAAGAATAGGAATGTTCCTGTTGTCAGAGTGGGTAGAAAGTGCCCGCGGTTATTTAATTAGTATTGCAATTCGCACTGATTCCCTTGCGAATATATGGACATAAGAGTATTCGTGCGTGGTCAAAAAATGGCAGTAAGCACTTAAAATTAATATGGTTAATAAAAGTAAACTGTAACATGCTGTTACAAGATCGGCTAAACTGGGAAGAAAATGCTTTCAGAGAAAGTGTTTCAGGTGTGAAAAACATAGATCTCCAATGCAATTTCAACCAAACCTGTTCCCACACACCCTGCCCCCACTGCCATTAGAATATACACAAAGCACTGAAATCTTTCGAGCTAATGATCAGGTGACCCGAGAGAGAGCAAGAGAAACACCAAGGGGTGCGGAACCAGGGAACTATTTACCGCGGTACTGTGCGTCATCGCACGTCACAATGCGCGATGACGTAGCCAATTACCCCCCGTACGTGTCTGTGCCGCGCACTTTGAATGGATGCATTTGTATGTAACCATAGTATAACAGGTAATCTGTAGTGTATCTATCATTGATTAGTCTGCAATCACAGGTTACTGGGATTGACTCCATTTAAAATCAACACTTTCACAATAGTTTGCTTTCATCACAATAAATAAAAACAAAATCTGAAAACTGCCTGTAACTCGCACGATACATACATTTGCATCAGCCCACGTCATTCTTTCCGTGAAGAACTTGTAGCAGAATCCATCAAACTTCATCCAGCCTGTTGGACATGTGCATTGGCAGTCATACGTTCCTGAAAAGGATACTTGTGAGGCTCATATAATTTTTCAGGTGAAGCATCTGGTTATCAAAGTTAATAGAGAAACCGAATTCATATTTGGATGGAATCATCGTGCACAGGTTAAATTTCAATTTCTTGTGTACTAGCAAAAGTATAATGTAGCACCCCCATCAGGCGGTGGTGGGGCACTAAATGAATGCATGATGGAAAACATGGGACAGTCAAACCCGTATACTAACACTATATGTACATAAACCCCTGTCCTTCCCCCCAAATCCCAGGAGTTAACGATGTCCCTGCTAGTGGTCTGGTGCTGCGCTGGAAGACATAAAGGAGCCAGCTATCGCGGGAAGATATTGTTTCTCACTCCAAGGCAGTTAAAGCACTCTGTACACTCTGGTATTCCTTGGTTGTGAAGGAGGGGGTGTTGTGTTGGGGTTGACAGGCACCCTCCGGTGGTGAGAAACAGTAGCAGCTAGGGGTACTTGCCTCTCTGCGGGATGTTGTGCTGTAAGCAGTGCATGGGCAGCCAGGAGTGGGACATTTTGGTACTGCCAAGACCCTGGGGCATTTCCGGGACCACTTCTACTGGAGACAGTGTCACCAGGACATGGTGCATTTCTGCCAAACTTGTGATGTGTGCCTGGCAGAGAAAGGTCCCCCTGACTGCATCCATCCCCCCCTACAGCAACATCAGGTGGGAGCTCCTATGGTGCGAGTGGGGGTTGATGTGCTGGGCCCACTCCCTCGTTCAGATTCTAGCAACCGCTTCATCCTGGTGGATATGGACTATTTTACAAAATGGCCTGAGGCATATACCCTACCAGACCACAGCACCACCACTGTGGCGGATGCACTGCTGGAGGGCATGTTTACCAGGCTGTGGGCACCAGAGGAGCCCCACAGTGACCAGAGGTCCCACGTTTTCAGCCCGGTGTGCCAGCCGCGGGGGATACAAAATACGGCTAACCCCCCTTGCATCCCCACAGTGATGGGTTGGTAAAGCTTTTTCACGGCACTATCTCCACCCAACAGGCTTCTTTGGTGTCTGAAAATCAGCTGGACTGGGATCAACATCTGCCCTTGGTACTATGGGCCTACAGGACATCTGTCCACAAGTCCACAGGGTGCATACCAGCCTCCTTGATGTTGAGGAAAGTAATTTGCACCCCAATAGCCCTGGCATTTGGGACACGACCAGGAGACAGCTCTTCCCCCCCCCCCCGGCCCAGACTACATGTGGCAACTTCAGTGAAGCATGGACCGCGTACATGCTTTCACCCGGGCCCACCTCACCCAGGCTGGCGTGCATCAGAAGCACCAATATGACATGCACTGCCAGGGACCCATATGCTGGGGAACTTTTCTGGGTGTACAGCCCCCAACAGCAGAAAGGCCTCTCCAACTTGGGAAGTGGGAAGTGGGAAGTGGGAAGTGGGAAGTGGGAAGTGGGAAGTGTGAAGTGTGTTATTGTGTCCAGTTAAAGACCTGGGGGTGTATGGTAGTGCTACACCAGGACAGACTTGCTGGAGCTCGCTCAGCCTCTTTTTCCCGAAGACGGTGACGATGTTTCCACATTCTGCTCTGTTTTCTCAGGTTCCCAACCTGAACTGTGTGGCTTGTATTAGTTAGGACCCTGCACCTTCACTCTTACTGGCTGGTGAGAGTAGTCCTTTTAAGGATTGTTATCCTATGCCTTTCTGGTCAATAAAAGATCATGTGTGATTATTGCTCATATTGTAATGACAACACTACAGTTATTGCTTGTAAAAGATGTCTGAGGCAGTCAGGCCATAAAGAAAAAAGAAAAAATAGCACTTATCTTACAAAGTAAACATAATGAGTAATAAATTTATGTTTGACTCTGATCACATTATTGGATAAATTTTAAAATAAATAAGAATAAAAAAGCCAGAGTGGACTTGACCTCATACTACACAACAGGTCTTTATTACCCAATAAAATGAAGGCCAAGACATATACTTCACAAAGCAATAATTGTGAATGACAGGTGGAGATGAAAGAAATTTGTTCCAAATTATGTTTTACTCATTTGAGAGTGTACAGTGATAGAATGCCTTACCTGTCACCACACTGAGAGTGAGTAAAATGCAGATCAGAGCTGAAAACACACACCTCATGTTGCCAGCTTTCTAAAAGAACAAAAATGGGCAGAACAGTGTGAAGTTAATGTGCAGGAGGCTAAATGGAAAGGCATAGCAGTAGGATGTCAATATGATTCCCTTTGCCAGGGAGTGGAGAAGCTGTATAATAGAGCAGCATGATATTAGTGTGCACGTACTGTAGGTGGCTAGAAGAGAGGCTGGGCAGGGTCATTTACTAGGTCATTCAAAGCCTGGAAAAAGACTCAGAAGGCAGATTTGTTTTAATATCAGGTTCTATATTTGGACAACATCTTACTATTCTAAATATTTGTGTTCCTAATGAAGATTCTCCCAAATTTATACTTTTGTTTAACCAACACTGCCCTTGTTTTAAACTAGATCGTTATTTGCTCTCAAAAACATATGTAGGGACTCGTGGTCTTGGGTCTTGTGGATATATGAAGAGAATTGAATCCTTTAGTTAAAAACTATACCTTTTACTTTTAATTCCCATGCCTCTTATTTTTTGTATTTTATACCCAGTATGTTTATAATGTTTTATCCTGTCATATTGGTTCAATTATCCTATCTGATCATTCTCATGATTGATACAATTAGATTTTAATTTTAGTATTGCCATAGAGCGAAGTAGATTCTGGAGGTTTAACACCTCTCTCTTAGCAAATGCTGTGTTTTGTGATCTTGTACAAAAGTGGATCCTTCACTATTGTGAAGATGACAAAAATCACTAGTATCACCTGCAACAATGTGGGATGCTGCTAAAACAACTATTGGGGGGCATATCATTTCCCTCAATCCTAAAAAAATCTCAATTGAAAAGAGATTAAATTTAGAAGCAGAGGTATCGCACTTAGAGAACTTACATACAAAAATAAAAAACACCTAGAGAGTTCACTTTATTAGCCATATACAATTTATTGCATTAGGAATTCATCTTTTCACATACCCCAGCTTGCTCTCTATCAGACACACAGACAGAGAGAGAATCTTGGGGTCAGAGCACAGGGTCAGCCATTGTATAACACCCCTGGAGCAGTTGGGTTTAAGGGCTTTGCTTAGGAGCCCAACAGAGTAGGATTCCTGTGCCGGACTTTCTAGCCACAGGCACAGATCCTTAGCCACACAGCCACTGCTCCGCCCCAAATTAGTTGCTCTAGTTGGGCAGCGTTATGTAGATCAAAGACAGAATTGAATTTAGAACATTCAGAACATTAAAAAATATTTGCTTTTCAAACAGAGGTATTACAAATATGGAAATAAGCCAATTAGATTACTCACCCACAAGATAAAAAATAAACAAAATGAGTGTTCCATTAAGTCTGTAAAGTTAACAGATGGTTCACAGACATTTGATCCCAGGTCAATTAACAACATTCTGTCTGTGTTCTCAAAGACGGTTTTCTGAACTCATACATCAGAAAGACTACAGAAACCAAAATTAACCTGCAGCTACAGTAGGATCACACCTTCCCCCTTCTCTTAACGACAGACTACTTTTCTTCTAAATTTTCTCCATTCATTGGAAGTTTCATTTCCAATTAAACTTCCAATGTTCTAAACCTATTCTGACTTCACACGTCTTGATCGGCCTCTCTTTCTGTCCCCTGATCCCACCTCTCACTCCTCCTCTCTTCCAGCCTTTGTTCTCCCACTACATTACCTTTGCTTACTGCCTTGTCTTTCTCACACCTGAAGAAGGCTCCAGGGCCGAAACATTGTGTTTTCTTTCTTCTTTTTTTCAGCACGGAATAAACCTATTACTTGTTCCTTTGCAGCCCAGGCATGCTGATGCAGCTATCCACCTGAACTACAATTCAGGTTTTTAAATACTGTATTTAAAAACTTCTATAAGGCACTTCATGTTTCACAAAACAATGTGGCATAAGTTGATATACCATCATACCTGTAAAAGGTATTTATTATATTACAACCTCATTTCTGAGGTTCATAGGAATGCTCTTAATGCACCTTTAACCCCTGGAGAGGCTCTGGGTGCAATTTTATCTGTGCCCTTGGGCACATCACCATGGCTGGATTTGTACCATCTAGAATTGTATAAATCTACCAGATCAAGGCTCATTACCTGAGACTTGGAATAAAGCCTCTATCTGTTTGCTTTTGAAAAAAAGATAAGGATGCACAGGACTGTGCATCATACAGACCTATAAGCCTATTAAATTCTGATTTGAATTCAATAGGCTTATAGGTCTATTGAATTCGCCGTTTCAAATTGAATTTGAAACAGGCGCCGTCCTTCGGATGAGACGTAAAACCGAGGTCCTGACTCTCTGTGGTCATTAAAAATCCCAGGGCGCTTCTCGAAAAGAGTAGGGGTGTAACCCCGGTGTCCTGGCCAAATTTCCAATTGGCCCTTACTAATCATGGCCTCCTAATAATCCCCCTCTATGAATTGGCTACATTACTCTGCTCTCCTCCCCACTGACAGCTGATGTGTGGTGAGCGTTCTGGCGCACTATGGCTGCCGTCGCATCATCCAGGTGGATGCTGCACATTGGTGGTGGTGGAGGGGAGTCCCCATTACCTGTAAAGCGCTTTGAGTGGAGTGTCCAGAAAAGCGCTATATAAGTGTAAGCAATTATTAATTATTATTATTATTATTTGCCAAAATATTGGCAAAGGTTCTTGCTCATAGATTAGAAAACATATTACCAAATATGATTAAACCTGATCATACAGGGTTTGTAAAACCCATTACAATTTCTACCCTTTATTAACAATGTTAGTCTATTGAGAAATCTGTTAGACAAATTTCTAGAACACAATACTCTCCTGGATTGGAGGAATACTTAATAATACCTTAATATACCCATTTGTATGTCTCTATTGTCTCCTGTCATTCTCAATCCTATTTCAAATGCAAATGAAAAATATAGGACTTCTAGACAAGAAAGTGGATTTTAGATCTTTACTGTTTATTCTCATAATACATTTTAAAATCTTTTGATCAGATCAAAACTGAATATAATATTCCCGCATCTGAATTTTACACATTTCTTCAAATACGCCATATTATTATATCTCGTCTCAAAGGAAATAGATTGAGATTGGTTCTATTGAAATTGAAAAAAAATTAAGAACTCCTGGTACCCCAAGGGGAATGTTATCAAAATTATATAATATATTAGTTACTAACTGTAAATCTTCATATACACCCCAGAAAACTACCTGGGAGCAAGATTTGGGGCGCTCATTTACTGACTAGGACCGTATAACTATGTGTGAAAAGCTGCACTGAAAGTTCTGTTATCATACAAGAGCTTAATTTCAAATTTCATAACAAATTTTATCTAACCCTAGTTTGTTTGCAAAAGCTACACCCAATGTTTAAGTGTCACTCTCAGATGAGTACCTTTATTAATTTATTCTGGCAGTGTGATAAAATTAAACAATACTGAAAAAATTGACATTCTGTCATTAAAAAAATCTCGGGTGAACATGTTACTATGTTTGCAAAATTGTGTTTTCTACACAGTGATTATACAGTCATACTTGACAAAGGCTCTGAATGCCTATTTTAAACACTTGTTTCTTTTTCCAAGAAGTGTATTTTGCTGATATGGTCTGTCTCCAAGGTACCCACTGTTGAAATGTGACTCTCTCAAGTAGCTGCATTTCTACCTCTGGAAAAACTAACATACAGATCCAGCCATTCAAAATGAGTGAGGTACGCTGTGGTAAAACGTGGTGGGCGTGGGGCAATATACCGTATTATAACCTATTCAAAGCTTAACGTAACGTAACGTAAGCAGCTTAACTTCTCATGTACAGCATTTGAACTGTTGCCAGAAAACGCCCAGTTTCAAATCTTGGTCACTGCTGAGGGATAATCTTTTTCCAATTAAGAATTTAAGTTATATACTCTTCAGACTTTTAATAATTTTAAACTGTGTACTACAGCATGTTAATCATTAAACATTTATTTACTTTATAAAAGCAAGATTGCTCAGTTAGACAAAAGTACACAACCTTCCACCTTCATCACAAATATTTTAATTTTATGCATCAAAGTCTTTACGGGATATATTACTTATAGTACTAATAATGAATGACCTTGGGCAGACTGTAAGATCAAAGTATTACTGTATCTTTGTAACCATCTGAATCAGTTTAACTGTTACAACATGAAAATACAGATGCGGCCATTCAAAATGCACGGTACAAACCCGTACCGCACGCAACTACCCACAAGCCACCGCAGTCTACCACGGTAAGTGATTGGCTGGCCAAAATGACCAACAGGGGCACTCGTGGTGCATTGGTAGGTAGTGAAAAGATTTAATCATTTAATCTCTTTACTGTGCATGTTTTAATCCGCTAAGTATTGAATATTTTTATGGAATTTTACCACTAAAGGGAAATTTTAGTAGCTGAGCATAAAAAGAAGAGGAGCATAACGCATTTGAAGGTCATAAACGATATTAATTTAGGAACATAAACATATTACTTTATGTAAACTGTACTGTATATGGCTGGATTTGGTAGGTTAAAGAAAAAATATACACCAGTCTTCCATTTCTCCCTAAACATTTTAAGCATCAAAGTTTTATGAAACGGGCCCCAAATATGTGATTACTGTATAGAATGAATTTTAATTTTAAAAAATGATTTATCATAAAAATTAAGTAATTCACTGTCCATCCTTCAGCTTCTGACACCAATGTAATGAATTTGGGTTTGTTGAGCACGAACACAGAGACTCAGACTTGTGGAGTTAAAAACCGCGCTTTATTTCTTCTCCATCACCACCCGCTAGCAGCACTCCCGCGCCCAGACGAGAGAGAGACACAAGACAAGCCCGCCAAGAGTGCGGGTCCAAGAGAGAGAGAGAGAGACAGAGAGAGAGAGAGACACATAGGGGTGCGGAACCAGGGAACTATTTACATGGAAAACGGGATCTCCCCAGACTGTACGTCCGTTTCACTGTTACCTGGATACCTCTTTGGGGATATCCTCTATATCCTCTTGGGGGGAATATCCTCTTGGAGGATATTCTAACAAAAAGTGATTTTAAGACGATCTGTCAAAGTGCGATGAAATACAATATGTTGGACAGTATACTTCTCAAAGTGCTTTACAGGATAACAACAATCATAACAACAACAATTTAACAAGTCCTGGGAGAAAGAATATCATCAATATTAATAATAATAATAAACTTTATTTTATATAGCGCCTTTAAAGGTGACTTTAAAAAAAATACTTTTTTAAAATGCATTTGCATTTGCACACAGAGCAGTGTTTACTTGAACATGGAGATGCCATACTGAATAATTCCTGCACACAACCATTGCAACGGAATTTGCATCGTTTGGCAGGGCTATGATTCATACAAGTGGTGGTGGATTTGGAGACAAAATGTATTTACATTGGGTTGCTGTAAGTGGAGCACTAATAACCCCAAAGCTCTACTTAGTATTTTACAAGAGAATGCACCTGACAAGCTGGACAGTATCCTTCTCAAAGCTCTTTACAGGATAACAACAATAACAACAACAATTTACAAGTTCTGGGAGGAAAAATATGATCAATGTTAATAATAATAATAAACTTTATTTCATATAGCACCTTTAAAGGTGGCTCCTCAAAGTGCTTTACAGGATAACAACCGATGAAACAACAGTGGCTGGGGGTTGAAAATACCTGTGAAACCGGTTGGTTCACAAACGATGTACTGTAGACACAGAGACTCAGTAGCGATAGCAATTAGCAATATGAAAATAGCAATATTATGGACACACAATTGACTTTTTTCGTTGTTAGAAATTATTAAACACTCTGTTAAAAGCAAGGGAGTTTTTATATCTGTTATAGTAAAAGAAAATGTCAGACGAACTAGGGATTGGGCAGTTTTTCAGTGCTTGTACAATCGATGGAAATGTTCAAATAAGTGTTCTAAAGAAATAAACAAAAAAGTAATTTTTTCCTTTTCATTTAAAATGATGGTTACAAATAATGTGGACCAGTGTAATACTTTGAGTTTACAGCTTGTCCAAGGTCATTCATTATTAATACTATTAGTAATATCTTCAGTAAAGGCTTTGATGCATAGAATATTTCTGCATAATTAAAATATTTATGATAAAGGTTGTGTACATTTGCCCAACTGAGCAATCTTGCTTTCATAAAATATACCAACTTTTTAATGACTGATGATTATCATGCTGTAATACACAGTTTAAATTTAAAAGTTCAAATGCTGTACGAGAGGTTAAGCTTTATTGGCTCCTACTGGCAGTTTTACAAGGTGATTCTGGATACTTTCCGATACAACGTCAAATGACGCGTTACACTGCGTCATACCACGTTAGGATGCGACACGCCCACCGCATGGTACCGTGGTGTACCTCACTTGTTTTGAATGGCTGCATCTGTGCTTAATTTTTACTTAATGACAAAAAGTAACACCACAGCATTTCGTTGATCCGATCACGTATTCGTTTCCAATCATGCAAAGTAAGTTTTCAGAATCTCCGATTCACCATGCCTTTCACAAGTTAATGAACGATATTAATTTAGGAATATAAACATATTATGTAAACTGTATATGGCTGGTATTGGTAATTAAAAATACACACCAGTATTCCACTTTCTTCCTAAACATTTTAAGCATCAAAGTCTTGCATTCGGTTACATAGTGTGGTTATTTTGGAAAAGTTTTTACGTACTTCTTCTGACTATATTAAGTATATGTAAATATTTTATGATATAGTAGTTCAGGTGGGTAGCTGCGTCAGCATGAGTAGGCTGCAAAGGAACAAGTAATAGGTTTATTCCATGGTGAAAAAAAGAAGAGAGAAAACACAACGTTTCGGCCATGGAGCCTTCTTCAGGTGTGAGAGAGACAAGGCGTAGGCAAAGATAATGTAGCGGGAGAACAAAGGCTGGGAGGGAGGAGGAGTGAGAGGCAGGAGCAGGGGACAGAAAGAGAGGCCAATCAAGAGGTGTGAAGTCAGAATAGTTGTCGAGAGGCGTGAAATGAAACTTCCAATGAATGGAGAAAATTTAGTAGAATAGTAGTCTGTCCTTAAGAGAAGGGGAAAGGTGTGATCCAAGCTGCAGGATAAGTTTGGTTTCGGTGGTCTTTCTGACGTATGAGTTCGGAAAACCATCTTTGAGAACACAGATGGAGAGGTTAGAGTGGTCATTGCCGTCAGAGGTGAAATGAGAAACAATGGGCTTGGAAAGATCTTTAATCTTCACAGTCCTGACATGTTCTCTAAAGCGGTCTCCAAGTCTCCTTCCTGTTTCTCCAATGTAGAGAGAAACTGGGCATTTACTGCAAGAGATACAGTAAATAAGGTTGCTGGGGGTACAAGATGCCATCTGGGTGATCCGGAATTGTCCTGAGGGGCCTTAAATGAGTGTGGTGTTGGATGTGTACTTGCAGGTGATACAGCGAACTCTGTTGCAAGGGAAAGTACCAGGTGTGGATGGTTTCTGAGGGCGGTCGAGGGAGCTGTGAACAAGAAGGTTGCGTAGATTAGGTGATCGGCGATATGAGATGATGGGGCGGTCAGAAAAGAGGGCCCCAATGGAGGGATCATCCTGTAGGATGGAAAAGTTATCGTTAATGGTCCTGGGGATAGGAAGTGTGTTGGGGTGGTAGGGAAGCACCAAAGGAATGCAGTTGTTACGGTGGAGTTCCTGATTGGGTTGATGGTCTGAGGGGTGTTTTTGGCTCGGGCAAGGGCCCTGTCAATAACACTGCTGGGGTATCCTCTGTTGATGAAAAAAGAGTACATTTTGAGGGTTTGGTTCTCGAAGTCGATGTCATCACTGCATAGTCGTTGTAGCCGAAGGAACTGTGAAAAAGGGAGAGAGTTTTTAATATGTTTGGGGTGAAATGAGTTATACAAGAGATAGCTGTGTGAATCCGTGGGTTTGTAATAAACCAAAGTTGAGAGTCGGGGGTAGTTGCTGGAGAAATTGATGTCTAGAAACGGAAGAGAAGTGGAAGATATGTTAACCGTATATTTGAGGGATGGGTGGAAGTTGGTGAAATGGTGCAGGAAGTACTCAAGCTGATTTTTGGAGCATGTGGCGGCACCGACGCAGTCATCAATATATCGCTTGTAGAGGTCAGGGACATAGCCAGTGTAGGAAGCGAAGAAGCGTTCTTCTACCCAGCCAACAAAGATATTGGAATAGCTGGGTCACATTCTGGTGCCCATGGCAACTCCACTCACCTGTTGGTAAAAACGATTATTGAAGGAGAATGCGTTCAGTGTGAGAACCAATTCTGCAAGGCGTACCAGGGTGTGGGTGGGTGGATCAAGCACTGTGCGTTTGTTCAGCGTGTGCTTGAGGGCTGTAAGGCCGTCACTATGGGGATGACAGTTTAAAGAGATGTGATGTCCATGGTAAAAATGTAGCATTCGGTGCCCTGAAATTGGAAATCATTAAAAAGTTGGAGCGCGTGGTTGGTGTCTTTGATGTATGAGGGAAGACCATCAACCAGCGGTCTCATGAGGCTGTCGAGAAAGGCTGAGATGTAAGTGGTGTGACACTTACATGCTGATAAGATGGGGCATCCAGGGGTGTCAGGTTTGTGGATTTTGGGGAGGAGGTAAAATTGAGATACCTATGGATGTTCAATGATGAGCTGGTTCGCCTCCTGGGGGAGCTCATTACTGCTGATAAGAAGAAAAATGGTGGATACCACTTCCTTTTGGTAGTCAGTGGTAGAGTCCTGTTGGAGAGGGAGGTAGGCAGAAGTGTCAGTTAGTTGTCTAGAGGCTTCAGAGATGTATAGATTCTTATGCCACACCACAACAGCACCTCCTTTGTCCGCTGGTTTGATGACGATATCATCCCTGTTGCGGAGAGACTGGAGTGCCTGATTTTCTCCTTGGGTGAGGTTGGAGCTGTGTTTACTGGGTATAGAGAGTGCCTTGGGAGCTTGATTGGTGCATTGGTTAATGAAATAATCGACTGATGGAAAACGGCCAGAGGGGGGAGTCCAACAGCTCTGTTTGGGATTAATGTTGTTAATGACATCAATAACTGGGTTGTTATCAGCTGCCTGTGATGAGGAATCGTCAGCAAAATGTGCTCTGAGACGGATCCTGCGGTAAAAGCGGTTAAGGTCTACATTGGTCTGGGAGATGTCCAGCTTCCTGGGAACTGGTACAAAACTGAGGCCTTTGCTGAGGAGGGATCGCTCATCCTGTGAAAGGGAAAGAAGGTCAGAAGGTATAGTGACAACAAGGTTAGGACTGGTGAAGGTGTTTGGGGTGTTGATGGTTTTCTTCTGAAGAAGATGACTGAGTGTTTTGAGTTGAGAAACTGGTAGAGTTTAGAGTTGAGAGATCTAATGAGGTTAGTTATAAAAGGAAGATGATGTGGAGCTGTCAGCCGTAGACATTCCTTAGCCTCTTTGATGTTGTTGTCAGAAAGGATAATCTGTTTTGTTCATATATTTATAAATATCATATATTTTATCATTTTATTCAAGGTGCTTTATTAGCATGACCGATGGGTACAATCAGTGTTGCCAAAGCAAATAAAAATAATAAAATTAACATGAAACAAAGACATATCATAAAATATTTACATATAGTGTAAACATACTGAGCATTATTTGGAGACAGATTCACTGTTCCTCAGGCTGTGAGAGGAGATCACATACTGGGCTGTCAGTTCAACTGAGTTCCCCCCTCCCTCTCCCAGTAGGACTGGGACCCATTATGGTTCTGGCAGGTTAGATCTCTGGGATTAGATTTCTGAAATAAGGGAAGAATGTTTCTCTAATCCCAGAATATCTGTCACAGTGCAGTAGGAAGTGCACCTCTGTCACTATTTCTTCCCGCTGGCAGTGGGAGCACAGCCTGTCCTCTCTGGGAAGCCACGTCTGTCTGTGTCACCCAGTTTTCATGGCCAGGCTGTGGTCACTGAGCCTGTACTTTGTCAGGGCCTGTTTCTTTTTGCTGTTTCTTATTTTGGTCAAATATTCGGCTAGTGTGTGTTGTCTGTTTAGGGTTCTGTGGCATTCCAGTTTATGTTGTATTTGTGTGTGTGTGTTCCAGTGTGTGAGATATTGCTGTTTGATCTGTGCTGTGAAGTGGTTGAGCCTGAGTTGTGGTGCTCTAGCAGTGCTGTCCTGATGCTGGATAGTGCCAGTTTGGCTTGGTTCAGTGACATTATTACATTATTAATAATATCTTCTGTGTCGCATCAACATTGGAATGTTCTTTTTTACAAGTGTAAAAAGGAGACATAACGTGTCTCCTCTATAACTCTTCAGTTTACATAGAAATTCTACTAGAGCCTCACAACTTTGTCCAATCATACTCTTCATATGTCTAATTTTTAGTTTAGCAGGATTTGAGCTACAGTATATGAATATAATTATACCATTATTAATTTCTTTAGATATGTGATTCCATATTGTATTCCATATTAATCACATTCTACAACTGTCAATATAGTGTACATAATATTTGCTATTTTAGTTTTTCAAATATTTTTTTATTTGTTCAAAGAAAACTCATGGCAACAGCTAGGCTTGAACACTTGACTTACAGCATGGAAAGCACACGCTTAATGCATTATGCCACAGACATAATCATGTGGGAAGCAGTGAAACTATAGCAGACATTTCCAAAGAAAGTGTACTACTGTGATACTTGATCTACAGAATATGAATATAATTATACCGTTATTAATTTGTTCAGATAAGCAATTCCATGTTATATTCCCTATTAATCAAATTCTAAAAAGTAAAAAGTATGCTTTTGTTTACTGCAATAAAGAGCGTATTCGCACAAAAGGTTAAAACATTATAACTTTTAACAAAGTATATAAGCTTAATATAGTCAGAAGGAGCACGTACAAACTTTTCCAAAATATCCACAGTATGTAACCGAATGTAAGACTTTGATGCTTAAAATGTTTAGGAAGAAAGTGGAATACTGGTGTGTATTTTTTATTTAAACTTCCAATACCAGCCATATACAGTTTACATAATATGTTTATGTTCCTAAATTAATATCGTTTATGACCTTCAGTCGTGTTATGCTCCTCTTCTTTTTAGGCTCAGCTACTAAAATGTCCCTTTAGTTGTGAAATTCCATATCAATATTTGATACTAAGCAGATTAAAACATGCACAGTAAAGAGATTAAATGATTAAATCTTTTCACTAACACCCAATGCACCATGAGTGCCCCTGTCAGTCATTTTGGCCAGCCAATCACGTACTGCGGTACAACGCAGTGAACTGTGGGTAATTGCATGCGGTATGGGGTTGTACCGTGGATTTTGAGTGGCTGCATCTGTATGATCTAAACTTGAAATCAGAGCACTTTTGGAAGATCTGGTCTCCAATTTGCACTTATATGCAAAACCACCTTTCTTAATTCATATTGTTTTTTTCTATGATTATTTTAGTAATGAAGGACTGCAATTTTGTCCCAATATGCCCTAACACATCATTATGTAATTTATTTCCTTTTGTATTAATGAATGATCATATTTTACCTTGAATGATGAATATGCTATAAACTGACTACTTACCGTTGTTAATGTTAGAAGCAAAAGAATAAAATAAAAAATGTCATGACTGTAAACTTTAAAGCACTAAAATGTGAAACCTTAGTAGGCATACTCAAAGAATACTTTTGCAAGAACATTAACATGGTAGGAACAAACAGTTTCCTATTTGACTCAAATGACTTTCTAGTCCCTTTCCAATTAGCAGTCTAGATAAATAAACAAAAATCGTAATGAATCTTTAAAAAAAAAAAGTGGAATCCTACCTTTGGACAATGAAGCTGAGCAGTGTCACTCACTATGCAGCAATGATTGGTGAGCTATGATAAAGCAGTCTGTGTATGTGGGATTCACATTTGTTATGCCTTTTTATACTGGGTATAAAGGAGGCTGTGTCCCAGTCATTCAATTTTTTATTTGTTTTCTATTGGATATTTTTAGAAATTGCTTCATACTGAAGTTCACATTGAGACACTTCAGTGTTTAAAATTTAGAATTTTGTAATGCCTCATGTTGTCAATAAGTAACTTAAGAGGTTCACTGCACCTTAATAAAGCAGAGTTTGTTACCCTTCCTGAAAACAACTTTATAATTATAACTTCATAAACATTATTTCCAACTTTATTATTCAAAATATTAACCATGTTCTCTTCCACAGATTACTACTTTCATTATAATGAAAATATAAAAAACAGTTAATAGTAAAACAAATCAAAAGGATTCTTTATGATAATACACAAAAGTATTTAGAATGTTATATATTAGTATTAACTCATATACTAAATGTATTATATAATTTAAAACAGTTAAACTTAAAAGTGTAGATGACTTCTTTGAAAATGGTTATCCAAAGAATATTAATTAATAGTTACAATTACATTAAAAAATATAGATGTACAAGATTTCATTTTTATTTCCAGCAGCCTTTGCTTTTGTTATTGTCATTGCTATTAATAATTATATTAATATATATATATAATTAATATAATAAAACAATAGTAATAATAATAAGAAGAAGAATAGTTATAATAATTGACCATGTGTACAGATCAATTTCATGTTGTTTCAGATTCTTAATGTTATACTAAAGTTTAAATAAAACTCAGCCCAATGAAAAGATAAGCAAAATCCTTTTGTCTTTGTTTTCTCATGGCAAACATTTGGCAACCTGTCAGACAACAGTGGTGATGTTATCTGTTTCTGGGTTTGGTTTTACGCAATGTGAGGCAAGGTCCACCATACAGAAAATTATGATGGGGTGTAGAAACAGGCTTTGCTTGGACAAGGATCTGCTCTGGGCTTAACACAGCTACAGTGTCCTTTCAATCTGATGCAATAGGAACAGAAAATAGTTTGAGACGAGATAATGTGTCTTCCTTAAATAATTATAAAAAATATCATACTCTTAACAGAATTGCAAAAAAGTGAAGCAAAAACATAAGGGTCACGTTCATTCACACCCCTGTAATTATTTTATATAAACTCTTTTGACAATTATGCTGAAAAGATTCCTCCTGCAGTCTTTGATATGAGGGTCTGTCACTTCTGAAAGGGGATTTGATATCAGTTAAGAACATTTAGATTGTATACTTTTATTGACTTTTTTGTTGATTAGGATATTTTGCTTTCCATCATTGTCATCCTGGATTTTCCTTCAGTAACACCGTAAAATATATGAAACACTGGATCATAGTTTTTATAACATTAATTTAATATTTTTGTAATACTGATATTTAGTATTTGGTTTCATGCTGAATACTGAAGAACATGTTTAAAAAGCTCATGTTTCATTTAATATGATTCACATGGTTAGAATTGTGATATGAAAATTTGTGTTTGACAACATTAAATTACTTTTATATCAATCCCTGGGAAGGGGATTCTTTCTTACATCTCTGCAATGAATGTCACTGTAGCAAGATACCAGCCAGTGTCTATAACAGCTCTTAACTCAATCTACTATACAACACCAACTTACTAAGTAGTGCATTAAAGGGACTTGTAAAAAACTGAGAACAACCTTACACTAATTGTTCACAGTGCCATGTTGTTGAAGCCAAAGCCCTAACGTCTTTCAAGAAACTGGTCAAATACTTGGATCAAATGTTATATCTGACGCAAACCCAACACAGTGCATCACCCAGTCATCACCATCCCTACTATAAAACATGTTGGTAGCAGCACAGCACTATGTTAATGTAATGCTTATCATCAACAGGCATGAAGAGGCTTTTCAAGATTAGGTACATAGATAGAGCAAAGTACTGGCAATTCATAGAGGAAAACATACTTCAGTCTTGTAAAAATGTAAAATTGTGATATAAACTCACATTTCAGAAAGAAGATACACTGGAGTAGAAATAATGAAGTGAATGTCCTTGAGTAAGTCACTCAAAGCCCTAAATCCAACTGCTAATCTGTGGAAAAAATTGAACTTGAACTTCAGATGGAGCCATTCAAAATTCACGGTACAAACCCGCGGTACGGGAAACATAAACATTTTAAGCATGAAAGTTTTATGAAACGGTACCCAAATATGTGATTGCAGTATAGAATTAATTTTAATTAAAAAAATTATTTAACATGAAAATTAAGCTGTTTACATCTTCCGCCTGAGAACATAGTCACCCGTTGCTACCCAACGCAGAAACACAGCCACTAACTAGCAAAGAGAGGACATTAGCTAGCCAATATGATAAAGAAATAAATGATTATTTTGTTTATTTCTTTTGCACATTTATTTGAACATTTCCATCGATTGTACAAGCACTTGGAAACGCCCGTTTTCCATGTAAATAGTTCCCTGGTTCCGCACCCCGCACCAAACAAATTTATATGTCTAAATATCACATCATGATCGAATTTAAGTCATTTTAATAACAATGAATAGTTACCTATGCATTACAATATAAACATTTATATTGATTTAAATCATGTTGTAATCGCCTTTATTTAAAACCCATAAATAAAGCTGATACTGTTTAGACTTTTAATTATTTAAAACTGTATTAAAGCAGAACAATGCACAATGCAACGTAAATCACTATCTTTGTCTTCTGCGTAATAATGTTCACCTATCTGTCCAGCAAATTAACAATAATAATAATAATAACGAACTTTATTGTATATGGCGCCTTTAAAGGTGGCTCCTCAAAGCGCTTTACAGGATAAAAACAATAACAACAATAGTGTTAAGCTGAGCAAATGATTTTTTTTATATAGAAATACAAAATAAGATATATGATGTAATCCGGCTCAGACATTAACGAAGCACCGATGCACTGCAAGTACAACCCCCCCTCTCTGCGGGAGTGCTGGCTGTGACGAATTAAACCGGTTTCACAGGTATTTTCAAAGTAGAAGGGGGCAAGATTCCAGCGAAAGACACCCCCCCCCCTCCAAAACCCAGTAAGTACAGTACTTACTAGATAAGAAAGCTAGGCGCCTCAATGAAATCGCTTTAACATGCTAATGCGTTGGTGTAACAGTCCAGGCGTGGCAAGCTTCTAATGTCAACCCGACTACGGCGAAAGGAACCCTTCTTTCATTGGAAGACAATGAACATATTCTAGCCCTAAATGAATTAATAGCAAACATGGTCTACATAAAATACATTTTTCCAAGAAAGTTTAGCCTTTGTCACTAATGAAACCACTAAATAAAGACATAAATATAGAAATCTTAAGATTTTTAAAATACATGACTTTTTAATATACATGAATTTATTTAAAAATAAAAACGATTACAAACGCCAGGGGAGAGAGAGAACAGGGGAGGGATGTTGGTTTGATTTTATGAAAAATCAATTATGAAATTATGAAACGCTCTGTTAAAAGCAAGGGAGTTTTTATGTCCGTTGCAGTAAAAGAAAATGCCTGACAAAGTAGGGCTTGGACAGAGTGCATTTGTACAAGTGCTTGTACAAATGTGCTAAAGAAATTAGCAAAAAAAGTCATTCCTTTATCATGCCTTTATCGTATTGGCTAGCTAATGTCCTGTTTGTCAAAGAAAAAACAAAAAGTATTTTTGTTTAAAATGACGGTTAGAAAGAATGTGGACCAGCGTAATACTTTGAGTTTACAGCTTGTCCAAAGTCATTCATTATTAATACTATTAGTAATATCTTCGGTAAAGGCTTTGATGCATAAATATTTCTGATAAAGGTAGGTTGTGTACTTTTGTACAAATGGGTGACGTATTTCGCGGCATACCCCGGTGGGCGTGTCACGGTATCACGCGGTCATTTGACGCTCTGCCGGAAACTATCTGGCGTCACCTTGTAAAACCGCCAGTGGGAGCTTAACCTCTCATGTACAACATTTGAGCCTTTAATTTTTAACTGTGTATTACAGCATGTTAATCATCAGTCATTAAAATATTGGTATATTTTATGAAAGCAAGATTGCTCAGTTGGACAAAAGTACACAACCTACCTTTATCAGAAATATTTATGCATCAAAGCCTTTACTGAAGATATTACTAATAGTATTAATAATGGATGGCTTTGGACAAGCTGTATACTCAAAGTATAATTTCTTTAGCACATTTGTGCAAGCACTTGGAATCTGTCGAAGCCATACTTTGTCAGGCATTTTGTTTTACTTCAACGGGCATAAAAACTTCCTTGATTTTAACAGGGCGTTTCATAATTTCTAACTACGAAAATGATTTAAAATGTGACACATCATTCAACTAGAGCTCAAAATATCACAAGGATCCTCAAGAGCACAGCAAAGAGTATATTAAAAGACACTTGTATTTATCAACGCTTTCTTTTCCGTATACCAGATTTTATGGAACCACTTCAGAAGGGTGTCAGCCAGTCAGATTCCAGGAATCGGTACTTTAAAGGAAAAATACACACCGGAGAGATTCCATTTCTCCCTAACGATTTTAAGCATCGAAGTATTTAACTAGCATGTGAAATAGCGTGTGAAAAAGTGGTAGTTTTAAGCTTTTCTGCCAATATAATATGGAATCGCGTATCTAAAGAATTTAATAACGGTATGATTATATTCGTGTACTGCGACAGGGCTGTGTAGGGCTGTTTCGCCTCCCTGTTAATACGAGTTGTCTTGTAGCCTACTGGTCTACGTGCCTGACTAATAACTGGCAGGTTGTGTGTTCAAATCCAGCTGGTGCTGGACTTTTCTTTTAACAAACATTTCTTCGAAAAAATAGAATAGCGATATTATGGACAATCAATTGACTTTTATATTTCAAAATATCACAACATGATCGATTTTAAGTCATTTCTGATAGCAATGAATAGTCACCTTCTTCCCTTCTGACAGTGGTTCCTGCTTCTATTGTGTGTGTGTGCAATAGAGTAAATTTTTATAGAGGAATGGAGGCTGAACAGTATGCGTTACAATATAAACATTTATATTGATTTAAATCGTGTTGTGATTTAAATCGCAAACGCGTGTTTAATTATGTGTTTTTTAATCATAATCAGGCTAATGCATTTCTACATTTCTCCTAGAACCAGCTTAGAGGTTCATACAGAAAGACAGCTTGTGTTTAAATTGAGTGTAAGGTAATTTATGCTTCTAAAGTCATGGTCAGCATTTATTATTGTACTGTGCTGTAAACTTTTTCTGTGCCTAGTCACATTATTTTATAGCGTTTTTATTGCGTTATTAAATCCGGTGGCGCTGTGTGTTAGTTTCCTGACTCCCATGTCACATGGTCTATGATTGAATCCCATGGAACTATGACTTTATTTTTTAACAAACATTTCTTTGAAAAAATGAAACGTTTCCCTTGGTCAGAGATTAAATAAAACCTCACTCGCACCAAACAAATTTATATTTCTAAATATCACAACATGATCGAATTTAAGTCTTTTTAATAACAATGAATAGTCACCTATGCGTTACAAAATATACATTTATATTGATTTGAATCGCGTTTTGATTTAAATCGTAAACGCGTGTTTAAATATATGTGTTTAAAGGCGATATACTGTATAAAAGCGCTGATTCCTATGGAGTGTGTTCCGCCGGGGATTCAAAAAATTTATTTTAAATAAGCTGATAAAGCTTAGACTAACTGTATTCTAGCCTGTATTACAACAGAACATTGGACAATGCAACGTAAATTGCAAAAATGCACTTGGACTCTGTCCAAGCCCTCCTACGAAAATTATTTAAACTGCGACACTGATCATTCATCTCTAAATAAACTTTATTTTATATAGCGTTTTAAGCGAATAGGTAATTAGATTGCTCATAAACCTAATCGCTTTTTCTACATAAACACAGCGTGATTGCTCTCTGAAAATGCTTTTCCTTAAAATTTAGACTCAGATTTCAACTATAGATCGTATTATTATAAACTTTCTTGGAAAAATGTATTTTATGTAAACCATGTTTGCTATTAATTCATTTAGGGCTAAAATAGGTTAATTGTCTTCCAATTGAGTCGAGCTGACATTGGAAGCTTGCCACTCCCGGACTGTTAAACCAACGCATTAGCATGTTAAAGCGATTCTATTGAGGGAGGAGCCCAGCTACCACTTAACACTGTACTTCCTACTTTGAAAATACCTGTGAAACCGGTTTAATTCGTCACAGCCAGTACTCCGGCAGAGAGGGGGTTGAGTAAAGTGGAAGCAGGCGAGATTTCCAGCGAAAGACACCTCCCCCCCCCCTCAAAAAACCAGTAAGCAGTAATGCTTTAAGTTGAAAATCGAGGTAGATTTTGAGGATGATAAAGAGGATAAACTGGGATGGGAGGAGGGTTTGGTTTTGCATAAGGGGCGGGATTATGATAATTGAGGGATTTGCGAGAGTATAATGGTTTGATATATTTGATTTTGTATTGTGGTCGTTATCTATGTTTTTGGTTGGTATTATGTTTATATGGTTGTTTTTGTTGGTTGGTTGTTATTATGGTTATTAATAATACGATCTATAGTTGAAATCTGAGCCTAAATAAAAAGAAAAAGCAAGTGATTAGGTTTATGAGCAATCTAATTACTTATTCGTTTAAAACGCTATATAAAATAAAGTTTATTATTAATTTGCTAGACAGAGCGGTGAACATTATTATGCATAAGACAAAGATAACGAAATCTGTGTACGCTGTAAGGTTTTTACTTCTTAAACTTTTAAAATACACGTTTCGAACAGAAAGAATTCCTCTTTCTGGTACAGTACTGTATGTATAGCAAACCAGCACGTCTTTTTTCTCCAATCAGAGGGGTGTCAGATGGTGTCAGCCAATCACCATTCTGAAGCCCTACCATAATCTCTGGTATGGGGAGACCCCAGAATTCTGTCCGATAGTTTATGTAGATAGATGATAGATACTTTTATTGATCCCGTGAGGGAAATAAAGTAAATCATTTTCATTTTAGGAAATTATTAAATGCTCGGTTAAAAGCAAAGGAGATTGTCTGTTATAGTGGACATAAAAACAAGAGTTCGCTGGCATTATATCCTAGAAGACACAGACCAGGTGAATGCCCGCAGCGTAAAAGAAAATGCCAGATGAACTGGGCGTTTGCCCAGCGTAGTTATAGTGGACATAAAAACAAGAGTCCGCTGGCATTATATAATTATACGAATTACACGAATATAATTATATCTTATTAATTTCTTGAGATACGCGATTCTTTTAATACAGTCTTTGCTGTGCTATAGAGGATCCTTGTGATATTTCGAGCTCTGGTTGAATGATAAGTGTCACAGTTTAAATCATTTTCGTAGTTAGAAATTAAGGAACGCTCTGTTAAAAGCAAGGGAGTTTTTATGTCCGTTGCAGTTCTTTTGCAACATGAATATAATTATATCGTTATTAATTTCTTGAGATACGCGATTCCATATTATATTCCCTTTTAATCAAATTCTAAAAGTATGCTTGTTGACTCCGGTATCATGTTAGTTAAAGACTTTGATGCTTAAAAGTAAAAGGAGATGCTTCATATTGCTTGACTAATTTTAAAAACTAAGTTATAAATGCAGACTCTCCCTCGGTGCGCTGCTCTGGTACGCCGGCTCTTACACAGTGCCTGTCGGCCGTAAGCGTTACAATATACATACCCAACACTGCTTGTACCCATCTGTCATGCAAATAAAACACCTTGAATTGAATTGAATTGAACTGAGGGGAGAGGGGGGGAAAACTAAAGCCAATACTGGCTCAATACCCTCAATGGGCTTTGACGTGCTAATGCGTTCGTTTAACAGTCCAGGTGTGGCAAGCTTCCAATGTCAACTCGACTCGATTGGAAGACAATGAACGTATTTTAGCCCTAAATGAATTAATAGCAAACATGGTTTACATAAAATACATTTTTCCAAGAAAGTTTATAATAATACGATCTATAGTTGAAATCTGAGCCTAAATATAAAGGAAAAGCATTTTCAGAGAGCAATCACGCTGTGTTTATGTAGAAAAAGCGATTAGGTTTATGAGCAATCTAATTACCTATTCGCTTAAAACGCTATATAAAATAAAGTTTATTTAGAGATGAATGATCAGTGTCGCAGTTTAAATAATTTTCGTAGGAGGGCTTGGACAGAGTCCAAGTGCATTTTTGCAATTTACGTTGCATTGTCCAATGTTCTGTTGTAATACAGGCTAGAATACAGTTAGTCTAAGCTTTATCAGCTTATTTAAAATAAATTTTTTGAATCCCCGGCGGAACACACTCCATAGGAATCAGCGCTTTTATACAGTATATCGCCTTTAAACACATATATTTAAACACGCGTTTACGATTTAAATCAAAACCCGATTAAAATCAATATAAATGTATATTTTGTAACGCATAGGTGACTATTCATTGTTATTAAAAAGACTTAAATTCGATCATGTTGTGATATTTAGAAATATAAATTTGTTTGGTGCGAGTGAGGTTTTATTTAATCTCTGACCAAGGGAAACGTTTCATTTTTTCAAAGAAATGTTTGTTAAAAAATAAAGTCATAGTTCCATGGGATTCAATCACAGACCATGTGACATGGGAGTCAGGAAACTAACACACAGCGCCACCGGATTTAATAACGCAATAAAAACGCTATAAAATAATGTGACTAGGCACAGAAAAAGTTTACAGCACAGTACAATAATAAATGCTGACCATGACTTTAGAAGCATAAATTACCTTACACTCAATTTAAACACAAGCTGTCTTTCTGTATGAACCTCTAAGCTGGTTCTAGGAGAAATGTAGAAATGCATTAGCCTGATTTAAAAAACACATAATTAAACACGCGTTTGCGATTTAAATCAGAACACGATTTAAATCAATATAAATGTTCATATTGTAACGCATACTGTCCAGCCTCCATTTCTCTATAAAAATTTACTCTGTTGCACACACACACACAATAGAAGCAGGAACCGCTGTCAGAAGGGAAGATATGTTCAAAATATCGCAAATATCGATCATGTTGCGATATTTTGAAATATAAAAGTCAATTGATTGTCCATAATATCACTTACCTATTTTTTCGAAGAAATGTTTGTTAAAAGAAGAGTCCAGCACTAGCTGGATTCAAACACACAACCTGCTAGTTGGTAGTCACGCACCTAGACCAGTCAGCTACAAGACAGCTCGCATGAACAGGCAGGCGAAACAGCCCTACACAGCCCTGTCGCAGCACACGAATACCGTTATTAAATTCTTTAGATACGCGATTCCATATTATATTAGCAGAAAAGCTTAAAACTACCACTTTTTCACACGCTATTTCACATGCTAGTTAAATACTTCGATGCTTAAAATCGTTAGGGAGAAATGGAATACATTTTTCATTTAAAGTGCCGATTCCTGGAATCTGACTGGCTGGCACCCCTCTGAAGTGGCTCCATAAAATCTAGTATACGGAAAAGAAAGCGTTGATAAATACAAGTGTCTTTTAATACACTCTTTGCTTTGCTCTTGAGGATCCTTGTGATATTTTAAGCTCTAGTTGAATGATAGGTGTCGCATTTTAAATCATTTTCGTAGTTAGAAATTATGAAACGCCCTGTTAAAAGCAAGGAAGTTTTTATGCCCGTTGAAGTAAAACAAAATGCCTGACAAAATATGGCTTGGACAGATTCCAAGTGCTTGTACAAATGTGCTAAAGAAATTATACTTTAAGTATACAGCTTGTCCAAAGCCATCCATTATTAATACTATTAGTAATATCTTCAGTAAAGGCTTTGATGCATAAATATTTCTGATAAAGGTAGGTTGTGTACTTTTGTCCAACTGAGCAATCTTGCTTTCATAAAATATACCAATATTTTAATGACCGATGATTAACATACTGTAATACACAGTTAAAAATTAAAGGCTCAAATGCTGTACATGAGAGGTTAAGCTCCCCCTGGCGGTTTTACAAGGTGACGCTGGATAGTTTCCGGCAGAGCGTCAAATGACCGCGTGATACCGTGACACGCCCACGAAATACCTCACCCATTTTGAATGGCTGCATCTGTACTTGTGAAAATTTAATTTGCATGCACTACAAACACTAAAATGAGTGGATGGGTTTGAATGTGCTGGATAATAACCTAGTTGTTCTGAGGCTATTTTCAAACTAACCGCTTAAGGAGAATGTCATCTTTCTTTCAGTGAATTGTGACCATTCAGAGATTTAGTGGAGTTTTATAGACATCCTGAAAATTTGCCTTTGTTGTCTGTCAATCAAATTAAGATCACTTAGACTGTTGTCTGACTGTACACAGCAAATGGCTAGCAATGAGCCTTTTTTTTTACAACCTAAACTAAATACCTGGATGGGAAACCTCCTGGGAAAAACTAAGGTTGCTGCTGGAAGTGGTGTTAGTGGGGCCAGGAGAGGGTGCTCACCCTGCAGTCTATGTGGGTCCTATTTCCCTATATCCTGGCCAAATTATCCATTGGCCCTTACCAGTCATGGCCTCCTAATAATCCCCATCTATGGATTGGCTTCATTACTCTGTTCTCCTCCTTACTGATAGTTGATGTGTGTTGAGTGTTCTGGCGCACTATGGCTGCCGCTGCATCATCCAGATGGTTGCTGCACATTGGTGGTGGTGGAGGGGAGTCCCCATTACCTGTAAAGTGCTTTGAGTGAAGTGTGCAGAAAAGCATTATTTAAGTGTAAGCAATTATTATTACTAATTATTTAAGGCCCTTAATCAACTCCTTCACATTCCAGTGCAGTTTCCAATGAACTAATCAGACACATCTTCTTCCACCTACCTACTTAAACCAACCTGACACACCACTCCTGACACACCACTATATTCCCTATTAATCAAATTCTAAAAGTATGCTTGTTGACTCCGGTATCACGTTAGTTAAAGACTTCGAAGCTTAAAATGTTTAGGGAGAAATGGAATACTGGTGTGTATTTTTTTCTTTAAAGTTCCAAGACCAGCTATATACTGTATGTTTATGTTCCAAAATTAATATCGTTTATGGCCTTCACACGCGTAACAGTATGCTCCTATTCTTTTTATGCTCAGCTACTAAGATTTCCCTTCAGTGGTAAAATTCAATATCTACAATGGGCACAGTAAAGACGTTTACAGTAAGTCTTTCTACGACAGACCAACAGACCACGAGTGCCCCTGTCGGTCAACCAATCACGTACCGCGGTACCCAGCGTCATCTTGCATCATGATACGCGACACCGCAGCCAATTACCTGTAGTACGTGTCTGTACCGTGCACTTTGAATGGCTGCATCTGTACATTGCAGGAACATTGTAGCACTTAAAAGTGCTGTGTCTGGGTTACCAGTAATGGAATTTTTGCTCAGTAGGAAAAGACCACTGAGAATGACCACAAGGTATTATACTTCAATTTTAAATAATTTCATTTGCTTTTCACAAATAAATACAGAGAATTACATAATAGAAAACTTTAAATTAATAGAGATGCAGCCATTCAAAACAAGTGGGGCACGCTGCGGTACAATGCGGCGGGCGTGTTGCATACAAACGTGTCATAACGTGTCTTTTCACGCCATACCACATTTTACTGCATGCAAATTAGATTGTTAATAGTATCCAGAATCACCTTGTAAAACTTTCAAGGTGGAGCTAGTAAAGCTTAACCTCTCATGTACAGAATTTGAGCTGTCACCAGAAAACACCTGGTTTTGAATCCCGATCACTGCTGAGGGACAATCTTTATTCAATTAAGAATTTTAGTTGTATACTCTTTAGACTTTTACATTTAAACTGTGTATTACAGTATGTTAATCATTATACATTAAAAAGTTGGTATATTTTATGAAAGCAAGATTGCTCAGTTGGACAAAAGTACACAACCTACCACCTTTATCATAAATATTTTAATTATGCAGAAATATTTTATGCATCAAAGTCTTTACGAAGATATTACTAATAGTATTAATAATGAATGACCTTGGACAAGCTGTAAACTCAAAGTATTACTCTGGTCCACTGAATCTCCCATTCACTATGCCTTTCACATGCTCATAAATGATATTAATTTAGGAACATAAACATATTATGTAAACTGTACTGTATATGGCTGGTCTTGGTAGTTTAAAGAAAAAATACACACCAGTATTCCTTTTCTCCCTAAACATTTTAAGCATCGAAGTTTTTAACTAACGGGATACCGGAGTCAACAAGCATACTTTTAGAATTTGATTAAAAGGGAATATAATATGGAATTGCGTATCTAAAGAAATTAATAACGATATAATTATATTCATGTACCACAACACAAGAATAGTACACTCTGTACGATGTCTGTTGATAATGTTTGTAGGGCTTTTTCAACACTCATCATGTGACCTTGCCGGTGGCGCTGTGGGTTAGGATCTTAACTCACACATCACATGTAGCGTGTTCGAATCCAGCTAGAGCCATGACTTTTTTAACAAACATTTCTTTGAAAAAATAAAACGTTTCCCTGGGTCAGAGATTAAATAAAACTTCACTCGCACCAAACAAATTTTTATTTCTAAATATCAAAACATGATCAAATTTAAGTCATTATAATAACAAATAATAGTCAGCTATGCGTTACAATATAAACATTTATATTGATTTAAATCAGGTTTAAATCGCCTTTGTTTAAAACCCAGAAATAAAACTGATACTGTTTAGACTTTTAATTATTTAAAACTGTTATTTCAGAAATGTTTTTACATGCTCCTTCAGACCATCTTACGTTTATATACTTTGTGAGAAAATTGATAGTTTTAAACTTATCTGCGAATATGCTCATTATCGGAGTAAACAAAAGCATACTTTTAGAATTTGATTAATAGGGAATATAATATGTAATCATGTATCTAAAGAAATTTATAACAATATAATTAAATTCATGTACTGTAGCACAAACAGTAGTATAAGACTTTCTATTGATATGTGTATGGCTGTTTCAGTGCTTGTTACCTCCCTGTGTCTGTGGTGTAATGGCTGACTTAGAAGTGGCTGACTTAGAAGGCTGAGGTCAGGTGTTCAAATCCAACTATCACCATGAGTTTTCTTTTAACAAATAAACATTTCTTTGAAAAACTAAAATAGCAAATATTATGGACACTATATTGACATTTATTATATTTCTAAATATCACAACATGTTCGTACTGTATGTACTCAGCGGTGACGCAAGGTGTAGGGCGCAAATCCACGTGAGCCCAAATGCGCAACATTAATGTACCCTCGTTTTGAATAGCTGCATCTGTACAGTACAGTTTACATAATATGTTCATGTTCCTAAATTAATTTCGTTTATGACCTTCAAAAGTGTTATGCTCCTCTTCTTTTTATGCTCAGCTACTAAAATGTCCCTTTAGTTGTAAAATTCCTTATAAATATTCAATACTAAGTGGATTAAAATGTGCACAGTAAATAAAGAGATTAAAAAATTAAATCTTTTCACTACCGACCAATGCCCCACGAGTGCCCCTGTCGCTCATTTTGGCCAGTCAACCATATACCACAGTACGCTGCGGTGGCTTGTGGGTAGTTGCGTGCAGTACGGGTTTGTACCATGAAGTGTGAAGGGCTACATCTGTATGTATACCCATATAAACACATCCTGTTAAGGTTAGAAAAGGCGATAGTTACATAACAAAAATTTCTCTTGTTCATGTGCATTTTTCCAAGTCATTTTGAATCTCCTCCAAAACAGGATAAATCACATTTTTTGCAAAAAAATCAGAAAAAATCAGGAAAAAAGATTGTGAAACAGAAATTTAATGCAACTAAAACTTCAAAATTACATTTCACTAGGAATGACAACACCCAAGATCGAAGCGTAATGAACTATTATGGAGCGGATATTTGGCTTAACACAGTTGGCTGAGGGCCAACCTCCTGGCCATAGGACGAGGAGGCCAGGACCCCCACGCAGGGTAACCAAGGGATCGCTGCAGAGATGGAGTTGGGGTGGAGGTGGGATGCAAAAGTTGCACGTGAGGGAGAGAGATATCACGTTGATTTTTATAGCGTTTGGTGGAGGAAGGATGAAGGAATTTATTGTTAATTACTGATGGCTGGGAATGATTGAGCATGGTGGTTGTCATCCCTCCAGAACTTTATAAACTCCATTTCACTAGGAATGACAACACCCAAGATGGAAGTGTAATAACTATTATGGAGTGGATATTTGGCTTAACACGCTTGGCTGAGGGCCAACCTCCTGACCATAGGACGAGGAGGCCAGGGCCCCCAAAAAGAATAGCTAAATTGGATGCCAGGGATAGGGAAAATGAGACACGGGTTTTGAAAACGCATGCTTCCAGAACAAAAACCCAACTCCGTGAGCAGTTCTGTCTGAGCCTGGGAGAAATGCAGTTGGGTGGCAGTCTGGAATGTGTTCTTTTTTTTATAAACGGAACACCAGGGGATCAAGACACAGCAAGACGAGGACATGAGACAAGGGCTGAATTGGACAAACATGAATAAGACAGGCACGCAGGATGCAGAACAACTGCTGACTGGGCCAGAGGTGGAGCACCGGACAGGCCCGGGCTGAGGAGGTGGCCGCAGTAGCAGCGGAGACGGGAACCCGGGTATAAATTGATCACCGGGTACAGGGACACAAGATGGGACAGCTGCTGGCTGGGCCGGAGGTAGAACGCCGAACAAACATGGGGCAGAGGAGATGGCCGCAAAAGCAGCAGAGACAGGAGGAATGAGCCCAGGGCTAAATTGAAAGCCGCGTATGGGGACGCAAGACGACTGCTGCCTGGGCTAGAGGTAGGATGCCAGACAGATCTGGGGCCGAGGAGATGGCCACAAAAGCAGCGGAAACGGGAATCCGGGGCTGAATTGAACGCTGGGGATTTGCAAACATCACAGCGAGTGTGCATTTGCCAAAAGCTGCCTATTTTGTTTTAATGGGAGATGTATCTGGATGTTCAGATGCTAGGTGTTTTCGAATGGACAGGTTGGGAACAGCTGGTCCTGGTCTTGGGAAAGGCATGGCTGTTTATGAAGAGATTGCGAAGCGTGCAAGGCATGCGGGGCCAGCGAGGCCAGCAGGGACGGCAGGGAATCCTCTGTGCTGCCAAAGGTTCTTGGTCGGAGCAGAAAATTTACAGGTTCGAAGGCTATCTAAACACAAGAGAAAATAGCACGGGCTTGTGCAATGCAAAAGACGCAGGCACATGCAAAAGTCGCATGCGAGGGAGAAAGATATCGCGTTGGTATTTATAACATTTGGTGGGGGAAAAAGAAGGGAGTGATTGCTAATTACTGATGGCTGGGAACAATTGAGTGTCGTTGTTGTCATCCTTCCTGAACTTTCGTTATATAAACTCCATTTCAAAAACATAATTCCAGAATGTCTAGGCATTTCCTAAGAAAGTTTCGGTAACACTTTATAACTTTAATGAATAAGTCATTAACAATGACTTATTCATTAAATTAATTCATTCGGGGGCGGAGTGGTGGCTCTGTGGCTAAGGATCTGTGCCTGTGGCTGGTAGGTTGCTGGTTTGTATCCTGCGGCTGGCAGAGGAATCCTACTCCGTTGAGCTCCTGAGCAAGGCCATTAACCCCAACTGTGCCAGGGGTGCTGTACAATGGCAGACCCTGCACTCTGACCCCAAGCTTCTCTCTCTGTCTGTGTGTCTCATGGAGAGCAAACTGGGGTATGCAAAAAGATAATTCCTAATGCAAGAAATTGTAAAGGGTTAATGAAGTGATAATATTATTAACAAACATTATATAATGCTGAGGAGATCATTAGTTAGTGTAAATTAAAATTGTTATAAATGTCAGTAAATGATATTTCATATTTTTAGGCCACATGTTTTTAAACATTAACAAATTACTTAAGAAATGGCTAATAAAGTATTTTTTACCATTCAGTGACACATTATTCATGTTGACAAATCATTCACTAATGTCTAGATGAATAGTAAGAAATGTCTTTAAAGACCAATTACACCTGTTTTACTTATCATATACAAGTTTGTTGTTCATGAGTTGTATAGTCTGTAAAACTCACTATTTCATGTTTCTGCCTGCTTTGTAACATTGAAAGAATTTATGCAGGCTTTTACACTTTACATCTTGACATCATTTATTAATTAATTGTAAATCTTTTTGCGGTACCTAATCTAAAGTTGAAACTATTCATCCATTGTAAAGATTTGTTAAGCTTTGCTATCTATTAGTACATTTATGGACACTGGGCATTGAGATGACAAAGTATGTGCCCTGGTGAAGAGAGCAATGTGTCCTAAAGAGTGGTTGGTTAAAAGGTTTAGTTGTATGCTTGCAACGGACATTAATGACAACCCAATTTAACCCAAAACTTCAGGTTTATTGCCTCAAAAACAGATTTATAGTACACTACATCCTAAAATAAAGAATATCCAAGTCCAATTTTCAATTAAACAAACATCAAATCTTCACTTAATGGTGTAATCACAGTAATGCTAAACCAAGAGTTGGAACTGTTACCATAAAAATGAAGAAAAAAAAACAAAAATGTAAAAATAAATCACAATACATTTGTATTTATAAGACTAACCAAAATATCAATTATTATATTATTCAAGCTTGTCTTAAACATTCAGGGAACATATAACAGAACTTAACCAAGTCCAATCAAAACAATGGGTATGAAACTTCTTTTTCTACCTTAAAGTGCAACACAATGTTGCTCATTTTAAAGCATAAGTCCATTTTCAAAAATATTTTCAGCTCCTTATATAACCATTCCTGCCTGAACACTACACTTGATAGTAATGCCAAATTTAAAAGAAGCACTAAACTAAAGGTTCTGACTAAACAATAGTGATACGATTTGTAGCATACTGACGTTTTTTGAGAGGGAGCAGCCACAAGTCATTCTTATATTGCTCAATTCTCTCTTGGACATCTGGATCACTGAAAGCTACAGAGCACCTCTTTGCAAAATCAAGCACTTTTTCCTCCCAAGCGAAATTACTGGCTAACTCTTCAAACTTTGGAGGGTCTGTGATGGCCTGCTCAGCGATAGGTGCCATAGATACAATTGTGTTTCTGTCAACTCCCACTGCCTTGTATGCGGACACACATGATTTGGTTTTCTTGTAGTGTTGAAGAACTGCTCTGTATCTTTGGAAACTAAAAATTTGACACAAGAAGAGTATTATTGGACAATGTTGTGAGGATCTGGTAGAATTTCTCTGTAAACTGAAGAGTTATAGAGGAGACACAGGTTTTGAATAGAAAAAATCATATTCTGTTGTCTTCCTTGTATATAGAACAGATCAGTCTTTTTTCCCAATCAGAGGCTCTGAAAATAGCATGCCGCCCACTTCGCTCCATCAAAAGGGGGGCCAGCACCGAGAGAGGGAGGAGGCGCGGAGCTCGGTCTTACACAATGGCCATTCTATGGCATGGAGTGTGAATGGCACCAATTGAGTCTGCATTCATAACTTAGTGTTTAAAATTAAAGAATGTAAACGTAAATACTTTTCTTTGACTTCTCAGTCCCTTAATTATCATTAAGCACAGGTTTCTCACCACTTAGACAACTTTTTCAAACCATCGTTAGACAAAGCTCCTGCTTGTTGTACTTTCTAATGACATTACACGTGGAAAGATTACAGATTTTAATTGTTATATATTTTTTTGTTATATTTTAATTTTGTTATATGTTTTAGAAAGCTTTTATCTATACAAACACCACAAAACTATTCTCGATTGTATTTCTGAATACTATGTTACACTTAGTCCATTGCTTTGAATACATCTAATTAAGAAACTTAGGTGTTAGCATAAACTATTAGTAATCAATAATATTAAATTTAGCACTGTAGTAAATTGTTGCACTTTTCCCTGCATCTTGTAAAACCATATTTTTATTGTTCAAATATACATTAATTTTGTATTTAACTTATTTTCTGATAGTCAGATTTAAAGAAAAAGTGAGTAAAATATAATTCAAAATATTTTGCTAACAATGTTAACTGTTTATAAAAATAAAATGCATTGACTAAGGAATAGGATGGCACAGTTAGTATGCTTTTTGTATGCTTTTGTTCATAAATACAACAGTAGAACCAGATGTCTCAGTGGCTTTCAAAATGAAATTATGCATGCAAACCTCTGAACTAGAAAGATAAGATATCCATCCATTTCTAATGGTGGTGAAGTGGTTAGCATTGCTAGCTTGCAGCAGTGGGGCCCTAGGTTCAATTCCTGCCATCCTGTGTGTGTGGAATTTGCATGTTCTTTCTGGGTTCTGTGGTGTTTCTCCAAATGTGTGGTATGATTCCTTCTCGTACTCCAAAACATACTGGAAGGTTAATTGGCTTGCTGGAAAACTATCCCTGGTGTGTGTGTGTATGTGTCTGTTTGTCTGTCCTGTGATGGACAGGCGCTACAGTATGTCCAGGGTGTATTCTGCCTTGCGTCCATTGCTTGCTGGGATAGGCTCCAAATTCTATATACGGGATAAAGAGATTAGAAAATGGATGGAAGTAAAGACACTGTGTGGATGGAAGTATACACAGTGTTAGATAGCAGCATCTCACTGAGGATACATTATTTTATAGTGCTGGCTTAAGGAAACAGCCTTTCCACCTCTCTTGCACATCAGTGTCCATACCTAGTTAGTTATTTAAACAAATTGCCCTTTAAATATAAACATCTTAAGATGCTGGCTCTGTGGATCAGCATCAGCCATGTTTGCCCAATCCTTCAATTCATGTGCATCCAAAACACAGTTCAATGCTAGCAACTACACAAAATCTAAAAAACAATCCCCTTTTCAGTATGAAATAAATATAAATATTCAATACTAAGCGGATTAAAATGTACACAGTAAAGAGATTAAATGATTAAATCTTTCCACTACCGACCAATGCACCACGAGTGCCCCTGTCGGTCATTTTGGCAGGCCAATCACGTACTGTGGTACGGCGTGGTGGCGCACGCATAGTTGCCCACGGTACGGGTTTGTACCACAAACTTTGAATGGCTGCATCTGTATGATAATTCACCCAGGGAGCTGTGTAAGCATGCATAGGCAGCAAAAGATCAGCTAAACAGGGAAGAAAATGCTTTCAGAGAAAACACTGTTTCAGATGTGAAGAATACAAATCCCCAATTCAATTTCAGCCTAAACCTGTCCCCACACACCCTGCTCCCACTGCGATTAGAATATACACAAGGCACTGAAAGCTTCGCAGTAGATGATCAGGTGTTTCGTAGACGTACAGATGCAGCCATTCAAAGTGCACGGTACAGACACGTACCGCAGGTAATTGGCTGGGTATCGCGTATCATGACGCAAGATGACGCGGTTCGTGATTGGTTGACCAACAGGGGCACTCGTGGTCCGTTGGTCTGTCGTAGAAAGACTTACTGTAAACGTCTTTACTGTGCCCATTGTAGATATTTAATTTTACCACTGAAGGGAAATCTTAGTAGCTGAGCATAAAAAGAATAGGAGCATACTGTAACGCGTGTGAAGGCCATAAACAATATTAATTTTGGAACATAAACATACAGTATATAGCTGGTCTTGGTACTTTAAAGAAAAAATACACACCAGTATTCCATTTCTCCCTAAACATTTTAAGCTTCGAAGTCTTTAACTAACGTGATACCGGAGTCAACAAGCATACTTTTAGAATTTGATTAAAAGGGAATATAATATGGAATCGCGTATCTAAAGAATTTAATAACGGTATGATTATATTCGTGTACTGCGACAGGGATGTGTAAGGCTGTTTCGCCTCCCTGTTCATGCGAGTTGTCTTGTAGCCTACTGGTCTAGGTGCGTGACTAACAACCCACAGGTTGTGTGTTTAAATCCAGCTGGTGCTGGACTTTTCTTTTAACAAACATTTCTTCGAAAAAATAGAATAGCGATATTATGGACAATCAATTGACTTTTATATTTCAAAATATCGCAACATGATCGATATTTGCGATATTTTGAACATATCTTCCCTTCTGACAGCGGTTCCTGCTTCTATTGTGTGTGTGTGTGCAACAGAGTACATTTTTATAGAGAAATGGAGGCTGGACAGTATGCGTTACAATATGAACATTTATATTGATTTAAATCGTGTTCTGATTTAAATCGCAAACGCGTGTTTAATTATGTGTTTTTTAATCATAATCAGGCTAATGCATTTCTACATTTTCTGTATTTGTAAAAACTGCACCAGGTATTAGATCTTGTTTATATTAAAGTTACAGTATATCACCGGGAAGTGGTGGACGGTGCGCTGTTTAGTCAGTAACCTGCTAATCTGCTTAACAGCTGTAGAAAATATGATTTTATTTCTGTCAAGCATATTCATAGAAAAGGTTAAAAAATTAGTTTTTACTAATTATATAAACTTAATATAGTCAGATGGAGCACGTGAAAATGTTTCCAAAATAACCACATGTAAGGCTTTGATGCTTAAAATGGTTAGGAAGAAAGTGGAATACTGGTGTGTAACCAAGTGTTTTACACTCTAGACAGGCTCTCTGACCTTTCACAACCTTGTGCTGGTTTGTGAATCTTTTCTGATCCTTTTCTTTTAGATCCTAAAATTTATATCGTTATTAATTTCTTAAGATAATCGATTCCATATTATATTCTATATTTAGCGGATTCTAAAAAATATTTCTGTATTTCTGCGAATACGCTCGTTATCTGAATAAACAAAAGCATACTTTTAGAATTTGATTAATAGGGAATGTATTATATATAATATATAATATTGTAACGCAACGGGGGCTCAGGCGGGCGCCCTTGCCGCATTAGGTCGGCCCCATCCCGACTGAGGCTCGAACCCGGGACTCCCGCGTCTCTCTGCAGTGACCCAGCCCCGTGAGCTAAAGAGAGATCTCTCTACAGCCCAGTAGCTGTAGTCCTGCTATCACAGGGAAGGGCGGTGACATCACCTGCTCTGGTACGCCGGCTCTTACACAGTGCCTGTCGGCCGTAAGCGTTACACTCTCCCCCGCTTAAATCACCGTCCCCGGCGACGGGCTATCCCACCCCGCTCTGACACCAATGTAACACAACAGGGGCTCAGGCGGGCGCCCTTGCCACATTAGGTCGGCCCCATCCCGACTGAGGCTCGAACCCGGGACTCCCGCGTCTCTCTGCAGTGACCCAGCCCCGTGAGCTAAAGAGAGATCTCTCTACAGCCCAGTAGCTGTAGTCCTGCTATCACAGGGAAGGGCAGTGACATCACCTGCTCTGGTACGCCGGCTCTTACACAGTGCCTGTTGGCCGTAAGCATTACAATATATTGTATTATTTTCGGTTTCGGAGAGAACGGGCACAGTGATTCAGACACTACTTCTCGTGCAGGATTTGCACGATAAGCACTTTGTTTAATGGGGATGACATTACCCATGTCTATTATCACTGTACAACACTACTTCAGGTGGGTAGTCACATCAGCCTGTGTAGTCAACAAAGGATCAAGTAATAGGTTTAATCCATGCTGAAAAGAGAAGAGAGAAAAAGCAACATTTTGGCTGTGAAGCGTTCTTTAGGTGTGAGGGTTTTCAGGTCAAAATGAAACGCTTGGAGTTTGTAATGTAGGGCACTCTGAACAAGTTAAACTTTGATGCAGGAAAAATGTATTTCCGAGAAGCTATACTGATTCTCTCCGATGCAGTGCAGTTAAAAAAAAAATTCTGATGCAGTTCCTAAATTAATATCGTTTATGACCGTCAGACGCTTTATGCTCCTCTTCTTTTTATGCTCAGCTACTAAATTTTCCCTTTAGTTTCCCTACCGGTCATGTAGTACATAACATTGTGGAATAATAGTTTATTTTGAAGGGAACATAAAGAAACTAGGAACTAGAGAAATCAAGAAAGGCTTTTTTCAATAGAATTAATAAATGTACATCCTGTTCACTGGGTTATTTAAAACCACACTGAGCAATCTCCAATATGTTTAGAATTTGACAACCAGAATCCTGTATTGCTTTGAGATGCCACTTTTAAAAGTGCTATATAAAATAAAGTAATATATTTACAATAATTTAAAGTATATATTTAAAGTAATAAATTAACAATATATGTAAATGTTTTATGATATGTCTTTGTTGTAAATGTATGCAATATGTCTGTAGATTGCATCTTATTTTTATTTTTTGTTTTGTTTTTACGTTAATTTTATAAAAGTGAGTATAATAGAGAGTCCCCCCCATCTTCATTAAAATCGCAAACGTGTGTTTCATAAAAGTGTTTTTTCCCAGGTATTAGCTCATCAGTATAGTACACGTTTATCTGTACCACATGTCGGTACTTTTTACAAGTGTAAAAAGAGGTTACCTCTATAACTCTTCAGTTTACAGAGAAATTCTGCCACACCCTCACAACATTGTCCAATAATACTTTTCTTTAATTATTTTTAGTTTAGCAAGATTTGCGGAATAAGCACATTGTTTAATGGGGATGACATTACCCACGTCTATTATCACTGTACAACACCGGGGTAAACTTAGCTTGAAGTTCATTTGGCACGCCTATAGCGCTTTCACGAAACCTCTTAGAGTTACGAGAACACTTGCTTTGTGTATAAAATACATTGTGAATGCTTTCTCAGCCTTCACTTTGTCGTTTTTATGACATTTTTTTGACCAAGCACAAATATTCTTTTGTCCATATCTTAGCAATGGAAGCACAGAACTTCTTCAAACCAAATGAATTTTAAAGACCACGACTTGTGGAAATTTCCACAGCCTCTACATCAAACTATCAGTGAGCTAATTATCTTTTATTAAACCTCTGGTTTTTCATCGAAGCATAATTACGCACTAACTGGAACCCGAGGGACTGCTGTGTTCAGACGTTCACAACGCGAGAAATACTGTTGTACAGATGCAGCCATTCAAAATGGGTGAGGTATTTCGCGGCATACCCCGGTGGGCGTGTCGCGGTATCACGCAGTTCACGTGTGTCACGTGGCTAACTATCCGGTGTCGCCTTGTAAAACCGCCAGGGGGAGCTTAACCTCTCATGTACAGCATTTGAGCCTTTAATTTTGAACTGTGTATTACAGCATGTTAATCATCAGTCATTAAAATGTTGGTATATTTTATGAAAGCAAGATTGCTCAGTTGGACAAAAGTACACAACCTACCTTTATCAGAAATATTTATGCATCAAAGCCTTAACTGAAGATATTACTAATAGTATTAATAATGGATGACTTTGGACAAGCTGTATACTCAAAGTATAATTTCTTTAGCACATTTGTACAAGCACTTGGAATCTGTCCAAGCCATACTTTGTCAGGCATTTTGTTTTACTTCAACGGGCATAAAAACTTCCTTGCTTTTAACAGGGCGTTTCATAATTTCTAACTACGAAAATGATTTAAAATGCGACACCTATCATTCAACTAGAGCTTAAAATATCACAAGGATCCTCAAGAGCACAGCAAAGAGTGTATTAAAAGACACTTGTATTTATCAACGCTTTCTTTTCCGTATACTAGATTTTATGGAGCCACTTCAGAGGGGTGTCAGCCAGTCAGATTCCAGGAATCGGCACTTTAAATGAAAAATGCACACCGGTATTCCATTTCTCCCTAACAATTTAAGCATCGAAGTATTTAACTAGCATGTGAAATAGCGTGTGAAAAAGTGGTAGTTTTAAGCTTTTCTGCTAATATAATATGGAATCGCGTATCTAAAGAATTTAATAACGGTATTCGTGTGCTGCGACAGGGCTGTGTAGGGCTGTTTCGCCTGCCTGTTCATGCGAGCTGTCTTGTAGCCGACTGGTCTAGGTGCGTGACTACCAACTAGCAGGTTGTGTGTTTGAATCCAGCTAGTGCTGGACTCTTCTTTTAACAAACATTTCTTCGAAAAAATAGGTAAGTGATATTATGGACAATCAATTGACTTTTATATTTCAAAATATCGCAACATGATCGATATTTGCGATATTTTGAACATATCTTCCCTTCTGACAGCGGTTCCTGCTTCTATTGTGTGTGTGTGTGCAACAGAGTAAATTTTTATAGAGAAATGGAGGCTGGACAGTATGCGTTACAATATGAACATTTATATTGATTTAAATCGTGTTCTGATTTAAATTGCAACCGCGTGTTTAATTATGTGTTTTTTTATCATAATCAGGCTAATGCATTTCTACATTTTCTGTATGAACCAGCTTAGAGGTTCATACAGAAAGACAGCTTGTGTTTAAATTGAGTGTAAGGTAATTTATGCTTCTAAAGTCATGGTCAGCATTTATTATTGTACTGTGCTGTAAACTTTTTCTGTGCCTAGTCACATTATTTTATAGCGTTTTCATTGCGTTATTAAATCCGGTGGCGCTGTGTGTTAGTTTCCTGACTCCCATTATTTAAACTGCAACACTGATCATTTATCTCTAAATAAACTTTATTTTATATAGCGTTTTAAGCGAATAGGTAATTAGATTGCTCATAAACCTAATCGCTTTTTCTACATAAACACGGCGTGATTGCTCTCTGAAAATGCTTTTCCTTGAAGCGATTCTATTGAGGGAGTAGCCCAGCTACCACTTAACACTGTACTTCCTACTTTGAATACCTGTGAGACCGGTTTAATTCGTCACAGCCAGCACTCCGGGAGTTCATATTGCTTGACTAATTTTAAAAACTAAGTTATAAATGCAAACGCTTCCTCGGTGCGCTGCTCTGGTACACCGGGTCTTACACAGTGCCTGTCGGCAGTAAGCGTTACAATATACATACCCAACACTGCTTGTACCCATCTGTCATGCAAATAAAACACCTTGAATTGAATTGAATTGAGGGAGAGAGGGGGGTAGTGGGACAGATATACTGTAGACAGACTCAAGGCAAATAAGATACTTATGGGTACTGAAGAAAGATGTGAAGACGGGGGTTTGAATTTAATCTTTTCTGTAGGGGGTTTAGACTTCCAAGTCACAAGCAGGGGTTTATGGCAGGAAAGGGGGTTAACTGATAAGGATTGCAGATGCCAGCTAGGAACCCCCCTGGGTGTAATGTTAAACTGACCATTTGCCCAGAACATCATAAACTGGCCAAATACCATGAACCCCCCTCTTTACCATCAGACCGAGTGACATCAGAAACGGAGAAGAAAACTGTATATAACCCAAAAGTTTGTAACAGTACGGGGAACAATACTTCGGTTTTGTTGTTTCTTGCGGGAAACAAGACTTCGGCTTTATTGTTCCTTGCATGCAATAAACTCATCTGTTTTACTTCATCTCGGGATCAAGAACCTTATTTCTTCTGTTACAACAAATTTGGCGTAGTCGGCGGATGCTCCAGAAGGCGCAGAACTTCCCATCGGCAGGAGAGACGGTCAGCGCGCACATAACTAAGAGGTAAGGACTCCTCTTTTATTTAAAAGTCCCGACTCTCTCTGACCGATTGGGAAATCTCTGCTCCCTGCGAGAATCGCCCGAGATGACGGAGTAAACGTGAGTTTCTGAATTCCTCTGGCCCGGGGTATGTAATGGGTTGTTTGCTGTAAGCCCAGAATTTGGTCTGGCAGGGGTTCCGCGGTATTGTGTACAGGCGTTCGAAGCTGGTGTATGCCTTAATTGCGCATGGAGTTTTGAACGGGTTTTGGACCCTTACCGTGAAGTTCAGGACTGGTGTGGGTCTTAATTGCACCCGGAGTTCTGAAGGTCAGAACTGGTTTGGGTCTTAATTGCACCCGGAGTTCTGTGGCTCGGGATCGGTGTGGGCCTTAATTGCGCCCGGGGTTCTGGAGCTGAGTGGTGCATTAAATGCACGTATAATTCAGGACTGGTGTGGGTCTTAATTGCACCCGGAGTTCTGAAGGTCAGAACTGGTTTGGGTCTTAATTGCACCCGGAGTTCTGTGGCTCGGGATCGGTGTGGGCCTTAATTGCGCCCGGGGTTCTGGAGCTGAGTGGTGCATTAAATGCACGTATAATCCAGGATTGGTGTGGGCTTTAATTACGCCCGGGGTCCTGAGATTAGCTACGCCTTGATCGTGCACAGATTGGCGTGGCGTGGTTTTTTTTTGTTTTAAAGGAAACAGGAGTAGAAGAGATATATGCATGTATGTTTTTGGTGTTTTCCTTGTTTGTGAAATACATATACACACGCACGACACTAACATAAACACACCTCATAATAAAAGAGCAAAGCATTAAGTAGCAGGATTTAAAGGACGTTGAGACCCGAGAATCGCCCTGATTGAGCTCAGTGCGTAAGTCCACCCCGGGGCAAAAGCAGCGATGCTGGCGTTCTGGGGATGGTGAATTACTGATCAAGAAAGGGGGTTTTTGAGGTCTCGTTTCTTACCTGTGAACAGTGCGGTGTAAGTCCTCTCTAAAGTCTCGGAGAGGCATTTAGATCTGGAGGTAACAGACGCCCTTAGCTGAATGAGTGCAGTAATGCACAGGTTTTTCCAAGTGAAAACATCCCCCTACTGAATGAGCTGTTACCTCACACACGACAAAAGTAAATCTTAAAAAACCAAACATGTGTGCTAATTGGGTGTTTGAGAAAGTGGTGGAAGTATCTGATTACATATCGGAAAAGTGTAAATTGACTGAAAGGGAAGAGAAATATAGGAAGAAGCTGAGTCTGTCAGAAGGAGTTTGGGGCGAAGATACCTGTAAAAAAGCGTATGAACATTGGAACAAAAACAAAGATTTAGCTGCAGCCCTGGTGATCGGCCGACACCTGAGGTGGCAGATTAGCATGAAGGAGAAATCAGAATGGGATAGAAAAGAGAAGGAGTTCACAGAAAAAATAAAAGCGTTAAATGAGAGGAAAGATAATTTATTCACGGCAAAAGAGGTACTAGAAAAAAAACTAAAAGAGGCAGTACAGGAGAATGAGAAATTAAAGAAGGAATTAACTCCTGGTCACGCTGCACTGGTTAATGTGCTACAGCCGGTGACTAAGTTATATCCTGCTCTCCCACAGGGGAACAAACAGGCAGGAAACGAAAATAATTGGGATCAATTCCCTCAGTGGCCATATGGAGAAGGGGGGTCTGATTGGGATAACACTTGGTATGAGTGTGATAAAGACGGATCAGGGTCTCCCCTGTTAGAGGGAGGGCGCCCGCAGGTCTGTACTCTCACTCGAAGTGGGAAAGGACTTGATGTAGCAGGGGCTGGTGCCGTTGATGACAGCGCCACTCTAACTCCGTCTCGCACCCCGCCGAGGGGGTCCGTTCTCGCACCTACCTTCCCTGAACCCCCAATACGATCAAATCCAAAACCGGAGGATATTGACCGGTGGGCTAGAGAAGTACCGCACCCAAAATTAGGGATGCAGCGAACCTGGAGTGCGCTTCAGGAATTAAAAGATACTTATGGTATCTCCCCCCTGACTGCCGCTATGATCCTCAAAAGGACAGGGGAAAAGCGTGTCGGAGAACTTAAACAATTGTGTGAGGATAACGGCAGGGGAGGGCGATGGGAATGGGTTTGGCGATGGCTTAAACAAAATTACCCACCAAAGACAGATTGGAAAAAGATATCTGCGTGTCAGCAAAAAGAAAGCGAGGATGTGGCTGACTTCACTGACCGCTTCATCACACTCTGGCTGGAATGCTCAGGACTGAGTGACGAAGATGATGTGAATAGCGACGCCTCTGCTGTAATTTAACAAATTTATTTGGGCGGTCTTAAGCCTGATATAGCCAAAGCCCTTCAGTTAAAAGAGCCCGAAATAGGGCAAGATACGACTAAACAATTTGAGGAAATAGTTAAAATGGCACGGCAAATCGAGAGAAATATGTATGCTAAGGTGCGGGCAATACAAACAGGGTGGACACCCCCCATACTGAAGGGTGGAGCTGGCCCTGACACCCGACTAAATCCAAAAAGCGAAATTACAACTCGGTGCCATTATTGTAAAAATTTCGGACATTGGCAAAAGAATTGCAAAAGGCGATTAGCCAGCGAGGGCAGGTTTGGAAGATACCGAGATCCCCCTTTCAATCCCTCGAATCGAGAGGGGCAAAAAAACCTGTTGTCACAATTACAGGATCTGAGCGAAGCAGACAAACGCGCTATCAGGGAGCTTTTAAACTAGGAGTCCCCCTAGTGGCCTCCCTACGCCTATCTCAGGAACTGAGTGAAAAAGAGCTCAAATTACAATGCACGATTAATGGGATTCAAATGTCACTTTTATGGGACACTGGGGCTCAATTATCGTGTTTATCTGAACAGTCAGCCAAACGGTGTGGTGTCATGTTCACAGGGAAGGAGCTGGAGGCCACTGGTGTAGGGGGTAATCGAATAACACTCAGAGAAACTCAAGAACTCAAGATTAGACTAGGAGATGGGGAGGTAACATTTAATGCTGTCATGTGGGTAGGATCTACCCCAGATCTGTTGGGATGGGATGCTCTGAAATACCTACAAGGGGTTACATTAACCGTACATGAGGAGAGGGTGGAGGTAAACATCTGGTCCCTCCAAAAAGACGAACTAAAAGGGCATCCAATTTGGACTATGGATAAGGACGAATGCGGGCTTCTGGATATGGAACCCGCCACATTTACTGGGAAATCCCCGCCATACACAAAGCCATATAAAATCAACAAAGAGGCGGAGGAAGGGGTTCGACCAGTAATACAAAAACTATTGACTCAAGGCATTGTACGAAAAACACATAGTACAAGCAACAGTCCAATATGGCCCGTAAAGAAAGCCAGCGGAGCATGGCGATTCACAGTTGATTACTCAAAAGCTAATCAACACATCAACCGTCTCACCCCCTTAGTAGCAGACCCCTCTGCTATTTTTCAACTACTGACCCCTGAGCACCAGGTGTTTTCAGTAATTGACATGGCTAATGGGTTCTGGTCTGTTCCTCTACACCCAGAGGTACAAGATTGGTTCGCCTTTGTTGTAGATGGAGAACAATATACTTGGACCAGGTTACCACAGGGGTTTCATAACAGCCCCACCGTGTATCACATGGCACTTCGGAGGCATCTCCGGGAGCTGCCTCAAGTGTCCTCCGTCGTTATCCAATATGTGGGTGATATTTTAATCGCGTCTCCTGACGAGGAAACCCACAAGAAGGACCTCCAAATTATTCTCAACCATTTGGTTAAAAAAGGACACAAGGCTAGTTATAGCAAAGCACAGTTATGCCTAGACACCGTAATTTACTTGGGACAAAAGATTAGTCAGGGAAAAAGGGAATTGACAGAAGATCGGGCCCAGGCAATCCGAACACACCCTAGTCCCAATAAGGTGAGAGAGCTCCGATCATTTCTGGGTCTGTGCAATTTCAATAGAAATTGGGTTGATGCTTTTTCTGAAAGGGCCAAACCACTTACAGACCTATTAAAGGGGGGAGGGAGGTCCCTTGATCCTATTGCTTGGAGTCCTGAAGCTGAACATGCTTTTAATGATTTAAAACAAGCTCTGTTACAGGCTCCTGCATTGGGGTTTCCTCAGACAGATCAACCATTCTACCTCTACGTAAGTGAAAAGAATGGATTTTGGACAGCTGTACTAACACAGGAACATGGGGGTAGGTACCGCCCGGTAGGGTATTACTCTGGATCCTTGGACGAGGTAGCCAGGGGCTGGGGACCATGTCTACGAGCCGTTCAGGCCGTCTGTCTAGCAGTACAGGCAGTCAATAACATAGTGCTAGATCAACAACTGATGGTTCGATGCCCACATGCGGTACACACCCTCATGTCCCTGAATCGGGTCAGTCAGGTTAATGCGATACGATGGAGCAAGTGGCAGGTCTTGTTAGAGGCTCCAAATATTACCATTGAACGTGAAGGAGCTCTAAATCCAGCCACATTGTTACCTGACCCATCAGAAGCCTACATGTTAGAACACAGCTGTGATGTTTGGGCAATGGGAGAAGATGAGGGCATCAAAATAGCCGAGCAACCACTAAGGAATGAAGACCTCATCCTTTTCACTGATGGAACTTCATTCATAAATTCTAATGGGGAGAGGAAAGCGGGTTGGGCTGTGACTACAGAACATGATATCCAATGTGGGGGAAGATTTGAGGTACCCACGTCAGCACAGCGAGCTGAACTGAAAGCTTTGGTGGAAGCCTGTAAATTAGCAAAACGCAAGACCACCACAATATACACAGACTCACGATACGCATTTGGAGTATGCCATGATTTTGGAAGGTTATGGAGTAATAGGGATTTTTTAACCTCTGCTGGCACTCCGGTAAAGAATGCAGATCTGGTGTCTGAGCTGCTTGCGGCTCTCCAACTCCCAAAGCAGGTAGCTGTAGTCAAATGTAAGGGCCACAGCAGAGAGGACACTCCCGAGGCCAGGGGCAATAAGCTAGCAGACTGGACAGCACGTCAAGCTGCCCTGGGGCAATGGGAGGAGTGGGCTATAGAAAAACCTCTTCAGATTATTTCAGTTTGCACAGTGAACATACAGGCACTCCGGACGGAACAGCTCAGCGAGCTCCAGGCCCAGGCTCCAAGGATTGAGAAATGGACCTGGATGGAACGCAATGTGGGGCTGCAGAAGGATGGGACCTGGAGGTGCCAGCGTACAGGCAGACCCGCCTGTCCCAAGCAACTAATGCCCTACCTGGCACAGCAAATACACTCCACAGGGCACCCAGGTGTTAGCCAAATGACTCGACGCTTTGCTCAGAGCTGGGTGGGCACAGGCTTCACACCCTTCGCAGCTGATGTGGTACAATGCTGTGGAGAGTGCCAAAAAGCCTCTGGAGCAACGCCGGTTCGGGCTCCTAATCTTCGACGTCCTGCACCCGAGGGGCCCTTTAGACACTGGCAAATAGACTATTGTTCACTGCCACCCTGTAAAGGGAAAACAGGCCTCCTAGTGATGGTGGACCAGTTTTCTAGATGGGTGGAGGCTGTCCCTGTCAAACGAGAGACTGCGCAGACAACTGCCAAATATCTCGTGACAGAAGTAATTCCCCGATGGGGACTCCAGTGTCGCATAGACTCAGACCAGGGCACACATTTTACTGGAAAAGTGTGTCAGGTGGTGGCAGACCTACTAGGGATCAAATGGGACTTGCATTGCCCTCATCACCCGCAGTCCTCCGGCATGGTGGAACGGGTGAACCGGACTTTGAAGGCTAAATTGACAAAGTACCACCTGGGAGGGATCCCCTGGGTGGATGCATTGCCCGCCGTACTGTGCAGCATCCGGGCTGGGACAAATCGAATAGTGGGGCTGAGCCCGTTTGAGGTGATCACGGGGCGTCCCATGAGACTGAGTGACTCTCCAGGACATGACAGAGTAGGCTTGAGTATACTAACTGATTCTCTGTTACAGTATTGCAAGTTGCTGACAGAGGCCACCCAAGGAGCCCGTGAGCAGGTCCTGGAGGCGTGGGGACCACCACCTGAAGGAGGGCACGACCTCATCCCAGGAGAGTGGGTGTGGATCAGGAAATTTCCTTCACAGGTTCTCCAGCCGAGGTGGGACGGACCCTACCAGATCCTGTTGACAACCGAGTCTGCGGTTCGAGTGGAAGGAAAAGATCGTTGGATTCACGCGTCACACTGCCGACAAGCCTCATCCCCAGACCCAGAATGAAATCATTTCTGTCAATAATGATAATTGTTGCTGTAGAACTATGTTCCGCAGGGATTAATGATCATCTCTCCCACAAAGGAGAACATGGAATTAATTCCTTTTTAGGCCTCTCCTATCTGACAGCTAAGAAAACCAACCAAAGTGCCTGCTGGGTGTGTGCCGCATTACCCAAATATGTACAGGGAGGACTTCCTATGGGAGCCATTCCTTGGCGTCTCGAGGAAGTCATAGGCATGATCATTTGGAGGGATAATTAAGGAGATTTTAATATGACAAACTATGGGGGTTGCCATAACACGACTTTAACCTGCACAACATTACAATATCTACAGGAGCGAGGCTTAGAGCCCACGAGTTTCACAGGCTCTTACGCTCCTAAATATAACAGAAGCCATACACCACCATACCTGACTCTAAATAAGGAACGTGAGGGAAACATATGTTTTCAGCACACTAATGGTCTGCACTTGGTTGGATGGAGTCGTTGCAACCTTACCATCGCTGCAAATATATCCACCTCTACCTTCCAAATTCCAGGATGGGATCGGCACACCCCACAATTCGGTATAAGTTTCTTATTTTCAGAGGCATGGGGAGCGCCAAACGGAACATATTTCATTTGTGGAAAACGAGCCTACCCATGGTTGCCAGCCCAGTGGTCTGGCTCATGTTATTTAGGATATGTGGTTCCTCATATCCGTGTTCAAACCCACACCCCCTTCAGACCTAACCACAGACCACAAAGAAAATTGGCTGATTGGGAATATTATTTAGGTATAATATTTCCACAAGCCGGCATGAACTTTCTGAGTCGAGAGTTAATTCAAATGGCCTCGACTTTAGAAGAATTAGCAAATTCTACCTCATCTAGTCTGAAGGATGTTAATGATGAGATGGTAGCCCTCAGAACAGTGGCCATGCAGAACCGACTAGCTTTAGATTATGTACTGGCGGCCCAAGGAGGAACTTGTGCAGTAATTGGCACTGAATGCTGCACATATATCCCTGATAATTCTGAGCACATCTCAGATCTGGCCCAACACATTTACAATGAGGGACAGAAATATCAGGACTATTATACTGAAAATTGGGGAATTGGATCTTGGGTAAAGTCTGTGTTTGGGGCCTGGGGCGGAACTTTTTTACAGTGTTTATTTGTAGGAATAGTATTGTTTATATGTATAATTGTAATCATCACGTGCACAAAAACATGTATCACATCTTGCTATAACCGTGGAACGTACAATGTCATGGCAATACATACCTGTTCGCCAAGAAAGGAAAGATCTGCCCTGACATTGTATGTATAAAAATAGGCTACACTGACGTATGCCATATTTTATAAGGGGGGAATGAAGAAAGATGTGAAGACGGGGGTTTGAATTTAATCTTTTCTGTAGGGGGTTTAGACTTCCAAGTCACAAGCCGGGGGTTTATGGCAGGAAAGGGGGTTAACTGATAAGGATTGCAGATGCCAGCTAGGAACCCCCCTGGGTGTAATGTTAAACTGACCATTTGCCCAGAACATCATAAACTGGCCAAATACCATGAACCCCCCTCTTTACCATCAGACCGAGTGACGTCAGAAACGGAGAAGAAAACTGTATATAACCCAAAAGTTTGTAACAGTACGGGGAACAATACTTCGGTTTTGTTGTTTCTTGCGGGAAACAAGACTTCGGCTTTATTGTTCCTTGCATGCAATAAACTCATCTGTTTTACTTCATCTCGGGATCAAGAACCTTATTTCTTCTACGCAGGCATTCACGACAGCAACATACGAAACGTTTGCACGTACTGTATAGTTAAGTTATTACTTGGTTTTCAAAGTGCAACGAAATACAATATTGTTGTTGCTGCTGTTCTGGTTGTTTTTATCCCGTAAAGCGTTTTGAGAAGCCACCTTTAAAGGCGATATATACTGTAAAACTGCTGATTCTTATGGAATGTGTTCCGCAGGAGATTCAAATTTTTATTTATTTATTTTTTAATCGCGTATCTTAGGAAATTTTTTATTGTCTTCATATTTGGCCAGGGCTTTAAAGAGAAGGCGCGCCAAAAAATGTCGGTGCCGTCGTCTCCGCTTTAAAGGTACCCCCGTGCTGGAAGAATTTGACCTCAGAACGTTTGCCCAGCATAGTTATAGTGGACATAAAAACAAGAGTTCGCTGGCATTATATCCTAGAAGACACAGACCGGCGCCAGACCGGTAAATGCTTGATGAACTAGGGATTGGACAGTTTCCAAGTGCTTGTACAATCGATGGAAATGTTCAAATAAATGTGCAAAAGAAATAAACAAAATAATCATTTATTTCTTTATCATATTGGCTAACTAATGTCCTCTCTTTGCTAGGTAGTGGCTGTGTTTCTGCGTTGGGTAGCAACGGGTGACTGTTCTCAGGCGGAAGATGTAAACAATAATTAAATGTGATAAAGTATAGTTTGGGTGTTTATACATTCATGTTAATCGTATTCTTGATTTATTTCAATAAGTGTTCATGTTTCATTTGCTAACTTAGAGCATATTGTGCAATGAAGAATAAAATAGCTGCATGACAAGTGACTTCCTTCTCTCAGTAGAAATTAAAAGGTAGCCTGATAAATTATAAGACAGTAAGAAAGGTTCCAATCAGGAGGAGACAATTCTTTCCATTTTTTTTGTTTGATTGCTGGTAGCAAACTGATCTGAGGATATTCTGAGTGGGACAGATACATTATTTTATAGCGTTTTCATTGCGTTATTAAATCCGGTGGCGCTGTGTGTTAGTTTCCTGACTCCCATGTCACATGGTCTGTGATTGAAACCCATGGAACTATGACTTTATTTTTTAACAAACATTTCTTTGAAAAAATGAAACGTTTCCCTTGGTCAGAGATTAAATAAAACCTCACTCGCACCAAACAAATTTATATTTCTAAATATCACGACATGATCGAATTTAAGTCTTTTTAATAACAATGAATAGTCACCTATCATTCATCTCTAAATAAACTTTATTTTATATAGCGTTTTAAGCGAATAGGTAATTAGATTGCTCATAAACCTAATCGCTTTTTCTACATAAACACAGCGTGATTGCTCTCTGAAAATGCTTTTCCTTAAAGCGATTCTATTGAGGGAGTAGCCCAGCTACCACTTAACACTGTACTTCCTACTTTGAATACCTGTGAGACCGGTTTAATTCGTCACAGCCAGCACTCCGGGAGTTCATATTGCTTGACTAATTTTAAAAACTAAGTTATAAATGCAAACGCTTCCTCAGTGCGCTGCTCTGGTACGCCGGGTCTTACACAGTGCCTGTCGGCAGTAAGCAAAACAGCCCTACACAGCCCTGTCGCAGTACACAGATATAATCATACCGTTATTAAATTCTTTAGATACGCGATTCCATATTATAATCCCTTTTAATCAAATTCTAAAAGTATGCTTGTTGACTCCGGTATCACGTTAGTTAAAGACTTCGATGCTTAAAATGTTTAGGGAGAAATGGAATACTGGTGTGTATGTTTTCTTTAAAGTACCGAGACCAGCCATATACTGTATGTTTAAGTTCCAAAATTAATATCGTTTATGGACTTCACACGCGTTGCAGTATGCTCCTATTCTTTTTATGCTCAGGCACTAAGTAAAAGGAGATGCTTCATATTGCTTGACAAATTTTAAAAACTAAGTTATAAATGCAGACGCTCCCTCGGTGCGCTGCTCTGGTGCTAACACACAGCGCCACCGGATTTAATAACGCAATAAAAACGCTATAAAATAATGTGACTAGGCACAGAAAAAGTTTACAGCACAGTACAATAATAAATGCTGACCATGACTTTAGAAGCATAAATTACCTTACACTCAATTTAAACACAAGCTGTCTTTCTGTATGAACCTCTAAGCTGGTTCATTCAGAAAATGTAGAAATGCATTAGCCTGATTATGATTAAAAAACACATAATTAAACACGCGGTTGCGATTTAAATCAGAACACGATTTAAATCAATATAAATGTTTATATTGTAACGCATACTGTCCAGCCTCCATTTCTCTATAAAAATTTACTCTGTTGCACACACACACACTAGAAGCAGGAACCGCTGTCAGAAGGGAAGATATGTTAAAAATATCGCAAATATCGATTATGTTGCGATATTTTGAAATATAAAAGTCAATTGATTGTCCATAATATCGCTTACCTATTTTTTCGAAGAAATGTTTGTTAAAATAAAAGTCCAGCACCAGCTGGGTTCGAACACACAACCTGCCAGATGGTAGTCACGCACCTAGACCAGTAGGCTACAAGACAGCTCGCATGAACAGGGAGGCGAAACAGCCCTACACAGCCCTGTCGCAGTACACGGATATAATCATACCGTTATTAAATTCTTTAGATACGCGATTCCATATTATATTCCCTTTTAATCAAATTCTAAAAGTATGCTTGTTGACTCCGGTATCACGTTAGTTAAAGACTTCGAAGCTTACAATGTTTAGGGAGAAATGGAATACTGGTGTGTATTTTTTTCTTTAAAGTACCAAGACCAGCTATATACTGTATGTTTATGTTCCAAAATTAATATCGTTTATCGCCTTCACACGCGTTACAGTATGCTCCTATTCTTTTTATGCTCAGCTACTAAGATTTCCCTTCAGTGGTAAATTCAATATCTACAACGGGCACAGTAAAGACGTTTACAGTAAGTCTTTCTACGACAGACCAACGAACCACGAGTGCCCCTGTCGGTCAACCAATCACGCACCGTGGTACCCCGTGTCATCTTACCTGCGGTACGTGTCTGTACCGCTCACTTTAAATGGCTGCATCTGTATATGGCTTTGTGCGAAAAACCCGTATATGACCATTGGAAGCACGAGAATAAAGCTTTGTTTGATTTCTGAAACCCTTCCTTTACGTCCTGTTTTCATTCAGATAAGGGTCAACTATATTCACAATACTACTGACAGCAGGAAGATTAAACATTTTTTACTCAGCAGCTTATTAAAAACAACTCCCATGATGTTCAAACCGATTTTTTTACACAGAACACTGACACTGAACTTTTCCTTATTTTTTTATGAATTTTTTCAATATGGCCCCATTGGACATGTCATACCATTGTATATGGGGGTGCTATTTATGAGTCATAAGCTTCATCACAACATCTGAACATTTTAGATTTTACATTCTTTTTATTTCCCATGTTTTCTTTTATTTTTTTCCTAATTTCACATTTTAAATAAGCTGTATTTGTAGCAAATCACAATGAAGGTGTGGGATGCAGTCTTGATGATGTGACTGTGTAACCATCAGGCACGAAGGAGAGAAAAACAAAAAACTGCAAAGGAAAAAAAAATCTCTGGGGGTCCAAGGCCTGATGGTTGATCTCCCCTCCAGGTCCTGGCTGTGTTTGACAAGTAGTTACTTGAAACAGTTCACATGCACAACCATTCAGATGGACATGGTAAATTCGATTTCATATATTTTATCAGACTAGATGTTAATGTTGAGTGTGTTCCATCCACCGGGTTGAGCAGTACAGGATCTTAAGTTTTGTACGGACTCATATTGGCTGGGTTCCTTGCTTCAGAAATCCAGGAGGATCCCTTGTCATGGGGGACAGAGCTCGAGATCAACCAATGGCACCGAAGAGAGAACAGTGGCAGGCATGGTGTGGAGAAAAAAAAATGGGTTAGACACAGAAAAAACAATTGCAATGTGGTTGTCTACTTACCCACTTGATATCTATGTTACTGCACCTCCTAAAGAATTAGATCACTCTGGATAAATAAGACTACAGAGACGATGTAGAAGACTACAGCATTGTTAAATATGCTTGTAGGTATGGGGCATCCTTAATAAGGTCTGACATTTATTTCCACAATTTAGGGCCTGTGTGCCTAAATGCTCTGCTACCTGCTCGCTATTGTTAACATAATTTGTTCATTGATCTAGGCAGCATCCTGCAAATGCCATAACCTTACTGGAAAAAAGTATCACTTTGGTGTCTAGGCTGTTCTTTTTGGTGAGTCTCCAAGCCTGGAGATGTACATGGTATGATATTGAAAGCCAGTGGGGTTCAGACTTCGATGATGTGATTGTGTTTTATTGTTCCAGTTAGAATCATTTTAGCACTGTGCCCTGTCTGAAGGTTGATAGGGTCCTGTTTGGGAGACCGAATAATAAGGAATCACCCTAGATACAGCTCTATTTGATAGAAGCCAGTTTTCTTTGATCTTTCTCACAATGGAGTGGAATTTCTTTATTGATCTATCTTTCTAGGATGGATACAATTTCATCTGGAAATCTTTCACATAAATCATGTCATGGTGACATACTGTCGATTTACAATTCTTTGCACTACTACTGTGATGTTAACAGTGTGTAGTGATCATATTTAAAAGGGACTGTGTTGTGTTATGATGAACTTTTTTATTGTTTTCATACAGACTTTGTTTGGTTTCTGGCAATAGATAACAAATGGTTTCTAGTGATTTTGTGTTCTAGTGTTTTTCATTATTTTTTTGCAAAGTGTCTGAAAGCTTACTCTTACCCAAAATAATTTTTTGGGGGGATATTGAAACTTGTACTTACATGTCTTTTGGAGGCGAATTCTGCTGAGAACACGTTGACAGTCTGTTTGAGTTTCCAACTTGTTTATTATGTAATGCTCGGGTGTAGGGGGTGGTTGCTCACTCATCAACAGTGCCTGAAATATAAAACTGTAAGAAGGGTTACGAACTGCAAAGGATCCAAAGAGTATAAATGGGTCACAAATCAAGATCTAGGTATTTGCATAATTTGCCAGATCTCTCTTAATCAAACCTAGTAATTGATTTGATGCATCCATATCGAATCATCAATCTGACACACAGTATTTCTATCTTTGAGATGCCTGTGTCGTGTAATAAATTGCACAGATTATCAGTAATCTTTTATGTGTGCCTTCTTTGGTGTGTTTTTGTAAAAGTTATCTCTAATTTATAGAACCATTAATGCCAGAAGATAACCCTGCAATCCAAACTTCCTAACAATAACAAACAATTATAAAGTCCACTGAAATCAAGTTTTCAAGTTCAAGTTTCAAGTTTATTGTCATTACACTCATATACATGGTATATGGTATAACGAAATGCTATTTAGCTAGCTAAAGTAGTACAAAGAGAAAACAACAACAAAAACAACAACAACAATACAATTGTGTAGCAAAAGAAAGACAGAGACAACATGCAGTGTGCAAAAAACAACAACAGACGATGTGCAAAAAAAACAACAACAGGCAATGTGCAAAAAACAACAACAGGCAATGTGCAAAACAACAAAAAGGTAACATGTTATGTGCAAAAATATGCATCAACAGAATAAAATAAAGGGATAGAAATTATGGGGAGTGAGCTTTTGACATGTATGGTAGAGGTAGATTTTCAATCTGTGTTTGGGTTTTTGGTAAGAAAGAAAGAAAGGAAGAAGGCACTGTGAGGTTCAGATCATAGGTGAGAGGTGAGGTGAGAGTGAGAGTGAGAGAGGCTGGGAACTTAACAGTTTGATAGTGCGGGGGTAAAAACTGTCTCTGAGTCTGGTAGTCCGGGCCCGAATGCTCCGGTACCGTTTTCCAGATGGTAGCAGATCATAAAGTCTGTAGCTGGGGTGTGTGGGGTCTTTGATTATGCTTAGAGCTTTCCTCAAGCACCGTCTGTCATAAATGTCCTGGATAGATGGGAGGGTAACCCCATTGATGGACTGGGCAGTTTTCACCACCCGCTGTAGGGCTTTGCGGTCAGCAGCACTGCAGTTGCCATACCACACTGTGATGCAGCCTGTCAGTGTGCTTTCTGTAGTGCATCTGTAAAAGTTAGTGAGGATCTGGGGATATATCTTAGCCTTCTTCAACCGTCTTAGGAAGTACAGGCGCTGTTGCGCTTTCTTGATCAGACAGGTGGTGTTGAGAGACCATGTGAGGTCCTCGGTAATATGGACATCAAGGAATTTAAAGTTACTGACCCTTTCCTCTTCAGTCCCGTTGATTTGGATAGGGGCGTGTCCGGTTTGCAGTTTCCTGAAATCAACAATCAGCTCCTTGGTTTTGCGGACGTTGAGGATGAGGTTGTTGTCATCACACCATGTTGTAAGGAGATTGACCTCCTCCCTGTAGGCCCTCTCATCATTGTCTGTGATCAGACCTACAACTGTGGTGTCATCGGCAAACTTGATGATGGAGTTGCAATGGACTAAGCACACACCCCTGGGGGACCCCAGTGTTCAGAGTTAGTGTGCCGGAGGTGTGGTTTCCAAGCCTGACAGCCTGAGGTCTGCCTGTCAGAAAGTTCCGAATCCAGTTGCAGAGGGTGGTGTTGAGACCCAGTGCACTGAGTTTCTTGACTAGTTTCTCTGGGATGATAGTGTTAAAAGCTGAGCTGAAGTCGATGAATAGTAGTCTTGTGTATGTGTTCTGTCAGTATGTGTTCTGAAATATGTCATCCTATGTTTCTGTTGAATCTAACAGTACATGTCCTGCTTAAAAAACCCTTTCATAGTGATAGTTCGCATGCAGAGCATACTCACCAAACTGGGGTTGGCAAAATGTACATATCCACGTAACTTCATTCTTTGTGCTTTCATACTCTTCTTTTGAGATGCACAATTCATGGAACCAGTTTTCACAACTGTCACACTGAATCTATGCAGATAGTAAACCTTATATCAGTTCAGCTATCACATTTCACTGGCATGTTTTGTTAATATGTGCGTACATTACACATACATTACACATACAGATAGAGATGATGTTCACTTACCCAGTTTGTCTGCCGCACCGGTGTTTCTCCACATACCAGACACATGTCCTGGAGAGGAGCTATAATAAACATGCCAAATAGATAGATTTTTCCAATGTTGCAATCTACAGATCATTGTTGCATAATTGAAGACAGTTTGATAGAGACCTTTTCATTTGCACTTTCCCGATTAGGTGTTCTACTGCTTCTTAAACCGCACATTATCATGTCTCAGAATACTCCTGTCAACACCTGTTACCCTTTTTTGGGTCAGCGTGTGTTGCTATGACTTTAAGGGGGCATATGATAACACAGCTATGTTCAACCAGCTCGTTTCACTATGGGCAATCAAGACCCACACTTTTCCCAGACAATGGTTGTGTCAACCACGATGAAGGCCAAAGTGTCATTGAATTTTAACTGTGCAAAATGTGATTTAATTAACTTTTCATCTCTGTGTTATATAGTACAAAAAGAATACCCAAATGAGTTCTGCATATAAATAAATTGAGAATCTTTTTTCTTTCAAACTTGTTACACAAACAGAACTTGCTTCAGGAAAACAACATACACCAATAAACTTAGGCAATGAGGATCAAATGGTACAGTACCTGAGGCTTCAAGAAGTCTGATTGACATGTCATCCCGCAACTTTCTTATTTCTTTGGTGCTGCTGTTCATCTCGATGTATGTTGGAATATCCGGGAAATTGTTCATGATGTCTGTGCCCATCTAACAGACAAAAGTGTCACAATTATTATTTCCCTAAACATATCTCATACAATAGTTTTGAGACAGTCCAAAATTTCTGTGTGGAAAGGTTATGCTGACCTGCATCACAAAGACCCCTCAGCTTGAGGCATCTGCTTGCCTGGTGTGACCAATCATGCTTGGTTTCCAGTTGATATTCAACCAGTCTTCTTTTCCTAGGACGTTCCTTCGCATCTTGAAAAAGTCCCTGTGAATCAAAACAATAGGTTATTGATAAATGAGGAAATATTTGTCATGCTGAATTTGAATGTGAAATGTATGTGTGCCCATGCAGAGTTTCACCACGAAACCAATGCTTGATTTCTTACCTGAACCTTTTTGCCGCTGCAGTGGAGTCTCCCATCTCGTCACTCCCCATAGGGTCGACCACAAAGACTTTCTGGGATGGAGTATACAGATACTGCAAGAAACAAATGGCCCATCATCAGATATGAAGTTGCATTTAATGTGGGGCCAGACACACAGGCAGTTTCAGGAATTTTATGTTGTGAAAACAAAAGTTTTAATATTTGAATATTTTATATATCTATAATATTTATATTTATATATTATTTAACATTTAATATTTTGCAAACCTCGGCAAAGACAGTCAGGAAATGACCTAACAGTACTTTTTTCCTACCTGACACTTTGACCTTTTGACCTGCTGTGATCATTACACAGCAGTATTCACAATAATAATTTAGGAAAAGTGCACTTTCACCATTGCCTTGGATACTCACTATTCATGTCCGCCTTTTTTAACAGGAGAGGAACACATACATTGTGACTTTGTAATTTTTTTAGATGCAACAGGAATAATCACTTGAACTGTGTAATGGTTCCAAGTCTAATTATAAACCTACTCTGTTTTGGATTACCTGGACCACACTTACCAACAATTTCCAATGGACACCAGTGTTAAAAAGCTAATTATGGCTTCATAGTTTTCAAAGTTGGCCTGTAATGAAAAGAATGACAAGATTAGCACAACAGGCTGCCTCACATGGTTGATGTGCTACCTTTGAATTATGATTTCTGACTATAAAGTTAGTTTCTTTAGGCAGCACCATGGGCACAGTTGTGACCTGTTTTGATTGCTTGTAGCTCTCCTTGTTTCTCTATTGATAAAACAATAGTGAAAAACCATGTTTGCCCCTCACTAATGTAATCCATCAACATTTGTGTTTGATGTTCTTACCTTGGACAAACATTGTCTAGCCATGAGCTCTCTTTTCCCACTCATGATTACACAAGTTGTGTAGTGGTTCATTAGGAAAACCTTCTTCCCCAAGTCCATGGATTCTTTCACTACTTGAAAGTAACACTCAATGGTCTTATGAAAAAAGCAAACACACTTGAAGAAGATGTGATTTCACAAACTCACACACATTTGATTACACAAAAGCTCAGAAACCTTAACAAATGCATGCAATCAAACACTTTCATCTCACCTCGCCTATGAGCCACTCATCTGGTTTCAGAGACACAAACTCCGAGTGTCTGAGAATATATGTGTCTGCATTGTGCATGGATGGTAAAACTGCAAACACTAATTCACTCGGATTGATTATCCAAAGGACATGAACCTAAAAAAGATTTACCAAGCCAAAAGCATACACAAGAGATCACTGGAGCTAACATAATGAAAATTGAGATTACACACCACTGTCAACAAGTATAACATGTTAGAGAGAAATGACAAAGAACACCTACAGTAGTAGAAGATTACATTCATAAGCTCTGAAAAAGAAGTAAATGTCCACACAGAGAAATATTTGAAATACAAATCCTACATTCTTTCTGAAATCTGTTTTCTCCCTTATAAGTTTTGAGATGGGGCGTGCATCACAGTGTGGTGTGATCACTTCAGCCATGCCCACGGCAGCTTGCTTGGGTGACACTTTCCTTTCTTCTTTGTGCTGCCATTCTTTACATTCTGTGGTTCCTGCTTTCCCCTGCTGTATTTGCATGCCGTTGCTGTCATCTGGTGATTTTTCACTTGTTTCAATATTTCTATTGCTAACTTTTTTTCCTGTTCTCTCATTTTTTTGGGGATTGGAATTTTCTGTGGTGCGCTGTAGAATTTATTTTTTGTTTCTTTGCCTACACCTGGTGCTCTCTTTGCCCATTGTTCCTGTGCATGTTCATGAAGTGTCTTAGTGGTGATCAATGGTGCCGTCAAAACTGTTATGGGGAGAGCATTTTGGATTATATGTTCTCTGTACCGGCCTTGGAGGGATTTTCTCATTATCGGAATAAACTCTGCTGGCCTCAGATTCCTCCTGTGCTGAAGTATTGAATGCTTGACAATGCCAAACCAGGTCTCAACATGACAGTGATCACTGTCATGTGGCTCTTGTTTGTGCTACCTCTGACATTGATATGTCTTTTTTGCTGTCTGAAGCATATCTTGCCAGGTCCCCCAACAAAATTCCACTCCACAGTAGAAATAATGCCATGTATCTTTGCAACAGAAATCTAATTATGTCTTCACAGAAATAGGGGTTCACATTGTGTTTTGTCCCATAGTCATCATGTCCTTGAGCTGATATGCTGTCTTCATAAATACCTTTGAACTCCACAGCGAAAAGAGAGCAGCCCAGGCTGCCTCTCATTTTTGGGTACAGTACCTCATCTGTGTCTTTGACTTCTGCTTGCTTTTCCATCTGGTCTGGTATTGTTGTTTGAGAAATGTAAGCATTAAGAAGGCAGACACTAGATTGGACTTCAGTTGTGAACCTCCTGCTTGAGAGTACAATGCACATGTGTTTGAAAACATTTCTGGCGACACTCAAAGTTGTGCTGTTTTGCTGGATGGCAAAGGAATATGTTGCAAAGTCTTGCAGTCCTTTATCTGTTGTTTTTTTACTAATTGCTTGAGAGACAGTCTTTATGACATGGGCAGAGCAAAGGTGCAGAACAGTGAACATCTGAAGTTCTGTGTACTTAAGTTTGCCTTGGCAGACTTTCATTGCACGATTTAAGTATGCATGGATGGTGAAGGTTAAAGGAGCACTGTGAATCAGGGCCCAGCTGTAGTCAGTTTTGACATGCTGCACTCTCTTGGTAGTGTTGAGATGTTGAGATGTCAAACACGAATTTCCGGAGCCAACGTTCTATATTGACAACGGTGTGGTCATTTGCCAACAGTTCAGACACTGGTAATGGAGGCTTTCTTTTTCCACCTCCAGGTAACGTAAGACTGTAGTACAGAATTATTTTGTTCTCCGATGGAATTTTCTGACTACCCCTCCTGTCGCATCCAGGTAAAGGCTGACTTTCTCCTTCATCTTTAGATGGGCAATAAGAATTTGCATACTCTGTTCTGTCTAAAGATAGGCAGAAAATGTGTCTAACTGCAAAATCTGTACATATCCTGGAAAATGGACAGTTTCAAAGTCGCATGCTTCATTACTGTTTGTGTCATATGTAATTCAATCACTGGATCATAGTGAAGGTGTTTACTGTTCCTGAACTCTGATGAGATGACTTTCAGGATATTCCGTGTTAGTGGCTTAGATAAATTGCCTGCTGCAATTTCAGCAGGCGGAGTTCTGCTCAGCTGCCTGTAGTACACATTGCTGATTCCTTTTGTGAGGGCACGGGCAATCTTTCGACGGTAAGGCTGACGTGCTTGTCGAAATTTAGTTTCCCTTTCACTTTGCTGTATTTTCCCTACTCGTACAACATAAATTGTGATGTCATCATTGCCCATCAGTTTGTTTCTTGTTGTCATAATGTATTTTACATTACAGGAACTGAAGGTACAGACTGCTTTTATCATCAGAAAGTTTTTTTTTCTGTTGTTCTCTTTCCTGATGTATTGGTATTTGAAGGCTATTTGGCAGCAAGGATTTAACTTCCTGAACTCACTATATAAGATCTGGGTCCATGGACATCTTAGTTTAGATGTACCTTTTAGAGGTCCTATTTTTCTCCATTGGCAGCAAGCCTTTAGACATACTTGGAACGTTTTAGGCACAGACATAATCTTTCTTAATCCCCTTTTATCTTGAGGTGATATCCCAGACAAGCTCTTAAGGCTTTTTTTCTGATTCTACACAGATTTTTTCTCCCTCAAACATGTCACCACTGTCTGTGCTGCCGTGTGCTACCCATGCATCTTCTGTATCTTCTGATGAACTTCTGAGCTCTGTGTTGCCTTCCAAACTATGTCCCTCCATTGACTTGAAATATTGACTATAGATTGTGTACTGTCATCTGGTTTGGAATCCTTACCAATACTCTCCTCCTTCTGCGCCCTAAGCACTTGTTCTTACTTTTTTTCTATCTTCATGCCAAATCACTGATAACCATTTCTTGTTGCTGGGGCAATCCTCTCCAAGGACTCTGTTTGACAGTGTTGACCACATATTGTCATGCCACCAAATTTTTTTTTCGAGCTTAGAAAACTTCAGAAATTCTTCGATCACATTCGCTACTCCACCAGCCCTTGACCACAGGTCTGGCCTCCTACTCCTCTGTCCTCCTTTAACATGTGGCATTGCCAACAATCTGAAAAATAGAAAACACATCTGAATGAATTGGAAACATAATTGAAATTCAACTCCCAATGGATGTTAATAGTGTAGGAGTGCAACAGATGTACAAGTCCATTAAATGTTTTTATTTCTGTGTTTAATTTTACAGGCCCTATATTTTGATATAGCATCAATCACAAAACAGCATTCTGTCACTGTCACGACCACCAGCTAGCGGGGATCAACTCACAAAATAACTAACCAGTACCAGCAGCGGGTTAATAATAACAAGCGCCACCGCACGTTTATCCATCAGCACACGCTCTACTGTGCGGCAAGCAGCACTATTTTAACCCTCCAAACCTGCTTCCCGCTACTCGGTATTGTGTCTTCTCTTTGAGAGCTCTACCTCACGTCTACTCTGAATCTCGCTTACTGGTTACTGAACTTTCTTTTGCCTCTCGACATTGGACCTCACCTGACATTATGGATTGTTAGTCTGTCTCAATAATTACTTGCACCTGCGTCTGCACAGGATCTGCATACCTTTTCACTGAGGATTCCTGAGAGTCACCACATAAAAAAACTAGAAAAAAGAAGTATGTGTTTCTTAAAAAAAATACCCCCAACTTGTTTTTTAAAAAGTCAACATATCTGGGTTGTGTTTGCAAGATTTTAAAAAATTGCAAAGTTTGTGTGGGTATGATTGTAAAAAATCAAATCATAACTGAAGAAGACTCCATGGTCAAAACATTGTGTTTTCTTTCTTCTCTTTTCAGCATGGAATAAACCTATTACTTGTTCCTGGGCGATTACCATGTGCCGATAAGATATGATTACTGTATTGACCATATACATTTTCTTGCATTACAAATTCATATTTTGCATACCCCAGCTTGCTCTCCATGAGACACACAGACAGGGAGAGAAGTTTGGGGTCAGAGCGCAGGGTCAGCTATTATAGAGCACCCCTGGAGCACTTGGGGTTAGGGGCCTTGCTCAGGGGCTCAACAGAGTAGGATTCCTCTGCCAACCATGGGATGTGAACCAGCAACCTTCCAGCCACCAGTGCAGATCCTGAGCCACAGAGCCACCCCTCCACCTACTGTGGCAATTCTTTAAAATTAGTCCAAAATCATGCATTTTTTTAAAATAACTGTTGTAAATAACATCAGTGGCTAATGAAAAGTACATAGAAAAACAGATACAAGTTAATAAACTTGGAATGACTACTTACAGCTCTGGAAAGACCGAAGATAGTGTTTCTGGTTGTTGTCCTTTAATTGATCCGCCACCAAAACATTAATCCTCAACAGTCAAACAAGTCCATGTGATGAAAACCCTTATGCTCTTTAATGGTTTTTTATGGATTGTGCATCTGTACTAAATTTTTTTCCACTCATCAGCTTTTGGATGAGAGATTCTGACCACTGTATAAGATCAGAAGCAGTAGAAGAAACAGGCTTCTTTTCTGCTTATTTAACACACTCATAATGCAAACAACACATTACCAATACAGTGGAAAGGTTGCACCCAATGGGACCAATCAACTTAAAACATATGTTCAGGGGACAGGAAAGTTGTTATAGAGATGAATGGTATGAAACAAATAATGTTGCAAAAAACTTTGCCAAAAGTCACAATCCGTTTAACATTTTTCAGACAGGTTGAATCAGTTGGATATCTCTTAGGCTTAAAATGCACTCCAACGGCTGTATGATGCAAGCTCAAGAGTCAAAAGAACAGTAGTGAACTACAGTTCTTACAATAATAACAAGCAGCTGTGTGCTCCTGTGAATGATCTACATAATACACACTTACAGACTTGGAAGTTTGCACAGCTTGTAGTCTTTCTAATCCAAAATTTGTTAAGTGTAAAATAGACAAAATGGTTTAAGTAACCAGACAAAACAAACATTCCTTACCTTGGTCTCACATGGCGCAGTTTGTTTATTTCAGGCTTTACTTTTTACTTTTAAATCCCTTCTAAACACAACATGTCCCATAACTCCCTATGTACCGGGTGAGGCCTATTTATCATTTAACTTAATCTTTAAGTTGTTAATTACATACAGGTGCAAGCAGCTTGGAGCATGTGCTCTCAGCACTCCACCTGCCACACAGAGAAAGGAAAACTTTTTAATGTTGTACATTACAGCTATATGAGTTTAGCTTTTGAAGGCTGATTTGTAGAATGGTAAAAATAAATTGAACTTGTTCATGACAGATTGAAAGTTCAAGAGAAAAATGTTGTATTAAACTGTCTCTCAGATATCAGAGTATGCCAGCTTTAGTGCTGTAAAGGTATTAAAAAAATAACAATACCTCTTGGTTATATTATATTGCGAAAACCCAGTGTAACTAATATTTAACGGGTAATAGTTTAATTCCATGCTGGAAAGAAAACACATCGTTTTGGCCGTGGAGCCTTCTTCAGCTGCAACCCTTGAAGAAGGCTCCACAGCCAAAATGTTTTCTTTCTTCTCTTTTCAGCATGGAATTAAACTATTACTTGATCCTTCACAGCCTATACATGTTGATGCAGCTACCCATCTGAACTAATATTCAACAGGTTCCACTCACATAGAGATTCAAAATGCTTTATTACCATGACTGTTAAATCACAGAGTTGCCAAGGCCTATACAACATCCCAAAACATTCACAAAGCAAATAGAACATAAGCAGATATTCTGCTACAGATTGTCTATGTGGCATTCTAGTTTGTGTTGTGTTTGTGTACCCCTGTGGTTTTAGAAGTGATTTTTCTTGTTTTTTTTTTTTTCTGTGATTTGGTACATTTAGAATTGTGTTCTTTTTATTGTGCTATACTTCCTCCTCTGTATGCAATTGCATTCGACCTCAAGTACAGGCAGAAAAGCTATTATCAATCTTTGGTTTTGATCTTAATGTCATCAGAGGGGTTTCTGATTTCCTAACAGACAGAGTGTGAGAGTCAACAATGTATTATCCAACAACAAGTATTTTTTTACTGGTTCCCCCAAGGATGCATATTGTCTCCCTTACTCTTTGTCCTATAAGCAAACACCCTCAAGAGCTCTCACTACTCCAGACACTTAATAAAAGTTGCAGATGACTGTTTGTCTGCTGCAAGTAAATAAGTGTAGCTATGGACATGTCAGATGAGTATGATAGGAGATGTGAAGAAAACTTCCCGAAGACAAGTGTGCACAACATCAAAGAAATGATAACAGGTTTCTGGAAAAACCCCATACCACCACCCTAACCTAAATGAGGGGAGATTCAGCTTAGGTGGTAGAAAAAAAAATAGTACTTGTGAAATGTTCTGAACCCTAAGTGAAAATTCAAAACAACTTAAAAAAACAAGTTTTTTTCTGGTCTATTTTTTATATACATGTTATTGGTCATTTATGTATGTTATTGTTATCGTAGACAGTAGTTAGTACACCACATTCAAAGACTTTAAAAAACAACCTTAGGCCTTCAAGGCTTGAATATATAGAGCTCTAAAATATTGGAATTATTTGAAGACAGTATCAGGAGTGCAAGTGGCAGGAAAGAGATGAGCACAACGTATTCTAATAGTATTTAGTATGTTGTTTAAGAATAAAATAAACTATGTGGGAAGAGTGCAATAACAGCAATAGTACAACAAAAAAGGAAAATAACAATGGAAAAAATAACAGGATTACTAAAAAATAAGGAACTTAAAATGCAATCCAACATCAGACAATGCTTATAACAGGGAAGAAAGTGCAAGAGACTCAACAGCTGAGGAGAAGGGCAAAATATCACATTGAGCTAAATAAAGCTAAAAAAAAACGGTGACAGGAAAAAATTAAATCAAAGAGCAAAAGCCAGCAGAAATTCTAGCACCAGCACAAAAACAAAGGTACAAAACAGAAAGAATACAAAACTGAACAAAGGAACAAGACATGGAAGAAAAAAAAGCCCATGCATTCCTGAACCTACACCAAAGAAAAGAAGATAAAAAAATCTTATCTCCACAAAGAGTTAAAACCCACCGTAACCGTAAATACTGTAGGAAAAAAAAAAGTCCCTTGAAAGGCTGTGTTCTGTTTTCTCTGGTTATCTCACCTTTTGGAAAGGGTGATTGTATGCAAAACATTAATGCTAAAACCTGTTAACATATACTGTATCTACCTTCCTGCCTGGGCAGACGGCAGATCCACCACCATTCACTTCTGTCAGACCTCCCCTTGTAATTCAGTACCATGAAGAACTCAAATCAGCCCAGGTCTGGAAACAATGCAAAAGGAGACATACTGTATGGAGAGAGGACCAAGAATCCCCCCTATAGTAGACTGTTACTGGGCAAGGGGACAAAACAACCTATTCCTTTTTTAAAAAAAAAAACCTAGTAGCAGGCACACAGGCGAGCTCAATTTCTAACATACATAAGCAAAAGAGGCATCTATAAGGGCAGGTGACTGGAGATCTCAATAAGAGTCAACACAAACCCAAATGATACAAAAACCAACACCGTCTTCCTAAAATGATTTATGTAAGTATTTTCAAACCATTTGTACTTTCCGAGTACACTAAAAAAATTCAGTTGTGGACTGTACCTCTTACCCCACTTTGAAAGTTTGTATATTTATCATTTGTTCAAAATAGAGCCTATTGATTTTTAGAAATCAAAGACACAGGTCACTATTTTTCTGTTTTTTAAAAGTGTGTGTTGAGTGCATATGTGGTCAGATATGTGCAGCATGAAGTCGATCTAACTTGGTAAGGTGCCAGTAATAGGGTATTGAAGATACTGGTGAATAGCTAGTCCAGGTTACTGTTCACACAAATGCCCTGGCAGTTGTTAGGGTCAGGTGTGTCTGTACCCTTATAGATGGATGTGATCAGTCCTGGATGCCAGGCCAAAGGGAAATATCCTTACTTTAGGATGGGGTTGAGTAATTTAAACTGGGCTTGTCACACCTCCGAGATGCTTTGTCACATGATACTAGTTCAGGTGGGTAGCTGCGTCAGCATGCGTAGGCTGCAAAGGAACAAGTAATAGGTTTATTCCATGCTGAAAAAAAGAAGAAAGAGAACACGTTTTGGCCTTGGATCCTTCTTCAGGTGTTGGACAGAAGGTCAGGAGGCCTGCCTTATCAGGTGTGTTATCAAGTGCACAACACTTGATAGTCAAACAATCATAAAAAAGTTCCACAACCCAAAGCAAGGTTGTATAAGGTTAGGGGGGCTGTCTGGTGTGTAAAACACCTGGTTGCAGCATTGTGGCTGTTGTACTTGAAAAGCTATTGAGTCAAGAAGAAGACCCCCTATCTCAGTGTATTACCTGTAATGTTATCTTCACAAAATCATAAAAAAATAAGGAAAAGTTCCACAACCACAAAACAAAGCTGGGGAAGGTCAGAGGCCCTGCTTAGTGTGTAAAACACTAAGCATTGTGGGTGCTGTGGTTTAAATGCTATTGGTTTGTGCACAACATACCCCTATCCCAGTGCATTGTGCCACATTAAATAAAAGCACGAATAAAAGAGATTCAGAACGCAAAGCCGTGTCAGTGTTCTGTGTAAAAAAATCGGTTTGAACATCATGGTAGCTGTTTTTAATAAGCTGCTGAGTAAAGAATATTTTAATCTTCCTGTTGTCAGTAGTATTGTGAATATAGTTGACCCTAGTTGACCTGAATGAAAACAGGACGTAAAGGAAAGGATTCAGAAATCAAACAAAGCTTTATTCCCGTGCTTACAGTCTTTGTGTCTGTACAGTCTTAAAGACTGCGCTGTTCTACTTCCTATGGTCAGTTACGGGTTTTTCGCACGAAGCCGTATACAATAGTATTTCTTGAGTTGTGAATATCTGTCCCCGGGTTCCAGTTAGTGTGTAATTATGCATTGATGAAAAACTGAAGGTTTAAAAAAAAATTAATGAACACACTGATAGTTGTAGAGGCTGTGGAAATTTCCACAAGTCGTGGTCTTTAAAATGCATTTGGTTTTATAGGCGTTCTGTGCTTCCATTGCGAAGATATGGACAAAAGAATATTAGTGCTTGGTCAAAAAAATGTGAAGGCTGAGAAAGCATTCATAATGTATTTTATACACAAAGGTACATAAGGTACATAAATTTCGTGTAAACGCTACAGGTGTGCCAAAATAGTTTTTGAACTTCAAGCTAACTTTACCCCGGTGGTGCAAAAGGTTGCCAAAACGTGTTTGTTTGAGCTGAAAACGACGTTTTGACAAAATCTCAACACTGCTGATAAGAGCTGACTCAAAATGCACTTCTGGTCACAAGAGTTACAGTAGGATGCCCAAAGTTGTCAAAACGCGTTTGTTTGAGCTGAAAACAACGTTTTGACAAAATCTCAACACTGCTGTTAAGAGCTGACTCTGTATGCACTTCTGGCAAAAGCAGTAACAGTGGGATGCCCAAATTTACCAAAATGTGTTTGTTTGAGCTGAAAACAACGTTTTGACAAAATCTCAACACTGCTGTTAAGAGCTGACTCAAAATGCACTTCTGGCCACAGCAATTAAAGTGGGATGCCAAAGGTAGCCAAACGCATTTGTAACCTGCTATTAACATCGACAAATTTAGCCAATTTCCGCCTGGAATTTCCTCTCCCTTAAACATTTGTTATATCTCTGCAGCAGAACATTGCAGGAGCCTAGTTCAGGTCTTAAATTGAAGCTAACTCCCTTGGCTTTGAGTGTGAACAGTCAAATTTCTTATATTTCTTAAAGTTTCTACTCAGCAGACAAACATATGAAAAAAACCCTAAAAAACAGCAGGCAAAAATGTTTTTTTGGTCTTCAGAGGTCAGTTTTTTCAACAATATGCATGTTAAGGGCCTGAGATGATTTGAAAACCTTGTTCTAGGTGACTACTATCTTGGATACAAATCTGGGACAAATTGATCAATTAGAAAAAATTCTACCTCATGTTTTGTGAAGACTGAACCTTTAATGAAATTTCACGCCTATAATAAAAAATCATACAAATATTGAAAATTAGAATAATAACCATTTCAATTGCTATACAAACCTTTAGACACTGCTAGAGATCCTTTATCTGCTGTTATGCAATTAAAAAAAAACCTCAGAGTTGCCTTCTGGTGTGAAAAAAAGAGCACTGATAAGAAACTGATAAAATTGATTTTTCTGATTGATTACTCCTTCTGAGTCAATTATTGACAGCTAAAAGGCAGGTGGAATGCAGCATGAGGCTTCTAGAGGAAGTCTTACCCCCTAAGGGCTCTGAATGGCTGAAAATACAATGAATGACAGCGGTTTTTACCAATCAGATCGCCTTATTTCTAGCGGTCGTTCTTCAAACATTTACTATGAAGTCAATAACGTTCAATTCACCAGGTCTGGAGATAATATTAGTCTGGTTTATTTTGGATATATATCATGCTTCAGAATAAGGTAAAAACATGGGATATATATATATATTTGCTGGTTTTTGCTTTTGCGGTTTTGTTGGTAAAAATGTATGATATTGACATGCTGTGCTGGCCGGGTGGCCGGGTGTTTTTATTGGGATTCGGCTAGTTCATTTATGTATTGGTTTATTGCATAATAGTGTCATATCTGTGGAAACAAACTTTATGGTTTTGTTGTGATGATATTGGAGAATACGTGCATGTGAGAAAATTTGTGCCGCGGTTTAAAAAAAATGTTGTTTATCTTGCGTTTATCTTAAAAATAAAAATTATCATCTGGGGTCACCCGTGACCACGATCCGGGCAAACAGGTGAAAACAACGTTTTGACAAAATCTCAACACTCCTGTTAAAAGCTGAATCAAAATTCACATTTATAGTCACCTGTATATAAATATATTTTTATACTTCTAAATATTGTAGTTTGTTTGAAAATGTTTTGTCACAGTTCAATGGATCAAATATCAGCCTTCTAAACAATGTCTGTGATGTTGTCATGTGTCATCCTATCGTGTTTCTAATCTAAAGTTCCATTTGAATGGGTTAGATAATCCACCATGAGTGTCTTCTGTGCATCACTTAGCATATCTGTGGTCCTGTCCAATGCCCTCCTGGCACTCTGGCTGGTGATGAATGGGAGATGGTATCTGTAAAACAATAATACAAGCATGTATACATATGATAGGTTTCATGCCACAAAGAATCAATGCACATATTAGCACAAATATAGAATTTGGCCTACTTCTCATGCAGTCTTCGCAAGTCATTGGAAGGGTTGTGAATTGGTTCTCCCATTGATGAAATGAAAAAGGTTTCTGTCTTCATTCCTGAAGTGTTGTCACTGGGCTCACTGCGTATCTTGGTGTGGTACAGATGAAACATCTAAAAGAGATAGTTTTATGTGGAGGCTGTGAACATTTTCACATGCCGTGGTCTTTAAAATGCATTTGGTTTGAAGGCTTTCTGTGTTTCCCTTCCAAAGTTATGGACAGAAGAATTTTCGAGCATGGTAAAAAAAAATGGTTTAAAAACAACATAGTGAATGCTGTGAAAACAGCCACATGTACTTTGTACACACAGCAGGTGTTTTCATAACTCTAGGAGGTTTCGTGAAAAAGCTACAGACGTGCCAATTGTAATCATTTTTATTTTTAAATACATTTTAGAAAAGTGTCATCTTAATATATTAATAGAGATAAGCTCTCTATTAAAGCTCAGATCAAAGATCAAGCACAGATCAAACAACAAGATCTCACACACTGGGACTGATCTGTGATCTGTGATGTGGTTAAGTGTGAATTGTGGTGCTCTAGCAGGGCTGGCTGTGCTGAAAAAATGGTTTAACAACTCTTAAGCATACTGTAGTTTTTGTTAACACAAGTTTATCAGTGAAAAGACCACAGACATTTTTCCTCCCCCCTACATTCTCAGAGTAGAATAGAATTTATTATTCGCACAATTTATTACAGTGTTAAATTTAATATTATTGATTACTAATAGTTTATGCTAACACTTAACTTTCTTAATTAGATTATTTAAAACAATGCACTAAGTGTAACATAGCATTCAGAAATACAATCAAGAATAGTTTTGTGGTGTACGTATAGATGAAACTTTGTTAAATTGTATAACAAAATTAAAGACGATTAAAATCTGTAATCTTTCCAAATGTAATGTCATTAGAAAGTACAATAAGTTCCTGCTTTGCCTAACAATGGTATAAAAAAATAGTCTGAGTGCTGAGAAACCTCTGCTTAATGATAATCAAGGGACTTAGGAGTCAAAGAAAATGTTCTTGTCACGGACGTCCAAAGGGACTAACCGTGGGGAGCAGGAGAGCAGTGACAGTACCCCCCCCTTCATGGGCGGCTCCCGAAGCCCATACAAATAAATAAGCTGCACAGCACTGGGGGGAGGAAAAACCTCATTTAACTGAAAGGAAACCTCCGGGAATCCACGGCTGAGAGCTACCCCTTCCTCCGGGGTATAAACCTTTATTGGGTGGAGGAAGGGGGGGTAGAGAAGAGCTCCGGAGACTAAAAACAAAAAAGTACACAAGCACAAACCCAACAGACAAAAACCTGGGAAAGACCAGGAAGACAAACCACACAAGACAGGTAGGAACCAAAGTTCCGAAACACAGAGAGCAGGGGGGACCAAAAAGGAGGGGAAACCAGGAAGAAAAAAATCAAAACAAAAGGCAAAAAACAAGAAAAATAAACACAAAACCCCGGGGAAAAATACCGCAGACTGGGCAAATGGCACGTTCACATTCTAACGCTGATATCGGAGTGGACAACCTGAGGAAAGCCAGACCGAAGTCCGCTCACAGACACAGATGCCCGGAGTGATATCCAGCGAAAAGAATGGAGGAACGGCAAATGGGCACGTTCACATTCTAACGCTGATATCGGAGTGGACAACCTGAGGAGAGCAAGTCCGCTCACAGACACAGATGCCCAGAGTGATATCCAGCGAAAAGAATGGAGGAACGGCAGAAAGCTTACCATTCTATCACTGATATCGGAGAGAGCAAGACCAGGAAGAGCCAGGCACGAGAACCTGCTCCAGACACAGAAGCTTGGAGTGATATCCAGTAATAAGAATAGGCAAGCCAGTTCAACATTCAATCACTGATATCGGAGTGATCTACCCGAGGAAAGCCAGGTACAGGACCCGCTCACAGGCACGGAAGATCGGAGTGATATTCAGTGATTAGAATAGAGGAACTGAAAAAAAAAACAGCCCAGAGAACAAGAAAAAAAAACTGCGGCAAGACAAAAAAAAAAGGCGCCGCTCGCGGGGTCAGTAGGTGGCTCAGCATTCTGTCACTGACGTCCAAAGGGACTAACCGTGGGGAGCAGGAGAGCAGAAAAAGACCCATATGCGTAGCGGCGAGACGGGAAAAAGGCCCGGGCTCATTAGTGCAAAGAGTTCAGGAATGCCGTATAGAAACCTATGCCCTCAGGGAGCGGACGTTGGGCGCCCTGGTGCTAGGTGGGTCTCAGGACATCCGAACCTCAATGCTGAGCGAGGACAGAGTGCAAGACCCGGAAATATATAGCCCAAGGGAAAGAGAGGGACAGGAAGGACAGCAGACCGGAAACTAGGGACAGGACAGAGAAGGAGCGCCCTCTGGCTGCAGAGGGCGTGACAGTTCTATGTTGTTTAATTTTAAACACTAAGATATGAATGCAGACGTAATTGGTGCTTTACGGCCACTGTGCAATACTGAGCTCAGTGCTCCCTCCCTCTCTCTGTGCCGCCTCCCCCTCTGATGCAGCGCAGTGGGCGGCACGCTGTTTTCAGAGCCTGTGATTGAGGAAAAAAACGGAATATGATTTTTTCTATTCAAAATTTGTATTTTAAACATTTAATTAAGAAGTAAAAGCTTTACAGCATACACAGAGATTCTAAGCTGATCAGGAGGAAGAAAAATGACCTGTTTTTCAAGCATAAAAGGTGGTTATTAACTATCGAAACCTGTTTTTAGAGCTTTTAAAGTTGTGCAATGTCTAAGCAGGAACACATCATTATATCTTGTTTTTGCTTTAATTTTTAAGAATTAAAAAAACAACCTTATTTTAAAGACCTCTACTTGAGAAAGCTTTCGCAGCCTGTACATAAAACTATATACACAATACTGCTGACAGCAGGAAAATTCCTATCCTTTACTCAGCAGCTTATTAAAAACAGCAGCCATGGTGTTCTTCACATCACGAAGAGTGACACAGCTTCGTGATGTGAATCTGTTTTTCGGTGATTACAAAGAAAGTGGAATACAGTAATACTACCTGCTATATAGATACATATATTTAGATATTTAAATCCGTAAATTAATACCATTATTAATTTCATTAGAAATTGAGGATTCTTGTGATATTTTGAGCTCTCGTTGAATGATAAATGTTGCATAGTGTAAATCATTTTCATTCTTAGAAATTATGAAATGCTCAGTTAAAAGCAAGGGAGATTATGTCTGTTATAGTGGACATAAAAAGGAGAGTTCGCTGTGGCGTTATAGGCAACCCAATTTTAACAACAAATCGCTGGCGTTATATCCTAGAAGGTACTGAGACCAGGACCAGTAGGAGCGCTCCCACAGCGAAAAAGAAAATGTCTGACAAACTACGGATTGGACAGTTTTTCAGTGCTTGTACGATCGATGGAAATGTTCAAATAAATGTGCTAAAGAAATAAACAAAAAACAAGTCATTTAGTCCTTTAGCATATTGGCTAGCTAATGTCCTGTCCTTGTTAGTTACTTGTGGCTGTGTTTCTGAGTTGCGTAGCAACGAGGGACTATATTCTCAGGTGGAGGAACGTAAACAGCTTAATTTTTGTGTTAAATACATTTTTTTAATTAAAATTCATTTTATACAGCTATCACATATTTGGGGACCATTTTATAGAAGCAATAAGGCACTCGAGGCCTGTGCTAAATCATCGATATAGTCACAGTTAAAAGGGTTTCCGGCCCTCTGCATAGTGTCGGGCCTAACAACACCTTTAACTGTAAATATATCCACGATATACAGCAGCACAGCCTCTCGTGCCATATTGCTTAAATAATTATGCTTTTAACATAATCTAATTTGCATATGGTGAATTGCGGTATACTGCGAAACGCCCACCGTGTTGTACCGCAGCATACTCCACTTGTTTTGAATGGCTGCATCTGTATACATATGATAGGTTTCATGTCACAAAGAATCAATGCATATATTGGCACAAATATAGAATTTGGCCAACTTCTCTTGCAGTCTTCGCAAGTCAATGAAGTGAAGATCACATAGCATTTTATTCCACTTCTGGTGTGCCTAAAAACAAATTTTCTCCATAAACATCATAAAGAGCCTTTCTAGATCTGCCCGTAGTCAATGCAATATTAAAAATAATAAATTAATGTTTTCATTACTGATGGAGCCTGCTAGCAGAATCTGTGTGTTACTCTTTACCCATATAGTGGTAGCAGCTGTGAACTCCTGCTGAATTCACATGCTGAACTCTGACCGTCACACCTGTTTAAGCACAGATGCTCCCCCCCCCCGTACTAAACCCCAAATGGTGAATGTTTACACTAAACACCTGATGAGAAAGGATGTTTAAGTGCTTTTGAGTCCCAGAGTGTCGTGAGAAAGCAACCTCAAATACAGGAGGGGGAGGGTGTAGAGAAATGTATATATAAGTTGTGTAGAGCCATATCCACTTTGAGCTACGATAGATACTAAAACTATTATGGTCCTTATTGTGGTCCCTTGTATGCATACAATAAAGCCTGGTTGGATGAACGAACACTTCAGGCTCGAATCCCTTGGTTTCTACAATTACTTTCATATTATTTATTTTACATTTTTGGAAGGCAAAGAACACCATTCCAGATCCTGGCTTTATATGCAGGTTTTTTAAAAATATATATAAATCAATCAATTTTATTCAATAAGTCAATAAAATCAATTTTATTCAAAAATAGACATATTAGAGAAGACCCGAAAAGAGAAATGTATGTCCTTGGTGTGCTACAACTTGAGAAATTATCTTTTGAACAAAGAATATAATGAACAATGAACATAAAATGCATGTGTTGTTTTTTTCCTGTTTTTTTTTCAGGTTATTTATTTCTTATGTGTGTACTGAATAATACATATAAACAATCAGAAGGTTCAGACTTGATGTCCAAGGACCTCCCAACATAATTCAGGTTTATTACAAGATTAGTAAAGGCTTCAACCATTCCAGGGGGACATTTACTTTGGGTTCCATGTGAGGGCTGGGTTAAAAAGGTTTGCCTCATCATCTGTTACAACAGTGTCCCCATACTTTAATATTTGTTTTGGAAACTGAGGTGCTGAGTGAATACTGCCATCTACTGGAAGACCAAACCTGGTTTACTTTAGACATTTCCTATTCCAAGGTTGACCAAACCCAGAATTGCTAACCTCTAAAATCTAACATGACCGGGTTACAATGTATCTGTACTGCTATCAATATTCTGCTGAATCTGAGGTTAGAGCCATTAGTAGAGTTGTTATTGTTTTTAGAAAATAACCATCTACCATCTGAATGAAGATTGATTTTATAATGTATACATTGAATATCTTTTATTAATTTATTTAACTAACAAATTTAATAAATGGCAGCTGTCAGCAGTTTGCATTAGGTTTCAGTAAAGTTGAACAACAGCTAGGAAGGATGCTGGGACTGCTTTCCTTACTGCCTGCATAGCCTGAAGGCTCACAGAATTAATAATCTTGTTATTACAGATGATGAAGAAGGTCTGTGTGTTTTAATCCATTTTGCTAACAGTTTAACAAGTTAAATATTCTCTATTACTATAAATAAGAATGATTAACCAAACTTGGTGAACACCTTATGATGAAGTCATTTCTCTCGCTAGAGCACAAGGTTCTTTTTTAAAAAATGAACAAATAAGAAGAGTTGTCAGATTATAAGATTCTGTAAGAGGAAATATCATCTTCAACTAATTTTCTAAAAAAAAGGGAAAGATCTTTGGCCAAAAAGAAAAATCTGGATATCCTCTATTGGCTATTTCTCAGTGTATTTTATGAACTGCAGCTCATAAGTGGAAAATAGACTTTCCTAAGTCATTGGCCCTTACTGCATTGTTGCCATTTCTGTTCTGTCTTGAAATGTTCTCTAGACCGACATTATTAATATACATTTTGGTTATTATCTATTAGATCTACTATATAATCCACTGTCAGTGGACTGAGTTTTGAAATTATTTGAGCCTTTAAAAAATGAATATAAAACATACTGCTGGAAATCTGAAATATTTAAATAAAAATTATCCTAGATTGAGGAAATCCATTCTTTTCATGGCATAGTTCTGGGATGTGATATAGAGAGATATTATGTGATCTTCAAAAAACATTGGTGCCAGCCACTGGATTTTTTTTTTGGCCATGTTACATCTATCCCATTAGAGGAAGCAGTGTGATTTCCTACAAACATGAAGCAAGACTCTGGGTTTCCCCATGTACCAGCCTGGCACATGTTGCAATTACAGTAGATATACCTGCACAGTTTTCACATTTTGATGCTTTAATGTTCAGCAGCCATAACACTTTGAAGTTGTGATTAATATTTGTTTAACCTCATCCACACATTTAAAACAAAAAAAAGAAAAGGAAGAAACAGATAATGTGAAAGAAAAAATGTAAATATTATGATTGCCGTGGAAGACCTACATTAAATTAGGTGTACAAAAATACCTTAATGAGCCACAAAGTTATCTGAGTGGCCTCCGCCTGTTTTGATTCATAGTGGTTCACATGATTTTAAAATAAATACACCAACCTCTATATGGTCCCTTAGACAGTTATTGAATTTCAAGGAAAGATGCAACCATGAAGAATAAGGATCTTTCAAAACAACTCAGATATTAAGTTATATAAAGGCACAAATAAGGAGAAAGGTAAAAAAAGCATTTCAAACGTCATTAGTATGTCTTTGAGCATGGTGAAGTTCATCATAAAGAAGCGGAGGGCACCCAGACAGTCCTTAGATCAGGCAGTCTCTCCAAACTGAGCAAGAAGCAAACTGGTTAGGGAAGCTATTGTCAATAGTGACTTTGTGTTCAGAATTAAATGGCCTAGATGGAGAAAATGTCCATGAGTCACCAAAATCCCAGTCACTTCACAAAGCTAGACTTTATGGCAGAGTGAAACTCATCTAAATTTCAACAAAGAGATTCCAGCAATGTATACAAGTGGTACTGCAAACCATGCTGTCAAGCATGGCATTGGCAGCATAATGCTATACAGCAGCAAGGACTGGACAGCTGTCATGATGGGAACACATCCATCCATTTTCTAACCGCTTCATCCAACTCAGGGTCATACAGGAGGCAGGGACTATTCACAGCAAGCAATGGACACATCCAACACAGGGCAGAGATATAGACACAAACACACACACACTCACACCAGGGCCAATCTGCCTTGAAGCCAATTAGTTTACCACTACGTCCTTGGACTGTGGGAGGAAACCAGAGCATCTGGAGGGAATACATGATCATGGGGAGAACATACAAACTCCACACCGAAAGCACCTTATGTCTGGAATTGAAACCAGGGCCAACAACTGCGGCATCATAGTTTCATGATGGGAAAACAGATGAAGAAAAATACTGGGAAATCTTTGAGGCAGGCCTGCTTCGAACCTTAAAGTAGGATAGGGATTGAAAATACATGAACAAAGCACAATGAAGTCCTAGCTTAAATTGTATTGAGAATGGCATCAAGGCAGTGTGAAAAAAAAGGTAGAGAATTATTCAAAAATACTTGCATTGTAATTGCTTCCAAAGGTACTTCAAGGATAGAGTGTTTTCATGAGTCTGAATACTTCAGAACAAATAAATTCAACATATTTGTGAAGTGTTTTTTTCAGGGCCTTCAATGACATTATGTGAATGCCCTGCACAGACTCTCCCTCAGTTACCTAACACTAGTAACATTCAGTCCCCTGCACACCAACATCATACTACACTTCCCCTCCATTCAGCCCTGTTCACACTAACCTCACACTCCACTCTTGTTCTTCTAGAAAACTGGCAACATGAAGTGTTTGTTATCTGCTCTGCTGTGCATTTTACTCACTCTCAGTGTGGTGACAGGTAAGGCACCTGTGGTGACACTCGTTCACTGATATTCCCACCTGAGTAAAAAAGTAATTTAGAACAAATTTCTTTCATCTAAGTTTCTTGCCCTTCACAATTATTGCTTTGTGAAATACAGATGCAGCCATTCAAAATTTTTGAAAACTTTGTATTTCGCGGTATACCCCAGTGGGCATGTCGCATCAAAACGCAGTATCACGCAGTGTATAGCATCATTTGACATCATGCTGGAAAGTATGCGGAATCACCTTGTAAAACCGCCAGGAGGAGCCAATAAAGCTTAACCTCTCATGTACAGCATTTGAGCTTTTAAATTTAAACTGTATTACAGCATGTTAATCATCAGTCATTAAAAAGTTGGTATATTTTATGAAAGCAAGATTGCTCAGTTGGACAAAAGTACACAACCTACCTTTATCAGAAATATTTATGCATCAAAGCCTTTACCGAAGATATTACTAATAGTATTAATACTGAATGACTTTGGACAAGCTGTAAACTCAAAGTATTACGCTGGTCCACATTCTTTCTAACCGTCATTTTAAACGAAAATACTTTTGGTTTTTTCTTTGACAAACACCACAGCATTTCGTGGATCTAACTAACGAGGACAGGACATTAGCTAGCCAATACGATAAAGCAATGACTTTTTTTGTTCATTTCTTTAGCACATTTGTACAAGCACTTGGAATCTGTCCAAGCCCTACTTTGTCAGGCATTTTCTTTTACTGCAAAGGACATAAAAACTCACTTGCTTTTAACAGAGCGTTTCATAATTTCTAACTACGAAAATTATTTAAACTTATCATTCAACCAGAGCTCAAAATATCACAAGGATCCTCAAGAGCACATCAAAGACTGTATTAAAAGACACTTGTATCACATACATGAGAATCCAGGCTTTTTTATCAATGCTTTCTTTTCCATATACCAGATGTTATGGAACCACTTCAGAAGGGTGTCAGCCAGTCAGATTCCAGGAATCGGTACTTCGGTAAAAAATACACACCGGTATTCCATTTCTCCCTAAACATTTTAAGCATCGAAGTCTTTAACTAACATGTGAAATAGCGTGTAAAAAAGTGATAGTTTTAAGCTTTTCTGCTAATATAATATGGAATCTAAAGAAATTAATAACGATATGATTATATTGGTGAACTGCGACAGGGCTGTGTAGGGCTGTTTCGTCTCACAATCAGACAAATGCAACATAAATTGGGCTGTGTAGTCTTCTAAGTATCTTAATAAACTTTCAGCATACAGATGCAGCCATTCAAAATGCGCGGGCGATACCGCATTATTTTGCGGTGCGCTTTACGTGGTCTACCGCGAGTTAACGTATATTCTCCTATAATACCGCAATTAAAATAATAGTATCCGGAATTTCCGCAAGGTGGAGCTAATAAAGCTCAACCTCTCATGTTTGAGCTGTCATCATCAAAGTCTTTAACAAAGATATTACTAGTAGCATTGTAGCGTTTACAGGTTCTTTTCAGAACAAAGGACGAGTGGAGACACGATTAACAAACAAGCATTAGCTTTATTTGTTAACAACCACACAAAAACCAAACACAGGATCTACACGCACATGAGGAGACTGACGGAACACGTACACATCTTTAGGGTGGTAATTACCTAACAACACGCTATACTTTTACAAGACACACAGGGCAATCGAACTACTAGGACATTATTTACACAGGTAGGGTCAGCCGCTGGTCATCGTGTTGACCCTCAGACTCTCCCCGGCTACCACTCCCAGCATGCCCAGTGGTACTACGAGCACCTAGGGGCGCTTCCTCCTTACCACCAGGCGAGGGTGTTACAGTATTAATAATGAATGACCTTGGACAAGCTGTTAACAAAGTATTGCCTTTGTCCACGTTCTTTTTTTCATTGACCGTCTTTGTAAAAGTAACACCACAGCATTTTGCAATCACTCATTTGTTTCCAATCATGCAAAGTACAGTAATTTTTTAGAATTGATTCACCATGCCTTTCACATGCTCATAAAAGACATTGATTTAGGAACATAAACATATTACCGTATGCAAACTGTACTGTATACAGTATGTATATGTATATTTAATGTCTTAACTGTGCCCATTTATAAGTATTGAATATTTATATGGAATTTTACCACTGAAGGGAAATCTTAGTACCTGAGCATAAAAAGAATAGGAGCATACTGTAACGCGTGTGAAGGCCATAAACGATATTAATTTTGAAACTTAAACATACAGTATATGGCTGGTCTCGGTACTTTAAAGAAAACATACACACCAGTATTCCAATTCTTCCTAAACATTAAGCATCGAAGTCTTTAACTAACGTGATACTTGAGTCAACAAGCATACTTTTAGAATTTGATTAAAAGGGAATATAATATGGAATCGTGTATCTAAAGAAATTAATAATGATATAATTATATTCATGTACTGCAACACAAGAATAGTACACGCTGTACATTGTCTGTTGATAATGTTTCTGTAGTGCTTTTTCAGCACTCTGCGTATGGCCTTGCTGGTGGGGCTATGGGTTAGGTTCCTGACTCCCACCTCACATGGTCTGTGATCAAATCCCACTGGATTTTTTTTTAACAAACATTTCTTTGAAAAAATGAAATGTTTCCTGAGTCAGAGATTAATTAAAACCTCACTCGCACCAAACAAATTTATATTTCTAAATATCACAACATGATCGAATTTAAGTCATTTTAATAACAATGAATAGTCACCTAGGCGTTACAATATAAACATTTATATTGATTTAAATCGCGTTTAAATCGCCTTTATTTAAAACCCATAAATAAAGCTGATACTGTTTAGACTTTTAATTATTTAAAACTGTATTACAGCAGCACAATGCACAATGCAACGTAAATCGCTATCTTTGTCTTCTGTGTAATAATGTTCACCTCTCTGTCCAGCAAATTAACAATAGTAATAATAATTAACTTTATTGTATATGGCGCCTTTAAAGGTGGCTCCTCAAAGCGCTTTACAGGTTAAAAACAATAACAACAATACCGTTAGGCTGGGCAAACGATTTTTTTTTAAGAAATACAAAATGAGATATAATGATGTGTTCCAGCTTAGACATTAACGAAGAGCATAACACGTGGGCGGCGTAGAGGTCGGCTCTGGCTTTCCCATCTACTGTATACACTGCAAGTACAACCCCCCTCTCTGCAGGAGTGCTGGCTGTGACGAATTAAACCGGTTTCACAGGTATTTTCAAAGTAGAAGGAGGCGAGATTTCTAGCGAAAGACACCTCCCCCCCCTCAAAAACCCAGTAGGTACAGTACTTACTAGTTAAGAAAGGCTAGGCTCCTCAATGAAATTGCTTTAACATGCTAATGTGTTGGTGTAACAGTCCGGGCGTGGCAAACTTCTAATGTCAACCCGACTACGGCGAAAGGAACCCTTCTTTCATTAGAAGACAATGAACACATTTTAGCCCTGAATGAATTAATAGCAAACATGGTTTACATAAAAGACATTTTTCCAAGAAAGTTTAGCCTTTGTCACTAATGAAACCACTAAATAAAGACAAAAATTTAAAAATCTTTAGATTTTTAAAATACATGACTTTGCTAAAATTTATTTGAAAATAAAAACGATTACAAACGCCAGGGGAGAGAGAGAACAGGGGAGGGGTGTTGGTTTTGCATAAGGGGCGGGGCTATGGAAATAAGGTCTGTTTGGGAATGTTCTGGCTATTTGTGAATTATCTTTGTTAAGTATAGAGTGTTGAGGTATTGATTTTGTGTAATGCTTTATGTTGAAAATTGAGGTGGATTTTGTTTATGATAAAGAGGATAAACTGGGATGGGAGGAGGGTTTGGTTTTGCATAAGGGGTGGGATTATGATAATTGGAGGAATTTGCGAGAGTATAATGGTTTGATATATTTGATTTTGTATTGTGGATGTTATCTATGTTTTTGGTTGGTATTATATTTATATGGTTGTTTTTGTTGGTTGTTATTATGGTTATTAATAATACGATCTATAGTTGAAATCTGAGCCTAAATAAAAAGAAAAAGCAAGTGATTAGGTTTATGAGCAATCTAATTACTTATTCGTTTAAAACGCTATATAAAATAAAGTTTATTATTAATTTGCTGGACAGAGCGGTGAACATTATTATGCATAAGACAAAGATAACGATCCTGATCAGTTTAGAAATCTGTGTACGCTGTAAGGTTTTTACTTCTTAAACTTTTAAAATACACATTTCGAATAGAAAGAAATCCTCTTCCTGGTACAGTACTGTATGTATAGCAAACCAGCACGTCTTTTTTCTCCAATCAGAGGGGTGTCAGATGGTGTCAGCCAATCACCATTCTGAAGCCCTACCATAATCTCTGGTATGGGGAGACCCCAGAATTCTGTCCCATAGTTTAGACAGATGATAGATACTTTTATTGATCCTGTGAGGGAAATAAAGTAAATCATTTTCATTTTAGGAAATTATTAAACACTCGGGTAAAAGCAAAGGAGATTGTCTGTTATAGTGGACATAAAAACAAGAGTTTGCTGGCATTATATCCTAGAAGACAGAGACTGGTGCCAGACCGGGAAAATGCCTGATGAACTAGGGATTGGACAGTTTCCAAGTGCTTGTACAATCGATGGAAATGTTCAAATAAATGTGCAAAAGAAATAAACAAAATAATCATTTATTTCTTTATCATATTGGCTAACTAATGTCCTCTCTTTGCTAGGTAGTGGCTGTGTTTCTGCGTTGGGTAGCAACGGGTGACTGTTCTCAGGCGGAAGATGTAAACAGCTTAATTTTCGTGTTAAATAATTTTTTTAAATTAAAATTCATTCTATACAGCAATCGCATATTTGGGTACCATTTCATAAAACTTTCATGCTTAAAATGTTTAGGGAGAAATGGAAGACTGGTGTGTATTTTTTCTTTAAACTATCAAGACCAGCCATACACAGTACAGTTTATGTACATACAGTAATGTTTATGTTCCTAAATTAATATCGTTTATGACCTTCAGATGCGTTATGCTCCTCTTCTTTTTATGCTCAGCTACTAAAATTTCCCTTTAGTGGTAAAATTCCATAAAAATATTCAAAACTAAGCGGATTAAAATGTGCACAGTAAAGACATTAAATGATTCAATCTTTTCACTACCAACCAATACGAGTGCCCCTGTCGGTCATTTTGGCCAGCCAATCACCGGTGCCCTGCGGTGGCTTGAGGGTAGGTTACTGTACCGCGGGTTTTTACCACAAATTTTGAATGGCTGCATCTGTAGCTTTCTCACCGTTTAGATTTATTTTTCTTGGGATTTTGGGATCAAACATGGAAAGATTAGATTTTAATCGTTTTTTATTTTTTAAATACACTTTAGAAAAGTTTAATCTATACTAAAAAGCTGTACACCACCTGCTATAAAGATACATATTGTAATACTTTCGGGCTCGGATAGGATGGACTCAAGAACTCAGACTTGCGGAGTTAAAGCAAGTTAAAGCCTTGATTTTATATATCACCTTTAGAAGTGGCATCTCAAAGCAATACAGATTACAAAGTAAATACCCAACACTGATTGTACCCATCTACCATGCTAATAAAGCACCTTGAATTGAATTGAATTGGGAGGAGAGGGTATCCAGTCTCTCGAAATCAAATTATTTTTCAAGCAATGCAACTAACGTCGGGCAACGTGTTTTTTTTAATCCAACATTGACAGCCACATCTTAAATCTTGTCAGTCAGCTCTTTTTTCTCTATTGAAAAAAAATCAAACAACTTGGGATAACAAGTGGTCTCAAAGTCACCGAGCTCACAGAGCTTCAACATCAGATGACAATTTCCTTAGTCCTTCCTTAGTCTTCCTGAAATTGTCAGATTATGAGTGAATAAAAGCATTTTATTAAAAACACGTTTGCGTTTGTTTGGGAGAAGCTTGAAGCTAGAATCTTGCCACGCCCGGACTCTTACACCAACACATTAGCATGTTAAAGCGATTTCATTGAGGAGCCTAGCTTTCTTATCTAGTAAGTACTGTACTTACTGGGTTTTGGAGGGGGGGAGGTGTCTTTCGCTGGAAATCTCGCCCCCTTCTACTTTGAAAATACCTGTGAAACTGGTTTAATTCGTCACAGCCAGCACTCCCGCAGAGAGGGGGGTTGTACTTGCAGTGCATCGGTATAGATGGGAAAGCCAGAGCCGAGTCAAGTCTAGCCATGTGTGAGTCTAGTCTCACAGAGCTTCAACAGCAGATGACAACTTGTGAATTCGATTAAGAATGAATAAAAGCATTTCATTAACGCGTTTGCGTTTGTCTGGGTGCTGACAAAGTAAAAAACAATTACTTTTTGACGATGAAGAACTGTGTGTGTATCTCTCTCTCTGCTGGCGTTTGTAATCGTTTTTATTTTTAAATACATTTTAGCAAAGTAATGTACCATAAAAGTATTGTGAGACATATTTGGGTTAACATGTTCAGTGTTCAGTGTGGTAATTTGTTTGGTGCGAGTGAAGTTTTATTTAAAATCTGACCCAGGGAAAAGTGTGGTGTGGACGGCTGAGGAGAGAATGCAGGCTCGCGCTGTGTCCGTTATTCTTTTTATCTTTTTGTCTTTTTGAGCCAGTGAAAGCTCTGTTGTCCTTCACATGAATGCCTGAATCATTGTACCGAACCCAGGATTTTACAGTATTTTTTCTTTAAAATACCAATAACAGCAACATACAGTTTACATAATATGTTGATGTTCCAAAATTAATATCGTTTATGACCTTTATGACCTTCGTTATGCTCTTCATTAATGTCTAAGCCGGAACACATCATTATATCTCATTTTGTATTTATTTATTTAAAAAAAAATGTGTTTGCCCAGCCTAACAGTATTGTTGTTATTGTTTTTATCCTGTAAAGCGCTTTGAGGAGCCATCTTTAAAAGCGCCATAAACAATAAAGTTCATTATTATTACTATTGTTAATTTGCTGGACAGAGAGGTGAACATTATTACGCAGAAGACAAAGATAGTGATTTACGTTTCATTGTGCATTGTGCTGCTGTAATACAGTTTTAAATAATTAAAAGTCTAAACAGTATCAGCTTTATTTTTGGGTTTTAAATAAAGGCGATTTAAACGTGATTTAAATCAATATAAATGTTTATATTGTAACGCATAGGTGACTATTCATTGTTATTAAAATGACTTTAATTCGATCATGTTGTGATATTTAGAAATATAAATTTGTTTGGTACGAGTGAGGTTTTATTTAATCTCTGACTCAGGAAACCTTTCATTTTTTCAAAGAAATGTTTGTTAAAAAAAAGTCATAGCTTCAATTGGATTCGAACACACAACATGTGATGTAGGAATCAGGAACCTAACCCACAATGCCACCAGCAAGGTCGCAGGAGGAGTGTTGAAAAAGCCCTACAAACATTATCAACAGACATCGTACAGCGTGTACTATTCTTTTGTTGCGGTACATGAATATAATTATATCGTTATTAATTTCTTTAGATACGCGATTCCATATTATATTCCCTTTTAATCAAATTCTAAAAGTATGCTTGTTGACTCTGGTATCACGTTAGTTAAAGACTTCGATGCTTAAAATGTTTAGGGAGAAATGGAATACTGGTGTGTATGTTTTCTTTAAAGTACAGAGTTAATGACCTTCACATGTGTTACAGTATGCTCCTATTCTTTTTATGCTCAGCTACTAAGATTTCCCTTCAGTGGTAAAATTCCATATAAATATTCAATACTAAAACGGGCACAGAAAAGACATTTAAATCTTTCTATGACCAAGCAACGGACCACGAGTGCCCCTGTCGGTCAACCAATCACGTACCGCGGTATTTTGCGCGAGGCCGTAGCCAATTACCTCCGCGTCTGTACCACGTGTCTGTACCGCGCACTTTGAATGGCTCCATCTGTATGTGTCTCAGTCTCTCTTCAATTTTATTGGGTAATGAAAAGTTGTTTTACAGTGTGAGGTCACATCTACTATGGCCTTTTATTCTAATGTATTTAAAAATGTATCCAATAGCAAAGTTAAAGCAAAAGTAAACTTATTTTTAATTCAAGTAATAGGTTTATTCCAAGGCTCCACAGCTGAAACGCTGTGTTTTCTTTCTTCTCTTTTCAGCGTGGAATAAACCAATTACTTGTTCCTTTGCAGCTTACGCATGCTGACGCAGCTACCCAGCTGAACTACTTATTTTTCATTCAGTTTGATTGGTAGGATAGGTACTTTACTCCAGTTTCTGTATGGCATGGCTGTCTCGTACATTTTTACAAGCAATAAATGGACTGCTGTTGGACTTCTGTACCTGTTTGTGTCACGATTGTAGTCCCTCCTCCTTAAGGGCGCTCCGGCTCTTCCTTGTTTGTCTTATTCCCCACACCTGCCCCTTGTTCCAGTCTCCTTCGTGTCCCTTTAAAAGCCAGACACAGTTGCTAATCGTGGCTCTGCATCTGATTTCCACATCGTGCGAGCCTGGGACCTGGTTGTGCCTGGCTCCGTTATGGTTTTAGCTTCCTGCTCCTGTTCCTGTTCCCCCCACCGGTCCCAACCCGGCACCTGTTTTTAGTCCCTTGTTTTTGATGGATTACCGGGCCATGGACTCTTGCTTGTTTTTTGGATTCTCCCCTGGACTTAATTGTTGGATTGTTAGCTTCGGCCACACCTTCACCAGCACTGCATGGACACGCCCCCCTTCTTTTCATCCTCGTATTCCTGCATTACTTTTTCCCCAGTGTTTCCTCACTATTTCGGATTGTGTCATCCGCATAGGGTCCGGAAAGAACTGTTTGTTACAGTTTGTACATAAGAAACTGATATTTAAATGCAAAATGATTACATCCACACAGAAAGTGGTCTTGTTGGTTGGATGCTTCACCTGAAAGATGATATCAGCTGACAAGTCTACCGTTTCAGGAACCTATGACTGCCAGTGCACGTGTCCAACAGGCTGGATGAAGTTTAATGGCTTCTGCTACAAGTTCTTTACAGAAAGAATGACATGGGCTGATGCAAGAGTAAATATTGTCCAAGTTCCAGGCATTTTCAGATTTTGTTTTTGTTTACTGTGATTATTCATGTAGACTACTGATAGGTGTCTAGAGCTGATTTGTAATGGAGTCAATCACAGTGATCTGCGAAAAGACTATAAGGCTACAGATTACCTGCTGGGGCTGAAACGTTATGGGTGCATTATAGGTTATTAGAACTGAGTTGTGAATTAAAGAAACATATAAAATAAAGGATTATCTGAGATGTCTTATTTTAGAAAAATTTCTTAATTTACATTCCCTAAACAAATGTGTTGTTAAAAATGTTTAGACTTATTTGAAGAAGATATTCAGTAGGTATACAGTCAGTTCATAGGCCTAGCTCTATTCACAGGCACTGATGCGCAGATGACATTAGCAAGTTAAAGATCAGAGTTCGGTTTAGTAATAACCACCAACAGCAGTTATGGTCAGGCGGCCATTATTAAACATATGCCATCCAGACAACTCATTGTCTCACAGCAGTCCTTGCAAAAACAGTAAATATAAGTCTGGCCATATAATTTGTAATACTGTGTGTGGATATACTAGTGTGTCATAATAAACTACAAGCTATACTAAACACAAAATAAGTGTCTTATGTTTATCCACTCTCAGTACTTCTGATGGTATAACTGTGTCTTTGTTTCTGTCCTCTAAGCACCACTGCCATCAGCTGAGGTCACTTCTGCCCTCAGTGCCTGATGAGCATGTTAACACCTTCCTGTTGAACCTGATCAGAAGTGAGGACAACAGGGAGCACTCAGTCTGGCTGGGAGGCACGGACTGCAGAAAGGTTCAGAAGTACTCAAGGTTATCTCTTAGGCCCAGTGTTTTTCCTGCTTTAAGTACATTGTCTGGATTCTGTTATAGGAAATATAATAGATCCATCCAATATACACATGATACAAAAATGCAAACACAATGTGGATTTGGCAGGCATGAAAAATAAAATGTAACGTTGTCAAGTATAAAGTGATATCTATGGGTGATAGGAACATATACTGCTCACATTTCATTGGGTGATATCGAGCTGCAGACAGCTACACAAGAAAGGGATTTTGGTTTAGGTTCAATTCAGGACACTCTTTCTCACTGTGTAGAAAAAGCAGGACACAGGGTCATAGTTTGGACAGAAAAAAGGAAACATTCTTTAATGCAAATAGCTGTAGTTATCTGAAACAGAGAAGTGGATGAGGTTCAAACTCACTAATATGAAAAGACTGGATGAAATTTAAGTTTTACTTTGATACCTTTAAATGAGCAAGATCTATCAATCCATCCATCCATTCACTGAACTTTGAAAAAGTATTCACCTTTATTTTATAGTGTATCTATATATTGTTAACGTTAATATTTTTAATTGAAACTTGAATGTTAAAAGTCATCAGTTTTAATTGTGTCTCACATCTTGTTCAATAGGAAGGGATGTGGACCTGGGCTGATGGGACCCCATGGAACTATACACTCTGGGCCACTGGAGAGCCCAAGAACTACCAACAGGAACACTGCCTGCAACTCAACTGGAAAGGTAACAAACCAGCATGTAATATTTTACATTGTTTTTGTTAGATACATATTTAGCTTGTTTCTGCTTCAATTACAAATAAATATTCCAAACTATAATCAAAGATTCCTGCAGGGTGTCTGTAGCTACAAAGCACAATTTTTTATGGGCAACTTACTTTTGTCCTGCAGTTAAGATATAGGATTCCTGAAGGATATCCATAGACAGAAAACCAGAACCCTAACCCTCAATTTTCAGGACAGATATTTCAGACAATGAAGAGAAGCATTAATTTCACATTATTGTGTGTGTAATACAGAGAACAGTTGATACCTGATAGAATCTGCTGAAACAATATTAATAATACACCTTCAAGTAATGGTGATCAAATTGCCTTTTCATTTAGTCTGTATATGATTTTTGAACTATCATGCTGGTAAAAACTCTGTGATGCTGTAACCAGAAAACCATTGATCATTGATTTTTGTGAATACTTTCTCAAATGCTTCAGTGAGCAAAACTTTATTTAACTCTGTCCCCCTGTTTCACGTATTGCCAGTGAGAGCGTCTCTCTACCACACTTAACATTCTGGTACACTGTTTCATACTCTTACACATTACCACACTGCTACTCACAATCTCACACAAACACACAGAGCGGATGGCCTGGAGAGCCCTGATCACTCACAAATAGGACACCATTCCTTTAAATCTTTCTTTCCTTCCACAATTCCCTGTGGAACTGTCATTCTCACCCTTCCCTTCGGAGACATCTAATGTTATGCTATTCCTTTCCAATCTCCTCCAAGACTGTCATTCTTATTTTATTCCCTTATCTGGATATTCATAGCTGCATCTCTAGTTTCATCTCTCTATCTGTCTCTCATAACGCAGCTGTCCTCTTTACACGCTCACACGAGCAGCATCTCACACCCACTGCTAATGTGCAGATAAGTAGTGATGTGTTTTCTCATTCTGTGCTTTGACTCCGCATAAATCAAGCTGATTTGTTAGTCTATAAACTCCACATGACTGTGCCAGATCTTCCTTTCTTTGACAGGAGACCTAATCTTTTGTCCACAGTGTTCTGTTACTAGAAAAAGATACAGTATGGGAATTGGATGAACCAGTTAGAAAATGGATGAATGGATAAACACATACAGTACACTCTGATCTTTGACTGGAGTAAAAACAGAAACAGGCATTACAATTCACCTAACACTATCATGGATCTAATCTCATATAATTGTCTGTGACAGGATTTGTGTACAGGAAAACGTGCCTCACTGCTCCAAACAATATCAATAAGAGCTGCTCTGCTTTATCAAGATCTGCAGAGAGACACAGAGTACAAAGTGTCACGGGGGTCTGTATGTATCCAGACCTTTAACATACAAGATAATGTAATATCTTGCAAATGATAATGTTGCTGATATCTTTTCTTATCACTTAAATTTGTGAGATTTAACCCAGAAAAAACATAAAGTGTTAAAAAGGATGATGCATCAAAATTGCAATGATTAATATTTTCATCCAAATTTCTGTAAAACATGTGTATTAATGAGACCCCAATCACCTGCTGTAAAACACAGAACTAAGAGCTCAGAGCCTTTCTTTCATTGAAGGAGTCTGCAGTGCTCACAGGAGGCCCTCAGCTCATGTGAAAAGAGAGATGAGACTTACAGAATCACTGCAGTTCTGCGATCATACATCTATGTCTCATCTTTGGCTGAGGGTGTCCCAGCCTTCCTCCCCCCTACCCACATTTCTATCAGTATAATTTCCCCATATACCCCCTCTCACAAGATGGGGCCCTGAGAAGACACCTCATCACATCACCGATGTACACTGTGTCCCCACTCTTAACACTGAGGGGCCTCATCACCTGGATACTATAGTATGTCATATTTGAAACAAAATAAGCATTTATGGAAAATTGACCTTTAGTTCCATGCACATCTAAAAACTGTGGTGTTAAAAGTGTACAGTGTAATTACATGCAGTTCATGAACTTATATTGTCAATATATATTTTTTTCAACATAAAAGTATTCAAATTTATAAGTACAAAGTTGTTATTTTTAGCAGATTAAACAGCACTAATACACAGTGTGATAAAAACAGAATAAATTCTAACTGATGCAGCCCATAGTGTTTAAAGCTCATCATCTGTGACATGTTTTGTATACAGGAAAGTGCTTTGCATACCTGTGCCACCTCACTGCCCCGAATTCTTTAAGACTCAGTGTTGATCAGTCATGAGTAGGACGTTCAGAGCCACTGACACACACAGCACAATGATGCCCCTGATTCTACTGCTGGGAACACTGGTGCTCTTTGCTCAAGGTAAGAGGATTTTTATTATTGTTTCTAAGGTCATATTTTAATTTTACAAATGTGAAAGAAGATACATTTACAGTCCAAATATCTTAGTACATTATGGAAAATTGTACACTATTCTACAGCATATTAATATAAACATAACTTCAAACCAAGTCTTACATCAAATATTCTTTTTTATACTTGTTTTTCAGACTCCATTGGGCAGATCAATGTGACTCAGTCTCCTAAAGCTGTGTCTGCTCTCCCAGGACAGACTGCCACTATCAACTGTAAAACTAGTGAATCTGTTACTGATAGTGATGGAGATGACCTAATTTACTGGTTTCAACAGAAACCTGGAGAAGCTCCTAAACACCTCATCTACTGGGCAAATCGTCGTCAGTCTGGAATCCCCGAACGTTTCAGTGGCAGTGGATCTGGGACTGACTTTACTTTGACTGTCAGTGGAGTCCTGGCTGAAGATGCAGGAGACTATTATTGTCTCGGTTATAAAAGCAATCAGTTCACACAGTGATACAGATCTGTACAAAAACCCCCCTCAGCTCTATAGGTGTCCCTCTGGTTTATAAACAGGAACCACTGGGGACTGAAGCTGAGAACATTTGTTTTGACAGTGGAACAGAGAACTGATGAACATGAAAATGTAAATTTGCTCAAATAGTGCTGTTTTCCCAGTGAATTTTTTTGGAACATGGTGTGATAGGCTGGGTACATAATTGTCTAAAAAACATTCAAGGCATTATGGAATGCACAGAAAACTGACTAAGTGTGGCCTTTTTCTTGCAGTCACATAAGCTTTGAATTAAGGCCTTTTTAAACGTGACCTGATCAGGATTTGTTCCACCTGGACCTCGTTGGGTAAAAGTGCAACAAACAAACTTTAGTGTAATAGGCAAGTTGCAATGCCTCACTGCACAAGTTGTATTGCTGGTTAGAGGGCTTAAAACAAATTGACAACTTTTTGTGAAAGTATATAAGCTATAACTATAGTATTCTCATTCCAGAAAATGTTGTATTTCTTTTTTCCATCAGTATATATATATACTATGACATTCTTGCTTGTAAGGCATGTTTTAGTTATATCAATAAATTGTATATTTTGTATTAAGAATCCATTTATGCTACTGTAAATTATGATGTTGAATCGTTCCTAAAAGTTGTCAAACATTCTCACAATTTACTGTTAAACTTCCTGATTAATACAGCAAATTAAAACCCCAAACCTCCTACACCTGATAATGGATTGAATATATACTTTTTGCAATTTTAACATAATTTGTAACAATTGTAGCGGCAATGCTTGTTAATAAGACAGAATTAAGTGTTGTGGTGCTTTCCCAAATGAGGCCCCATCTCTCTCTTCATCTCTGTGGTGCAGCCACAGAGAAGCTATTCATGCAGGCTGATTTAAAGATGTTTAAAAGGGACAGCTCCCAAATTGGGATGCACTTAGCTAAGCCTGGCTATCATGATCAATGGTCATCCATTGGCGCCTATCTGTCTAGGGAGTGCCAGATGGACATCTGGACTGCATTCCTAAGTGTCAGGAGTAAGTGACTCATATCTCACCTTGATCAACCAATCAGGGACTGGTAGGGCTGAGTAACCCACGTGGGACTCTGATGCCCATGGAACTTTCAGCCAACGAACGAGCTAAAAACAGGCAACACAGAGGGCCTGGGAGACTATTCTGTGGACTTTTCTAAAGGGAATTCAAAGGAGAATTCCAGGGCAGGACAGCCCAGGAGCAGAAGGCAGGACATTCTCGCAGAGTGCCTCCTGACCATCCTGAGACTCAGCCCGGACAACCACGGAACGGCCAGTGTGTCCAAGTGCCAGAACTTTCCTTTGTTCTAAGAGTGTAGAGCGGAGGTTGCCAGAGAGTAACCAGAGGATCCACCCGAGGTTAGCATCAGCAGCAAGCCTCGTGAACAGGTCAGAACTGTGGACAGCTGAATCACTATTCAGAACTAGCTCTTCATCAGGAACGAACCGGTCTTCTTCCTGACTTGCTGGGACCCACAGTCATCTTTTCTCCTGTGCACAAACTTTGCTAGTTAAAGCCAACACTAACTAGCCGGCCAGTGAGCATCAGCAGCGCACCGTCGCAAGCCGCACAGCCTGGCACGGAGCCAGAGAGCCTGCAGGAGATCTGAATCCCCAAAGATTGGATGAGTATTCAACTTCACTGCATTACTGCTTGAGAATTCAATTGTTATCCCAACCAGTTGATATCAATTTAATTCCTAAGAGTTATGTACTTGTTTTGAGTATGTAATGTAGAAGTTCTAACCAAGTTCATTTACGAAACGGTCTAAATGAATGATATACTGAACGTATGTCCTCGTAACTGACTGAATATATACGTTTTGTATTCTGATAACCCTCTCGATAAGATCTGTTAGGTTTATATGCATATTTTATGTATTAATAAATGTATCCTCGTGTATTAGTACCTGTGTGTGTGTGTTGTTTGAGTTATATCGCATGGTTGGATTCTAAGGCCATCAAAAGAATCATTTTGTGATTTACTGCTACAATTAATAATTGTCCAAGTAAATGCCCAAACTCTACAGAACTGGTGCCTTCAAAGAGCACACTACACAATTATAACAACAATGTTTAGTAATAAACTACTGAATCTTGTGATTAGCTAGTAAACCATCATTCCACTTGATCACCAGAGTAAAAACAGAATTTATTGTTACATTTTCCATTTGTCACCTAAATGAACCCATCACTACACATTATATTCAAGCAAACACTGCATTCTTGTTAGTCTTAAACACATAAACAAACTATATCCGTGCTGAATTGAAGACAACACCCAGGACACTGTGAGACAGAAAATAATCAGATTTTAATCTGACATCTAATTCACACAGCAGAATCAGTAACTCACTGATTGTATTCTTCACTCATATTGGCTTTGTCATTTACTATGAAAATATGTGAATATATTGACATAAATAATCATTAAGTAATATCACAGTTCTTAATCAAGTTCTTAAACCAGACTTTGCTACCTTTAAGTTTGTGTTTTTATTTTTTAGCAAACTTTACTAACATTCTGCAATTTGGGGTTGCACTGTTTCAGAAGGAAACTTCCTTTCAGAGTAACTAACACACACAGCACAATGATGCCACTGATTCTACCTTTGTGGACACTGGGGCTCTTTGTTGAAGGTGTTGAAGGTCTGTATCATCTGTACAACCAGCCAGTCAGTTGGGAATTTCCTAGTTGGTGCATCCAAAAACCTCGCCAGGCTCTACGGTTTCTGATTTATTGGACAGCAAACTATCAGTCTGGGGCTGCTTTACAGTGACAATTATTGATGTCCAGACTGAAAATATAGGAGAGTATTTCTCTCAGCACAGTAACATCTTTCTTCAAATGCAGTTATACACATCTGTACTTCCTTTTGCTCTACAGAAGCTGTTCTGGTTTGTAAACAGTGAACTCAGGGGACTGGGGCTGAGAACAGCTGCACAGCTGCTATAGATGAACTGAATACTTTTTGGTTAGGAAACATGAGTCAATACCAGGGCTTCATAGCTATGTTCTGTTAAAGTAATGTGTTTATTCTTTAGGACTCTATCTCATATATTTAGAAATTCTATTTAAATAAATTGTTAATATTCTCACAGTTACTCTGATGGAGTAAAATGAGTAAATCAAAAACTTTACATGTTTGTTACTTTTGAATTTTAGTTATATTTAGAATTGTATATCTTTCTAAGAACAGACCTAAAGCTCTCAATGACTTGAGACCAATAGCTCTGTCCCCATTAAGTTCATATTCTGGCTGCTGTAGAGTCAGATCTTAACTCCCTCCAGTTTGACTACCATCCTGCTAAAATGTTTCTACTAGATGATCTTTATAAACATTTAGAGTGGAAAACTTCTTCGGGCAGACTTCTCATAGCTGACTTTTCAGCAGCCTTTAATAAAATACAGCCTCATGCCTCACACTTGAAAAACTTATCACATATTTCAAATTAGATCATCAATTTATCAAGTGGATCATTAGTTTTCTTATAGAACACAAAAAGTTCTTATTAATGGGTTGTCATCTGTTTGTTCTTCTACTGCTTCACCCCAAGTCTGAATTCTTTCTCCCTCCTTTACATTAAACATACTGATGACTGTTGGAGCAAATGTGTAAATCAATATCAGTGTATTAGTCTCTCTCCTCTCAGAGCCTGGACAAACACACACACCCATTCTGGATGAATTTGTCAACTTGTGGTGAATGTGTAAAAAACAAAAGAAATGATTGTTGATTAAAAAAAAACAAAGCAATATCATTCCCACAACAATCAATGATAAATCTGTTGGTATAGTTCAAAGTTACAAATATCTGGACACTGTGCTTGTAGATAAAATTAAGTTCACTGAGAACAATAATGTCACTGTGAATAAATCCCAGAGCCACTTATATGGTTTAAGAAAAATTAATTTTTTTTGGTGTCCAAATTTTTTTTTCTTCTCTAGTTAACTTTTTATTTTATCTGTTGGTTCACTTCACTCAGTCAAAAATAGAAAAGCCACCTTCAAAATGTGTAAACCTCAGCTATTTTAGGATAGAAGGATCTGACCCAAGCTCAGTCTGTTTACCTAGGACACTCTATCTTTATGAAGTGTACGGCCAGTCAGTGGGTTAGCAAAGAGATTAGCTAGTACCTGCATAAACCAAGTCAGATTCCACAGACACAGAGCTCAAGAGACTCTAAAGATAATGAGAGCTGCAGTAAGGGTGTTAGCTGCAGCTGACCTAAAGGTAAACACATAGTTAAAAAGTGAGGGATGTTTTTAAGGCAAGACTTAAGTATGAATGGATTTGTTTACTTAATAAAGTCTCCCTGCGGTCTATGTATGTCCTAATGCCCCAGTATAGTGATGGGGACACAGTATTCTGTAAAAAGGCCCGTCCTTTGGATGAGACGTAAAACCGAGATCCTGACTCTCTGTGGTCATTAAAAATCCCAGGGCGTTTCTCTAAAAGAGTAGGGGTGTAACCCCAGCATCCTGGCCAAATTTCCCATTGGCCCTTACCAATCATGGCCTCCTAATAATCCCCATCTATGAATTGGCTTCATTACTCTATTCTTATCCCCACTAATAGCTTATGTGTGGTGAGCGCTCTGGCGCACTATGGCTTCCATCGCATCATCCAGGTGTGGCTACACATTGGTGATGGTGGAGGAGAGTCCAACAATCAATTCTTTGAATGGAGTTTCCAGAAAAGCACTATATAAGTGCAATCAATAATAATAATAATAATAATAATAATAATAATAATAATAATAATAATAATAATAATAATTTAGTATGGATCCACATTCAAAGTTGAGTACTTGCTAATAGAGTTCTATCTCTGGACCATTGTGTGTGCTCATTTGCAGTGAAAAAACCTGATAAAGTTGGAGACCAATGATATCATTCCAAGTATGATACTAAGGATTAAGCTATTTTTCTATGAAGCAGAAACTGAGGGGGGATGTGATTGAGAATATTTGAATAACATTACTAGGACAAGTAAACTAATCTGATGGACAATATTAATATATTGTTGTTATTTTGTTTCTGGCATACATATACAGCTAAATGCTAAAATACTCTGGATTAAAGCATGTAACTACCTGTGAGACATTCTATTTCAATGTCCCAGCTAACAAGTGTACAGTAGGTGCTGTGGGTTTGAATTTGATAATGTGGTTTATCACAGCAGTTGATATTTTCATTGATACAGATGCAGCCATTCAAAATGAGCAGGCGATACCACATTATTTTGTGGTGCGCTTTACGCAGTCTACCGCGAGTTACTGTAAATTCTCCTATAGTACGTCAAGTAAAATAATAGTATCCGGAATTTCCGCAAGGTGGGGCTAATAAAGCTAAACCTCTCATGTTTGAGCTGTCGCCATCAAAGTCTTTAATGAAGATATTACTAATAGTATTAATAATGAATGACCTTGGACAAGCTGTAAACTCAAAGTATTGCCCTGGTCCACATTCTTTTTTTCAGTGACCGTCTTTGTAAAAGTAACACCACAGCATTTTGCAATTACGCATTTGTTTCCAATCATGCAAAGTACAGTAATTTTTGAGAATCTCCGATTCACCATGCCTTTCACATGCTCATAAAAGAGATTGATTTATTAACACTATGAATATCAGGTCATGCCCTTTGGTCTTTTTAATGCTCCGGCTGTCTTCCAGTCCATTATGAATGATATTTTTAGGGATATTATTGGTAACTTTGTTCTGATATATCTCGACGAAATTCAGATTTTTCCACTGAACCTCAGGATCACGTCTGCCATGTCCAGGAGGTCATGTCCAGACTGATTGACAATAGGCTCTACGCGAAGCTGGTGAACTGCGTGTTTCACGTCTCCAAGATCCACTTCCTTGGTTACATTATCTCTCCTCTGGGGGTGGCAATGGACTCATCTAAGGTAGCAGCCATTAACGACTGGCCAGTCCCGCGCAATCTAAAGCAGATCCAACGTTTTCTGGGTTTTACTAATTTTTATAGGCAGTTCATTAGGAACTTTAGCCCGGTTGTTGCGCCCATCTCTGCTCTGACTCGCAACCGACCTGGCCGAGGTAAGTGGAACCCAGAGGCAGACAAGGCATTCCTACGCTTAAAGTACCTCTTCAGCACTGCTCCTCTTCTTCGTCACCCGGATCCCTCCCGGCCCTTTGTGGTGGAAGTTGATGCCTCTGCCTATGGGGTTGGTGCAGTCCTCTCCCAGCGTCAGGAAGAAGGACAGGTTCTGCATCCATGTGCCTTCTTCTCCAAGAAGCTCTCTCTTGCCGAGGTGAATTATGACGTGGGTAATCGCGAGGTCCTCGCAATCAAGCTGGCCCTTGAGGAATGGAGGCATTGGCTGGAGGGGGCTCAACATCCCTTTGTTATAATCACGGACCACAAGAACTTGGCTTACATCCAATCGGCTAAACGCCTCAACTCACGTCAAGCTCGCTGGTCTCTGTTCTTCTCACGCTTCAACTTCGTGATCACCTATACCCCTGGATCTAAAAATGGCAGGGCGGACGCACTTTCCCGACTTCACGAGCCCCCGGATCTGGATTATGCACCCGAACCGATAATTATGACTAACCGTGTCGTAGCAGCAGTTCATTGCTCGAATGAAGATCAAGTCAGGCGGGACCTGGACAAAACTGCCATCCCGCTCCGTTGTCCCATGGACAAATTATTTGTGGTGGATAATTTACGTTCGGCGGTTTTACAGTGGGGTCACGACTCACGGTTCGCAGGCCATCCTGGGGTCAAACGTACTTTGGATCTCCTGAGTAGGGACTTCTGGTGGCCTACCATGAGAGCGGATGTTGCCGACTATATTCGAGCATTTCCTACCTGTGCCAGAACCAAGACCCCGCGTGCCAGGAAAATGGGTCTCCTTCACCCCCTCCCAGTCCCCTACCGCCCTTGGTCTCACATAACGGTGGATTTCATCACGGATCTCCCCAGCAGTCAAGGCAATACGGTTATCATGGTGGTCTCCGATCGCTTTTCCAAGTCAGCCCACTTTGTTCTACTCCCAGCCTTACCCACAGCCCAGGAGATGGCAATGCTGTTCATCCAGCAGGTGTTTTGCCCAGGGATGTAGTCTCGGACAGAGGTCCCCAGTTTGTCTCAGCCTTTTGGAAAGCATTCTGTCAAGCCCTGGGCACTCATGTGTCCTTAACTTTGGGATATCACCCTGAAACCAACGGGCAGGTGGAGAGGACTAATAAAACCCTCCTTTCATTTCTTAGAGCCTTCACTTCATCTTCTCAAGATGACTGGTCATCTTTACTTCCCTGGGCAGAGTATGCACATAACTCCCTTACATCCTCCTCCACAGGACTCTCTCCCTTCCTTTGCTCCTTAGGTTACCAACCCTCCCTCATTCCTGACACCCTTCTGGTTACGACAATTCCTTCTCTGAGGCAATACATCTTGAAATTATGGAGGATCTGGAAGGTGGCTAGAACATCTCTTATCAAGTCAAGCCAGCGCCTGGCCGCTTTCGCCAACAGACGTCGTAGACCTGCCCATCGTTTCCGGAAAGGTCAGTTCGTCTGGCTGGCCACCAAGAATTCTTGGCTGGCCTATCCTCCAAGAAGCTAGGCCCTAAGTATTGTTATAACAGAATGAATAAGGTTTTTGATCCCGAGATGAATTAAAACAGATGAGTTTATTGCATGCAAGGAACAATAAAGCCGAAGTCTTGTTTCCCGCAAGAAACAACAAAACCGAAGTATTGTTCCCCGTACTGTTACAAACTTTTGGGTTATATAGTGTCTTCTTCTTCGTTTCTGACGTCACTCGGTCTGATGATAAAGAGAGGGGTTCATGGTATTTGGCCAGTTTACGATGTTCTGGACAAATGGTCAGTTTAAGATTACACCCAGGGGGGTTCCTAGCTTGCATCTGCAATCCTTATCAGTTAACCCCCTTTCCTGCCATAAACCCCAGCTTGTGACTTAGAAGTCTAAACCCCCTACAGAAAGGATTAAATTCAAACCCCCGTCTTCACATCTTTCTTCATTCCCCCCTTATAAAATATGGCATACGTCAGTGTAGCCTATTTTTATACATACAATGTCAGGGCAGATCTTTCCTTTCTTGGCGATCAGGTATGTATTGCCATGACATTGTACGTTCCACGGTTATAGCAAGATGTGATACATGTTTTTGTGCACGTGATGATTACAATTATACATATAAACAATACTATTCCTACAAATAAACACTGTAAAAAGGTTCCAACGAGGCCCCAAACACAGACTTTACCCAAGACCCAATTCCCCAATTTTCAGTATAATAGTCCTGATATTTCTGTCCCTCATTGTAAATGTGTTGGGCCAGATCTGAGATGTGCTCAGAATTATCAGGAATATATGTTCAGCATTCAGTGCCAATTACTGCACAAGTTCGCCCTTGGGCCGCCAGTACATAATCTAAAGCTAGTCGGTTCTGCATGGCCACTGTTCTGAGGGCTACCATCTCATCATTAACAGCCTTCAGACTAGATGAGGTAGAATTTGCTAATTCTTCTAAAGTCGAGGCCATTTGAATTAACTTCTCGACTCAGAAAGTTCATGCCGGCTTGTGGAGATATTATACCTAAATAATATTCCCAATCAGCCAATTTTCTTTGTGGTCTGTGGTTAGGTCCGAAGGGGCTGTGGGTTTGAACATGGATATGAGGAACCACATATCCTAAATAACATGAGCCAGACCACTGGGCTGGCAACCATGGGTAGGCTCGTTTTCCACAAATGAAATATGTTCTGTTTGGCGCTCCCCATGCCTCTGAAAATAAGAAGTGTGCCGATCCCATCCTGGAATTTGGAAGGTAGAGGTGGATATATTTGCAGCGATGGTAAGGTTGCAACGACTCCATCCAACCAAGTGCAGACCATTAGCGTGCTGAAAACATATGTTTCCCTCACATTCCTTATTTAGAGTCAGGTATGGTGGTGTATGGCTTCTGTTATATTTAGGAGCGTAAGAGCCTGTGAAACTCGTGGGCTCTAAGCCTCGCTCCTGTAGATATTGTAATGTTGTGCAGGTTAAAGTCGTGTTATGGCATCCCCCATAGTTTGTCATATTAAAATCTCCTAAATTATCCCTCCAAATGATCATGCCTATGACTTCCTCGAGACGCCAAGGAATGGCCCCCATAGGAAGTCCTCCCTGTACATATTTGGGTAATGCGGCACACACCCAGCAGGCACTTTGGTTGGTTTTCTTAGCTGTCAGATAGGAGAGGCCTAAAAAGGAATTAATTCCATGTTCTCCTTTGTGGGAGAGATGATCATTAATCCCTGCGGAAAATAGTCCTACAGCAACAATTATCGTTATTAACAGAAATGATTTCATTCTGAGTCTGCAACTGGGGATGAGGCTCGTCGGTAGTGTGACGCGTGGATCCAGCGATCTTTTCCTTCCACTCGAACCACAGACTCGGTTGTCAACAGGATCTGGTAGGGTCCGTCCCACCTGGGCTGGAGAACCTGTGAAGGAAATTTCCTGATCCACACCCACTCTCCTGGGATGAGGTTGTGCCCGCCTTCAGGTGGTGGTCCCCACGCCTCCAGGACCTGCTCGCGGGCTCCTTGGGTGGCCTCTGTCAGCAACTTGCAATAATACAAAGGAATGGTTGATCCATCTGAGGAAACCCCAGTCTCAGCACCTGTAAGAGAGCTTGTTTCAAATTATTACAGGCGGCTTTTGCTGCGGGAACCAAGGCAATCTTGTCCTTTTACTGCACTCCCCCCTTAAGCAGATCTGTTAAGAGTTGTGCTCACCCTGTAAAAACATTGCACCCAGGCCCTGTTAAAATTTCACAATGCTAGACACAAAAGGGCCTTATCATAACTGCTTCTATTAGACACTCTAAAGCTGAAGCAACTCAGACTTGTGGGTTTCCTCATCAGGGGAAGCACTCAGAATACCATCAACATACTGAGTGATCACAGTCAGTTGAAGCCACGTGATACCCTGTTCTGGATAGTCATTCTTTGTAATGCATAATATTCCAACCCAATAGATCTGGGATAAAACCACCCATTAAAATCTGGTACTCGGCAAGTAAAACTTGCTGTCCCAATACTCCTGTGGCCTCCTGCCGTCTTCCCATATACATTAATCTATAGCACACTGTTGAACAGAGGAGTGAAACGAGCATGACAGTAGTGCTCCAGTATCCCCTAACAGAGAAACCAACACTCCATTAACAGTACATTTTTAACCACTGGACTGGGACAGACTTAGGGAGGCTACAAGGGATTTACAGGATCTAATCGTTAGGTAAACAGATCTTCTCACAAGACGTTATTCTCCCCAGTCTTGATTCTAAACCTACAGCGTTTCAGCATGTCTGGTTTCGAGACATTCGAATAAAACCAAATTGTTTCCACTATTGCAACTAATTGTATAAAAATACAAAAACTGTTTAACTTCTTTTACGTCCACCTGTACTGTACTTATACGTTTCAGACGCTATTATATTTTCCAATCTCCTTAAGTTGATTTTCGTCAAGTCTCTTTAGTTACGTCTCTAGCCAGTCCCGCTGGCTAAACACACTCACACCGTCATTTAGTATACCAAAACTCACAGTTACACACATACATGCCGGCACACAAATTCATAAAACACACATACTGTATTCTTGTTTTACTTCTACATTAATCCTTTTAATTCCTGAAGCACACTCCAGGTTTGCTGCATTTCTAATTTCGGGTGTGGTACTTTAGCCCACCGGTCAATATCTCCCGGTTTTGGATTTGATCGTATGGGGGAATCAGGGAAGGTAGGTGCGAGTGCGGACCCCCCTCAACGGGGTGCTAGACACTTAGAGTGACGCTGTCATCACCAGCGCCAGCCCCGCTACATCAGGCCCTCTCCCACTTAGGGTGAGAGTACAGGTCTGCGGGCGCCCTCTGTTTAAGGGAGTTCCTGTTCCATCTCTATCACACTCGTACCACTCAGACCCCCCGTCTCCATATGGTCACTGTGGGAATTGATCCCAATTATTTTCATTTCCTGCCTGTCTGTTCCCCTATGGGAGAGCAGGATATAACACATTAACTAGTGCAGTGTGACCAGGAACTAATTCTTCTTTTAGTTTCTGATTCTCCTGCACTGCCTCTTTTCGCTTTTGTTTATACTCTTTCGTAGTGAGTAAAGTATCTTTTCTTCCGGGTTTTTGTTTTCCCCGTGAACACACTTTTAAGTCACATCCCAATTTCTTTTTTTTTTCTCATGTATCTGCCACCACTGGTGCCGGCCGTGCACCAGGGTGGGAGCTACATGCTTGTGCTTTTGCCAATCAATACTCATATGCTTTCTTTACAGGCGTCATCGCCCCAAATTCCCTCTGACAAACTCAACTTTTCCCATATTTTTCTCCTTCTTTTCCGTCAACTTACACTTTTCTGATATATAAACAGACCCTTCCACCACTTTCTCAAACCATCAGTTAGCACACATGTTCGGTCTCTTTTACTTTTGTCGTGTGTGAGGTAACAGCTCATACAGTAAGGGGATGCTTTCACTTGAAAAACCTGTGCATTCCTGCACTCATTCAGCCAAGGGCGTCTGTTACCTCCAGATCTAAATGCCTCTCCGAGACTTTAGAGAGGACTTACACCGCACTGTTCACAGGTAAGGAACGAGACCTCGAAAACCCCCTTTCTTGATCAGTAATTCACCATCCCCAGAACGCCAGCATCGCTGCTTTTGCCCCGGGGTGGACTTACGCACTGAGCTCAATCAGGGCGATTCTCGGGTCTCAACGTCCTTTAAATCCTGCTACTTAATGCTTTGCTCTTTTATTATGAGGTGTGTTTATGTTAGTGTCGTGCGTGTGTATATGTATTTCACAAACAAGGAAAACACCAAAAACATACATACATATATATCTCTTCTACTCCTGTTTCCTTTAAAACAAAAAAACCACGCCACGCCAATCCGTGCACGATCAAGGCGTAGCTAATCTCAGGACCCCGGGCGCAATTAAGGCCCACACCAATCCTGGATTATATGTGCATTTAATGCACCACTCAGCTCCAGAACCCCGGGCGCAATTAAGGCCCACACCGATCCCGAGCCTCAGAACTCCGGGAGCAATTAAGGCCCACACCAGTCCTGAATTACATGCATTTAATGCACCACTTGCTCTAGAACCCCGGGCGCAATTAAGGCCCACACCGATCCTGAGCCTCAGAACTCCGTGCGCAATTAAGGCCCAAACCAGTTCTGACCTTCAGAACTCCGGGCGCAATTAAGGCCCACACCAGTCCTGAACTTCACGGTAAGGGTCCAAAACCCGTTCAAAAACTCCACGCGCAATTAAGGCATACACCAGCTTCGAACGCCTGTACACAATACCGCGGACCACCTGCCAGACCAAATTCTGGGCTTACAGCAAACAACCCCTTACATACACCGGTGTCTTCCCCGGGCCAGAGGAATACAGGAACTCACATTTACTCTGTCATCTCGGGTGATTCTCGCAGGGAGCCGAGACTTCCCAATCAGTCAGAGAGAGTCGGGACTTTTTTTAAAAAAAGAGGAGTCCTTACCTCTTAGTAATGTGAGCGCTGACCATCTCTCCTGCCGATGGGAAGTTCTGCGCCTTCTGGAGCATCCGCCGACTACGCCAAATTTGTTGTAACAGAACGAATAAGGTTCTTGATCCCGAGATGAAGTAAAACAGATGAGTTTATTGCATGCAAGGAACAATAAAGCCGAAGTCTTGTTTCCCGCAAGAAACAACAAAACCGAAGTATTGTTCCCTGTACTGTTACAAACTTTTGGGTTATATAGTGTCTTCTCCGTTTCTGACGTCACTCGGTCTGATGATAAAGAGGGGGGTTCATGGTATTTGGCCAGTTTACGATGTTCTGGACAAATGGTCAGTTTAAGATTACACCCAGGGGGGTTCCTAGCTTGCATCTGCAATCCTTATCAGTTAACCCCCTTTCCTGCCATAAACCCCAGCTTGTGACTTAGAAGTCTAAACCCCCTACAGAAAGGATTAAATTCAAACCCCTGTCTTCACATCTTTCTTCAGTATATAGGTCCTTTCCAGATCCTCACACGGATTACACCAGTCACCTACCGACTAGCACTCCCCTCCACTTTCAGAATCCATTCTTCCTTCCACGTCCGGAAGAAAGATCTTGGGTTCCAGAGAGAGATATTTTTGACCTAGCTCTCATCAACAATTTTCATCGTGATTTCCCCCAGCGGCCGTCTCGGGCATCAGGAGCCGCCCATAGGGGGGTGGGGGGTGGGTTACTGTCACGACCACTAACCTGCCCAGACCAGCCCCCAAGAGGACTAATCAGTTCCAGCAGCAGGGTGATAATTAAAAACGCCGCCGCACATGTTAATTTCACATCAGACGCCTTACCATGCAGCAGGCTGCATTATTTAAGCCTCCGTTACCTGCATATAGCTGCTTGGTATTGAGTTCACTTCTCGTAGCTCTACCTAGCGTTTCTTTACCTTTTGCCTTCCTGAAATTCTGATTACACCTTTTGCCTTCGGACTTCGGATCTCGTCTCGCCCCTTGGATCGTTTGCTATCTGTGTCTATTTCGGATTTGACCCTGCCACTCTCTTTTCGACCACGATTGTTCGCCAACAGTGTCTTTACCGGATCTCGACCTACCTTACGCTTTCGGACTACGATTCAGTTCCTGGTTTCGGTCTGTTCGCTTACTTACCTTCCAATGACTCCTGCATCTGCATCAGATCCTTTTCACCTCTTCCGGGCCTCATTACAATATCAATGTATGGGTGTGAAAGCTGAACCCTGAAAAAAACTGACCAAAAGAGGATGGATGCTTTCGAGCTATGGTGCTGGAGAAGACTGTTATGGATACCATGGACAGCAAGGGTCACCAATAAAGAGGTTCTGGAGCGCATCAAGCCAGAAATTGCGCTTGAGGGAAAGATCACCAGACTCCGGCTCACTTATTTTGGTCACGTGATGCGATCAGATTAATTGGAGAAAGCAATGATGCTTGGAATGGTCAGTGGAACAAGAAGACGAGGCCGCCAAAGAACGCGGTGGCTCGACGCCATTAAAACAGACACTGGCTTAGTCCAAGACCACGGAAAGCGTGGCAAGAGATGGCCTATAGAATCTACGAGAGTCGGATCCGACTGACCGGATAACATCATCATCATCAATTACATTTTTAGAAAGTTTAGTCTTTTTTTTGCACAGTCATCAGTTCATACTGCGCAAATTACTATTCAGCAGGTAATTATTCAAAATACCTACATACTACCATATAAAACAGATTGCCAGAAATTCAATATACAGGTAGGTTATAAATAAAGTACTGTATGCATTGTATGGATTCAGCCTTTTCTTGAGTAAAGAAAAACCCTAAGGAAATCATAAATGATAAGTAATTAACTGATTATTATTGGAATTGTGCTGTAAAGGAACAACTAAAGGTTTATTCCATGCTGAAGAGAAAATAGATACAATGTTTCAGGGCTAAATAAGTATGAACTGAAATCATCAAAATATAAGAAAGGTTACAAACATGTTTGACAGTTAGTAGCTAATTGATTCTAGAATGCCACCCACTTGTTTCTTGAAAGAAACCATGGTATTGATAAAATAATATCTGGATGACACTTTAATCTGAACAAACTCGATTTTGCACACATTTTATGTATACAGCTGGGTACTTTACTGACACCGTTTGGGTGAAGTACCTAAACAGCAGTGTCTCCTTTAGGATTTAAACCCACAACCTTCCAGTCACAAGTCCTATAATTACTGTTCCACACTAAGCAATGTGTAATTTAAATAGAACTACAAAAACAGAATGCAGAGTAAACGTTTGGGAGTGAATATTGTTTATCATGAGTAGAAAAGGGGATTTTATATATAAACATTGAACATCCAAAAGGTTATTGAGAAAGAAATATAAATCTTATACATTTAACAGTGAAGATCACAGGACATAAACTGAAATTCACATTAATAAACCATATGGGAGAAAGAAATTTTTTTTCAGTCATGCTGTGGAATCTGATGCTACAGTACATCATATAACAAAAGTTATTGGTTCACTACAAAAAACAGTCATATACTGAGCTGCAGTTTCACCTGACTTACCCTACAAACTAGAACAATCAATAAAAAATAAAATACAAGGTCCCATGAAACACAAATTCTTTTTCTCTTCAAATTTGTTTAGTCAATTCAAACTATCTATGTGTATAGAAGAAATCTGTCCACACTCTGGCCTTGTCCAGAAATTGGTATAACTCCTATTTCAAACAATTGTTCTTAATGGTAAAGCTTTCATATACTAGACATGGCTGGCAAGACAAACACAGTTTGTGTGATTTTTTAATGAAAAACATTTAGGCACATTCCATCATATTGATATCTAATAGCTGAGTGACACTGTTTTGCCATATAACTACTGCCTAGATTTGTAATTGAATATGCAAATACTTTATCAGATACCCCTTACGAAACCACCAGAAACAAGCAGTAATTAGACCGGAAATAGAAAAATCAAGGTCAGTGAAGTTGCCCCCCTCTGCAAACAGCACAAATGATGAAACCCACCATATTTGATGACAGATCCATGACAACAGGATTCCAGCCCATGACAGTTTAGAGACATGACATGTTATAGTTATTGTAAAACAAACTCATTGCTTGGAGAGAGTAACTGCTAGAGATTTCTTTTTATCCCACTGTGGGTTTTATTTTCCACTCCCTGTGCTACAGTATATACAGTACAGATGCAGCCATTCAAAGTGCGCGCGTAGTATAAAGCGACACCTTTCGTCAAACTTTTGACAGGTACCACGCCCCCCTTTTCCAGCCAATGGTCGTCAGCATTGTTTTGTTGTCCCGCCCCCTTGCCATCCAATGGCGTGTTGTTATTTGTGCATGTCCCGCCCCCTCAGGAGCCAATGGTGTGGGTCGGAACTCCCGCCTCCCCCTGGCCGGTCGGTCCGGCGCCTCAGGGTCCCAAAGCCCCAAGGCGGCGCATCCCTCGCTTTAGATGTGTGAAAGTGTGTATTGGTTTGGAAGGGGACCATGTCTGCCGCGGGGTTGAGTGCGCTCTATTATAACCCTAGGAAATCGGGTAGTTACGGCGGCGCGGGGAGTCTGTTGCGGGCCTCGAGATCCCGGGGTGTGAGTGGCGCCAGCCGCGGCCGGGTGGCCAAGTGGTTGTCCGGCCAGGCTGCTTATACGCTGCACAAGCCGAGTCTCAAAAGCAGCAGGGGTGCAAGCACACACACACACATACACTGACTGCGTAAAATCTCACGGAAAGAATTCGCAGGACAAATGCCATGTGAAACGTGAACCGCTTTATTTCAACAGTGGGTTTTCAAACACCGAAACAGCGCAGCAGCACTTTTTACACAAGTTACAGACTCCAGTTTGCAAGTATGTGAAATGTGAACCGCTTTATTTCAACAGGGGGTTTTCAAACACTGAAACAACGCAGCACACATGCATTACCGGCTCCTGTTTGCATTCAACAATTAAATGTTGGTGCGGAAAATTAGTTCGGTACACGTAACCACCACCCCAACATTGCTGAGAAACTTTGCAGCATCTGAAAAAGCATTCATAACCCCCTTCCACTCCCCGTGTCTAAAGCCATGCGAACCACACTGGGCGATCCGATCTAGCAGGGCAAAAAAATTTGCCTGCGTAATCAGCGGGATGGTGTTACCACAGGTTCTGTGCAAAACACACTGTATTTTGGAATACACACTGTAGAACCCCCCAGGCTTCCTTTTCTGATCTGAAAACATCAGATCCGCAATAATTTCACTCAAGTTCTTGACATACACATCTATCTCTTTAACAAATTTAAGGACATTAGCATTCGACTCTTTGTTTTGCATATCAAGCTTTGTAGAGAGAAGTGTGTAAAGCACTCTTTGTAAGAATTCAGACATATACATTCGAAATTCTTCATTCTTCGGACGATGGCACACCCGGGTCTGTAAAACAGAGTGAAATCTGTATGCACATCTGTATTGCGTCTGTAAAAATAAGAATAGTGTTTCTTTTGCAACTCATCAAAAGTCACGTCTACTAATTTTTCATCCAGCTGTTCAAGTGTGATGTGTACATGCTCGTATGGGGAGCGGTCCTCAATTATATTTTTTGGCAACTGTTTTATGCGCCTTTCAGTGTCATTTGTAATGGTGTACGAACCCAGACACCGGGCGGTGTACAGAACAGCCGATAAAATTCAGGCTAAACTGAGAGACTTATAAATTTCTAAAGCGGCAAACGTCACGTCTTCAGACCCATCTGTGTAGCCGCCAGACAGGCTTGTGTGACCCCGCTGCCCGGGATGGTCAATCAAACAGGCCGGGCAGTCATCAACCAGGACCCCCTTTAAACAGTGTTTGAAGATGCAATAAACTACTGCTTTCACAATCTGGGGCATAACATCGGGCTCATTAGGGACATAGGCATCAGCTTTATTAACATTTGGGCAAACACACAAGCATAGACACGAAACATTCACTTGTGCCGGTAGGCTGAAGATTGACCCGTCCACATCCTCTTTATTCTATTAAAGGAAAAAGAAAAGGAAGGCTTAACAAAATAGACATGCTTTGTACCTAAAATATCGAGCATTTAACGCGCTTTTGAGCTAAGGTTTTTCGTTAATATTTACCATTAGTAGCGTGGTATCATCGCTAGCACCCGGCAGTTCTTCAACATCTGGTACTCCAGCTGAACTCACACCCCCGCAGCTGTTACAGGGTGCAGAGGGTGGGGTCGGGTTTTGCTAAAAAGAAGACCAAGTATTAAAATGACATACGCTAAGCACCCATACAAGCACGATCAGAAAAAATATTTTAGCCGCCTTCCTCTTCACTTTGTAGAGTAGCGGACCCCGTTGTTTCTTCACACAAAGAAGCCATTTCAGCACCTCTGCGGTGTCTGACAGCTCCAAGCACGCACTGCGACCCTGTCGGGCCGGAGCGTTTAAGAATATGCGCCAATGGTGTAACACGCCTACATAACACAAGACATTTTTCAATTGGTTGTGATGCTTTAAAACGCATCACAACAATGGTTGTGATGACCCCCCCCGATTTATCGAGAGCGAAAAGTATTCACAGATCAGTTTATAAGTTTTAAAGTTTTAACACGCAACACAAACACAAATGATGTGTTTCCCCAGAAAATAAATTTTAAACACACGGGGTTGGTCTTAAAGTTTTTAAAATAATGTAATAAGACACAGTTTATTTTTAATATCACATTTGCGACAGCTTTTTCGAAAGTTTGAGATAAATTTCCACACGTCGCAAGCGTAAAAGTCTTTAAGGTATTAACAGGCAACAAATGATGGGTTGTTGTTTTTCATACTTTAACGGATTGGTCCTAATGTTCTAAAATTGTTTCCCAGTAGAGATAATTTGTGATGTTGTTGGAGACGGGCGGTGTGTGGGGGTTAGTTAAAGGCTCTGGAATGCAGAGTGGTGGGAGAAACCCCCAGGGAAAGTTTACAAACATTTTAAATTCATGTAAAGTTTTCTAATTTACAAGCACACCATGTATTTCACGCAAAAATGTTCTTAACATTATTAAAAATAAAACCTCAAAACGTCAAGCTTGGTTTGTGAACATGTCCCTATAAAGAACAGATGCATTTTCTTATAGCATTAATAAAAAACATTTTGTTTGATAATATTCTTAGCGGCCTGTTGGTGAATCAAACACAGACACCGCGGCACATTTTCACCACGTTTAACAGCTATGAAATTTAGACACCGTTGTATGCCTTAAAATAATATAGATTTTAACATTATAACGGTCTAAAACGTTTTCTAAAATGTTTCTTAAAATAATTTCTACAGCCCAGTACGTGCACCCCCAACGATACCGAAGATTAATGGTTTTATGTGGGGGGTTTCTTAGAAGAGTTTATCGGTTTGTGTATAAGAACCAGTGGTTTAACAGGCGAAGTTTTGGCTGAATTCCATTTCTTACAGTCTCACGTTATCGCCTAACTCGTCAGAATGGATCACGCCGATCAATTTCAACAGTCTGAAGATATTCTATTTACAGGCTTAACACTGCTCGACTTGATAGACGAAGACCAGGACTCCACGAATTCCAGCGGTATGTATATCCGGCTTTTTGTGAGACAATTACAACGTCACGGTGCATGTCTCATGTTTGCTATAGTTACAAAACGTTGTATAATATTTGTATACTAGACAATATTGAATTATTATAATGGAATTACCAGGGAGTTGTTCCATAATGTGGTCGTGACTATGTGTATCCATTCATTTCCATTAGCCCCGAAAACCACAGCTGTAAAAAAAACAGTTACCGCGCACCCCAACACTGGTGAGTAATTACGACAATGTTTTGAATAACGCTTTACGGCCATGTGAGTCTTAAAGACACCGGGGTATATACTCCACACCAAAACTCGTATGTGTCTATTCCGCAGACGCGGGCGAAGGGACAAGTCGCTACACATTTAAAAAACCTCGTTTGGGGTTTACAATCCCACCGCAAAACCTTGTGGAGACACATGCAGATGTTCACGTCATACCAGAGGGTGCGGGACATATTATCAGATCGCCTGAGAGAAGAGGTCGGTATTATATAAAACATTCTTTTAGCATGGCCATTTAAACCACCTTGGTAATTTGCGGTGATGAGTTCTTTCACTAATGGTATTTTCCCACTCCGTGCAGACCCCGGACCTTCAAAAAATAAACTGCAACGAGCCAACACGTTAACTGGGCCAACGAGCTCAAAATGTCTGAAATCAACAAGCAAAGGTTAATATAATTTAAGCGTGGTCAAGATGTGTTATGATCCACTTACGGCAAACGTTACTTCTTTTGTTAGGATGTTAATTCGCTGAAAGATCCTACTTCGCGTAGTTTTCTGTTTGGGAGTGTTAAAAAACCTTATTTTAAAACTGCTTAGCTTTTAAAGTTAAAAGTGACTGGTCTGTGCGAGGGTCTATAGGCCGTTAACCACGCCGCTTGACCCAGTAGCGCCACCACAGCCGTAAAGGAAACAGGTGTAACAACATGTCCGGGTAACTTGTTCCATTCACCCGCAGCCCTGTGTGTAAGGATGCGCCACATGTGTGGCGTTTTTATCATAGTTATCGTAGTTTTCTGATTTTGACAGTTTAGATTTCATTGATTGTTGTGTTGAAAAGTCTTTTATTTTTATCACCGTGTAGTTTTCTGATTTTGAAATGTGGAGCATTGGCGTGGTAATAAAAAGTCTTTTATTTTTTCACACAGCAGCTGTATCGACGAGCGGCGAAACAAATGTGGCGGAAACGTCGGACCCTAAGGTGGTGACTGCATCGGAGACGGCTGTTAAGACGCTGACCAAAACCAGACGTGTCAAGCCTGCGGAGAGAATGCGCCTAAAGACTTGGTGCTTGGTGATGTGGGAGACTCAGTGCGGTATATTGTAGACTTAGTATCAAAGGTGGGCACTAATGAGGTGGATAAAAAGCGGTATTTAGAGAATCTAAGAGAGGCTTTAGCAAGTGCACATGCAGTGTTTCCAAAAACGATCCAGGTTTACACCGCTAGCCTCTTAGACGTTTTTTCTAAAGAGGATGTCGATCTAACCTTTGGATTTCGCTACCTCGTAATGCTATTTCATGGAGCAATGGTGAAGACCCACTGGGATAAATGACTAAACATGCGGTCTAAAAAGTGTTTAAAAGACCGACCGCTTGCCAACAGCAAGCGTTTGTACATAAATAAAAGAATTGAACTGGCAAAAGCATGTTTGTTGCGTCGTCAAAGATTCAGAGAGAGGCATCAGATTTCCCAAGGGCCGCCCGAACCACGCAATGAGAATGCAGTGGTAGAAAATAACTTAAGGCCCGAGGGTGTTGTAGCAGAACAGGATGTCAGTAACCGAGAACCGAGTGTACTGAACGATCTGAATCAGGTTGGTGGCGGTGCAGTGGCGAATAGAGACCCCTTAGTTTTCCTGGAGCGTATACGTAGTTATAACAGGTCTTATAATAATTTTAGAGCAACAGAGCACCACGAAGAATTTCGTTTTGTTAATCTCGACAGAATAACCTCGTATGTATAGGCTATAGATGCTGTGCATGGTGCAGTCCAGAGAATATTGGATGAACGTTCTCCAAACATCGGGGGGAATGATTTTGTACAGCTGCGTTTGACTGCGGGTGGTTTTAACAAACCCTTGTTCTCACGCAGGAGACACCCCGGAGAATTAAATGCTGCCGATTTTTTAAGCCACATCTCAGATCTCTTACAGAGCCACACAGAGGTTCTCACCGATGACAGTGGTGACGATTAGTGGTGACGATAGTTAGGAATATGCAGGGGGGTGCCTGCCGAAGATTTAAATCCGTTCTGTACAGCCGGGTAATTGCTCAGAAAAAAGCGCACCTTATCGACTTACATTACACGGGCGGTAATCTGTGTTTCGCCGGGTGTGTGTACGGTTTGTTGAATGAAGGTTGTACCAATGGGGAAATGTTACAGGGCGCTAAAGGAATGCACAAAGAGTTCGGTTTTCCAGAGAATCGGAAAATTAGTTTGTCAGACATTACCGCTTTTGAAAAACATTTAAAGGTGATCATTAAAATTTTGTACCACGACCAGGGTGATTGGAAATACTTTACAACGGGGCCCACACCACCAAATTCTAAAATACTTTTTGTTCTACTGCATGAAGAGCATTTTTATGGGGTTTTAAATATTAAAGCTTTTGTGGGGGCGGCGTATTTTTGCACTAACTGCCATGCGGCATATAGCCACAAGAACGCACACGCCTGTGTTAAAGCTTGTAAAACCTGTTTAGATCCCCAGTGTTGCGAAATTGATGCAGAAATTCAGAATTGCCCGGCTTGTAAGGTCTTTTGTCGTAGCTCTCAGTGTTTGGCGAGACACTTGCGGAATGCGGCGATGGGTGTGAGTAAGTGTGAGCGCAGGGTCTTTTGAGAGAAATGTGGGGTTTATAACCTCGCAAGTCCCAAATGTAAAGAGAAACTGTGCTCGCGTTGTAACAACGTGATTGACACCCCAGACACACATTTGTGCTACATACCGCCTTTGGACAACCCCAAAATTTCAAACAAGTACATTTTTTTTTACTTTGAATGCATGCAAGAAACGGGGACACACATACCAAATTACGTCCACGCCCTTCATATTGACAATAAACGAAGCTGGGAATTTTATGGTGAAACTTGTCTAAAGGATTTTGTGTAAATTTATCGATAGACGTTTCAAAAACCATACGTTCATATCGCACAATGGCAAGGGATATGACAATTACCTAGTGATCAGACAGTTGTTAGCTGAAAAGATGGACGTTGAACTAATTAATCAGGGTGGTAAGATAATATGCATGACCGTAAAAGCTCTGAACATCAGATTTATCGATTCTTTAAACTTTCTGCCTATGAAATTAAGCAAACTGCCGGCCGCCATTCGGTTCCCCGGGGGTAAGGGTCATTTTCCACACTTGATGAACACTTCAGAAAACCAAAATTATGTCGGACCGATGCCGCCGCCAGAACTTTACGGCGTTAACTACATGCTGCCGAGTGAAAAAGCCGAGTTTTTGGTTTGGTATGAAGAATGCAGGGGAAGTGTGTTTAACTTACAGAGAGAGTTAAGAGACCTTAAAGAAAACCCAGAAGGTGGTGTACGACAAGCGGGTGCTGCAAGAAAATTTGACATTGTTGCCCTACGGATATTAACACGATGGATGTCAGGTTAAAACACCCTTTTTCATGCATTTTGTCTGGACCCTCGAATTGCGGTAAAAGTTATTTTATAAAACAGCTCTTGGAGAGCGGTGATACCGTTATGACTCGTAAACCCGAAAACATAGTCTGGTGTTACAGCTGCTGGCAACCTCTATACGCTGAGTTGCTTGTGAAATTTCCATACATTCAGTTTATAGAAGGACTACCGATGTCGTTTTTCGACGACCAGCTACTGCTGCCGGGTAGAGTAAATTTGATTATAGTTGATGATTTGATGGAGTCTGCGTGTGAAAATAATGAGATAGAAAAAGTTTTTACCAAATACGTACACCACCGAAACCTTAGCATCATGTATATCGTCCAAAATGTGTTTTGTCAAGGTCGGAAAAGTAGAACCATCGTGTTAAATACAAAGTACATGGTGCTGTTTAAAAACCCTAGAGATAAACTACAGATTACAACCCTGTCCCGGCAGATGTACCCCGGTAAAGCCAAATTTTTTATGGAAGTGTTCGATGACGCTACTAAAAAACCTTTCGGTTACTTGTTGGTGGATTTAAATGCTGACACCCCAGATGACTATCGCTTGCGAACTGGTCTTTTCCCCCCAGATGTACCCACGGCTTATGTATTTAAAAAATCTAAAAGTCGGTGATCTCGCAACCACAGACTCAGTCGAAAAAACACGTTCGGGGCGTCTTCATGTCTTCACACGTTCGGAGAAACCTGACTCCCAAGCAGCGGAAAGCTATTCTCTGCGGGGCTACAAATGATCTTGTACAGGCCATAGCTGAAATCGCCTTGAATACCTTGAAAGGGAACATACCGTTATCTGCTAAGCAGTTTCGGACCCTGAAGAGAAAGCGTAAGCTTATAAAGACTTTGAGTCGAAAGGGTTTTTCTCTTAAAAGAAAGAGGCTCTTGGTGAACCAGTCCGGTGGTTTTATCGGGACCCTGTTGAGTATTGCAGTACCGCTGATTACGGGGCTTCTACAACGTCAATAATGGAGCACGCTGAAAAAATGTACCTGGTACCTCAGAAACAGCTCGATCGACTCCGAGAGCGGTCTGGGTTCGAAAGCAATGTAAGAAAAATAACAACCCATCGGCTGGATGATGAAATGCGTGACATTCTTCAGAACTCGCATCTGGCCGAATATGAAAAAGTGAAATTGTACAGCCAGGTGTTACAACGGTATTTGACATTAGTACGCCAGGAGACTTCCGAAAAGGGGACTTTAACCGTTGTACTTCCGGAAAATGCACCCACCAAACTATCACCCACATTAGCACAACCGCCGTCATCAAGCGACGCTGACTTAGGGTATATTTTGGACAGGGTGTCTCAGCGGTTCCGGAGAAATTGTCACGGACGTCCAAAGGGACTAACCGTGGGAAGCAGGAGAGCAGAAAAAGACCCATATGCGTAGCGGCGAGACGGGAAAAAGGCCCGGGCTCATTAGTGCAAAGAGTTCAGGAATGCCGTATAGAAACCTATGCCCTCAGGGAGCGGACGTGGGGCGCCCTGGTGCTAGGCGGGTCTCAGGACATCCGAACGTCAATGCTGAGCGAGGACAGAGTGCAAGACCCGGAAATATATAGCCCAAGGGAAAGAGAGGGACAGGAAGGACAGCAGACCGGAAACTAGGGACAGGACAGAGAAGGAGCGCCCTCTGGCTGCAGAGGGCGTGACAGTACCCCCCCCCTTCATGGGCGGCTCCCGACGCCCATACAAATAAATGAGCTGCACAGCACTGGGGGGAGGAAAAACCTCATTTAACTGAAAGGAAACCTCTGGGAATCCACGGCTGAGAGCTACCCCTTCCTCCGGGGTATAAACCTTTATTGGGTGGAGGAAGGGGGGGTAGAGTAGAGCTCCGGAGACTTAAAACAAAAAAAGTACACAAGCACAAACCCAACAGACAAAAACCTGGGAAAGACCAGGGAGACAAACAAGACAGATAGGAACCAAAAACAGGTAGGAACCACAGTTCCGAGACACAGAGAGCAGGGGGGACCAAAAAGGAGGGGAAACCAGGAAGAAAAAAAAATCAAAACAAACGGCAAAAAACAAGAAAAAAAAACACAAAAACCCCGGGGAAAAATACCGCAGACTGGGCAAATGGCACGTTCACATTCTAACGCTGATATCGGAGTGGACAACCTGAGGAAAGCCAGACCGAAGTCCGCTCACAGACACAGATGCCCGGAGTGATATCCAGCGAAAAGAATGGAGGAACGGCGAATGGGCACGTTCACATACTAACGCTGATATCGGAGTGGACAACCTGAGGAAAGCCAGACCGAAGCCCGCTCACAGACACAGATGCCCGGAGTGATATCCAGCGAAAGGCATGGAGGAACGGCAGAAAGCTTACCATTCTATCACTGATATCGGAGAGAGCCAGACCAGGAAGAGCCAGGCACGAGAACCCGCTCCAGACACAGAAGCTCGGAGTGATATCCAGTAATAAGAATAGGCAAGCCAGCTCAACATTCAATCACTGATATCGGAGTGATCTACCCGAGGAAAGCCAGGTACAGGACCCGCTCACAGGCACGGAAGATCGGAGTGATATTCAGTGATTAGAATAGAGGAACTGAAAAAAAAAAAACAGCCCAGAGAACAAGAAAAAAAAAACTGCGGCAAGACAAAAAAAAAACGCCGCTTGCGGGGTCAGTAGGTGGCTCAGCATTCTGTCACGGACGTCCAAAGGGACTAACCGTGGGGAGCAGGAGAGCAGAAAAAGACCTATATGCGTAGCGGCGAGACGGGAAAAAGGCCCGGGCTCATTAGTGCAAAGAGTTCAGGAATGCCGTATAGAAACCTATGCCCTCAGGGAGCGGACGTGGGGCGCCCTGGTGCTAGGCGGGTCTCAGGACATCCGAACGTCAATGCTGAGCGAGGACAGAGTGCAAGACCCGGAAATATATAGCCCAAGGGAAAGAGAGGGACAGGAAGGACAGCAGACCGGAAACTAGGGACAGGACAGAGAAGGAGCGCCCTCTGGCTGCAGAGGGCGTGACAGAAATGCCGAGATATTGTTAAAGACCATGGCCCGCAATGAACCATTAATAGCCTGGAATGAAAAGGGGGAATTTGTGTACAAGGGGGTACCCGTTGAGGGCTCTCACATGATTGATCTTGTCAGGGCTCTCACGCAGCAGCAAGCAGTTGCTGTCGGTAAGAAGCCAAAAGGTTGGGATGTGTTCATGGAGGCTATGGCAGAAATCAACGTGCCGGGCACCTTGGTAGCCAACGCTGGTAACTGAGAGCTACTTGAAAAACTCAAGGCTGCCCCTCTGGGGTGTGCCGTGTCAGTCAAAACTTTAAAACAACCGGTAGAGTTGTCGCCGGTCGACCCAGTCTCTAAGATAACCGCTGAAAGGAGACGATCATTAATACCTAGACCCCCATGGTTGTCTTTGTAACATTTTTTCTCTGGGTATGTGTGTTTGTGTTAAATGACTTGAAATGTATATTAAAAAGTGTGCGCAATATGGTTAAAAATGGCTTGGCTGTAACATGTATTAAAAAAAGCTTCAGCGCTATAACAGCGAATGTATAATAAAAATATTGTGTTGATTTTAGTTCATGTTTTGTGTTCTTTTTAAATAATAACCACACAGAAGTCGAAATGGTTCGATTTCATTTTTATTTTAGACGGTCGATTAACATTTATGATGTTTTAAATTGTCGTAAACACCCGCATAATTGAACATTCGGATTTTCAAAGGGCTTGAAAGGGTACAGGGGTCTCCGTCTCACACGACGTCGGTTTTTCAGAAACATTTCCACCAGGCGGTCATTCTGGATTGCATTCGTAGAATAAAGTCCTAAACTGTTTCTAAAAGATAAACCTTTACATCTGTGGTATAGGAAAAAGACGCAATGTAGACCGCAGGTCACTGCAAAAGAATCTTGCAATTGTCTGTTGTTGTAAAATATGGAGTTAGCATTTCTGTTTAAGAAATCAATAATGTTCTTGGGAAAGAAAGGCTTCAGGTGAAAATCCGTAGGAGTCGAAACATTCTGCGCCCTCGTCGTCGGGTAAGTAAATAGCCAGCCAGTGTTCACCGGGGCGGTCGTGTGGGTGAGTATTAACTATTAAACACAACGGGCGCCTCGCCAGTCTCTCGCGTGGTAGGGCATCACTGGGGAACACGCCTAGAAAACTGTCTCGGGTGTAGCGGTCTCGGGTTAGAATGTCTTCCAGCTGTTTGGTGTTCATCTTTATGTACAGGTTGTGTGGCCTCCCGTGCTTTTTAGTAGGCTTGGCAAACGATTTTTAATTTTTTTAAAAAATACATAAAAAATGAGATATAATGATGTGTTCCTGCTTAACTTAGACATTGCACGACTTTAAAACAAATAAAAACAGGTTTCGAGAGTTAAAAACCACTTTTTATGCGCGAAAAATGAGTGATTTTTCTTCCTCGTGATCAGCTCAGAATCTTTGTACGCTGTAAGGTTTTTACTTCTTAATTAAACGTTTAAAATACAGGTTTCGAAGAGAAAAAATCCCATTCTTTTCTCTTCCTGGTGTGTGAAACTGATCAGCAGGTCTTTTTTACCCAATCAGAGGCTCTGAAAATAGCGTACCACCCACTGCACTCCGTCAGAGAGGGGCGCGGCACCGAGAGAGGGAGGAGGCGCGGAGTGCAGCAGTGCACCTGGAGTGCTTATGGCAGCGATCGCGTCTGCATTTATAACTTAGTTTTTAAATTTAATCAAGCAATATGAACCATCTCTTTTTACTTTTGAGTCACTTAATTATCATTAAGCACAGCTTTCTCACCACTTAGACTACTTTTTGATACCATCCTTAGACAAAGCAGAAACTTCTTGTTCTGTCTAATGACATTACAAGTGGAAAGATTACAGATTTTAATCGTCTTTAATTTTGTTACGTTATACATTTTAGAAACGTACAAACATACAAACAGCACAAAACTATTCTCGATTGTATTTCTGAATGGTATGTTACACTTAGTTCACTGTTTTAAATACATCTAATTAAGAACGTTAGGTGTTAGCATAAACTATTAGCAATCAATATTAAATTTAGCACTGTAATAAGTTGTTGCACTTTCCCCCGCATCTTGTAAAAATATATTTTCATTGTTCAAATATACATTAAATCTGACTATCATATAATAAGTTAAATACAAAACTAAAGAAAAAATAGGGTTAAATATAATTCATAATATTTTGCTAACAATTTTAACTGTTTATAAATAATAAATTGTAAACTAAAGAGTAGGATGGCACAGTTGTTAGTATGCTTTTTGTTTTGTTTTCTTTTTCATAAATACAACAGTAGTACCTGATGTCTCAGTGGCTTTCAAAATTAAATTATGCATGCAAACCTGTGAACTAGAAAGATAACTAAGATACCCATCCATTTATAATGGTGGCAAAGTGGTTAGCATTGCTATCTTGGAGCACTGGGGTCCTAGGTTCAATTCCTGCCATCCTGTGTGTGTGGGGTTTGCATGTTCTCTCTGGGTTACATGGTTTTTCTCCATATGTGTGATATGACTCCCTCTCGCACTCCAAAACAAACTGGTAAGTTAATTGGTTTTATGAGAAAACTGGCCCTGGTGTGTGTGTGTGTTTGTGTCTGTCTGTCCTGTGATGGACTGGCGCTATGTCCAGGGTGTATTCTGCCTTGTGTCCGTTGCTTACTGAGATAGGCTCCAAATCCTCTGTACTGGATAAAGAGATTAGAAATGGATGGAAGTAAAGGCACTGTGTGGATGGAACTATACACAGTGTTAGAAACCCACTATGAAATGGCAGCATCTCACTGAGAATAAAATATTTTATAGTGCTGGCTTAAGGAAACAGCCTTTCCACCTCTCTTGCACATCAGTATCCATACCTAGTTATTTAAACAAATTGCCTCTAATTATAAACATCTTAATATGCTGGCTCTGTGGATCCGCATCAGCTATGTTTGCCCATTCCTTCAATTCATGTGCATCCAACAAACAGTTCAATGCTAGCAACTACACAAAATCTAAAATACAATCCTCATTTCAGTATCTATGTAAACATACAGTCTGTTAACTTCATCATCTTCATCAAAAGTATGCCTAACCCCATTAGGAAGTGTTCTTGTTATCAGTGTATTCCTCAGCTATCCCAAAATTATCTTCTTCTTACCAACATCTCTAGTCTTTTATCCTGCAATAACTCAGCCAACACTTAAATCCCCAAAAGCTGCTTGTGTTAATTTCTTTAAATCACAAATATCATGTGTAAATACTGGCCATGTAATACTCTGCATTGTGGAATAATAGTTTATTTTAAAGGGAACTAGAGAAACTAAGAACTAGAGAAATCAAGAAAGGCTTTTTTTTCTAGAATTAATACATGCACATCCTGTTTTCTGGGGAAATTAAATCCACACGGAGCAATCTTCAATATGTTCAGAATATGACAGCGAGAATCCTATCAGGGATGCATTACACCTGTTTTCAAGTCCTTGCATTGGTTACCTATCAGGTTTCGAGTCAACTTCAAAATCCTCATCCTCATTCAGTACCTACAATATATGGCTTATTATGTGTCTACTCCCCACCTTTGTCCGTCTGACTCTGGTCTTCTAGCTGTCCTCAAGAACGAGAAAGAGGTTTTCTTGGTTACACACACGGCTCCCTGCAGGCAGGCTGAAGACTTTCATCTGTACGCGGTCTATGGGGTATTTAGCGTTGGCCGTCAGGAGTGCTTCGGCGTCTCCCAGTCTGACCCCGGTTGACACTCTGACTCTTTTCACAAACAAAGATGCAGAGAGTATGCTCAGTTTGTGTTCTCTGGCGTTGTTCATTAAGCAGAAAGTATCTCTGTTGCGCGTGAGTTTTATTTTCAGGTCTACGCCATTCAGTAGTAGTTTGTCCTGAAAAAACAGGTCGGCGTGAATGTGACCCAGGAGCTCCAGTTTTCAGCTTTGCGTCGTGTATGATGCTCTTTTTCGGAACCCCTGATTGGGACCATCCAAAATTGTGGACTCGTGTTCCCCGGCTGTGTCTTTGTAAAAGAGCCCTGTTGAATACTGCGTCTTCAGCGTCTCTTCACTGTAGTTCAGGACAGACTCTATAAAGGCTCTGTAAGGATAGCAGTTGTTGCTCTGGCTAATCAATCGGTCTCCTACGGTGATGTCAACCTGGCTGAAGATGGCAGCGATGGGGTAATTCACCAGGCTCACACGGGCTGCCGCATCAATGTCCCGACCGTCTGCTTCCGTTATTTTACAGGTCAAATAGAGCAGGGTGTTGTTTAAATCTAAATAATCTTCTCCGTTGCCTGCGACGTAGAACTCCAGAGGTGCGTTTTCCGTTAGGGCCGTGAGGGGTGGAACTTTGATGTAAAAGCTTTTCTCGACGCTTGTTTGGGTAGGCACTAATTGAAATATGTCCAGCTCCGACTTGGCGCATTCTGCAGACCCGCTGTGAACAAAAGCCATGTTTAAAATATGTCTCGTTGATTGCGGTGTGTCACGCCCTTCTTGGTCGTCCTGAAGCTTTTATGAGTTGCCTGTCTGCGCTTAGCCGTTCTTTTATCAGGTTTCAGCGGCCCCCGACAGTGAGATGATGATGTCTGTCTTTTTCTCTTGACACCCCTGCAGATGTATGCTAGACCCGAACATTCCTGCTGATGTGCAGCCACCTTAGGCATGACCGCGCTTGTAACGTTGCCGACCACATCTTTGGCGATGTTTTTAGCTGCTGATGCCATGTGCGGCTTAGCTATTTCAAACCCGCGTTTCAGAAAAGGCACGGCTTTTCTAAATAGCGCTCTGAAAATACCCCCGATACCAGCGCCGTACTGAACCGGTAGCCCTGAAAATCCTGGTAATCCATAACCAGCCTGTTGTTTGTAGTAGTGCGTATACAGAGAAGGATCCCCGTAGCTCTTGATGACCGTCATCCTTTTAGATGTTTGTCGCTTTCACAGGTCTAAAATGCAGCTTGACGATGACCTTTCCAAATGCAAATGACACATGTTCGTTTTGATCCGTCTTTATTTCAATAGTGATGTTGTTAAAATGGTCGATGCTCACCGGCACATAATGGGGTTTGTCGTACAGTACTGTGACGAAATCACCATCCACGCCTCTGAAGGGAACACAACGCAAAAGCAGTGTGTAGACGTCACCTATTAACTGGTGTTCTATGATATCGGTGTATATATACATGGTGTTAAATCCGCCAGTCATATCGACGGGGTGCGGAGATTTTACACCCGCAACACCCGAATTGAAACCCAACATCCTCTCCAGGCGGTTACGCACCTGCATAACAAACCGTTTATCACTAACAACCCTTACCGACCGGCTAATGGGCTAATTAAGACTTACAGCCGTTAACTTGGATTTTTCCGCAGCCCGTTTCATTTCATGCATGAGCTGCTCGATGTTGCTGTAGTACCCTCTCGGTAAGGTACAGCTCCATATAGTCTTGAGCTCCTCGCTGACGAACAGAAAAACTTCGTCTTCATCAAAAGTGTTTAGTGTATGCGGATAGTGCAGCTCGACCAGGCCCACTTCCCAGCCCCCGTCCAGGTCAATCGCCTTTGCCAGATGCTCTGTGAAGCACGCGTTAGTGTTCTTTGGAAACATCTTTGAGGATGAATTACTGGCCAGCATCACATAGAAACCATTGGGGTTCATTTTTCACCACCTCTATATGTCTCTGACCTCTGAAGCCTTTACCCAGCTATTGAATTTATCGCTCCAGCCGCGCCACTTTACCAAAAGCTGTTTGTTTTTGCCACGACCCCTGGCTGCTAAAATCGTTTGGATGCGGTAGACGTTCTCAACATCTGGGTTTATCTTCTGTAGCTCTTCGGCATAGAAGGAGCCCTTAATGACGTCGCCTGCGTAGTCCTGCAGTTTGTAATAGGGTCTCAGAGCCGCGGTCCGCTCTTTGACAATGAAAATTTCATCTGTGAAGGTCTGTTCATATCCCTTCTCAAACACTCCCTTTATTTTGGACACCCGCACGCGATCACCCACATTAAATGAAAACTTTGACGGTTTTCTCTTAAAGTGCTCGTCATAGACCATTCTCCACACCTCAAGGGAGTTGTCGGACGTAACAGAAGCCGGGGTTCGTTTAATAGTCGTGTGGTAACTATGGTTATAAGCGTAAATAAGATCTGAAAGGACGTCGATATATTGAAAGGTGTTTTTGTGTGTCAGGTACCTCCACATTTTTGTTTTAATAGTTCTGTTAAACCTCTCGACCACACTAGCCTTCACATCGCTGGCCGTAATGAAATGTTCAATATTCTCACGTTTGAGAAAATTTTGGAAGGTCCTGTTAAGAAATTCTTTACCCTCGTCCGTTTGTAGCTTTTTAGGAGCACGCCCCTCTTGCAGTATATTTCGGAAGGCGCCTGTCACGGCCCCTCCAGTCTTGGTTTTCAGCGGCACAGCCCAAGCGTATTTAGACAGCATGTCTATACACATTAAGATGTAACAGAAACCGTTGTTGAACTCATGGTGTTCTCTCATGTCTACCAAGTCGGCCTGCCACTGCCAGTCCATTTCGGACACCAGCGTCCTGTTTCTCTTAAAACGTAAGCTCGCCCAACCACTCGACCACCCGGCCGCGGCTGGCGCCGCTCACACCCCGGGATCTCGCGGCCCGCAACAGACTCCTCGCGCCCCCGTAACTACCCGATTTCCTAGGGTTATAATAGAGCGCACTCAACCCCGCGGCAGACGTGGTCCCCTTCCAAACCAATACACACTTTCACACACCTAAAGCGAGGGATGCGCCGCCTTGGGGCTTTGGGACCCTGAGGCGCCGGACCGACCGGCCGGGGGGAGGCGGGAGTTCCGACCCACACCATTGGCTCCTGAGGGGGCGGGACATGCACAAATAACAACACGCCATTGGATGGCAAGGGAGTGGGACAACCAAACAACGCGGACGACCATTGGCTGGAAAAGGGGGACGTGGTACCTGTCAAAAGTTTGACGAAAGGTGTCGCTTTATACTACTTGCGTGGTACACACACGTACCGGAGGTAATTGGCTACGGCATCGCGCATTGTGACGCACAATGACGCGCGGTACCGTGGTACGTGATTGGTTGACTGACAGGGGCACTAGTGGTCCGTTGGTCTGTCTTAGAAAGATTTACAGTAAATGTCTTTACTGTGCCCGTTGTAGTATTGAATATTTATATGGAATTTTACCACTGAAGGGAAATCTTAGTACCTGAGCATAAAAAGAATAGGAGCATACTGTAACGCGTGTGAAGGCCATACACGATATTAATTTTGGAACTTAAACATACAGTATATGGCTGGTCTCGGTACTTTAAAGAAAACATACACACCAGTATTCCATTTCTCCCTAAACATTTTAAGCATCGAAGTCTTTAACTAACGTGACACCGGAGTCAACAAACATACTTTTAGAATTTGATTAAAAGGGAATATAATATGGAATCGTGTATCTAAAGAAATTAATAACGATATAATTATATTCATGTTGCAAAAAAACTGCAACGGACATAAAAACTCCCTTGCTTTTAACAGAGCGTTCCATAATTTCTAACTACGAAAATTATTTAAACTGCAACACTTATCATTCAACCAGAGCTCGAAATATCACAAGGATCCTCTAGAGCACAGCAAAGACTGTATTAAACGAATCGCGTATCTAAAGAAATTAATAAGATATAATTATATTCGTGTACTGCGACAGGGCTGTGTAGGGCTGTTTTACCTCTCTCTTCATGTGACTCTATTCAAAAGCCATTTAGCAAAGAGGGGATGAGAAGAGTGACAAACTAGTATACAGTACAGTACTTTAGATCTTTTTTTCTGAACCGGGGAAAATCTGATCATGTTTCTCTATAACAATAATAAAAAGCATTGCCACACCCGGACTGTTAAACCAACGCATTAGCACGTCAAAGCCCATTGAGGAGCCGGGCGCAATAACTGTTTTGTCCCTAGATTTACTGATCTGCATTAATTACAGAAATCGAGTTCCTGCTCTTTGCAGATGACCTGGTCCTGCTGTCGCCCACAGAACAGAGGCTGCCGCAGAACCTGGCGCTGCTGGAGCAACACATGCTTAATAAGCATAAAGATATGCTTAAAATGTTTAGGGAGAAATGGAATACTGGTGTGTATGTTTTCTTTAAAGTACCGAGACCAGCCATATACTGTATGTTTAAGTTCCAAAATTAATATCCTTTATGGCCTTCACACGTAGTATGCTCCTATTCTTTTTATGCTTAGGCACTAAGATTTCCCTTCAGTGGTAAAATTCCATATGAATATTCAATACTTAAATGGGCACAGTTAAGACATTTAATATACATATACATACTGTATACAGTACAGTTTGCATACGGTAATATGTTTATGTTCCTAAATCAATCTCTTTTATGAGCATGTGAAAGGCATGGTGAATCGATTCTCAAAAATTACTGTACTTTTCATGATTGGAAACAAATGCGTGATTGCGAAATGCTGTGGTGTTACTTTTACAAAGACGGTCAATGAAAAAAAGAATGTGGACCAGGGCAATACTTTGAGTTTACACTTACAGCTTGTCCAAGGTCATTCATTATTAATACTATTAGTAATATCTTCGTTAAAGACTTTGATGGCGACAGCCCAAACATGAGAGGTTGAGCTTAATTAGCTCCACCTTGCGGAAATTCCGGATACTATTATTTTGCTTGCGGTATTATAGGAGAATTTACGGTAACTAGCGGTATTTACCGGTAACTCGCGGTAGACTGCGTACAGCGCACCGGAAAATAATGCGATATCGCCCGCGCATTTTGAATGGCTGCATCTGTATATGACACAAACACGAAAGGTGGGGCATTGTGGATGTAATAAGTGTTTTATAAAGTAGGAAAATTTAAAATTGTGTCAATTTCAATACAGAACCAGTGTCTTTGTTAAAGCAGTAATACTTGCAGATGTGTTGATGGTAGAGAGCGTGGACTGTTTAATGCCAGGAGTCCAGTTTCTGATATGACTCTGTTGAGCACACTCTTGCCTGAGCTTTACTCAGGCAGTGCTCACTTCAATGTAGCCCATTTCTGCTGAGAGGAATAACACAAAGCATCCGTGGTCACAGCTCCCCTTGGCTGGGAGTGCTACTCTAACAAAGAAGGCAATTTGCATGCAAGAGACACTTTACATTGGCAGCACATGCTTCAGTGCTCTGGGAGTGTTTATAGCCCTGTGAGTTTAACACTTCATGACTGAGAGCTGCCCTTCATGGCAACAGAATCTACAGTAGAACAGCTTTAATCACCTTCTGCATTTGGACACTGCTCCTCTGTGTTCAGGGTAAGAAAGTCATACATATAAATTGATTTTTGTTTTTATTTTAATCCATGTACATGGAATACATGTTAATCTGTAGACTTCACTCTGACCATCACTGGAGTCCAGGCTGAAGATGGAGGTTATGTTAGGCTATGACAGGTTAACAATAGTACAGTGATTATAATGGTCAGGCAGAGACAGAGAACACCTGGTGGGATAGGGGGTTATTTTGAATAGCACCTTCACTTCCTTTCTGAATCTCAACCCCCCTCTCCAATGTCCTGTCATTTGGTAGGAATGAACTTCTGGAGTGGGAGTTGTTCCAGTATAGCCAGGTCACATCCCAGAACAAGTGGGTCCCACTGGATTGTAGGGTGCGGCAGTACATAGTGTCATTCTGGAAGCGAAGCAGAAAAGGAAGAACAGGCAATAATACAGAGTGTAGAAAGACAGTGTGGGGAGATGCAGTAGAAACAGAGAAGTTGGTGTTAGGTGGTGTTAGGTAGCTCTGCTGCCTGCTGAGGAGCAGAAAGTTCAGATGTGCTGGAGTGTCATTGCTGCCACAGCTGGTTCCCCAGGTTCCATGTCCAGAAAGACTCCAGAAAATCGGAAATCTTCTCCAGAAGACTAAGGGGAATGGGGATTGTCTGTTAAACAGCTCATGAATGTGTTTGTTAAACACCTCTTTGTTACAAGGTTTCAGTAACCAAGAAAGATGGTGCCATAAAAATGTCCTCTGTAAGATTAAGACAGGGCTGCAGAACACATCTAAAACTAGCAAGTCCCGTCTTTCTCTTTCTATCTGTACTTATGTGGTGCCGTTATAGTTAGCTGTAGTTCCAGTGGTCACAGGGTTGGGAGTTTATGTGCTATCAGGTGTTGAGACACCTCCAGAAGAGCTGGTGTGTTGGAGATTATCAAAGACAAAAACCTGCCAGTAACTTTCCTGCAGGACACCCACACCAACAGCGAAAATATTATTGCTTGGCAATAATAATTTTTCATTTCATGCTCCTTTGAGTGCAGCAGTAGCAGAGCTTTTTTCAGTAGGGCTCAGGACTCTCTCTCTTGCTGTTGATTAGGTCAGGAAGGGTAACATCTTGCTCATGTGAGCAGCTCTGGATACAAACTCTTTTGTTTTTATGAACATCTATAGGCCCACCAATAGTGTGGAATGAAGGTTAGAGTTTGTACTAGAAAACCTAGGAAATGTGCTGGTGACTTGCCAGCCAGGTAAATGTTTTTGTTAGACATTACTTTAACTGCATGGAGTGTGGCACTCATTTGGAATCATTCAAGAAGGTAGCTGCGTCAGAAACAAGTAAAGGTTTATTCCATTCTGAAAAGAGAAGAAAAGAAACACAACAAGAGAGAAAAATCAGCAGCTGTTCTCCCATGTTTTATCAGCTGTTTATTTTCCTCTCTCTCACACCCAAAGAAGGCTCCACAGCTGAAACATTGTGTTTCTTTTCTTCTCTTTTCAATATGGAATAAATGTTTACTTGTTCCTTTGCTAGTTTGGAATCGTATGGACCCATATGGACAGTTGGCAAGGGAGCTGTGAGGATGCTTGTGTCACCTCTCTGACATAAAGAGATGCTTTCAAGAGAATGAGAGATGCTGTACGTAGGAACTCTCTTTCTGGCCAGGTTAAGTTGCTCTTACCAAAGCCATAACTTGAGCTCACTTAAGCAGTGCTCCATCTGTCCAGTAGGCCTGTTGCACTGGTGGGATATAGGCAAGATGCAGATTCGTCAGTTGTGCCAACCTTACTCTCAGAGTGTTACACTATGCTTTACAGTTGGGATTGTGTTCTTCGAGTGATGAGCTTTATTGGGTATTTGGTGCAGGTGGATTCCATTGTCATGACCGTAAGTCCCTCTTCTTAAGAGTGCTCCAACTCTTTCTCTGCAACTTATCCCGCAATCTGAATTTACCCACATGTAACTGCAAGCAGCCACGGAAGTACAGAATTCTGCCGAAGATAATCTTTCTGAAACAGAAGAAATCTTGTGTTCGCAAACCTACTGTTATCTTTACCCGATCAAGTCATGAAGCCATTTGGACTTTTTTTTCAACAGTCTGAGTATCCAACTACAGTAAATTCAATAAAAGCTACAGCCGGGACAAACCTATTCTCCCATCACTGTCTTGCATGTCATGCCTTATGTTTACGGACAATTATTTCAAACATGTTTGATTGTTTAGTCCATGAAAGTAAATGTATATAATTACTTGTATGTGAGAATATGGATGTGATATAATTCTATGAGACAAAACCTATGGGGTACATTGTAACACTTTATAGTTGATGTATGTTAATGTCAAATTATTAACTCAGATCTTTGAAATCCTTGGTGAATTATCAACTTTTCAAGTTCACAGCAGACCATTCTATTGCATTTGATGTTTCTTAAGCATGTTTTCATGTTATATCAATAAATTGTATTTCATACATTTATAATCCATGTGTGAAATTATTATGTTTTATTAATTCCTTTCACGGGAGCCTGGTCAGTGTTGTGGAATGTTATCGAAGAAGAGCCAGGAGAGGTATTCTCATTCACTCAGTAAGGTCTTTATTCATATTGCAATATGGGAAAAAGCCATCACCCCGTCTGTGCAGAGAAGTGAAAGCTGATTCAAAAACAAGCAGTGAGAGCCCTTGTTTTATATCTTTTTTAAGCTGATGCAACACTTCAAGGACAGGCAAAGCAGTAATGTTCCATTCCTTATAGGTTTCTGCTTTAAGCAAAGAAGAGCAGTTATTCAAATAGTTTCTCATACTCTCTTCTTCAAGCAGCAGAGATAAAGATTATTAAAACATCCCGTGCCCTTGACGAGTTGGGTGCAATCACACTTTGTTCTAAGTATCCAGCTGCTTCTCCTTTCCTTAGGACAAAACAGATGACATCATAAAAACGAAAGAAGAAGCACCAATATACTTTTTGCAAAGCTTATCAGTTACCTTCGGCTAATCTAATAACCCAGACAGTACATACTGTGTTGATAAACTGTCTTCTAAAAGTAACCTAGACAGTGCGTAATTTGTTGACACACTGTCTTCTAAAAATCTGCACATAGCACAGCAGTTACATCCTTGTTATATATTTTCCTAAAGCTATCTACATTTTAAGAATCAATTTACTTATTAGATTTCCATTTCAACAGTCTCCCGTGGAGTGTGCAATTAAGACCCTATGCGTGACGGTATAATCCGGAAGTGTCTGGAGGATGTCAGGGGATGACACAGCAGGGTTGGGTCGGGTTGACAAATAGGGGGCGGTGACTGGGGGGTCGAGTGCAGGCAACCAAATCCAGAAAAGTCCAAAATGGAGAGTCAGGGAGCAGTCCGAAATCCAAAAGCCGGGAGATCCATCTGAGATGAAGACATAACGGGACTAGGTGCTCGGAGGTCGGGACGTCTGGGAATAAGGCCTTGCCCTCAGACTGCTCCTGAGCCCGGTGGTAGGTGGGCCTTCAGACGTCCGTCTTCCAATGCTGAGTCCAGAACTACGGAGACGTAGGGCTTATATAACAAAAAAAGCGAGGAAACACAGCTGACAGTACTAAAACTAAAATCGTTACAAAAAAGGTAGGAGCGCCCTCTAGCAGAGAAATGACAACCATGACAATTCCTAACAGTTATCAAAGTACTCTCGCAATTTACTGTTCCAATTTCTAATTCTTACAGTAAATTAAAGCTCTCAAATCACTGCACTGTTGTTATTCAACATTTCATACTCAATTCAATATTTAAGCATTTGTCTTGTCAAAAATAGAGCTGACATACCAATCCCAAATTTAAAGGTGAGCTCCTGCACAAACCAGTGATTGAGAGAAATGAGTGAAGGGAGGAGTAATGAGATTACAAAATATGTATGATGCTGTTTGGAAAGTCTTGAAATTACCCAAGGGGTCATGTACATGCATGATACTGGAGTACCACTGCTTCACAGTATCACTCCAGTTTCACACATATACTGTACATGGCCCATATCAAGGTAATTTGCTGTGAGGAAACTCTTCAGGAAAGTACCATGGATGTGAAATCACATGCTTTAGATACATTAGATAAGCTAGCTATCATGTCTTTGAAAATGTAGGAGGAAACAAGAACACAACCATCAACATTCCACATACACTGCCACCCAGTACAGATTCAAACCCAGGACCTATCACATCAGGACAGATGTGAGAGAGCAGTGCTAACTGCCTTGAGGACTACCTGCCGGTTCCTTGCATGGAAATGCTCCTTTATTTCCAGGTGCACAGCTCCTCAAGCAGATGCATAAGAGGAAAGCTCCCTCTCTCACACACCAGGGTGTACAGGGGACCACACACAAATATGTCACAACACCAAGCACAACACAATTAGACAGCTTTTTGGAATGGTTTGTTTGGGATTGTTTATTGTTGTCCATAATGGACTTCAGTATTTTACACACCCACTGTGTTGGAACCACCCCCTTTGCAGGTTGTGCTCAAGCAATAAACAGTGAGTAAAACTCGCTCTCTCAGAAGCAGGTTCTTTTAGCTATACATAAAAGAAAATGACAATAATAATTGCAATAGGAAATACAAAAATAGAGAGTAAAGACAAGGAATGAAAATAAAAAGTGTAATGATGCAAAATGAAAAGGTAAAAATGTGATTAAATTGAATAAAATGTCAGTGTAACATATCAACATAAAATAAAATAGAAAAATAAAAATATTATTAACAAACAACAAGCAATAAGATAAATATTATCTAAAAGCTAAATTTTTAAAAGTGTGAGTGTGTATTGAGCTGCTTCATAAAACTGCTCACTGAAGCTGCCTGTCGAATATGTACTGGTGGTCTTGTTTCATTCTATATACATTAAGCTGAATTAAGATCAGCACTACATGATCTGAGTGAACGGTGTGGAACATATGATGATGCTAATCCAACTAGAGTTTTAAAATCTATCCAAAATAACACAGGTAGCCATCAAGTGATGCCAAAACAAGTGTGATATGATCTGTCTTCCTAGTTCCTGTTAGTAACCTGGCTGCAGCATTTTCAACATGCAGCTTCTCAGCACTGAAATGTTAATCCGACAAACACCTTTTTTCCTCGATTCACGAGAACTGAATCAAGAAGGCCATTCACCCCCTTGTAGCGGCGAGGCTTATTAATAAGAAAGAATTAAGTGTTTCTGAGCCTTCCCAAATGAGGCCCAATTTCTCTGTTCATCTCTGTGGTGCAGCCACAGAGAAACTATTCATGCAGGCTGATTTAAGGTTCCTTTGATAAAGGACAGCTCCCAAAGGGGGATGCACTTAGCTAAGCCTGGCTATCATGATCAATGGTCATCTATTGGCGCCTATCTGTCTAGGGAGTGCCAAATGGACATCTGGACTGCATTCCTAAGTGTCAGGAGTAAGTGACTCATATCTCACCTTGATCAACCAATCAGGGACTGGTAGGGCCGAGTAACCCACGTGGGACTCTGATGCCCATGGAACTTTCAGCCAATCAATGAGCTGAAGTTCCTCCAGGTAAAAACAGGCAACACAGAGAGCCTGTAAGATTCAGTGAGGATTCAGGAGAATTCTGTGGACTTTTCTAAAGGGAATTCAAAGGAGAATTCCAGGGCAGGACGGCCCAGGAGCAGAAGGCTCCCAAGGGCAGGACATTCTCGCAGTGCGCCTCCTGACCATCCTGAGACTCAGCCCGGACAACCACGGAACGGCCAGTGTGTCCGAGTGCCAGAACTTTCCTTTGTTCTAAGAGTCTAGAGTGGAGGTTCCCAGAGAGTAACCAGAGGATCCACCCGAGGTTAGCACCAGCAGCAGGCCTCGTGAACAGGTCGGAACTGTGGACAGCTGAATCACTATTCAGAACTAGCTCTTCATCAGGAACGAACCTGGTCCCTCTTCCTGACTTGCTGGGACCCATAGTCATCTTTTCTCCTGTGCACAAACTTTGCTAGTTAAAGCCAACACTAACTAGCCGGTCAGTGAACATCAGCAGCGCACCGTTGCAAGCCGCACAGCACAGCCTGGCACCGAGCAAGAGAGCGCGGATTGGACAGCAACAGCCTGCAACTGTTTCTTTGTGCCTGCAGGAGATCTGAATCCCCAGAGATTGGATGAGTATTCAACTTCAATGCATTACTGCTCGAGAATTCAATTGTTATCCCAACCAGTTGATATCAATTTAATTCCTAAGAGTTATGTACTTGTTTTGAGTATCTAATGTAGAAGTTATAACCAAGTTCATTTATGAAACGGTCTTAATGAATGATATACTGAACGTATGTCCTCTTGATATCTGTAACACTTTGTAACTGATTGAATATATACCTTTTGTATTCTGATAACCCTCTCAATAAGATCTGTTAGTTTTATATGCATATTCTATGTATTAATAAATGTATCCTCGTGTATTAGTACCTGTGTGTGTGCGTTGTTTGAGTTATGTCGCATGGTTGGATTCTAAAGCCATCAAAAGAATTAATTTTGTGATTTACTGCTACAATTAATAATTGTTCCAGTAAATGCCCAAACCCTACAGAACTGGTGCCTTCAAAGAGCCCACTACATTACATTTTGGCTATGGCAACATTACACCCTCAGCCCTGTTGTTTTTCCTGCTTGTAGTTTTTTGCCCCTTTTTCTTTTTCACTGTCTTCTCCAAAGCTGCTGTTCCAGACAGTCTCATTCTACCGTGAGCCTTCGCATTATCCAGACAGCTTTGTCCCAGCGAGCCTTTCCAGCCTCTCAGCTGCCTCAAGACAGCTTTTTTCCTGCTCACATTATTTCAAACAGTTCCAATCATCCTGCATAATTACTTCATCATCTCTTGGTAAGCCTTTCCAAAGACGTAAGGCTCCTCTGAGAACCTCAGCTTGTCTTTCACCACAACACTGAGATCTCAGGGACCACAGCATAGCAGGGAGATGTTGCCTTCTTTGTCTCTTCTGGCTGGACTAGTTTTGGTGTTACTTTTCAGGCCTTATAATGTTTATGTTATGTCTATAAAAGAGTAGCCCATGGATGTTCTTATGAAGTATGGATTACGTTTTTTGTTGTTATCCTGGTTAAATTAAAAAGTACAGTACGAAATAGATAATTATGAAAAGTGTTCCTGTCGTTCATGCTACTCATACTCTAAATAGAGCCTTTAGGAAATGGAGTGTCTTATCTGGGGCTAGAGTTTTGATCCAACAGTTTCTTGGATCACTACAGCAGAAGCCAATCCTATTGCACAGTGTCTAGTGCTTCAGAGCGCAGCTCGCTCAAGTCAGGTCCTGCAAAACATGACTCTGGAAGATGATATGAAGTCTTCCTTGCTGGTCTTGAATAAACTGCGAGTCAGAAGAACTGGCCTAATGAGGAGTGGACCTGTATGTTAGTGCCTTTTAAGGCAGCAAAAGCCAGAAAGCCTATTATGACCTTGATTCTGCTGCAGCCACAAATTACGACCAGTTAAAGGCAGAGAATTTGCTAGGCTTAGCATGAATAATTATAGACAGGTTCCGCAGGTCATTTTACATATCCGATATTTACCTCTAGACAAGTGTCAATTTCAGAGTATTTCTATGGACCTGAATGTCCACTAAAAATGAACACTGCAGGGCACTGCTTTGAGCTGGTTAATGTGGACTACACCACCCGGTACCCAGAATAAATCTGTGAGAACTATGTCTGCTAAGAGGATTGCAGAGTAGAGACTCCTGATGAAATCCTCACAGATCATGGATACAGTTTACAACTGTAAGAACTGATGTTGCGAACTGACAGATTAATTCCACTCCATTTTTATGCTGTATGTGCAAGGTTCACCAAGCATACAATAGGTGTTCTCCATTTGAATTGTTATATGAAAGAAGGCCATGAAAGGTCCACAATTTGTTAAAGGAGACCTGGGATAACAAACAAGGAATTACTACTGATATTATTAGTCGCCATCAGAGGGCAGTGCTGAACACTGAATTGAGGGTCTCATACTCCTGCTAGCAAACACTGTCCTGTTCCTTGAACTGATGCAAATCTCCCCTGCTTTTAGGAACCATGTGCTGAGTGTTCACTGAGTTCACCGTTCTATTCTGACTGGGTTTGTTGTGTCAATACAGCCTCTTCTAAGAATTCGATCTGCTTGACATTCTGCCTCTCCTGTGAACCTGTCTGGGGAGCTTTCCTTTGCTCTTCTTCTTCATGCTGTGGTCTGACCTCAGGAGCAATATATTTTTAATCTGTAGCTCCTAACAAAAATCATTACGATTGCAGTAGAAGAATTATGTTTTGACATTGCAGTTGTGGTGGTATCTTTAATGCTCTGCCAATTACAAATAATTGAGTAGCACTTCCTAATAGGAAGCACCTGTAAAGCTTGTCTTACCGCTGTAAGTACTGGAACACTTCTTGTTGAAGACTAGTAGATGGTGAATCTTCCCTCTACAACAGTCTGGATTTCCAGAGCTCTGAAGCCCTTAATGCCTTAATGGCTGGCTGAACTGCAGTATGAAGCTGAAGCTCGTACTGAAGACATTTACCTATCTTCCCTCTCTGCAATAAATGCTGGAGAGTTTAGAGGCTAAAATGTGGTTTTAAAAAACTAAATCAGCTATAAACCAACATTTATTCCCATTTCTAGTATTCATAAATTTGTAAATGTGTAAATTGTTTTGTAACAGTGCGCAGACACAGCTGCAGGAAGGGGGCATTTATGTAAGAAGAACAAACACTCACTAGAGGTTTTAAGTTTTAAATAAATATCCTTGAAACATTCAGATCTTACCTCCATATTAATTTGGAATACTACTCTAAGCACAGTGAACATAATACAAAACCTCATACAGTACCTCAAAATCCAGGTTCTTTGGAAAAGGCCAGGTGTTTGAATTCTCACCTGAACAGCAAGGAATGTGCTTATTGAGCATCAGGGATTTGGCAAACTGATGCCGATCTGTATGAGCAGAAGTCTCATTAGTATACAAAATACCAACCTTCTATGGCTGTTAAAATATAACAAAAATACTTATTTTGTAAAACTGTATTAATTATTTATTAACCCAATTTATTTATTCATTTATTTATGTGTTTATTTATTTTCCCTGATTTGCTCAAACTCCTGTCAGGTAGCAGCACGGAACAGCTCACATTCACGTTCTTGGACAGGACCCAGGTGTTAGAAATGTAATTGACTGGTGTAGCGGCAATGCTTGTTAATAAGACAGAATTAAGCGTTGGTATGCTCCTAAAAGAGGCCCCATCTCACCCTCCATCTCTGTGGTGCAGCCACAGAGAAAGAATTCATGCAAGCTGATTTAAGATGTTTTCTTGTGATAAGAAACCAGCTCCCAAAGGGGGATGCACTTAGCTAAGCCTGGCTATCATGATCAATGGTCAGCCATTGGCGCCTATCTGTCTAGGGAGTGCGAGTTGGACATCTGGATTGCATTCCTAAGTGTCAGGACTAAGTGACTCATATCTCACCTTGATCAACCAATCAGGGACTGGTAGGGCCGAGTAACCCACGTGGGACTCTGATGCCCATGGAACTTTCAGCCAATCAACGAGCTGAAGTTCCTCCAGGTAAAAACAGGCAACACAGAGAGCCTGAGAGATTCAGATTCAGATTCAACAAGATTCTGTGAGAATTCCAGGGCAGGACGGCCCAGGAGCAGAAGGCTCCCAAGGGCAGGACATCCTCGCAGCCCGCCTCCTGACCATCCTGAGACTCAGCCCGGACAACCACGGAACGGCCAGTGTGTCCGAGTGCCAGAACTTTCCTTTGTTCTAAGAGTCTAGAGTGGAGGTTGCCAGAGAGTAACCAGCAGCAGGCCTCATGAACAGGTCGGAACTGTGGACAGCTGAATCACTATTCAGAACTAGCTCTTCATTAGGAACGAACCGGTCCTCTTCCTGACTTGCTGGGACCCACAGTCATCTTTTCTCCTGTGCACAAACTTTGCTAGTTAAAGCCAACACTAACTAGCCGGTCAGTGAGCATCAGCAGCGCACCGTCGCAAGCTGCACAGCACAGCCTGGCACGGAGCCAGAGAGCGCGGATTGGACAGCAACAGCCTGCAACTGTTTCTTTGTGCCCGCAGGAGATCTGAATCCCCAAAGATTGGATGAGTATTCAACTTCAATGCATTACAGCTCGAGAATTCAATTGTTATCCAAACCAGTTGATATCAATTTAATTCCTAAGAGTTATGTACTTGTTTGAGTATCTAATGTAGAAGTGTAACCAAGTTCACTTTACGAAACGGTCTTAATGAATGATATACTAAACGTATGTCCTCTTGATATGTGTAACACTTTGTAACTGACTGAATATATATCTTTTGTATTCTGATAACCCTCTCGATAAGATCTGTTAGTTTTACATGCATATTCTATGTATTAATAAATTTATCCTCGTGTATTAGTACCTGTGTGTGCGCGTTGTTTGAGTTATATCGCATGGTTGGATTCTAAAGCCATCAAAAGAATCAACTTTGTGATTTACTGCTACAATTAATAATTGTCTCAGTAAATGCCCAAACCCTACAGAACTGGTGCCTTCAGAGAGCCACTATGATTACATATTTGGCGTCCCTGAACGGCTATGAATCACTACATATTTGGCGTCCCTGGCACGGGCGTGGCAAGACTGAAATGAGTCAACCAAGCAGAATAATTCATATAAAACGCCGCGGGTTTCATACACGACAATACAGTGTGCTGAAAGCCGAAAGAAAAAAAGTTCCCCTTGCTCTTTAAGCAGTGCTTGATTGTTTTGTTATTTTTTGCGATCTACCTGGTTGATTGCATACTTGATCTTGTGGTTTTCTGTGGTAAAACTGTAATTTCGTACTTAAAAGTAATACTCTTTAAGTTTAACGATGGTTGCTAAAAGGTCTGAATTCGAGTCGCTATTAAGCACTCTCTCTAGCAGCGACAGGTCTGACCACGATCTCTTCCATATCTCCGTCAGCGGAGAAGCTAGAATAAATCTCCATTTTCTGAGAGAGCTAGCGAAGGACATAGAGAGATTTGACCCCGCAGTGTCAGATAATAATATCGAGAGTTATATTCAAGACCTCAGGTATACCCTGCAGTACCTGCCAAACGCCACAGAACAGGAGAAAGTGTTTCTGGTCAGGAAAACTACCAGCACAGCTGTACATGAGTGGATGGCTAGGCAGATGAAAGAAGTCTGTAATGACTTTGAGCAGCTACAGATGCAGCCATTCAAAGTGCCCGGTACAGACACCGCAGTACAGATACCGCAGGTAAGATGACACGCGATACCGCGGTGCGTGATTGGTTGACCGACAGGGGCACTCGTGGTCCGTTGGTCTGTCGTAGAAAGACTTACTGTACTGTAAACGTCTTTACTGTGCCCGTTGTAGATATTGAATTTTACCACTGAAGGGAAATCTTAGTAGCTGAGCATAAAAAGAATAGGAGCATACTGTAACCCGTGTGAAGGCCATAAACGATATTAATTTTGGAACGTAAACATACAGTATATGGCTGGTCTTGGTACTTTAAAGAAAAAAATACACACCAGTATTCCATTTCTCCCTAAACATTGTAAGCTTCGAAGTCTTTAACTAACGTGATACCGGAGTCAACAAGCATACTTTTAGAATTTGATTAAAATGGAATATAATATGGAATCGCGTATCTAAAGAATTTAATAACGGTATGATTATATCCGTGTACTGCGGCAGGGCTGTGTAAGGCTGTTTCGCCTGCCTGATCATGCGAGCTGTCTTGTAGCCTACTGGTCTAGGTGCGTGACTACCAACTGGCAGGTTGTGTGTTCGAATCCAGCTGGTGCTGGACTTTTCATTTTTATTTATTTATTTTTTAATCGCGTAACATAAACATATTACCGTATGCAAACTGTACTGTATACAGTATGTATATGTATATTTAATGTCTTAACTGTGCCCGTTTAATTGAATTAAAAAAAAATATTTAACACGAACATTAAGCTGCTTTCATCTTCCGCCTGAGAACAGTCACCCGTTGCTACCCAACGCAGAATGGTGATTGGCTGACACCATCTGACACCCCTCTGATTGGAGAAAAAAGACGTGCTGGTGTGCTATACCAGGAAGAGGATTTCTTTCTATTCAAAACGTGTATTTTAAAAGTTTAAGAAGTAAAAACCTTACAGCGTACACAGATTTCTAAACTGATCAGGATCGTTATCTTTGTCTCATGCATAATAATGTTCACCGCTCTGTCCAGCAAATTAATAATAAACTTTATTTTATATAGCTTTTTAAACGAATAAGTAATTAGATTGCTCATAAACCTAATCACTTGCTTTTTCTTTTTATTTAGGCTCAGATTTCAACTATAGATCGTATTATTAATAACCATAATAACAACCAACCAACAAAAACAACCATATAAACATAATGGTGGTGCTGGACCTTCCAGTTTTATTTATTTATTTTTTAATCGCGTAACATAAACATATTACCGTATGCAAACTGTACTGTATACAATATGTATATGTATATTTAATGTCTTAACTGTGCCCGTTTAAGTATTGAATATTCATATCTAATTTTACCACTGAAGGGAAATCTTAACATAAACATACAGTATATGGCTGGTCTCGGTACTTTAAAGAAAAAAATACACACCGGTATTCCATTTCTCCCTAAACATTGTAAGCTTCGAAGTCTTTAACTAACGTGATACCGGAGTCAACAAGCATACTTTTAGAATTTGATTAAAAGGGAATATAATATGGAATCGCGTATCTCAAGAAATTAATAACGATATAATTATATTCATGTTGCAAAAGAACTGCAACGGACATAAAAACTCCCTTGCATGGTTTCATTACGACCAGAATCGGTCTTGAGATATTTTTAACTTGATTTACAGTATTTGAGAGGTATGTCTTAACACCGATACTACAGTGCCTAAGTACTGCTCACGTATATGTTTCTAGGTTTATATTATGCATTTCATACGGTCAAATTACTTTTGAGCAATAAGAAGCGAGAAACGGTATGCGTTTTACTTTCGTTTTGTGCTGGGACCCGTGGATTGATTAGAGATATCAAGTACATACAAGTCATTTTTTAAATGTTGTAGTTCGTCTTGAAAAAATGTTACGAGTACATCATCTATCAACAATTACACAGGTTCTGTTTCCATATTGCGGATTTTGGTTACGTAATATTATTTTCTAGATTTCACGTTGTGAATATGATGGGATGTCTGATGGGATGTTTCTAAAAATCCACCCTCTGTAAAACGTCTTCTCTAGTTGTCCTGCATATGTATTCGCTAATGAAGCTGTGTGTTCTGAGCCTAGATCTCTACATTTCTGTATGAACCAGCTTAGAGGGCTAAAGACAGCTTGTGTTTAAATTGAGTGTAAGGCAATTTATGCTTCTAAAGTCATGGTCAGCATTTATCTTTGTACTGTGTTGTAAACTTGTTCTGTGCCAAGTCACATTATTTTATAGCGTTTTTAAAGCGTTATCAAATACGGTGTTGCTGTAGTTTACTGAGTCCCATGTCACATGGTCTGTGATTGAAACCTGTAAAACCGGTTTAATTCGTCACAGCCAGCACTCTTCAGGTGTGAGGGTCTTCTGCTCAGAATGAAACGCTAAAATGTTTGTGTATATTCTAATGGTAGTGGGGGCGGGGTGTGTGGGAACAGGTTTGGTTGAAACATTTTCTCTGAAAGCATTTTCTTCTTGTAACCGATCTTGTTACAGCATGTTACAGTTTACTATTATTAACCATATTAATTTTAAGTGCTTAATGTAAAATCTTGTAAAAATATATTTTCATTGTTCAAATATACATTAAGTCTGACTATCATATAATAAGTTAAATACAAAACTAAAGAAAAAATAGGGTTAAATATAATTCAAAATATTTTGCTAACAATGTTAACTGTTTATGAATAATAAAATGTATTAACTAAGGAGTAGGATGGCACAGTTGTTAGTATGTTTTTTGTTTTTTTTAACCCAATCTCCGGGAAACCATTAGTACGATGGTGAATCGGAGATTCTTAACCCTTGCTGCGTACGACTGGAAAAGAATTCGTGATCGGATCAACGAAATGGTTCGTAGGAGGAGGCGGTCTTTTCCTCTTGTCTAACAGTCTGTCCACAAACAAAACATTCCTGTTAGACAAGAGGAATTGAAAAAAAAACAATGTTGTCAATGAAAACCGGTGTGTGTGTCTCTCCCTGCTGGATGTCCCTCTCACAAACTGCTGAATGAATAAAATAATTTTATTGAAAACGAGTTTGCGATTGTCTGGTCTTTAAATTCTGGAGATACGCGATTCCATATTATATTCCCTTTTAATCAAATTCTAAAAGTATGCTTGTTGACTCCGGTATCGCGTTAGTTAAAGACTTCGATGCTTAAAATGTTTAGGGAGAAATGGAATACTGGTGTGTATGTTTTCTTTAAAGTACCGAGACCAGCCATATACTGTATGTTTAAGTTCCAAAATTAATATCGTTTATGGGCTTCACACGCGTTGCAGTATGCTCAGGCACTAAGTAAAAGGAGATGCTTCGTATTGCTTGACTAATTTTAAAAACTAAGTTATAAATATAAAAATTGCAGGCGCTGCTCTGGTGCGCCGGCTCCTACACAGTGCCTGTCTGCCGTAAGCGTTACAATATACATACAGTACCCAACACTGCTTGTACCCATCTGTCATGCAAATAAAACACCTTGAATTGAATTGAATTGAGGGGAGAAGGGGGGGATACTAAAGCCAATACTGGCTCAATGGGCTTTGACGTGCTAATGTGTTGGTTTAATGGTCCGGTTGTGGCAGGCTTCCAATGTCAACTCGACTCGATTAGAAGACAATGAACGTATTTTAGCCCTAAATGAATTAATAGCAAACATGGTTTACATAAAATACATTTTTCCAAGAAAGTTTATAATAATACGATCTATAGTTGAAATCTGAGCCTACTTTAAAAATAAAGGAAAAGCATTTTCAGAGAGCAATCACGCTGTGTTTATGTAGAAAAAGTGATTAGGTTTATGAGCAATCTAATTACCTATTCGCTTAAAACGCTATATAAAATAAAGTTTATTTAGAGATGAATGATCAGTGTCGCAGTTTAAATAATGTGAGTCAGGAAACTAACACAGCGCCACCGGATTTAATAACGCAATAAAAACGCTATAAAATAATGTGACACAGTACAGCACAGTACAACAATACTGACCATGACTTTAGAAGCATAAATTACCTTACACTCAATTTAAACACAAGCTGTCTTTCTGTATGAACCTCTAAGCTGGTTCATACAGAAAATGTAGAAATGCATTAGCCTGATCATGATTAAAAAACACATAATTAAACACGCGTTTGCGATTTAAATCAGAACACGATTTAAATCAATATAAATGTTTATATTGTAACGCATACTGTCCAGCCTCCATTTCTCTATAAAAATTTACTGTTGCACACACGCACACAATAGAAGCAGGAACCGCTGTCAGAAGGGAAGATATATTCAAAATATCGCAAATATCGATCATGTTGCGATATTTTGAAATATAAAAGTCAATTGATTGTCCATAATATTGCTTACCTATTTTTTCGAAGAAATGTTTGTTAAAATAAAAGTCCAGCACCAGCTGGATTCAAACACACAACCTGCCAGTTGGTAGTCACGCACCTAGACCAGTAGGCTACAAGACAGCTCGCATGATCAAGTAGGCGAAACAGCCTTACACAGTCCTGCCGCAGTACACGGATATAATCATACCGTTATTAAATTCTTTAGATACGCGATTCCATATTATATTCCCTTTTAATCAAATTCTAAAAGTATGCTTGTTGACTCCGGTATCACGTTAGTTAAAGACTTGGAAGCTTACAATGTTTAGGGAGAAATGGAATACCGGTGTGTATTTTTCCTTGTGATATTTTAATGCTCTAGTTGAATGATAGGTGTCGCATTTTAAATCATTTTCGTAGCTAGAAATTATGAAACGCCCTGTTAAAAGCAAGGAAGTTTTTATGCCCCGTTGAAGTAAAACAAAATGCCTGACAAAGTATGGCTTGGACAGATTCCAAGTGCTTGTACAAATGTGCTAAAGAAATTATACTTTGAGTATACAGCTTGTCCAAAGTCATCCATTATTAATACTATTAGTAATATCTTCAGTAAAGGCTTTGATGCATAAATATTTCTGATAAAGGTAGGTTGTGTACTTCTGTCCAACTGAACAATCTTGCTTTCATAATATATACCAACATTTTAATGACTGATGATTAACATGCTGTAATACACAGTTCAAAATTAAAGGCTCAAATGCTGTACATGAGAGGTTAAGCTCCCCCTGGCGGTTTTACAAGGCGACGCCGGATAGTTAGTCACGTGACACACGTGACACACGTGATACCGCGTGATACTGTGACACGCCCACCGGGGTATGCCGCGAAATACCTCACCCATTTTGAATGGCTGCATCTGTATGTCAAGCACTTATCGAAGAATACAGTGCGTTTATTGACCCGACTGCTGCGATAGCCGCCGCTCTTAACATTAAGCACGAGAGAGCAGAGTCCCCTCGCGAATATTACGAGAGACTTAGACGAACTTATTTTGCAGGGCGAAATGATGAGGGTTGCGAAGAGAACACACATTTCAAGGGTTTATTCATTGCGAATCTCCACCCGTCAGTCAGAAAGATGATCTTAATGCATACAGATGCACAGACCATGAAAATGACTGATATTAAGAGATTCGTGCAGAAAGCCTGGGAGTATGATGTCCAAAGTCGCTCTGAGCAAAAAGCTGTTAAAGCGACTGTGTTCGCCGTCAGAGCCAGCAGGGTTAATTCCCCCCTGCTCGAAGGAGCACAGGCTCCTGAGCTGGCTAAGCCCCGTTCCAAAGCAGGCACACAGGACCGTACCCAGCGTCCTAAGTGCCATGAGAACACCGGGGGAGGGAAAGGGCTAGAAAAGGCTGAACAAAAGGATTCAGTAGCCGCCCGCCTGGCCAGGCTTGAACAAGCTTTATTAGGACAGGGACAACTGCTCCCCAAGGCTGCCGGAAGGGTGAATGAGCTGATACTCTCCACTGGAGGAGGCGGAGACCCGCCCCCTCTCCCTCCCTCAGTCTATCTGATTGAGCGGAAGGGTTCCTGCCTGGATGAATTCAGCCACTCCCAAGTGAGTGCTGACTCCACCCCTGAAGTCACAGAGCAGGCAGTAAAACACAGAGGAAAAGCAAGAAGCTTTTACCTCAAGGCTGCCATGGGAGATGTCTTACCCAGTGAGACACTGATTGACACTGAGGTTGAAAGGTGTTTGATGTCACACGGCAAGCTCAAACGGGTAGAAAAAGAAAAGGGCATGCGACTCAGAGAGGAACCTTTGGTGGATCGCCAGAAAGGCAAAGTGTGGAAACAGGTCAAGGCTCCTAAGCCTTCTGTACAGAAGGAAAGGGGGGCCAAGAGGCAGACTGTGCTCACACAGTGCCCACCGAACACAGAAGCCTATGTGGAGATTCCTTCTGTTCCCTCTGGACAAGAAATAAAAATATTTTCTTGTTCCCCGGATATACAGGGAAGTCGTGTCCCGGCTGAGGTCCCAACAGCCTCCCTGCCACAGGAGCGGTGCTCCAAGCAGCCGCCTGATCCACCAGGTAAAGCACACCCCTTTTACATCCCTAAAGAGGAGCAGATCTCCCCACCTGGCGATGAAAAGGAGCTTTCCCTGTGCACCCTGGCACCCAAGAGGGGTCAGGACCACCACCCCGCAGTGGTGGAAGGGATCCAGATGGCAGGAGAGCAGGTTGGTGATGTAGCCCTCACCCTTAGCCCTGAGAGGTCCTCTATTAGTGAGGATCTGCTTGAGCAGTTGTCACAGGGCCACCGCCAGGTGCCCCTGGTGCAACATTCACAGGTTAGACAGGAGGTCCAGCTGGACGCTGAGACTACTGCGCTGTGGACACACCTGATCCCAGATGCCGATTCCCTCTGCTTTGACCCAGGGAACCTGCAGTCAGGTAACATTATTTCTCACAACTACCAGGTAGTGAGTGAGACTGACCTGATTGTTCCTGCCTCAACGGCAGGGTTGCCTACACACCCAGTCCCCCAGAAGGGACAGGGAATGAAAGCCGAGACGGTTTTCTTACAGCCACCAGCTCAGTTTGTCAGTCTGAGTCTGACCAACAGTGGTTCAGCCAGACTGGAGCTGGATGGTCAAGCCACCCGCCTGCCAGTGCAGAACATCGCAAAGAGGGGTGTCAGAATCCCTGCCTGCACTGACATGGGCCTGGTGAGTGATAGTGAGTTCAAAGACTGTGAACTAGCTATCCCAGTGCTGGGGCAGCTCCCTGAACCCCTAGCGAGGGAAGGGGGGAGCGAGCAGGTGTCCTACACCTACCCCCAGCGAACGATTGTAAACATGCCGATAGAGGGATTCCTCAATCAGGAAGTGTGCAGGGTGGACCTGAACAGTGAGAATGGGGTAACAATCCCAGATCACTCAGGTGCTCCAGATGACCACTCAGCCGAGGGTCAGGCATGCTCCACTGCTGCACCGCCCCCTGTAGGGTTCCTAGAGCACAGGCATGAACAAATTGAAAAAGCAGATGCCCTGGAAAAGGAGGAACAGCATCAGCAGCTCTGTCAGATCTCCCCAGATTTCCAGGATGTTGGTGCCCAAGATGCCACAGGGCATACTGAGAAAGACACCATGTACACGCTGCGCCAGCTTAGAAAGGCAACAGTCACTCAGAAGGAGATGACTGGGATCAGCCACCCGAAAAGACTTTTGGGAGGACTGATTGCTGCCACCACTGTTGTGCATTTCCTATTTCTGGTAGGTTTGTGTGCTACTGGCACTCTCCCCCTGACTGCCCCAAGAAGGCAGGTGTCAGAGATGCCAGAGGGTAGTGACAGACTGTATCAACAGCAGCAAAAGTTGGAAAGCTTAGGGAAAACCCTACAGGCAACTTCCTATGCAACAGGGTTAAACCTTATTCCCCAACCAGTGGACATGATTGTTGGTGTTATACAGTGGGTTTATGCTTGTGTGCAACAGGCCAGAATGTTGACACAAGACCTGTTAAGGGAGCTTGGTGCCACTGTAGCCAGTCTAGCCATGGCACAAATCCCAACCCACTTGATTCCACTCTTCTCAGTAGAGGAGTATGTGACATTAACCCCATCGCTCATAGCTCACCCAGAAGGCAATCCAAGATTGAATTCGGTTCCAAATCTTGAGATAGGTATGGCTACCAAAGCTATCCATTGGCTGTGTCTAAACGATTCACCAATGAAGGGTGTAAAGCTACTAACGAGCAGAGGGAGGTTAATGAACCCCATGAAGAGCAGGAGTGAAGTAAATGGCTGGTCAGCACACCACATTTAACTGACACTATGACTTGTGACAGGCATGATATAGCTACCACAATGCAGCTACCTAACCAATAGTTTTCCTGTAAGTTCCCGAGGAGGCCATAGTACAGCTTGATGACTTAATACTGTACGGTCTGGAACCAGACAATATAAGACCAAACTTGAGGTCTTGGATGCCTTCAGGTGCAACACTATTGAATAGGATAGAAATCCAAGAAACAGTAAGCCCTGAAGAGGTACAGGTAGTTAGTTTGCTTTAATGGAACAAACCTCCAAACCACCCTAGCAGATACCCAACACAGGTGTTGTGGTTCATCAGGGGGGCTGGGAACAGGAACTGTTGTTATTAAAACACTACTGCCGGGTAGCTGGATCATGACTGACAGTGTACTCTGAATGCTGTACTCTTGCATCAAGATGTACTCTGGGTAGCATGAATGAGTCAAAAGTAGCATGTCAAAAGAAAGGAAGTGACTTCTCCCCCAAATATCTACTACGGAGGTATCAGATATTGACAGTGAACTTCCTCATGTGTAATTCCTAGACTGAGATAATGTCTCCTACCGTGTTTATACATACTCCAGATGTTATTCATCCTGTTTGTATCCAATGCTGGTTCCGGTATGAATTCTCGAGGAGTAATGTGGACATTTAAGGTTAATGTTCCAATGACAAGGGACATCACTTAACTCTGTTTTGTTTTGAAGGCAACAATGCCTTGGGACCTCGTGACCTTCAAAAAGGGGGGATATGTAGCGGCGAGGCTTATTAATAAGAAAGAATTAAGTGTTCTGAGCCTTCCCAAATGAGGCCCCATTTCTCTGTTCATCTCTGTGGTGCAGCCACAGAGAAACCATTCATGCAAGATGTTTTCTTGTGATAAGAAACCAGCTCCCAAAGGGGGATGCACTTAGCTAAGCCTGGCTATCATGATCAATGGTCATCCATTGGCGCCTATCTGTCTAGGGAGTGCCAGTTGGACATCTGGACTGCATTACTAAGTGTCAGGAGTAAGTGACTCATATCTCACCTTGATCAACCAATCAGGGACTGGTAGGGCCGAGTAACCCACGTGGGACTCTGATGCCCATGGAACTTTCAGCCAGTCAATGAGCTGAAGTTCCTCCAGGTAAAAACAGGCAACACAGAGAGCCTGAGAGATTCAGATTCAGATTCAACAAGATTCTGTGAGAATTCCAGGGCAGGACGGCCCAGGAGCAGAAGGCTCCCAAGGGCAGGACATCCTCGCAGCGCGCCTCCTGACCATCCTGAGACTCAGCCCGGACAACCACGGAACGGCCAGTGTGTCCGAGTGCCAGAACTTTCCTTTGTTCTAAGAGTCTAGAGTGGAGGTTGCCAGAGAGTAACCAGCAGCAGGCCTCGTGAACAGGTCGGAACTGTGGACAGCTGAATCACTATTCAGAACTAGCTCTTCATTAGGAACGAACCGGTCCTCTTCCTGACTTGCTGGGACCCACAGTCATCTTTTCTCCTGTGCACAAACTTTGCTAGTTAAAGCCAACACTAACTAGCCGGTCAGTGAGCATCAGCAGCGCACCGTCACAAACTGCACAGCACAGCCTGGCACGGAGCCAGAGAGCGCGGATTGGACAGCAACAGCCTGCAACTGTTTCTTTGTGCCCGCAGGAGATCTGAATCCCCAAAGATTGGATGAGTATTCAACTTCAATGCATTACAGCTCGAGAATTCAATTGTTATCCAAACCAGTTGATATCAATTTAATTCCAAAGAGTTATGTACTTGTTTGAGTATCTAATGTAGAAGTGTAACCAAGTTCACTTTACGAAACGGTCTTAATGAATGATATACTGAACGTATGTCCTCTTGATATGTGTAACACTTTGTAACTGACTGAATATATATCTTTTGTATTCTGATAACCCTCTCGATAAGATCTGTTAGTTTTACATGCATATTCTATGTATTAATAAATGTATCCTCGTGTATTAGTACCTGTGTGTGCGCGTTGTTTGAGTTATATCGCATGGTTGGATTCTAAAGCCATCAAAAGAATCAACTTTGTGATTTACTGCTACAATTAATAATTGTCTCAGTAAATGCCCAAACCCTACAGAACTGGTGCCTTCAGAGAGCCACTATGATTACATATTTGGCGTCCCTGAACCGGTTTTCCCTACAACAGTCAACATCAAATCAAGCAGAAAACTTTCTAAAGGTTTAATACATACAGTAGCTCTGTAATGTATAGTTAACAGATCTTCCAAAATGCTTCAGTCACACAAAATCACGTTTAATCAAGTAATTTAATTCATGAAAGGCATAATTAACATATGTTCCTCACTACAGCACCTCTCTACAGTTCAAACAGGTGTGGCTGTCTGAAATCACTCCAGCGTGAATCCTGCTTGCTTCAGACCTGCCTGCTCTCGGCCACATTAGGCAAATCTCACCAGTCGTCCCAGAGCCCCCAGGGTATTTTTGGCTGTGAAACTGGAAGATGTGGAAGAGAAACTAAAACTGCTGCCAGGAGGATTTGCATGAAAGCTTTGCAGCTGCTCCAGTGTGACCGACACGATCCCAGAATAGATCAGCTTGAGACGTCTCAGTCACTTCGAGAACATCAGACATCTTCAGGCAGGCCCAGTCTTGCAGATGAGTCTTCTCACTGCTATTACTGCCATGACAGATGAATAACTCTCTTTCTTCAGCACTTAGAATAATTTGAGGACTCTCAGACGTTTTTAAAGGCATTAACATTATTAATATTAATATTCACTCCAACCATTCACAGGGCAGTAAGGAAAGTAAAAACGTAAGGTGGGAACAAAAAAAAAAATCCACTCAGAGCCAGTCACTAGAAGAAGGGCAATGCGTATATCCTGTGATTTGAGATATATTGTGTGTATTGCCATTTTCAGCAAGTTTTTTTATTCAAAATAAGTAGTGACCAAGTAGGAAGAAAGAGAGCTTAATTGTAAGAATTCATATATGATGATGATGGTATTGTAACAGACAAATAAGTTCTGGATCCCAATGAAGTTTAAAACAACTGAGTTTATTGCATGCAAAGTACAATAAGATCAAAGTATTGTTCAGAATATAGGTACAAAACGTCCAGTCTGCCCTACGAAGTGCTAGGAGCTCTCATCACTTGCTGGACCTCTGTGACCCCAAAGACAGATGAACCTGATGGTGCCAGTGGTGCACAAGTGTGGGAACACTGGAACTCATGCTCCATCTGCTCTTTTAGAGTAAAAGCCTTCAGCTGAGGCTGTGATGAGGTTCATGAGGTGTAAGATGTTCCATATAGGTTTTCAGAGTATTGAGATCTGGCCAGGGAAGGTTATAGAGGTCCACCCATATATTGTAATCCTTCAGGTGGGTAGTTGTGTCAGCATGCGTAGGCTGCAAAGGAACAAGTAATAGGTTTATTCCATGCTGGAAAGAGAAGAAATAAAACACAATGTTTCTGCCATGGAGCCTTCTTCAGGTGTTGTGTTTTCTTTCTTCTCTTTTCACCATGGAATAAACCTATTACTTGTTCCATTGTAATCCTTTACTGCACATCACTTTACACAAATAATATCTATTGATCTGGATGGTTGTCTCTAATATTTTGGCCAGTGAGTGTATATTACACATACACACAAGCGTATAGAGATAACTCCTACTATATTTATTTCTTGGGGAGATTTCAGCTTTTGGACAATTAAGAATATAATATTAACAGTACAAATGAAATTGGGAGATACAGTAGTGCAGTTATTAATATTGCTGCCTGGCAGCTCTGAGTTTTGGACCTGAAGTGCTATCTGGAAGGAGTTTGTATGTTCTCTCTGTGTTCATTTGGGTTGTCCCCAGGTGCTTTGGTTTCCTCCCACAGTCTAAAGACATTAAATAGCTGTTCATGTGGAGTTCTCTCCAGGTCCATGTTGGTTTCTGCCAAGTATTTCATTGATTCTGGAGTGTCCATGTCTCTGCGATGCACTGGAATCCCACCTATTTGACAAAAAGTCACTTTCTGTGTCTCCAGGATTAGAGGCACACTGATAAGAGAAAGATGGAAATATCACTTAAAAATAAGACATACATCAAGGCTAATGCAATTCAAACAAATGGTAAAGCAGGAACATAAAATACCTTTTTTTCTAGATTGGATATAACATTTGTGTCACGAAACAGTTTTCCCGGGCCCTATGCAGATGACACAATCCGGATTTGTAAGGAAACACTGGGGAAAAAGTCATGCAGGAGAGGGTATGGAAACAGGGGACGTGTCCAAGGAGTGCAGGTGCCTAGGGGAAGTGAGTCTGGGGCGAACAATCCATATAGCAAATCCAAACCGGTAAACAAAAACACAGGCAAAAATCCATGGCCAGGAGATCCAGCCGGGGGATAAGGAACAGGAACCGGGTCGGAACCGGCGGGGGGAATCAGGAACAGAAAGTTAAAATCATAACTGAGCCAGACGCTGCAGGACCCGGGCTCTCATGAAACGGGATTCAATGAGGAACCTCGAGTAACGTCTACGTCTGGCTTTTAAGGTGGAACTAAAGATGGGCTGGAATAAGGAACAGGTGTGGGGAATGAGGTAGAACAAGGAAGGGCTGGAGCACCCTTAAGAGGAGGAGTAGCGATTGTGACAATTTGAAAGTTATATCCTTTTATATTTCTGAAGAATGTTCTACAATTCCAAAATAGCATGAGAGCTATAGGCTCAGTGACTTAAGGTTCACTTAAGCCCTGTCAGCCCAATCATGAGAGCAGTTGCCACTCATGTTTTCAGTAGTATTTAGTTTATTGAGGGTAGTCTTGGGTGCAGTTGAGAGGAAAGTATTGCAAAAGTCAGTTATAGAAAAGACAAAGTATATTTAAAGGTTCTCCCTTTTAAATATAAGGCATTGAACACTTTAACTCCTAATGACTTTAAGAATGCATTGCTTGATTGTAATCAAACACTCTGGGATCAGTTGATTTATGTCTCTTTAATTTACCTAAGACCAGGCTTCACACAGTATATAAAACCCATTATAGTCTCAAAAACTGTGCACTTTTGTGAAACTCACTTAAAGGTCAATAATTTACAGAGTCCACTGTAACATTGAAATTAGTCTCATACTGTGTCTATGCTTAGTTCACAATTTTATGCTTCACAATGAGTCGGCATTCAGTTGCAATGTGTTGTGATGTAATGCACAATGGCAGGTCTCAGTACACAGTGTCAGTACTCAGTTCACAGCAGTGTGTCTCCCAGTGTAAGTTCCCAGTTCAGAGTAGCATATCTCTCACTGTGTCACTACACAGTTTTTTGGTTCTCTGCTAACAATAGTGCATCTCCTAGACTGCTGGTACTAAGTTGATAGGACTATCACTGAGTGTGTTGGTACTGAGTTCACAGTATACAGTGTGTCAATCAGTTCACACTAGTGTGTCTCCCAGTGTGTCAGCACTCAGTTCACATTAGTGTGTCTCCCAGTGTGTCAGCAATCGGTTCATTAGTGTATGTCCTGGTGTGTCAGCACACAGTTCACATTAGTGTGTCACCCAGTGTGTCAGAAATATGTTAACATTAGTGTGTCTCCCAGTGTGTCAGCACTCAGCTCACATTAGTGTGTCTCCCAGTGTGTAAGCACTCAGTTCACATTAGTTTCCTGTTGGTGTGTCAGCACTCAGTTCACATTAGTGTGTCTCCTGGTGTGTCAGAACTCAGTACACGTTAGTGTGTCTCCCTGTGTGTCAGCAATCGGTTCACATTAGTGGTCTCTCAGTGTGTCAGCACACGGTTCACATTAGTGTGTCACCCAGTGTCTCAGAAATCAGTTCACATTAGTGTGTCTCCCAGTGTGTCAGCAATCGTTTCACATTAGTGTGTCTGTGGTGTGTCAGCACTCAGTTCACATTAGTGTGTCTCCCAGTGTGTCAGCACTCAGTTCACATTAGTGTGTCTCCCAGTGTGGCAGCACTCAGTTCACATTAGTTTGCTGTTGGTGTGTCAGCACTCAGTTCACATTAGTGTGTCTCCCAGTGTGTCAGCACTCAGTTCACATTAGTGTGTCTCCTGGTGTGTCAGAACTCAGTTCACATTAGTGTGTCTCCCAGTGTGGCAGCACTCAGTTCACATTAGTGTGTCTCCTGGTGTGTCAGAACTCAGTACACTTTAGTGTGTCTCTAAGTGCGTCAGCTTTCATTTCACATTAGTGTGTCTCCCAGTGTGTCAGCACTCAGTTCACATTAGTGTGTCTCCTGGTGTGTCAGAACTCAGTACACTTTAGTGTGTCTCCCTGTGTGTCAGCAATCGGTTCACATTAGTGGTCTCTCAGTGTGTCAGCACACAGTTCACATTAGTGTGTCTCCCAGTGTGTCAGCACTCAGTTCACATTAGTGTGTCTCCTGGTGTCAGAACTCAGTTCACATTAGTGTGTCTCCCAGTGTGTCAGCACTCAGTTCACATTAGTGTGTCTCCTGGTGTGTCAGAACTCAGTACACTTTATTGTGTCTCCCTGTGTGTCAGCAATCGGTTCACATTAGTGGTCTCTCAGTGTGTCAGCACACAGTTCACATTAGTGTGTCTCCCAGTGTGTCAGCACTCAGTTTACATTACTGTGTCTCCCAGTGTGTCAGTACTCAGTTCACATTAGTGTGTCTCCCAGTGTGTCAGCAATCGGTTCACATTAGTGTGTCTCCCAGTTTGTCAGCACTCAGTTTACATTAGTGTGGCTCCCAGTGTGTCAGCAATCGGATCATTAGTGTTTGTCCTGGTTTGTCAGCAATCAGTTCACATCAGTGTGTCTCCTGGTATGTCAGAACTCAGTTCACTTTAGTATGTCTCTTAGTCAGCACACAGTTCACATTAGTGTGTCACCCAGTGTGTCAGCACTCAGTTCACATTAGTGTGGCTCTCAGTGTGTCAGCAATCGGATCATTAGTGTATGTCCTGGTTTGTCAGCAATCAGTTCACATCAGTGTGTCTCCTGGTGTGTCAGAACTCAGTACACTTTAGTATGTCTCTTAGCTAGTCAGCACACAGTTCACATTAGTGTGTCACCCAGTGTGTCAGCACTTAGTTCACATTAGTGTGTCTTCTGGTGTGTCAGCACTCAATTCACTTTAGTGTGTCGCCTGGTGTATCAGAACTCAGTACACATTAGTGTGTCACCCAGTGTGTCAGAAATCGGTTCACATTAGTGTGTCTCTTGGTGTGTCAGTTCTCAGTATACTTTGGTGTATCACTTGGTGTTTCAGATCTCAGTACACTTTAGTTTGTCTCCCGTTTTGTCATAGTCAGTTCACTGTAGTTTGTGTAACAATGTGAAAATACTCGTTTCTTAGTACACTGTCTATCAATACTCAGATAACATTAGTGTGTCACTCAGTGAGTCAGTAATTATTTCATAGTACTGTGTGTTGGTTCATAATAGTGTGTCTACTAATGAGTTAGTCCTCAGTTCACAGTAGTGTGTCTCAAAGTGTGTCCACACAGAGATCCTAGTTATGTGTCTCCTATCATTTCAGAACACACTTCACAGTAGTGTGTCTCCCAGTTTGTCGGTACTAAGCTCATGGTTGTGTGTCTCCAAGTGATTTGTCAGCACTCTTTTCAGTATCATAAGCCTCAGCACCTGTTGGTCTTCTTCAATAAAACTTATGCTACTGTGTGTTTTTTTCTCCCAGATCCTCTAAACTGTAATTTCTCAGAAAGCTTGAGTGTTACCTAGAAAATCAGATCAATTTACAAATAAATGATGGAATTCACTCTACCTTTGACACTGTGTGCACTTGAAATGTTTATTTCTTTTATCAATATCTTTACAGCAAGTCTAAATATACATTTCCTTCAATATAAAGTAGAATGTTAAGTGCCCATTCTCTGCATCCCTCTGCCTCCTCTTATCTTCACTCTCTCATTTCGACTAGTGCCCCCCTCACCCTCTTCTGCGCACTGACTCCTCATGACACTCCTTGCTGTGTCAGCAAATCCCTCAGCTCACATAGAATAATAACTTCATTGAAAGGGTCTCATTGACATCTCTGTATAAATAATTGAATTATGTGATAATATACTTGTAATGTTGAATATACCACACCGTACAGTATATATTTTGCCTTTTTCATATTTTGCAGTGTTTTGAACATGAATCTACATCTACGATGAAGGTAGACAAAATCATCAAAGTATTGTCGCTTTTATCATGAGAAGGAGAAGTTACCTCCCCTGTCTTTCAAGGTCAAGGCTGCCTGCTGCCTTCAGTGTGGCGATTCCCTCTTCCTGTCATTGTACTGGTCAAATGCGGTGCTTTCTCAGATGTAAATTTATTATTCCTTACCACATTTATCAACAAAACCCAAAAGAAATGAAACAATTCCAAATTCTGCCTTTGACATAGTGCATTTTATTTTCACCTCTAGAGTACAGCAAACAATAAAAATGTCTTAGAAAAAGCAACAATTAACAGATAAACACTAGTGATTAAACTAACACTCTGTACAAGCTTGCTGAGCTATTTTGCTGAGGGACAGGAGCTGCAGACATACAGGGGCTGAGTAGAGGGTTCTCTACCCCTCTTCTCCTCAAGCTCCACAGGGGGGGCCCGAGCTCCAGTCAGGCGAAGGATGGACAGGGCCGTCTGGTGCGTCACGCCGCGGCGCCTGCGCACTGACTCCTGCGGACACTGTAGGAGGCCGGCGAGTTGTCGTGGGTCACCGTGCACACGTACTCCTCCTTGGCCTCCCACTCGGCCTTGCTTAGCTTCAGGGAGCTGCTGCGGCTGAACTTCCCGTCCCTCCCCTCCTCGGCGCTGGTCAGGACCCCGCTGGTCACTTTGGAGCCGTCCACCGTCCACTCCATGCTGGCCCCCTCAGGGAAGTAGCCGCTGAGCAGGCAGAGCAGCGTGGCCGAGCCGGCGGACAGCTCATTGGGGGACGGGGGGAACAGCGACACAGTGGGCTTCACGCTGGCGCCGGCTGGGAGACGGAGAGACAGAGCAGGGCAGAGAGTAAGGACTGGCGCCCAGTAGGAGACTAAATCTCGCTAACTTCGCACCAACACGTGTCATACTTTGTAGAAGTACATTCACCGTTACCATAGTACCATAGTTAGACATTAAGGAAAAACAGGTAAACGTTCTTTCCTGACTGAAACGTAAAGAAAATAATTACTACATTGCGACTGTGGAGTTTTGGTCCCAATAGATGACAAAGCAGTGTTGATGATCAATGTGTCCTGCAACTCACATTAGTTAGATGCACAGTTTAAAAAGAGGCCAAATCTAAGACTTGTCTCCTGCAGGAGAGTTCAAGGAGGGAAAAACAAGGCGAAACATTAAGAAAACCTGGCTTCCACTGTCCTTTTCATGCAGAGCTGTTTGTTTCTGAAGACCCGCCAACAAAATCTGAGGATTAAGTTAACAAGGTATATGAAATAATAATTTCTATTGTGTTTTGACCATTACATGACCTGACCGTTTGTCCATATTTAAATTCTTGGACAATGTATTTTTTTCTGGATTTTCAGTGCACTACATTTGTGCCAACCCCCTCAGTATCTTCACTTAATTGTTTATAGATTAATTAATGACTGGAATGATGGGTATTCTAGTGATATAATTACCACTAGTATTACAGAAGAGATGAAATTATCATGTTTATATATTTTTGACTACTACTAATAAATAATATCTTATATTGTTCTAGCAAAATACCCACAACAGTAACATCAACCATTTAATTAAAACTGGGTCTTCTGTTTAGTTAGAGTCTGTTATGTTATCTACAGATCTATAGACCTGTATTACAAAATAACCTGGTGAAGATCAAAATAGGCCTGCATTTTATCAAAAAACTTTTAGATACAAAGCCAAAAAAGGATGTTTTTCTGTGGTAAGCAAATCCAATTAAAAGAAAAAAAGAAACAGCTGTCTTCACCAGTCTTTTCTGAAAGTGAAGTCTGCATGTAAAATCTAACTGACAACATCTATTCTTTAAGATTAGCAGCAGCAGTAAGCAGCCTTGGTATCAGCAGTTTGTTTTGTAACTTGCACAGGAAATTTTTAAGAGAGGTGCCCGATAGAAGTATGACTTACTTGTAGTGAACTGGCACAAAACAGGAAAACAATAAGTCAGATTTCAGTCACTGACACTGGGAGCAGAAACATTTTTCCCTGCCTGCACATCAACATTGGTACAGTAACAGTAAATGATCAATAAAACTTAAACAAAAGGATCTGGGCTGAAGCAAGATTTTAATACTGATAAAGTAACAGTGCAAACTGGTACCAAAAGAAATGAAACACTCCATACTGCTATAAAATAAATTTCCCCAAAAACTTCAAGCCTACTGATCTGAATGAGAGGAGAAGAGTCACTTACTTTTCACCACCACCTTGGTGCCTTGCCCGAAATCGTGATTTACTGCCATAGTGACACTGTACAAAAACCTACTGCTTCTCCAGAGAGAGAAAACACAGCTATGAGGTGTACTGTACCTCCTACTCCATGATACATTGGTTTACTATACTTTATTACTTCATTTAAGTTAATTGGGATCTAATTGTGTGTTGCTGTTCAAATGAATTGGAATAGCTCTTTCAAGAATGAAGGTTCTATGTTCCAGTCTTTCCTCTTGTATTGCTCTAATTCAGTGTCAAAACACCCACAAACACTACATTCAGATTTACAAAGAGGTTTAAGGTGTGTGTGAAACCCTTCTTCCCTGGCAAGGAATCTGCATTACATTCAATACATCCAGGAGATTAGATATTACCAAATACAGTAAAGGACATTTTAGGATCATTAGAGTTGAAAATTCCACGGAACCTGTTTGAAGCAATTTCAGTTCTATCATGATTTGCCTCCTAAACCATAACATATTGTACAACTAAACATTTAGGAATAACCAAGGTCAGGAGGCACCAAGGACACTGGATCACAGTAAAACAACTTATAAAAGGCAAACAAGACTGCTGAGTTGAGTGAAAGAAGAGAAGTCACTTACTTTTAACAACCACCTTGGTGCCTTGCCCAAAAGTGTACCACAGTGTTTTACTGCCATAGAGACTCTGTACAAAAACCTGCTGCTTCTCCAGAGAGAGAAAACACAGCCTTTGGCCAATAATGTACTTTTCTTTAACCACTGCAAATATATCTTACATGTTATTTCTTCACATTACAATTTTAAAGTACTGGTTATGTGCTGCTTCAGAGAAATTTTCAAAACTTTAGGCTCAACAATTAAATGATCTCCTCATTTTATAAAAGGAATAATGATTTATGTATTATAGTGACAATGAATAGAAGAACAAGCTTTGTTTTAATGAACACGATTTTGAAAAGTAGTGCTGGAATTTATTTGGAGTTTAAAAACTGGTGGAGAAAACTTTGAAATGGCATTGAATTCAAATGTAATTAAACAAGGCAGACTGAACTAGAACTTAAAACTGAACTGCCTGAACTTGAATGTGAATTATGAAAGAGAGATTTAAGGGTAAATCTCTAAATCATGGTTGTGACAGACAGTGAAATCTGCTTCTTTCATAAAGGTATACACTATATTCCTGATGCCCTGCTTCGGTCTTGGGAAAGTCCGTTTTCTGAATCTGGAGTGTGAACACTAACAGGATTGATCAGAAGGTACTGACATTCACACAGGTTATTTTCTTTGTTGGACAATACACTATGCGTGTCTGAGTGTTCCCTCTATCCGATTCCCTCTTCTTTCTGCACTGTGTATGTTTTGTTTATATTCTTCAGTTAATTATCCTTGATTATGGGGATTTTGTCTCGGGAATATATACTGTATATACTGTATAAAGCAGAAAAACAGACAATGCAAGTAGGGCTTCGTATTCACTCTACAATTCTTGAACACATTGAACTCATATCTGACCACAGATTGTTCTTTGCTCACATGTGACTTACTCACACTTAACTTACTCACCTTTGTGTTTTCCCTCAAGATGGTTGTAAAATGAATTCCAAGATAGGTCTGCCATATAATAAACATACTGTAATAATTCTCCAGATTTAAAAAAAAAACAACAATCCAGAGGCAAGCAATGTCCTCAAATATATTAAAGCTGATTTCAGAGTTGTGCCAAGAGCTGGTAAAAAAACTCATGTCTCTTGAAAGGTAAGTTATTCCCACAGCCTATCATGAATGATCTGTGAAGAGTGGAGTTTCGGGATCATTGAGTAAAATGCCTGTAGTATCCTTTAAGATTTTAAGTTTCCTTAAAAATCCTTAAGCACACAAATAATTCATGATTTATGGAGTAAGTCTGGCATTGACATTTCTGCTGTTCCAATAGGAACAAATGGACATCCAACATTTCCAACCCCAAATCTGCATACTGTCTAGCACCATTATGAAAAGGACAGAAGATATTGGCCCAAGACACTTTTTGGTTGAACCAGGTGCCGTGTTAAGCAAGTTCTTAAAGATAATGTCTCTCCTATTCGTCTGGTGATATCTTTCCAATTCCCACAAGACAATGTGTCAGGAATTTACCTTTAATTCCTCATCCAATATAGACAAGCACGTTAGATTCATGAGAGACTTCTTCTTAAGTCACTAAGACAAAATATACAGCATACCTCTCCTCAGGTGATGAGTCACTGTAATACTAAAGGAGATTTGTGTTACACAAGAAATTCCTGGTTTGATTATAGATATGATCCAATAAGACTGGTTTGAAAAATTTCTCCTACATCTCTTGGTATGACAGTCTCTTGAAAGAAACATTTCTGTCACATCTTGCTCTGGCTGCTAATCCCTGCTAGACATGCACTTAGTTTCCATCCGTACTCTTTTTCTAACACTCTCACAACTCCACAACATTCCCTTCATGGAGTAATACAATAAAACTGACTAACTCTAAAAGTGTAAGAACATTGAAGAACGCAAGCAGCCCCTGCAAAGGTGAAGAACGCAAATTGTCCAAGAAGATTCTGCCAACAATTCCCACAGGTTTTGTCTGTATTCCCAGTCAGTCTTGCAGTCCTGCAGCCACCCTGAATGGTGCCCTTTGCCAGTGTGCTCAAAGGCACAGACATTGTGTATTTTCATTAGAAGCTCACTGGTGCTTTGCACACACAGGTGTTAACATGGGTTGATGACTATAACTACATTTTAAATAACAATAACAACATGTAATCAGTGACTGGAAACAGTACAAAGCCTTCTAATTAACCGCACTGTGGCCTGGTCAGTTAGAAGATAGCAGATGTACAGCCTTTATGCGGTGACCTTTAGATAACATTGTAGTTTTTGGACAAAGATTGCTTGTAAAAGGCTTGACATTTCATTTTGTATGTGGGCATTTACAGATTATGATCATGGTTGATCTTCACTCTTCAGTTTCTAGTAGTTCACAAATCCAAAAATCCCATCCAACGAATTCAGCATTAACAAGGAGCTAGGGAATAGATTCTGCACTCCCACACTCACCAGAAGCAAGTTATTTGCTTCACTAGGTTCTCAGCTGAAAGAATAATAGGTACAAGGCGCAAATTGGCAAGGATGAAGAACACACAAAATGTACAGTATAGTATATGAATCATGCATATAAGCTCCTGCAGACAGGCTATCCCTAAACTGTAAAACTGTTCCTTATATTGTATATTAAACCAGATATTTCCATTTTACTAAACCTAAAAAATATGTTGCATGACTATCCTTTCACTGTAATTCTACCAAGAAAGGTGGGTTGTATTATTTAGGGCAGCTGTGAATAGTGTGAAGCATTTTCATTCAGGAGCTTGTACAGATCTCAAACAAAACCAACATAAAACACGAAATAGCAGAGGCTCAGCATCATTGGTTAACTAGAGCACATCATGAGCTGGGTTTAACCTGTGGTCATTTCTGCAAAAAAACGATATTGTAAAGCCCTAGGAGATTTCTTTTTTAAATCATTTTAAAATCTGTATTTGGTAAAGCCTTCAATAAATAAATGGTACATTACTGGTCTGTTAACCTAAAAGATTTGCACTAACTGGTAGCACCCTGTGCAGAAACATATTTTTCTAATGGATTTTTAATCAGATGTTCTGAGAATTAGTATTCACAATGGAATGAACTGGCTGCGAGAATGTTTTAGCCCACTTGATCATAGGGCACATACAGCACACCACTGTCTTTCTTCCCCATCTTATATTGCATCATCTGCACTGCGTGGTCGTCCTACTTAACAACATGTTACAGAACATGGAAGGCTGGTGATCCTGGCATGATAAACAGATCATTTGCATTTAAGTCTAACTACTGGCATTAATAACAGGAGAAACTATTATTGACTAACAACATATGAATAATGATCCAAACACCAATGTTCATGATTCAGAAATTCTTTATTACTATTATTGTTGGGTCACTAACAGCACTTACACCAGTTACAGGCCATTTGCACACACAGACGTGAAGATGTGAAGTCAAAGAGGTTTCTAACAAAAACAGCACATTGGCGCACAGGTTGGCACAGGTCGTTGGGGCGATGGCCTCCCATTAAATCACAGCACAGGAAAGCTAGAGTAAAACTTCAGTATCTGCAGCTCTAAGCTAGGAATGAAGCAGGCGCTGCCCCCAGGCCAGGCTATTCTGGACACTCGGATTTCTTCAGGGCCTTTGTCACGGGAGCCTGGGAGCTGTGGGTGGCCTCACAGACCACAGTGCCCACTGAGGACCACTCAGCTTCAGATAGTGTCAGGGTGCTGCTCCAGCTGTACAGGCCAGTGCTGTCCAGGAGGTAGGGGGTCTTGGTGACCCCGTTGGTCCTGGAGTGGCCGTCCACTGTCCACTGCAGGCTCCAGTCAGACGGAAAGCCCTGGTTGGCCAGACACAACAGCGTGGCCGACTTCTTCTCTGACAGCTCCCTGCTGGAGGGGGGCAGGACCGTCAGCGAGGGCTGAGTGTTACCTGGGAGAAAAGCAACATGGAGTGAGGCTGCAGAGAAGAGACACCCCAGGTCACAAAGACACACCAGACACTCAGGGACTCAGAAAAAAAGAAATAATTACTGATGAAATAAAATAAATTAATGAAGAAATAAAAATATGTTTCATACTTAAATCAAGTCAAGTTCGACTAGAGGTAGAATTATACAAAACACTTGTCAGACCTCATCTCTAAAATTGTGTTCTGATCGGAAGAGACTAAACCAATTTCATCTTTATCGTTCAGATCATTTAATATCTTCAATCTCAACTGGAGGGTATGATGGGTTTAATGGATGTATTCACAGAGGTCCTCCCATGTGGTTGAAGAAGAATCAATCAGATCATTCAAGTTAGGCCAGAAGAAAAAAGTTAGGCTAAAAGAAAACAAAATCAGTCAGCTACTAGCGACCAAGCAACAAGGTGGACAATGTCCTCCTCAGGCTAAAGAACTCACTTATAATGCTGTCTGACCTATCAGCCCAAATCCATTTTTACTGTACTATATTCAAGAACGGGGTTTTTCTAGGTTAAATCGCTACAGTATCTAACAAATTATTACTGTAAATATAAAGAGTAATTTAGATTCTAGAAAAAAAACTTTACTTTGGAGTGTTAATGGAGAGATACTGGACCCCCAGCTACTTTTGCCGAAACAGAACTTAGCTTCGCCTTCTCGATTAACACATTCATGATGGTTTAAACATTTCGCTTTTATCTGTTCTCTGCCAGACGAGGCGTGAAAACGTGTTGCGCATTCTACCTGTCATGTAAAAATGGTTTACTAGAAACTATTAAGCAAAACAATTATATTGTTGTGACCTCATGGAAAGTGAAATAACATTAACGAAAATACACATACTCTTGTAATACTTTTCACTAATACCTTCTTCACTACTTCCTGGTGCAAATATAATATACACACTACGCTTTAAGATTACTGCAGCCCCGATGACGGATTCGTTAAATAGCAAAGCCTCGTAAGTTTAGTAAAGAGTCGAGAAATCTCCACGGCCGAAACGTTGTGTTCTCTTTCTTCTTTTTTTCAGCATGGAATAAACCTATTACTTCTTCAGGTGACACCTGAAGAAGGCTCCACGGCCGAAACGTTGTGTTCTCTTTCTTCTTTTTTTCAGCATGGAATAAACCTATTACTTCTTCAGGTGACACCTGAAGAAGGCTCCACGGCCGAAACGTTGTGTTCTCTTTCTTCTTTTTTTCAGCATGGAATAAACCTATTACTTGTTCCTTTAATTCTTCAAATAATTATTTCCCTTTTTTAAATCTTTTTTCAAGAGGCTGTGGCAATGTGGTACAAGCTTCCCAGCCATGCTGTCTAAGCCAATACCCTGCTTTCTTTCAAGAATCAGCTGGATGAAATCCACCATCAGTGCTAGGAAAGTACTTGAAAGGTTCAGAAGATCACTGTGCCACTGTGCCAACCTGTGTCATCAGCTGCTATCAGGTTCAGAAATCCTCTTTTGTGTTTTATTGAAATTTGTTTTTCATATATAAGGTGAGGTATAGAATGTAAGTTGACCCATGTGACCCTGGTTTCCTAGTAGGAATAAGCAACCACAAGCCTATGGGATGCCTCACTTATAGATAGGTAGTATTGAGTATATACAGTATACCAGTGTCACAGATAGACAAGGGAAAATGCCATAGAATGTCTCTCGTCTCCCCTGCATAAGAATATTGGTGAAGAGGTAACCTGAAGGGCCTTATGGCTACAGTTCCCTCTCAAGTAAAATTAACAAAAAATGCCACGAGATGTGTGGCGAATCAGAACCTGAGTGCCTAGGCACCAGGTATGGAATGCTATACTGTCTCTTTGACAGATGCCCAGAATGTAACTTGAGAGACCAGCTACATCAAAGCACAGTTGCCCAGCAGATTCAGGACAGATGGCAGACAAGGAGGCAGTCTGAAATAGGGCACATAACATGGCTATTACTACTGTGGACTAAACTACCATCCCGTCTTGTAGCCGGTGAGAACCTCTTCTAAAATTCAATGGGAAAAGTATTGGTCTTTTCACCTCACTGCGCCACAACACACAGCTTCCAGTGCACCTCTACATACCCGACCACCACTGCATCACACCGCTGCCAGTGCACCTCACCGTGCCAGGCCACCACTGCGTCACATAGCTGCAAGCGCACCTCACCGTGCCAGGCCACCACTGCATCATACAGCTGCCAGGGCACCTCACCGTGTCAGGCCACCACTACGTAACACCACATAGCTGCCAGCGCACCTCACCATGCCAGGCCATCACTGAGTCAGAGATTAAATAAAACCTCACTCGCACCAAACAAATTTATATTTCTAAATATCACAACATGATCGAATTTAAGTCATTTTAATAACAATGAATAGTCACCTAGGCGTTACAATATAAACATTTATATTGATTTAAATAACGTTTTGATTTAAATCGCAAATGCGGGTTTAAATATATGTGTTTTTTGATTCACAATCAGACAAATGCAACATAAATTGATATCTTTGTCTTCTAAGTATCTTAATAAACTTTCAGCATAGCTTTCTCCCCATTTAGATTTATTTTGGGATCAAACATGCAAAGATTAGATTGTAATCGTTTTTATTTTTTAAATACATTTTAGAAAAGTGTAATCTATACTAAAAAGCTGTACACCACCTGCTATAAAGATACATATTGTAATACTTTCGGGTTCGGATAGGACAGACACGAGAACTCAGACTTGCGGAGTTAAAGCAAGTTAAAGCCTTGATTTTATATATCACCTTTAAAAGTGGCATCTCAAAGCAAAGTAAATACCCAACACTGATTGTACCCATCTGTCATGCTAATAAAGCAGCTTGAATTGAATTGAGAGGGGGGGGGGTATATTTGCTTTGTGTATAAAGTACATTGTGAATGTTTTCACAGCCTTCATTAAGCATTAAGCTGTTTACATCTTCCGCCTGAGAACAGTCACCCGTTGCTACCCAACGCAGAAACACAGCCACTAACTAGCAAAGAGAGGACATTAGCTACCCAATATGATAAAGAAATAAATGATTATTTTGTTTATTTCTTTTGCACATTTATTTGAACATTTCCATTGATTGTACAAGCACTTGGAAACTGTCCAATCCCTAGTTCATCAGGCATTTTCTTTTACGCTGCGGGCATTCTCCCGGTCTGTGTCTTCTAGGATATAATGCCAGCGCTTTTTTGTTAAATTTGTGTTTCCAATAACGCCACAGCAAACTCTTGTTTTTATGTCCACTATAACAGATCTCCTTTGCTTTTAACCGAGCATTTAATAATTTCCTAAAATGAAAATGATTTACTTTATTTCCCTCACAGGATCAATAAAAGTATCTATCATCTGTCTAAACTATGGGACAGAATTCTGGGGTCTCCCCATACCAGAGATTATGGTAGGGCTTCAGAATGGTGATTGGCTGACACCATCTGACACCCCTCTGATTGGAGAAAAAAGACGTGCTGGTTTGCTATACAAACTGTACCAGGAAGAGGATTTCTTTCTATTCAAAACGTGTATTTTAAAAGTTTAAGAAGTAAAAACCTTACAGCGTACACAGATTTCTAAACTGATCAGGATCGTTTCCGCCAGGGAGTAAAAAAAAAACACACTATGGTATTCTCTCCAATGCAGTGCAGTTAAAAACATACCTCTGATGCTGCTCCTAAATGAATATCGTTTATGACCATCAGAAGCTTTATGCTCCTTTTCTTTTTTCCAGTGGATTGAACAGGGAGAGGCATTTCATGATGTACTTTTCACTGATGAAACAACAGTGGCTCTGGAACAGTTTTCAACCAAGTCGTTTTATAAAAAGGGGAGATATGTACACGTTACTGAAGCTAAAAGTTTATTCTTTGTCACTAATGTAACCACTAAATAAAGACATATAGAAATCCCTACGTTACAGACTGTATATGGCTGGTATTGGTAGTTTAAAGAAAAAATACACACCAGTATTCCACTTTCTCCCTAAACATTTTAAGCATCAGAGTCTTACATGTGGTTATTTCGGAAACGTTTGTACGTGCTCCTTCTGACCATGTTACTGTTTACTGTTACTGACCATATTAAGTTTAAGTGCCTGTGGGCACTTTTCCTGTCCGTGGGGGGTGGACCGTCTTTCATTAGAAGGTTAGTCTGTTCTACTCTGAGAATGTAGAGGGGGTGGAAAGTGCCCGCGGTCATTTAATTAGTATTAAAATTCACACTGATTCCCTTGCGAAGATACGGACATAGGAATATTCGTGCGTGGTCAAAAAATGGCATAAAAACGACAAAGTGAAGGCTGTGAAAACATTCACAATGTACTTTATACACAAAGCAAATATACCCCCCCCCCTCTCTCAATTCAATTCAAGCTGCTTTATTAGCATGACAGATGGGTACAATCAGTGTTGGGTATTTACTTTGCTTTGAGATGCCACTTTTAAAGGTGATATATAAAATCAAGGCTTTAACTTGCTTTAACTCCGCAAGTCTGAGTTCTCATGTCTGTCCTATCCGAACCCGAAAGTATTACAATATGTATCTTTATAGCAGGTGGTGTACAGCTTTTTAGTATAGATTACACTTTTCTAAAATGTATTTAAAAAATAAAAACGATTACAATCTAATCTTTCACGTTTGATCCCAAAATAAATCTAAACGGGGAGAAAGCTATGCTGAAAGTTTATTAAGATACTTAGAAGACAAAGATATCAATTTATGTTGCATTTGTCTGATTGTGAATCAAAAAACACATATATTTAAACCCGCATTTGCGATTTAAATCAAAACGTTATTTAAATCAATATAAATGTTTATATTGTAACGCCTAGGTGACTATTCATTGTTATTAAAATGACTTAAATTCGATCATGTTGTGATATTTAGAAATATAAATTTGTTTGGTGCGAGTGAGGTTTTATTTAATCTCTGACTCAGTGATGGCCTGGCATGGTGAGGTGCGCTGGCAGCTATGTGGTGTTACGTTGTGGTGGCCTGACACGGTGAGGTGCCCTGGCAGCTGTATGATGCAGTGGTGGCCTGGCACGGTGAGGTGCGCTTGCAGCTATGTGACGCAGTGGTGGCCTGGCACGGTGAGGTGCGCTTGCAGCTATGTGACGCAGTTGTGGCCTGGCACGGTGAGGTGCGCTGGCAGCTGTGTGGTGTGGCGCAGTTGTGTCCTGGCACGGTGAAGTGCGCTTGCAGCTGTGTGATGCAGTGGTGGTCGGGTATGTAGAGGTGCGCTGGCAGCTGTGTGTTGTGACGCAGTGGTGGCCTGGCACGGTGAGGTGCGCTGGCAGCTGTGTGATGCAGTGGTGGCCTGGCACGGTGAGGTGCGCTGACAGCTGTGTGGTGTGGCGCAGTTGTGTCCTGGCACGGTGAAGTGCGCTTGCAGCTGTGTGATGCAGTGGTGGTCGGGTATGTAGAGGTGCACTGGCAGCTGTGTGTTGTGACGCAGTGGTGGCCTGGCACGGTGAGGTGTGCTGGCAGCTGTGTGATGCAGTGGTGGCCTGGCACAGTGAGGTGCGCTGGCATATAATGAATATATTCATGTGCATCCAACACACAGTTCAACGCTAGCAACTACACAAAATCTAAAATATGAGCTCAACTTGCCACTTACAATACCAACAGTACCAGCTAACTTTAGTAGTGACATTTTCATGGATCTTTTTAACAATAAAATTTACAACATCAGACTTCAGACACAATTAAACTGGCCTCAAAAAAGTCTGGTACAAACATTTTCAGCATGGTGAAACATGGTGAACATTTCCACCACTGCGTCACACCACACAGCTGCCAGCGCACCTCACCGTGCCAGGCCACCACTGCATCACCCAGCTGCCAGCGCACCTCACCGTGCCAGGCCACCACTGCATCACAACACACAGCTGCCAGTGCACCTCTACATACCCGACCACCACTGCATCACACAGCTGCCAGCGCACCTCACCGTGCCAGGCCACCACAGCGTCACACCACACAGCTGCCAGCGCACCTCACTGTGTCAGGCCACCACTGCATCACACCACACAGCTGCCAGCGCACCTCACCGTGCCAGGCCACCACTGCATCACCCAGCTGCCAGCGCACCTCACCGTGCCAGGCCACCACTGCATCACACAGCTGCCAGCGCACCTCACCGTGCCAGGCCACCACTGCGTCATAACACACAGCTGCCAGTGCACCTCTACATACCTGACCACCACTGCATCACACAGCTGCCAGCGCACCTCACCGTGCCAGGCCACCACTGCGTCACATAGCTGCAAGCGCACCTCACCGTGCCAGGCCACCACTGCATCATACAGCTGCCAGGGCACCTCACCGTGTCAGGCCACCACTGCGTCACACATATTTCAGCGCCATATATTTCATGGATATTATGGAATATAATGGATGGATATCTTAGTTATCTTTCTAGTTCACAGGTTTGCATGCATAATTTAATTTTGAAAGCCACTGAGACATCAGGTACTACTGTTGTATTTATGAAAAAGAAACAAAACAAAAAACATACTAACAACTGTGCCATCCTACTCCTTAGTTAATACATTTTATTATTCATAAACAGTTAACATTGTTAGCAAAATATTTTGAATTATATTTAACCCTATTTTTTCTTTAGTTTTGTATTCAACTTATTATATGATAGTCAGACTTAATGTATATTTGAACAATGAAAATATATTTTTACAAGATTTTACATTAAGCACTTAAAATTAATATGGTTAATAATAGTAAACTGTAACATGCTGTAACAAGATCGGTTAAACTGCGAAGAAAATGCTTTCAGAGAAAATGTTTCAGGTGTGAAGAACATAGATCTCCAATGCAATTTCAACCAAACCTGTTCCCACACACCCTGCCCCCACTACCTTTAGAATATACACAAACATTTTAGCGTTTCATTCTGAGCAGAAGACCCTCACACCTGAAGAGTGCTGGCTGTGACGAATTAAACCGGTTTTACAGGTTTCAATCACAGACCATGTGACATGGGACTCAGTAAACTACAGTAACACCGTATTTGATAACGCTATAAAAACGCTATAAAATAATGTGACTTGGCACAGAACAAGTTTACAGCACAGTACAAAGATAAATGCTGACCATGACTTTAGAAGCATAAATTCCTTACACTCAATTTAAACACAAGCTGTCTTTTAGCCCTCTAAGCTGGTTCATACAGAAATGTAGAGATCCAGGCTCAGAACACACAGCTTCATTAGCGAAAACATATGCAGGACAACTAGAGAAGACGTTTTACAGAGGATGGATTTTTAGAAACATCCCATCAGACATCCCATCATATTCACAACATGAAATCTAGAAAATAATATTACGTAACCAAAATCCGCAATATGGAAACAGAACCTGTGTAATTGTTGATAGATGATGTACTCGTAACATTTTTTCAAGACGAACTACAACATTTAAAAAATGACTTGTATGTACTTGATATCTCTAATCAATCCACGGGTCCCAGCACAAAACGAAACTAAAACGCATACCGTTTCGCGCTTCTTATTAGTTGCTCAAAAGTAATTTGACCGTATGAAATGCATAAAATAAACCTAGAAACATATACGTGAGCAGTACTTAAGCACTGTAGTATCGGTGTTAAGACATACCTCTCAAATACTGTAAATCAAGTTAAAAATATCTCAAGACCGATTCTGGTCATAATGAAACCATGTTTCGTGTATGTTTTCTTTAAAGTACTGAGACCAGCCATATACTGTATGTTTATGTTCCAAAATTAATATAGTTTATGGCCTTCACACGCGTTACAGTATGCTCCTATTTTTTTATGCTCAGCTACTAAGAATTCCCTTCAGTGGTAAAATTAGATATGAATATTCAATACTTAAACGGGCACAGTTAAGACATTAAATATACATATACATACTGTATACAGTACAGTTTGCATACGGTAATATGTTTATGTTACGCGATTAAAAAATAAATAAATAAAAATGAAAAGTCCAGCACCAGCTGGATTCAAACACACAACCTGCCAGTTGATTGGCACGCACCTAGACCAGTAGGCTACAAGACAGCTCGCATGAACAGGCAGACGAAACAGCCCTACACAGCCCTGCCGCAGTACACGGATATAATCATACCGTTATTAAATTCTTGAGATACGCGATTCCATATTATATTCCCTTTTAATCAAATTCTAAAAGTATGCTTGTTGAGCTTACAATGTTTAGGGAGAAATGGAATACTGGTGTGTATTTTTTTCTTTAAAGTACCAAGACCAGCTATATACTGTATGTTTATGTTCCAAAATTAATATTGTTTATGGCCTTCACACGCGTTACAGTATGCTCCTATTCTTTTTATGCTCAGCTACTAAGATTTCCCTTCAGTGGTAAAATTCAATATCTACAACGGGCACAGTAAAGACATTTACAGTAAGTCTTTCTACGACAGACCAACGGACCACGAGTGCCCCTGTCTGTCAACCAATCACGTACCGCGGTATTTTGCGTCATCGCGCGTCACGATGCACGATGCATACCGCGACACGCCCACCGGGGTATCACGCAGTTCACGTGTGTCACGTGACTAACTATCCGGTGTCGCCTTGTAAAACCGCCAGGGGGAGCTTAACCTCTCATGTACAGCATTTGAGCCTTTAATTTTGAACTGTGTATTACAGCATGTTAATCATCAGTCATTAAAATGTTGGTATATATTATGAAAGCAAGATTGCTCAGTTGGACAGAAGTACACAACCTACCTTTATCAGAAATATTTATGCATCAAAGCCTTTACTGAAGATATTACTAATAGTATTAATAATGGATGACTTTGGACAAGCTGTATACTCAAAGTATAATTTCTTTAGCACACAGTGGTTCTATAAGAAAAGAAAGCGTTGATAAATACAAGTGTCTTTTAATACACTCTTTGCTGTGCTCTTGAGGATCCTTGTGATATTTTAAGCTCTAGTTGAATGATAGGTGTCGCATTTTAAATCATTTTCGTAGTTAGAAATTATGAAACGCCCTGTTAAAAGCAAGGAAGTTTTTATGCCCGTTGAAGTAAAACAAAATGACTGACAAAGTATGGCTTGGACAGATTCCAAGTGCTTGTACAAATGTGCTAAAGAAATTATACTTTGAGTATATAGCTTGTCCAAAGTCATCCATTATTAATACTATTAGTAATATCTTCAGTAAAGGCTTTGATGCATAAATATTTCTGATAAAGGTAGGTTGTGTACTTTTGTCCAACTGAGCAATCTTGCGTTCATAAAATATACCAACATTTTAATGACTGATGATTAACATGCTGTAATACACAGTTCAAAATTAAAGGCTCAAATGCTGTACATGAGAGGTTAAGCTCCCCCTGGCGGTTTTACAAGGCGACGCTGGGTAGTTAGTCACGTGACACACGTGAACCGCATGATACCCCGGTGGGCGTGTCGCGGTATGCCGCGAAATACCTCACCCATTTTGAATGGCTGCATCTGTACATGTACATCTTAGACTTCCGTGATGTTGAATGTAAAGACAGTTCCAGATCCGCTACCACTGAAACCCATCAAATCTAACTGTACCAGCTGTACAGCTGTTCTAAGCCTCAGTCCCCTGTGGTTTCTGTTGATGCGTTCAAGCAGCTCCTGTAGACCTAAAGGAGGTTTTTGTACAGACTTTCATCTCTGTGTGAACTGATTGCTTTTATAACCAAGGCAATAGTAATCTCCTCCATCTTCAGCCTGGACTCCAGTGATTTTGAAGGTGAAGACAGTTCCAGATCTGCTGCCACTGAAACGAGTTGGAACCCCATCGAATCTCTCATTCCCAGCTTTAATCAGCAGTTTGGGACTGTGTCCAGGCTGGAGCTGGTACCAGGATAAGCCCCAGCCAATGTCCTGACTTGCACTGCACTGGAGATTGACATCTTGTCCAGGAGACACCGAGACAATGTCTAGAGTCTGAGTCATTGTGATTTGACCCTCCGTCACTGTAGGAAGAAGATAACAATGTATAATACACAGCTCACATTTTAATAGCAATGTCTTTTCAGTTCATTATGTTTTTTTTTGTGAGAATTCAAAGGTAGAAAATATGTTTTCTAGACTCACCCACAATGTAGAATAATATAATCCAGGTAACTGAAATGATCGAAACCATGTCTTTTGCTGATTTGAACAAATGTCCACAGGGTGGTTATGAGTCGTCCGTCAGATTTTAATGGTTTTCTGACCCCTTGTATGCAAAACAGGTAGGCATGGTCTTAACAATTTGCATGTAAGACATCATTTTGAATTATGATATCAGTAAGTTGTATAAATTGTCTGTTCTGCCTCAGTGCATCATCCTGCTCTATAGTGACAGAACGAGTTGTATATACACAAACAGGAGTTCCATTGTTGCTACTGTATCAATAAACAGAGCACAATATTGTAGAAGGAGTTGTAGGAAGACATTAAACATCTATGGCATCTGAAACTTTCAGAGTAATCTAGTAGCTTGTGTGAGGAATAACTCACTGGTCAGCACTGAGTGTATTTATTTAAGAAAAATGTTAAACTTATTTCACAGATTTTGAAAAATTTTCCATTATATGTCTTCGGTGTGCCCTTCTTCATGAGCCAGAAATGAAGAGGCAGTTTTTCTTTAAAAAGCAAGAAATACGTTTGAACTGCAAAGAAGAGGAAGACTAACATGTTATATTTGATGGTATTTATTTAGGTTGAAACATAGTTGTAACGGGCTGGCAGAACTATTCTTATTCCATTGTTATATTTTTGTGAAGTTATAAAATATTGCACAAACTGGCAAAGACAGTGTGGAAGAAGACATAAAGTGAGATGTTCCTGCAACCTTCACAGTGGCTGTTAAAAAACTCTGTTGTCTTCATGGCAAGAACAATAAGGATGGATGGGACAGTTGACCACCAACTTTTCCATCCTGTCACCAGAAGAAACCTGTAAGGGGAGACAGAGACAAGGAAATGTGCTCTTATCTCTCTAAGATAAGATAAGATCACTTTATTGGCCATATACAATTTCTTGGATAAGGAATTTGTCTTTTCACATACCTCAACTTGATCACATGAGACACACAGACAGGGACAGAAGTTTGGGGTCAGAGAGCAGGGTCAGCCATTTATACGGCGCCTCTGGAGCAGTTGGGTTAAGGGCCTTGCTCAGGGGCCTAACAGAATAGTATTCCTCTGCTGGCCACAAAGCCACCCCAGCACAAGAGATAAAGGTGTACCTGTGATCTGACAGGAAATGGAGGAAAGAGAGGCTAGCATTAAGAAACAGATAAGAAGTGCGGTCAGTTAAAATTTTAAGACACCTAAATTAAGTCAAAGGACTTTAAAGATCTTGTCAAATTGAAACAAATAAAGTTATATGACAACATCTCTTTGCAACTTGTGTGGGAGTTGGTGCTTCAGTTGAACAGTAAATTACTAGTTATTAAAATCATCAGACATTTTAAATGTTGAGATTTCCAGTGGTTCTAATCTTTGATCTTTTCTTTTATTTTGTGGATATGATAATGTACCAGATAACTTGGGAAATCTGTCACTCTTATTGTCCCTTAAATCAGCTGATGATGTAATTTCCCATATCTGTTGATTTACAGTGGGACAGTTGGTGCCAAATGGCTACGCTGAAGTTCAATTTTAATTTGCATCTAATTAAATTTTCAATTTGGACTTTATTATAACCAGGGATTTACAGCAAAATCCACCAAAAAAAGACAGCAAAAACAGACAAATATCATTAATCAAGAATAGAGTACAACAGTGCTACAAGAGATTAGAGAGTTATTTTAATTTGAGTGAGACTGCAGCAGGGATGAAAGATTTTACTGATACACAAAGGGAGACAGATACATCTCCCAGATGTGAGGAGAGTAAATTTACAATACAGTGGTCGAGCCTCACACTCCATAATGCTCTCAAGTGGTGGATGAAATGGGTCTTCACCTGTATGTAAAGCACTTTGGCATCTTTTGGGGTGGAATTAATAAATGCAACCATTATTATTTGATTTGATTGTGTAGTTCACTCTTGTGTGAAGGGGCTTAGTACTGCTTTTTAGTAAATCCCAACTCTGAACTTTATTGAGTTTGTGTCATAGTGTCAAAGTGGGAAAAGCACACAATTCAGTTGCAAAACAACATAAGAACATAAGAAACAATCAAACGTGAGGAGGCAATTGGTTTCTTCTAGCCTCTTTGATCTTTGTAGCTAATTAGTCCAAGGATCCCATAAAGCAATTTCTTGAAAGAACCCAGGGTATACAGTATGGCAACAGAGTGCTGTAGACTCCCATAACTCTGTGGCCCAGCAGCAGCTTCCAGCCTGTCCCACTAGAGGCTTCAGTCATTTTGAGGGGCAGGAACAGCAGGAAAATGAGGTAAAAGACTGACAAGTTGAGCAGGAAAATATTGATGGGCATTGGCTTGTGCTAGAAGTCTTACTGTTAAGACTTTTTGTTTTAGTATTAGGTTTTGGAAATAAGGACTAAGTTAAAATGTTCACTGTCAAACACAGTTCACTGTCACAAACCATGCATTTTGACACCACTGACAATGCAGTGTTTAGTTTTGTATTTCAGATGCCTGCACTCAACATGTGTCCGGATGTCTGAGACAAAACTGAAACACTGTTTTATTCTTTGTTACCTTAGAGGATTTTTAGGAATTGAAACATTCTGTCTAAAAAAGGACATTTGGTTTCTGAATCTCATGGCAAGCTTCTTGACTGATAATATGAAGTAATATCAGCATTTTTCACAGAAAATACAATTTATTTTAAATATTTTACAACAGCAAAATTCAGGTAAAGGAATACTGAGGGGTGAGAGGGATTAGATATAATATTTTGGAAGAGAGTGGGGTTATCATAGGAAACTGCAAGACAATGAAAACTCCTTTTTCATGTTAAAAAGTTTTTTTTATTCACTTTTCCCAGGGTAAACCTAGATATTGTCCCTTTCTCTAATGCGGTATAGCTAATATAGTAATATAACTCTGCTGTTTAATCAACAAAATATATTTGTGTCTTTTGTCAACTTAGCCTTATTCTACAAGCCATATAATTTACAGTTAGGCATAATTTTCAGTGGTATGCTTCCAGGCGCCATTTATGGCATGTAACACCCTTTTCAGAAAAAAAAATGATGACTGTATGTGTCTTCTATACATATGAAATATGTATTTTCAAGAAATAGGATTATTAGACTACAAAGAAAAACATGTATTTATAATTTTAAAACACCATATTTCTGCAATTCTAAAACAGGATTGGTTCAAGTTCTGTTTCACATTTACACCTGTAAAAGGACCTCAGCTGACAGGTGATACCATTCCCTCTATCCTAACTATGTCTCATGTTTCTTTTCTTCAACAATGTCATTTAGACCCCTATATAAATCTGTCTGTCCAAATATGATTGTACATGTATGACGCACTCAGCACTAAAGAAACAGTTACAGTTGCCTCACATACTTTTCACCTAACAAGGGCCCATAGATTGATGAAAAAGCAATACATTACACTTTAACTGAAGGTGTGTTATTTGTCAAATACTGAATACCTGAAATCCTACATATAAATATAAAACAGAATATGGAGAGAAAATTTTTTTTACCAACGTCACAAATGACAGGAAAGGCATCTGAGTAACAATTATGATTATGATGATCTGATGCTATTAGACAGGTTTCCACTGCAGTAATACAAAATTTTCTGACCTACAGAGCCAAAAAACATAACTTTGGTCCTCATATTATTCATGTATATCCACAAAGGTTTATGAAAACCCATCTCACAGTTCTCACATTATTTTGCAGATACACAAGCAGGTGGATAAGAACAATTACAATATTCCCACTCTATTCAGCATGTGGAATTAATTGGATAACAACATGTACTGTATCTGAGTGTGAAGGAAGGTACCTGGACCACTTGAACTTGTCGAAAATGTTGTCCTTTGTCCTCTCAAAATTCAGGTTTCTTTAACAGGCATCTCATGTTGCTCCACTGAAACTAGTTACTTATTATGGATGATTGTTAAATAAACAGCCTTTAAAGCCTTGCAAATATCAGTTACTTGCTAAGCATATTTTATGAGTACATCAATAGCCTCTTAGGCAATTTTCAATGTTGCACAGTCTTGTGACAGAGCAACCAAAACAATGAACCCATGACTTACAAGAAAAAGTTTTCCTATGAGACCTTAAGTATAAATGTTTTTCAGTCCTCCTTTTTGTGCTTAAAGTATTTTCTCGTTTCTTCTGGTTATGAAGTTTAAATTCCACCAAGAAAAGTAAATACCCCTTCTGTCAGTGTTGCCTTCCTCCCTCTGCTCCTTGTGAGCAAACCCAAGATCTATCTCAGCCATAAAAAAATTATGAATAAGGACATGATTAATGAGTTGAAACATTAGAATTTAAATTAATTAAGCACTGAGAGTGACAATGATAAGTCACAAAAATAAATTATATTAATAACTAATAAAGAAGTCATAGAAATTATGCTGAATGATGGAAGGCCACGATGCCCATTTAGCTCGTATGGTTGCAGTTAATTGTTAAGGGGTCTCGCTCAGCCATGCTTTAATGTTGAATGTCTAGCTGTCCACTTTGTTCCAGACCTCATGATAATTCTATGAGGGGTTTCTTAACATGTTTCTGAGAAGGCTGAGCCAGAGCCACATAACTATTTTCCACAGCTCTGCCAAGACTTCTCAGAGCAGTATTTCATGAGAAAGATGCTGCTTAATGTGGAAAGAAACACTACTGTTATGATAGAGTTTAGTAATACATGGAGTATATAATTCAATAAGCACTATGACTATGACTGCTTTACTATGTTCAAATTTTTACTTTGTAAAACTATAAATTATACTAAAAGGTCAAGCACACTTCAGACAATAAATTATTTATCCATTGTTTTCAAATGAAACTAGTATAAAAACACAAGTGTGTAATGACCTGCAGCCTGCCACTGGAGGCTGTCAAAATTAAGGCCTCAAAGATAGTTGTAAAATAGTTTCATCTGCGTAGTCTCAGTGGTATTCAGTGATTCACCAGATTATTAATTTATCGAAAGGTTTGCATTCTCGTGTGCAAACATGCAAATTTAATTAGGGGACTTTTCTTTTTTATTTTAAAATGTATTAATTCCACCCTGTTCCAAACCGAAGACAAGTTCACTCAAAAACCACCCCAAACCCTGCTGTTTGAAGGAAACAATATGGATAGGACTACTATAACTTCAGCACTTAACTCAGAAGATTTAAAAATTTGCCTTAAAGACTCAGCACATAACCTAGGCGTCATATTAGACACAAGATTCTCATTTAACTCTCATGTTAAAACAGTATCGAAAACATGCTTCCTACAGTTATGAAATATTACAAAACTAAGGCAGTTTCTCTCCACTCAAGACACAGAGAAATACATGCTCTTATATACAGCAGGTTAGACTACTGCAATGCCCTGCTATCAGGGAGCACCCACCACTCTTTCAACACCTCACAGCGAATTCAGAATGCAGCAGCTAGAATTGTTACTAGGAGCAGAAAGTACGACCATATAACCCTCATACTAAGTTCTCTTCATTGGCTTCCTGTCAGGTACAGGGCAGACTTCAAAATCCTTCTACTTACAGTATTTACAAGACTCTCGGAGGTCAGGCACCTGTCTGTCTAATGAAACTTATTAATCTTTACCATCCAAGTCAACTGGTTAGATCACAGAATGCAGGTCGTCTTCATATTCCACAAATTAATAAAATAACAGTTGGCGGTAAAGCCTTTAGTTACAGGGCCCCTAGTTTATGGAACAGTCTCCCACCTCATATTTGGGATGCTGAGTCAATCTCAGTATTCAAATACAGACTGAAGACCTATTACTTCAGCTGAGCCTACTCACACTTTACATTATAGCCTGCTGCAACCATGGCTGCTGGTGCTGCTGTACATGCCATTGTGTGTCTCTATGTTTGCCCACCAGGTAGATACATCTGTTCTGACCAAACTATCCTATTCTCCTCCCCACATGTTCGGATGGTGCCCAGGCAGGGTACCATCTGAGTTGGATGCTGCATCAGTGCCATGGTGGACATCACTGGACATTGTGGATATAGCTATCATTTAGGAGGAATTTACTGGTCTACAGAGATCTGCATGGAGTACTAACACACAGTAGACATGATAGATGGATGGATTAATACCCTCATCATTTCCTTTTTTTAAATTATATAATGTTAGCATGCCCAAAGGGGTTGGGCAACCAGTTACCTTGGACCCCTAGAGGTTTTTTTTCTCTGTACTAAGGAGTTTTTGGTTCCTCTCTTCTGTTGTCTTCTGGTCTTCTGTTCTGTATTGACAAAATGTATCGTCAATTGCATTGTTAAGCGCCTTGGGGCAACCCGTGAAAGATGCTGTATAAATATAAATTGAATTCAATTGAATTCAATTCGTGCAATCTCCTCTATTCTCATGCAGGTTTTGACCTCACACCTTTCTCCACCCCTCTCCACTATGCACTTCCTGAGTGGCCTCTCTACCTCTCCCCTCTCCCTCCTCCACTTTTCAGGTTTTTGTTCTCCTATGCTATTTAATCATTGCTGTCTACCCTGTCTTTCTCACACCTGAAGAAGGCTCTACGGCCAAAATATTGTGTTTCCTTTCTTTTCTTTTCAGCAGGGAATAAACCCGTTACCTGTTCCTTTGCAGCCTACGCATGCTAACGCAGCTACCTACTTGAGCTATGTATTTGATATGTTTATAAAAACATATATATATATACAGTGCCTTGCGAAAGTATTCGGCCCCCTTGAACTTTTCAACCTTTTGCCACATTTCAGGCTTCAAACATAAAGATATAAATTTTTTATTTTATGTGAAGAATCACCAACAAGTGGGACACAATTGTGAAGTGGAACGAAATCTATTGGATTTTTGAAACTTTTTTAACTAATAAAAAAATGAAAAGTGGGGCGTGCAAAATTATTCGGCCCCTTTACTTTCAGTGCAGCAAACTCACTCCAGAAGTTCAGCGAGGATCTCTGAATGATCCAATGTTGTCCTAAATGACTGATGGTGATAAATAGAATCCACCTGTGTGTAATCAAGTCTCTGTATAAATGCACCTGCTCTGTGATAGTCTCAAGGTTCTGTTGAAAGCGCAGAGAGCATCATGAAGACCAAGGAACACACCAGGCAGGTCCGTAATACTGTTGTGGAGAAGTTTAAAGCCGGATTTGGATACAAAAAGATTTCCCAAGCTTCAAACATCCCAAGGAGCACTGTGCAAGCAATCATCTTGAAATGGAAGGAGTATCAGACCACTGCAAATCTACCAAGACCTGGCCGTCCCTCTAAACTTTCAGCTCAGACAAGGAGAAGACTGATCAGAGATGCAGCCAAGAGGCCCATGATCACTCTGGATGAACTGCAGAGAACTACAGCTGAGGTGGGAGAGTCTGTCCATAGGACAACAATCAGTCTTACACTGCACAAATCTGGCCTTTATGGAAGAGTGGCAAGAAAAAAGCCATTTCTCAAAGATATCCATAAAAAGTCTCGTCTAAAGTTTGCCACAAGCCACCTGGGAGACACCCCAAACATGTGGAAGAAGGTGCTCTGGTCAGATGAAACCAAAATCGAACTTTTTGGCCACAATGCAAAACGATATGTTTGGCGTAAAAGCAACACAGCTCATCACCCTCAACACACCATCCCCACTGTCAAACATGGTGGTGGCAGCATCATGGTTTGGGCCTGCTTTTCTTCAGCAGGGACAGGGAAGATGGTTAAAATTGAGGGGAAGATGGATGCAGCCAAATACAGGACCATTCTGGATGAAAACCTGTTGGAGTCTGCAAAAGACCTGAAACTGGGACGGAGATTTATCTTCCAACAAGACAATGATCCCAAACATACAGCAAAATCTACAAAGGAATGGTTCACAAATAAACGTATCCAGGTGTTTGAATGGCCAAGTCAAAGTCCAGACCTGAATCCAATCGAGAATCTGTGGAAAGAGCTGAAAACTGCTGTTCACAAACGCTCTCCATCCAACCTCACTGAGCTCGAGCTGTTTTGCAAGGAAGAATGGGCAAGAATTTCAGTCTCTCGATGTGCAAAACTGATAGAGACATACCCCAAGCGACTTGCAGCTGTAATCGCAGCAAAAGGTGGCTCTACAAAGTATTAACGCAAGGGGGCCGAATAATTTTGCACGCCCCACTTTTCATTTTTTTATTAGTTAAAAAAGTTTCAAAAATCCAATAGATTTCGTTCCACTTCACAATTGTGTCCCACTTGTTGGTGATTCTTCACATAAAATAAAAAATTTATATCTTTATGTTTGAAGCCTGAAATGTGGCAAAAGGTTGAAAAGTTCAAGGGGGCCGAATACTTTCGCAAGGCACTGTATTACATCTCCAAGAATATGACTATTAGACTAAGGAAGATCAAATGTATCATGCCTGGGTGGGTGGCAGCTCGCTGTTCTCAGTTGCCCAAGGATGCAGAACGTTCCTAAGAGTTATCGCATTCTCAGATTCTAGCATGCTCGGGCCATTTGTCAGTGTACTCCTCACTCTATAAATCACTTAAATCTGCCAACCAATCCTCCAAGCAAAATCCCATCTCCGTTTACCCTTGAATGATTCTGGCAGGTCCCCAGCAGCCAAAGATCGCCAAGTGCCTGCAATTAGATTCCTGCCTGTTAGTAACTGCAGCTATCGGCTACAACTAGCCATTGTGTAAGAAAGTGAACTACTGTTTCACTAACATCTAACCCAACACCACCTATTGATCGTTGGGGAGATACCAGGACAGAGTGCAATACACCGGCACACCACAGTTTGCTTACCGCTAACACATTATTTAAGGCACATTTTAGATAGCTGCATCTGTATTTACTGTTTGTTCAGAAGGTTTGAAACTGTATAGGGTCTTTTTGAAAAGACATAAATTTACCTGATTTATGCTCTTCAGGATTATCAGTGAAAGGCAAAAGGTGACACTGTATGGAAGTGCATTTAATACTGAAAAGGGCAGGCACCTCCTTACAGAAAGTGTGGATTAAGCTGCACACCCATGTTGTCCAATCTGACACCACCCTTTTAAGAAACAGTTGGATAAGGTCTTCAAATCGGTTAGGGATTACAAATCAGATTAGATGTTAGGAATGGCCTCCTCTCATTTGTAACCATTCTTATGTTCTGTTGCTCTTGGAAGAGCCACACACCACAGCAGAGCCTACCTCACAGCCCATAGAGTAAAGCGCTCCTGGGTCCCAGCTCACAGGCTGAAAACCAGTTTCTCTAAAGAGACCTTCTAATTTTACTGCAGATTAACACCTTAGAGTTGAAATTTCATTAAAGAGTCTTATATAATAAATTATCAAAAAACTGTAGATTAATTATCTTATAATAATGGCCAAATGCGTTATTTAAAAATACTTTGCTACAGAAATGTTTTATTTATAGAAAATTTAGACAATTTACCTTATTTATTATACATTTTTACATACAAAGACGTTATCTGTACTGCACCATTGCCTAAAGTAGTAAACAAAACAGAAGAGACTGTTATGCCACTGTAACGTTGCCATAGCCAAAATGTAAATGTAGTGGCTCTCTGAAGGCACCAGTTCTGTAGGGTTTGGGCATTTACTGGAACAATTATTAATTGTAGCAGTAAATCACAAAATTATTTCTTTTGATGGCTTTAGAATCCAACCATGCGACATAACTCAAACAACGCACACACACACGGGTACTAATACACGAGGATACATTTATTAATACATAGAATATGCATATAAACCTAACAGATCTTATCGAGAGGGTTATCAGAATACAAAAGATATATATTCAGTCAGTTACAAAGTGTTACACATCAAGAGGACATACGTTCAGTGTATCATTCATTAAGACCGTTTCATAAATGAACTTGGTTATAACTTCTACATTAGATACTCGAAACAAGTACATAACTCTTAGGAATTAAATTGATATCAACTGGTTGGGATAACAATTGAATTCTCGAGCTGTAATGCATTGAAGTTGAATACTCATCCAATCTCTGGGGATTCAGATCTCCTGCGGGCACAAAGAAACAGTTGCAGGCTGTTGCTGTCCAATCGCGCTCTCTGGCTCGGTGCCAGGCTGTGCTGTGCGGCTTGCGACGGTGCGCTGCTGATGCTCACTGACCGGCTAGTTAGTGTTGGCTTTAACTAGCAAAGTTTGCGCACAGGAGAAAAGATGACTGTGGGTCCCAGCAAGTCAAGAAGAGGACCGGTTCGTTCCTGATGAAGAGCCAGTTCTGAATAGTGATTCAGCTTTCCACAGTTTCGACCTGTTCACGAGGCTTGCTGCTGGTGCTCACCTCGGGTGGATCCTCTGGTTACTCTCTGGCAACCTCCGCTCTAGACTCTTAGAACAAAGGAAAGTTCTGGCACTCGGACACACTGGCCGTTCCGTGGTTGTCCGGGCTGAGTCTCAGGATGCTCAGGAGGCGCGCTGCGAGAATGTCCTGCCCTTGGGAGCCTTCTGCTCCTGGACCGTCCTGCCCTGGAATTCTCCTTTGAATTCCCTTTAGAATAAGTCCACAGAATTCTCCAGAAATCCTCCACTGAATCTTACTGAATCTCCCAGGCTCTCTGTGTTGCCTGTTTTTACCTGGAGGAACTTCAGCTCGTTGATTGGCTGAACGTTCCATGGGCATCAGAGTCCCACGTGGGTTACTCGGCCCTACCAGTCCCTGATTGGTTGATCAAGGTGAGATATGAGTCACTTACTCCTGACACTTAGGAATGCAGTCCAGATGTCCATCTGGCACTCCCTAGACAGATAGGCGCCAATGGATGACCATTGATCATGATAGCCAGGCTTAGCTAAGTGCATCCCCCTTTGGGAGCTGTCCTAGGAAACCTTATCAAAGTAAACCTTAAATCAGCCTGCATGAATAGTTTCTCTGTGGCTGCACCACAGAGATGAACAGAGAAATGGGGCCTCATTTGGGAAGGCTCAGAACACTTAATTCTTTCTTATTAATAAGCCTCGTCGCTACACCACGATGCCCACCAGGACAGTGGGGCAGAGTGTTCCAGACCCAAGTCAAGAGGGAGCGGCCAATGAGCTCCAGAATGGACTCTGCTTCACAGAGCCAAACCAGGGACAGGGCACGTCAGTCTGCACCTGGATCCGGGTAGGACAGGGCACACTGGGGTGGCTCGCCAGGAGTTGCACCTGTTACCCGGCTGATTGGAGTGTGTGCTCTTCGGGGGGTGTCCAGAGACCAGTGAAGAATGCCTGGGCAGAGTGAGTTGACAAGCTGGAGTTCAGGGCTTGAGAGGACGGAAAGGACATCAAAGCCAGCAGCTGTGCAGAGCTCCAAGGTGCCGGGCTACCAGGGAGGCTGTGTGGACCCTGTGAGCTATCAGGTCCCAGTCGACCACAGCACCACATAAATACTGCAAGCAGGGCGCAGAAGCATACCCCAGCCCCAGAGCACACACCAAGGACGTAACAGAAACATACTGCGGGGATACATATCAGGGTGTCAGGGAACAAGAAACAACTTCCTCCCACTGCAGAACAATTCCAATACAACATGAGTGTCAGGGGAACAGAAGTGTGCACACGGACACAGGACAACACAGGATTGCTGCAGCTAGACAAAAAGCTGGTTAGCTGTGGCACGCAGTAGACCGAAGCAGTAGAGGCGAGTACAGAGAAAGGTAACACTTTGCACTAAGATGCATATGCTTCAGTGCTCTGGGAGCATTTATAGTCCCGCGAGTTTAACACTCCATGACTTAGAGCTGCTCTTCATGGCAAGAGAATCCATTACAACGATAACTTTAATCACCATCTTCATCTAGATACTCATGAGTACTAAAATTGCAGAATAATCCTAAATAGTTACACAGATAAACACTCAACCCAAATCCAAGTTAATGCTGATATCTGTCTTCTCAGTTATAGTACTGTTTCAAGATATTGATAAGTTGTTCCCTAGTTACTGCAAATTGTAAAGTAGACATTGCAGCCTGGTCTCTTGGTTGGATCTGAGCCCTGCTTATTACAGCTCGGATTTTGAGAAGCTGGACAAGTCAAAGGAAACTTATCCTCCCTTACAGAAGCAGCTAAAAATGTTTCAGATAAATCGACATCATCTTGCAAGTTTGGGGTTTGAAACTGTGAGCATGTGACAACACACGCAGAAAACACCTCAGGAAATGTGTGTGCTAGTTCATCCCAATCACTCATGAGTTCTGGTTTATCTAAAACTTCCAAGACAGGCAAAACTTTCCCACCATCCAAGACATTTCCCAGTATAAACGCTAAGGGCCTTGCTCAGGGGCCCAATGGAGCAGGATTCCACTGCCAGCAGCAGGATACGGACCAGCACCCTTCCAGCCACAGGCGCAGATCCTCATCACCGCACCGCCCCCAGAAGGCTCTGTTTGGGCAAGGGCAAGACTCCACAGAAATATAACAGGGCTGCTAGGTAGAGGGAAAAATACTCCATGGGGAGAGCCATGGGATCCAGGAAGAGGGAAGCTGCCTTCTGAAAGTGGCAGCCTTAGCTTTGAAACAGAAATTGAATAAGAGACTGGATATCTACTAATTAAGGCAGATCACCAGGAGGAGATCCGGTCAGAACAGCAAGCAGTAGAAAACTGTGAACCCTCATGAGAACATGACAGTTTCCCAGAGCAACTGCTAGCTGAGAGATGCTGCAAGACAGTGGTCAAGACAGTGGTCAGTGGTCATAACACCTCTAAAATAAAAGGATTATAACCCCTCATTGATGGCCTGTTCTGCATTACATGCGAACACACAGGATGTCTGAATCAAAGCAACACTATTGGAACTAATAATTATAATTTCGTGTAACTTCCTGAGTGGCCTCTCTGCCTCTCCCCTCTCCCTCCTCTTCCACTTTTCTAGCTTTTGTTTTCCTGTGCTATTTAATCTTTGCCATCTATCCTGTCTTTCTCACACCTGAAGAAGGCTCCACAGCCGAATGTTGTGTTTCCTTTCTTTTCAGCATGGAATAAACCCATTACCTACGCATGCTGATGCAGCTCCCTACTTGAACTACTTTTGGAACTTTGTTGTTTCTCCTTTATCATAAGGCAATCGGCAATCAAGCGGCCTGTTTTATGGCAGTAAAAACACTCTTATTTTTCCTTAATGCACCAAAAAACAAACCCTTAGTTTAAATCAGATGTCACAGTAGATTTTGGAACTGTCGAGTTTATATAATTTCCCCTGAGAGGAGTGTTGAACAAAAGTAGTACACAACTCATCTGCTAACACAGCTGTTTGTAAGAGCAAGGCAACTTTCTGCTCATTCAAAAGTCAAAATATGATCAGGCAGACAGTTTTTAAGTTCTTCAAGCAAAATTAACTGTTTAAGTTTGTCAAAATCAGCTACTTTGCAATTGATGTAAGACTTCTTAAAATGAAGCCCCTTCTCTCTTACAAACTCAACAAAGGTTTTATTTACATATATATTTTTTTTAATTTCAAAACCTTTAACGGTATGCCCCAGGGGCTAATTTATAGGTGTGTGAAACTGCCGCCTTAAAAGTATCATAATCCAACCCTTCCTCTGATGTCAGTGCAGAGTGGACACCCGGAGCCTTGTCAGTAAATTGGCCTGCAACAACAGAGGCTAGACATCCTTTGGCCAGGACAAAGCAACAGCAGTATACTCAGAAGTACTTAAATACTAATCTATCTCAAGTTTCCCTACTAAGGAGGTACTAAGTGAATATGTTTGTGCAATTAAAGCTGGTCCAACTCCATAATTATTATGAGACTGTATGGTCTAGTTAAAACAGAACATATTTTCTTCACAGTGTATCCTGTAGTTTTAAAATAAATATGTGTACAAAGACTACAATTTCCGACATGATACACATGCTAAGCACATGATGTCATATCCACAGATACGCCAAAACAAGTCAATGAACTGCAAAATGATTGGTATACCTTATAAATATACTGCATATACAGTAAATACAGTGTGATACCATCTAGTTTTAAACCCACTACAGTACAGCAAGTGTGAAAAATATTTTTCAAAATAAAAAAAAATCCCAATAAAAAATAAAGTAAAACTGTTTCCTAAATACTTTGTTAATTAGTTGCTAATTAATTAGTTGCTGAAATTAGGACAAAACATAAAGACAAAATATAGATTATTTTAATGTGGATGTAATCCTGAAAAAAGCACATTGTGTTCACAACAAGATATAATAATAAACAATATTATCCAGATATATCCAGATAATTAATTTTGCTTTGTAAAGAGTCCTACTTTAATTTTCAATATTTATTCAATGTTAAATTTACCACAATATACAAAACAGTACACAAATTAAATTCTATAATTGGAAACAGATTGTTTCTACAGGACTGAGCAATGACTGGGATTTGAAACCAGTCATTTTTAGTTGCCCAAATACTTCCATACTCCACATTAAGCATTCACTACACCACTTGGTGGTTTTTTGGAAAGTAGTGCAGTCCTGTATCAGATTAATTTTTAAAAAACACAATATAACCTAGTATGGATGGCACATTATGTTGCATTATTTGTTGTGCATTCTGAATGGCTGGATCTGTATAAAGACTGTCACAGAATTCACTTTCAGTGAGTAGTCTCACAAGCTGCAGCTTTCCTTGGGCTGTCTGTCTTGATTCGAAAGGCTCATCAGGAGGAGAGAACCCCCCTCTTTTCAGCCTCAGAGGTTTTTATTCCTTCCATTAGACATTCCCTCTCAGGGATTTTTCCATTGTCTCTGTCAGGGGCGGGTGTGCCCAGTAGATCATCAGGAGGAAGCTTGGGTCAGTAAGAACTGTGAGTGTTCAGACTTTAGGTTTCATAGGCCCTTATCCCTTCTTGTTTGCTTTCCTGCTCCCCCCTTTGTCCAAGGTCTGCTTCAAATTGGCTAAGCAACCCCTCAAACCTCCTTGCATTAGTACCTAAATTGTGGCAATTGCTTCCTGTCTGGGCAGCCAGTGTGTACTTACAGTAAATTGTTACTGATTCCTGTCCCACTGTCTGTATTGCTTTGGGGGGAGTCATACATTGACATAGGTCAAGTAGGTAGCCGTGGCAGCAAGCGTAGGCTGCAAAGGAATAAGTAAATGTTTATTCCATCCTGAAAAGAGAAGAAAACAAACATGACATTTCAGCTGTGGAGCCTTCTTCTGGTATTGTGTAGATTTCATACACAATACCAATTTACTAAGGCGTGTAGTTGAGAGAAGCTAGAAAAAGGAGAAGCAGAAAGGACTTAATTTCACTCCCATCTTTAGTTTTACTTCATTCCCCCCTAATAAAATATGGCATACGTCAGTACTGCCTATTTTTTACACATACAATGTCTGGGCAGATCTTTCCTTTCTAGGTGAACAGGCAAGCATTGCCATGACATTGTGCGTTCCACAGTTACAACAAGATAGTTACAATTATACATATAAAACAATCCTAATCCTACAAATAAATAAAGTCCTACCCCAGGACCCAATTCTGATTATCAGTTTTGGCTGATAAATATGACAACACCCGGAATATATTGATACTGTAGCAGTAATCACGAGGTTGTTCATTGGGGCTTTTAGAAAATCAATCGTCAGAACAACTAACAACGCACACACACGGGTTCAATACACGAGATACATTTATTAATATAAACTGTGCACCAAACATATACTAGTCTGCCTGGATACGAGCGGCAGACCTTACTGTGAGGGTTATCAATATACAAGGTATATAATCTCGAAGAGATGCAAACACAAAGAGATACACAACAGAGAATATATGTCAATATATATCGTTCGGTTACCAAATCGCTAATCAGCGTTATTACCCACTGTTACTCTAAACTCGGAAGTAAATACATTACTCATGAATTAAATTGATAACAACTTGTGTTGAGGTACAATTGAATTCTCGAGACGCAATGTAGAACATGGGGTTTACTTATCCACTGTGTTTGGATTTGGAATTTCCCGGCACGAACACCAAACCAGCTGACAGGCTCTGTTGTAGCCTCTGTTCCAGCGGTTGTCCAATGGGCATTGTGTCGGCGTCCTCTGGCTACCGGCCAACCAGTCGAGGTGCAGCTCGGAGTAGGACGGGCGGAGGACTCTGACTGCGGCGCGCAGGGCAGTCGTTGCTCCGAGCGGATCTACCAGCAGTCCAGCTGGCTAGTAGAAAGTCTCTATGCACAGAGTGTGACCGCGAGTCCTCACAAGTCACTCTTTTGCCTGGGAAGAAACTGGTTCGTTCCCGGTCCAGCGCTGCTTCTGAATAAGCTATTCAGGTTGTCGACGAGGGTCCAACTGTAGGCTGCCGTTGATCAAGCGGAGCATTCACGTTGGTAGAATTCTGAGTACGTACGGGATCCTCGGCCTCGCGCTTAGAACAAAGTCCAAGTCCTTTTGCAGACAACAGCAGTTGTCACGCGATTGTCTCTGAAGATGCGCGAAAATGGCCAAGGAGAGCCCCGATCTGAGCTTGCGCTCCCTTTTTGATCAAGACCCAGATGTGTGCTGATTGGTTGAGAGTTTAGCGGGCATTGGAGACCCACGTGGTATTACCACGCCCTGCCAGTCCCTGATTGGTTGGTCAAGGTGAGATATAAGTCACTTACTCTTGACACTTAGGAATGTAGTCCAGATGTCCATTCGGCACTCCCTAGACTGATAGGCGCCAATGGATGACCATTGATCATGATAGCCAGGCTTAGCTAATTGCATCCCCGTCTGGGAGCTTGTTCCTTATCTAAAGAAAATATCTTAAATCAGCCTGCATGAATTCTTTCTCTGTGGCTGCACCCAGAGATGGAGGGTGAGATGGGGCCTCCTTTAGGACAGCTCAGAACACTTAATTCTGTCTTATTAACAAGCATTGCCGCTACATATCCCCCCTTTTTGAAGGTCACGAGGTCCTGAGGCGTTGTTGCCTTCAAAACAAAAACAGAGTTAAGTGGTGTTTGTTGTACCATGGTGGATTCTACCACCAATATTCACATTACCTCTCGAGAATTTGTACAGGAAATAGTGTTGGGAAGAACATTGCGTATACCTGCTCTCAGTTATAAGGTACACAGAAATGAAGCATCGGGCATCATCATTAGCCCTAGACCTTCCGGCAGTTCACTATCAGTATCGGATAGCTCTGCAGCAGGCAGACGTTTGGGAGTGGTTACCTGATTTCGGTGATAAACCATTGCTCCCTTTGTCTCATTCAAACTACCCCGCAAGGCTTTGATACAAGAGAACAGCATCCAACACATTACCCCAGCCATGATCCAGCTACCCAGCAGCAGTGTCAAGATGACCACGTTTACTGTTCCTAGCGCCCCAGAGGATCCACAACGACTGTGCTTGGGACCTACCAGTGTAGTTTTTAAAGTTTGTGTCGTTGAGAACAAATTCAACTACCTGTACTTCTCAAGTCTCTTGGATTCTCTCATCCAAGTCAACGCTGTGTCCTCTGAAAGCGTCCACAATCTCGAGTTCCGTTTCATACAGTTCTGACTCCAGGTGATATAGTGCTAAATCATTGAGATGCACTATAGCTCCTTCAGGAACTTGTAGAAAAACTGTTTGGTTGGGTAGCTGCATTTCGGTAGCTGTATCATGTCTGTCACAGGTTATTGTAACCGTTAACTGTGGTGTGCTGACCAGCCATTTCTTTCCCACCTGCTCAACCTGGGGTTCGTTAACCTCACTTTTGCTCGTCACTGTGGCTTTACACTTTTCAGTGGCAGCCCCCTTTCTGATACCACACAACCTCTGAGTTGTGTCCCTAAGGAATGGCTTACTTGGGCATACCCAGTGGATATCCTTGGTTGATATACACAGTTCCAGGTTTGGAACAAGGTACAAATTCGGATCATCCTCCTGGTAAGCTACGAGCGGTGGGGTGGTCAACTTCACATGCATGTCCCCCCTCCAGAAGCCAACGTTCGATATAGACTTGAGTCTATAGATATCCTTGCTACTCACGATGGGAAGGTTCAACAGGAAACCTATTTCCTTGGCTTCGGGGTTGACATGTATGGGAATGGCACTGCCTAGACTGTATGCAAGATGTACTTGCAATGGCTGCACCATCTCGGAAGTGGTTGTCTTCAGTACTTCTTCTACTAAGGACAGTGGAACCAAGTAGGTTGGAATCTGTCCCATGGCTAGGCTAGTTACTGTGGCACTAAGCTCCCTAAGCAGATCCTGCATCAGCATTCTGACCTGTTGCACATAAGCATAGTCCCACTGTAACACGTCGACAATCCTGCCCACGGTGTGGAGGGTGTTATTTAACACTGCTGCATGAAGGTTTACTGCTAACATTGTGCCCTGTAAGGTTTTCCCTAGGCTTTCCAGCCGCTGCTGTTGTTGATACAGCCTGTCATAAATTTCTGGCATTTCCTTACGTAACCCAGACACCTGCCTTCTCAGGGTGGTCAGGGTGACAGTGTTAGCAGCAAACAGACCCGCTGAAAATAGCGAACCCACGGCGGAGGCCGCAGCAATCAGACCCCCCAAAGAACCTTTTGGGGCGGCTGAGGCCTGTCATCTCCTCCTGGGTGACTGTTGCCTTCCTCAGCTGGTGGAGCATGTGTATAGTGTCTAGCTGGGCATGCCATACAGTATCCCCAGCCCACTGCCTACCATGATAGGACACCCTACTGTTCATGTTGATGTGCTTCCGAAACACATCATGTGGGTCCAGCCGTACATACACTCGCTGAGTATATGTTCTGCAATTTGTAAACAACAATCCGGGAGCGTCCTGCAGGACTATGCCGGTAGGAGGACCGGGTTCCACAACTTCAAGGGGCTGTGTCGAGGCGATCCACAGTACTGTCAGGACCAGCCGTGGCAGTTTTAGGATTCCCATTCTGGAACACAGATGAGGTACAGTTCCACTATAATTTTGAATATATTTTCCTAGCAGGACCTACACTACAGTACCTAACTACCTGCAGCTACAAAGGGGCACCCCCCTCTATGATCGGGTTTGGACTTTTAACCCTATTCTGTGTCCTCCGGCGCCATTTGAGGTGGGCGATACAACCGGAGGTGGTTGCGATGCACCCACATGTAGACCAGAGATTGCCTTCCCTTTCCAATCCGAATTCGATAAGCTACCGGTGATACCTTATCGACAATCTCGTGGGGTCCTGTCCAACTGGGTTAGAACTTCCGGGCCACCCCTGTGGGTTTGGCAAATTGGAAGTACAGGACCTTGTCTCCTACTTGGAGTTCCTGGTTAACTGCCTTTCGGTCATAATATGCTTTCCTACCCTCTGCACTCCTTCCCAGATTGTTCTGGGCAAAAGCAAAGGTTGCCTGCAGATGTGCTCGCAGGTCTGACACATACTGATGGGCCGTAGCAGCCCCCATCGTGCTCAGGTCCTCCACCCCATAAAGACAGTGTAGGGGAAGAGTCATCTTCCGACCTGTCATCATCTCAAAAGGTGGGACCCCCGTAGAGCAATGGGGCGTAGCTCGGATGGCCATCAGAACCAGGGGCACCTTAATGTCCCAGTCCCTACTGCTGATGGAGACAAACTTTTTGAGCATACTAACCACAGTTCGGTTTGCCCTTTCTGTCTGGCCCAAGGATTGAGGGTGGTAGGAGATATGCAACTGGGCCTTGACCCCAAGCATATTCCACAGAGTTGCCATTACTGTAGCTGTGAAATGGGTTCCCCGATCCGAGTCCACGGTCAGGGGGAGTCCCCATCGACTGAACACATGGTTCACCAACAGCACTGCAGTTGTCTCTGCCGTGTCGTTGGGTGCTGGGAGGCACTCAATCCATTTTGTGAATGCACACGTAACAGTGAGGAAATATTTGTTCCCTCTGGATGACCTCACCAGTGGCCCCACCCAATCCATTTGTAGATTGGACCAGGGGAATGTCATGCCCTTTGTCTGGAGTGGTGCACGGTGCAAGGGCCGTGATGGTTGGAACTGGCTACACGTCAGACACCCCTTCACATACGCGGCGATGTCTTGGCCCATGTGAGGCCAGAATGCCACCTGCTGGATAGTGTCATACGTGGCCTTGATTCCCCGGTGACCCCCACAGGGTTCGTCATGAGCGTGTTGAATCATGACCCCCCGATGACAGCGGGGAACTACCCACTTTGGGACACCTTGTGCAACTGGTACACAAACCAACAACCCCTTTATAATTTTTAGGTTGTCTTTCACCTCTGCCAGCTCCTTCAGCTCCGGAGACAGGCTCAGCACCTGCTCCGAAAGAGGTTGACGCACTGGGTCAGCGATATGCTGATACATTTGCCCAATTGCTGGGTCCTGTTTCTGCATTTCCGCAAGATCGGTGTTAAAACCCTGTGACCCAAGCACTACAGATTGAGGGTCAGCTCCGACATCCTGTCTAGCCCTGCTTCGGGTGACCGCCTTGACCTCAGCCACGGTTTCTGGGGGTAGCCATTCCTGCTGGAACTGCCAGGGTTCACCCTCTAAGGCGCCAGATTTGGCCAGCCGGTCGGCTTCATCATTCCCGTCTTTGTCGGGTCCCTTCACCTGGGAGTGTCCCTTCACCTTCCTCCAGTAAACCATCATTCCAGCCTCGGTCGTGAGCTTGTCACTGGCCAGGAACAACTCTTTGTTCTTTACTTCCTTGCCCCGGGCATTTTTCATGCCGTTACCCTTCCAATACGGAAGATGGGACACGAAGCTATGTCGGGCGTAGTTCGAGTCACTACAGATGACAAACTGTTTAAGGCCATTTGTCAGGGCCTGCTGGAGGGTGATCAGCACCCCAGCTACAGATGCAGCCATTCAAAATGGGTGAGGTATTTCGCGGCATACCGCGACACGCCCACCGGGGTATCACGCAGTTCACGTGTGTCACGTGACTAACCATCCGGCGTCGCCTTGTAAAACCGCCAGGGGGAGCTTAACCTCTCATGTACAGCATTTGAACCTTTAATTTTGAACTGTGTATTACAGCATGTTAATCATCAGTCATTAAAATGTTGGTATATTTTATGAAAGCAAGATTGCTCAGTTGGACAAAAGTACACAACCTACCTTTATCAGAAATATTTATGCATCAAAGCCTTTACTGAAGATATTACTAATAGTATTAATAATGGATGACTTTGGACAAGCTGTATACTCAAAGTATAATTTCTTTAGCACATTTGTACAAGCACTTGGAATCTGTCCAAGCCATACTTTGTCAGGCATTTTGTTTTACTTCAACGGGCATAAAAACTTCCTTGCTTTTAACAGGGCGTTTCATAATTTCTAACTATGAAAATGATTTAAAATGCGACACCTATCATTAAATTAGAGCTTAAAATATCACAAGGATCCTCAATACACACCAGTATTCCATTTCTCCCTAAACATTGTAAGCTTCGAAGTCTTTAACTAACGTGATACCGGAGTCAACAAGCATACTTTTAGAATTTGATTAAAAGGGAATATAATATGGAATTGCGTATCTCAAGAAATTAATAACGATATAATTATATTCATGTTGCAAAAGAACTGCAACGGACATAAAAACTCCCTTGCTTTTAACAGAGCGTTCCATAATTTCTAACTACGAAAATGCCAGGTAAAAGGATTTGTAAACATATTTTGTTAAAGCAAGTCAGTTTTTTCCGCAACACATAAAATACATTTTTCCAAGAAAGTTTAGCCTTTGTCACTAATGAAACCACTAAATAAAGACATGAATATAGAAATCTTAAGATTTGTTTTATTTAATGTTGGTAGCAGGATGAACTGTCAGAGTGTATATTTTGTCGCAGAGTTGCTGCAAGATGTTAACAGTGAAAAAGGTATTTAGAAATGAGTTATTTCAAGATGAAAAAGAAAACATACACGAAACATGGTTTCATTATGACCAGAATCGGTCTTGAGATATTTTTAACTTGATTTACAGTATTTGAGAGGTATGTCTTAACACCGATACTACAGTGCCTAAGTACTGCTCACCTATATGTTTCTAGGTTTATATTATGCATTTCATACGGTCAAATTACTTTAGAGCAACTAATAAGAAGCGCGAAACGGTATGCGTTTTAGTTTCGTTTTGTGCTGGACCCGTGGATTGATTAGAGATATCAAGTACAAACAAGTCATTTTTTAAATGTTGTAGTTCGTCTTGAAAAAATGTTACGAGTACATCATCTATCAACAATTACACAGGTTCTGTTTCCATATTGCGGATTTTGGCTGTGTGTTACTGTAGTTTCCTGACTCCCATGTCACATGGTCTGTGATTGAAACCTGTAAAACCGGTTTAATTCGTCACAGCCAGCACTCTTCAGGTGTGAAGGTCTTCTGCTCAGAATGAAACGCTAAAATGTTTGTGTATATTCTAATGGTAGTGGGGGCAGGGTGTGTGGGAACAGGTTTGGTTGAAATTGCATTGGAGATCTATGTTCTTCACACCTGAAACATTTTCTCTGAAAGCATTTTCTTCGCAGTTTAACCGATCTTGTTACAGCATGTTACAGTTTACTATTATTAACCATATTAATTTTAAGTGCTTAATGTAAAATCTTGTAAAAATATATTTTCATTGTTCAAATATACATTAAGTCTGACTATCATATAATAAGTTAAATAAAAAACTAAAGAAAAAATAGGGTTAAATATAATTCAAAATATTTTGCTAACAATGTTAACTGTTTATAAATAATAAAATGTATTAACTAAGGAGTAGGATGGCACAGTTGTTAGTATGTTTTTTGTTTTGTTTCTTTTTCATAAATACAACAGTAGTACCTGATGTCTCAGTGGCTTTCAAAATTAAATTATGCATGCAAACCTGTGAACTAGAAAGATAACTAAGATACCCATCCATTATATTCCATAATATCCATGAAATATATGGCGCTGAAATATGTGTGACGCAGTGGTGGCCTGACACGGTGAGGTGCCCTGGCAGCTGTATGATGCAGTGGTGGCCTGGCACGGTGAGGTGCGCTTGCAGCTATGTGACGCAGTGGTGGCCTGGCACGGTGAGGTGGGCTGGCAGCTGTGTGATGCAGTGGTGGTCGGGTATGTAGAGGTGCACTGGCAGCTGTGTGTTGTGACGCAGTGGTGGCCTGGCACGGTGAGGTGCGCTGGCAGCTGTGTGATGCAGTGGTGGCCTGGCACGGTGAGGTGCGCTGACAGCTGTGTGGTGTGGCGCAGTTGTGGCCTGGCACGGTGAAGTGCGCTGGCAGCTGTGTGATGCAGTGGTGGCCTGGCACGGTGAAGTGCGCTGGCAGCTGTGTGGTGTGACGCTGTGGTGGCCTGGCACGGTGAGGTGCACTGGCAGTTGTGTGATGCAGTGGTGGTCGGGCACGGTGAGTTGCGCTGGCAGCTGTGTGATGCAGTGGTGGCCTGGCACGGTGAGATGTGCTTGCAGCTATGTGACGCAGTGGTGGCCTGGCACGGTGAGGTGCGCTGGCAGCTGTGTGATGCAGTGGTGGCCTGGCACGGTGAGGTGCGCTGACTGCTGTGTGGTGTGACGCAGTGGTGGCCTGGCATGGTGAAGTGCGCTGGCAGCTGTGTGGTTTGACGCAGTGGTGGCCTGGTACGGTGAGGTGCGCTGGCAGCTGTGTGATGCAGTGGTGGCCGGGCACGGTGAGTTGCGCTGGCAGCTGTGTGGTTTGTACCAGACTTTTTTGAGGCCTGTTTAATTGTGTCTGAAGTCTGATGTTGTAAATTTTATTGTTAAAAAGATCCATGAAAATGTCACTACTAAAGTTAGCTGGTACTGTTGGTATTGTAAGTGGCAAGTAGAGCTCATATTTTAGATTTTGTGTAGTTGCTAGCGTTGAACTGTGTGTTGGATGCACATGAATATATTCATTATATGCCAGCGCACCTCACCGTGCCAGGCCACCACTGCGTCACAACACACAGCTGCCAGTGCACCTCTACATACCCGACCACCACTGCATCACACAGCTGCCAGCGCACCTCACCGTGCCAGGCCACCACTGCGTCACATAGCTGCAAGCGCACCTCACCGTGTCAGGCCACCACTGCGTAACACCACATAGCTGCCAGCGCACCTCACCATACCAGGTCACCACTGCGTCACACCACACAGCTGCCAGCGCACTTCACCGTGCCAGGCCACCACTGCGTCACACCACACAGCTGCCAGCGCACCTCACCGTACCAGGCCACCACTGCGTCACACCACACAGCTGCCAGCGCACCTCACCGTACCAGGCCACCACTGCGTCACACCACACAGCTGCCAGCGCACCTCACGGTGCCAGGCCACCACTGCATCACCCACCTGCCAGCGCACCTCACCGTGCCAGGCCACCACTGCATCACACAGCTGCCAGCGCACTTCACCGTGCCAGGCCACAACTGCGCCACACCACACAGCTGTCAGCGCACCTCACAGTGCCAGGCCACCACTGCATCACACAGCTGCCAGCGCACCTCACCGTGCCAGGCCACCACTGCGTCACAACACACAGCTGCCAGTGCACCTCTACATACCCGACAACCACTGCATCACACAGCTGCCAGCGCACCTCACCGTGCCAGGCCACCACTGCGTCACATAGCTGCAAGCGCACCTCACCGTGCCAGGCCACCACTGCATCATACAGCTGCCAGGGCACCTCACCGTGTCAGGCCACCACTGCGTAACACCACATTGCTGCCAGCGCACCTCACCATGCCAGGCCATCACTGAGTCAGAGATTAAATAAAACCTCACTCGCACCAAACAAATTTATATTTCTAAATATCACAACATGATCGAATTTAATAACAATGAATAGTCACCTAGGTGTTACAATATAAACATTTATATTGATTTAAATAACGTTTTGATTTAAATCGCAAATGCGGGTTTAAATATATGTGTTTTTTGATTCACAATCAGACAAATGCAACATAAATTGATATCTTTGTCTTCTAAGTATCTTAATAAACTTTCAGCATAGCTTTCTCCCCGTTGAGATTTATTTTGGGATCAAACGTGGAAAGATTAGATTGTAATCGTTTTTATTTTTTAAATACATTTTAGAAAAGTGTAATCTATACTAAAAAGCTGTACACCACCTGCTATAAAGATACATATTGTAATATTTTCGGGTTCAGATAGGACAGACACAAGAACTCAGACTTGCGGAGTTAAAGCAAGTTAAAGCCTTGATTTTATATATCACCTTTAAAATTGGCATCTCAAAGCAAAGTAAATACCCAACACTGATTGTACCCATCTGTCATGCTAATAAAGCAGCTTGAATTGAATTGAGAGGGGGGGGGTATATTTGCTTTGTGTATAAAGTACATTGTGAATGTTTTCACAGCCTTCACTTTGTCGTTTTTATGCCATTTTTTGACCACGCACGAATATTCCTATGTCCGTATCTTCGCAAGGGAATCAGTGTGAATTTTAATACTAATTAAATGACCGCGGGCACTTTCCACCCCCTCTACGTTCTCAGATTAGAACAGACTAACCTTCTAATGAAAGACGGTCCACCCCCCACGGACAGGAAAAGTGCCCACAGGCACTTAAACTTAATATGGTCAGTAACAGTAAACAGTAACATGGTCAGAAGGAGCACGTACAAACGTTTCCGAAATAACCACATGTAAGACTCTGATGCTTAAAATGTTTAGGGAGAAAGTGGAATACCGGTTTGTATTTTTTCTTTAAACTACCAATACCAGCCATATACAGTCTGTAACGTAGGGATTTCTATATGTCTTTATTTAGTGGTTACATTAGTGACAAAGGCCAAACTTTTAGCTTCAGTAACGTGTACATATCTCCCCTTTTTAATAAAACGACATGGTTGAAAACTGTTCCAGAGCCACTGTTGTTTCATCAGTGAAAAGTCTCTCCCTGTTCAATCCACTGGAAAAAAGAAAAGGAGCATAAGGCTTCTGATGGTCATAAACGATATTCATTTAGGAGCAGCATCAGAGGTATGTTTTTAACTGCACTGCATTGGAGAGAATACCATAGTGTGTTGTTTTTTTTACTCCCTAGCGGAAACTGGCTTCCAGAAGAATCAGTATGGCTCAGAGATTAAATAAAACTTCACTCGCACCAAACAAATGTATATTTCTAAATATCACAACATGATCGAATTTAAGTCATTTTAATAACAATGAATAGTCACCTATGCGTTACAATATAAACATTTATATTGATTTAAATCGCGTTTAAATCACCTTTATTTAAAACCCATAAATAAAGCTGATACTGTTTAGACTTTTAATTATTTAAAACTGTATTAAAGCAGCACAATACACAATGCAACGTAAATCGCTATCTTTGTCTTCTGTGTAATAATGTTCACCTCTCTGTCCAGCAAATTTACAATTGTAATAATAATGAACTTTATTGTATATGGCGCCTTTTTAGGCTGGGAAAACGATTTTTTTTTAAGAAATACAAAATTTGATATAATGATATGTTCCGGCTTAGACATTAACGAAGAGCATAACGCGTGTACTGTATACACTGCAAGTACAACCCCCCTCTCTGCAGGAGTGCTGGCTGTGACGAATTGAACCGGTTTCATGGGTATTTTCAAAGTAGGAGGCGAGATTTCCAGCGAAAGACACCTCCCCCCTCAAAAACCCAGTAAGTACAGTACTTACTAGTTAAAGGCTAGGCTCCTCAATGAAATCGCTTTAACATGCTAATGCGTTGGTGTAACAGTCCGGGCGTGGCAAGCTTCTAATTTCAACCCGACTACGGCGAAAGGAACCCTTCTTTCATTAGAAGACAATGAACATATTTTAGCCCTGAATGAATTAATAGCAAACATGGTTTACATAAAATACATTATTCCAAGAAAGTTTAGCATTTGTCACTAATGAAACCACTAAATAAAGACATAAATATAAAAATCTTAAGATTTTTAAAATACATGACTTTGCTAAAATTTATTTGAAAATAAAAACAATTACAACCACCAGGGGAGAGAGAGAACAGGGAAGGGATGTTGGTTTTGCATAAGGGGCGGGGCTATGGAAATTAGGTATGTTTGGGAATGTGTAGTTACATGTTCTGGCTGTTTGTGAATTATCGTTGTTGAGTATGGAGTGTTGAGGTATTGATTTTGTGTAATGCTTTATGTTGAAAATTGAGGTGGATTTTGTTTATGATAAACAGGATAAACTGGGATGGGAGGAGGGTTTTGTTTTGCATAAGGGGCGGGATTATGATAATTGGAGGACTTTGCGAGAGTAAAATGGTTTGATATATTTGATTTTGTATTGTGGTTGTTATCTATGTTTTTGGTTGGTATTATGTTTATATGGTTGTTTTTGTTGGTTGGTTGTTATTATGGTTATTAATAATACGATCTATAGTTGAAATCTGAGCCTAAATAAAAAGAAAAAGCAAGTGATTAGGTTTATGAGCAATCTAATTACGTTTAATAAGCTATATAAAATAAAGTTTATTATTAATTTGCTGGACAGAGCGGTGAACATTATTATGCATAAGACAAAGATAACGATCCTGATCAGTTTAGAAATCTGTGTACGCTGTAAGGTTTTTACTTCTTAAACTTTTAAAATACACGTTTTGAATAGAAAGAAATCCTCTTCCTGGTACAGTATGTATAGCAAACCAGCACGTCTTTTTTCTCCAATCAGAGGGGTGTCAGATGGTGTCAGCCAATCACCATTCTGAAGCCCTACCATAATCTCTGGTATGGGGAGACCCCAGAATTCTGTCCCATAGTTTAGACAGATGATAGATACTTTTATTGATCCCGTGAGGGAAATAAAGTAAATCATTTTCATTTTAGGAAATTATTAAACGCTCGGTTAAAAGCAAAGGAGATTGTCTGTTATAGTGGACATAAAAACAAGAGTTCGCTGGCATTATATCCTGGAAGACACAGACCGGCGCCAGACCGGTAAAATGTCTGATGAACTAGGGATTGGACAGTTTCCAAGTGCTTGTACAATCGATGGACATGTTCAAATAAATGTGCAAAAGAAATAAACAAAATAATCATTTATTTCTTTATCATATTGGGTAGCTAATGTCCTCTCTTTGCTAGTTAGTGGCTGTGTTTCTGCGTTGGGTAGCAACGGGTGACTGTTCTCAGGCGGAAGAGGTAAACAGCTTAATGTTCGTGTTAAATAATTTTTTTTTAATTCAATTAAACGGGCACAGTTAAGACATTAAATATACATATACATACTGTATACAGTACAGTTTGCATACGGTAATATGTTTATGTTACGCAATTAAAAAATAAATAAATAAAAATGAAAAGTCCAGCACCAGCTGGATTCGAACACTTAACCTTTCAGTTGGTAGTCATGCACCAAGACCAGTAGGCTACAAGACAGCTCGCATGAACAGGCAGGCGAAACAGCCCTACACAGCCCTGTCGCAGCACACGGATGTAATCATACTGTTATTAAATTCTTGAGATACGCGATTCCATATTATATTCCCTTTTAATCAAATTCTAAAAGTATGCTTGTTGACTCCGGTATCACGTTAAAGACTTCGAAGCTTACAATGTTTAGGGAGAAATGGAATACTGGTGTGTATTTTTTTCTTTAAAGTACCAAGACCAGCTATATACTGTATGTTTATGTTCCAAAATTAATATCATTTATGGCCTTCACACGCGTTACAGTATGCTCCTATTCTTTTTATGCTCAGCTACTAAGATTTCCCTTCAGTGGTAAAATTCAATATCTACAACGGGCACAGTAAAGACGTTTACAGTAAGTCTTTCTACGACAGACCAACGGACCACGAGTGCCCCTGTCGGTCAACCAATCACGCACCGCGGTATTTTGCGTCATCGCGCGTCACGATGCACGACGCCGTAGCCAATTACCTCCGGTACGTGTCTGTACCGCGCACTTTGAATGGCTGCATCTGTACTTCCGCATACTGACTAGTCTTTGGTCCTAGCTTATAGCGGGTCGGCCCACAGGCAGTATTGTCTTGCCAGACTACTCCTACCCCTGCTAGCACCTGCTGTTCGTGGCGAAAAGAGCAACCGTCAACATAGGCCATGGGTAAGCCCTGGCCCACGTTCTCATCGTAGTACCGATGATTGTTCGGTAGCTCAGCAGTGGGAATTGTTTCTGGAGCTTCCATGTCAGTGTCACAGCCGTGACACACTTGGCCCAAAGCCAGGCCCTGTCCCAGGTACATTTTCTTGCTCTGTGCATAATGTACCTCTATCTCATAGCCTTGTAGGGCCATCATCCATGCCACAATCCTGCTATTTGACACCCTACCCGCTTTCAGTCTCTGGCTATGCAGGAATGTCACAGGTTGGTGGCAGGTTTCGATGATGATCTTTTGTCCCCCAACATAACTACGGAAGTGTTCTACCGACCAGACCGTAGACAACAGGGCCTTCTCGCAGTCCAAGAACTTTTGCTCCACTGGGCTCAGGGCTCGACTGGCATACTCCACCACCCTTCGCTCTTGGTCATATTCCTGACTCAGACCAGCCCCAAGGCAGTGCTCTGAGAACCCTGCTTCAAGGTAGACGACCTTATTTTTGTCAGGGTAGGCCAAGCACGGCCCACTACCGAGTCTGCGCTTCAGCTCCATCACAGCCTGTTCTGGGGAAGGCCCCCACTCAAAGGGCACGTCTTTCTGCAACAGCTTGTGGAGGGGCCTTGCTATTTCAGTGTAATCCTCAATGAATTGCCGGGAATAATTACATACTCCCAGAAAGCTGCGCAGTTCAGACAGGTTAGTGGGCGACTTCATATTCTGGATAGCTTGGACTCTGCTGGACTGTGGCTGTATGCCTTGAGCTCCAACCAATAGTCCCACGTACTCCACTAGGGTCCTACACCACTGTCCCTTAGCCAGGGACAGTCTGGCCCCTGCACGGGAGAGCTGGGCCAACACATGCCTGATCTCAGCCATGTGTTCTTCCCAGGTCTGACTCCGCATCAGAACATCATCCACATAGACCAGGTTGCCCCTGGCGGCTGCATCACTCATGGCTTTGTGCAGAAATATGTTCAACTCCGCTGGGGAGTTGGAAAACCCAAAGGGGCATCGATTCCAGGTGAACTGCCTGTTTCCAAAGGAAAAGGCCAGTTTGTACTGGTCTGTCGGTTCTACCTTAAGGGTCCAGAACCCATTGGCCACATCTACTGTGGTGAAATATTTCGCTGTTGTCACCTTGGCTAACTCCTGATCTAGGTAGATCATTGGCCATCGTGACAAAGGAACCAGTTTATTCAGCTGCCGGTAGTCAATGGTCAGATGCCATTTACCATTGGGTTTCAGCACCGGCCACAGTGGGGAGTTATAAGTGGAGTTACACTCCCTTATGATCTGGCGCTCTAGTAGAGCATCCAACGTCTGCTTTATGGACTCGTATGCCGTGAGGGGAATGCGATACTGCCTGACATAGGTTGGGCGGGCGCCAGGGGCTGTGGGAATGCGCACTGTGTGCAAATCTGTCACCCCGCAGTCATAGGCGTCACGTGCAAACACTTCCTGGAAATCCTGGAAGATCTGACGCAGCTGCTGACGCTGGCTTTCCGTTTCCAGGGCATCCGCCTTACCAACCTGTTCCTGTACCTGTTCTAGGAACCCCGCTTTGGACGGCATGGCGGTATCCCGGGTCGCACTCTCGGCTGAGTGGTCCGTCGGAACACCTGCGTGTACTGTGTACACAACCATCTCATCCTTATCGCTAAGGTCCACCCTGCACACCTCCTGGTTGCAGAATCCCTCTATTGGCATAATTGCAATCATCCGCCGGGGGTAGGTGTAGTACACCTGCTCGGTTCCCCCCTCCCTGGCCAAGGGACCAGGGAGCTGCCCCAGTACTGGGATGGCCAGTTCGAAATCATAGAAACCATTGTCAATTACCATGCATGTCAGTGCGAGCAGGGATTTTGACATCTTGTTTTGCTATGTTCTGCACCAACAGGCAGGTGGCTTGGCCATTCCGTTCCAGTCTGGGGGTACCACAGACTGCTAGGTTCAGTCTTATAAACTGCACAGCTGCTCGGAGCACTGCTCCTGTAGTTGGGAGACCGTGGGAGTGCTGGCCTGGGCAGGACTTCCCTGTAGTTTTGGAAAGCAAGAAGAGACATTTATTTCTCTTCCAGAGGAACCAGGAGGAACCTCCAACTCAGCTATAGTGTTCAGTGGGCACTGTGTGATCACAGCATAACCACTGAACTCCCCTTTTTGCTGTACGACAGGCTTAGGGTTTTTGACCTGAGCCCACGATTTTCCACGCTGGCAGTCCACCAGAGGCTCCAGCCTGTCAAGCAGGTCTTGGTCAATGAGTAGTGGCTCTGTTTTAAACCTAGAGATGTAAACAGGATGCACCACGTTCATTGGCCCGAACCTAAGTGCCACCCACACTCGGTGTGTGATCCTGGCATGATCCTGGGTATAGCTGGAAATATCTATCTTACACGGTTCTACCTTAAGTATGATGCCTTTTCCTTTCGCTACTCGTTTGAGCTCGCTGAGTAGATCGGCTGACATCAAACTAATTTCAGCCCCAGTGTCAATCAGTGCTTCTCTATCTAAGACGTTTTCATGAGAAACCTTGATATAAATACGCCTTGCTTTGCCTTTCTGGCTGGGATTCCCTAAGAATTGTTGGAAGCCTGCCTTTTCTTTGACTTCAGGGGCGGGGTCAGCGCCCAACTCAGAGTCACAGCCTTCTTCCAGGCAGGAACCCTCCCACCCAATCAGATAGACTGAGGGAGGGGTTTGGGGTGGATCCCCGCCTCCTCCAGTGAGAAGGGGCGTGGTCCCCCTAAGCTCATTCACGCTTCCGGCATTCGGTGCGGAAGGTTTTCCCTGTCCTGATCTCTCAAGCAGGGCTTGTTCAAGCCGGGCCAGGCGGACTGCAGTCAACTCCCTTCGTCCAGCCTTATGATAGGCTCTGCCTGAGCCCTTGCCTTCCCCGTAGCGCTCACGGTGGCTCTGACGCTTAGTGCGGTCCTGCCTGCCTATTTTGCGCCGGGGCTTAGCGGGCTCAGGAACCTCAGCTCCCTCGAGCTGCAGCGAGTCGTCAACCCTGCTGGCTTTAGTGGCGAACACGGCCGTTTTAGCAGGTTTTCGCTCTGAGGAAGCAGAGACTTCAGCTCCCCAGGCTTTTTGAGCCAACCTTCTAATGTCAGCCATTTGCATGGCTTTTGCATCAGTGTGCATCACAATCATTTTCCTGACTGAGGGATGCAGATTAGCAATGAATAAACCTTTGAAATTCACGTTCTCTTCGCAACCCTCTTCATTCCGCCCTGCAAAATAAGTGTGCCTAAGCCTCTCATAATAGGCCACGGCAGCTATGGGATCGATAAAAGCCGAAAATTCTCCGATCATTGCCTGACACAGCTCCTCAAAGTTATTACAGACCTCCGGTCCTTGTCTAGACATCCACTCGTGGACCGCTCGGCTGGTAGTTTTCCTTACTAACATAGCCTTTTCCTGTTCGGACGCTCCGGGCATAAACTGCAAAGTATATCTCAGCTCATCGATGTAGGTTTCCACATTATTCCCTGACACTGACGGGTCAAACCTTTCTACATCTTTGGCTAACTGCCTCAGGGAGTGGAGGTTAATTTTTACGGTTTCTCCGCGGGCAGGGAGACGGCCGTGATCAGGAGCAGGGGGTCTATGCCTGAATTGCATCACCCTTGTGTCTCGCGCAGGACTCGGCGATCTCCCCCATGCCAATCCGACCACAGACCCTGGCCGGGAGAAACCTCCTCCCGGCGCGCTGGGTGAGCGCTCCGGGCTGCTAGGTGGGCTGGCATGCGAGTGGGATCTAGCCTGTTTTGCTTCCAGTACGGCAGCATCTAACTCCTTTTGCCTTTCCTGGCTGAGCTCATTTAAACTCTCAATTTCTTTTTCTTTTTCTTTCAAGCTCGCTTCCAGGTCTCTCCTAGCTACCTCAGCCGCAGTTTCTCTAGCAGACAGGTCATCTAATTTACCTAAGACTTCCCTGAGTCTGTCTTCACTTTCCTCATTTTTCACTCTCTTTTCTCTGATTATATCCAACAACTCAACTCGCTCCGCCTTATATCTTTCTAGCTTTCCCTGAAGCTTTTGAAACTTTGTCAGCTCGGACAAAGAGTTCCAGCTGTTTAGCTGTATTTAAGGCAAAACTATATAGGACCTGAACTGCGTTCACGGACCCTCCTGTGTTAAGCTGGTTCGCTACTTTAGCTACTAAATTTACTTGCAGCTTCTCAATATCATCAAAGTTCAACTTTTCGATACCGCTCCAGTAACCAGGATTGTCGTCTTTCGAAATAGTACTTATAAGCGACTCCACTTCAGACATTTTAGCAGCCATTGTCATTACGTCAGAGAAACTTTAAGAGTATTACTTTTTTTTTCTTTTTACCAAAATACAGTATGGAATCTAAACACCCGAGCAGATGGATTTCCAATCAGCACACGTTACACTAAACGCTAGAAAACAGGGGGATTTCTTTACGCAGTTATCAGCACACCCGGTATTCGCGCATAGAGGCCGCGGTGCTGTGCTGAACTTGAACTCACAGCAATATCAGTTATTCTGTGCGATTGATTCTCATTTCATTCTTAACTCAGCCCACCCAGGGACGCCATTAAATGTAGTGGTTTGATGGGTTTACTGAGACAATTATTAATTATAGCAGTAATCACGAGGTTGTTCGTTGGGGCTTTTAGAAAATCAATCGTCAGAACAACTAACAACGCACACACACGGGTTCAATACACGAGATACATTTATTAATATAAACTGTGCACCAAACATATACTAGTCTGCCTGGATACGAGTGGCAGACCTTACTGTGAGGGTTATTAATAAACAAGGTATATAATCTCGAAGAGATGCAAACACAAAGAGATACACAACAGAGAATATATGTCAATATATATCGTTCGGTTACCAAATCGCTAATCAGCGTTATTACCCACTGTTACTCTAAACTCGGAAGTAAATACATTGCTCATGAATTAAATTGATAACAACTTGTGTTGAGGTACAATTGAATTCTCGAGACGCAATGTAGAACATGGGGTTTACTTATCCACTGTGTTTGGATTTGGAATTTCCCGGCACGAACACCAAACCAGCTGACAGGCTCTGTTGCAGCCTCTGTTCCAGCGGTTGTCCAATGGGCGTTGTGTCGGCGTCCTCTGGCTACCGGCCAACCAGTCGAGGTGCAGCTCGGAGTAGGACGGGCGGAGGAATCTGACTGCGGCGCAGGGCAGTCGTTGCTCCGAGCGGATCTACCAGCAGTCCGGCTGGCTAGTAGAAAGTCTCTATGCACAGAGTGTGACCGCGAGTCCTCACAAGTCACTCTTTTTCCTGGGAAGAAACTGGTTCGTTCCTGGTCCAGCGCTGCTTCTGAATAAGCTATTCAGGTTGTCGACGAGGGTCCAACTGTAGGCTGCCGTTGATCAAGCGGAGCATTCACGTTGGTAGAATTCTGAGTACGTACGGGATCCTCGGCCTCACGCTTAGAACAAAGTCCAAGCCCTTTTGCAGACAACAGCAGTTGTCACGTGATTGTCTCTGAGGATGCGTGAAAATGGCCAAGGAGAGCCCCGATCTGAGCTTGCGCTCCCTTTTTGATCAAGACCCAGATGTGTGCTGATTGGTTGAGAGTTTGGCGGGCATTGGAGACCCACGTGGTATTACCACGCCCTGCCAGTCCGTGATTGGTTGGTCAAGGTGAGATATAAGTCACTTACTCTTGACACTTAGGAATGCAGTCCAGATGTCCATTCGGCACTCCCTAGACTGATAGGCGCCAATGGATGACCATTGATCATGATAGCCAGGCTTAGGTAATTGCATCCCCGTCTGGGAGCTTGTTTCTTATCTAAAGAAAACATCTTAAATCAGCCTGCATGAATTCTTTCTCTGTGGCTGCACCCAGAGATGGAGGGTGAGATGGGGCCTCCTTTAGGACAGCTCAGAACACTTAATTCTGTCTTATTAACAAGCATTGCCGCTACAATACCATATGCCCAGTAATGCTCCTCAGGCCTAACAAGCACACTGTTGGTCCACCTTAGGAAGCATCAGACACAGAAACAGTAACAACATCCTTCTTTCTTTTCACTCAGTCTCTGGTTCTGTGGCTCGGTGAAAGTGCGATGCGTGGGTCAAGCGATCTCATCCTGTCACATAGATGGCACAGTCAGTAGTTAGTGACACTTGATATGGTCTGAAGTAAGAGACAAGATGTAAAAAGGGTTAATAACTTAAGTCAGTTCTGCCTGAAAATTAGACTTCTAAGCAACAGGGGTTTATGGCAGGAAAGGGGGTTAACTGATAAGGATTCCAGATGCGAGCAAGGTACCCCCTGGGGGCATAATCTTAAACTGACCTTTTGGCCAGGGCCTCTCAACTGGCCAAATACCATGACCACCCCCCCCCCCTTACCATAACACCGAATGATGTCCGAAGCAGCAAGGAAGGACTATATAACCTAAAAGTTTGTACAGGCACATGGAACAATACTTCGGTTTTGTTGTTTCTTGCGGGAAACAAGACTTCGGCTTTATTGTTACTTGCATGCAATAAACTCATCTGTTTTAATTCATCTCGGATCCAGAACCTTATTCTTTCTGTTACAACAAATTTGGCGTAGTCTACAGGATGCTCCAGAAGGCGCAGAACTTCCCATCGGCAGGAGAGACGGTCAGCGCTCACATTATTAAGAGGTAAGGACTCCTCTTTTTTAAAAAAAAAAGTCCCGACTCTCTCTGACCGATTGGGAAGTCTCTGCTCCCTTCGAGAATCGCCCGAGATGACAGAGTAAACGTGAGTTCCTGAATTCCTCTGGCCCGGGGAAGATACTGGTGTATGTAATGGGTGGTTTGCTGTTAGCCCAGAATTTGGTCTGGCATGCGGTCCGCGGTATTGTGTACAGGCGTTCAAAGCTGGAGTATGCCTTAATTGCGCGTGGAGTTTTTGAACGGGTTTTGGACCTTTACCGCGAAGTTTAGGACTGGTGTGGGCCTTAATTGCGCCCGGAGTTCTGAAATTCAGGACTGGTGTGGGCCTTAATTGCGCCCGGAGTTCTGAGGCTCAGGATCGGTGTGGGCCTTAATTGCGCCTGGGGTTCTGGAGCTGAGTGGTGCATTAAATGCACGTAATTCAGGACTGGTGTGGGACGCCTGGGGTCCTGAGATTAGCTACGCCTTGATCGTGCACGGATTGGCGTGGTGTGGTTTTTTGTTTTAAAGGAAACAGAAGTAAGATATATATATATATGTATGTTTTTGGTACACTAACATAAACACACCTCATAATAAAAGAGAAAAGCATTAAGTAGCAGGATTTAAAAGGACGTTGAGATCCGAGAATTGCCCTGATTGAGCTCAGTGTGTAAGTCCACCCCGGGGCAAAAGCAGGGATGCTGGCGTTCTGGGGATGGTGAATTACTGATCAAGAAAGGGGGTTTTCGAGGTCTCGTTCCTTGCCTGTGAACAGTGCGGTGTAAGTCCTCTCTAAAGGCTCTGAGAGGCATTTAGATCTGGAGGTAACAGACGCCCTTAGCTGAATGAGTGCAGGAATGCACAGGTTTTTCAAGTGAAAGCATCCCCCTACTGTATTAGCTGTTACCTCACACGAGACAAAAGTAAACTCTTAAAGAGACCGAACATGTGTGCTAACTGATGGTTTGAGAAAGTGGTAGAAGGGTCCGTTTATATATCGGAAAAGTGTAAGTTGACAGAAAAAAAGGAGAAAAATATGCGAAAAGTTGAGTTTGTCAGAGGGAGTTTGGGGCGAAGATGCCTGTAAAGAAAGCATATGAGTATTGATTGGCAAAAGCGCAAGCATGTAGCTCCCACCCTGGTGTACGGCCGGCACCAGTGGTGGCAGATACATTAGAGAAAAGAAAAGAAAGAAATTGGTATGTGACTTTTTAAAAGTGTGTTTATGGGAAAAACAAAAACCCAAAAGAAAAGATACTTTACTCGCTACGAAAGAGTATGAACAAAAGCGAAAAGAGGCAGTGCAGGAGAATCAGAAACTAAAGGAAGAATTAGTTCCTGGTCGCACTGCACTAGTTAATGTGTTATATCCTGCTCTCCCATAGGGGAACAGACAGGCAGGAAATGAAAATAATTGGGATCAATTCCCACAGTAACCATATGGAGACGGGGGGTCTGAATGAGATGACACCTGGTACGAGTGTGATAGAGACAGAACAGGAACTCCCTTCTTAAACAGAGGGCGCCTGCAGACCTGTACTCTCACCCTAAGTGGGAGAGGGCCTGATGTAGCGGGGGCTGGCGCTGTTGATGACTGCGTCACTCTAAATGTCTCGCACCCTGTCGAGGGGGTCTGCACTTGCACCTACCTTCCCTGATTCCCCCATACGATCAAATCCAAAACCGGAAGATATTGACCGGTGGCTAAAGTACCGCACATGAAATTAGGAATGCAGCGAACCTGGAGTGCGCTTGAGGAATTAAAAGGATTCATGTAGAAGTGAAACAAGAATACAGCACATTGTAGTACGAAGAGAAAAATATATTCTTGACGTGTATGTGTGTTTTATGAATTTGTGTGCCGGCATGTATGTCTGTAACTGTGAGTTTTGGTATACTAAATGACGGTGCGAGTGTGTTCAGCCAGCGGGACTGGCTAGAGACGTAACTAAAGAGACTTGACGAAAATCAACAATCAGATTGGAAAATATAAGAGCATCTGAAACGTATGAGTACAGTACAGGTGGACGTAAAAGGAGTTAGATAAACAGTTTTTGTATTTTTATGCAATTAGTTGCAATAGTGGAAACAATTTGGATTTATTCAAATGTCTCGAAACCAGACATGCTGAAACGCTGTAGGTTTAGAATCGAGACTGGGGAGAATAACGTCTTGTGAGAAGATCTGTTTACCTAACGATTAGATCCTGTAAATCCCTTGTAGCCTCCCTAAATCTGTCCCAGTCCAGTGGATAAAAATGTACTGTTAATGGAGTGTTGGTTTCTCTGTTAGGGGATACTGGAGCACTACTGTCATGCTTGTTTCACTCCTCTGTTCAACAGTGTGCTATAGAGTAATGTATATGGGGAGATGGCAGGAGCCCACAGGAGTATTGGGGCAGCAAGTTTTACTTGCCAAGTACCAGATTTTAATGGGTGGTTTTATCCCAGATCTATTGGGTTGGAATATTATGCATTACAAAGAATGACTATCCAGAACAGGGTATCACGTGGCTTCAACTGGCTGTGATCACTCAGTATGTTGATGGTATTCTGAGTGCTTCCCCTGACGAGGAAACCCACAAGTCTGAGTTGCTTCAGGTTTAGAGTGTCTAATATTAAGCAGTTATGATAAGGCCCTTTTGTGTCGAGCATTGTGTAATTTTAAACAGGGCCTGGGTGCAATGTTTTTACGGGGTGAGCACAACTTTTAACAGATCTGCTTAAGGGGGGAGTGCAGTACAAGGACAAGATTGCCTTGGTTCCAGCAGCAAAAGCCGCCTGTAATAATTTGAAACAAGCTCTCTTACAGGTGCTGAGACTGGGGTTTCCTCAGATGGATCAACCATTCCTTTGTATGTAAGTGTGGAAAAAGGGTTCTGGGCAGCTGTGCTGACGCAGGAGCATGGAGGTAGGCACTATTATACCATTAGATACTGTAGCCAAAGGGTGGGGGACCGTGAAAAATTAAGAAAATGTAATACTGTTTACTGATGGGTCCTCTCTGATGCATGAGGGAGAACAGAGAACAGGCTGAGCCGTTACAACAGAATTCGAGGTGCTAACAATCGGAAAATGCCCCTCCACTGCATCAGCGCAGCAAGCCTGTTAAGAGCACTGATGGAAGATTGTAAAAAGAAAGATGTTAAAGGGTTACTGTATATGTATATAATGTATTTGTTGCATGTAGGCCACAATTCTGGATGGCTATGGAGAAATAGGATTCTCTCACAACGGCAGGGACTCCAGTTAAGAATACTGGGCTTATCTCTGAAGTGATTTGTAGTTTTACAGCTGTAGATAGAAGCAGTTTGAGTAAGGTGTAAATAACACAATAAATAAAGAGTTCCAGTAACTCAAGGTAACAACCATGCAGACGCAGATGCCAGACGAGTGGCACTGGGAGAGCGGGAGTCTGAGACCCCTGTGAAACCTCTATTGGGGAAAGGGGAGAATTCAGGTTGAGGGCTTTAATAGATGTTTAATAGTGGTTAGAAAAACTGTGTAAAGAATGTGGGGTTGTATAATGATGGGATGTGGGCTGGCACATACCCAAGTGTATGACAAAGATGATCCCGTGGTACGGACTGCCCTGCCCCTTGGATAGTGTGCCAGGCTGTAATTGCCTCACTAGGGGTAAGTTGGAAGTCACATTGACCCCATCACCCACAGTCTGAAAGACCAACTAAAGAAATATCAACTGAAGGAACACCATGGGTAGATGCTCTACCTGCAGTCCTGTGCGGTTTGCGGGCTGGAGCAAATGGAACTGTGAGACTGAGTCCATTTGAGATCATCACAGGCAGCCAAAGAAACTCCCTGGAGGCCAAGTTTGGCTAACGCACTGATTAATTTACTAACTCTCTATTAAAGTATTGTAAGTTTGTTAACTGAAGCGGTGCACAGGGCTCGTGAACAGGTGCCAGATGCTTGGGGACCTCCAGTAGAGGGGAGACACGATCGGATACCTGGCAAGTGGGTGTAGGTGAAGAAGAGATACCCTGCCAGACATTGCAATCCTGCTGGGAGGGACCATATCAACTGCCACTAATTACTGATTGTGCCATCTTAGTGACAGGATGAGATCGCTGGATCCGCGCATCGCACTTTCATCGACCCACGGCACCAGAGACTGAGTGAACAGAAAGAAGGATGTTGTTACCGTTTTTGTGTCTGATGCTTCCTAAGACCAACAGTGTGCTTGTTAGGCCTGAGGAGCATTACTGGGGATATGGTATCAATACATTCCGGGTGTTGGCATATCTATTCAGCCAAAAAATTATAATCGGAGTTGGGTCAATATTGCTGTTCCAAGATCCTGACGATAGATCTCCACATGGCTGAGGTCTGCGTTTGGGTCCTGGGCTAGGACTTTATGTATTTGTAGGATTAGGATTGTTTTATGTGTATAATTGTAACTATCACTTGTACAAAAACACCAATAACATCTTGTTGTAACCGTGGAACGCACAATGTCATGGTAATGCATGCCTGTACATCTAAAAAGGAAAGATCTACCCTGACATTGTATGTGTAAAAATAGGCAGTCCTGACGTATGCCGTATTTTATAAGGGGGGAATGAAGTAAGAGACAAGATGTAAAAAGGGTTACTAACTTAAGTCAGTTCTGCCTGAAAATTAGACTTCTAAGCAACAAGGGTTTATGGCAGGAAAGGGGGTTAACTGATAAGGATTCCAGATGCGAGCAAGGAACCCCCTGGGGGCATAATCTTAAACTGACCATTTGGCCAGGGCCTCTTAACTGGCCAAATACCATGACCCCCCCCATTACCATAACACCGAATGATGTCCGAAGCAGCAAGGAAGGACTATATAACCTAAAAGTTTGTACCGGCACATGGAACAATACTTCGGTTTTGTTGTTTCTTGCGGGAAACAAGACTTCGGCTTTATTGTTCCTTGCATGCAATAAACTCATCTGTTTTACTTCATCTCGGGATCCAGAACCTTATTCTTTCTGTTACAACAGGTCCCTCCCAGCAGGATTGCAACGTCTGGCAGGGTATCTCTTCTTCACCTACACCCACTTGCCAGGTATCCGGTCGTGTCTCCCCTCTACTGGAGGTCCCCAAGCGTCCAGCACCTGTTCACGAGCCCTGTGCACTGCTTCAGTTAACAAACCTACAATACTATAATAGAGAGTTAGTAAATTTAACAGTCTGTTAGCCAAACTTGGCCTCCAGGGAGTTTCTTTGGCTGCCCGTGATGATCTGAAATGGGTTCAGTCTCACAGTTCCGTATGCTCCAGCCCGCAAACTGCACAGGACCGCAGGTAGAGCATCTACCCATGGTGTTCCTTCGGTTGATATTTTCTTAGTTGCTCTTTCAAATTGTGGGTGATGGGGGCAATGTAACTTCCACCTCACCCCTAGTGAGGCAATTACAGCCTGTCACACCTTCCCAGTGTTATATGCCCGTACAGATGCAGCCATTCAAAACAAGCGGGCGATACCACATTATTTTGCGGTGCGCTTTACGCAGTCTACCGCGAGTTACTGTAAATTCTCCTATAATACCGCAAGTAAAATAATAGTATCCGGAATTTCCGCAAGGTGGAGCTAATAAAGCTCAACGTCTCATGTTTGAGCTGTCGCCATCAAAGTCTTTAACAAAGATATTACTAATAGTATTAATAATGAATGACCTTGGACAAGCTGTAAACTCAAAGTATTGCCCTGGTCCACATTCTTTTTTTCATTGATCGTCTTTGTAAAAGTAACACCACATCATTTCGCAATCACGCATTTGTTTCCAATCGTGCAAAGTACAGTAATTTTTGAGAATCGATTCACCGTGCCTTTCACATGCTCATAAAAGAAATTGATTTAGGAACATAAACATATTACTGTATGCAAACTGTACTGTATACAGTATGTATATGTATATTTAATGTCTTTACTGTGTCCGTTTAAGTATTGAATATTTATATTGAATTTTACCACTGAAGGGAAATCTTAGTAGCTGAACATAAAAAGAATAGGAGCATACTGTAACGCGTGTGAAGGCCATAAACGATATTAATTTTGGAACTTAAACATACAGTATATGGCTGGTCTCGGTACATTAAAGAAAACATACACACCTTATTCCATTTCTCCCTAAACATTTTAAGCTTCGAAGTCTTTAACTAACATGATACCGGAGTCAACAAGCATACTTTTAGAATTTGATTAAAAGGGAATATAATATGGAATCACGTATCTAAAGAAATTAATAACGATATAATTATCTTCATGTACCGCAACACAAGAATAATATATGCTGTACATTGTCTGTTGATAATGTTTCTGTAGTGCTTTTTCAGCACTCTGCACGTGACCTTGCTGGTGGCGCTGTGGGTAAGGTTCCTGACTCCCATGTTACATGCTCTGTGTTCTAATCCTGCTGGAGCCTTGACTTTTTTTTTAACAAACATAAACTTTCAGCATAGCTTTCTCCCCGTTTAGATTTATTTTTCTTGGGATCTTGGGATCAAACGTGGAAAGATTAGATTGTAATCGTTTTTATGTTTTAAATACATTTTAGAAAAGTGTAATCTATACTAAAAAGCTGTACACCACCTGCTATAAAGATACATACTGTAATACTTTCGGGTTCGGATAGGACAGACACAAGAACTCAGACTTGCAGAGTTAAAGCAAGTTAAAGCCTTGATTTTATATATCACCTTTAAAAGTGGCATCTCAAAGCAAAGTAAATACACAACACTGATTGTACCCACCTGTCATGCTAATAAAGCACCTTGAATTGAATTGAATTGAGAGAGAGAGGGGGGGGGAGGGCGAGCGAGAGAGCACAGCCAGGACAGACAGGCAAATAAGATACACTCCACAGACATTCACAACAGCGACATATCATAAAACGTTTGCACATATAGTTAAATTACTTGTTTTTCAGGAAGTTAAAAAACACTTGAATTACTTATCCAGTCTCTCGAAATAAAATTATTTTTCAAGCAATGCAACTAACGTCGGGCAACGTGTTTTTTTAATCCAACATTGACAGCCACATCTTAAATCTTGTCAGTCAGCTCTTTTTTCTCTATTTGAATTGTGGCGATTCAAACAACCTGGGATAACAAGTGGTCTCAAAGTCACCGAGCTCACAGAGCTTCAACAACAGATGACAATTCCCTTAGTCCTTCCTAAGTCTTCCTGAAATTGTCAGATTATGAGTGAATAAAAGCATTTTATTAAAAACACGTTTGCATTTGTTTGGGAGCTATATTATGTATTTTTTATATGTAAGATATAATGATGCGTTCCCGCTTACATCGTTTTGTCAAAGGACAGCACAAAAAAACAGACAATACACGGGGGGGGGGGGGGAGGGTATGCGAGAGAGAGAGTTTTTTGCCCTCTGTCAAAAAAAAAACAAATCACCCGGGGCAGTGACTCTGGGGTGATCATTGTGTGGTACAGAGCAGAGCTCAGTCACTCCAAACAAGTAGTAAAGAGAGAAGAGTCAACTATTGATTTAAGGACGGTCTGTCAAAGTGCAATGAAATACAATATATAAAAGCGCTGATTCTTATGGAATGTGTTTTCTTTCTTCTTTTTTTCAGCATTGAATAAACCTATTACTTGATTCTTATGGATGCCCGGTTCCTCCGGGGATTCAAAAAAATCTTTTTTTTTTTAATCGCGTATCTAAGGAAATAGCAGTATAACCTTGTTCATGCACAAACAGTGGCATGTTACATTATTAATTTGGGTGTCTCCTCTTGCCTGAAAGCTCTAAAATTGCATTCTGAGTGCGGTTTTTGACTTTTTTAAAATTGCAACCCATAAATAAAGCTGTTACTGTTTAGACTTTTAATTATTTTAAACTGTATTAGAGCAGCACAATGCACAATGCAACGTAAATCGCTATCTTTGGCTTCTGCGTAATGTTCACCTCTCTGTCCAGCAAATTAACAATAATAATAATAATGAACTTTATTGTATATGGCGCTTTTAAAGGTGGCTCCTCAAAGCGCTTTACAGGATAAAAACAATAACAACAATAGTGTTAGGCTGGGCAAATGATTTTTTTTAAAATAGAAATACAAAATGAGATATAATGATGTGTTCCAGCTTAGACATTAACGAGTACAACCCCCCTCTCTGCGGGAGTGCTGGCTGTGACGAATTAAACTGGTTTCACAGGTATTTTCAAAGTAGAAGGGGGCAAGATTTCCAGCGAACGACACCTCCCCCCCTCCAAAACCCAGTAAGTACAGTACTTACTAGATAAGAAAGCTAGGCTCCTCAATGAAATCGCTTTAACATGCTAATGCGTTGGTGTAACAGTCCGGGCGTGGCAAGCTTCTAATTTCAACCCGACTACGGCGAAAGGAACCCTTCTTTCATTAGAAGACAATGAACATATTTTAGCCCTGAATGAATTAATAGCAAACATGGTTTACATAAAATACATTATTCCAAGAAAGTTTAGCCTTTTTCACTAATGAAACCACTAAATAAAGACATAAATATAGAAATCTTAAGATTTAAAAATAAAAACGATTACAAACTCCAGCGGAGAGAGAGAACAGGGGAGGGATGTTGGTTTTGCATAAGGGGCGGGGCTATGGAAATGAGGTATATTTGGGAATGTGGAGTTGCTGGTTCTGGCTGTTTGTGAATAATCGTTGTTGAGTATAGAGTGTTGAGGTATTGATTTTGTGTAATGCTTTATGTTGAAAATTGAGGTGGATTTTGTTTATGATAAAGAGAATAAACTGGGATGGGAGGAGGGTTTGGTTTTGCATAAGGGGCAGGATTATGATAATTTGAGGAATTTGAGAGAGTTTCCTAGCTATTTTTGGTTTGTACTACGAATAATCCGTACAAGATATTGAGATTTGTTGTTGTTTTGTTGAGATTTAACTCCGCAAGTCTGAGTTCTTGTGTCCGTCCTATCCGAGCCCGAAAGTATTACAATATGTATCTTTATAGCAGGTGGTGTACAGCTTTTTAGTATAGATTACACTTTTCTAAAATGTATTTAAAACATAAAAACGATTACAATCTAATCTTTCCACGTTTGATCCCAAGATCCCAAGAAAAATAAATCTAAACAGGGAGAAAGCTATGCCGAAAGTTTATTAAGATACTTAGAAGACAAATATATCAATTTATGTTGCATTTGTCTGATTGTGAATCAAAAAACACATATATTTAAACCCGCGTTTGAGATTTAAATCAAAACGCGATTTAAATCAATATAAATGTTTATATTGTAACGCATAGGTGACTATTCATTGTTATTAAAATGACTTAAATTCGATCATGTTGTGATATTTAGAAATATAAATTTGTTTGGTGCGAGGGAGGTTTTATTTAATCTCTGACCCAGGGAAACGTTTTATTTTTTCAAAGAAATGTTTGTTAAAAAAAAAGTTAAGGCTCCAGCAGGATTAGAACACAGAGCATGTAACATGGGAGTCAGGAACCTAACCCACAGTCCCACCAGCAAGGTCACATGCAGAGTGCTAAAAAGCACTACAGAAACATTATCAACAGACAATGTACAGCATATATTATTCTTGTGTTGCGGTACATGAAGATAATTATATCGTTATTAATTTCTTTAGATACGTGATTCCATATTATATTCCCTTTTAATCAAATTCTAAAAGTATGCTTGTTGACTCCGGTATCATGTTAGTTAAAGACTTCGAAGCTTAAAATGTTTAGGGAGAAATGGAATAAGGTGTGTATGTTTTCTTTAATGTACCGAGACCAGCCATATACTGTATGTTTAAGTTCCAAAATTAATATCGTTTATGGCCTTCACACGCGTTACAGTATGCTCCTATTCTTTTTATGCTCAGCTACTAAGATATACCTTCAGTGGTAAAATTCCATATAAATATTCAATGCTAAAACAGGCACAGTAAAGACATTTACTGTAAATCTTTCTACAACCGACCAACGGACCACGAGTGCCCCTGTCGGTCAACCAATCACGTACCGCTGTATTTTGCGTCATTGTGCGTCACGATGCGCGACGCCATAGCCAATTACCTCCGGTACGTGTCTGTACCGCGCACTTTGAATGGCTGCATCTGTAGATCAGTATCCAAGGGGCAGGGCAATCCGCACCACGGGATCATCTTTGCCATACACCTGGGTATCCACCAGCATGAATTTCGGGCTACAAAATGTCATTGGGCTGTGAGAACATACAGGGCATCTGGTCCGCTGACGGCCCCACATCCCATCATCATGCAACCCCACATTCTATTCACATTTTTTTTTCTAACCACATCTATTAGAGGCTTCAACCTGAATTCTCCCTTTTCTCCAATAGAGGTTTCACAGGGGTCTCAGACTCCTGCTCTCCCAGTGCCACTCGCCTGGCATCTGCATCTGCTCAGTTGTTACCTTGAGTTACTGGAATTCTTTATTTATTGTGTTATTTACACCTTACTCAAACTGCTTCTATCGGCAGCTGTAAAACTACAAATCAGTTCAGAGACAAGCCCAGTATTCTTAACTGGAGTCCCTGCCGTTGTGAGAGAATCCTTTCTCCATAGCCATCCAGAATTGTGGTCTACATGCAACAAATACATACATTATATACATATACAGTAACCCTTTAACATCTTTCTTTTTACAATCTTCCATCAGGGCTCTAAACTGGCTTGCTGCACTGAGGCAGTGGAGTGGCATTTTCCGGTCGTTAGCACCTCGAATTCTGTTGTAACAGCTCAGCCTATTCTCTGTTCTCCCTCATGCATCAGAGAGGACCCATCAGTAAACAGTATTACATTTTCTTAAATTTTCACGGTCCCCCACCTTTTGGCTACAGCATCTAATGGTATAATAGTGCCTACCTCCATGCTCCTGCATCAGCACAGCTGCCCAGAACCCTTTTTCCACACTTACATACAAAGGAATGGTTGATCCATCTGAGGAAACCCCAGTCTCAGCACCTGTAAGAGAGCTTGTTTCAAATTATTACAGGCGGCTTTTGCTGCTGGAACCAAGGCAATCTTGTCCTTGTACAGCACTCCCCCCTTAAGCAGATCTGTTAAGAGTTGTGCTCACCCTGTAAAAACATTGCACCCAGGCCCTGTTTAAAATTACACAATGCTAGACACAAAACGGCCTTATCATAACTGCTTAACATTAGACACTCTAAACCTGAAGTAACTCAGACTTGTGGGTTTCCTCGTCAGGGGAAGCACTCAGAATACCATCAACATACTGAGTGATCACAGTCAGTTGAAGCCACACGATACCCTGTTCTGGATAGTCATTCTTTGTAATGCTGCATAACATTCCAGCCCAATAGATCTGGGATGGAACCACCCACATTTAGGTGTTAAGTGCACGTGAATGTTAAAATCAATGTTAAAGTCTGGTACTCTGCAAGTAAAACTTGCTGCCCCAATACTCCTGTGGCCTCCTGGCGTCTCCCCATATACATTACTCTATAGCACACTGAGAAGTGAGACAAGCATGACAGTAGTGCTCCAGTATCCCATAACAGAGAAACCGACACCCCATTTACAGTACATTTTAGGTTTAACTCCTTACGTCTCACAAGACGTTATTCTCCCCAGTCTCGATTCTAAACCTACAGCGTTTCAGCATGTCTGGTTTCGAGACATTCGAATAAAAACAAATTGTTTCCACTATTGCAACTAATTGTATAAAAATACAAAAACTGTTTAACTACTTTTACGTCCACCTGTACTGTACTTATACGTTTCAGACGCTCTTATATTTTCCAATCTCCTTAAGTTGATTTTCGTCAAGTCTCTTTAGTTACGTCTCTAGCCAGTCCCGCTGGCTAAACACACTCACACCGTCATTTAGTAGACCAAAACTCACAGTTACACACATACATGCCGGCACACAAATTCATAAAACACACATACACATCGAGAATATATTTTTCTCTTCGTAATACAATGTGCTGTATTCTTGTTTTACTTCTACATTAATCCTTTTAATTCCTGAAGCGCACTCCAGGTTCGCTGCATTTCTAATTTCGGGTGCGGTGCTTTAACCCACCGGTCAATATCTTCCGGTTTTGGATTTGATCGTATGGGGGAATCAGGGAAGGTAGGTGCGAGTGCAGACCCCCTCGACGGGGTGCGAGACAGTGTTAGAGTGGCGCTGTCATCAACGGCGCCAGCCCCTGCTACATCAAGTCCTTTCCCACTTCGAGTGAGAGTACAGATCTGCGGGCGCCCTCCCTCTAACAGGGGAGACCCTGATCCGTCTTTATCACACTCATACCAAGTGTTATCCCAATCAGACCCCCCTTCTCCATATGGCCACTGTCGGAATTGATCCCAATTATTTTTGTTTCCTGGCTGTTTGTTCCCCTGTGGGAGAGCAGGATATAACTTAGTCGCCGGCTGTAGCACATTAACCAGTGCAGCGTGACCAGGAGTTAATTCCTTCTTTAGTTTCTCATTCTCCTGTACTGCCTCTTTTAGCTTTTTTTCTATACTCTTTCGTAGCGAGTAAAGTATCTTTTCTTCCGGGTTTTTGTTTTCCCCGTAAACACACTTTTAAGTCACATCCCAATTTCTTTCTTTTTCCTCATGTATCTGCCACCACTGGTGCCGGCCGTGCACCAGGGTGGGAGCTACATGCTTGTGCTTTTGCCAATCAATACTCATATGCTTTCTTTACAGGCGTCTTCGCCCCAGACTCCCTCTGACAAACTCAACTTTTCGCATATTTTTCTCCTTTTTTTTTTTCGTCAACTTACACTTTTCCGATATATAAACGGACCCTTCCACCAATTTCTCAAACCATCAGTTAGCACACATGTTCGGTCTCTTTTACTTTTGTCGTGTGTGAGGTAACAGCTCATACAGTAAGGGGATGCGTTCACTTGAAAAACCTGTGCATTACTGCACTCATTCAACCAAGGGCGTCTGTAACCTCCAGATCTAAATGTCTCTCAGAGACTTTAAAGGACTTACACCACACTGTTCACAGGTAAGGAACGAGACCTCGAAAACCCCCTTTCTTGATCAGTAATTCACCATCCCCAGAACGCCAGCATCGCTGCTTTTGCCCCGGAGTGGACTTACGCACTGAGCTCAATCAGGGTGATTCTCGGGTCTCAACGTCCTTTAAATCCTGCTACTTAATGCTTTGCTCTTTTATTATGAGGTGTGTTTATGTTAGTGTCGTGCGTGTGTATATGTATTTCACAAACAAGGAAAACACCAAAAACATACATACATATATATCTATCTCTTCTTCTCCCGTTTCCTTTAAAACAAAAAACCACGCCACGCCAATCCGTGCACGATCAAGGCGTAGCTAATCTCAGGACCCCGGGCGCAATTAAGGCCCACACCAATCCTGGATTATACGTGCATTTAATGTACCACTCAGCTCCAGAACCCCAGGCGCAATTAAGGCCCACACCGATCCTGAGCCTCAGAACTCCGGGCGCAATTAAGGCCCAAACCAGTCCTGAATTACGTGCATTTAATGCACCACTCAGCTCCAGAACCCCGGGCGCAATTAAGGCCCACACCGATCCTGAGCCACAGAACCCCGGGCGCAATTAAGGCCCACACCAGTCCTGAGCCTCAGAACTCCGGGTGCAATTAAGGCCCAAACCAGTTCTGACCTTCAGAACTCCGGGCGCAATTAAGGCCCACACCAGTCCTGAACTTCACGGTAAGGGTCCAAAACCCGTTCAAAAACTCCACGCGCAATTAAGGCATACACCAGCTTCGAACGCCTGTACACAATACCGCGGAACCCCTGCCAGACCAAATTCTGGGCTTACAGCAAACAACCCATTACATACACCGGTGTCTTCCCCGGGCCAGAGGAATTCAGAAACTCACGTTTACTCCGTCATCTCGGGCGATTCTCGCAGGGAGCAGAGACTTCCCAATCGGTCAGAGAGAGTCGGGACTTTTTTTTTTAAAAAAGAGGAGTCCTTACCTCTTAGTAATGTGAGCGCTGACCGTCTCTCCTGCCGATGGGAAATTCTGCGCCTTCTGGAGCATCCTCCGACTACGCCAAATTTGTTGTAACAGAAGAAATAAGGTTCTTGATCCCGAGATGAAGTAAAACAGATGAGTTTATTAAATGAGTTTATAGGAACAATAAAGCCGAAGTCTTGTTTCCCGCAAGAAACAACAAAACCGAAGTATTGTTCCCGTACTGTTACAAACTTTTGGATTATATGGTGTTTTCTTCTCCGTTTCTGACGTCACTCGGTCTGATGGTAAAGAGGGGGGTTCATGGTATTTGGCCAGTTTACGATGTTCTGGACAAATGGTCAGTTTAAGATTACACCCAGGGGGGTTCCTAGCTTGCATCTGCAATCCTTATCAGTTAACCCCCTTTCCTGCCATAAACCCCAGCTTGTGACTTAGAAGTCTAAACCCCCTACAGAAAGGATTAAATTCGAACCCCCGTCTTCACATCTTTCTTCAATTCCAAACTTTAGAAAGTGATTCTGCTTGTGACATGTCCCATTTGGAAATAGTTTTAATTTCTCCTACTTTTAATTCATCTCCCAACAAATGACTTCATTGACCCAACACATTCTTAATGTTTAATTTATCAGACACCTACAGCTTTAGGTGACTAAAAAGGGTCTCAGAGTTTAGATAAAGATTGTGATACCTGGCACACACTTCTAGTTTCGAAGCAGAGAAGATTTTCGCTGATGTGTGGTGTGTCCCCCGGCCCTCCACAGGCACACACTGGCAATCCCTGTCTATAAGGGGTATGTCCTTCTTAATCTTTAATTATCTTGGAAAATATACATAGTACAGGCCTAATTGGGGTACTGAATTTAAGAGAATGCTTTGGACTTCAAGCCCAAACATCAGGTTTGCTGTAAGTCTTACTCAGGATACACATTCAATTCAGTTTATTTTTATATAGCACCTTTTGCAACAAGGTTGCCCCAAGGTGCTTAACAAAACAAATGACCGTACATGTGAATACAGAACAGAAAATACCAGAAGACAATGAAGGAGAGGAACCAAAAGCTCCTTAGTAAGGAGAAAATTATACAATTAAAAAAAGGAATAAATGAATAAATGAATAAGGATAGAATCCATCTATCACGTGTTCTGTATGTCAATACTCCATGCAGATCTCTGTACTGAAATGTCCAAAGCCAAACCCAGAAAAAAACACTGTTCATTTTCCATTCTATAAAATACATTTTCTGGTAGTGGCACATTTAGAAACCCAGAATGTTGTTTTCCCACTATGTCTACTGCTTTGGGTAAAAAAACTGTAATTGATATGATCAAGACACCAAATTCTGCATGAGGTTGTATTTAGACACCCCCAAAGGTACCCAGACCTCTCCAAGCCTCTCCTAAATGTGAAAATGTGCAAATCTTTTTGGCCAGTTATACCTTGTATTATGAACACATTGTACAGTATGTGGCATGTTACCTTCTGCTATCTCAGATATTAGACTTTGCCTAAAGATCACAATTTTTAATCCACTTTTTTTTTTTCCTTCATGGTACAAGTTTTCACCCAAAAGGTGCCATTTTCTGGAGAGGTTAGGGGTTCCCAGAATGTGTTGCAAGACAAATACTCTCATTTAAAATGCCACAGCTGTCAGACACTTCTCTCACTCTTTCTGTAAACCCACTTGCCTTGTTATGTATTTCCATTTGTACAAGTGACAGACCTGACAAGGTTTTTTTACCTCTCAAAATGGATTTTTCTTAGCCTTTCTAAGCAATCTCCTGTTCCCATTATTCCATCCTGTCAACACAACTGTTCTCAGTTCTTTTGATCAGTATCAATCTAACCTCACCTCCTTTACTTTCACCTTTGAAATCTAGCAGGCACACCCAAACAATGTCCCACAGGCACTCAGAGGACTGGATTGATAGTCGTCCTTCTTTAGCTAACGACCAAAGTCCCGCAATCTGTGGCTACACTCACACCTTTAAAAAATAGCAGGCACACCCAGACAATGTCCCACAGGAACTCAAAAGATCCTTACCTTGTTTGCATGTACGCATAGCATTTTTACTAAAGGGAAGGGAATTTTCGCAAAGAAAAAAAACACATACTGTAAGTAAACAAGGACAATTACAACTACCTGTACATATAGCCATGATGTTACAAATAGTGAAAAGGGGGAAATCAACAAATCACACAGTGCAGAAAGGCCATAAGGTTTTCTTACCCATTAGCCTGCCACATGTGCCACCTGGCAAAGCAGTTTCTGTCCACAATAAGGAACGATGCACTTCAATTCAATTCAACTTTATTGGTCATTATACTTAAATGGGTGCATAGTATAGCGAAAAGTGTTTCTCATTAGTCTCTCAGGTGCAGTATATAAACAGAACAGAAGACAAGACAATAGACAGTAACATAATGACAATAACAATGTAGTAACAATAACGGTATAATCAAAAACTGTGCAAATACACAAACAGAGAAAAGTATACAACAGGACAAAAACAGTGCAAAAGTAATTCTGAGAACAGTGCAAAATTAATATGGTGATTAATAAATATTACAGCTAGTACAGTTTAAGTACAATTTCGGCTTACATTCAGTTGTCGTGTACTGTTTGTAGTGGTGTTGGAGTACAGTCATTGTGGGTACAGGAAGAAGTGAGGAGAGATCATAGTATGGTTTCTTAAAGACCCTACCTGAAAATTATGAGGAAAACTGATAAGAAGAGTCTGAAAAGAAGATTATCACAGAGCCACAGACAATCGGGCTTCTAGACTGAAAACATAAATGTATTTCTGTCTCGAACTGACAAAGTCAGGATACAAATTACATCTGTATAATCACTGAACGTCAGATACCACAGTCAAAACCCTTCACCTGGCTGGGACAGGTCTCTTAATTGGCTGCAGGTGACAATGGAACACGCTTGAATTTTAAAAGCCAGGAAAACGCTAGCTCTGATAAACCCGAAGAGAGTAAAACTAACTTGAAAAACCAATAAACGATTTATGCATCACAAATAATAATAATAATAATAATAATAATAATAATAATAATAATAATAATAATAATAATAATAAATTTAGGCAATCTTAAAAATAATTATAATTTTCAGATGTGAGAGGGTGAAAGGTCGTCGTGACGACACAGATACTATAAGATAGCTGCTAAGGGGAGAAGCGTTTAAGCACAGGGGTAAAGTTCGCTTGAACTTCAAAAATGATTTTGGCACGCCTGTAGCGCTTTCACGAACTCTCTTAGAGTTACAAAAACACTTGCTTTGTGTATAAAATACATTGTGAATGCTTTCTCAGCCTTCACTTTGTCGTTTTTATGACATTTTTTTTTACCACGCTCGAATATTCTTTTGTCCATATCTTCGCAATGGTAGCACAGAACGCCTTCAAACCAAATGAAATATCCCAGTGCATTGTGCCACATTAAATAAAAGCAGGAGAAAAAGAGATTCAGAACACAAAGCTGTGTCAGTGTTCTGTGTAAAAAGTCGGTTTGAACATCATGGTAGCTGTTTTTAATAAGCTGCTGAGTAAAGAATATTTTAATCTTCCTGCTATCAGTAGTATTGTGAATATAGTTGACCCTTACCTGAATGAAATCAGGACGTAAAGGAAGGGTTTCAGAAATCAAACAAAGATTTATTCCCGAGCTTACAGTCTGGGTAATTGGAGACTGCGCTGTTCTGCTTCCTATGGTCATATACGGGTTTTTCGCGTGATGCCATTTTGAACAGTATTTATTAACAGCATCTGATCGTGAGGAGGAGTCGGCGGTGGACAGTTGTTGCACTACCGAAACGGCCAGGTGAGTGGCTATACCGCACCTGCCTACCCAAAAAAGATAGCACGCCCCATGGCTATATATGCCTTGCAAGTTGGCCGCTTACAATAATAATGTCGAACCTTTCACTAATAGTATACCTACAAATGGAAAAGTGGATCCAAGCCTTCCTCAAAGACAGCCGCACATCATCACTTTCGCCTGAGGTCCTGCAAATCTCCTCTGGAACTTCAGGAATAGTTGGTATTCTTACCTTCTTTAGGTCCTTTAGAGTTATTTTTTTTTGAGTAACGACAGTTTACTGAAAAATAGCTTTGTTTTATACGAAGTATTCTTTCATTTGCTCTTGTGCGTAAAAGCGCACCTGTTGTGCGTTTTGCACAAATCATTTGTTTATTGGACGGGGCTGCAATAAACCCTACAAATGGATCACTATTGGTCAGACCTGTTTGGACTGAAGTCAATGAAAACGTAGTTTCAAAGCAATGGTGGGGTGCTTATGGAAAATACACTACCTCTTTCGCGGTAAGAATGCAGGACTCGAACCAACATTCTGCTGGTCGTTCATTTATAAAGCGCAATATGAATGGTTTGTAAAGATCTCGTTATCGGAAACCTGCATGCACAGCTTGGGAGCAGAAATTATGCAGTTTCCAATGATATATGGTTTGTTGTGTTGAGTTTTGATTTGACCGGTAAAAACAAATTGTCAGGAAGGACTGTTTTCAGTGTTCAGTTTTATAATTTATAATACGTTAGTTTTTCGGAAAATAGTTTAAGTGGTGTATAAACATTGAAACGATAGATTTAGAGGATATTGGAGATTGCTTTCATGCGTGGAATTGTGTGAAACAATAAAGAATGTGGTTTATCGTAATGGAAAGTGTAACTAGGCGCAAATTTGCGCGTGAAGCCGAATGGACAATGTGGCGCTAAAGAGCCTACAGAGGCCAAATAAGAGAGAAGCTGCCTTTCTATAGGCAATAGAACCTACAGTTAAATCCTTCTCAACCTCAACCCCGGATGCCACAAAATAAATGGGAGCCTATCCCTCTATTCTAAAAATGTACCCTAAGCAGGAAAGAGGTTTCTAACCGAGGTGTCTTTTTACCCAAGAAACCCAGCTTCCTGAATAGCAAGTGCTCTCTCGCAAGGTTCAAATACTTGGGTCCAGTTGGGGTTTGTTTGGATGATCACGGAGTAGGGGCTTTCACCTGGTGCAAGTTAAAATTTCCCTCTTCTCTCTGCTTCCTTCCTGTCCTCCTTCTCTCTTACTTATTGACTTAACTGCTATAATTCCTGATTTTTCACCATTTTTGTAATCTCCCATTTGAAACCATACATTTTTGCTATAAACTGAATCAAGGATGAATTAGATCAAATGTTTTCTTGATTCCCTGAGTCTTTGTAATAACTTCTAATTTGCAAATTAAAAGAACTGAGGCTTTGGGAGGTTAATTTTTCAAATTAATCTACCCCTTTATCTGTAATTATTAGGAAATGAAAAAGTCCTATCTGCCAATAACCCTCTTCTCCCTATGCGTTTTCTCCTGCAGTTGGGCAGGCAGGCCTTTTGAGTGCCCGTGTGTTCTCCTGCCAAAATTTTTTTTTTTTTTAGGGAGGCAGGTTGATAGGCGTGTCTTTTCCCGCAGGTGCTGACGGCCCGCTTTTGTTTACAACTCTGTCGGTGCAGCTGCTGCTAATGAGGTGAAGCTGAGTTTTTGTTCCTGGATTTTTTTTTGTGGACCTGTGGGATTTTTGTTTCGGCAGTTCTTAAGTGTGGAAGGACATTTGCTTTGTGGTCAGGCCTGTACCGGACTTGCCTGGAACATTCCTGGGTGTGAATGCCGGGCAGGTTTTGCTGTTACAAGTTTTGGAATGGTTTCTGCGTGGAGATTTAAGCTTGGAATTGGCAGCATCAGCCAGCATCTGGGTCAGGACTGAAAAATACCCTGCAGTTCAAGTGGCTCAGAGGTGTTGGAATTATGCCCATGAGAGGATTTTTCTTGTTCTGTTGGGTTTGTATTTAGTGGAGGTACTGTCTGCAAAGATCTGGGTTTTTGCAGGTATTCAATGCAATGCAATTTGGGCTCAAGAAGATAGTCCTCACAGTCCATATGTATAATCCTTTGTTCCCGAGATAGACATTAATGCTTTTTTTACCATGTGGAGATCTTGAGGCTCAAAGTGTGTGATGACTTGGGGAAATTGTATTGGTCGTTGCCAAAAAAACGAAGTCTGTTGTGCCCTGATGAGTCGGGTGTAGATGGTTTTAAGCATCCTTGGGCAAGTATTTTCTAGGGTCAAATCTAGACTGTTTTCTGTGTGGTTCAACCAAGATTGTGTAGGCACTGTAATGGTATGAGTCATATAGGAGGTGTGGGAAAGAGGGACATGAGGTGAAGGAGTACAGTGAAAGACTGAGGTGTTGTTTGTGTAACAAGGTGGGTCATCTTTTCAAGGATTGTTTTAACTGTCAGCCTGAGAGGGTAATAGCTCTCCATGGCAGTCTGAAGCTAATGGCCCTGATTTTTTTTTTAGACAAATGAGTCTCCTGTAACGAATTATATTCCCTTCATCACTTTCATTTTATTTTTTATTCCTATAGGGTTATTTAAGCCATTGACATTAAATTAAATTTCCCCAATCATTTATATATTAAAATACCATATCTTCCCAATCAGTTGCAGGTACGTTTCCCCCTCCAACGTTTTCAATATTTTGTAACAAATCTAGATGTACATTTATTTTTAAACAAATGCGCTTATAAAACTAAAAATAATACAAAAAAATAAGATGATCTCTGTTTTCGCCACTACTTCCCCTGGGTTGTAGTCTTGGTTTTAGATCACATGGATCTTGGAATCCTTTTAACGAGTTTTGATCCCTTCTCTGGAGCAATTGTGAGATGGTAATTTGTATACCCACCCTTTCTCCTTAATTCAAAACAATTTTAAAATTAAATAAGGGTTAAACTTGATTTATGTAACAAGTTTTAAATGTTTTTAAATTATACCTCTACTTTTATTCTAGTCCCTAATCTTAAATTTCAGCAAACAAAAATAAACATATCATTCTGCATTAAAGCCGTTATTAGGATCATTGTCCAAATCGGTAAAACAGCCATTATTCAAAACGGAGATGATGCCCACGAGTTTTTATAAACAAGAATCCACTGCTTCTATGAAATTCTCAATTTCTAACTTGGATCTCCATTGCAGTGTCTCTGGATTATTCCAGTTATCTCCAACTCTCCATCTATGTTCATCACTGCAGACATGCATTGTCGCTCTCCCTGTGGGTGCTGGGCGCTCCAGAGGTCAACTTTAATTTTTTTTTCTCCATGATGATCCTTGTTCTTTGATCTTGAGTGCCTCTCCTGCACTGCAGTAAAGTTAGCCTAAAGTTGAGTATTCATTTTGGAACGTTGATAGCGTTTTCCTGAGATCTCTTTTTCATCTATCTGAATTGTTTCCAGTGATTTGTGAATGTTTTTACAACCTTCACTTTGTCATTTTTATGCAATTTATTTCAGACACGAATGTTCTTATGTCAGTACATTCGCAAGGGAAACTCGTAAAGCCTTCAAGCTGAAGGCATTTTAAAAGCTGCAATCTGGGAGAATTTTTACAAACCTTCTGAAAACTAACCAATCAGATAGTGATCTTATAAGCCTTTGGTTTTTGATTGACACACAATTATCCACCAACTGGAATACTGTGGGACTGCTGCGTACTTAAGTTAACTATGCAAGAATAAAGTTCAATAGGTGTTTCAATAGGCTCCCTGTAAGGTTTGGGTTCAAACTTTGTTTTCTGAAACCCATTCCTCCTGTGTACAGTATATAACAGCCCTATACCCAGGGTGTCTCCTTGCCAAATATGAGTTGAGGAAACAGAGACTGTTACAATGTATAATCTTATATACTTTCCACTTGTACTGGAAAGTTGTACATTTACTCTTAACTGCATGTATATTGGTTTTATTCAATAAAGCTTATCTGTACATAATCCAAGACTATGGCTTTCTCTTCAAATTACTACAATTATTCCTTACTGTCAAGATGTAATATAGTATAGTGCACCATTTTCACGTTGAGAATATTTCACTATAAGAATATTTTAGCTTTTGAGCTTTCTTCACTCAGTCTTCTAAAAATGTAAAACATGGGTGAAAATGCACTATTTAGCAGTATGATGATACAAGATCAAAGCTACATGGGAGTGACTTAAGAAAATGGACGTCTTTAATTGGCATTGGAAATTTAAAATTACATTTGAAGTAAATAAGGGTGCATAATTTTGTAATTTCACAATATGACACTATGGGAAGGGCATTTTGCAAGGAAGTATTTGTGCCAGTGTGAAGTCTGTTTGAGTCCTGTTTGAATACTTAGACAAATATTGTGGCAGTACACAGCAAGCTAGTTGTAGGGATAGTTGTAGAGGTGTTAGTCACTTGTAGAAATGTGTAGGGGGAAGAGCACTTTGAGATGCCATTAATGACAGCGTAGAAACATTTTAAGACACAGGGATTTATACATGTTTAGGGAAGAGAAAGAGACATCGGTCGGCAGAAATTGCGTACATTTCAGGCTATTTCAGAAATACATTCTTTAGCAAATGAACCTCTGGTTCAGATAAGAAATTCAGTACTGTATTATACTGGATGATTCTGATGTGCACAATGATTAACTACAATGTGCTGTACTGTGTCTATATTGTACTGTGGACCTGAGCTTTGAGTGCATCAGAGTGCATCTGTGCTGCAAAAATATGTCCATAATGAGAAGGGAGTTAACAACTGGAAATCCCAGCCAGGACTACATTTTTTTTTCTTGGCTCATCCAGGTCGTCATCTCATGCTCGAGGCGATGCAGCCTCATAATTCAGCTCACTCAGAACAGGAAATCCTCTGTCGCTCCACCACTGGGAGAAAATACGAAAAATAATATCATTTTATATAGATTATAAAACTGTGTCATAAACAAGACAGAAGTTCAAAACTACTGCACCCCTCCTTAGGCATCATGGATTACAATGGTAGAGAGATCCACATAAATTATTTCAAGATGGAAGAAAATCCAGTGATATTGGTCAGAGCAATGCAGACACATCCATTGTGGCACAAAGATCTATTCTATAAGTAGTGAAACCAAATCAGTTTGCTGTGTTGAGAGTCCCAGATCTGAATTATCGTTTCAAATAAATACTCGGGGAGTAAGGAATATCCTTGCTTAATATAGAAGAGCAGAAAATGACTGTTACACAATAACATTTACAGGGGGCTAAATAGTCTGTTAGGAAAATTAATAATTTTATGGTTACCATTTTTGGAAGTCTGTTTTTTTGTTTATCTGTATCTTACATTTCTTATACCAAATTATGAAAGCTTGTATGTAAGTTCTTAAGGAAAAAATGGTAAGCTAGCGTTTACTGCTATGGCATAGAAATTAAAAAGGAACACAGAATATCAACATATACTGTACAGTGCCTTCCTTATGAAAAGAGAAGAGTCAGAAAATTGATTTTCATTATTTACCAAGATTCACTATAATAATCATTACTCATGGGGAGAAAAAAAAACATGAGTTTTTTAACTCATGAATAAGGATAAAAGCCAAAAGAAATAAAACAAATATACTGCTAAGGAAATACAGTATATTCACAGATTAATTTAATTCTGAAAAAAAGGAAAACTCAATTATAACCTAAACAGCAATTAGGCCTAACAAAATCAACAATCTTCAGTGTACTAAAGAAGGACAAAAACATGGGTATAATTACCAAGCAGGCAAGATTTGGTCTGCCGAGGAAAATATTTGCAATTCATGACAGAAAAAATATTACAGTCAAGGAAAACCATAAAATATGCTTGTGACATTTCCAGAATATTAGTAGAATATTTTATACTAATGAATTAAGGAAACCAATATCTTCCCTTGAAATCCAAAAGGATATCTATTGTGCAAGTACACCTTGCTATAAATGGATAACATACAGATGCAGCCACTCAGAATGCTCAGTAATTCTTCCAGTTACCTCAAAAGTAACAGTATGATGTGTTATGTAATCCACTGGACAAAGATGATCGATAGGTGGCACTTGTGGTGCGTTAGACGTTGTGCTGTCTGCTGTGCATGTTTAAGTCCTGTTAATATGGAATTTTACAACTAAAAGGAAATTTTGGTGGTGGAAAATAAAAACAAGTTTAATGTAATTTATGGTTTATTCCATGCTGAAAAGGGAAGAAAGAAAACAGAACCTTTCAGCTGTGGAGCCTTCTTCGGATGTGACACACCGGAAGGTGAGAAGAAGGCTCACACCCAAAGGCTCATGCCTGAAGAAGGCTCCACAGCCGAAACGTTGTGTTGTCTTTCTTCTCTTTTCAGCCTGGAATAAACCTATTACTTGTTCCTTTGCAGCCTATGCATGCAGACGCAGCTACCCACCTGAACTAATGTAATATATAACTAGATTATATACAGTAGATGGTAGTGGTAGCTACTGTAAATATAGAAAATACACAACAGTATTCCGTTTTCTTCACAAACATTTTATGCAACAAAGTCTTAAACTCATTAACTTACAGTGGGTATTTTGGAAAAGTTGTAATGTGCTTGTTCTAAATATATAAAGTTTATATACTTTACCTCATTGAAAGCTATTATGTTTTATCCTTTTCTAAGAAGACCTAATTAGACTGTACCTGATATTATTATAAAAAATAAGTTGTACTGACTGAATACAACTTGATAGGGAATATTAATATGGAATTGTGTAACTAAAGACATTTTGGCAGCTAAAACTATCACTATGACGTTTGTTTTTTAAAAACATATTTTATCCTTACAGTGGTAATGGACAATGAAATGCTCATAGACTGTAGAGCTCTGTGCCCAAGCAGCAGTTTAGCACAGGGGTTAAGACAGCTCCCTCCTACTCCAAGGTACACTGTTCAAATCTTATTCGGAGCATTCCTTTTGGTTTGTTTTTTACATAGCCAGATGTACAAAAATTGGTTTATTATTTAGCTTGTTGGGAACGTGATGTGCCTCTTTCAGGCTTACATCCACATTGAAAAAAGTTATATTTTGTCTTAATGCAAATTTCAGCCATGAGTAATCAGCAAACAATTTAACTTTAAATTTTGATTGTAAAATATTTTTCACACTTACTGTTGTGGCTTTAAAATCATGCTGTATCATGCTGCATTTGCTGTGTATACCATATATTTATATACCGATCATATCATACTGTAGTTGGTTACTGCACAGTACCAAACAGTATATTGTAAGCAAGTTTTACAAACAGGGAAGAAGGGTTATTTTTTCAATTGCGGGGGCTAAAGAACACCTTATCAACATGTTGAAACCATGCTATGACAGTGAAGACAACATGTTATACCTTCAAGTGAGCGAGTTACTGTCTGTTGTTTACTGATGTACTCTGTGGAGATGCTCACAATCTTGTTATTGCATGTGAAATATTTTATACCAAAGTGCTCAAGATCCTGACTGATTTTACTTTCAATTTGCCTCATTTAACTTAAATGGACAATTTAATTTATTGAAAGGTGCTCTGTTTTATTATCGGACACACCGACTCAATCTTTTATCGTACAGCTATATAGATGTAGGCAATGCCACCCCAATTAAACAATGTACTTATCGCTAAACTAGAAGTGTTGCAGAAGAAGATGCACTTTACATTATTTCCCAGAGCACAGTTTAGATCAAGCAAGCAAGTCAGTGAAGTTCCCCTTGTTTATTGGTACCAAAACGTGAGGGGACGTCATGGTTCTGTACAAATTTCAGAAAAGTGAACACTGAAACTCCACCAGAAATCTTATCTACTGTATAACTCTAATGATGGACTGATGCCTGTTCCCTTATGTTACAGGATTATTCCCTAGAAATTAGACACAAGAAGATCATGGAGAATGTTGTGGCTCTGTGGGAATTTTTCTGTAAGTTGAAGAGTTATGGAGGAAACACGTTGTATCTCGTCTCTTTTCCCTTTAGATTGGAATTAACCTTTACGCATTCTATTGCAGCCCCACATTCAAACGTCTTTAACAAATATTTTGTTTGTTACAAAGGAGGGGGGTGTTACAACCCACTGTGGAATGTGGAATAAACTGTTTTGCTTGGGGGACAGGGATGAATTTTCAGTCTCCTGCTCTCTTCCTCATTGTTTATCATATTTTAACATAAAGAAATTGCCAATCAAATAGCTTGTTTTATAAAAACACTAGTTTTTACTTAGTGCATGTACTAATTTTCCGATGTGTCACATGCGCAAATTGCATGAAATCATATTCAACTTATGCCTAACAATAGCGTGCAATTAACTAAGGGTATACTAAATAAATATACTGTACAGTAAAAACAGAATGATGCCTTATGGTTTTAAAGCCACTGCAGTACAGTATGTGTGAAATATATTCATTTGTACTGCACCATGATGTACCTTGGTCACAGCGGCCTATTTTACAAACTAGAACACACAGCTCTCCACCCCCAGCAGAGCACATGCCATCTCTGCATACACCGGCTCAGGACACGCCATCCCAGCCTCTCTGCTCGCCACCGTCCAGGATCAGGGCGATGCTGTTCCCGGTTGTCTCTCTCTCCTCAGGAAGCACCATCTACCTGGACATCACAGCAGAATGCACAGATGCCAGTGCCACGTACATTTCTCCCAGATAACTCCACATCTTGCCCATCAGTTAAGAGAAGGAGGAGAAATTGTATTTGCGGTGCATTGGCATAGATGGGAGAGCAAGAGCCAACTCTTATGCCGCTCTCTGTTTCAGAACTTAGTGACTTTTAAAACTTGCCAGGGGTGGACCAGTGGACCACATCTGTAAATTTCGATTGGTCCAGAAGCAAAAGGGCCTTATCTTGTATTTTCCAGGAAAGCATTCATAAAGCTTACATTATCTGAATGAAAAAGAGTATGTGACTGGATAAATGAAATGCTTTGAACAAAGTGTTTATTAATCTGTGCAGCAATCAAACAATTTGATTAAACAAGGGAGCTTGACGTTATTTTTTGTCAATGAAAATAAAAAAATCTTTTCATGTTTAAGTTTCCGTCTTTCAATTGTATGATTGTATGACTAGTATGAAAGAACTCAGGGTTATTGTTACGCAAGGGCAGGGACCAGCCAGCGGGCAGATGTTGCCCTGGGCACCTAGCACATGACAGCTGTTCAAGAAGGCCACTAATTTTTCAGCAACAACAATAATATAATCAAATTCTTATACTCCTTCACTTGTAGTTATTTTTGAAACAGTTTGACATGGTTGTTTTAACTGCAGTACATTTTGCTGTCAATTCTGTTGCAATAGACTATGAAATGCCCATAGTTTGCAATGTAGGGCACTGTGACCAAGGTACAGAAATAAATATATATTTTACAGGTACTGTACTGTAAACCATATGGCATCATGCTGTATTTACTGTACATATAGCATATTTATATAGTATACCCTCAGTTAATTTTACGCTATCAATTTGGCGTGAGGGGTGATTAGATTTTCCAGATTGGGACCCTCAACTAATGTGGATGGATCAGATTAATCCATTTTCTAAATTCTGAATCCTTTCAGTAATGCCTGTTGCAGTCAGAATTCTGACTGGTTCATCTGTTTTATTTTAAATTGCTCTTTAAGTTAAGACCAAGCAAGTGATATCTACAGATATCCCTTGTTTCTTGAAGCTTAACACAGTTGATTATGTTTTCTTTTCTGTTCAGTATAACCATGTGATTTATTCATTAAATATTTGTAGAATGGCAAAACATGTTCATGGTAAACAGGATATATAGGAACAATTTGAAGGATATATATGTAGCGGCAATGCTTGTTAATAAGACAGAATTAAGTGTTGCTGTGCTTTCCCAAATGAGGCCCCATCTCGCTCTTCATCTCTGTGGTGCAACCACAGAGAAACTATTCATGCAGGCTGATTTAAGGTTTCTTTTGATAAGGGACAGCTCCCAAATGGGGATGCACTTAGCTAAGCCTGGCTATCATGATCAATGGTCATCCATTGGCGCCTATCTGTCTAGGGAGTGCCAGATGGACATCTGGACTGCATTCCTAAGTGTCAGAAGTAAATGACTCATATCTCACCTTGATCAACCAATCAGGAACTGGTAGGGCAGAGTAACCCACGTGGGTCTCTGATGCCCATGAAACTTTCAGCCAATGAACGAGCTGAAGTTCCTCCAGGTAAAAACAGGCAACACAGAGAACTATTCTAAGGAGAATTCCAGGGGTGCGAGACAATTCCAGGGCAGGACGGCCCAGGAACAGAAAGGCTCCCAAGGTCAGGACATTCTCGCAGCGCACCTCCTGACCATCCTGAGACTCAGCCCGGACAACCACGGAACGGCCAGTGTGTCTGAGTGCCAGAACTTTCCTTTGTTCTAAGAGTCGAGAGTGGAGGTTGCCAGAGAGTAACCAGAGGATCCACCCGAGGTTAGCATCAGCAGCAAGCCTCGTGAACAGGTCAGAACTGTGGACAGCTGAATCACTATTCAGAACTAGCTCTTCATCAGGAACGAACCGGTCCTCTTCCTGACTTGCTGGGACCCACAGTCATCTTTTCTCCTGTGCGCAAACTTTGCTAGTTAAAGCCAACACTAACTAGCCGGTCAGTGAGCATCAGCAGCGCACCGTCGCAAGCCGCACAGCAGAGCCTGGCACCGAGCCAGAGAGCCCGCAGGAGATCTGAGTCCCCAGAGATTGGATGAGTATTCAACTTCACTGCATTACTGCTCGAGAATTCAATTGTTATCCCAACCAGTTGATATCAATTTAATTCCTAAGAATTATGTACTTGTTTTGAGTATCTAATGTAGAAGTAATAACCAAGTTCATTTACGAAACGGTCTAAATGAATGATATACTGAACGTATGTCCTCTTGATATACAGTATGTAACTCTTCGTAACTGAATGAATATATATCTTTTGTATTCTGATAACCTTCACGATAAGATCTGTTAGGTTTACATGCATATTCTATGTATTAATAAATGTATCCTCCTTCCTTGTATTCCTTGCTAAGTGGTGGCCCCAAATTTATTGGTGTTGGTACTGTAAATGCCACGTCTGTGCCACTCTTATCTCTCCCCAAGATAGTAGTTCAAAGTTCTTGTAGCCTTTGTATAGCCACAAGGAATAAGAATCCCATATTATTCAGGCATGGAGACTTATTTGTTACCAAGAACTGAGTACAAACACACCCTAACATCAAACAGTATGACTTATAGTTTCAACATATTGATAAACTGTTCATTAGTTACAGGTAATTATAAAATAACCCTTTTTCCCTCCTTTGTTTAACTTAAAGAATTATGTGAAGAACTCATTGATCATGAAACCATCACCTATAATAAATCATGCATATACACACACTCATGCCGTAGTAGCTCAGGTGGGTAACTGCGTCAGCATTCGTAGGCTGCAAAGGAACAAGTAATAGGTTTATTCCATGCTGAAAAAAAGAAAAAAGAAAACACAACGTTTCAGCCATGGAGCCTTCTTCAGGTGTGAGAGAGACAAGGCAGTAGGGAAGGATAATGTAGTGGGAGAACAAAGGCTTGGAGAGAGGAGGAGCAAGGGGTGGGAGCAGGGGACAGAAAGAGAGGCCAATCAAGAGGTGTAAAGTCAAAATAAGTGTAGGGAGGTGTGAAATGAAACTTCCAATGAATGGAGAAAATTTAGAAGAAGAGTAGTCTGTCGTTAAGAGAAGGGGGAAGGTGTGATCCTAGCTGCAGGATAATTTTGTTTTCTGTAGTCTTTCTGATGTATGAGTTCGGAAAACCGTTTTTGAGAACACAGACGGAGAGATTAGAGTGGTCGTGGCCGTCAGAGGTGAAATGAGAAACAATGGGCTTGGTGAGATCTTTAATCTTCACAGCCCTGACGTGTTCTCTAAAGCAGTCTCCAAGTCTCCTTCCTGTTTCTCCAATGTAGATGGCTGGGCATTTACTGCAAGAGATGCAGTAAATAAGGTTGCTGGAGGTACAAGATGCCATCTGGGTGATCCGAACTTGTCCTGAGGGGCCTTGAATGAGTGTGCTGTTAGATGTGTACTTCCAGGTGATACAGCGAGCTCTGTTGCAAGGGAAAGTGCCTGGTGTGGATGGTTGTTGAGGGCGGTCATTGGTCATTGGCTTAAATGTGGGTTAAGCCAAGTTTCATTGTACCTATGTACTCAATAAACCTTTTATTGTATTACTAATTGTATTGTATTGTATTGAGTGCTTATCTGCACATACCTGAAATACAGTACCTGTTATTACTGCATATCAGGGAATTTCCAGTCTTATGGCATAAACAGCCAATCACAAGATCACAACAGTATCGATGGGGACCATTATGTTTCAAAGTCTCTGAATATCCTAGTGAGTAAAATATACAGAATCATCAAAATCACCAACACCCTGCCTAGATGAAGCTGTCCCTCCAGTCAGAGCAGCCATAAGATCAGGAAGGACTGTGTATTTGCAATAAAATGAAAGAACTGAAGCTTTCTTCTGCATATTGTGTCCTCATTCATTTATTGTTTTGACAAGTTAGCATTTAAAGTTGTTCACCTTTGCTCAGTGGTGTAAGGTGGTGGTAGGATTTCCGCGAAGATCACTGGTTTGGTCCATTTCTTCATCTAGTTTACAGTGTGTTTGAATTTTGTTTTTTTACTGATAGAACAACATGAAGTGATATGTATACCAGTCTTATTTGCACCCGCTGTATGTTCAGCCTTCCCTCGATTGTTGGTCAATGAATAGATGGACGAAAAACAGCAACTGTTTTTGTTAAGAGGGGAATATAACGCAGGGGATATAATGAGGGGAAATAATACAAAAGAACATCCGTACAAAAATAATCAGTTTTTTTAAACTGACAGGTATTTTTGGCTGCAATAAAAAACTTTAAGCTGCATAGTGGTTATTTACTGTAAGGTGCTTATGATTACTAAAATAATTTCCACACAGAAAACAACGCATTAAATGGGTGATCAGGAGTTACTGAAAGACAATGTGCTTTAGGTACAAAATGTGTCCAGTGTTCTGAACTACTAAACAGTATCCTGTCTAAGAAAATCAATTCAGAGATTAACTAAAATATTATATATATTATATAATATAACCATCATTATATCAGGTTTCAGGTTAACCATTAACATAAAAACAAAGGCTTACAATGCATCAGGGAACGCTGACTAGAAGAAAAGTCTTTGATCTTCAGTTATGCTGTATTAGATCAGGAATATAAACGTAACACCAACATTAGCAAGGCAAACTTTTAATTCATTTGTTAGATCACACATAGTATTGTTTTTGAGAATAATTAGATGCATATTTAGTTTTGTTATATTATCCAAGTAGAGTTTGTGAAGAAAAATCCATAGAGCTGTAAATACAAAATATCCTAAAGTAGTTCTGTGATGAAAAGGATTATAAAAGGAATACATGAAGCATGACACTATCCTTATTTTTAATGAGGTACCCTAGCTGTCACGACCACCAGCCAGCAGAGATCATCTTGCAAAAGAACTAACCAGTACCAGCAGCTGGTTAATAATAATAACAAGCGCTGCCGCACGTGTTAATTCACCAGCACACACTCAACTGTGAGGCGAGCAGCACTATTTAAACCATCTCAACCCGCTTCCCGCTGCTCGGTATTGAGTTAACTCCGTAAGAGCTCTACCTGGCAATTCCTAAACCTTGTGTCACTCTGGATTTTGGACTATCCCTTTTGCCTTTTGACTTCGTACCTCGCCTCTCGATTCGGATTGTTTGCCACCGGTGTTTGTCCTGGATTTCAATTTACCTTACTCCCTTCGACCACGATCTCACCTCTCGACTTGGATTGTTTGCCTCCGGTGTCTGTCTTGGATTTCGACCTTCCTTACTCTCATTGATCAAGAACCAGCCTTTTGATTCGGATAGTTTGTTGCCTGTCTACCGGCTACACCTGCGGCTGCACAGGATCCATATCTCCTCATTAGTGTTTCCTTACAGTAACATAAAGTAATTGCTAACAAACCTGACTATTATCAGTACCACTATAATATTAGTAGACTGTTTTCTGTCCTGTTCCTCTGGCTAAAGACACTGTTAAATTGCATCATTGGTAACTCACTTAAAACACCATTGTTGATTTTGTTTGCATAAACACAGCTGGCTGGTCAATTTCAGTTTCACTTTCACAAACAGTATTGCCACTACTTGAGTTTGAAATATAATACCAAAGGCTTTGAGGTTATTTCAAATCAGAGCAACATGGAATATGTTCTGAGTAGTGAAGTAAGATACAAGATGTGAAGACCGGGTTAATTTTAAGTCCTTTCTGCATGAAGATTAGACTTCTAAGGCTGGAGTTTATGGCAGGATGGGGGTGTACTCATAAGGATTCCAGATGTGAAGCAGGAAACTCCCTGGGGACTTAATCCCTGACCATTTGTCCAAAAGGCTGTAAACTGGACAAACATGTGACCTCCCCCCTTTATCATAATAATGAGTTCCTTTCCGAAGCGGCAAGGAAGGGCTATATAAACTAAAAGTTTGTACCGGCACTTTAACAATACTTCAGTTTTGTTGTTTCTTGTGGGAAATAAAACTTCGGCTTTATTGTTCCTTGCATGCAAAAAACCCATCTGTTTAACTTCATCTCGTGATCCAGAACCTTATTCTTTCTGTTACAACAATTTTGGCGTAGTCGGCGGATGTTCCAGAAGGCGCAGAACTTCTCATCGGCAGGAGAGACGGTCAGTGCTCACATTACTAAGAGATAAGGACTCCTCTGTTTAAAAAAAGTCCCGACTCTCTTGTCTGACCGATTCGGAAGTCTCTGCTCCCTGCGAGAATCGCCTGAGATGACGGGGTAGACTTGAGTTCCTGGATACCTCTGGCCCGGGGAAGACACCGGTGTATGTAATGGGTGGTTTGCTGTAAGCCCAGAATTTGGTCTGGCAGGTGGTGATCCACGGTATTGTGCACAGGCATTCAAAAGTGATATACGCCTTCATTGTGCGTGGTTTTTGAAGGGGTTTGGACCTTTACCACGGAGCTCAGAACGGGGTTGGGCCTTAATGTGCACAGGAGTTCTGAAGCTGAGTTGTGCCTTAAGGTAGGCATGTAATCAAGAACTGGTTTGGCCTTAAATGCACGCAGGAGTTCTGAGGCTTAGAACTAGGTTGGACCTTAAATGTTTCCAGGAGTTCTGAAGCTGGAGTGGTGCTTTAAATGCACGTATAATCCAGGACTGGTTTGGCCTTAATTGTGCTCAGGAGTCCTGAGATGAGCTATGCCTTGATCATGCACGGATTGGCATAGGGTGTTTTTGTTGTTTTAAAGGGAAGAGGAGAGACGTAGAAGATATATATATATATGTAAGTTTTTGGTGTTTTCCTTGTTTGTGAACACATACAAACGCACAACACTAACATAAACACACCTCATAATAAAAGAGAAAAGCATTAAGTAGCAGGATTTAAAGGACGTTGAGATCCGAGAATAGTTCTTACTGGAGCTCAGTGCATAAGTCCACCTCGGGGCAAAAGCAGCAATGCTGGCGTTCTGGGGATGGGTGAATTACTGATCCAGGAAGGGAGTTATCGAGGTCTCGTTTCTTGCTTGTGAACAGTGCGGTGTAAGTCCTCTCTAAAGACTCTGAGAGGCATTTAGATCTGAAGGTAACAGACAGAAGTATAGGAATGCACAGGATTTCCAAGCGAAAGCATGCCCCTATGAGCTGTTACCTCACACACAACAAAGTAACTCTTAAAGAAACCGAACGTGAGCTAACTAGTGGTTTCAGAAAGTAGTGTAAGGGTCCGTTTATATATCAGAAAAGAGTAAGTTGACGGAAAAGGAGGAAAAATACAAGAAGAAGCTACGTTTGTCAGAAGGAGTTTGGGGCGAAGATGCCTGTAAAGAAAGCATATGAGTATTGGCAAAAGCACAAGGATGTAGCTGTCACCCTGGTGCATGGCCGGCACCAGTGGTGGCAGATACATGAGAGAAAAAAGAAAGAGAAATTGGAATTTGATTACTAAAAAGTGTGTTTACGGTAGAGAAAAAAAAAAATGAAAGAAAAGATACTTTACTCGCTACAAAGAGTATGAACAAAAGCTAAAAGAGGCTCTGCTGGAGGATCGAAAGCTGAAAAAGGGGTACAGACTGTCAGACGGTGTTTGGTCTGAGCAGTGGTAAAGAAAAAAAAAATAAACAGACGGATAATAAGCGATGTTGAGTTTTATGAGAAGTTACGCTGTTAAATGGAAAAAGGATTCATGTAGAAGTGAAACAAAATACAGCGCATTGCAGTACGAAGAGAAAAATATATTCTTGATTTGTATGTGTGTTTTATGAATTTGTGTGCTGGCATGTACGTATGTGTGTGTGTAAAAGACTGCAGTGCGTAACTGTGAGTTTTGGTATACTAAATGACGGTACGAGTATGTTTAGCCAGCCGGACTGGCTAGAGACGGAACTAAAGAGACTTGACAAAAATCAACTTAAAGAGATTGGAAAATATAAGAGCGTCTGAAACTTATAAGTACAGTACAGGTGGAAAAGGAGTTAGATAAACAGTTTTTGTATTTATATACATTTAGTTGTAATAGTTGAAACTAAAGTTGAATTTATTTGAATGGCTTAAAACCAGATACTGCAGAAGGCGCATGCAGGATGAAGGAAGTAGAGACCTGCCCTGGGGTTCAACTGACAGGAAAGAACAGTGAAAAATGTATCACCCAGCTAAGAGCTCTGTCTGGGGAGAATAAACAGTCTTGTGAGAGATCTGTTTACCTAAAAATTTGATCCTGTAAATCCCTTGTAGCCTCCCTAAGTCTGTCCCAGTCCAGTGTGTAAAAGGAGTTAAACCTAAAATGTACTGTTAATGGTGTGTCGGTTTCTCTGTTATGGGATACTGGAGCACTACTGTCATGCTTGTCTCACTTCACTGTTCAACAGTGTGCTATAGAGTAATGTATATGGGGAGACGGCAGGAGGCCACAGGAGTATTGGGGCAGCGAGTTTTACTTGCTGAGTACCAGATTTTAACATTCACGTGCACTTATCACGCGAATGTAGGTGGTTCTATTCCAGATCTATTGGGTTGGGATGTTATGTAGCATTACAAGGAATGACTATCCAGAACAGGGTATCACGTGGCTTCAACTGACTGTGATCACTCAGTATGTTGATGGTATTCTGAGTGCTTCCCCTGACGAGGAAACCCACAAGTCTGAGTTGCTTCAGGTTTAGAGTGTCTAATATTAAGCAGTTATGATAAGGCCCTTTTGTGTCTAGCATTGTGTAATTTTAACAGGGCCTGGGTGCAATGTTTTTACGGGTTGAGCACAACTTTTAACAGATCTGGTTAAGGGGGAAGAGCAGTCCAAGGACAAGATTGCCTTGGTTCCAGCAGCAAAGCCGCCTGTAATAATTTGAAACAAGCTCTCTTACAGGTGCTGAGACTGGGGTTTCCTCAGATAGATCAACCATTCCTTTGTATGTGGAAAATGGGTTCTGGGCAGCTGTGCTGACACAGGAGCATGGAGGTAGTCACTGCCCGGTGGGATACTATTATACCATTAGATGCTGTAGCCAAAGGGTGGGAGACCATTAAAATTTAAGAAAATGTAATACTGTTTACTGATGGGTCCTTTCTGATGCATGAAGGAGAACAGAGAACAAGCTGAGCTGTTACAACAGAATTCAAGGTGCTAACAATCGGAAAAATGCCCCTCCACTGCTTCAGTGCAGCAAGCCAGTTAAGAGCACTGATGGGTGATTGTAAAAAGAAAGATGTTAAAGGGTTACTGTATATGTATATAATGTATGTATTTGTTGCATGTAGACCACAATTCTGGATGGCTATGGAGAAATAGGATTCTCTCACAACGGCAGGGACTCCAGTTAAGAATACTGGGCTTGTCTCTGAACTGATTTGTAGTTTTACAGCTGCCAACTGAAGTAGCTGTCGTAAGGTGTAAATAACACAATAAATAAATAATTCCAGTAATTTAAGGGAACAACCATGCAGATGCAGATGCCAGGCGAGCGGCACTGGGAGAGCAGGAGTCTGAGACCCCTGTGAAACCTCTACTGGGGAAAAAGGGAGAATTCAGGTTGAGGCCTCAAATAGATGTGGTTAGAAAAAATGTGAAATAAATGTGGGGTTGCATGATGATGAGATGTGGGGCTGTTAGCACACCAGATGCCCTGCATGCCCTCACAGCCTAATGCCATTTTGTAGCCCGAAATTCGTGCTGGCGGATACTCAGGTGGAAGTCAAATGGTGCGCTATAGTAGCTTGCCGAGATGTAATCCATTCTCCTGGTGGGCTGAGGCCACTACCTCTGTAACTCGCAAACATTGGATGCCGAAGATAATCCCGTGGTGCGGACTGCCCTACCCCTTGGATACTGATCTAAGGGCATACTACACTGGGAAGGTGTGCCAGGCTGTAATCGCCTCCCTAGGGGTGAGGTAGAAGTTACACTGCCCCCGTCACCCACAGTCTGAAAGACCAACTAAGGAAATATAATCCGAAGGAACACCGGGGGTAGATGCTCTACCTGCAGTCGTGTGCGGTTTGCGGGCTGGAGCAAATGGAATTGTGAGACTGAGCCCATTTGAGATCATCACGGGCAGCCAAAGAAACTCCCTGGAGGGCCAAGTTTGGCCAACGGACTGTTGAATTTACTAACTCTCTATTACAGTATTGTAGGTTTGTTAACTGAAGCAGTGCACAGGGCTCGTGAACAGGTGCTGGATGCTTGGGGACCTCCAGTAAAGGGAAGATATGACCGGATACCTGACGAGTGGGTGTGAGTGAAGAAGAGATACCCTGCCAGACATTGCAATCCTGCTGGGAGAGACCGTATCAAGTGCCACTAATTACTGACTTTGCCATCTGAGTGACAGGATGAGATCGATGGATCCGTGCATCGCACTGTCACCGAGCCACTGGACCAGAGACTGAGTGAACAGAAAGAATAATGTTGTTACCATTTCTGTGTCTGATGCTTCGTAAGGTGGACCAACAGTGTGCTTGTTAGGCCTGAGGAGCATTCCTGGGGAATATGGTATCAATACATTCCTGGTGTTGTCATATCTATCAGACAAAAATGATAGATATGATCAGAGTGAATGATCAGAGTTGGGTCAATATTGCTATTCCAATATCCTGACAATTGATCTCCACATGACTGAGGTCTGAGTTTGAGTCCTGGAGTAGGACTTTATTTATTTGTAGGATTAGGATTGTTTTATATGTATAATTGTAACTATTGCTTGTACAAAAACATCAATCACATCTTGTTGTAACCGTGGAACGTACAATGTCATGGTAATGCATGCCTGTACATCTAGAAAGGAAAGATCTGCCCTGACATTGTATGTGTAAAAAATAGGCAGTACTGACGTTTGCCATATTTTATAAGGGGGGAGCTCAAAACTAAAACTGAAGGCAGAATACCAAGTATGAAGGAGAGGGGACAGGAGCAGATAAACGAGGCACAGAAGAACAAAAGACATGAAGAAAGGGCAGGGAGTGGGGAGGAAATGGGCATGGAGTGTCCATTTATATTAATTTCTCCAAGACCAGCCTGTTTGGGAATATTCAACTCACCTGTGCAGCCTGCCAGGACTGGGACAAACATGACCCCAGTGCAGAAAAATGAGGAGGAATCTCTATATCTATATTTATATCTATATCTATATCTATATCTATATCTCTGAGGAGGAAGCTATATCATAAGCAGTAAGATGGAAAGGATTTAAAAAATGCAGAAGTTATGGAGGACTCCATATCACAGTGGTGTTCCCTGTTAATCACAATGACAAATAGAGATGCATCAGTTAGACAATGCATTGACTAACTCATTGCAGTGTCAATGGTTGATGCATGTCCTACACTTTCAGTGGAGGAACTGCTGTATTCATACTTTGTGGGGTAATAAATTCCTATTATGATAGACTCCCAAGAAACAACTACCTTGTAATATGTTGTGGAGGTGCTCCAGGGGAGAAGGGCTGCTAGAGTTGCAAAGTGCAAATGTGCAATTGGGAAGAGCATCAATTTTCTAACGGCACAAACGTACACCAGGGCCAATTTATTTTTTCAGGACTAAATTCATCTACCAGTATATTTTTAAACAGTGGGAGGAAATTGGAGCACCCTGAAAAACCCTTCACAAATATGGAGAACATACAAACTCCACATAGGTAGTACCCTAGGCCCAGGCCTGAACCCAGGGCCCCAGTGAGGCAGCAATGTTAACCACTGTGTCACAATGGTATTCACTTTTTTATTACTATTACTATTTTCTATTCTTTCTCCTTTTCAAAATCCTTGATTATTATGTGCATTATTTGTATTCAAAATAAATATATCTCTTTTAATAAAATGAAGCAGTTCTGAACTGATTTCACACAAATCAACCTTACTGCTTCAGCTGTCTTGAATATGGGTTGTTAAGCATTGTGTTAGTTATCATAAGGTTGGTTTGGTGATTAACGTCAGATCACAAGACCTGTTTTATAGCTTATCTCAGTGATTCAATGACATCTGTATAGAGGACATGCGGTAAAGGTCTTACAACAAACTCTAAGGTTTAGTCACATGTGTTGTTCACCTACTGTATATGTACAGATGGAGCCATTCAGAACACGCAGTAGAACCTAGTGACACGTTACAGTGGCTGCACTCTGCTTTGTTATAGCATGGCATTGTTCACCTGTGTGACTCACTGGCCAAAGTCAAACAATATGTGGTGCTTGTGGAAATATTAGCTTCCTACAACAAAAATGTACTTATTTTTTTTAATCCACCTTTCATGGGATATTAATATATTATTAATCATGTAACTGAACTAATTATAAATATTAATTTATGAATGTAAATAATTTAACTGATTGTGGTAGAGTATTTTACTTTCTTCATAAACATCTGCATCAAATTCTTTAACTCGGTAACCCATGTTATTTTTGTTTTGACATATTTATTTTAACCACATTTTCTGTAGCATACGTTACAATGTAAAATGAAATGATTGTCCAAACAACTTGCTCAAACTGAGTGAAGATTTGGTTCAGTGGTAGCATTGTCGCCTGTGAACTAAAAGGCATTGGGTTTACTTCCTGGCCAATGTGCCAGTTGTGCTTTTAAGAAATGAACACTCTTTCTGTAACATTTAAATCAAATAAATACTATGTTTATAGTATTTTTAACATCTATATTAATTCTATATGTCATAATATATATGCAAATACAAAAATAACATTAATAATACATGAATGAACATGAATGAGCAAACATGTGAATACCGACAATAGTAAAACCCAGGTCTACTAGGTCTACTGGCCAGATCAGACCAACAATAACCTAAAATGTGTTTGCATCTCCCTGGAATTGGCCTTCCCCTCCCCAAGAAGTAAAAAAGGGGTAGCTTTTATTTAAACAGTAAAATTAAAATTGGTCTTCAATACCTTCCTGATATCATGTGGTGAGTAGTAGAATTCTTCCTTTTCATGTGAAAGGGACTGTGATTGATCCTGGCCAAAATGCAAATTGTGCTTTTAACAAATTGTTCCTGAGGCGTAATAAAGACTTTCTCTAATAATAAAATAATGTGTAAAATATACTCACATTTAAGTTACTTTTATAATTTTTAAATTTAAATGTGATATTTTAAATATTAAAATAATATTATTAAAGATGAAGTAATAACATTAATGAACCTCCAGACCAACAATTTCCAGGATGATTGGAAATAGCCAGGAAAACAGAAATCACAATTGTGTTTTTCATTTGTGTACAATATTTAGTAAAACACTAATTTAAAGCCACTGTGTATATTTTAATTTCTTAAATTATACGATTTAAAATATACATTTTATTTTTTCTCTATTTTTTGGCTGCCCTTTTCTTCCTTCTAGTAGGTACTGTAGCTGCATCAGCCTATGTAGGCTTCAAAGGAACAGGTAAAGGTGTATTCCATGCTGAAAGGAAAAGACACAACTTTTTGGCTGTGGAGCCTTTTTCAAGTGTTTTTTTTTCTTACTAGTTCATATAATTATGTTTTTTTATGATTGGTTTCATCAAAGTTGTGAAAACACTTTTTCACATATCTATTTCAGCTTAACTTTCCCAATGTAGCACTAGAAGAAGTGTTTCTTGCTTTGTTAGTGTGGGGTGAAAGGAATAATGGTGAAGCACTGTTGAACTGGCACCTTAGCATTAGAGAAAGAGAAATTAAATAATTAATTGGATAATTGTTAATTAAAGGTGGATCTCCAAAAGGAGATCCAGTTTGTTCAGAAAGCCCTGGAATACAGTGAAAATGTGACAGTTTCACAGGGAAACTGCTAGCCGAGAGACAATTCCTTTCAGTTCAATTTCTGGATGGATCTGCACTTGTGACTGGAAGGTTGCTGGTTCAAATCCTACGGCTGGCAGAGGAATCCTATTCTGTTGGGCCCCTGAGCAAGGCCCTTAACTGCTCCAGGGGTGCTTTACAATGGCTGACTCTGCGCTCTGACCCCAAGCTTCTCTCCTTGTCTGTGTCTCATGGAGAAAAGCTGGGGTATGCGAAAAGATGAATTCCTAATGAGAAATTGTATAGGGCTAATAAAGGATCATTATTATTACATTAAAAATGTGCTTGCAACTCATGGTACTCCTTTTCTGTAACTGCATCCTGTTTTGTAATATTTTGTCAAGTGCTCTCTTTTCCCTTTTAAGATTATTCCCAATTAATTTGTTCAATCAAATGGAAACCTCTGTTTTAGCTTTTGATTTACTCACTTTTGTGATAGATGTGGTATGTGCTTCACCTAGAGTCTGTTTAAGCTGATGTCATGGATGCAGTAGAATATCTGCGTCATTCCTTTGTACTTCTCTTGAAGTGCCGCCTTCCATCAACGTCTGCTTTTAAGAAATTGTACAATTTTGCTTTGGACTCAATCTGAACAGTTTTAAAAAACCTAGCTATGGAGTGCTGAAAAGGTGTGGCTGGGCTGGTGATGCACAAAGAGAAGTCCCAGGTGCCAGTGATGTGTGTGTACTGTATATACAGTATACATGTAGGAGAGTGGGAATGAGTGAGATTAGGATCTAAACCTCCTGCTGAACTTTTGCCAACTTGTCTGAACAAGCTGTGCTCTTACATTCCCTTCTCTGTCTCTCTTTCTCTCCTTGTTTTTGCAATTATCCATTCTGACCTCATAAGGAGAGGCCTGGACAGAGCTGAATGTTTACTCTTTAATATTGCAGTCTTCAAATTTTACAGTGAAGTTAATTAACCTGAGTAAATAGTTGGGACATGTTGATCTGTGTCCTTTTCCATGTTTTCTGAAAATATTCACTTCACATGATCTGTCTGAGAATTAAATTATTTTCATGCAAGAAATTTGTCTGGTTACTCTAAATAGTATTGTCTTCAGAGGAGTATTTGTTCTTCAAACCAATTGATCAGAAAGGAAATCTCAATGAGACTAACCAGTGCATTGTCGGAACAGATTTTATCAGTAAGGTCACTCCAGCAAAGGACATAGTCTCCCGGTCAGAGGGGATTGTTGTTTCTCTGCTTTACCAAAAGCTTTTCTGATTCCATTAGAATTGACCTAATATCCAATAACCCTAAACCCCTCTTTTATGTCCTTGTAATAATATGGAAATCTCACCTTCAAGTGAACAATCTTTACCAATAACATGAAATATAAAAAACAATTTTGCTACTTAATACCCATTGGTCAGCTATAAACACACAGGCATTTGCTTCTGCAAATTTCTACTGTAATGAGTTTTTATCAAATTAAAAATCTTTAAAAATTTGTTTCATAAAGTAGCTCTATACTGATAACATTTAAAAGCTGATTAGTCACAATGGAAAGCAAAATTCAGCATTTTCTTAATATCTTATCAGAACGTTTTATTTACAAGGCAAATTCAAAACCTGTTCATTAACAGATTTTTTTGACTTGATTCAGCCCCCTTATTTTAAACAACTTAAATTTCTAATAGCTATTTGTATATATGAAATATAGATAAGGTTTATTCTTATACCTGTGTATATATATATTTGATTGCGTTTTTCAGATAATGAGTTATACCTCACATGTTCATGCCCCATTATTTTCTTTTTTTCACTATATTCTCCCGAATGGACTACTGTAACGCTCTACTTGCTGGGGTTTCTAAATCCACATTGAACAAACTCCAGTATGTCCAAAATTTGGCAGCTAGAATATTGACCAGGTCTAGTGCAAGTGATCACATTACTCCTATCCCGGAGTCCTTGCGCTGGCTTCCTGTTAAGTTTTGTGTCAACTTCAAAATCCTTGGCTTGCCTTGGGTTGGCATGGCTTGGCACCTCAGTACCTGTCTGAGCTATTATTGTCCTACTCCCCACCTCACAACCTTCACTCTTCTGAATTCTCGTCTCCTATCTATCCCCCAAGCCCGTTTACACTCTATGGGGGACAGGGCCTTCTCCTGTTATGCCCCCAGGTGCTGGAACTCTCTCCCCAGTAATATCAGAGAGTAACCTTCTCTAAACTCCTTCAAATCCAGACTCAAACCTTCTTCTTTACCCCTCTGCTCCTCCTGTATTCAGTACCTCCATCTACTGTCTCCTCTCACTGTGTATTCTCTTCGTGCATATCTTGTGTATTTTTTTATTGTTCTGGTCATTGTGTAAAGTGCTTTGAGAAGCCACCTTTAAAGGTGCTGTATTGCATAAAGTTCATTTTTCTTCTTTTTCTTCTTATTATTAAGACTGCAGCTTGATGTCCTCTGTCAAGGCAGTATGTACACACTTGGTCAAAATCTGCCTTTCCAGTTTGGGTTCTTCTGCCATATAAAAGCTTTTCATTGGAAGAAACTTGTTGATTACTAAAACATATGTTTCTTCCATTGTGGCCAACTGCCTTTTACCACTGAGGTACATCAGCCTATAATGGTAGCAGCATTACTGCCCTGTAGTCTGGTCAGGGCAGGGATGGAAAACTTAATTGAAATCCAGGATTCTGCAGCCAGTGATGTCCAGATACGGTGTCAAGGGTAGGTGTACACTGTAGGAGGTGCCATCCTATAAATGAGATTTTACACTCAGGTAAAATTAGCAATAAAGTAAAATTAGTTTATATTCTCTGTATTTTATATTCTCTGCAGTTACCATTCGATGTCTTTAGAGAGTAACTGTGAAAAATGTGGGACAGGTAAAATTAAGTGACAGGTAAAATTTTATGTACTTATAGAAAACTGAAGTGTTTTGACCCTCAATACTACAAATGACTAGAAAATTAGTCATCCTAAAAGTTCCTTCAAGCCTTTAAAGGCAAACACATTTACCCGATTAAATATTCCTGATATATATATATATTTAAGACATGTTATGGCACAATGGCCAAATTATACATTTATACTAAGTAATGTTTGTGTGCACAGGTCAGCAGTTACTTATCTGATTGTGTATAAATACATGCTAATGGTGATACAGAAAGCAGTGCAGAGCTGACGAGGAGAACCACAATGAAGTTCAATACTTACTTGCTCCTGAGCTTCAGCCTGGTGCTGGTCAGCACAGCTGAACCACCTGTTTGGGATGTTGAGACTGACAGTGATGCCTTTTCTTTCTCCAGCATCTACAAATACCTGAGTGAGGTAAAAGCCAAATTGGACAACCTGGAAAAAAAACTGGAGTCAAAAGAAGGTATTGACAATAATAACACATTCCTTGGGAATTTAATAGAAAATAGCTGTTCACAGGATAAAAAAGTCACTGTTACTTTCTATGTAACGTTATCACACAAAATATGTTTTGTTTAAAATTTCATACCAGGAGTTAAATAAAGTAGGGCCCTTGAAAAGCCAATAATAGATATGTAGATTATCAACTGAATGCTTTTTTATTTCCTAAATATTGAGCAGTTTTGTTCCAACATTTACAAGTATCTCTTGGTATAAAACCATTTTAAAGAAAGTGTTTTGTTATATCTGTGTGTGATGTACACACACTAAATACTGGAAAGTAATTAAATGCTCTCTACTTATACAGTTTGTCTTCAGATCATATGCAATACACTCGACCACTTTCACTCACTTTTAGTCTGAGCTGACAAAGAGGGTAAAACCTTATTTTTGCACTCTTGAAATAGCAAAAAAAATATAAGGTACTTCTAAGCTTACAGCTACAAATTAACACTGGATGGAGGGGTTTGAATGCCAATATCCTGACATCAGAAGTGGAAATTAAGGGTAATGGTGGTGAAGAGTAAAAAGTGGAAGTAAATTTATTCAAAAGATATTGGAATCTGAAGCAATAACTTAAAACCTACTCTGGGCATGACTGTCTGGGCTCCTTCATAAACCAGTAATAACTGAAGCTCTTATTTTGATTATTTACTAATATTAAAATTAAGCTATAAATGTTTAATCTGTAAAGATCCATCACAGTGCAATTTTTGGATGTGCCATACTCCCACGTTGTGTCACTCTGCAAAGCCCTTTCATCAAAATGAGAATCAGTAGCAGAAGGTTAAGCACTAAAAATGTACAACTTCATTTAGATTAATAAAAACGTAAAGTATAAGGTTGAATTTCTGCTTTTTGCTAGATCTAGAAAAAATGTGCTATTTTGATGTACTGTAGTAGTTATTTTCTCCACAGAGAGTATTCCTTTACTCCTGTTTTTTAACCTCCACAGCAACACCAATCATTGCCTTCACTGCCTCTTTGTCAACTGGACCTTACCTAGAAATGGGACCGTTTCCTGTTAAAACTACACTGATCTTCAAAGAAGTTATATCTAACTTTGGAAATGCCTACAATCCAGACACAGGTATGTACGAACTTCGAATATAAACATATAATTCGCATGCAAGCATGCAGGTTTCACCACATACCCACGCGTAATCTGCACCGCACATACTCCCGCACTAATTGATTTCACGCTACTTCCTATTTAAACCCTCTCTCCTTAATCCATCCTCACTCACCATTGAGACTGTTCTCAACTATAGCTGCTTAACCCTTCGGTCCTGATTTCTAGCTCTCTCTCGACCTTTTGATAACGAACTTTGCTCTACGTCCAAGACTCCTCTCTTGTCAAACGAATTGGATACTTTCCCTTCGTTTCTGATTTTTGTTCAACCACCTCCCTGGCCATGCACAGAGTCCACCTAAGTTTGGGCATTACTGACAATACTGTTATTATAGAATTTCTCTAAATTTTTGAGAACGACAAGACAGCACTTAAGCACCAACTTTTTCTGCTACTTTTTAAAACCCCTTTTTGGTTTACAGATATACAAATCATTTTAAAAATCACTCATTTTAGAGTCAAAGCCATACCATGATACCACTGATGCCATTTGATCTGGATAAACTGTATGATTATTGAATCATTTTAGAAAGTAATACTGGAATTTAGCATCTTATATAACACCTATAGTCAAAAGAATTTATGAAGCTATGGGTTTTCCAAGTCAAAATCGATATTAATATTAGTGCAAAATGTATTTTAAAATATTAACAGTTCAATTACACCCTAACATTGATAGTAATGGCATTTTACATCAGAATAAGTATTTACCTCCAAGTTAAGAACTCTGACCCCACCCTCTAAGGAAGAAAGTGAATTTTCTTTATCTAAGGCTTATTGTAAAACAGACAACATTTAAGAAAAAAAAAGAAATGTAACAAAACTCAGTGCTGTTTGAGTGGTGCAGCTGGCTGATTGACTAACTGGCCACTCACTGTAACTGCAGTTCAACCATAGTACACTGGGAGTCCATGCTTCGATCCCCCAGTTGATGATGAGCCCGCCAGTCTAACTTGCTCTACGTTTTCTTATCTCCAGGTATCTTTACAGCTCCGGTGAAAGGCATTTATTTCTTCAGTTTCAATGCCTATTTTGATGGAACACCACACATGTATGCAAGCTTAATCAGGAATGGCCAGTTTATTGTATCAGTGTGGGATAATGCGGCTGTGGACACCAACGACAGTGCAACCAACTCTGTGGTCCTGCAGATGGAGCCCGAAGAAAGTGTTCATGTAGAGCTGTTTTCAGGCAGGGTAATTACTGATGATATCCATCATTACAGCACTTTCACAGGCTTCTTGATGTCCCCTTTATGAGTAACACATTCATGTCTGAAACCCAGCACAATGTAAAAGGAGTTTAAAATTAAAAATTGTTAATTGTTAACAATTAACTGTTAAGCTTGGAAAATGTGTTGTAGAACTTAAAAACAGAAATAAAACTGCAAACATGCCAACAATCTTTTCTCTGAGATGCATAATCCTGTAAGTAATATCCATGAAAATATTTTGTGCTATCACATAAAGACCATGAAAAAGGTTACCAATGAGAAGAGGCCATCCAGATACCTAGCTTGCTTGGTTGCAGGCAGCTGATTGATCCAGGGACTAAAAGAATAAGTTCTTTCAGAGTGTCTGAAGACACATCCCTTTTAAATCAGTACAACAATCTTTCTTTTGGCATATGGTGACCAAAACTGTTGACAATGTTCTTATTAGTGCATTGTGCAATTTGAACAGAACATCCTTCAGTTAAAATTCCAAATGTTTAGCTAAAATTCCTGTGACAGCACTGAGGGAAAGCAATTTGTTAGCAAGGTTTGAAACAGGCAAATCTCAAGACACCAGACATAGCCAGTAAGGTAAAATTGTGTTCTTTACAAAGCAGGGAAAAAAAAAATATTATTTTATTTATTTTAATAATTATTTTATTAATCTGATTAAACCTTGCACTCACCCTTTCCTCCCATATGTGGACAGATAAGTTACATACCGGCATTAAAATCACAAAAGTGTTCTGGCAGTCCAGTATTTCCTCAGTCCAGTCAGTCATATCCTGTGGTGTTGTTTGTTCTAAACAAAGAACCTACTCTGTTGTCTATGTAGTAGCTGTCAAAATCCCAGGAAGCATTGCCTTGCTAATGTGCTGATTTTCACAATGATCTGATCTGCTCACAGTACAGTGGTTCTTAGGCTGACTTCTCAGTACTTTGCAGTCATATTTTGCATTCATTGAGTAAATCTGCTTAATAGTGTAGTGAATATAGTACTGCTAATTGTTATTACACTATACTGGATCCTTTTTGACTCTTCAAAACACTTCTAGAAGAGACAGATGGTACTTATAGTGACATTCCACTTTACAGCACATTTCGTTAGTAAGATTATAGTATGATTTGAGAACTGTTCTGATGTAATCATATTTTTTGTGCAAAAAAATCAAAATGCCCCTGAAACAAAAGGCAGCAGTTCATAAATCACATAATCGATCCACTTGCACCTCCAGGGTAAAGGAAGAGTTCTAGATCACTATTAAAACATTACTAAAAGGAGGGCGACCAGTTAGCACGGAGCGACTGGGACTCTGTGGTTGCAGCGGAAGGTACTGTTGACTGTTGAAGAGCTGCTCCCCTGGAAAAGAAACATGATGGAAAATGCGGAAAAGAGCTGCCACTTGCAGAATTTAGCTCGATAGAAAGGAATATTGGAGCTGAATCCCCAAAAGTGAAGAATACTAGCATTTACTTGCTTTAACTCCGCAAGTCTGAGGTCTTGTGTCCATCCTATCCGAACCCTAAAGTATTAAAATATGTATCTATACATATTGTAATATGTTACAGTTCCCCGGCTCTCCTGCAGGGAACTATTTACAAGGAAAACGGATACCTGGCACAGTTGTTAGTATGCTTTTTGTTTTGTTTCTTTTTCATAAATATAACAGTAGTACCTGATGTCTCAGTGGCTTTCAAAATTAAATTATGCCTACAAACCTGTGAACTGGCCTGTGATACTGGCCATGTAATATCCTGCATTGTGGAATAATAGTTTATTTTAAAGGATAGAGAAAGCATAGAAAACAGGCAGTTAGATTGATCAGATTAGTATGAAAAGCCATTTAGCAAAGAGGGAATAAGAGTGACAAACTAGTATAGTTTAGATCTTTTTTTCTGAACCAGGTAAAATCTGATCATGTTTCCCTATAACAATAATAAAAAACTTTATTTTATATATCACCTTTAAAAGTGGCATCTCAAAGCAATACAGTAGATGTAAAAACAGTTAAAAGGACCACAGATTACAAAGTAAATACCCAACACTGATTGTACCCATCTGTCATGCTAATAAAGCACCTTGAATTGAATTGAGAAGGAGGGCGAGCGAGAGAGCACAGCCAGGACAGGCAAATAAGATACACTCCACAGACATTCACAACAGCGACATATCATAAAAACTCTTGCACATATTGTTAAATTATTACTTGTTTTTCAGGAAGTTAAAAAAACACTTGAATTACTTATCCAGTATCTCGAAATAAAATTATTTTTCAAGCAATGCAACTAACATCGGGCAATGTGTTTTTTTTAATCCAACATTGACAGCCACATCTTAAATCTTGTCAGTCAGCTCTTTTTTCTCTATTTGAATTGTGGCGATTCAAACAACTTGGGATAACAAGTGGTCTTAAAGTCACCGAGCTCACAGAGCTTCAACAACAGATGACAACTTCCTTAGTCCTTCCTTAGTCTTCCTGAAATTGTCAGATTATGAGTGAATAAAAGCATTTTATTAAAAACACGTTTGCGTTTGTTTGGGAGCTATATTATGTATTTTTCATTTGTAAGATATAATGATGTGTTCCTGCTTACACATCGCACGACTTTAAAAGCTAGAAAAACAGGTTTCAATTCACATTATCTGGCAAACCTTGTTTTGTCAAAGGACAACACATACTTTGAAAAGACCGCAAATGTATTAGCAAGGGTTAATTGCACTATGGACCTCACAAAGAAATTTAAAATAGTCTTCTTTAGGTGTGAGGGCAGGAGTGGATCGCAGCAGGCATAATCAGCAAATAACAAGAAAACAAAGAAAACAGGGCAGGTGAGAAGAGTATCCAGAGACTGAGTGATCAGAAAAAGGAAACAATTGTTACGCCCGGGTTTTCGACGCAATTTTTTTAACTTGCTAATGCATCAGACACATTTCCTGGCTTATTGTGTTTTAAATAAAATAGGAGTGTCTTTCCCTGGTATTAGCTCATCGGTATGGTGTAAGTTTTATCTGTACCATACTGTATACAGGTACAGACTTCAAGCTGCACCACTGTATCGCTTTGGTAAGGAGACGGACTATGGCCAAAATCACAAAAGTCTGATAAAGACAGTCTCACGTTTGTGGACAGTCTGTTCACAAACAAAACATTCCTGTTAGACAAGAGGAATATAAAAAAAAAACAATTACTTTTTTTCAATGAAAACCGGCGTGTGTCTCTCTCTCTGCTGGATGTCTCTCTCTCTCTCTCTCTATCTCTCTCTCTCTCTGCTGAATGAATAATAGCATTTTATTAAAAACGCGTTTGCGTTTGTCTGGGTATTTACGTTGTAATCTGTGGTCCTTTTAACTGTTTTTACATCTACTGTATTGCTTTGAGATGCCACTTTGGTGTTTTTTTTTAAGTTTTTTATTATTGTTATAGAGAAACATGATCAGATTTTCCCTGGTTCAGAAAAAAAGATCTAAAGTATACTAGTTTGTCACTCTTCTCATTCCCTCTTTGCTAAATGGCTTTTCATACTAATCTGATCAATCTAACTGCATATTTTCTGTGCTTTCTCTATCCTGTTAGATTTGCAATTATTCTGAACATGTTCTTCTTGAAATAACTCATTTCTAAATACCTTTTTTCACTGTTAACATCTTGCAGAAACTCTGTGACAAAATATACACTTAGCTCAACCTGACAGTTCATCCTGCTACCAACATTGAAAAAAAAATCTTAAGATTTCTATATTTATGTCTTTATTTAGTGGTTTCATTAGTGACAAAGGCTAAACTTTCTTGGAAAAATGTCTTTTATGTAAACCATGTTTGCTATTAATTCATTTACACAGTGAAGTCAAAATTCCGGGATGTGCCTATATAAGTACACCAGGCAAACGTTCTGAGGTCAAATTCTTCCAGCACGGAAGCTCACTGACAGAATTGCTGTTTTTTATGCATGCCAAAAAATTTTGGTGCCATCGTCTCCACTTTAAAGGTACCCCCGTGCTGGAAGAATTTGACCTCAGAACGTTTGCCTGGTGTACTTATATAGGCACATCCCGGAATTTTGACTTCACTGTGTAATGAAGAAATTTTAAAGACTACTTCTTAGCGTAGATAAAAAAGCTTGGATTCCCATGGACAGTATCTTATACACATATCTTTTTCTGTTGTCTTTATTGATCTCTTGCGGATCCTTGTGATATTTTGAGCTCTCGTTGAATGATAAAAGTGTCGCAGTTTAAATAATTTTCTTTGTTATAAATTATGAAACGCTCTCTTAAGAGCAAGGGAGTTTTTATATCTGTTACAGTAAAAGAAAATGCCCGACGAACTAGGGATTGAACAGTTTTTCAGTGCTTGTACAATCGATGGAAATGTTCAAATAAATGTGCTAAAGAAATAAACAAAAAAGTAAGTTATTCCTTTATCATTTTGGCTAGCTAATGTCCCATCCTCGTTAGTTAGATCAACGAAATGCTGTGGTGGGTGTTACTTTTTGTCGATGAAAAAATAAAGTATTTTCATTTAAAATGACAGGTGCAAATAGTGTGTATCAGCGTAATACTTTGAGTTTTACTGGTGGAGCTCCTACAGCTGTGTCTGGATATCTTATTCGGCTAGGGTGTATTGTCTGTTTAGGGTTCTGTAGCATTCCACACGGCTGGGCAGCTTGTTCCCCCCTCCCGCTGAAGACTCGACCACTTGAAAATACCTGTGAAACCGGTTTAATTTGTCACAGCCAGCACTCCCGCAGAGAGTGATGAAAACCACATGTAAGACTTTGGTGCTTAAAATGTTTAGGGGGAAATGGAGTATTGGTGTGTATTGGTGTGTGACTTGCGGAGTTAAAAGCTGCCTTTATTTTCTTCTCTGTCACCACCTGCCAGCAAGCTCTCCCGCGCCCCGACCAGAGAGAGACACACGACGAACCCTGCTAATAAAGCACCTTGAATTGAATTGAATTGAGAGAGATGGGGGGGGAGGGGCGAGCGAGAGAACGAGCGAGAGAGAGAGAAACACCCAGGGATGCAGAACCAGGGAACTATTTACATATTAAAACTATTTCCCAAATTTAATATGTGCTTTTCTATATTAATTGTCAATTAATTGTCCATTATATTGATATTCTATTTTTTCAAAGAAATGTTTGTTAAAAGAAAAGTCACAGCACCAGCTGGATTTGAACACACAACCTCTGGTTTACAAGTCAGGAACATAGACCACAGTACCACCGGCAAGGTCATGTGAGGAGTGGTGAAACAGCCCTACACATACAGAATCAACAGACATTGTACAGCGTGTACTACTGTGTTGCAGTATATGAATATAATGATATCGTTATTAATTTCTTTAGATACGCGATTCCATATTATATTAGCAGAAAAGCTTAAGACTATAACTTTTTATACACGCTAATTCACATGTTAATTAAAGACTTCGATGCTTAAAATGTTTAGGGAAAAATGGAATACTGGTGTGTATGTTTTCTTTAAAGTACCAAGACCAGCCATATTCTGTATGTTTATGTTCCAAAATTAATATCGTTTATGGCCTTCACACGTGTTACAGTATGCTCCTATTCTTTTTATGCTCAGCCACTAAGATTTCCCTTCAGTGGTAAAATTCCATATAAATATTCAATACTTAAACGGCAGTAAAGACATTAAATATACATATACATACTGTATACAGTACAATTTGCATACAGTAATATGTTTATGTTCCTAAATCAATCTCTTTTATGAGCATGTGAAAGGCATGGTGAATCGGAGATTCTCAAAAATTACTGTACTTTGCATGATTGGAAACAAATGCGTGATTGCGAAATGCTGTGGTGTTACTTTTACAAAGACGGTCAATGAAAAAAAGAATGTGGAACAGGGCAATACTTTGAGTTTACAGTTTGTCCAAGGTCATTCATTATTAATACTATTAGTAATATCTTCGTTAAAGACTTTGATGGCGACAGCTCAAACATGAGAGGTTGAAATTTATTAGCTCAACCTTGTGGAAATTCCGGATACTACTATTTTACTTGTGGTACCACGTGGTATCATGAGGCACTATGCGAGAATTTACAGTAACTCCCGGTAGGCTGCGCCAAGTGCACCGCAAAATAATGCGCTATCGCCCGCTTGTTTTGAATGGCTGCATCTGTGTTTATAGATATCTAACATATAAAAGATATGTAATCTTAACTCTCTGATCTCTAAAGCTGGGAATACCAATACCAGCAATGACAACTCCTTAGGAAGTGTTATTTAGTATAACAAAGTAATCACACCAATTAACTTTAGCTTTACAGTTGTTTTTAATTAATACACACACACAAAGGTAATAAACAGCTCTATGTAGCAGATGTACTGTTCCTTAAAACTCCAATGGGAATTTATTTCTCAGGCAGCCTATCTTGCCAGCAACAGTTAAGGGCTCCAAGAAGCTCTTAACCCTTTCCTTCAGAATGTAGAAGATTTAGGAGATACATCTGTTGTTGAGACTTAAAGCTACACCCTCTTTCTTCCTACGCATGCTGATACAGCTCCCTAATATACTGCTTACACAAATACATCCCATCCAGAAATGATGATAAACCAAAGCAGACACCATCTCAATCCAGTAGATATAAAAGCGAGGATTAACTCTTTTCTTCAGCTCAATGTGTCAAAAACTAAACACATGGTCATATAGTAGATTATAGAAAGCATCAACCAGATAAAGGATGTAAAATAATGGAGGAGGTCTGTGTATTTATGTCAACCAAGCATGGTGCAGAGATACTATAGAAATCGCGATCCACTGCTCACCCGACTTAGAATATTTAATGGTAAAATGCGACCCTTCTACCTACCTAGGGAATTCACGTTGGTCATTATTACTGCTGTATACATACCTCCTAACGCTAATGCTAAGGAAGCAGTCAAAACGCTGTCCAAAGCTATTAGTAAACAAGAATCAGCACACCCTGATGGTGTTTTTATTATTGCAGGTGATTTTAATCAGGGAAATCTGAAATCAGTCCTGCCTAGCTACAACCGTTGACTGCCCCACCAGGGGAAACAACACTCAACAAGGTTTTTAAGTATTACAGTATATGGCTGGTCTCTGTACTTACTCTGTAAAAATACACACCAGTATTCCATTTCTCCCTGAACATTTTAAGCATCGAAGTCTTTAACTAATGTGATACCGGAGTCAACAAGCATACTTTTAGAATTTGATTAAAAGGGAATATAATATGGAATCACGCATCTAAAGAATTTAATAACGATATAATTATATTCATGTACAGCAACACAAGAATAGTACACGCTGTACGATGTCTGTTGATACTGTTTCTGTAGGGCTTTTTCAACACTCCTCACGTGACCTTGCCAGTGGCGCTGTGGGTTAGGTTTCTCTCTCATCACATGTTGGGTGTTTGAATCCAGCAGAAGCCATGACTTTTTTTTTAACAAACATTTCTTTGAAAAAATAAAACATTTCCCTCAGAGAAGAGACTCAGGATGATAGTCAGGATCCACAACTCACAATTTGGATTCTCAGCGGGAAAAAGCACAACAGATGCCATTTTTGTGATGAGACAGTTACAGGAGAAGACACTAGAGAAAGGGAAAAAGGTGTATGTGGCCTTTCTGGACTTGGAGAAGGCATATGACCATGTGCCCAGAGAGGTGGTGTATTGGTGCTTGAGGAAGAAAGGAGTACCAGAAAGCATGGTGAAGTTAGTTCAAGCAACCTATAGAGATGCAACTACGAAGATGATGTAGTGTGCTCTCTGAAGGCACCAGTTCTGTAGGGTTTGGGCATTTACTGGGACAATTATTAATTGTAGCAGTAAATCACAAAATTGATTATTTTGATGGCCTTAGAATCCAACCATGCGATATAACTCAAACAACGCACACACACAGGTACTAATACACGAGGATACATTTATTAATACATAGAATATGCATATAAACCTAACAGATCTTATTGAGAGGATTATCAGAATACAAAAGGTATATATATTCAGTCAGTTACGAAGTGTTACATATATCAAGAGGACATACGTTCAGTATATCATTCATTTAGACCGTTTCGTAAATGCACTTGGTTATAACTTCTACATTAGATACTCATAAACAAGTACATAAATCTTAGGAATTAAATTGATATTAACTGGTTGGGATAACAATTGAATTCTCGAGCAGTAATGCAGTGAAGTTGAATACTCATGCAATCTCTGGGGATTCAGATCTCCTGCGGGCTCTCTGGCTCCGAGCCAGGCTCTGCTGTGCGGCTTGCGACGGTGCGCTGCTGATGCTCACTGACCGGCTAGTTAGTGTTGGCTTTAACTAGCAAAGTTTGCGCACAGGAGAAAAGATGACTGTGGGTCCCAGCAAGTCAGGAAGAGGACCGGTTCATTCCTGATGAAGAGCTAGTTCTGAATAGTGATTCAGCTGTCCAAAGTTCTGACCTGTTCACGAGGCTTGCTGCTTATGCTAACCTCGGGTGGATCCTCTGGTTACTCTCTGGCAACCTACACTCTCGACTCTTAGAACAAAGGAAAGTTCTGGCACTCGGACACACCGGCCGTTCCGTGGTTGTCCGGGCTGAGTCTCAGGATGGTCAGGAGGCGCGCAACGAGAATGTCCTGCCCTTGGGAGCCTTCTGCTCTTGGGCCATCCTGCCCTGGAATTCTCCTTTGAATTCCCTTTAGAAAAGTCCACAGAATTCTCTCAGGCCCTCTGTGTTGCCTGTTTTTACCTGGAGGAACTTCAGCTCGTTCATTGGCTGAAAGTTTCCTGGGCATCAGAGTCCCACGTGGGTTACTTGGCCCTACCAGTCCCTGATTGGTTGATCAAGGTGAGATATGAGTCACTTACTCCTGACACTTAGGAATGCAGTCCAGATGTCCATCTGGCACTCCCTAGACAGATAGGCGCCAATGGATGACCATTGATCAGGCTTAGCTAAGTGCATCCACATTTGGGAGCTGTCCCTTATCAAAAGAAAACATCTTTAAATGAGCCTGCATGAATAGTTTCTCTGTGGCTGCACCACAGAGATTAACAGAGAGATGGGGCCTCATTTGGGAAAGCACCGCAACACTTAATTCTGTCTTATTAACAAACATTGCTGCTACAATGATAACACAACGGGGAGAGACAAAAGAGTTTGAAATCACAGTTGGAGTACACCAAGGATCAGCACTAAGTCCTTTCCTTTTCATAAACATTATTGACACACTGACAGAGGAGGTAAGAACAGAAGTGCCTTGGGAACTCATCTTTGCTGATGATGTGGCACTGATGGCAGATTCAGAAGTAGAACTACAGGAGAAAGTGTTCAAATGGCAGAGGAGTCTGGAAAAGGGTGGACTGAAAATGAATGCAGAAAAATCTGAAATAATGGTAATGGAGAGAAGAGGAGATACTATGACCAATGTTGAGGAGACAAATGGAGGAAAACTGAAACAAGTTGATGGCTTTAAATACCTTGGATCAAAACTGGTAAAGGGAGGAGAAACACTAGAGGCAGTAAAACAAAGAGTGAAAACTGGATGGAACAAGTGGAAAGAAATAACTGGAATAATCTGTGACAGGGAAATTCCTAGAAAGTTAAAGCGCAAAATGTACAAGACTGTGATTAGACCTGTACTACTATATGGAGCTGAATGCTTGGCAGTTGGAAAGAGGGAAGAGAACTTGATGAGAAGAACTGAAATGAGGATGTTGAGATGGATTCTGCAGATTTCAATGAAGGATAAGATCAGAAATGAAGAAATCCGTAGACGATGTAGGGTGGTGGATGTGGTTGAGAAGATGCTAGAGGCGAGGTTACGGTGGTATGGACATATCATGAGGAGGGACGTTGAGGAAGTAACAAAGAGGGTAATGGAATTTGAGGTGGAAGGTAACAGGGGAAGAGGCAGGCCTAGAAAGAGATGGATAGATTGTGTGAGAAAAGATATGGAGGTATGTGAAGTAAGTGAGGAAGATGTGCTCGACAGAGACAAGTGGAGAAGAGCAACCAAAGCAGCTGACCCCAGGACAGTCTGGGACTAAGGCTGTGAAAAAGAAGAAGAAGAAGAAGAAGACAACATGATCGAATTTAAGTCATTTTAATAACAATGAGTAGTCACCTATGCGTTACAATAGAAACATTTATATTGATTTAAATCACCTTTATTTAAAACCCATAATTAAGCTGATACTGTTTAGACTTTTAATTATTTAAAACTGTATTACAGCAGCACAATGCACAATGCAACGTAAATCGCTATCTTTGTCTTCTGGGTAATAATGTTCACCTCTCTGTCCAGCAAATTAACAAATTAACAAATAACAATTATTAATTAAATGCTTTTATTCATTCTTAATCGAACTCACAAGTTGTCATCTGCTGTTGAAGCTCTGTGAGACTAGACTCACACATGGCTAGACTTGGCTATTTAACCATGAGATTATGTTTATGTTTATTAATCTTCCTTGTTATGCACTGAGAATGATAAGCACCCCGAACATGGGGGTGGCATAGCGGTCGGCTCTGGCTTACCCATCTATACCGATGCTCTGCAAGTACAACCACCCTCTCTGCGGGAGTGCTGGCTGTGATGAATTAAACCTGTTTCACAGGTATTTTCAAAGTAGAAGGGGGCAGGATTCCAGCGAAAGACACCTCCCCCCCTCCAAAACCCAATAAGTACAGTACTTACTAGTTAAGAAAGTTAGGCTCCTCAATGAAATCGATTTAACATGCTAATGCGTTGGTGTAACAGTCCGGGTGTGGCAAGCTTCTAATGTCTCCCAACTACGGGGAAAGGAACCCTTCTTTCATTGGAAGACAATGAACATATTCTACCCGTACAGGAGAATATAATGCTGGCGCGTGGGCGCGGTGGGGTGCTGTACCAGCTGTAAATAAAAAGTTGTTTTTTTTAAGTCAATTGAGTGTCCATAATATTACAGTAAGTGAAAAGACCACGGGCATTCTTCCTACCCCTACATTCTCAGAGTAGAATAGAATTTATTATTAGCACAATTTATTACAGTGCTAAATTTAATATTATTGATTACTAATAATTGATGCTAACACCTAGCTTTCTTAACTAGTAAGTACTGTACTTACTGGGTTTTGGAGGGGGGGGTGTCTTTCGCTGGAAATCTCGCCCCCTTCTACTTTGAAAATACCTGTGAAACCGGTTTAATTCCATATTAAATTCCATATTAATTCCATATTTAATTCCTTCACTTCTGCATAAGCTTTCTGGAGGAACAGTGGATGGGATGCTCACTTGCCCTCCCCCGTGTGTATTGTCTGTTTAAGGAAAGTGAGAGAGAGTGTGCTGTCCTTTGACAAAACAAGCCTCGCCAGATAATGTGAATTGAAACCTGTTTTTTTAGCTTTTAAAGTCGTGCGATGTGTAAGCAGGAACACATCATTATATCTTACATATGAATAATACATAATATAGCTCCCAATCAAACGCAAACATGTTTTTAATAAAATGCTTTTATTCACTCACAATCTGACAATTTCAGGAAGACTAAGGAAGGACTAAGGAAATTGTCATCTGTTGTGGAAGCTCTGTGAGCTCAGTGACTTTGAGACCACTTGTTATCCCAAGTTGTTTGAATCGCCACAATTCAAATAGAGAAAAAAGAGCTGACTGTCAAGATTTAAGATGTGGCTGTCAATGTTGGATTAAAAAAAACATGTTGCCCGACGTTAGTTGCATTGCTTGAAAAATTATTTTATTTCGATAGACTGGATAAAGTAATTCAAGTGTTTTTTTAACTTCCTGAAAAACAAGTAATAATTTAACAATATGTGCAAAAGTTTTATGATATGTCGCTGTTGTGAATGTCTGTGGAGTGTATCTTATTTGCCTGTCTGTCCTGGCTGTGCTCTCTCGCTCGCCCTCCCTCTCAATTCAATTCAAGGTGCTTTATTAGCATGACAGATGGGTAAAATCCGTGTTGGGTATTAACTTTGTAATCTGTGGTCCTTTTAACTGTTTTTACATCTACTGTATTGCTTTGAGATGCCACTTTTAAAGGTGATATATAAAATCAAGGCTTTAACTTGCTTTAACTCCGCAAGTCTGAGTTCTTGTGTCTGTCCTATCTGAGCCCGAAAGTATTACAATATGTATATTTATAGCAGGTGGTGTACAGCTTTTTAGTATAGATTACACTTTTCTAAAATGTATTTAAAACATAAAAAAGATTACAATCTAATTTTTCCACGTTTGATCCCAAGATCCCAAGAAAAATAAATCTTAACGGGGAGAAAGCTATGCTGAAAGTTTATTAAGATACTTAGAAGACAAAGATATCAATTTATGTTGCAGTTGTCTGACTGTGAATCAAAAAACACATATATTTAAACCCGCGTTTGCGATTTAAATCGAAACGCAATTTAAATCAATATAAACGTTTCTATTGTAACGCATAGGTGACTATTCATTGTTATTAAAATGACTTAAATTTGATCATGTTGTGATATTTAGAAATATAAATTTGTTTGGTGAGAGTGAAGTTTTATTTAATCACTGACTCAGGGAAATGTTTTATTTTTTCAAAGAAATGTTTGTTAAAAAAAAGTCATGGCTTCAGCTGGATTCAAACACACAACATGTGATGTAGGAATCAGGAACCTAACCCACAGTGCCACCAGCAAGATCACATGAGGAGTGTTGAAAAAGCCCTACAGAAACATTATCAACAGACATCGTGTTGCGGTACATGAATATAATTATATCGTTATTAATTTCTTTAGATACACGATTCCATATTATATTACCTTTTAATCAATTTCTAAAAGTATGCTTGTTGACTCCGGTATCACGTTAGTTAAAGACTACGATGCTTAAAATGTTTAGGGAGAAATGGAATACTGGTGTGAATGTTCTCATTAAAGTACCGAGACCAGCCATATACTGTATGTTTATATTCCACACGAGTGCCCTTGTCGGTCAACCAATCACGTACCCCAGTATTTTGCGTCATGACTCGGGAGGCCCTAGCCAATTACCTCCGGTACGTGTCTGTGCCGCACACTTTGAATGGCTGCATCTGTATGTAATTTTAGATTTACATTATATTTAATAGATGTAATGATTTAATAGATTTAATAGATTACATTTGTTTCTGCAAATATTATATTTAATGTCTCATGTTGTTCTTTGCTCATATCACAAAGACACTTTCATGAAACATTTTCAAAAAACATTAAAATAAATGCTTTAATAAGATAACATCTTAGTAAGGAAACTAAAACATAAAGATATGCTCAATTAATATTGCTAGTGCTAGAGTGGCTATAGAAAGTATTCATTCCACCTTGGATTTTTATTTTACATTTTATTGTGCTTCAGTATAAAAACATTATGTGTTTAACTGGGTGTTTGGCCACTGATTGATCACAAAACACTATAAAGTGTCATAGTGAAAACAATCTAAATGTACTACTCAATTAATTATAAATATAAAACATAAAATAACTGATTGCATAAGTTTTCACCCCCTCTTAGTCACTCTATGGTAAAGGCTATGGTCAGCAATTATAGCCTTGAGTTTTCTTAGATATGTTTCTACCAGCTTTGCACACTTGGACACTGCAATTGCTGCAGAAAGAAACTTTCAAAAATCAATTAAAGCAAAAATAAGATATTTGCTGAACATTTCTAGTGGTATATGAATATGTGTACAGTGTTATTTTCTACAATTCACTCACTTGTTATTTCAATAGCCACAAAAATCCAAGATTATTTTGAAGAACAACAATATTCAAGTGCTTCATACCTTGAAGATGCTACCATCTACTCTTAGGGATGAACCTGGTACCACTTACATGTGTACTTGAAATAGATGCACAGTTTATACAGTAAATAGAAAATTATGTTACATTTTCTGGGGGAATATCAAGCATCAATTTATAAACAAAATGTTTGCAGTAAATGTATGTGTTCATTATTGTTCATCTTTGTTCATGGATTGGTGCCTTACAGTCCATTCAGACCACTAACTCCTAAAGAAAATTCAGATGTCTGCCCATATTTTAACTCTAATGGGGAACTTGTAGTTAAGACTGGCATGTCTTTTTAAAGTTAGATGCATCAGCAAATGTTTGTTAGATACCCCTGTAGGGGTTTTGTGCATTTACAAGGACAATCACAAAATGATTCTTCAACGACTATTAGAAAATCAACCTTGCTCAGCAAAGCACATTCATGGATACTAATACACGAGAATACATTTATTAATACATAAAATGTGCATACTATATATAACAGATCTGATAGTGAAGGTTAGCAGAATACAAAAGGTATATATTCAGTTACGAAGAGTTACAAGTACCACAAGATACATTCAGTATACCATTCATCTATACCATTTAGTTAATAAGCTTTTTGATTACAACTTCTACACTAGAGACTCAAAAGCAAGTACATCACTCATATGAATTAAACTGACATCAACTGGGACTGAGGTAACAATTGAATTCTCGAGCTGTAAATGTTGAATACTCATCCGATCTATGTGGATTCAGATCTCCCACGGACACAAAGGAACAGCAACAGGCTGGTCTGGTGTGAGGTGGAGGAGAAGGAGAAGATACCTGCTGCAACACGCTAGCAATAGGCTCTCTGAAGACCATCTAGTTATTTCTGGCTGAACTAGCAGAGTTTGTGCACATGGAAAGTGACTGCGGGTCCAAGCAAGTCACACTCTTTAGATGGTAAGAAGACCAGTTCGTTCCCGGTGTAGCGCTAGTCCTGAATACTGAGATTCAGCTGTCGACAGTTCCGACCGTAGTTCACTCATTGATCAGGCAAGCGTTTGCGGTGGTGTACCGGCGGTTCACGAGGCTTGCTGCTTGGTTAACCTGATGGCTACTACTAAATATGATGGCTACTTGAGTGGATGAGATTGCTAAGAGCAGTTTGCAGAGAAAGCAGCCAAATTTATTGCATGTTTCGTTGCCGTTCAGGATTTTATGCCCAGATTAGACTTTCTTGCATCAAAGAAAAGAGCTCTGGTTTCTGGCTTGGCAAAGCAACAGTAGACTAATAGTATGTGATGTAAACCTATCTTTATTTGGGTTTGTTCGTTTTTATTCATTTCAATTCATTTTGTGCTACAGATGCAGCCATTCAAAATGGGTGGGGTATTTCGGTGTCACGCAGTATCACGCGGTTAATCGCGTCATTTGACGTCATGCCGGAAACTATCCGGCGTCACCTTGTAAAACCGTCAGGGGGAGCTTAACCTCCCATGTACAGCATTTGAGCTTTTAATTTTGAACTGTGCATTACAGCATGTTAATCATCAGTCATTAAAATGTTGGTATATTTTATGAAAGCAAGATTGCTCAGTTGGACAAAAGTACACAACCTACCTTTATCAGAAATATTTATGCGTCAAAGCCTTTACCGAAGATATTACTAATAGTATTAATAATGGATGACTTTGGACAAGCTGTATACTCAAAGTATAATTTCTTTAGCACATTTGTACAAGCACTTGGAATCTGTCCAAGCCATACTTTGTCAGGCATTTTGTTTTACTTCAACGGGCATGAAAACTTCCTTGCTTTTAACAGGGCGTTTCATAATTTCTAACTACGAAAATGATTTAAAATGCGACACTTATCATTCAACTAGAGCTCAAAATATCACAAGGATCCTCAAGAGCACAGCAAAGACTGTATTAAAAGATACTTGTATGTATCAACGCTTTCTTTTCCGTATACCAGATTTTATGGAACCACTTCAGAAGGGTGTCAGCCAGTCAGATTCCAGGAATCGGTACTTTAAAGGAAAAATACACATCGGTATTCCATTTCTCCCTAACGATTTTAAGCATCGAAGTATTTAACTAGCATGTGAAATAGCGTGTGAAAAAGTGGTAGTTTTAAGCTTTTCTGCTAATATAATATGGAATCGCGTATCTAAAGAATTTAATAACGATATGATTATATCCGTGTACTGCGACAGGGCTGTGTAGGGCTGTTTCGCCTCCCTCTTCATGCGACTTCCCTTGTAGCCTACTGGTCTACGTGCCCGACTACCAACTCACGGGTTGTGTGTTCAAATCCAGCTGGTGCTGGACTTTTCTTTTAACAAACATTTCTTCGAAAAAATAGAATAGCGATATTATGGACAATCAATTGACTTTTATATTTCAAAATATCACAACATGATCGATTCTAAGTCATTTTTGATAACAATGAATAGTCACCTTCTTCCCTTCTGACAACGGTCCCTGCTTCTGCTTCCTGCTTCTATTGTGTGTGTGTGCAATAAAGTAAATTTTTATAGAAAAATGGAGGCTGAACAGTTTGCGTTACAATATAAACATTTATATTGATTTAAATCGTGTTCTGATTTAAATCGCGAACGCGTGTTTAATTATATGTGTTTTTTAATCATAATCAGGCTAATGCAACATAAATTGATACAGTATCTTTGTCTTCTAAGTATCTTAATAAACTTTCAGCATAGCTTTCTACCCGTTTAGATTGATATTTTTTGGGATTTTGGGATCAAACGTGGAAGGATTAGATTGTAATCGTTTTTATTTTTCAAATACGTGATTGTATTTTTGAATGTTATGTTACACCTACAGTAGTTCACTGCTTTAAATACATCGAATTAAGAAAGTTATGTGTAGCACTTTAGATCTTTTTTTCTGAACCAGGGAAAATCTGATCATGTTTCTCTATAACAATAATAAAAAACTTTATTTTACATATCACCTTTAAAAGTGGCATCCCAAAGCAATACAGTAGACCGAAAAAAACAGTTAAAAGGGACCAAAGTAAATACCAGACAAACGCAAACACGTTTTTAATAAAATGCTTTTATTCATTCAGCAGAGTGAGAGGGACATCCAGCAGAGAGAGACACACACACCGGTTTCCATTGACAAAATTGTTTTTTTTTCAATTTCTCTTGTCTAACAGGAATTGTTTTGTTTGTGGACAGACTGTTAGACTAGAGGAAAAGAGCACCTCCTTCTACGAAGCATTTGGTTGATCCGATCACGAATTCTTTTCCAGTCGCACGCAGTAGGGGTTGAGAATCTCCGATTCACCATGCTACTAATGGTTTCCCGGAGATTGCAAGGCAAGGCACTTTTGCCTCTGGACCCATCGAAATTTACAGACGTGGTCCACCCCCAGTAAATTTCAAAAGTCACAAGATTTCGAAACACGAGGGCGGCGTAGCGGTCGGCTCTTGTTTTCCCGTCTATGCCGATGCACTGCAAGTACAACCCCCCCTCCATCTCCTGGGTGATGGGTAGCAGTTGGACATCTGGGAGAATTATTCGTCCCACTGGAGTCTGTGAATTCCACTGTGCTTCCTGGGGGGAGATAGACGGCGGGGAAAGCATCAACAAATTCCTGCGCGGTGGTGAGCGGAGAGGCCGGGATGGAGTGTCCTGAGGCGGTGTGTGTTCTGCGGGGGGCAGAGCTTCCGCCAGGCATTGCAACCTGCGCGGCAGGGAGAGGCACTTTTCGGGAGACAGCTGCTCAACTGTTTGACTGCTGGAACATACTGTCTCCTTCCTCTGCATTTTCAGGAGTGTCTCTAGCCTCCCAATCCTCCCCAGTAATGCATCGTACTGCTCGCGCTGCTGCTGAAATGTCTCCACACAGGTGCTGCTTCTACAGGTTGGCACCCTGGCCAGTGGCCGAGAGCAGAGACCCACGGCCTGTGGCAAAATAACATAATTCATGTAAGAAATAAAGTCACACAGTAGTATTCATCAGTCGCGGAACAGACGTCAAAATAAACTTTTCTTTTTTTCCGTCTTACCGCTTTCTTTTTTACTGTCCTGGTGGTAGATTTCGAAGATCGTTTCGCCGTGCGGTGTTTTCTTGAAGAACAGGCTACGAAGAAATAATTATAATTGAATTTAAAATTCAAAACGGCAATAATACCTTGTGATATGCGCTGTAATCGCGTATTTCAGATGAAGTCTGCTGTATTTGCTTACCCTTCGCTCTTTGGAAGCTGGGGCGGCAGAAGCACCCCGTCTCTTGTAAAAGGTCTTGGTCTCCATACTGTACTGTGGTCGCTGTAGTGCAGGTTCGCAGTTTTTTTTTGTGATGGGAGCTCACCCAATCCCTTGGTGTATTTATGCTATATTCACATGTACGGCTAGAATGTTCATTGTCTCCCAATGAAAGGCGGGTGCCTTTTGCCGAAGTCGGGAGACATTAGAGGCTTGCCACACCCGGACTGTTAAACCAATGCATTAGCACGTCAAAGCCCATTGAGGACCCGGGCGCAATAGTTGCTTTGTCCCTTGATTTACTGATCTGCATTAATTATGGAAATCGAGTTCCTGCTCTTTGCAGACGACCTGGTCCCGCTGTGGCCCACAGAACAGAGGCTATGCCAGAACCTGGCACTGCTGGAGCAGCACTGTCAGACCTGGGCGCCGACAGTCAATCTGGACAAGACCAAAGTTATGGTTTTCCAGAAAAATACCCAGACCTCAGGGAAACAGGTACAAATTCACACTTAACAACACATTAACACCTAACAACGGGAGCAGGGACGAATTAGGCCAGTACCCACTATTGTTAAACATACAGAAAAGAATATTAAAGTATTGAATATTAGTATTGGCTATAGTATTAGCCATACAGAACATTAAAGTGCCCCTTTTCCATTCAGCGGGTGCCTGAGCCGCTGTGTCCTATCTTCTGACAGTCGCCGTTGTGAATGTCTGTAGAGTGTATCTTATTTTTACTACTATATTTTTGTATTATATTCCCTATTAATCAAACTCTAACTCTACGCGATTAAAAAAAATAAAAAAAATTATTCCATAAGAATCAGCGCTTTTACAGTATATATCGCCTTTAAAGGTGGCTTCTCAAAACGCTTTACAGGATAAAAACAACAAGAACAGCAACAACAACAATATTGTATTTCATTGCACTTTGAAAACCAAGTAATAACTTAACTATATGTGCAAACGTTTCATATGTTGCTGTTGTGAATGCCTGTGGAGTGTATCTTATTTGCCTTGAGTCCTGGTTATCTCTCTCCCCCTCCCCCCCTCTCTCCCTCAATTCAATTCAATTCAAGGTGTTTTATTAGCATGACAGATGGGTACAATCAGTGTTGGGTATTTACTTTGCTTTGAGATTCCACTTTTAAAGGTGATATATAACTTTTTGACTAAAATAAATTGATATCTTTGTCTTCTAAGTATCTTAGTAAACTTTCAGCATAGCTTTCTACCCGTTTAGATTTATATTTCTTGGGATTTTGGGATCAAACGTTGAAGGATTAGATTGTAATCGTTTTTATTTTTCAAATACGTTTTAGAAAAGTGCAATCTATACCTGCCCAGACTGTACGCCTTCCTAAACCTTGCCTTTCATTCCTGTCCTGCTCTTCCCCGCGCACCCCAGCCGGGCACTCTTCGGCCTCTGCCCAGGACGAATGTATATTTTGATATTTACACCCGGCGCAGCACCGAGGGAGCGTCTGCATTTATAACTTAGTTTTTAAAATTAGTCAAGCAATATGAAACATCTCCTTTTACTTTTAAGTCCCTTAAATACATTGAGCACAGCTTTCTCACCACTTAAGATTGCTTTTTGATACCATCCTTACACAAAGCAGAAACTTTCCGATGACTTACAGTACAAGTGGAAAGATTACAGATTTTAATTGTCTTTAATTTTGTTACGTTAAACAAACACCACAAAACTATTCTCGATTGTATTTCTGAATGTTATGTTACACCTACAGTAGTTCACTGCTTTAAATACATCGAATTAAGAAAGTTATGTGTAGCAATTTAGATCTTTTTTTCTGAATCAGGGAAAATCTGATCATGTTTCTCTATAAAAATAATAAAAAACTTTATTTTACATATCACCTTTAAAAGTGGTAGAACCTTTTTTAGTACTATATTTTTGTATTATATTCCCTATTAATCAAACTCTAAGAGTATGTATCGGCTTGTCCCCTCCTCCCGCCCCTCTCTGTGTACAGTGGAGCCTCCTGTCCAGCCAGCACATGTCCACAGACATTCACAACAGCGACATATCATAAAACGTTTGCACATATAGTTAAATTATTAGTTGTTTTTCAGGAAGTTAAAAAAAACACTTGAATTACTTATCCAGTCTCTCGAAATAAAGTTATTTTTCAAGCAATGCAACAAACATCAGGCAATGTGTTTTTTTTAATCCAACATTGACAGCCACATCTTAAATCTTGTCAGTCAGGTCTTTTTTCTCTATTTGAATTGGGGTTTACACATCGCACAACTTTAAAAGCTAGAAAGACAGGTTTCGATTCACATTAGCTGGCAAGCCTTGTTAACAAAAAAAAACAGACAATACCCATGGAGGGGGAGGTCAAGCCAGAGAGAGAGTTTTTTACCCTCTGTCTAAAAACCCAAATAACCCGGGGCAGAGACTCCGGGGGGATCATTGCGTGGTTCAGAGCGGAGCTCAGTCAATTCTTATGGAATGTGTTTTCTTTCTTCTTTTTTTCAGCATGGAATAAACCTGTTACTTGATTCATATGGATGCCCGGTTCCGCCGGGGATTCAAAACATTTTTTTTTTTTTTTTAATCGGGTATCGAAGGGAATAGGCAGTATAACCCTGTTCATGCACAAACTGTGACATGTTACATTGATTTGGGTGTCTCCTCTTGCCAGAAAGCTCTAAATTGCATTTTGAGCGCGGTTTTTGATTTTTTTTAAATTGCATTTTGGGCGCGGACAGCACATACAAGGGTTAATGAACTGCGCCAAGAAATTTAAAATAGTATTCTTTAGGTGTGAGGGTAGGAGTGGACCGCAGCAGGCATAATCAGCAAACCAAGAAAACAAAGAACAGGACAGGTGAGATGTGTATCCAGAAAGCGAGTGATCAGAAAAAGGAAATGGTGTTACGCCCAGGTTTTCGACCTAATTGTTTTAACTTGCTAATGCATCAGACACATTTCCTGGCGTATTGTGTTTTAAATAAAATAGGAGTGTCTTTCCCTGGTATTAGCTCATCGGTATGGTGTAAGTTTTATCTGTACCATACCATACAGTATATAGGTACAGAATTCAAGCTGCACCACTGTATCGCTTTGGTAAGGAGACGGACAATGACCAAAATCACGAAGACTCTCTCACACCAAATAATGAAGATGAAAAGAAACGGGAAGTCAACACGGGACATTGTACAGCAGTTGGCTTCGATGGACATCTTCGTTTCTGAAAGCACAGTGAGACGGCATTATAAAGGGGAGAGGAGGCAAAGAGAATCTAAACCAAGGACGATTCAAAGGTAAATAAATTTCTTAAAATACCTTTCTTGCATGTAAATACAACTACGCACATTATTTTTAAAACTAACTGTCGATCTCTTTTTTTTCAAGTCCTATTGTGCGAGCTATCGACAAACTGACAGATGAAAATGATGAGCTACCAGCGATGCAAGTCCAAAGACGGCTATGGGCTGACCTCGGTGCGAACATTAGCCCGACATCGATAAGAAGAGTACGCAGGAGGCTTGGACGGAGATACAGAAAAACCAACACATGCCCCATGATAAGGCTAAAAAACAAAGAGGAAAGACTCAAGCAAGCGCTCCAATGGATTGAACAGGGGGAGGCATTTCAGGATGTACTATTCACCGACGAAACAACAGTGGCTCTGGAACAGTTTTCAACAATGGCATTTTGCAAAAAGGGGAGATATGTGGACAAGCCAAAGCCCAAACATCCACTGAAGGTTCACGTCTGGGGGGGTATATCTAGAAGAGGCCCGGGACCACTTCTTATTTTCGAAGGAATTATGGACCGTGTATTCTTCGAGGAAGTCGTGGTCACACAGCATGCTGCCCCATATATCAGGTAGCAGTTTGGATCAAGGCACCGTCTCTTTCAAGACAACGATCCGAAACACACAGCAGCAAGGGCGAGGCTTATAGCAGAAGGAGTGAACTGGGTGAAAACTCCAGCCGAATCCCCAGATCTAAATCCGATAGAGATGGTTTGGCATTCGTTGAAAGACTACGTTCGGAAAACCGCTAAGCCCGTCACAAAGCAGGAACTGATCGATGCGATCTATAAATTCTGGGAGGAAGAACTGACCGAACAAAATTGTAACAATTTTATTAACAGGCTGTTTCGTGTTCTTCCTAGGATTGTTGACCGGGGCGGGGGACATTCGGGAATGTAAGTCTGAGAAAGACAGTCTCACAGTCTGTCCACAAACAAAACATGTAAAAAAAATGTAAAAAAAAACAATTTTTTGTCAATGAAAACCGGTGTGTGTGTCTCTCTCTGCTGGATGTCCCTCTCACTCTCTGCTGAATGAAAAAAAGCATTTTATTAAAAACGCGTTTGCGTCTGTCTGGTATTTACTTTGGTCCCTTTTAACTGTTTTTCGGTCTACTGTATTGCTTTGAGATGCCACTTTTAAAGGTGATATGTAAAATAAAGTGTTTTATTATTGTTATAGAGAAACATGATCAGATTTTCCCTGGTTCAGAAAAAAGATGATTAAAATCTGTAATCTTTGCACTTGTATGTCATCGGAAAATACAATCAGTTTCTGCTTTGTGTAAGGATGGTGTGGTGAGAAGGTGGGAAAGTGGTGAGAAAGCTGTACTCCTCAAAGCGCTTTACAGGATAAAAACAATAACAACAATAGTGGCTGGGCAAACAATTTTTTTTTATCGAAATACAAAATTAAATACTGTATAATGATGTGCATGAAGAAAGTTATACTGCAATTTTCCTTAGATACGCGATTAAAAAAACAATTTTTTTGAATCCCCGGCGGAACACATTCCATAAGAATCAGCGCTTTACTTCGCGCTTTACAACCCTTACTTTGTGCGACTGGAAAAGAATTCGTGATCGGATCAACGAAATGCTTCGTAGAAGGAGGCGCTCTTTTCCTCTAGTCTAACAGTCTGTCCACAAACAAAACATTCCTGTTAGACAAGAGGAAAAAAACATTTTGTCAATGGAAACCGGTGTGTGTGTCTCTCTCTGCTGGATGTCCCTCTCACTCTGCTGAATGAAAAAAAGCATTTTATTAAAAACGCGTTAGCGTTTGTCTGGTATTTACTTTGGTCCCTTTTAACTGTTTTTCGATCTACTGTATTGCTTTGAGATGCCACTTTTAAAGGTGATGTGTAAAAGAAAGTTTTTTATTATTGTTATAGAGAAACATGATCAGATTTTCCCTGGTTCAAAAAAAAAGATCTAAAGTGCTACACATAACTTTCTTAATTCGATGTATTTAAAGCAGTGAACTACTGTAGGTGTAACATAACATTCAGAAATACAATCACGTATTTGAAAAATAAAAACGATTACAATCTAATCCTTCCACGTTTGATCCCAAAATCCCAAGAAATATAAATCTTGACGGGTAGAAAGCTATGCTGAAAGTTTATTAAGATAGAAGACAAAGATACTGTATCAATTTATGTTGCATTAGCCTGAATATGATTAAAAAACACATATAATTAAACACGCATTTGCGATTTAAATCAGAACACGATTTAAATCAATATAAATGTTTATTTTGTAACACATACTGTCCAGCCTCCATTTCTCTATAAAAATTTACTCTATTGCACACACACACTAGAAGCAGGAAGCAGAAGCAGGGACCGTTGTCAGAAGGGAAGAAGGTGACTATTCATTGTTATCAAAAATGACTTAGAATCGATCATGTTGTGATATTTTAAAATATAAAAGTCAATTGATTGTCCATAATATAGCTATTCTATTTTTTCGAAGAAATGTTTGTTAAAAGAAAAGTCCAGCACCAGCTGGACTTGAACACACAACCCGTGAGTTGGTAGTCGGGCACGTAGGCCAGTAGGCTGCAAGGGAAGTCGCATGAAGAGGGGGGCAAAACAGCCCTACACAGCCCTGTCACAGTACACGAATATAATCATATCATTATTAAATTCTTTAGATACGCAATTCCATATTATATTCCCTATTAATCAAATTCTAAAAGTATGCTTGTTGACTCTGGTATCTCTTTAGTTAAAGACTTCGATGCTTAAAATGTTTACGGAGAAATTGAATACTGGTGTGTATTTTTTACTTTGAAGTACCAAGACCAGCCATATACAGTACTGTATGTTTATGTTCCAAAATTAATATCGTTTATGGCCTTCACACGCGTTACAGTATGCTCCTATTCTTTTTATGCTCAGCTACTAAGATTTCCCTTCAGTGGTAAAATTCAATATCTACAACGGGCACAGTAAAGACGTTTACTGTACTGTAAATCTTTCTACGACAGACCAACAGACCAGAAGTGCCCCTGTCGGTCAACCAATCACGTACCGCGGTACCCCCCGTCATCTTGCGTCATGATGCGCGACGCCGCAGCCAATTACCTCCGGTACGTGTCTGTACCGCGCACTTTGAATGGCTGCATCTGTATATACATTGGCAAAAATTACCTAAAATGTTTGATCTTATTTTTATCTTGAATACATTTTCTTTTATGAAATGCTCAACTATATTTTTAAAAAGAGGAATAGTGTAGCAACGTTTTGTTTGTATAGGCTACATTCACTTGCATATGTGGAAAAATTTATTATAAAACTCTAATCATTATTCATCTTTGCATGTGTGGCCCACAACATGATTAAATGTTTTTAGTTTGTCCCCCCTTAAATATTAGTTTAACACCCCTGTTCAACTTCCAGCTTCCCCTGACACCTCTCTCTTGTGGTTTGACCTTCCCTCTCCCCTCTCTTCCTCCTTCTGTGTGGTATTAATGTGGTCTTATTTGGTGTGTTTCTGGACTGTCATGGCACCTCAGAACCTCATTCCAACCTCACCTCCCCCAAACTCTGAGTCACTCTGAGCACCTAAGCTAGTCCACCTCAGAACTTCATTCGAACCTCACCTCCCCTGAACTCCGAGTCACTCTGAGCAGCTGAGCTAGTCCACCTCAGAGCCTAATTCCAACCTCACCTCCCCCGAACACGGAGTCACTCTGAGCACCTGAGCTAGTCCACCTCAGAACCTCATTCCAACCTCACCTCCCCTGAACTCCTCCGTCCGTCTGAGCTCCTGCACTTAAAGCTTGACTTGCCATTCAAGGGCCCACTATGGCTGGGGCTGGATCAGCTTTCATATAAAATTTTAAATAGACTTTAATATTTAAGATTTTTCCAAAAACTGGGAAAGATGAAGTGCCATGCTACCAGGAATGTGTCCAGAATTTAAAATTGATCACTACCAAATTCACTGTGAGACTGTCTGTACATACAGTCTTTCTGGACCTCCACAGTACAGAAAGCACACTTAAATATTTCAATTCCACTGTCTCCTATTACTTGCATCATAGGTGATCTATCTAAGATTAAAGCAGAAATTCCACATAAAAATACTTTTCTGACCCTTTGTATCATTGCTAAAAAATAATCATGCAAAAATGTGTTGCTTAAGCAGTACCGTCTCAAAAGAATGGATTAATGAGGCTGTATCACAGATTACATTTTGAAAAGATAGTATATACTGTATGTAGTCTACAGGGGACAATAATTAATATACTGTAAGCATGTACTGTATGGGGCCTATTAGAAGAATATTTGAATTGCAATTGTAATCTCATTAACAATGTAGTATGTTGTTCTTTTCTTCCTCATATTTTTTTTTACCAAAGAGTAAAAATTAGTGAAGAGAAGAGAGAAAAAAATGAAATAGATGGAATGAATGTAATATTTACTAAAAAGGTATACGAGAGAGTAACAACAAAAAGTAATAAAGTTGTCATGTTATTAGTGCATTTTAGACTCTTCTGTTTTTTCTCATTTTCCTAATTGAAAATAATATAACTTAAGACATTGTTCTACCGAGTCATGTAATTGGTGCTAATTGTGACTTATAAAACACATTAATTGAAGTAGTTATGTGTTTTTCACAGTACAAAGACATAATGGTATGTTAATTTGCCTCTGGGTAAACTGGCCCTGGTGTGAGTTTGAGTGCGTGCAGCTGTGTCTGTGTATGTCCTGTAATGGACCAGGAAACCACCAAGGATGTATCCCACATTGTGCCCTGTTTGCAAGGATAGACTCAGTGAAAACATTGAGAAATATTTACTATTGGAAGGAAAAAAACAGACAAAGAAGTGGGTGATAGATGCAGCACACAGGTCTATGTGTTTTCAGGAGAATATTTATTTAGAATTTGAATTTTTTCACTGGTGAGTACTCAAACACAATAGGGAACTCTTTAAAATAGCTGCAACATACATTTTATTAAATGCTAACAGAAAATCCACAAGCATCTACCAATGAAGACTGATTGCAAATGTCATCATTTAGATGTATATGTTGTAGTAGTTTTGGAACCAATTATGTATAATTTCACATCTCAGTGCACAGCTACCTTTGGATCATTTGTTGACATGTCACAGACAGCACAGTCCCGTACCTCAGGTACAGGTGCACACTCTTCACCACAAGCCTGAAGGAGCCTGGGAGACCCAAAGGTCAATGTGATAGTTCTGGCCAGCTAATCCCGCCCAACCCTCAGCAGTGCTCATCCACTTGCACATCCCCACTGGAATCTCAGTCACAGTTAATAGTGACCTGACCCAGAGTCAAACCCACAACACCAAGAACATAGAATTAAGAATCTGCACTCAGATGAGCACTTTTACTTGTTGAGCCTCTCAGGAGCTTTGGAATCTTGCCTTACTTTTCTATTAATTATCCAGCCCAGAGAATAACGTACATAGAAAGGGAAACCTCTAAACCCACATGATCTTAAAGCTTTTTCAAAGATTCATTTGATTTAATTTTAATTATTCCTTTTGATTTAATTTGTATTACTTTTTATTTCTGTTAATCGGTAAAAGAAAAGCATATACAGTATTTTCCTTCTATTTCTTAAATTCAGGATTAAACAAAACAGGCAAGACACTGAGTTCAGAATATGCCTCTTGAGGGTAACATTCAGACAGCCACACTGTTCTCCACAACAGATGGAAGCATGTATGTGTATTTCATTTCAATGCTTGTGTTGCGAGCATTTATTTCCTCCTCAATCTTCTCCAGCTCAGATCTGAATTTTAAAATCAGATCTTGGGGTCTTTTCTCTGTGAAGAGTTTCTCTGGATAGTCTCCCAGTTTAACCTGTGAAAGAGAGGAGTAGAGTATGATGATATTGAAATTATATACTTGACAGTAGTTATGTTCTGTGTGGTGATCAACACAGATACATGGTTAATTGTGATAAAAAATGCAATGCTTACAGTATGAAGTTTAGTTACAGTTTAACATTTATATTTTTGCTCTTGAAGTGGAAAGACGAAGAAGTTGTTTTGGACCAAAAAACATACTAAGCAAACTCTAAGCCTCAATAGGTTTAAATAGCTTAATTGGGAATTGAACAAAACTCCTCCCAGCAAGTTAAGTAGAGAATGAAATGTTAATGTTGTATTTTAAATTCTATTTCACTGATTTTCCATCCTCATTCTTCCCTCAGCATCTATGTATTCTACACTTTATGAAGACAATAAATCTTTGATCCTGGTTGTTATTTAGGTCTGGAACATATTCTGGTTGAATTATGAGAACAAGCCGCTAGCTATTGATCTGCTGGAAAGGAGAAGTTTTAGATATTTTCCATGATACAGAACAATTATCTGAAACGTCAAAGCAGTATACAGATGCAGCCATTATAAATGAGCGAGGTACGCTGCGGTAAAAGGCGCTGGGCGTGTCATGTCATACCGCGTCATACTGCGGTTATGATTATAGTATCTGGAATCACCTTGAAAAACCGCCAAGTGGAGATAATAAAGCTTAACGTCTCATGTACAGCATTTCAGCAGTAGCCAGAAACGCCTGGTTTCAAATCCCGGTGCTGAAGGACAATCTTTTTCCAATTAAGAATTTCAGCTGTATACTCTTAAGACTTTTAATCATTTTAAACTTTGTATTACAGGACCAGCAGCCATGTCACCCTGCAACTTACAATTGGCAACCCACTGAAACTAAGCAGGTGTGAGCCTGGTCAGTACCTGGATGGGAGACCTCCTGGGAAAAACTAGGGTTGCTGCTGGAAGAGGTGTTAGTGAGGCCAGCAGGGGGCGCTCACCCTGCGGTCCATGTGGGTCATAATGCCCCAGTATAGTGACTGGGACATTATACTGTAAAACAAGCGCCGTCTTTCGGATGAGACGTAAAACCGCGGTCCTGACTCTCTGTGGTCATTAAAAACCCCAGGGTGGTTTTCAAAAATATTGTTCATTGAGAAGAAGTAACACCACAGCTTTTCGTTGATCCTATTACGTATTTGTTTCCAATCATACAAAGTGATTTGAGAATCTCAGATTCACATTGCCTTTCACATGCTCATAAGTGATATTAATTTAGGAACATAAACATATTATGTAAACTGTATATGGCTTCTATTGGTAGTTTAAAGAAAAAATACACACCAGTATTCCACTTTCTTCCTAAACATTTTAAGCAAAGTCTTACATGTAGTTATTTTGGAAATGTTTTTACATGCTCCTTCTGACTATATTGTTTATATACTTTGTAAAAAGTTATAATGTTTTAACTTTATAATGTTTTAACCTTTTCTGCGAATATGCTCGTTATCGCATTAAACAAAAGCCTACTTTTAATAAATAGGTTAATAAGGAATATAAAATGGAATATAAAGAAATTAATAACAATATAATTATATTCATGTACATTCATGTACAACTGAAAAAAAGTGAATCCTGTTTTTTTTAGTCTGTAGCTCAAATCCTGCTTAATTAAAAATTAGACACAAGAAGAGTATTATTGGATAATGTTGTGAGGCTCTGGTGGAATTTCTGGTGGAATTTCTCTTTAAACTGTAAACTGAAGAGGTATAGAGGAGACATGTGTATCACCTCTTTTTACACTTGTAAAAAAGAACATTCCAATCACAGAAAAAGTTAAAACATTATAACTTTTAACAAAGTATATAAACCTAATATAGTCAAAAGAAGCACGTAAAAACATTTCCAAAATAACCACATGTAAGACTTTGATGCTTAAAATGTTTAGGAAGAAAGTGGAATACTGGTATGTATTTTTTCTATAAACTACCAAAACCAATTATATTAAGTACAGTTTACATAATATATTTATATTCCTAAATTAATATAGTTTATGACCATCAGATGCGTTATGCTGCTCTGCTCAGCTACTAAAATGTCCCTTTAGTTGTAGAATTCCATATAAATATTCAATACTAAAGGGATTAAAATGTGCACAGTTTTCACTACTGACCAATGCACCATGAGTGCCCCTGTCAGTCATTTTGGCCAGCTAATTACGTACCGCGGTACGCCGCAGTGACAGGGTTGTACCGTTCATTTTGAATGGCTGCATCTGTACATGGATTTGTTAATAAATGTAATAATTACTACCTGCTCTTCTTCAGCAAAGTTAGCAAGGAGGACTTGAATTGTTTTACAAAATATATATTTTTATTTCTATGTTTTAAGTGGGAGGGGGGATACATTAGGATCATTAGCATATTTAAAATCTAATATCTCAGAAAAACTGCCTATGTTTCAGTTTTAAGCCTTCTTACGAAGTACTACCAGTGTGCTATTATTCTGGATGATGTGAATGTGGTCAGGAATATAATTCCTGACAGACTGATGCAGTAGGACTCACGTGCCCAGTGTATGTCAGTAAGAGGGCTGGACTGTTCTGGGGAACTTGTGACTTGTGGATAGTAGTGGAAGGCTGAAAGCTCTCAAGGTTAGGAGTGAATGGTCTAGGGGTAAGGAGACTCCTAGAGATATGTGTTTAATGATAGCAGAGTTACAGCTGCAGTCGTTTCTGTGTCAGCTCACTAGTAAAGAGAAGATGGGGAAAGGTGCAAATAGAATCGACCAGGAAAGAGTCTTTCACTGCGATTTAACCCGAAGGCACTACAAGGCTTAAGCGCTGGTGAGCAGTCAAAGGTCTGTGTGAGCATTAACATGGTTAAAATGGAAACAGGTTCTTTTTTTTAGTCTATTATTCTAAGTCAATGGTCTTCGGTTGTTGTCTAGGGGATCACCTATGTCCCCTGTGTTTTGCGTGAAATTAAATCTTAGCCAGAAGCCAACTGTGATCTGTGTATGTTGAAGAACTTTTTTAAAACACATGCGTCCATCTCTTAAAAATGTAAGTGGGATTTGAAATGACTATCAAACCTGAAGTTAATTTAGTAGTTAACTAGTTAATAGTTCACTTTTCCCATTCTCAAAAATGAAACTCATTGTGGGGATGTTAAATTGGCATTCTAACTAAAATACTTCAGAACTAATATACTTCGGGGTATCACTGAAACCAAGCACTGAGAGCAAAAAAAGTCTAAACAAGCACTGCAGCTCAAAAGACTCAGGTGTCACGATGGCAGTCTTCACATTACCTGTAACACCCTGTGTAGATGGCAGTGTATCAGGGGAACCTGCACATAAAGCTGTTCCTTTATATGGAAGTTGTGAACAAATCAACCCCCGATGTGTAAATACCTTTCAAACCCTGTCCTGTCCATTTGAAAGTCCTGTCCTGTCCTGTCCACTCCCACAGAAAGTAATAGTAGGAAAAACCCACATTGTCAATCCCATTTAGGTCAGTCTGTTCTGTCCGTCTGCTTTCTTATCGGCAGGCTTGTATGATAAGGATCAAGGCTGCTACTTAAACTAAAGTCTTATTTTCAGTTTTAATCCAACCTGAATATTTTGAAACTTCTTAAATTTACACATTGGATCTCACCCAGAGGTCTAGTATCTCACCATCAAGAAGACTGTCAGGGTCTGAGAAGGCAAACTCTGTTCATTCTTGTACAATATTTCTAGAGATTTGACTTTCTACAGATGCAGCAAATTCCATAATAACCTTGTGAGAATTTCATATTTTCCAGTTTTAGGAGTGTCTCAACATCAACCTCTGGTGGCTCAATCTCAATTTTTCTCTCTTTCTGGCTTCCTTGCTAAACTCCCTCTGAATTGTTGATCTAACTTATCAATCACATGCACTGATACTGTAATGCTTGGGTCCATGGAGGGGAGATCTGGAGTGCTGCTGCTGATGCTTAGTGCTTCAAACTCAGTTGTCTAATGCATTCCGGGGGATCCAGGGGATCCTAATCCAAAGAGTTGTATCACAAGTGTTTATGTTAATCTCTTGAAAAATTGTTTTGTTTGATAACTATCAATTAATATAAAATGGGATTAAAATGTTATCAAAAGCAAAAAATTCACATCATCCATCTTATTTAGGTTTTGAAGCAAAGCCAGAATACATTTGCTAATTAACTTGATGGTATCTAAACAGTCCATGTCAGTGTAGGAGAGGGAAACTCACTTTGTCAAGATAAGAGTAGCTGACCATCCGTGTGACAGCCAGACTCATTAAGGTGCTTTTTTTATCAGCTATGCTATGGATGAGCTCAGAAAAGGGGAGATCCTGCTTCGTAGTGGGAGGAGGGCGGGTCATGGTGGAGGGAGCGTTAGGCATCCAGGAACTATAGTCAAACTGAGGAACAAAAACAGAAGCATGATTATAAATGTAAACTTGTGTTAAACTTTACTAAAAACAATCCCCTCCAATTTAATCTGCCAATATTACTGCAGCGCGCCCAGCAAAAAGGATCAGCAAAATTTCACGCACATCCATGAATGCATGCTGTATAGGAACATGCAAAAGAACAGATATACAGATTAGATCAGTATAATGATAAAGGAATGAATCATGCTTGAGTCTGAACTCACATGCTATGTATGGAAGAAGGTTTTGCTGTAAGTGGTGACTGTAAAGATACTGATCATGTACTGTAGGACAGTGGTTCTCAAACTGTGGTACGCGTACCTGCAGTGGTACGCGGAGTGCCACCAGGTGGTAGGCCAAATGACCCTGGAACTGTGTTGTGTGCACTGAAAAATCCGCACGGGTTTTCATATTTTGTATTTTAATACGTGTCGAATACGCAGCCTACGTACTACGATACAGTGCGTGCTAATACTTCAGTGGACACAAGGGATACTCTGTAATTCTATACCACTCTATAGGAATGCGTGCTATGGACGCAAGTGACCAATTGTATCTCCAGCAAATAGGGAGGTAGGAGAATGTGCATGATTTTGGAACAATGCCAATGTTGTAAGCACAGGAATGCATAGAAATACGTGCTACGAATGCTGGTAATCTTGTGAGCACAGGAAAGCGTGATAGATAACAGAAAAATATTTAAGAACTGTTCTAAGTTAATTTGAGAAAAATACACCAAGCGTCTCTGTGTTTCACACCCATGCGCATGAAATAAAAACTTAATATAAATACGGAAATGAAAACGGAAACGCGGAAAAATCCAAGCTTGCGGATTGCTAAAGCAGGTAAGCCACGCTATTTTTGAAGAACCTTATTTACCGTTGGCAAAAGAGCTGACACGTATTATGTGTGGAGAAAAAGCTGCTAAACAGCTTGACCTGCTGCCCCCCCGAAAGACACAGTCACTCATAGAATCATTGAAATGAAGGATTATATCAAAAGTACGCTGATGGAGCGCGTTAAGATGAGCAGATGTTTTTCACTGCTATTAGATGAGTCTATAGTCGATTTGGCCAATTTGCTCGTTTTACTTTAGATACGAGTTTGAGGGCATGTCCCATGAGGACTTTCTGTTCTGTAAGCCGCTACCAACAGGAACTACAGGAGAGCACATATTTCAGTTTTGAATGAATTTATCGAAGAGAATGGCATCGACTGGATAAAATGTGTCGGAGTTTGCACAGACGGTGCTAGAGTGATGACAAGCCGACACAGCAGTGTAGTTGCACGATATAGAGAGGTTGCTGCAGAAATGAATGGACTCATTGCAACATCCACCGCAAGACTTTTGCAGTCAAAAAAATGCCTGACGATTTAAAATCTGTTAGACTCTGTTGTGAATTGTATCAATTGTATCAATGCTCAAAAAATTAATTCACATCTGCTTTGCTCGACTAAACAGGCTCACCCCTCTCACTGAAATGGTGCTTTTGTATTATTTTTATTTGTTGTTGTTACTGTTTTTTTTCTGTAAAACACTTTGAGAAGCCACCTTTAAAGGCGCTATATCAAATAAAGTTTATTATTATAATATTTATTATATGTATGTGCGCTCATGTTGGTCATTGAGAATTTCTGGGGTTCCTATGAGATGATGACTTGTAGGTGGTACTTGGATGCTTTGGTTGGATAAGGGGTGGTACTTGGTCCAAAAAGTTTGAGAACCACTGATGTAGGACAAGCTATTTAGTAAATTAATCTCCTGTCAGATAAGTCAGTCCTTTCCTTATACCACAGATGATATTGCATTTAATATGCTATATAAAATGGGGAAGCAAACTCCTCTTTGAACATATTTTATATTATTATTTTTTATTAACCGCACCAAATTTAGAATAAACTCAGTGTCTGTTAGAAACTTACTCCACAGAAGAGCAACCAGATTATAGTATTTTCCAGGGCTCAAGGGATTTACTGTGTATTACAGCATTTTAATTATTATACATTAAAAAGTTGGTATATTTTAGGAAAGCAAGATTGCTCAGTTGGACAAAAGTACACAACCTCTCACCTTTATCATAAATATTTGAATTATGCAGAAATATTTTATGCATCAAAGTCTTTACCGAAGATATTACTAATGGTATTAATAATGAATGACCTTGGACAAGCTGTAAACTCAAAGTATTACCCTGGTCCACATCCTTTGTAACCGTCTTTGTAAACGAAAATACTTTATTTTTTCATTGACAAAAAGTAACACCACAGCATTTCTTTGATCCGATCACGCATTCGTTTCCAATCATACAAAGTAATTCTTGAGAATTTCCGATTCACCATGTCTTTCACATGCTCATAAAAGATATTAATTTAGGAACATATTCCTGTATGTAAACTGTACTGTATATGGTAATTTAAAGAAAAAATAAACATCAGTATTCCACTTTCTTCCTAAACATTTTAAGCATCAAAGTCTTACTTGTGGTTATTTCGAAAACGTTTTTACGTGCTCCTTCTGACCATATTACTGTACGTTTGTATACTTTATGAAAACTGATTGTTTTAACCTTTTCTGCAAATACCCTCATTATCGGAGTAAACGAAAGCTTTTAAATACTTTTAGAATATGATTAATAGGAAATATAATATGGAATCGCGCATCTAAAGAAATTAATAATGATATAATTATATTCATGCACTGTTGCACAAACAGTACTATAAGACTTTCCATTGATATGTGTACTTCTGTTTTACTGTTTAGTGTGTGTCTGCATCTTAAGTGACTGACTTATAAGATTTAGGTCAGGTGTTCAAATCCAGCTATAGGTATGAGTTTTCTTTTAACAAATAAACATTTCTTTGAAAAACTAAAATAGCAAATATTATGGACACTACTGTATATTGACATTTTTTATATTTCTAAATATCACAACATGTTCGAAGCTAAGTCATTTATTAATAACAACGAATCATTTCAAACTTCTACTGATATTATTACTGACTTAATATTTTCAACACCATATTTAATTTGTTTGGTCTTTCTAAATATCACAAAACGTTCAAAGTGAGTTAAGTGATTACCATTTTCCATGAATACTTGCGCTCGTTATCGCAGTAAAAGAAACTCATACTTTTCAGAATCTAATTTAAGCAATAAGACACGAAAAGCACTGTTATTGTATATCGTGGATATAGTCACAGTTAAAAGGTGTTGTTAGGCCCGACGCGATGCAGAGGGCCGGCAGCCCTTTTAACGGTGACTATATCCACGATATAGCACAGGCCTCAAGTGCCTTATTGCTTTTATAAAACGGTCCCCAAATATGCGATTGCTGTATAGAATGAATTTTAATTTAAAAAATTTAACATGAAAATTAAGCTATTTACATTCCTCCGCCTGAGAATATAGTCCCTCGTTGCTACGTAACGCAGAAACACAGCCACAAGTAACTAACTAACAAGGACAGGACATTAGCTAGCCAATATGATAAATTAATAAATTACTTGTTTTTTGTTTATTTCTTTAGCACATTTATTTGAATATTCCAGGTGGATGCTGCACATTGGTGGTGGTGGAGGGGAGTCCCCATTACCTGTAAAGCGCTTTGAGTGGAGTGTCCAGAAAAGCGCTATATAAGTGTAAGCAATTATTATTATTATTATTATTATTATTAGTAGTATTAGTATTATTATTATTATTATTTCCATTGATCCTACAAGCACTGAAAAACTGTGAAACTGTCCAATCCCTAGTTTGTCAGGCATTTTCTTTTTGCTGTGGGAGTGCTCCTACTGGTCCTGGTCTCAGTGCTTTCTAGGATATAATGCCAGTGATTTGTTGTTAAAATTGGGTTTCCAATAACGCTGCAGTGAACTCTCGTTTTTATGTCCACTATAACAGACATAATCTCTCTTGCTTTTAACCGAGCATTTCATAATAATAATATGGCCAGCAGCACACGGAAGCTAAGCAGGTGTGAGCCTCGTCAGTACCTGGATGGGAGACCTATTGGGAAGAACTAAGGTTGTTGCTGGAAGAGGTGTTAGTGGGGCCAGCAAGGGGTGCTCACCCTGCGGTCCATGTGGGTCCTAATGCCCCAGTATAGTGACGGGGACACTATACTGTAAACAGGCGCTGTCCTTCGGAAAATCGAGGTCCTGACTCTCTGTGGTCATTAAAAAATCCCAAGGCATTTCTTGAAAAGAGTAGGGGTGTAACCCCGGTGTCCTGGCCAAATTTCCCATTGGCCCTTACCAATCATGGCCTCCTAATAATCCCGATCTCTGAACTGTCTTCATTACTCTGCTCTTCTCCCCACTGATAGCTGCTGTGTGGTGTGCGTTCTGGCGCACTATGGCTGCCTTCGCATCATCCAGGTGGATGCTGCACATTGATGGTGGTGGAAGGGATCTCCATTAACTGTAAAGCACTTTGAGTGGAGTATCCAAAAAAGCGCTATATAAGTGTAAGCAATTATTAATATTATTAATAATGCTCCTATTCTTTTTATGCTCAGCTACTAAAATGTCCCTTTAGTTGTAAAATTCCACATAAATATTCAATACTAAGAAGATTAAAATGTGCACACCAAAAAAATTAAATGATTAAATCTTTTCACTACTAACCAATGCACCACGAGTTCCTCTGTCGGTCATTTTGGCCAGACAATCACGTACCGCAGTATGGGGCCGTTGTTCGTGCGTGGATGCATGCGGTACGGGTTTGTACAGCGAACTTTGAATGGCTGCATCTGTATGTTGACAAATATCTGAATTTTTGCTTTCACGAGGCAAGATAAAATTGTATCCAGCTGTGAATCAGCTACATGACCTTGCCCCTGTGAAAGTTTGGGGAAAGAGGTTTAGTGGGCAGCGTTACTCACAGTGTAGTGCCCATAAAGTGTTAATTTTAATACACTGTACAATATAAAAGCATAAAGTAAGCACATTTTTTAAAATGTTTGTAATCGCTATTCTTGCAAGTGTGCTGCCTGTCGGTCATTTTTGCCAACCAATCACGTACTGGGGTATTCCTTGCTAATCTGCAGATAATTTTGCGCAGTTTTACAGCACATTTTGAATGGCTGCATCTGTACATAAAATGTATAAATACAAGCAGTTATCATATTATTACAGTAAGGACAGTAAAGTTACATTGAACAAGCTAAATACTGTCTTATTAATTTCATTACACAGCTATCTATTGAAGATGAGCTAAACACAAGCAATGTAAACCTTTTTATAATTATTTTTAACACCTATAAATAAAAAAAAAAACTATTCAAATCAATTGTATTGTATATATTCAAGAAAGAAAATATTAGTATTTACTGAACACTATAAGTATGTGAATGTTGGTGTTTCAACTTGTTGAGTTTCAACTTGTTGTTGAGTTATGGTAATCAAAATTTTTAGAACATTTGTAAAAATAGAATAACATTCTAACAGGATTGCATTTATATGTTGTGTTTTTTCCATCTTTACAGTGCTCAGCAGAAGCAAGGGGTCAAGATGACCAGGAAGGCAGGACTACATTTGATAGAAAAGAGATTTAAACAGAAATTGGTTGTTTCCAGTCATTAGAACTAACTCACCTGTCCACTATTGACTGCGCTGTGTTGCACCGAGCAGGTGAATATGACCATGGTGAGAAACTTAGTTAGTTCATGAACAGTGAGGAAGGTTTCTGGAATACCTGTAAGAGATGTGGTAACACACAATGACACTGATTGACTTCACAATACTAGTATAATACCATTACAATGGCAGTAATAGTGCTGAGACATTACTTTATGGGAACACAAAGTGGATATTAAGTTATTTTGTGGTTAATACCTCTATATATATGGAGAATTAGGACCTGACGATGTGCTGCTCACCCCCCACCCCCAGAGGTATCTGTCATTGGACACACAAATGAGTGAAAAAATTGACTGATTGAGTGATTAAGTGTCTTCTAAAGCCACATTTATTAAATTTTTACTTTGCAGTCCTTCTTTATCTCAATTGATCAATTATTTATCCCAATTACTATTAACAGATTAATATTAAAAGACTAACAGATATATATATGACTACGAGTCTTAATCAAGAGTATACTGAGTCTTATTCAGGAGTCTGTTTTATTGTTTTAGTAGTATAACGTACAGTTCAAAGAGTATCAGGAACATATCTATCGTAATTTGATATTGCTATTTGATATTAGGCTGTTCATGCTCATTTCCTGCTAACAAGTCAGTTTGCATGCATCCCCCCATATGGAACATGCCTGAATAATGGGACATTGGCCTTCCTTGTTGCGCCACAAGGCTATAACAATTGTCTACCTCTCCCTCAAGGAGAGATAAGAGCTGCACAGACATAACCATAAAACCATTTGGCCATGAGTAAAGTAGGCCTGGTGATTCTCAAGTCAAGAGAGAAGCTTCCTCAACAGACGAGACAAGATCATTTACTTGGGCTCCTTAGCAAGGAATGCAGGGAAGGACTTCTGTTAAGCTTCAGTTTCAAGAAACTATGCAACCATAATTTAAAAACATCCAATTATATATAACCTCAAGATACAAGGGTTATCTGATCAAATGCCTATAGATATAACGTTTTTATCTTAAAAAAGGGCTACTTAAAATAAATTAAACTGTCAGAATTCTGATTGCAACTAGCATTATGAAAAGATTTAGATTTTAGAGAATAGATTATTCTGATCAACCAACATGAGATGAGGATCTGTTTGGAAAATCGAGTCACCCCTGGTTAAACAAACAATGGCATTTCTCAGATGTCTTTTAAATGTGAAATATATTTTTCTGCACAACATTTAAATAGCTTTTTAAAAAATACTGTGTATTTTCAAAAATACAAAAACTGTGTCCCTTCATTGCCTGTCTCTTAATGTTCTTGCAGGTAACCATGTTAAGGGTACTGCATTTGGCACCAAGCCTACATTAGTAATAATAATAATAATAATAATAATAATAATAATAATAATAATAATAATAATAATAATAATAATAATAATAATTAATTTCCCTACGGGATTAATAAAGTATTATCTATCTGTCTATTATTGCTTACAATTATATAGCGCTTTTCTGGACACTCCACTCAAAGCGCTTTACAGGTAATGGTGTGCAGCCCCACCTGGATGATGCGACAGCAGCCAAAGTGTGCCAGAACGCTCACCACACATCAGCTATCAGTGGGGAGGAGAGCAGAGTGATGAAGCCAATTCATAGATGAGGATTATTTGGAGGCCATGATTGGTAATCTATAGATTCATCAACAACTGTGTTACAAGATTAGATGTGTTGATATGTTCTTTAGAATTGTTATTGTGTAGACCAAGCATCTGCAGTCAACACACATCTTTCAGTTGACTTGCTGTAGGAATTGCTCTGTGTTTGTTGAGAAATGCATCTTGGGATGGTCAGTTTCCAGAGGAATATTGATAGGCTAACACCTCTATCAAATCAGTAATTACAGTCTGGCAATGTTCCAAATTTTCTGTTTCTTTGGCCCCATATAATCAATATCAATTTCCCAATTGCTTTTGTTTTTTATCAACTTTTGTGAGTTTAAATGTTGGTCCATTGTTATCTTCAGAGTGCTGACCAATGATAAATTGCATATTTATCAGTCTCACCACCTCCATGGTGAGTTGTAAATTTTTACTATGTCTTGCAGAATTGGTTCTCACACTGAATGTTTTCTCATTCAATAACCTTTCTTATCAGCCAGCTAGTGGTGTCAGGTATGGCATTAGGAGCACCTGGTTGGACCCTATGCAGACTGTAGGTAACTAGTGGTTGGCATCCAAATCCCAAGGGGACAAGGCAAAAATCATAGTCGAGGTAGAAAAGCTAGGTTGGGTTTCACAAGAGTCAGGTCGAGAGCATCCAAATCCAAAACGAGAGGAGACAAAGTCAAAACAGGAAGAAAACAAGGTTGGGTAGCCAGAAATCAGGTCAAGAGAAGATTACACTCACAAGAGAAAGCCAAGGGTTGTTCTCAATAGTGAGCGGGGACTGAGTGGAGTGAGAGGATATAAATAGGGAAGAGCATGAGGGATGACAATTGATTCATTAGTGTGTGGGTGTTGGCGGTGAGAAGTGCACATAGGAATGCGGTTCGTGACAAGTGGAGTTGCAATGGGCACCAGGATGGGACCCAGCTACGCTAATATTTTTGTCAGCTGGGTAGAAGAATGCTTTTTCGCTTCCTACACCTGCTTTGTCACCTCTACATGCAATACATTGATGATTGTGTCAGTGCTGACACATGCTCTAATGACCAGCTAAAGCATTTCCTTCATCACTTCACCAACTTCCACCCATCCCTCAAGTATACAGTTAACATATCTCCCATTATGCTTCCATTTCTGGACATTAAACTATCCATTAACCTTCCAGGACTCTCTACGTCTGTCTATTACAAACCCACAGATTCACAGATCTTTCTCTTGTACAGCTCATTTCACCCCACACATACTAAAAATTCTCTCCCTTTTTCAAGTTCCTCAGGCTCTGATGACTTTGCAGTGACAACATGGACATACAAACCCAAGCCTTTAAAATGCACTCTTTTTTCATCAGCAGAGGATACCCCACCTACCCCACCCATGTTATTGACAGGGCTCTCTCACTAGCTAAAATAGCTCTTGGATTATGAACTCAACTAGGAACTCCCAGCCTCACAGCCACATTCCTTTGTTGCTTCCTCACCACCCTAACAGCCTTTCTATCCCCAGGGCCATTAACAACAACTTTCCCATTTTACAGGATGATTCCTCCATCGGTACCATTTTTTCCGACCATCCCATCATCTCATATCGCCGAGCACCTTTTCTGCGTAACCTTCTTGTTCACAGCTCCCTTGACCGCCCTCAGCAACCACCCACAACAGGTACTTTCCCTTGAAACAGAGCTCGCTGTATCACCTGCAAGTATACATCTAACACCACATTCATTCAAGGCCTCTCAGGACAATTCCGGATCACTCAGATGACATCTTGTACCTCCAGCAACCTTATTTACTACATCTCTTGCAGAAAATGCCTACTATCTACATTGTTGAGACAAGAAGGAGACTGGGAAACTGCTTTAGGGAATATGTCAGGGCTGTGAGTAGCGTTGATTCTGCTTCTCTCCTGCTCCCACCTCCTCTCCACTCCTGGTTTGTTCTCCAGTACTTTATCAACTGCCAATTTTCCTCTCTCTCACACCTGAAGAAGGTTTGACAGCCAGTTGTGTTTCTTTTCTTCTCTTTTCAGCATGGAATAAACCTTTATGTGTTCCCTTGAATTTATACTACTTCCATGTGGGAGACGTCTCTGGAAATCATTTATCAATCATCACCGCAGTAATATCTCTCTGAAATGTAAAGTAACTTTCTTATCTCCTGTAACACTATTTTACCATCTTCTCTGTTTGTCATTTTTGTATATTGTTGTATTGGACTATAGTCTAAAACCGTGGTTCTCAAACTGTGGAGCGCCCCCAGGTGGTACACCAGATGACCCTGGAAATTTGTTATGTGCAGCGAAAAATTGGGATGAGTTTTCATATTTTCTAATTTAATAAAATTAGTTTATGTATCAAATACGCACCCTACATACTTAGCTACGACAATACAGTGCTAATACTTGAGTGGATACAAGGTCCACTATGTAATTCTAAATCATTATACAGGAATGCGTGCTCGGAACCTAAGTGACCAATTGTATTAAAATAAGTTATCTTTAGCAAATAGGGAGGTAGGAGAATTTGCATGATTTTAGAACACTATCAATCTTGTAAGCACAGGAAATTTGATAGATAACAGAAAAAATGCTTAAGGACAGTGTTCCGCTCCCATGCGCATGAAATAAAAACTTCTTTTAACTTCTGAAAAGGACTTCTGACTCCCGACACAGTCACTCCTAGAATTATTGATATGGCAGATGACGTCAAAAGTATGTTGATAGAGTGCATTAAGATAAGCAGATGCTTTTCACTGCAATTAGATGAGCCAATTTGCACATTTACGTTAGATACGAGTTTGAGGGCATGTCCCAAGAGGACTTTTTGTTCTGTAAGCCGCTACAAGAACTACATGAGAGCACATATTTAAGCTTCTGGATGAATTTATTGAAGATTCTTGATGTGATTGCACCTCTTGTCACTGGAAGAACAGTTCTCAGAGTACTTTCCAGTTTAGGCCACACCAGAGTGGATCAGGAACCCCTTTACTGTTGGGAATACCCAAGGATCTGACCTGTGCTGATCAAGAGTTGCTCGAGTTATCATCTGATGCAACTTTGATGTCAAAATTGAAACAACAGTCACTGTCACTGATGTCTTTTGCTACTTCTTACCTTTGTGAGAAAGGCTTCTCTGCTCTCACTGCAATCAAGACAAAGTACAACAAAATGGATGCTGAGCCAGATCTGCGTTTGCAGCTCACTGCCCTCATCCATGGCATTGCAAGGCTTTGCTCGACTAAATAGACTCAATCCTGTATCTGAAATGGTAATTGCTCAGTGCTATTTTTATTATGTGTGTTTGCTCACATGTTCATATTGGTAATAGAGATTTTCTGGGATTCCTATGAGAAGATGACTTGCAGGTGGTACTTGGGTGCTTTGGTTTGATCAGGTGTGGTAGTTGGTCCAAAAAGTTTGAGAACCACTGGTGTAAAACAAAATTCCCCCAGAAGATGACAAAACTTTAAGTGAATTTAATCAAATTTGTCAGCACACAATATAGTTATCGTCATTTTCAGCTATTTTTAATTAATCACATTCCTATGCTGATTACCTAATTAAGTGTCACTAGGTTAGTGTCTACAGGGACATCTGAAGGAGATTGCTACAGGTTAGCAGACCAAATTTCAAATGGTCAAGAAAAACGATGATAGTTTAGAACTAGAAATATCACTTATGATAAAAATACAAAGCCATGCATACAATGTCATTTTTTCATGTAATTAATCATGTTCTCTTATGTTTTGAACCCCAAGAAAAACATTTAAACAAGATCTTGTGTTGTTAATGTTGGCCTACCTGACTGTTCCCTTCCCAAGAACCCATTGGTGAAGATATCCTCTATCCAGGCCTGCAGCTCTGTGTCTTCCAGGACATCTTTGTCCGCTGGGTAGTAATTTTTCAGTATGCCCTCCACAAACCTGACAAGGAAACACAGCAGTTAAGCAATTCACTGAACACTGCAGAAATATGTTTTGCAGGATGTGCAGTGAAGTAATACAGTCAATGAGATACAACCATTGTAACTTCACAAATGTAAAAACTCTTTTGGTACTTGAAATCTAATTAAAAATAGCTTTGTCAGATTTTATCATTCAAATGATCCTTTTGTTTATGTGAATGTGTATTGTTTGTGGGTTGTCTTGTTTCAGGGTTCACTCAACAGATTTCAGAATTAACAAACTTTTTTATCACATTATTTAGGTAAAGAAGAAAGTAATCTTACCAATGTCTTCCTTATGTCGCAGTAGCCATTAATTTAAATACAAATTAAAAGTTAAAGTTTTATTTAATTTAACGTTTGTGAGTTTAAGAATGGATTCATCCACACTCCTGTGCAATAAAGGGTTAAGTGTTTTTTTATAATGTTTCTGTTCATTTTTATCCATGTGAAAGGTGTACCTACTCACATCCTTCCATTAAACATTTTGAGTTATTTTGAGTAGATGTCCATCTATTCTTCTATGTAAAATAACTACAAAAATATCAAAATCTGTTGCTGACATGTTGTGGACTTGCTAAACAGTCAGAAATTACCGCATGAACACTGTATTTTTGGGTTTTGTGTCTACACTCGTGTTCATCTCTTGCTGCTTAAACTCTGATGTTTCAGCTTCTGAGTAACGACAGGCAGTTTAACATGACCACTGTTTTTCTCTTAGACAAAGAGTCCTAATTAATGAAAACTGTGGTTGTCTGCATCCCTGCTATGAAGACGCCTGACAGCCCCACCTGTTGATCGCAGCCCACAGTTTAAGGCCGTCATCGCGGTAGTGGTAGTTGGGTATTCCTTCTACCCCACGAGCGGCGATGTCCTCTGGCAGACAGAGGGAGCTGTAAGTCAGGGAACTGAAACCTCTCTGCAACACTTCAGACTTCCCCTTACCTCCAGAGCTGCAGGCCTAATACAGAAGGAAACAAAGAGACATTAGTTTGAATCTTGTTTCTTCTAATTTTATAACTAATTTTGTAATTAGAATGAAGTCGAGGAATGTTTTTCCTATGTATAAAATATCTAAAGAGAACCTTCAACTATGACTGATTATAGCATAGTGTGTTTTTGTTCCATATCTGGAAATCTTTCATAGCATCTTCTTTTTGATGCTGACAGGATTTATAACAAATAAAATCCTTAAATTATGAAATTTCGTTGAAGCCACCCCAGGAAAAAAGACACTTTAGGGCACCCTATCAAATCTAACCTGCTAAAATCTAACAAATCTAACATGATAAAACCGCATGTTAATGTATAGAGCCAGGATCTGTAAGATATTGTTAACCAGCATATAAACCAGAAAAAAGATAGGAACCCAACCCTTTAACCTTGTGTTTCAAAGATTTGTAGACAGTTTGCAATGCCTCATGCTTATAGCCATGCAAAATGTATTAACATTAAGATCTACCATTTATGAAATTACTGTTGAACTGCACACTATGTAAATGTGTCATTTAAATTTTACTTTTTACTATCATTCATACTCCTATAGAACCACACAATTATTTCTGCAATAAGCAACTAGTCATACGTCTTGATAAATTTGGTGCTGCTTCTCTTAACTGGTACTTAAGAAATAAATCAATAAAAATAAATAATTTGGGAAAGTTAGGAGATCATTGACAGATGTCCAGTTAAATTAGATAACATAAAATAGTTGGTTTTATGAATTTAGAATCCATTATAATAGATAGATAGATACTTTATTGATCCCATGAGGGAAATTGCAGTGCAACAGCAGCTTAACACACACAACACAGCCACAGTGCAATGAATTATATAATAATAGTACAATACATACAATACAATACAAGAGTTACTCACAGTCCGGACACACAAGAACAAACTAGAACAGAACAGTACACAGAAAAATCGTATCACACATATGAATATAAATATAGATGAAAAGATAGATATAAATATAAATGTATTGCACAGGTCCCTGGCATATATTGCACAAAAAATGGTAGTAAACGGGAAAAAGAAAAAGAAAAAGAAAGAGAACAGATGTAGCAGTAGATGTGTAGATGCGTTTAGTCCAGAAACAGGTCACTGTCGATGTTGCCTCTGCCAAGATGCAAGGTGGATGCATTGTACAGTCTTATGGCAGAAGGCAAGAATAACCTCCTGTAGCGCTCCCTATCGCACCGTGGATTAATCAGTCTATTGCTGAACGTGCTCTTCATTCCTGCAAGCCTGTCATAGAGGGGGTGGGAGAAGTTGTCCATGATGGACAACTTAATGTAACAATACTATAATGTAACAATAATAACAATATATAATAATGTCCATAATGTAACAATACTATAATGTATACAAAAATTCTTATTCCTCAAGCAGTTACATAAAAGATTATGGTTTCAGCAAAGGAACAACAAAATATTTAAGGTATAAGACCTTATGGAGCATTTTAAGTTTGATTTTTCATCCATTAAACAAGTCTTTGTGACAGATTTGAACTTGGAAACGTCTACCTAAATGTTTTAATTACTACAGTTAATAATAGAAATGTAGTGCAGTTTCAATGGTTATGTGGCAAGAGACTGACCTCATCCAAAACTCCACCTTCAGACATCAGCTTATTTCTTGCCAAAAGATTGATGTGAAAGGTGTATCGCATGTGAGGAATCAGGACCTTCAGTTTGAAAAGAAAATATAACTTATTAGTAATATGTAGACACTTTAGGAAAGAAAACAACAACAATGACCAATCTGAGATACAATATTGAGTTGTAGTGGAAGGGATCTCCTTGGGGAAGCCTTCATCTTTACTTGAAACCCGGATAGACTTGAAACCAAGATGGCCTCCTATTAATTGTAAGAGGAACAGATTCAGCTGGAACAAGTGTTGGCACTCAAAGAACTGGAATTCCATGGAAAAGAAAGGGTCTCTCTGAGAGATTAGGCTTCTCATAAAATTCGTACTCAGAAAAAAGATTCAGTCTGGGCCCTGGCTTCATCTGGGAATAAGAAATTGGTAACTCTGGCAACTGGGTTTTTGTGCAAACTCATATGGCCACCTCACCACTATTTTTTTTTTCATTGTCAATAAGCAGACCATTACACTTACTGCTATTTTAAAATTATTTGCCCAATTGTTTAAGGATTGGTAAAGGGTAATTCTAGTTATTGTTGTTGGAGAATAACACAGGTGTCTAATACTGTTTTAATATTTGCTCTCTTTGGTCCAGAATATTATGTATCACACTCTGAAACTGAAAATATTTTTAAAAGTATCAATATCAGCTGGGACCACATCCAAAATTTTAGCGAGCCACTATAAGGGACTCTTTTGTTCCTGTTACAGAAGATAACTTCTGCTCACCTGGATCATGAACAGTGTTGTATTTGTCCACAGCAGGAAGTCTGGCCATTTAATGTAGCAGAATTCACTTGTCTGGGGACATGCTGTATCTCTTTGGGCTGGCACAAAACAGTACAGCCCTAGAAAACTACTAAAATTGCACTATTTTGCCAAACAGATCTTACTGCTGTACTGGGGACTAAAGAACTCCTGTACATACATTTTCCTGTAGCTTGACAGTTTCTGGTCTGTGGTGCTAATTAAGGAAATATTGGGATGATGTCATGAATTTGTTCATTGTTAATATTCTCTCAGTCCATAGAATTGTTCCATTTTAAAAGAAACGTAATGTAACCACAATCTGAAGACGTACATCAGAGTATGTGTTTATGCATGATTTATGTCCAGCCCAGTAAAACCTTAAATGCACAGCTGGGGATGATCCTTAAGGAATCACTACATTAACTATACAATAAATGAATTATTATACTTGAATATTCATTCTAAGTGACCCAATTAGATTTTATTTGACTCACAATTCTGTGATAATTGAGATAAGTACAATATGATGGTGACAGTGTCTCATCAGTAGAATCCAGACACAACTTTCACTATTAATGAAGGTCTACAGCTAAAAGGTCAGTGCACAAAGTTCATAAATCTTAAAAGTAGGGTATCGAGGAAATGGATCAGATCTGCTCAAGAGGAGAAAGAATTGTGGGAGCTTGAACTGCCAAACATATCTAGTATAATAATTTGGAAACTTTCCAAGATAACTTGAATATAGAAACAAGTAAATAACACAAAAACTAAATACATAAAGATTATGTTGGGTACCTCAGCTGTCAGAAATGTACAGGAACAGTACCTTGAACACAGGGTGCACTGAGGGTAGCTGCCTGAGTGTGGCAACAAAGAATAACTCTGCAATGAAGTGGGTTCGCAGTAAGTGAGTAACCAACTCGAAATAGTTAAAGTCAGCACTGCGCACATAAGTCTTCGCCAAGAGCCAGCAGACAGAGTCGCTGGGCAGGAATATGGGGTTTTCTGGTCCTGCCTTCTGCTCAAGCTATAACGAGGAAACAAAATGCATTAATAAAGACCCACTATCTTTTGTACAGCTTCTGTCACTGGGTTTAGAAAATGTTTAACATTCACATTCAAGATAATCCCTAACCATGTTATGATGCCAAAGTAACAAAACTGCAAAAATGTAGACATCCCTATATCAAAACTTTCATTAATCATAAGGGGGATTATTGATAAACCTTCAAAGGTATTATAATTAATTAAACGTAATTAGTCTATTGTAAAGCCTACACATATCTTAATTTAGATTGCCCAATTGGAATTAAAAAAACAGGTTAGTCAACTTCAGACAACTTCTTATTGCACTAAATAAGTTTTGTATTACAAATGTTTAAACAATGTTTGAAATATGTATTATTGGGTATTTTAGATAAGTTAGTAATTCCATGAATCTGACACCTGGATGGCAATGGGCATCAGGTTTTCTTCATTATCCAAATACAAAAGGCAGAGAGGAGCAGGAAGGTATTGTTTTTTGTTATCGATAATATTGGTTTCAATGCCATCAAGCACTTCATAGTCCACCAGATAGATACTTCCTTTCTGTGGAAACAAAATTAAATGAGTTAATTTTGCTTTTTGTCTTTACAAACCTAAATGAGATGCTACAATACTTGACAAATTTATTAATGCTAAGAAATGGAAGACTTATTTGGTTGACTTCAAAAAGAAAAAAGAAAGGTTTTTTGATGTATTTGTTAATGCTTTCACAGACTGATTATTATTATTTCATGATCGCGCTCCAAGCACCTGGGCTGAATTCTGGCCTCAGGAATCCTTTTCTGTGGTGTTTTCATGTTTTCCCACTGTTGTGAGCGTTGTAAGTGTTGCTTTTCTAAAGTCTCCCCCTCCTTTATATCATATGTGTTTAATGTTAATACAAAGTACAATATCTAGGCCTCTCTGACCACTTAGCTATTCTTTTCAATTTAGAATTACCTGTCCACAACTTGCGATCAATTGATCAGCCTAGGTTTGCAAATTCTGTTCTGTCCTCCTTTTCTTGTTTCTCTTCCTCTGATCCTCTAGAGGACAAAAAATTCATTTGCTTGATAGTTCTCTTTTATTTATCCTCAACATTTTTGTGCCTCTAAAAACTTCCACCATTTTTTTCTCTGTCCCCTGGTACACTGACCATCTGTGATTTATGAAGGCAGTCACAAACTTGATCGTTGGTGGGGTCCTTCTGGCCTAAATGTACATGATCAGGCTTGGAGAGATTACTTGTCTAAATATATGGATACGATAGAGTCTGCTAGATCCACCTACTTCTCTCACATCATTGAAAATCACCATAACAACCCCAGGCATCTTTTCTCCACCATCAACAGACTGCTAAAGCCTAACTGCCCCACCGAGTTACCTGCTCATCACAACTTTGGAACACATCCTTAGATTTCTTTAGCTCCAAGATCAACAACATCCTGCATCACATTCTCTAAACTACACATATCATTTCCACACCTGCTCCTTTCCAACTTTTCTGGTTCCCTTCTCTCCAGCTTCTCTCTTCTTGACTCAGCATCCCTCAGTAAACTAGTTACATACATGAAATCCACCACCTCTATTTTAGATCCCATTCCCATCCCTTTGTTTCAGTCCTGTTTCTCTTCTTTCTGCCCTGTTGTCCTCAATATAATAAATTAATCCTTGAGCACTGATGTTGTACCAACGGTCCTGAAAAATGCTGCCATTACCCCCACGCCAAAAAAGCATACCATGGCTCTGGAAAATCGAAACAATTTTCGCCCCATCTACAACTTACCCTTTCTTGCAAAAATTCTAGAATGTGGTGTCACATTTCAATTACATAACCACCTCACAAAAAACAACCTTTTCGAACCCCTCCATCTGGCTTCCATCAACTTCACAGCACAAAAACTGCCCTAGTCAAAGTCACCAACGATCTTCTGATAGCTTCTGATTCTGGTCCTCTTTCTATACTCATCCTTCTTGATCTCAGTACTGCTTTAGACACTGTTAAACATAACATCTTACTTTCTCTTCTTGAGACTGTGTTTGGAGTTTCTGATACTGGCCTTAAATGGTTCAAGTCTTACCTCACTGATTGCTGTCACTTTGTCTCTCTTGGCAGATTTAGTTCTGAAATTTGTCTTATTAAGTCTGGTGTTCCTCAGGGCTCGATATTGGGTTCTCTACTTTTCAGTATTTACATGTTTCCACTTGGTCAGCTTTTAAGATCACATGGCCTCAACTATAATTTCTATGCTGGTGATACTCAAATATACATCCATACCAAACCTGACACTGATGTGGCTGCCTCTATTCTATCTAATTGCATCTCTGACTTGAAACGTGGATGACTCAAAACTTCCTTCATCTTAACTGTGACAAGACTGAAGTCATGCTTATTGGCACCCCCATCAACTTAGTAAAGCCAATCCTGTAACCCTATCTGTAAATGGTTCTGTACTTGAGCTTCAATCTAAATTGAAAACTTTGGGGTGATATTTGATTCAGGCTTAACATTCAACCCACATCTGCAGCATATTCTTAAAACATTTTTCTTTCACCTCAGAAACATTGCTAGGACTACACCCTATACTATCACTAACTGTGGCTGAAAAGCTGATCAACAGATTTGTCTTCTCCCGAATTGACAAGTGTAATGCTCTACTTGCTGGGGTATCTAAATCCACAGTGAAAAAACTCCAGTATGTCCAAAATTCGGCAGCATTACTCCTATCCTAGAGTCCTTGCACTAGCTTCCTGTCAAGTTTCATGTCTAGTTTAAAATCCTCATGCTCACCTATAAGGCTCTGCATGGCTTGGCACCTAAGTACCTCTCTGATCTATTATGGCCCTATTCCCCATCTTGCAACCTTCGCTCTTCTAATTCTGCCCTCCTTACTGTCTCCCAGGTCCGTCTACATTGTATGGGTGACAGGGCCCTCTCCTGTTATGCCCCCAAGCACTGGAACTCTCTGCCCAAGGATATCAGAGAGTCACGTTCTCTGAACTCCTTCAAATCCAGACTCAAAACCTTCTTCTTCAGAAGAGCCTTGACTGAACTGCTTCCATTCTTTACCCCTCTGCTCCTACTGTATTTAGTACCACTACTGTGACCCCTTCATATTCTCATCGTGTTCATCTTGTGTATTTTTTATTGTTTATTTTTAATAGTTTTTGTTGCTGTTGTCATTCTGTAAAGCACTTTGAGAAGCCACCTTAAAGGCAATATGCAAAATAAAGTTTATTATTCTTAATATAACGCAAATAGTGGGAGAAAACATCTGTTAGGAAATATTCACCTTAATATTCAACATTTACTGTAGCTGTTGTAGAGGCTGTTTAACAGGATTTCACCTACCAAGTTTCACTTGGAGCAATAAGCAATAAGTATTGTAACTACACGTTCCTTTTTTTATGCACCACGTGACAAGTGATTTATGGTTTTGTGTTGTGGTAATTTTGGTTGACCTGAGATTGTGAATTCTTCCACAGCTCTGTTGTAAGGCAGCTCCTGAGGCTTTGACTCTTTCCCAGAGTATGTACGGTATACTCCGGGACTGGACACGGTAGCCATCTAGATCTTTCTTTGCCCCTTCCAAGGTTTATAAGAGAACTAAAGAAAAGTACAGATGCAACCATCTAGAATGTGCATCACATCTTACACTAACTGTAAGCAAACTGCAGTATATCTGAGTTTTGGCCAGTGTTCTGCAATCAGTTCTGGAAACTGTTTAAAAAAAAATGTGTAGGTGGCGTGTATATTCAATTAGACGTTATTGAAATAGCAGTTTTATTTAATCAGTGTTTTTCTTAGTTTAATAATAATATGCCTTGAACACATACTGTAACATTTCATATAAACAATTATGTAAACAAAAATAATATATATATAAACTAGTTACTGTTGAAAGAAATGTGTAAAGTTTTTTTCTGAAAAGGAATTAGATGTCATGAATGGAGACTGGATAGGACCTTGTTTTTTTAATGTGCATGGTTTCATGGACATTCTCAGTAAACAACGAATTTAATGGAGTGACTATAAACTAAAACAACTGAAATTGTTAATGATTTGCAGTTAGACTGTTAAGGGATGCACCACTGAAACGTTTTAATTCCATTTTAATGATTGCTTGCAAAGAGCTGTGTAAAAGAATGCATCTAGATGAAGGCAGTGTAGATGACAGTGTTAATACTGTCGCTGTCATTTTCCATCACCCCACTAAAAACATTGGTAGAGGTCTCTTTGTAATGTAAATCAATCCAGAAACCAGTCATTCTAATGCCCCGTAGTCTTTTGTCTTTAGAAATATTCCGTGATGTCAAGAGATTCTAATATTTGTAGTATCTACTTCTTCTTCTTCTTCTTTTTCACAGCCTTAGTCCCAGACTGTCCTGGGGTCAGCTGCTTTGGTTGCTCTTCTCCATTTGTCTCTGTCGAGCACATCTTCCTCACTCACTTCACATACCTCCATATCTTTTCTCACACAATCTATCCATCTCTTTCTAGGCCTGCCTCTTCCTCTGTTACCTTCCACCTCAAATTCCATTACCCTCTTTGTTACTTCCTCAACGTCCCTCCTCATGATATGTCCATACCACCGTAACCTCGCCTCTCACATCTTCTCAACCACATCCACCAACCTGCATCGTCTACGGATTTCTTCCTTTCTGATCTTATCCTTCATTGAAATCTGCAGAATCCATCTCAACATCCTCATTTCAGTTCTTCTCATCAAGGTCTCTTCCCTCTTTCCAACTGCCAAGCATTCAGCTCCATATAGTAGTACAGGTCTAATCACAGTCTTGTACATTTTGCACTTTAACTTTCTGGGAATTTTCCTGTCACAGATTATTCCAGTTATTTCTCTCCACTTGTTTTCATCCAGCTTTCACTCTTTGTTTTACTGCCTCCAGTGTTTCTCCTCCCTTTACCAGTTTTGATCCAAGGTATTTAAAGTCATCAACTTGTTTCAGTTTTCCTCCATTTGTCTCCTCAACATTGGTCATAGTATCTCTTCTTCTCTCCATTACCATTATTTCAGATTTTTCTGCATTCATTTTCAGTCCACCCTTTTCCAGACTCCTCTGCCATTTGAACACTTTCTCCTGTAGTTCTACTTCTGAGTCTGCCATCAGTGCCACATCATCAGCAAAGATGAGTTCCCAAGGCACTTCTGTTCTTACCTCCTCTGTCAGTGTGTCAATAATGTTTATGAAAAGGAAAGGACTTAGTGCTGATCCTTGGTGTACTCCAACTATGATTTCAAACTCTTTTGTCTCTCCCTGTTGTGTTATCATCTTCGTAGTTGCATCTCTATAGGTTGCTTGAACTAACTTCACCATGCTTTCTGGTACTCCTTTCTTCCTCAAGCACCAATACACCACCTCTCTGGGCACACAGTCATATGCCTTCTCCAAGTCCAGAAAGGCCACATACAGCTTTTTAACTTTCTCTAGTGTCTTCTCCTGTAACTGTCTCATCACAAAAATGGCATCTGTTGTGCTTTTCCCCGCTGAGAATCCAAATTGTGAGTTGTGGATCCTGATTATCTTCCTGAGTCTCTTGTCCAGAATTTTTTCCAGGATTTTCAATCCATGTTCCAGAAGTTTTATTCCTCTATAGTTTTTACACTCCATTGGGTCTCATTTCTCCTTGTAGATGGTAACCATATCTACTATCAGGTGGGAATTAATCAAGATTCAAAATTGATAATCAAAATCTCCCAATGTACAAAATGGAGCCAACAAATGCTTTACAAAGAAATATTTTTTCTGGTTGAGTTTGCATGGAACATAATGAAATGTATCCTAAATCAGCACATTCCACTTTTTCATTGTCAAAACGCTACTGAAAAATTGACCCTGTTTAGTAATACTGTATACTCACCATCATCACTGCTACAACACATGTATGATGTACAATATTACACTGTAACCAGTATTGACGGTTAAAAAAGACAGAAATTTTAAAACAAATTTGAAACTAGTTATTATCTCTTTCTACTTCTTCTATTTCACATACGCATGTGAGATAATGGTGTGCCCACTGGGTGTTGTGCATAGACTACTGAGGCTGTAAAGACTTGAAGTGAGCTCTGGGGGCCTTTTTCACGTTGCAAGAAATGGCCAGATAAGTTTAGTAAACATATTGATAAAAGTCTGTATTTTCAGTTCCACAGAGCAAGAGCAAATTGTATCCAGTTAAGTACCTATAGCAACATATCTACTATTCTTAACCTGCTCCATGCAGGTTGGTTTAAAGTGTGCCTGACCTTGTGGTTAGGAGCTCAACTCACAAACTAATCAGACCCCCGCCAAAAATGATGTCACCTTTCTTCAGGGACATAGCTGACGTTGAAGCAGCTGTCAGGAGATCTTTGTGGGAAGAAAGTAAACTTAGAGATCACCAAAACATTTTACAGTTCTCTGATAATTATTATTTGAACATAACTGTTATGACCATGCACCACACCATCAATTGCACTCATTACCTCATTTTCCAATCATGTCCCTTTCCTTCACTATTTAAACTCCTAGTTCCCACACTTCCTCGCTCGGTATTAAAGTCACTGGCTAGTGAGTTTGCTGCTTGCTTGGTTAAATGCTCACTGCACACTTTACCTGGAACGATTATCCCAGATTTAGACCTCTCCCTTCGACCTTTGGACTCTGCCCTTTTGGATTGCGCCTCTTGGATTCTAACATGTACCACATAGGGTTAATCTTTTTATTGACATACTGTTGTAACAATAACCCCCTCAGAATAACATATCTTCAGAACCTGCATGTTTTGTTTTTTAAAAAAGACTATAAATCAGATATCATGTGTAAGAGGACCCGGGGAAGGGTCATCTCTAACCGGTATTTCAGGAACGAAACACTGAAAATACTAGATATGGACCTTAGCAAAATTGCAGCCAAAAAGAATCAGCTGACCAGTAAATGGAAAGGGTCTACCCTGAGAAACAATGAGACACAGCTGAGCCGCATCGGGAACCGAAATATAAGTGCCCCGGAGGCAGTGAACAGGGCGGAAGCTGGTAAGGTGAATGCGGTTTGGAGGAAAAGAGAGGAAAGAGGTGCATGTTAAAGATCGGGCTAAGGAATAACGGACTACTGAAAGGAGAAAAGGTTTATGGTTTTGGATTACGGACACTGGTTAAGGATACATCGCGGATTGGCTTTATTACGGACTTTTGGAACTCGGATCGGATCAGGACTAAGGGAACGGATTACGGACTGTATTTGGAAGACAGTTGGAGGAAGAAACGCCACGAAACTCAGGAAAGAAAAGTGTGGTGTGAGTACTACCTTCATTTACATAAACTTTCCCCCGGAGACACCACACATGTTAAAATGGCATTCTGGTAAATTGTATTCAATTATTCAAACCAATTATAATTCCTATTCAAGTGGTGATTCCATTTATTAACGATTTATTTATTACTACATCCATTATTATAATTAAATAAACTGTGCTATCTAATAAATACAATTTTAATTAAGTATAAATCTTATTTATTTATTTTTTATTAAAGAAAGAGTTTTTATTATCCCCAAGAGGCAATTAGTTAAAGTTCATCTTGTTCAATGGCCAGGATTTGACTTAAGGTCTTCCTTGTGGCAGGTAAGAATTCTACTGCTGAAACACCAATGCAAACCAACAGATCTCTCTGTTTGGACAAGCTACAGTAAAATAAAAATTACAATTGTCGCTTAGTGATGGGTGTAATGGATTGAACGTTTCACAGTTCTTTACATTGTATAGAAACATTATACATATTTTGTTAAGAAGTGAATCTAGAGACAATGGGGAACACCACTGATTGAATGCCAGTGTCAACATTTCCAGCTTCAAAGCAAGGGGAGGTTTGCTGAATTGTAGTGGTCCCAGATTCAGTGATCAAAGCAATCTTATAGTTTACCTTGGTTAACCTTAATTAATAAAGTTCTGGGGATTGTCAGTCAACAGTCCAGGAACATAGCATAAAACACATAGCTTTAAAAGAACAGACAGAAACCAAAAGAGAAAAGGGCAGAAACAAAAGAAAGAGGATGGGAGAGAAGGTGAGAGCTCATTGTCCAGATCATTCAGAAAGAACAAATTGGAGCTAGGTATCTGTACTTTATTAAGAGTGCTTGCTATTCTGTTGTTGTTAGGAACTTTGATTTCCTGTGTAAATAATCCCTCTCCTGGTATGTGGGTGCATTTATAGAATAAAGAGATAGGTTCTCATTCATTTTGTGATATATTGGTTTAAAGAGAGAAATGTATCTGCAGGTTGTATTCTGTTTAGTTTAGAAGGCAGTTCTTTTTTTTGGTTATTTAAGAATTAAATACTTTGTATCGGTATGAGGTTTTTCTGGATGTTTAGGATGTTAGGCCACTGGCTCACTTTATTTGTAAGTTTGTAAATAGTGTAACTTGTGTGTTGTATGTTTTTGTTACATAAACAATATATTAACTTTTAATAATGTGCTGATTTGTCTAACAGCCACAGCTGTGGTACTTTAATGATTCACTGCTCCACCTGGCAGTTTTACTGAGTAGTATAGTCCTGCATCAGATTATTTAAAAAAAAAAAATATTTTAAAAAATAATCTGAGAGCTGCGTTGCTGTTCACCATGTTCACCATCACCATGTGATGCTTATTGCAATATACCACCTGACACCTCATGCATTCTAGATGGCAGCATCTGTACCTGTCTCAAACTTTGCTCTGGTATACAAATGCTTCTCTGAAATGTCTCAGTGTCTCAGAAGAATTCTTAGCACCTAATATTACAGATCTGTTTCTCCTTAAATAATTAGGTTGTTGGCTTTAATGGAGAATGGGGAGAACTCACACTGATTACTCCATTCTTCTTCCCTATTGGACAGCTTCCCGAACTGTTACCCAATAGAGTTTGGAGGAGATCTAAACGATATTCCTCCCCCTTTTCTGAATCACCTAGCTATTCAAGTGCATCTTCTTGTATATCTCCTTACCCAGTCTATTTATCCCGGTTATTGAGACATGATCACACATTATATATTGTCTGAATACATTTCGCTTATACTTCGCTCAGTCAAACTCACTTTTGTGTGTGATGTGTGTAGCGGCAATGCTTGTTAATAAGACAGAATTAAGTGTTGCTGTGCTTTCCCAAATGAGGCCCCATCTCTCTCTTCATCTCTGTGGCTGCACTATTCATGCAGGCTGATTTAAAGATGTTTTCTTTTGATAAGGACAGCTCCCAAATGGGGATGCACAGCTAAGCCTGGCTATAATGATCAACGGTTATCCACTGGCGCCTATATGTCTAGGACTTCTGGACTGCATTCCCAAGTGTCAGTAGTAAGTGACTCATATCTCACCTTGATCAACCAATCAGGGACTGGTAGGGCCGAGTAACCCACGTGGGTCTCTGATGCCCACGAAACTTTCAGCCAATGAATGAGCTGAAGTTCCTCCAGGTAAAAACAGGCAACACAGAGAAGAATTCGTAGGAGAATCTCTCAGGAGAATTCCAGGGGTGCGAGACTATTCTAAAGAATTCCAGGGCAGGACGGCCCAGGAGCAGAAAGGCTCCCAAGGGCAGGACATTCTCATAGCGCGCCTCCTGACCATCCTGAGACTCAGCCCGGACAACCACGGAATGGCCAGTGTGTCCAAGTGCCAGAACTTTCCTCTGTTCTAAGAGTCGAGAGTGGAGGTTGCCAGAGAGTAACCAGAGGATCCACCCGAGGTTAGCATCAGCGGCAAGCCTCGTGAACAGGTCAGAACTGTGGACAGCTGAATCAGTATTCAGAACTAGCGCATCATCAGGAACGAACCGGTCTTCTTCCTGGCCTGCTGGGACCCACAGTCATCTTTTCTCCTGTGCACAACTTCGCTAGTTAAAGCCAACACTAACTAGCCTGTCTTCACAGAGCAGCGCAGCAGGAATCTCTCCAGCCGCACCGAGCACTGCTTGGCACCAAGCCAGAGAGCGCGGATTGGACAGCAACAAGCCTGCAACTGTTTCTTTGTGCCTGCAGGAGATCTGAATCCCCAGAGATTGGATGAGTATTCAACTTCACTGCATTACTGCTCGAGAATTCAATTGTTATCCCAACCAGTTGATATCAATTTAATTCCTAAGAGTTATGTACTTGTTTTGAGTATCTAATGTAGAAGTTATAACCAAGTTCCTTTACGAAACGGTCTAAATGTTTTACGGAATGTATGTCCTCTTTATGTTAAAGTATTACATTCTTTGACCTTCTCATACAACAATACAGTGCACTGCTAAAGTGAACTATTGAATCCTTGCCTGACTTATACATTTATTTAACACCAAGCAAATAACAATAATGTTGTTTTAATATTCATCATTAACACTATACAATGTATACAACCTGTGATGGAAGAGATGGAGAGGATTAATTCAACTTGAAGTCTCCAAGTTCATCAATTGGAAGTAGGGACAATTTATTTCTGTGTTTAGAGACCTGCTACTCTCAATATGTTACACTCCAGGAAGAAACAACTGGCTTCTGAACGCGTCTCTTTCTTAGCAATGAAGAGCAATGACGAAAAACAATCCACTTAGATATATTGCATCTCAGAATTATCTGCCTGAAGAAGGGAATGCTGAAAGCAGAGGTTTGTTCCCCAAATCCGCTCCTAGAGAATACTGCTCCCAGAGTATAACCATAATCAGGTGTGTTATTACATTCAACAGTATATTTGCTGGTAAAAACACCAGTTATAATCCATGAAGGAAAATCCCTCCAGGACGGAACATGCTGAGAATTACAAGTTGCACAAGCGGATGTTTATTGTTTTAAATAATTGAATTCATGAACTACACAGTAAGGACACAAGTCATTTTTGTAGATGTAAGACTTGCAGCTGATTTGAATTATAGAGAATCCGGAGAACCACTTGGAATTACAAAATTCTGGGTTCATTTTTAAATTCCATTGCTTTTTAATTATTCTATAAGTACTAATGTAAAGGACTAAAACACTGTCATTCTATAAATTTGAAGAAATTAATCTCCTAACAAATTAAAGTCAGTACTGTCACTGCTTTACGTAACTGAGAACCGTTGCTTTTGTTTTAGATAAGGTTTGTGACTCTTGGAAGAGTAAACAATTTTAACTTCAAAGCAGAAAGGACATTTGTTGAGGTCTGGGGGGTCTCTTGAGCAGAAACAATTGTAAAGTTTACCTTAATATATCTACAGTAGGTAAGTTGTGGATTAATAATTGTCAAGTAGCAGTACAGACACACACAATATATGATTACATTACGAGCAGGAGGTAGGAAAGTAAGAAACAAGAAGCAGAGAAGAGAGAGGAGTCTGGGGGAGTTGAGACTTGAAGATTGCGACGGACGAGAGCGCCTACTTCATGATCATCCAAACCAACCCTGACCGGAGCTAAGTATTTGAACCCTGCTAGAGAGCGTGTGCTTTCCTGTGTTTTTAGGGAACTTGGGTTTCCTGGGTAAAAGATACCTCAGTTAGAAATGTCTTTCCAGCTTAGGGGTGCCATATAAATGGCTGACCCTGTGCTCTGACCCCAAGTTTCTCTCCCTGTCTGTCTGTCTCATGGAGAGCAAGCTGGGGTATGAGAAACGACAAATTCCTAATGCAAGAAATTGTATATGGCCAATAAAGTGATCTTATCTTTTCACTTATCTTAGGGTGCATTTCTATGGATAGGGATGTAGGCTCCCATTTATTTTGTGGCATCCGGGGTGCAGAGAGAGAGATGTAACTGCAGGTTGCTTTGTATTTAGTTAGAAGGCAGCTTTTATCCTATCTCTCTTATCTCTTTCTATCCCCGGGACTATTAATGACAACTTTTCCATCCTACAGGATGATCCCTCAATTGGGGCCCTCTTTTCGGACCACCCCATCATCTCATATCGCCAACCACCTCATCTGCTGTGAACCTTCTTGTTCACAGCTCCCTTGATCGCCTTCAGCAATCACATCAGGCACTGTCCCTTGCAACAGAGCTCGCTGTATCACCTGTAAGTACATATCTAACACCACCTCCTTCAAGGCACCTCAGGACAATTCTGGACCACCCAGATGGCATCTTGTACCTCCAGCAACCATATTTACTGTATCTCTTGCAGTAAATGCCCAGCCATTGACATTGGGGAAACAGGAAGGAGATTCGGAGACCGCTCCAGAGAACATGTTAGGGCTGTGATTAAAGATTTCTCCAAGCTCATTGTTTTACATTTCACCTCTGATGGCCATGGTCACACTAATCTCTCTGTCTGTGTTCTCAAAGATGGTTTTCCTAACTCCCACATCAGAAAGACTACAGAAACTAAATTAATTCTGCAGCTAGGATCACACCTTCCCACTTCTCTTAACGACAGACTACTTTTCATCTAAATTCTCTCTATTCATTGTAGGTTTCATTTCACACCTCTCTTCACCTATCCTGACTTCACACCTCCTGATTGGCCTCTCTGTCTGTCCCCTGCTCCCGCCTCTCGCTCCTCCTCTCTCCCAGCTTTTGTTCTCCTGCTACATTGCCTTTGCTTACTGCCCTGTCTTTCTCACATATGAAGAAGGCTCCACGGCTGAAACGTTGTGTTTTTTTTTCTTCTCTTTTCAGCATGGAATAAACCTATTACTTATCTCTTATGTGGCCTCAGTAAGGATATAGAGTTTAATCCTTAGTAGCAGTCTGGGGGTGACCTTTTTTTTCTGGGTGACTAGAATCTTAGGTCTCTGAAACGCCTTGTTTGTAAATACTGTACATAGAGTAACTTGTGTGTTGAATGTTTTATGTGAGTAGTGTAGTTTGTGTCTTTTCATAGTAATAAATATTTGTTTAATCAAGGGTGCCTGGATTATTACTCCTCTCAACAAAGCTGTGACAGAGAACAAATAATTCACGTGCCTCTAATTATACCAGCTGCTTGGTTATATTCTAGAGAAATCACTTAAGTTGGGGGTTATGAATAATTATTTCACTTATGAATTAAACCACTCAGTCAAATCTTGATTTTCACCATTTTTGTAACCCCCTATTTGTAACAATACACTAATTCATACTGTATAATGTTTTAAGCAATTTACAGTCATACTCACCTCCAATTCTTCCTGAAGGGAGCTAGATTTTTCCAGGAATTCATGGACCATGTCATTGGTAACTGGGAAGTTTGGTGGGATCTGTTTGCACTGTTTGATCAGTATGGGGTTGGTGCCATTTAGATACTGGTATCCAAAAAAACTGTCTTCCTTCCAATATTTTTGCACTTTCTCTGTATTAACAACAAGAACATGCTTTTACATGTAAAATATCATGGGTTGGTGTTTTTACTGCCATCCTCAAGCTCACGCTCACTGCTAAGACCTTCAATATATTTATAAACTTTGAGAAACATAGAAGCACTCTTTGATTGCCTATTTGTTCCTGCTTGCCTTCTGCTATTATTGATGAAACTGTAAAACAGATTCTGGGTAGTCTAGTGCACTTAAAGTTTCAGTGTTAAACATAGCTGTCAACAACTACTGAAATGTAATATTTCATATACCCATATCATCGTAACATTAGTCACTTTGACATTTGACATTAAAACTTAATTTAATTGGTGGATTTAAATTATCCTCCAATATTGTTTTAGCAGTTAATAAGGCTTTTTTTTAAGAAGAGGGCTGAAACCTGTAGAAGTGGAGGTAGACACAGATGGAAGCAGTCAGGTGAAAAGTAAGGGAAACCATAGTACATACCAGGAAACAAGTCAGTTCTTTTCATTGTATTTTTGTAAAAAAGTTTCTGTATTGAGGGAAAAGTTAAACTACCCTGCGGGAACTTTCAGCTTGTGATTCGTGATATATTTTATACACTTTTGGGACTATTTTAATTTTAAATACAAAGGAGGACTGTGCTTCCATTGGCTTCGTTGGAAAGTTGTTTATAAAATATCTGCAATAAAGATTTTTTTTTTAAATTCTTTGTGGCAAACGGGTGGAAGGTGGAATGCATTTGCTCTTTCTGAATTTCTGATGGACTAATCATTTTTTTGAGTGCAAGAGTGAGTGGTAATGGTGTAGATTAATTCAATTTGTTTGCTCCTTGTAACTTTAATAAATGCTTACTACTTTACTAATTTCCAGTAATATGAGACTGCTGTTCTTAGAGCTGATTTACCCTGTAACCTTTGTGCTGTAAATCTATTTGGGCAGTGGTCACCAGGGCAGATCGTTGCAAGATTATGCTCTCCAAATTAAATAAATTGTACACTTAGATCCAAGTAAATTCTTAATGAAGTGTTTTCTCCAGATGTTGGACAAAAAAAAATTTAATGATTTTTGGGAAAGTGTAGATATGATGCCACAAGTGGTAATACATTTAAAATATTTATATAGAAAAAGGGTGTGAGCATCACAAAAGCAGATGCAGAGAAACCAAATGTCTCCAGATATGTTTTTTTGAATTAAAGATAAAGAAAACATTTGACAACTGCATTTTGGTAAATTTTGTGAGCTTATCACCATTATTTTACAGTGTGTAATCTGAACTAACTACAGGTTTTTATTTATATTTTATCTTGTTCAAATTAAATACAATTTAAACAGAATATTCAGATCATTTGGTTACAAAATATTATAAACAATTGTATACTCAAAACAATTTAGAAATATTTGTCATAAATTAATCTGTCCCTGAATTAATCTCTGAATTGCAGCTGGATAGTGAAAATGTTCTCTATCTTAACATGGTAAGCCTTTCAGGTTTTTGAACATTTCAGATTTTTGTTGGACACTTGTGCATGTAAAGCAGAATAAAATGTTCACTATAGAAATGTATATACTAAAATTCAGTTACTCATCTTCTTTATTGTGAGTTATTCTAAATTCAGTTCTCTCATTCTGTGTGTCTGACATTTCTTTCAGGATTTGAATTAATCTGGATCCCTTCATTTTTACTGGTAGGATTGTTCTTTCAGTGTGGTGGCCAGAACTGAATGGAATATTACAAGTGAGTTCTAGTTAATGCATTATATAATTTTCACATGAAATTGTGTGATTTATCTTTCCGGTGTTTCCACTACATGAGGTCCTCTCTTGTTTGCACACATTATGTTCCTAAATCTTTAAGGTTGGTCAGACAAGATATACTGTACCTCTTCTAAAGCCAAGCAGATTGTCCTCTAAAATGCAGTTTTCCTATATGCATCATTTAATTGCCATTCAGGACTTGTTGATTTGAATTTGGTCAAACCAAATCTATAAACAATTCCTGAGGTTTGTAAGACTGATTTATAAATCAGAAGGTCTTGTCTTAAGGTATAGTATATACCTTAAGGTACATAAGGGGCGGTGCAGTGGATATGTGGCTAAGGATCTGAACCTGTGGCTGGAAGGTAGCTGGTTTGTATCCTGCGGCCGGCAGAGGAATCCTACTCCGTTGGGCCCCTGAGCAAGGCCCTTAACCCCAACTGCTCCAGGGGTGCCGTATAAATGGCTGAAACCTGTGCTCTGACCACAAGCTTCTCTCCCTGTCTGTGTGTCTCATGGAGAGTAAGCTGGGGTATGTGAAAAGACAAATTGTATATGGCCAATAAAGTGATCTTATCTTAATAATACAACACTATGCTCCAAAAGGCCCCTAGCAATAGATACTGACACCGTGTATTGTTATATTATGTACAGTATATTGTGACATTGTAATTAGTACATTTTGAGATGTGATTGGATTATTAGTTATTCACTACAGTTAATATCAAAAGTGGAATAATCCAAATTAATTTTGGATTATTCCTTAGCTAAATGCCTTAATTCAAAGTGACTTTAAAGTTATTATGACTTTCAATTCTAATACTCAAAAACTTTGAGTTAACTTTTAAAGTGATAACATACAACAGACAATACCTGATATATTTGTTGTTTTGTAGTGGTTGAAGAATTTCTCGTAGATCTGCATACTCTCCCAGGAATCCCTATTGCATGTAATACCTCCCAGGCCAAGGTCTGCTAGACTGGGAATAGAGCCACAAAAATAGAATAAATAAAATCAAATAAAATAGAGAAATAAAATAGAGAAAAAAATAATTGAACTTAAATCATTGAACTGATTCATACTGACCACATGTATTTATATATAGTTGCACCTCAGTTGGATATCTCTAAGAAAGCCACTATATCAGTCATTTTTCAGTCACCCCATGACTGAAGTTATAAAGACGGTAGACAGAATTACTCTTTTCATGGCACCAGACATAGACATCTTCTGTCACTGAGACTGTGTAATAATGAAACCTTTCTGAATATTTCCTCTGTTATGACCAAAAGGTTGCATTGTTACTGACCCAATGTTTAAAGCTTCTTTTGTTCAGAGTTTCTTGAGTTTTTTTTTTGTTTTTGTGGGATCAACTGGGACCCTAATTACTTGAGGTGAGGCCTGTAAAGAGGGACTCATTTAAGCTATCATCTGTCCCTTATAAAGGTGGATGCTACGTTAAATAGCAAAGTGCTTGCATCGAGACTTGGGACTAAACATGACCAAATGAATCCTTCATAATCAGACAGAATTCCTCATATCACATGAGATCACAATATAGAAAAATATGTTCCTATTATGAATTAGCTTTGATCATAAAAAAAGCTTTGATTATCTTCAAAGGAAATACTTATCTAGATGTATGTCTAGAGGTATGGAAAGTATTGTAGGCAAAATAGCATTTTTCCTAAGTTACAATACTTTTTGCAAGTCATGTGTGCAAGAACACATCTCTACAAATCAAACTAAAACTGGGCTAACTTCAGCAGAACGTTGTAAAGACACAACAGTGAAACCACACTAGTCATACTAGATAGAACCAGTTTAGTATTCATAGTATTCACACTAAATGTAAATGAAGAGGGTTAGGTAGTAGAAAAATGTCAATCATTAGAACTCATCCGAACTCATACATCAGAAAGACCACCGAAACTAAAATTATTCTGCAGCTAGGATCACACATTCTCCCTTCCCTTAACGACAGATTACTGTTCTTCTAAATTTTCTCCATTCATTGGAAGTTTCATTTCACACCTCTCTGCACCCATTCTGACTTCACACCTCTTGATTGGCCTCTCTTTCTGTCCCCTGCTCCCGCCTCTCACTCCTCCTCCCTCCCAACCTTTGTTCTCCCGCTACTTTACCTTTGCCTACTGCCCTGTCTCTCTCACACCTGAAGAACCTTTCAGACAGATTCCAAGTGCATTTTTGCAATTTACGTTGCATTGTCCAATGTGCTGCTGTAATAGAGTTTAGAATACAGTAAATCTAAACTGTATCAGCTTTATTTATGGGTTGCTATTTAGAAAAAGTCAAGAACCGCACTCAAAATGCAATTTAGAGCTTTCTGGCAAGAGGAGACACCCAAATTATAATGTAACATGCCACTGTTTATGCATGAACAAAGTTATACTGCAATTTTCCTTAGATACGCGATTAAAAAAATAGATTTTTTGAATCCCCGGCGGAACACATTCCATAAGAATCAGCGCTTTTATACAGTATATCGCCTTTAAACACATATTTAAACACGCGTTTACGATTTAAATCAAAACGCGATTCAAGTCAATATAAATGTTTATTTTGTAACGCATAGGTGATTATTCATTGTTATTAAAAAGACTTAAATTCGATCATGTTGTGATATTTAGAAATATAAATTTGTTTGGTGCGAGTGAGGTTTTATTTAATCTCTGACCAAGGGAAACATTTCATTTTTTCAAAGAAATGTTTGTTAAAAAATAAAGTCATAGTTCCATGGGATTCAATCACAGACCGTGTGACATGGGAGTCAGGAACCTAACCCACAGCGCCACCGGCATGGTCACATGCTGAGTGCTGAAAAAGCACTACAGAAACATTATTGACAGACAATGTACAGATTTGATAAAGCTATAAAATTATGTAATTAGGCACAGAACAAGTTTACAGCACAGTACAATAATAAATGCTGACCATGACTTTAGAAGCATAAATTACCTTAAACTCAATTTAAACACAAGCTGCCTTTAGCCCTCTAAGCTGGTTCATACAGAAATGTAGAGAACCAGGCTCAGAACACACAGCTTCATTAGCGAATACATATGCAGGACAACTGGAGAAGACGTTTTACAGTGGATGGATTTTTAGAAACATCCCATCAGTGACATCACTGAAGTCAACTCCTAGGTAACTGTCATGTGGATAGTTTCACAAGAATCAGACAAAGGTTTAAGCATCGCTTGTCTAGATAAAACTGCAAAAAAAAACAACAACCCATAATGTACTTCTTTGCTGCTCTGTTTGCCCAAATCATATATTCACAACGTGAAATTAGAAAATAATATTACGTAACCAAAATCCGCAATATGGAAAGAGAACCTGTGTAATTGTTGACAGATGAGGTACTCGTATCATTTTTACAAGACGAACTACAACGTTTAAAAAACGACTTGTATGTACTTGATATCTCTAATCAATCCACTGCACTGCATTAAAACAAAACGAAAACTAAAACGCCCTGGGCATACTGTTTCGCGCTTCTCATCAGTTGCTCAAAAGTAATTTGACCGTATGAAATGCATAATATAAACCTAGAAACATACGTGAGCAGTATTTACGTAGTATCGGTGTCAAGACATACCTCTCAAATACTGTAAATCAAGTTAAAAATATCTCAAGACTGATTCTGGTCATAATGAAACCATGTTTCGTGTATGTTTTCTTTAAAGTACCGAGACCAGCCATATACTGTATGTTTATGTTCCAAAATGAATATCGTTTATGGCCTTCACACGTGTTGCAGTATGCTCCTATTCTTTTTATGCTCAGCTACTAAGATTTCCCTTCAGTGGTAAAATTCCATATGAATATTCAATACTACAACGGGCACAGTAAAGACGTTTACTGTAAATCTTTCTACGACAAACCAACGGACCACGACTGCACCTGTCGGTCAACCAATCAAGTACCGCGGTACCACGCGGCATCTTGCATCACGATGCGCGACGCCGTAGCCAATTACCTCCGGTACATGTCTGTACCGCGCACTTTGAATGGCTGCATCTGTAACTGGTTCCTTTCTTCACCCCTCTGCTTTTCTTAATACCACCATCCATGTAATTGTGTTTTATCTTGTGTATTCTTTTTTATTTATTGTTGTTGTCATCCTGTAAAGCGCTTTGAGAAGCCACCTTTAAAGGCACTATATTAAATAAAGTTTATTATTATTATAATAAACTACCTGTGCAGCCTTTTAAGAATGTGACATACATTATCTGTACAGAATACATTCTATTAAGTTAATAAATAAATAGAATACATTCTAATAGGTTAATTAGGTCTTACGCTTTGAAAATTGAAAAGTCCAATTCAGTCTCTTTGGTGTATGAAAATTGCAGCTCTGAAGGCAAATCCTCTGGTCTCTCATAATGCACATGTTTTGGAGTGTTTTCTTCTGTAGCAGCCCATCTGTGTGAGAAACATTTAAAACAAGTGGTTAAGAGTGACTGGAACAACCAGTTACCCATTACCAACCAGCTATCCCACATATCTTTTTAATATTTCTTTTATTCAATCAATCAGAGATTGATGGGACCAGGGAAACATTAGATGTGCTCCCACAGTTTCTCTTGTTAAGGAGAATTTGATCAGAAATGGTTACCTGCTGGATAGAATTCTGAACAAATAAACACAGCTGGTAAAAAGTGACATGACAGTAGCGGTCTCTCTTTATGATGCGTGATGTAACATCCTGATGTTCACAAAGTAATTCACAAATTGGTCTTTGGACTTAAAGTTCTTAAAAAAGTTCCTTTTTGTAGTGTTCTTATTTTAGATATTGAGGGTTTTGGGGTCAAATACTCAAATTCAACAAGGGGAAGTAATGGGCAAGGGAAAGGTCCCCAGCTGGGAGTCTTTCAGGGTGACTTGTTAGAGTTTGGGAAAGTTCTGGCAATCTAGAGCCAAATTAATGACATTATCAGTAAAGACAAATGAGTTTCACTTAAAGGTAATTTATGACCATGCTTTGACATTACATCCACTTTACTTCTGAAGATGCTCAGAAGTACAAAAATGAACTAGTAGAGTTTTAGAACAATGTTTTATGGAAAGATATCCGGGTTCCAAAGACAAGTGAGATCTACAAGTTAACTTTTACCACAACCATGGAAACAAGTGAAGAAAGAAAGGAACTGTAAGTTCTAAATGAACACTCTATGATCTGTAAAGCATGGTGGAGGAAATGTCATTAATGGCCACCTCTTGAACTGACTCATTCATTTTTATTGATCATATAACTAATGATGGCAGCAGAAAAAATAATTCTGAAGATAAAAAAGTCCAAACATACAAAGAGTCTGGAGCACAATGGATTGAATGAATGTGAATGTGTGCTAGAACTTACGGCCACTTGAAATAACTGACGTGAACACAATGCTTTTTTAATTTCTAATTCTAATCAAATGTATAACATGGAATGACCATGATTCAGTATTTTCTATTTTTTTTCCAAAAAGCAATAGGAAACAAGTCCAAGTCTTGCTCATACTTGCTGGGAGTGTGCAACTGGGCAATTTATTCTAGTCCTGTTTGAATTATCTGTATTTTACACCTACTGAATCAAGGTCCTCCGGCTCTCCAGCTCACTCTTTCTGTGTTTCTGCAGGATGTCAAGTTGATCTTCCTGTGGCTTCTTTGCTGGAAGACAGGGTAGAGGGGATTTTCATGTGTAAGATAAGTGAAGATGTATTGTAGCATTGTCAAAACTTTACTAACCCTTTACAATGATTTTGACTGTAAGGTGCTGGATTGGACTTTTTGATGTCTATGACATTGTGTATTGTTTGTGTAGAGACAAATTAAGATAATTGTTCTGTAAAAACCAGATGTTATTAACATTTTATTGTAATATATTTTTTTTTAATCAATAAGTTGTTCTTCATATCTTGTTTGTTTGGACCAGATTATAGTTTATTTGGCACTAATGTATGGTTTATTTTCACAGGGAAAAACATTACTTTCAAATGAAGGAATTAGGTTCACTTCAAATGTGGTCTAGTTTTAATGCAGGTAGTAAATGTGTTTCATTTGACACAAATAATAAGCATATATTATCTTGTATAATATCTAGTGAGCAACATTTAAAAGCAAACATTATATTGTAACCTTCACAGCAAAGATGAAGTAAAGCCCAATTCTACTAGAAAGTTTCTGGTGTGCAACCAGACAGAAAAAATAACAGATACAGTATAGTCTTTTTAGTTCCATCCATTCCTGTCTGCTTTATCCAGTACAGGGTCACAGAAATCTTTTCAAATGAATTCTGAATATATTCTAATTAATCTTTTCCAAAGAATCCTAAAGAAAAAAAGGGGAAGGGATTCACACCTTCCATCACTGATGTGCACAGGTGCACAGCACAGCTGAATGAAGCAGATCCTTAAGAAGGTTAGATTTTACAAACCCAGAGAGGAATGTATAACACCAGATTGACACCCCTACACTTGAAAACAGTAACATGGGTTTTCAATGACCAATTAGTCAAGACCATGTTTTAATATCTCATCTGAAAGACAGCATCACCACTCTTGGACATTAGTTTGAGAAACTCTGGGCTAATGGGTACAGAGACACCTACTAGTGTCTCTACACCAAATACAGCAGTTGCTTAGTTTCCTGATATTCCAGTCACCAGCACCAGTACTGACCAGGTCAAGACTTGTTTAGCATTTGTGATCTGATAACATCAGACTACAGGGTAGCACCTCTGATGCCACATTATAAGTTATTAGGGGTCCCTATATTATTATCCAAAGTGAAATGTAAGGAACATTCCAATACCTACTTGTTTATGATTTATAAGTTAGTCACTGTTCGTTTATTAAAACAGAATCTTATGAACTGTTAGCAGATATTTAATTAAATAAACATATCTGTACATATAATTTACTGTTAATATGACATGCAAACGCTATGCATCATAGAAAACAATAGAACATTTTTATTCTTAAAACCCAGAAATGTCTTATTTATAAGAAGGAATGAATACCTTTGCCCTCTCTCAGCTCAAGGCTCTCTTTCCCCTTCAGCCATCTGTAACAAGGGAAGTTGTAGGTTTTCTCCTCAAACTCCACTGTCACCATCGAACAGAACCAGTCATCTCCGAGCAGATGAGGAGATTTTTCCAGCCTGATCAGCACAATGTCCCCCAGATGTTTTTTGCAACTAAAGTAGTAGACATTAGTCTGTAAAAAAACACACATGTATCAGGAAAATATGTTTTTATTGTACTTTTTTGTTTTAATGTGGAGTCTTTCTGGAAATAGCTGGAATAGTGGTGAATCCTTTGTGTGGTTTTAAACTTTTCAGATTATTTTCACATCTTTTACAATGGATTTCATTATTTCACATTTTAAAATACTAAAAGGGAAAGTTAGTATGATAATTTTTACACATCTTTCACATAACAAAAATCCTCAGAGTCATTTACACAGTCTTTGAATGTCCTCAGTATCAACAGTGAAACATTAACCATGAAAAACTGGTCCAAAATAAATGTACCAGCAATATGGAAACTACAGGGAAGTGCATTTAAAAATGTGACGGAGAATGGCACAAGATGGCCAACCATGTTGTTAAAGCTCATAACCTGCCTCCTTTTAAGAACTGGCTGGAAGGGATCCTCAGATTAAACCAAATGAGCTAAATTAGTTAGCCTAATCTCATTTGATTTTTTTCTTCTGTCCTTGTTTTAATGTGAATATACGTTTTTTGTCTTAATGGGTCATTTACTATTACTAAAGAAACGATAACACCAAGATTTAAAGGAATGTTATGCTCATGTTGCTTTACTGTACCCATAGTTCTTTAATGCCACCTTTTCATTTCCTTGAACACAAAACTAGGAAGTTTTCACTCTCAAATATGAAGAAAAAGCTAAATATTTATGCAGAGATAAACGACCTGCATAAGCAGGTATAGAAGCTTCACTGACATGTAACAGCCTTGGGATGTTTCCTTTACAGGAAATTCCATGCCTTTGTGCTACAGGGCTGTATGACAATGAGAGAGTAAGAGCTCCCCCGTGCTGCATGTGATGTTTCTCATTACCTGACACTGCACTGAGATACAAGCAGGCAGGCAGATTTGTTTAAGTCGTGGAGTTTAATAGCAGTTAGTTCCAGCTGTTTTCTTTCTGCACCTTCAACTCACTGCTCTTTTCAACATTTCTATAGCATATTATATATATAGTATTACATTTTTACAACTTGTATAGCTTCTTAATATTTTTATATCTACATATTTAAAAAGCTTTCTTTATTTTGTAAAAACATTTGTCTTAAAACTTTGATTTTTTTATTTTTAGTTTTATTTTCTTAAATATTGTCTTTAAGCTGTCATATTGGTTTTTTTTAGAATTTAACTTTTTTCCATCCATTTATTGACTGTTTAACCCGATATCAGTGTCACAGGTGATCTGGATACTATGCAGCAAGCGACAGGCACAAGACAAGACACACTCTGTCAGGATCTCAGTCATTACCAGGGCACACAGACACACTCACACCAGGGCCATTCTTCCCAGAAGACAATTAAGCCACCAATATGTCTGGATTGTGGGGGGGAACCAGAGCACCCCGAGGAATCCCAGATCAACAGGGAGAGAACATACTGTACAAACGTCAAACTGATACTGTAGCACCCCAGGTCTGAATTTGAACAGGGCCCTCTTCTGCAAGGCAGCAAGCTAACCACTGTGCCACTGAGCAGCCCGGACTGTTTTTTTCCTTGTTTCATAATCGTTAGGAAGGTTTAATTGATTATTTATTTTATTTTTATTGATTATTTTTTTATTTATTTGATTATTGGCTTATTTATTTACTCTCTCTTCCCTTTTGCATTTCAATTTAGAGAATAGCCCATTTCAAAGGAAACCATTAAAATCACAAAATGAATTTTACACTAAGGTATTAAAAAAAAACTTTATTTGTCATTATACTTACTCGGGTGCATAGTATAGTGAAAAGTGTTTCTCATTAGTCACTCAGATCTTATATCTGGTTATTACCAAAACTCACAATTAGATGAAAGGTCTACCCTCAAATATTGTCATACAATATATGTGAATGTTGAAGCATATAGTTATTTAATGTTATACATAATATTTAAGATGTACCAGCATATTTTCTCAAAATAAACTTTGATTTTGGTAACACTGGACAATGGCCTAAACTGCACAGCAATGTGAAATATACAAACATTAAATTCCTGTTGTCTATTTTATGAATACATGTTACCATTTGCAGGAACAAATAGAGAACAAACATGATTCTTTAGTTTTGTGTTCATAGATACAATAGAATTTATTTAGATACTCACAGTTCCACGGACCAGATTTTGACCCCAGTTGTGCAGATTAAAGGTGTCACTTGTGTCATCAGTACCTATCAGGGTGATATAAACATTGTCATTGGTTCCAGCAAAAGCCATCTTGCCAGTGGTCACAGACACTTTGCAAGTAAATGACACCATTGTTTTAAATTTATTTTATGATTTACAGATTGTAAAGTTTTTTTCCTTTGTGTTCAGCAGAGAAGAGATATTAAGTCTCAGTTGTGGAACTTCACAGTACACGTGGGCCCTTAAATAGAGCTGCAGTTGAATCCTCCCTCTTTATGAGGACACCCATACACACCCACATACATACACAACTTTAGTAACTGGTTAATCACTCACACAAAAAGTAAACAATATTGCATATTAATTAGTTTAAGATTAGGTTTTAGTTTATTTTATTGTTAAGGCTAGGAATTGTATAATTTTCAAATGTTTTAGTGGAGTTCTGGTAACATTAAATCAGGATTTTCCAACTCCAGAGATCTGGGTCCAGAAACTAGGAACAGATGGTTTAATTTTTCTATTTATTCCTTAATTACAATAACTATTACTATTTTTCCAGATATAATGCTGTTTGTAATAATAATAATAATAATAATAATAATAATAATAATAATAATAATAATAATAATTTTTTTAAAGCTCCTATCAAACCCAAGGATTCTGTTCATCTTGAATAAAGAAAAAAGACAGGAAAAGTACAATAAGAGTAGAGTACAAAATCTATTTTTTCAATTCAATTTCATAGCTATAAAAAAATGATTTGAATATTCTGACTTAAGCACAACCTTAATGTTAACAATATTTGGCACATCTTTTACAAATGTCTCTGTCTATTATTTATCTGTACAGTCTATACAGTATCTCCCACACTAATAAATAATTTAATATATGTGGCTAACTCTAATTTTCTTTTACTAGACTGTTCTTTTTTTCATAATGCTCAGTGGTTCTACATGACCACAATTGGTATAACTAAAGATATAACAATATAAAATGTGATTCTTGGGATTAATTAGGCAGATATGTGCTGGATACAAGTGAGTTATATATGACAGAAGATTAAAATCATCTTAAAATAAATTTGTACTCTTTTGGAAGAGTCTCTTCAAGTTTATCTTTTAATCTGTCAAATACAGCATGTGTTGTTCCAGAAAAAGAATAAAACATAAACCATCTCTATCACAATCTGCAATCTTTCTGTCACATCACCGGTTCCAGCAGCAGGCCTGGATTTTGTCATCTCGTTTGAGGAAATAGATATGCAAAGGTGGTGTTTCTCACCCTGAGTGTGTGGGTGAGACCTAAACCTTTCAAAGTTTGTAACCCCAGTTTTCTCAAGATTCCCTTTCCTGGGAAACCTAGCTTGATAGATTCCCGCTTGGAAATCACAAACCCTTATACATACTGTAAATGATGTTTTTTAACTCAATGTGGGATATGAGAGAGAGAGAGAACCTTACATAGTTTGGCTTATAGTAGTAGGATAAACCCTTTCTTTGTTGCTTTCTTTTGTTGATATGAACCACTCAACCGCTTTCTTTAACTTACCAGTGGTTCAATGTGGTAACAACCAAGTGTGCTGCCACATACTGTACCTCTCTAAAGCTCAGTCAGCTGAGTCAAGCTCAAACCTGATGGCTCTAGAACCACTCCTCTGGTCAGACTTTACTGAGTGATTTAAAATTTGTCATAAATGTCATTAAAATAAATTATAGTAGATCATTAAGTGTCTCCCTCACCTAGCAAGAAAAGCATCTACTGCAGTTTTTAATTTGGCAACATGAGCAAAAAATTATATTTCCCTTTACCACACAATTTAAAGAATTCCATGAAGTAGTTTCCACAGATATCCATACTGTATATCAACTATATAATTACAGTCTTTCTTGTAGACAGACTTCATCTAGATGTCATTACCTACTGTACACCACTAATTCGGAAACGATAATTAATCTGATATTAAAAATGTTTTAACTGTGTACACTGGGCCTCAATGGCAAATTGCAACATTTACAATTTAAATATATTGATTGAATATATTGCTGTTACGTCCCAGTGTGTGGTCTGTGTTTTTTTTGTTATGTTCCACACTGCTGACTCTTGATTGTTCTCCCTCCCTCATTGGCCCACCATTACACCACTGTTCCGTATGACATCATCATCAATCAGCCTCTCAGCCAATCAGAACTCATCTTATTCAGTATATAACATGGAGGTTTTCAGGCAGGAGAGGCCTTTTGTTTGACTTTGTTCCTGCTTGGTTTTGCTTTGCTTCATTTCGCTTTGGTTATAGCTTCAGTTCACTTTTGCTTCAGCTTTGTTGGTTTGTTGTTTTGTTTTGTGTGTGTGTGTTTTCGTATAGCTTCGGCTTTGTTGGTTTCTGTTCGTTTCTTTGTATTTTCGTTTTTTGTGTTTATTCTTGTTTGCCATTACCTTGCCCTAACGTGTTATATGTTTAACCTCTGTGTTCTTTTGAACCCTGTTCCTGTTGATTGCTCTCGTTTTCCATTATTTGTATTCCTAGTTCACTTTTTTCCTAGTGTTTTTGTGTATAAGGTTAGTTTAGGTTGTTGGGTACATTCTACACACTTAGTTGATTTTGTATTAGTCACACTAGTTTAGTACGGGTGAGTGCCGTTTGTCTTGTATGGTTTTGGGTAGTCAGTGGAGGTTAGCTAGGGTGTTGAAGACGCCGAAGACCGTTTTGGGTTTTCTTTTGTAGACAGGTTAGCTTTCCCTCACTTTCCTAGTCAGCTCCATTTTGTTTGTTATTTACATTTCTTTGGCATCACTCTAGTCACCCTGTGTGTTATTCTCTCCAATCCAGTCACATATTCTTCTTAAAATCATCACTTTTGCACTGACCCTTGTTGTCACACTTCCTTGTCCCTCACCAGAGCCCACCTGCTTCCAAAAGAATTATCCTAAATGTTACACCCCTTTACCCCTAGACACTTGGGGTCGTAACAGTTGCAGACTTGTATCAGCTTCTATGCAACATATAGTATAGTCAATAGTATATGACAAAGTCATTCAAATCACAACTCAAAACTTTTATTTACAATGTGTTTAAAGCCAGTATCTATAATATGTCTTTGTAACCAAAATCTAAAATGAATTATCTTTCTAATTGCCCTTAGTACACAATTGCTAATAATTCTGTATACTATAATAAACACAACAATAATTCTGCTAGTGTTATACAGTTTTGTGACACATCGCATTTGGAGCTGTGGTGGCAACTTGGTAACAACATCCTGTCTCAACAATGTAATCATTGTATTTAATACAATTGTTTGTTGCTAGCATACAGTACATACAGTACAGTATGATTAGCACATGGAAGCACTATTGGGTTAATAAAAATTTAATACTGTACTGATTTGTCTGATAATCACACACAGATATGATATTTTTCATTTTTGTGCAAGGTAAATTGCAATATTAACAATTTCAGTTGTAGTCACTCCATGAAAGTCATTGTGTTCTAACAATTTCCATGAAACCAGGCACATAAAAAAAACAATGTCCAATCCAGGTGCCATTCATGGCATATAAACAACCCCTGTACAGCCACATTGCATTTTAAAACAGCAGCTAGGATATGCATTTTATATGTTTAAATAACATACAGTATGTTGTAACAGAAGAAATAAGGTTCTTGATCCCGAGATGAAGTAAAACAGATGAGTTTATTGCATGCAAGGAACAATAAAGCCGAAGTCTTGTTTCCCGCAAGAAACAACAAAACCGAAGTATTGTTCAACGTACTGTTACAAACTTTTGGGTTATATAGTGTTTTCTTCTCCGTTTCTGACGTCACTCGGTCTGATGGTAAAGAGGGGGGTTCATGGTATTTAGCCAGTTTACGATGTTCTGGACAAATGGTCAGTTTAACATTACACCCAGGGGGGTTCCTAGCTTGCATCTGCAATCCTTATAAGTTAACCCCCTTTCCTGCCATAAACCCCAGCTTGTGACTTAGAAGTCTAAACCCCCTACAGAAAGGATTAAATTCAAACCCCCGTCTTCACATCTTTCTTCATTCCCCCCTTATAAAATATGGCATACGTCAGTGTAGCCTGTTTTTATACATACAATGTCAGGGCAGATATTTCCTTTCTTGGCGAACAGGTACGTATTGCCATGTCATTGTACGTTCCACGGTTATAGCAAGATGTGATACATGTTTTTGTGAACGTGATGATTACAATTATACATATAAACAATACTATTCCTACAGATAAACACTATAAAAAGGTTCCACCCCAGGCCCCAAACACAGACTTTACCCAAGACCCAGTTACCCAATTTTCATTATAATAGTCCTGATATTTCTGTCCCTCATTGTAAATGTGTTGGGCCAGATCTGAGATGTGCTCAGAATTATCAGGAATATATGTGCAGCATTCAGTGCCAATTACTGCACAAGTTCCTCCTTGGGCCGCCAGTACATAATCTAAAGCTAGTCGGTTCTGCATGGCCACTGTTCTGAGGGCTACCATCTCATCATTAACAGCCTTCAGACTAGATGAGGTAGAATTTGCTAATTCTTCTAAAGTCGAGGCCATTTGAATTAACTCTCGACTCAGAAAGTTCATGCCGGCTTGTGGAAATATTATACCTAAATAATATTCTTAATCAGCCAATTTTCTTTGTGGTCTGTGGTTAGGTCCGAAGGGGCTGTGGATTTGAACACGGATATGAGGAACCACATATCCTAAATAACATGAGCCAGACCACTGGGCTGGCAACCATGGGTAGGCTCATTTTCCACAAATGAAAGATGTTCCGTTTGGCGCTCCCCATGCCTCTGAAAATAAGAAGCTTATACCGAATTGTGGGGTGTGCCGATCCCATCCTGGAATTTGGAAGGTAGAGGTGGATATATTTGCAGCGATGGTAAGGTTGCAACGACTCCATCCAACCAAGTGCAGACCATTAGTGTGCTGAAAACATATGTTTCCCTCACGTTCCTTATTTAGAGTCAGGTATGGTGGTGTATGGCTTCTGTTATATTTAGGAGCATAAGAGCCTGTGAAACTCGTGGGCTCTAAGCCTCACTCCTGTAGATATTGTAATGTTGTGCAGGTTAAAGTCGTGTTATGGCAACCCCCATAGTTTGTCATATTAAAATTTCCTAAATTATCCCTCCAAATGATCATGCCTATGACTTCCTCGCGACGCCAAGGAATGGCTCCCATAAGAAGTCCTCCCTGTACATATTTGGGTAATGCGGCACACACCCAGCAGGCACTTTGGTTGGTTTTCTTAGCTGTCAGATAGGAGAGTCCTAAAAAGGAATTAATTCCATGTTCTCCTTTGTGGGAGAGATGTACAGCAACAATTATCGTTATTAACAGAAATGATTTCATTCTAAGTCTGTAAATGGGGATGAGGCTCGTCGGCAGTGTGGCGCGTGGATCCAGCGATCTTTTCCTTCCACTCGAACCGCAGACTCGGTTGTCAACAGGATCTGGTAGGGTCCGTCCCACCTGGGCTGGAGAACTTGTGAAGGAAATTTCCTGATCCACACCCACTCTCCTGGGATGAGGTTGTGCCCTCCTTCAGGTGGTGGTCCCCACGCCTCCAGGACCTGCTCGCGGGCTCCTTGGGTGGCCTCTGTCAGCAACTTGCAATAATACAAAGGAATGGTTAATCCATCTGAGGAAACCCTAGTCTCAGCACCTGTAAGAGAGCTTGTTTCAAATTATTACAGGCGGCTTTTGCTGCGGGAACCAAGGCAATCTTGTCCTTGTACTGCACTCCCCCCTTAAGCAGATCTGTTAAGAGTTGTGCTCACCCTGTAAAAACATTGCACCCAGGCCCTGTTAAAATTTCACAATGCTAGACACAAAAGGGCCTTATCATAACTGCTTCTATCAGACACTCTAAAGCTGAAGCAACTCAGACTTGTGGGTTTCCTCGTCAGAGGAAGCACTCAGAATACCATCAACATACTGAGTGATCACAGCCAGTTGAAGCCACGTGATACCCTGTTCTGGATAGTCATTCTTTGTAATGCATAATATTCCAACCCAATAGATCTGGAATAAAACAACCCATTAAAATCTGGTACTCGGCAAGTAAAACTTGCTGTCCCAATACTCCTGTGGCCTCCTGCCGTCTTCCCATATACATTAATCTATAGCACACTGTCGAACAGAGGAGTGAAACAAGCATGACAGTAGTGCTCCAGTATCCCCTAACAGAGAAACCAACACTCCATTAACAGTACATTTTTAACCACTGGACTGGGACAGACTTAGGGAGGCTACAAGGGATTTACAGGATCTAATCGTTAGGTAAACAGATTTTCTCACAAGACGTTATTCTCCCCAGTCTCGATTCTAAACCTACAGCGTTTCAGCATGTCTGGTTTCGAGACATTCGAATAAAACCAAATTGTTTCCATTATTGCAACTAATTGTATAAAAATACAAAAACTGTTTAACTACTTTTACGTCCACCTGTACTGTACTTATACATTTCAGACGCTCTTATATTTTCCAATCTCCTTAAGTTGATTTTCGTCAAGTCTCTTTAGTTACGTCTCTAGCCAGTCCCGCTGGCTAAACACACTCACACCGTCATTTAGTATACCAAAACTCACAGTTACACACATACATGCCGGCACACAAATTCATAAAACACACATACACATCGAGAATATATTTTTCTTTTCGTAATACAATGTGCTGTATTCTTGTTTTACTTCTACATGAATCCCTTTAATTCCTGAAGCGCACTCCAGGTTCGCTGCATTTCTAATTTCGGGTGCGGTACTTTAGCCCACCGGTCAGTATCTTACGGTTTTGGATTTGATCGTATGGGGGAATCAGGGAAGGTAGGTGCGAGTGCAGACCCCCTCGACGGGGTGCGAGACAGTGTTAGAGTGGCGCTGTCATCAACGGCGCCAGCCCCTGCTACATCAAGTCCTTTCCCTCTTCGAGTGAGAGTACAGATCTGCGGGCGCCCTCCCTCTAACAGGGGAGACCCTGATCCGTCTTTATCACACTCATACCAAGTGTTATCCCAATCAGACCCCCCTTCTCCATATGGCCACTGTGGGAATTGATCCCAATTATTTTCGTTTCCTGCCTGTTTGTTCCCTGTGGGAGAGCAGGATATAACTTAGTCGCCGGCTGTAGCACATTAACCAGTGCAGCGTGACCAGGAGTTAATTCCTTCTTTAGTTTCTCATTCTCCTGTACTGCCTCTTTTAGCTTTTTTTCTATACTCTTTCGTAGCGAGTAAAGTATCTTTTCTTCCGGGTTTTTGTTTTCCCCGTAAACACACTTTTAAGTCACATCCCAATTTCTTTTTTTTTTTTTTCATGTATCTGCCACCACTGGTGCCGGCCGTGCACCAGGGTGGGAGCTACATGCTTGTGCTTTTGCCAATCAATACTCATATGCTTTCTTTACAGGCGTCTTCGCCCCAAATTCCCTCTGACAAACTTAGCTTTTCCCATATTTTTCTCCTTCTTTTCCGTCAACTTACACTTTTCCGATACATAAACAGACCCTTCCACCACTTTCTCAAACCATCAGTTAGCACACATGTTCGGTCTCTTTTACTTTTGTCGTGTGTGAGGTAACAGCTCATACAGTAAGGGGATGCTTTCACTTGAAAAACCTGTGCATTACTGCACTCATTCAGCTAAGGGCGTCTGTTACCTCCAGATCTAAACGCCTCTCAGAGACTTTAGAGAGGACTTACACCGCACTGTTCACAGGTAAGAAACGAGACCTCGAAAACCCCCTTTCTTGATCAGTAATTCACCATCCCCAGAACGCCAGCATCGCTGCTTTTGCCCCGGGGTGGACTTACGCACTGAGCTCAATCAGGGCGATTCTCGGGTCTCAAGTCCTTTAAATCCTGCTACTTAATGCTTTGCTCTTTTTTTATGAGGTGTGTTTATGTTAGTGTCGTGCGTGTGTATATGTATTTCACAAGAAAACACCAAAAACATACATACATATATATCTTTTCTACTCCTGTTTCCTTTAAAACAAAAAAACCACGCCACGCCAATCCGTGCACGATCAAGGCGTAGCTAATCTCAGGACCCCGGGCGCAATTAAGGCCCACACCAATCCTGGATTATACGTGCATTTAATGTACCACTCAGCTCCAGAACCCCGGGCGCAATTAAGGCCCACACCGATCCTGAGCCACAGAACTCCGGGCGCAATTAAGGCCCAAACCAGTTCTGACCTGCAGAACTCCGCGCGCAATTAAGGCCCACACCAGTCCTGAACTACGTGCATTTAATGCACCACTTGCTCTAGAACCCCGGGCGTAATTAAGGCCCACACCGATTCTGAGCCTCAGAACTCCGGGCGCAATTAAGGCCCACACCAGTCCTGAACTTCACGGTAAGGGTCCAAAACCAGTTCAAAAACTCCACGCGCAATTAAGGCATACACCAGTTTCGAACGCCTGTACACAATACCGCGGAACCCCTGCCAGACCAAATTCTGGGCTTACAGCAAACAACCCATTACATACACCGGTGTCTTCCCCGGGCCAGAGGAATTCAGAAACTCACATTTACTCCGTCATCTCGGGCGATTCTCGCAGGGAGCAGAGATTTCCCAATCGGTCAGAGAGAGTCGGGACTTTTTTGTAAAAAGAGGAGTCCTTACCTCTTAGTAATGTGAGCGCTGACCGTCTCTCCTGCCGATGGGAAGTTCTGCGCCTTCTGGAGCATCCGCCGACTACGCCAAATTTGTTATAACAGAAGAAATAAGGTTCTTGATCCCGAGATGAAGTAAAACAGATGAGTTTATTGCATGCAAGGAACAATAAAGCCGAAGTCTTGTTTCCTGCAAGAAACAACAAAACCGAAGTATTGTTCAACGTACTGTTACAAACTTTTGGGTTATATAGTGTTTTCTTCTCCGTTTCTGACGTCACTCGGTCTGATGGTAAAGAGGGGGGTTCATGGTATTTGGCCAGTTTACGATGTTCTGGACAAATGGTCAGTTTAACATTACACCCAGGGGGGTTCCTAGCTTGCATCTGCAATCCTTATCAGTTAACCCCCTTTCCTGCCATAAACCCCAGCTTGTGACTTAGAAGTCTAAACCCCCTATAGAAAGGATTAAATTCAAACCCCCGTCTTCACATCTTTCTTCAAGTATAATACACATTCAAGAAACAAGTTAAATAAAGATGCCATTTCAGTTATATCGCAACACAAGTGAAATTCTTTGAGCAGTGAAGGGCTGAATTCAGCATGGTGAACAGAACCATAGTGCACCGCACATCATCCTCTGATGCGAATTTAGATACATATTCTAGATGGCTGCATCTGTATGTCAGAAAGTGATTGGTGCTGACTTTTTGCCCTTTCCCATGTCTGTGAGTTCTGAGTTTTGTGTAAAGCATGTTCCATTCTAGAGGACCCTTCAAACCCTTCTTACCTTCATACTTCACACAGATTTTTCAATTTAAAAACAAATAGGGTTACGTTCTCTAACCTTGCTTAACAAATGATTATTTTCTGTATGCACATGTGTATTGCTTGTTTACGTTTTTTCTTTATATTGTCTGCTGCTTTAAAAGAAAATGCCCCTTGCAGATAATTAAGACTCTCTCTCTAAATATTAACGAGGCTTTCATTTTTTAAAGTGAGTGAACTTTCTTTGAATTTCCTGAATTTGAATACTGCCTCCTTTAGTTCACTATGAAATCTATGGATATTCAATTATCCATTTATATCCCGAATGTGTTTTTCAATTCAATTTCCTATTTCAATTCAATAATCTGATTGGAGGAAAACTAGAAATTCAGAGTTGCCCTGACCCCTGGCCTTTGCAATATATGGTCATGTTTTACAAATATCTATTTGTCTATTTGTAATTATTTTCTTATTTTTCTTACACACAAACAGAAAAAAAAACATATATGTGGCTATCCTGTCAACTTCAGTTTTCTTTTACTATTCTTTCACATAATGCATAATACTCAGTGGTTCTAAATTACGACTCTTGGTGTAACATTGGGATTATTGTAAAAATGTCATTATTAGGATACATTATATGTGTATAAATGATCAGTTATACGTGGGATATGTGCTAGATACAATTGAGTACATTACATATGACAGAAGACTAAAATCAAATTACAATGAAAATTGTACTCTTTTGGAAGTCTCTTCAAGTTTATCTTTTAATCTTACACAAACATTCTGTCAAATACAGCATGTGTTGTTCCAGAAAAAGAATAAAACGTAAACCATCTCTATCACAATCTGCAATCTTTCATTGTCACATCACCGGTTCCAGCAGCAGGCCTGGAGTGAGAAGTGGGTTTGGCTCAGACTGAGCGTTGAACTCTGGACTACTATGATTCCAGAGGAACAGAAATGGTAATTAATGGTCAGATTTTGTCATCTTGTTTGAGGAAATAGATATGCAAAGGTGGTGTTTCTCACCTTGAGTGTGTGGGTGAGACCTAAACCTTTGTAAAAACAATAATTTGTAACCCCAGTTTTCTCAAGATTCCCTTTCCTGGGAAACCTAGCTTGATAGATTCCTGCTTGGAAATCACAAACCCTTATACTGTACATACTGTAAATGATGTTTCTTAACTCAATGTGGGATATGAGGGAGAGAGAGAACCTTACATAGTTTGGCTTATAGTAGTAGGATAAACCCTTTCTTTGTTGCTTTCTTTTGTTGATATGAACCACTCTACCGCTTTCTTTAACTTACCAGTGGTTCAATGTGGTAACAACCAAGTGTGCTGCCACATACCTCTCTAAAGCTCAGTCAGCTGAGTCAAGCTCAAACCTGATGGCTCTAGAACAACTCCTCTGGTCAGACATCACTCAGTGATTTATAATTTAATATAATTAATTATAACTTGTCAATTTCAATTTTCTTTTACTATTCTTTTCACATTATGCATAATGCTCACTGGTTCTACATTACCACTATTGGTATACAGTAACTTATTATTAGGATAAATTATATGCGTATAAATGATAAATTATACATGGGATATGTGCTGGATACTACTGAGTACATACTATATGACACATGATACAATGTAAATTATTTTTTGTCTTGTTAAAGTCTCTTCAAATGTATGTTTTAACCTTACACAAACATTCCTAACATTCCTAACAAGTACAGTATGTATTGTTCCAGAAAAAAACAAAACATAACATTTCTGTCACAACCTGCAGTTCACACCAAAGAAAAAGATAAAAATATAAATAACAGATTCAGGCTTGGATTGAGAAATGGGTTTGGCTCAGACTCAATATTGATGACTTTTCTGCTCAGGAGGAACCGAAATAGTAATTTTTGCCATAGATCGACACAAAACACTCTGTCAAAGTGAAAACAATTGTACAGACCCTCCTAAACTAACTACAGTATACATTAAATATCAAATAGAAAATAACTGATTGAATAAGTAATCATCCCTCTTGAGTCAATTGGTAGAGGACCTTTGGCAGTAATTATAGCTATGTTTTCTTGGGTAAGTCTCTTCCAGCTTTGCATATTGGAACACTGCAATTTTTGTCCATTCTTCTTTACAAAATAGCTCAAGATCCCTCAATGTGAATGGAAACTTCTTACTACTGATGTTAGTGGCTTTCTCTCCCTCTCTCAGATCATCTCATATCTCCCTGATCTCCATGTTTCTGCTGTTTCTGTCTTTTTATATTTTCATTAGAGCTTCAGCTGCAGTTGTATGTTGCAATCTTTATTTCCTTCGTTCGGTCTCCTCTACACCAAGCAATAGAAACTTCTCTGTGATTCCTTTTGATTTGGCATCAATTCATGGAGCATTATTGCCCTAGATAGTTTTTGCAATCTTTTTGTATCAAAGAAAGGTTGGTAATTTAAGGGTGATCTCCAGAATCAGGATTGGGGATCACTTCATAACAGGGTCACACTAACTTCTTGCTCTTTTTCAATAACATCAGTAGAAAAAACATATACATCAAGCATCCAAATAAGAAAACAGTACATTATTTTAAATAGTTTGAATACAAACATTTACGAATGCAAACATTTACTGTTTGTTAAACATCCAGTGTTTGTGTTCAAATGAGCTCCTCCACAGGCTGTGTCCTGTGCCTTTGCCTTCACCCTCAGCACCTGCAGTAGGTCCCAGCTGCAGAAGTGCTTTCACTATGCAGTCCTACTGAGGGAGGTTTTTGTACGGGTGTGTAGTACTGTGTGATTACACAGGTACTGCCAGGGTAGTGGAAAATCTGATGGGAATAATCTGATGCATCTTCAGCCAGGATTTAATGTCAGAGTGAAGTTAGTTCCCAATCCACTACCATTGAAACACCTGTGATCCCAGATTGATGAGTATTGCATAATGTATCAGGAGTTTATTCGCTTTCTGTTGGTATCAGAGGAGGCAATTGTCACTGTAGACTGCAGGCCTGGTCTTACAAGTGATAGTAACTACTTCTCTTGTCTGAGCTGATTTCACAAGTGTATGAGTCCCACTAAATTGTCCAATAGTCTCTGAAAATGAAAAAAATAGAATTCAATAAAGAGAACATGAAGATATAACCCTATGATGAACTGGTAACCTATCCAGAGTGTACCCTGCCTTGCACATGTTATTTGAAGGGATAGGCTAAAAATCTGTTAAAATCTATAGATAATGGATGGATCCATATTAAAATATCCACAATTTGTGCTTTTTCTAATTTTGTTTCTTGAATTATACAAAATGCTTCCTTCCTTACAGATTAAAAAAAAATCAAATCTATGCTGGTAGAACATAAACAGTAATTCTCTAAACACATTCTTCCCCCGAGAACAGATGAGGAGTGTCCAGATGAAGATGGTGATGAAGGTCATTGTTGCTGTAGGTTCTGTTGACATGAAGGGCAGCTCTCAGTCATTAAGTGATAAACTCACAGGGCTATAAACACTCCCAGAGCACTGAAGCATGTGCCGCCATATGTCTTTTAATGCAAATTGTCTTTCCTGATAAAGTAGTTGTCATGACCACCAACCTGCCCAGAACAGCCACCAAGAGGACTAATCAGTTCCAGCATCAGGGTGATAATTACAAATGCTGCCGTACGGTAAGGCGTCTGATGTGAAATTAACACGTGCGGCACATCAGACGCCTTACCGTGCGGCAGGCTGCATTATTTAAGCCTCCCTTACCCGCTTATCGCTGCTCGGTATTGAGTAAACTTCTCGTAAGCTCTACCTAGCGTTTTGTTTACCTTTTGCCTTCCTGGAATTCTGACTACACCTTTTTGCCTTCGGACTTCGGATCTCGCCTTGCCCCTTGGATTGTTTGCTAACTGTGTCTACAGTGTATATCGGATTTGACCCTACCGCTCTCTTTTCGACCTCGATTCTGTCTCACGTTTTGGATTGTTCGACACCAGTGTCTTTATCGGATCTCGACCTACCTTACACCTTCGGACTACGATTCAGCTCCTGGTTTCGGTTTGTTCGCTTACTTACCTCCAAACGACTCCTGCATCTGCATCGGATCCTTTTCACCTCTACAGAGCAGCGTTACAGTAGTGTTGTGACAGAGCAAGATGATCAGTTTAGCAGTAACACTCCCATGACAGCAGGACTAGACAGAGAGCAGCTTTAAAAGGTGTAGCTGATAAGACACAACAAGCTAAACCCTTCTTCCACCCTAATACAGCTGGAATGGAATTGAGTGTGAAGGGTCTGGTTATACAGTTGGTGCTGTGTGCTCAGAAATAACAGGGCTGAATCCGCACTGAATCAATGTCAAACAGCAAAAGCGATAAAGAACGCCTTTGCCTTGTGACTTGTAATTGTCATAAATTAATATTGTGGCTTCCAGACAGGCAGATAACAGTGAAACCACTTTACAAAGAAGTCCTCAAAGCCAGAACAGTTAATTTAACCAAAAACATGTATTTCCATTCAAATTGATTAAATGCATCTATTTAGCATCTAATAATATGACAGCAAGTCCAGGTGTTCTTATTACAATCAGCATATAAAATATTCAACATGTGTCATTTTTGAATAAGAGAAAGAAAAACACCCAGGACATAGATCCTCTCTGATCGGGATGTATCGGGTTGTATAAGGGATGATATGTATTCCATTCTTTGAAAAAATGAAACGTTTCCCTTGGTCAGAGATTAAATAAAACCTCACTCGCACCAAACAAATTTATATTTCTAAATATCACAACATGATCGAATTTAAGTCTTTTTAATAACAATGAATAGTCACCTATGCGTTACAAAATAAACATTTATATTGATTTGAATCGCGTTTTGATTTAAATCGTAAAAGCGTGTTTAAATATATGTGTTTAGAGGCGATATACTGTATAAAAGCGTTGATTCTTATGTAGTGTGTTCCGCCGGGGATTCAAAAAATTTTTTTTTTTTAATCGCGTATCTAAGGAAAATTGCAGTATAACTTTGTTCATGCACAAACAGTGGCATGTTACATTATAATTTGGGTGTCTCCTCTTGCCAGGAAGCTCTAAATTGCATTTTGAGTGCGGTTTTTGACTTTTTCTAAATTGCAACCCATAAATAAAGCTGATAAAGCTTAGACTAACTGTATTCTAAACTGTATTACAACAGCACATTGGACAATGCAACGTAAATTGCACAAATGCACTTGGAATCTGTCCAAGCCCTCCTACGAAAATTATTTAAACTGCGACACTGATCATTCATCTCTAAATAAACTTTATTTTATATAGCGTTTTAAGCGAATAGGTAATTAGATTGCTCATAAACCTAATCGCTTTTTCTAAATAAACACAGCGTGATTCCTCTCTGAAAATGCTTTTCCTTTATATTTAGGCTCAGATTTCAACTATAGATCGTATTATTATAAACTTTCTTGGAAAAATGTATTTTATGTAAACCATGTTTGCTATTAATTCATTTAGGGCTAAAATACGTTCATTGTCTTCCAATCGAGTCAAGTTGACATTGGAAGCTTGCCACGCCCGGACTGTTAAACCAACGCATTAGCATGTTAAAGCGATTCCATTGAGGAGCCCAGCTACCAGTTAACACTGTACTTCCTACTTTGAAAATACCTTTGAAACCGGTTTAATTCGTCTCCGACAGAGAGGGGGTTGTACTTGTAAAGTAGAAGCAGGTGAGATTTCCAGCGAAAGACACCTCACCCCCCCCCTCCCCTCAGAAACCCAGTAAGCAGTAATGCTTTATGTTGAAAATTGAGGTGGATTTTTAGGATGATAAAGAGGATAAACTGGGATGGGAGGAGGGTTTGGTTTTGCATAAGGGGCGGGATTATGATAATTGGAGGAATTTGCGAGAGTATAATGGTTTGATATATTTGATTTAGCCTAAATAAAAAGAAAAAGCAAGTGATTGGGTTTATGAGCAATCTAATTACTTATTCGTTTAAAACACTATATAAAATAAAGTTTATTATTAATTTGCTAGACAGAACGGTGAACATTATTATGCATAAGACAAAGATAACGAAATCTGTGTACGCTGTAAGGTTTTTACTTCTTAAACTTTTAAAATACACGTTTCGAATAGAAAGAAATCCTCTTCCTGGTACAGTACTGTATGTATAGCAAACCAGCATGTCTTTTTTCTCCAATCAGAGGGGTGTCAGATGGTGTCAGCCAATCACCATTCTGAAGCCCCACCATAATCTCTGGTATGGGGAGACCCCAGAATTCTGTCCCATAGTTTAGACAGATGATAGATACTTTTATTGATCCCGTGAGGGAAATAAAGTAAATCATTTTCATTTTAGGAAATTATTAAACGCTCCGTTAAAAGCAAAGGAGATTGTCTGTTATAGTGGACATAAAAACAAGAGTTCGCTGGCATTATATCCTAGAAGACACAGACCGGCACCAGACCGGGAGAATGCCCGCAGCGTAAAAGAAAATGCCTGATGAACTAGGGATTGGACAGTTTCCAAGTGCTTGTACAATCGATGGAAATGTTCAAATAAATGTGCAAAAGAAATAAACAAAATAATCATTTATTTCTTTATCATATTGGCTAGCTAATGTCCTCTCTTTGCTAGTTAGTGGCTGTGTTTCTGCGTTGGGTAGCAACGGGTGACTGTTCTCAGGCGGAAGATGTAAACAGCTTAATTTTCGTGTTAAATAATTTTTAAAAATTAAAATTCATTCTATACAGCAATCACATATTTGGGTACCGTTTCATAAAACTTTCATGCTTAAAATGTTTAGGGAGAAATGGAAGACTGGTGTGTATTTTTTCTTTAAACTATCAAGACCAGCCATACACAGTACAGTTTATGTACATACAGTAATGTTTATGTTCCTAAATTAATATCGTTTATGATGATATGACGTTATGCTCCTCTTCTTTTTATGCTCAGCTACTAAAATTTCCCTTTAGTGGTAAAATTCCATATAAATATTCAAAACTAAGTGGATTAAAATGTGCACAGTAAAGACATTAAATGATTAAATCTTTTCACTACCAACCAATGCACCACGAGTGCCCCTGTCGGTCATTTTGGCCAGCCAATCACTTACCGCGGTGCCCTGCGGGTAGGTTACTGTACCGTGGGTTTTTACCGCGCATTTTGAATGGCTGCATCTGTACACATTCACAGACTTCAATGCAAGTCATTAAAAAACTGGGAGGCCATAGGGATCACTGTGAGAATCCTACCAGACTAAATCCATCCTACACTCATTAGTGCTCAGCTAATTTTACATTGATTGTGAAGGTCCTGTCACAGTCACTAGTGACATGAGGTTCAAACCAGCAACACAACCTGCACTCAAGTGGGGAGCTTTGTAGTTAAGCCAATCAGGAGCTGTATAATCTCATCTATTAATCAGCCCAGAGACTGAGCAATATAGATAAAAAGATAAAATATAGATAAAAATCTAAGACAAGCTTAAGATCATACTTCTAAGTTCAATTTGAATAATTCAACAGTTCTATAAATCAGCATAAAGCATGCAGTAAAGAAAGAAAAACGTATATATTGTTCCTCATCATTTCTAAAAATTGAAGATTCAACAGTAAAAAGGCAATGAGTGCAAGATTGAGCCTTCTGATGGTGACGTTCAGATAGCCACAATGTTCTTCACAACAGATGGAAGCATGTAAGTGTATTTCACTTTTGTGCTTTTATTAAGGGACTTTATTTAATCTTCAATCTTCTCCAGGTCAGATCTGAATCCAAAAATCAGATCCTGAGGTCTTTTCTCTGTGAAGAGCTTCTCTACAATACAGTTGCAGCCATTCAAAACAAGTGGGGTATGCTGCGGTATAACACAGTGGGCGTGTCGCAGAATACCGTTTGAGCTGTTACCAGAAAACATCCGGTTTCGAATCCCGATCACTGCTGAGGGACAATCTTTATTCAATTAATTATAATTAATAATTGCTTACACTTATGTAGCGCTTTTCTGGACACTCCACTCAAAGCGCTTTACAGGTAATGGGGACTCCCCTCCACCACCACCAATGTGCAGCATCCACCTGGATGATGCGTCGGCAGCCATAGTGCACCAGAACGCTCACCACACATCAGCTATTAGTGGGGAAGAGAGCAGAGTAATGTAGCCAATTCATAGAGGGGGGGATTATAAGGGGGCCATGATTGGTAAGGGCCAATGGGAAATTTGGACAGGACGCCGGGGTTACACCCCTTCTCTTTTCGAGAAACGCCCTGGGATTTTTAATGACCACAGAGAGTCAGGACCTCAGTTTTATATCTCATCCGAAGGACGGCGCCTGTTTTACAGTATAGTGTCCCCGTCACTAAACTGGGGCATTAGGACCCACATGGACCGCAGGGTGAATGCCCCCTGCTGGCCCCACTAACACCTCTTCCAGGAGCAACCTTAGTTTTTCCCAGGAGGTCTCCCATCCAGGTACTGACCAGGCTCACACCTGCTTAGCTTCAGTGGGTTGCCACTTGTGAGTTGCAGGGTGATTTAAGTTGTATACTCTTTAGACTTTTAAATTTAAACTGTGTATTACAGCATATTAATCATTATACATTAAAAAGTTGGTATATCTTATGAAAGCACGATTGCTTAGTTGGACAAAAATTACACAACCTACCACCTTTATCATAAATATTTTAATTATGCAGAAATATCTTTTGCATCAAAGTCTTTACCGAAGATATCACTGTCATGCCCAGTACACCTAGAGGGAGCTCTACTTTTCTCCTGTTCCTAGTTCCCTGTGATCATTCTTGTCTTTCTGGTGTGTCTTGTTGTGTAGCCTATTTATTTCCTTCTGCTCTGCTCCTCGCTCAGCATTTACATTCGGATGTCCTGAAACCAGCCTAGCACCAGGTCGCCCCACGTCCGCTACCTGAGGGCATAGGTTTCTATACGGCATTTCCTGAACAGCTGAGCCCGGGCTTACCCCCGTCTAGTTGCTATGCATAGGGTCTTTTCGCTCTCTTGCCATTCGACAATTACCCTTATCCACATTCTTTGTAACCATCTTTGTAAATGAAAATACTTTATTTTTTCATTGACAAAAAGTAACACCACAGCAATTCTGCCAAACGACACTGTCCCTGCAAATCAGCCAACCACGACACTTCCTCAATCAATGCACCTTCCTCTTCGCACAGTACTTAACCCCCTCTGAACACTCTGCTCTGTGCCTGGTATTGGTTGTACTTCTGTTCACCTGCCTTGCCTTTGTTACTCTTTGTCTTCTGTATCCTCATTACCAACCACGGAATTCTACCTTGACTGTCTTGCCTCACAGATTTGGAAACCCACTTGTTGCTCTCCTACTGACCTTTGGATCTGCATACTCTACTTTGACCTCAGCCTTGCCCCTCTCCAGTTTGGATACCTTCTCTCTTGCCTTTTTCCTCACTGACCTCGGAACCTGACTCGGACTTCGCCTTTTGTTTTGCTCCTTAGGTACCACATAAGGACCATGTACTTAACAGGTCACTCCTGACAACAGGTTCCTGCTACTGGAGCGATTCAGAGGGAAAGACGGTGACTATTCATTGTTATAAAAAAAATAACTTAGATTTGAACATGTTGTGATATTTAGAAATATAAAAAAGTCCATTAATTGTCCATAATATTGCTATTTTAGTTTTTCAAAAATGTTTTTAAAAGAAAATTCATGGCGCTAGCTGGATTTGAACATCCAACCTCTCAGTTAGAAGTCGGGCACAATCATCATGCCACTAGCACAGTCACATGACAAGTGGAGAAACAGCCATACACATGTAGCGGCAATGCTTGTTAATAAGACAGAATTAAGTGTTGGTATGCTGTCCTAAAGGAGGCCCCATCTCACCCTCCATCTCTGTGGTGCAGCCACAGAGAAAGTATTCATGCAGGCTGATTTAAGATGTTTTCTTTTGATAAGGAACAAGCTCCCAGAGGGGGATGCACTTAGCTAAGCCTGGCTATCATGATCAATGGTCATCCATTGGCGCCTATCTGTCTAGGGAGTGCCAGATGGACATCTGGACTGCATTCCTAAGTGTCAGGAGTAAGTGACTCACATCTCACCTTGATCAACCAATCAGGGACTGGTAGGGCCGAGTTACCCACGTGGGACTCTGATGCCCATGGAACTTTCAGCCAATCAACGAGCTGAAGTTCCTCCATGTAAAAACAGGCAACACAGAGAGCCTAAGAGAATTGTGGAGAATTCTGTGGACTTTTCTAAAGGGAATTCAAAGGAGAATTCCAGGGAAGGATGGCCCAGGAGCAGAAGGCTCCCAAGGGCAGGACATTCTCGCAGAGCACCTCCTGACCATCCTGAGACTCAGCCCGGACAACCACGGAACGGCCAGTGTGTCCAAGTGCCAGAACTTTCCTTTGTTCTAAGAGTCTAGAGCGGAGGTTGCCAGAGAGTAACCAGAGGATCCACCCGAGGTTAGCACCAGCAGCAGGCCTCGTGAACAGGTCAGAACTGTGGACAGCTGAATCACTATTCAGAGCTAGCTCTTCATAAGGAACGAACCGGTCCTCTTCCTGACATGCTGGGACCCACAGTCAACTTTTCTCCTGTGCGCAACTTTGCTAGTTAAAGCCAACACTAACTAGCTGGTCAGTGAACATCAGCAGCGCACCATTGTAAGCCGCACAGCACAGCCTGGCACCGAGCCAGAGAGCGCGGATTGGACAGCAACAGCCTGCATCTGTTTCTTTGTGCCCGCAGGAGATCTGAATCCCCAGAGATTGGATGAGTATTCAACTTCAATGCATTACAGCTCGAGAATTCAATTGTTATCCCAACCAGTTGATATCAATTTAATTCCTAAGAGTTATGTACTTGTTTTGAGTATCTAATGTAGAAGTTATAACCAAGTTCATTTACGAAACGGTCTTAATGAATGATATACTGAACGTATGTCCTCTTGATATGTGTAACACTTTGTAACTGACTGAATATATACCTTTTGTATTCTGATAACCCTCTCGATAAGATCTGTTACGCTTATATGCATATTCCATGTATTAATAAATGTATCCTCGTGTATTAGTACCTGTGTGTGTGCGTTGTTTGAGTTATATCGCATGGTTGGATTCTAAAGCCATCAAAAGAATCAATTTTGTGATTTACTGCTACAATTAATAATTGTCCCAGTAAATGCCCAAACCCTACAGAACTGGTGCCTTCAGACGCCGTAGTGCACGACGCCGTAGCCAATTACCTCCGGTACGTGTCTGTACCGCGCACTTTGAATGGCTGCATCTGTACCATAGTGCGTTTTTTTTACTCCCTGGCGGAAACGAGCTTCCATATCTTATTGTTTGCAAACATTAATTTTGCAAGAAAAAATAAGGACATTGGGCAGTCACCCAAGCTTAACTCTAATGGTGTCTGTCTCTGATAACTTTTTAGCTGGCGCAACAAGTCTGAAATTGTGGATTACTACCAAACAGTAAGCTAAAGTTTTCCCCTTGGGGAGGCCGTTTTTTCTAAGATTTTCTGGTGCGCAACAGGACATTTAATAATGTCGTCATGGATGTGTTGACTGTGTCCCAGTTTACAAAACAATTCACAAAGATCACTATGTGTGCTACGCCTCAGCGTACTGTGGTCAGCAAGTGGTATTACAACAGAAGTGCACAGTGAACTTTAAATCGTAGCGCAGAGCAAACCTACTTCTTTACACACTTCACTTTCGGATATTTTATCTATTTATAATGGAGTATCTTCGCATTTTCTTTCATTACTTCTGGGAATGGTTGGACGTTCGAAGTATTCTGTTATTTTCTTTCATGTTTTTGGTTCTCGGCGATGTTTTTAAAAACAAGATGCCGAAAGACTTTCCACCAGGTCCCATGGGTCTACCTTTCCTCAGAAATATCTGGGATTTTGATGCCGAGAAACCTCATCTGTATATGGCTAAGGTACACTGTATATTAGTTTAAGGTTTTGTAACCAGAGACTGAACACGGGTAAGATTATATTAGGTGAAACTAATAAAAAAAAATAACCCCACCTTTGGCAGCGTCTGTGCGGAGTTGTTCAGTACATTAGCTCCTTCAGCACTTTCAAGCCTGACCAGTTTAATTCGTTTACCACTTGCCTTTTTATTACTCGTTTTCTCTGTAATATTATGAGAATTATTGTTAACGTTCCTCTGTTTTGGGGGATGGGGGTTGTTATGTGAGGGTCCTTTAAAACGTGTTTTTGGACGTTTTGGTTTCGGTTTATAACACTAAAATGGAGTTCATGACGACAATCCGGAAGGTATGTCAACAACCAAGTTCAATCAACCTCAGCAGTTAGTAATTTGTAACCATTCCTGATGTAATTTCCTCACATAAAAAACAACAACAATAATAATAAGAATAATAATATGCATAATCTTCTTATTTTTCTCTAAAACTACTTTTGCGACCCTCCTCCACCGTGTATCCACCTTTGCAGCTGCCCTTTGGCCACTCCTCATGGGAGTCGTAGCCCCTCGTCCTATGGCCAGGGGGTTTACCCTCAGCCAAGCTGGCTATGCCAATTTATTTATTGTGACTAAAACACTATAAACGTTTCAATACGCTTAACTGCTTAATTTTAGAGTGGTGTTATTCCTAGTGAACTGCTATTATGAAATAAAGAAACATACTTTTCACTACACTTCAAGTACAGTACTGTTTTATTTTGTATACTGTGGTAATCACAAGTATAATATTTAAAATAAATGTGGTTAATGATTATTAGAAACATACAATACCAAGAGAACAGTGGTTGGTAAATTGAGTAGGACAATAATGCAATACGTGCAAAATGTCTTTTGAATGGTCTGTGGTTGTTAAAAATCCAAAGGCGTAGATCCTTAGCCACAGAGCCACCACACCGTTTCTGCAGTGAACCAAGATATACTACAGTTTCATGGAAGTTCGGGAGGGATGACAACAGCCAAGTTCAATCAGACTCAGCTGTGTAATCAATCCTGACATCATTCCCTCTTCCTCTAATACACTATAAATACTGTATGTGATCCCCTTCTCTCTCTCTCACATATGTCTTTTTGCATGGACTGTGATATGACCCTGCTTTATCCTATCTTTTTTTCCCACTTTGCAATGGATATTCCTGTTTGCTGATCCAAGTGAATAGTTGTTGCTTTTTTTGTCTCAGCCAGGAATCTCCAGCTCTTCACCTTCTGCCTGTACCTGCATGTGCTCCATCTGCTCCTTTGCTGTCTAAGTTCCTCTCTGTTCCAACCCTGTCTTGTTTGGGTCTCTATTCTTGGTGTCCATTTCAGCCCTGTGTTCATTCCTCTCCTCCCCTGCTGTTCCTGATGTCATCTCCTTGGCCCCTGATCCACTTTCGCTTTACCTACATTCGAGCAGGTACTGTAGCTCCAGGTTGCTGCTGCTTCATGGTCAGTGCAGCACCTTCTCAGTTACAGTATTATAACTGGAAGGAAGAGGTTAATAATAGTCCATGTAGCATAAACACCATTCTGTGTCATTGCAGATCCTCAGATTTGTGTTACCTTGAGGTTAAGTTGGGTGCAGCCTGTCATGTGAAATATTTAGATATCTTTCAACATAAAATGTAGGTAAAAGATAAAGGCTGAATAACTCAGGAGAAAGAAACTTCCTCTCATTTAACATCTTTTGTTATTTGTTTTATTTAAAGAAAATAAATCCACCGTACTACTTTGGCCTGTCAACAAAATATTTAATGACACACCTGAAGAAGGCTCCACGGCCGAAACGTGTTTTCTTTCTTCTTTTTTTCAGCATGGAATAATCGTATTACTTGTTCCTTTGCAACAGAATATTTGACATGCTTACTGCCGATTCACAACTAATTCTCGGATTGAATCAGTTCCAAAAGGAGCAATCCTTGCTGCCATTTGTTTTTTTCTCCAGATAAAGCAGTTGTCTGGAGAAAAATGTTTTAGCCATGATACTGTTCCACTAACAAAATGAAAGTTTGTTTTACTTATCTGAAGACATGTCAGGTCTTCAACGATTGACCAACTGGGGTGTAGACTAAAGAGTTAAGATCTTGCGCCTGTATGATTAGTTCCATTCTCTAAAATCATGAGTTAGCAAGAAAAATAGGTATCTTATTTTATGTGTGCAGCTCAAGTAATAAAAAAGAAAAGGGAATTTTGAGGTTTCAAATTTGCCTTCCCGTAGAACTATGTTCCCACAATACATTGCACTTTTTCTGGTAACAATTTTTTTTTCTGATTTTCTGGTAACAGCACCAGTAGAGTGGTCAGAAAACTCATAATTATTGGCAGTTATAGTAAGATCTTCCTATGATCTTAGCTCTCACCAAGAGGGTTAAGCCAAAGTTTGACTGAACACTTGACAATCCTTTCAGTACACTTAGTTTTAAGGTGTTGTTTTTCTTAGTGAACAATGATTTATCATATTATATTCAAGTATTTCACAACTTTTCAGCTGAGGTAAAAGCATTTACAGCTCTACTCAAATATGATACTATAAAAAGCTGTTAGAACATTTAAATTGAATATCTAATGTACTTCACATGCAATATTTATACAATACAATACTATATTTCCACTTCTCAATAGCATATAGAAAATCAGCTTGTAAGCTCTAAAGTTCAACCATTTTTCAATTATTGAGGTTATATGACATATGAATGATATCTCCCTTGATTTAAAATTGCTTTTTCATTCAGCTTGCAGAAAAATATGGAGATGTATTTACCATCCGTTTGGGAAGACGCTTTGTTATTGTAAACGGCTATAAACTGGTAAAAGAAGTCTTGGTTCATCAAGGAGGCAGTCTGACAGACCGTCCACCATTTGCAATGGGTGATGAGCTCACCAAAAACCAAGGTATTTACAGTAAATGATTTAAGTAAGGAACATGTGCATCTTGCTCATAAGCATTCCATCTCAAACCTGATCTGATTTAAAAAGCTATAATAGATGAAGAAAATCAGTGGTTCAATGTTGCAGATAGAACTGGTGTTGGGTGACTTGTATGACTTGTAAGTAGCACAACTTTGTACAAGGTATTTACAACCTCCCTTCATGTGTTGACAGGGACCATTCTTTTACTAAAGCTATACACTAAGGTCTTTACTATTGTTGTAACAGAAGAAATAAGGTTCTTGATCCCGAAATGAAGTAAAACAGATGAGTTTATTGCATGCAAGGAACAATAAAGCCGAAGTCTTGTTTCCCGCATGAAACAACAAAACCGAAGTATTGTTCAACGTACTGTTGCAAACTTTTGGGTTATATAGTGTTTTCTTCTCCGTTTCTGACGTCACTCGGTCTGATGGTAAAGAGGGGGGTTCATGGTATTTGGCCAGTTTACGATGTTCTGGACAAATGGTCAGTTTAACATTACACCCAGGGGGGTTCCTAGCTTGCATCTGCAATCCTTATCAGTTAACCCCCTTTCCTGCCATAAACCCCAGCTTGTGACTTAGAAGTCTAAACCCCCTACAGAAAGGATTAAATTCAAACCCCCGTCTTCACATCTTTCTTCATTCCCCCCTTATAAAATATGGCATACGTCAGTGTAGCCTATTTTTATACATACAATGTCAGGGCAGATATTTCCTTTCTTGGCGAATAGGTATGTATTGCCATGTCATTGTACGTTCCACGGTTATAGCAAGATGTGATACATGTTTTTGTGAACGTGATGATTACAATTATACATATAAACAATACTATTCCTAAAGATAAAGACTATAAAAAGGTTCCACCCCAGGCCCCAAACACAGACTTTACCCAAGACCCAGTTCCCCAATTTTCATTATAATAGTCCTGATATTTCTGTCCCTCATTGTAAATGTGTTGGCCCAGATCTGAGATGTGCTCAGAATTATCAGGAATATATGTGCAGCATTCAGTGCCAATTACTGCACAAGTTCCTCCTTGGGCCGCCAGTACATAATCTAAAGCTAGTCGGTTCTGCATGGCCACTGTTCTGAGGGCTACCATCTCATCATTAACAGCCTTCAGACTAGATGAGGTAGAATTTGCTAATTCTTCTAAAGTTGAGGCCATTTGAATTAACTCTCGACTCAGAAAGTTCATGCCGGCTTGTGGAAATATTATACCTAAATAATATTCCCAATCAGCCAATTTTCTTTGTGGTCTGTGGTTAGGTCCGAAGGGGCTGTGGATTTGAACACGGATATGAGGAACCACATATCCTAAATAACATGAGCCAGACCACTGGGCTGGCAACCATGGGTAGGCTCGTTTTCCACAAATGAAAGATGTTCCGTTTGGCGCTCCCCATGCCTCTGAAAATAAGAAGCTTATACCGAATTGTGGGGTGTGCCGATCCCATCCTGGAATTTGGAAGGTAGAGGTGGATATATTTGCAGCGATGGTAAGGTTGCAACGACTCCATCCAACCAAGTGCAGACCATTAGTGTGCTGAAAACATATGTTTCCCTCACGTTCCTTATTTAGAGTCAGGTATGGTGGTGTATGGCTTCTGTTATATTTAGGAGCGTAAGAGCCTGTGAAACTCGTGGGCTCTAAGCCTCACTCCTGTAGATATTGTAATGTTGTGCAGGTTAAAGTCGTGTTATGGCAACCCCCATAGTTTGTCATATTAAAATCTCCTAAATTATCCCTCCAAATGATCATGCCTATGACTTCCTCGAGACACCAAGGAATGGCTCCCATAGGAAGTCCTCCCTGTACATATTTGGGTAATGCGGCACACACCCAGCAGGCACTTTGGTTAGTTTTCTTAGCTGTCAGATAGGAGAGGCCTAAAAAGGAATTAATTCCATGTTCTCCTTTGTGGGAGAGATGATCATTAATTCCTGCGGAACATAGTCCTACAGCAACAATTATGGTTATTAACAGAAATGATTTCATTCTGAGTCTGCAACTGGGGATGAGGCTCGTCGGCAGTGTGACGCGTGGATCCAGCGATCTTTTCCTTCCACTCGAACCGCAGACTCGGTTGTCAACAGGATCTGGTAGGGTCCGTCCCACCTGGGCTGGAGAACCTGTGAAGGAAATTTCCTGATCCACACCCACTCTCCTGGGATGAGGTTGTGCCCTCCTTCAGGTGGTGGTCCCCACGCCTCCAGGACCTGCTCGCGGGCTCCTTGGGTGGCCTCTGTCAGCAACTTGCAGTAATACAAAGGAATGGTTGATCCATCTGAGGAAACCCCAGTCTCAGCACCTGTAAGAGAGCTTGTTTCAAATTATTACAGGCGGCTTTTGCTGCGGGAACCAAGGCAATCTTGTCCTTGTACTGCACTCCCCCCTTAAGCAGATCTGTTAAGAGTTGTGCTCACCCTGTAAAAACATTGCACCCAGGCCCTGTTAAAATTTCACAATGCTAGACACAAAAGGGCCTTATCATAACTGCTTCTATCAGAAACTCTAAAGCTGAAGAAACTCAGACTTGTGGGTTTCCTCGTCAGGGGAAGCACTCAGAATACCATCAACATACTGAGTGATCACAGCCAGTTGAAGCCACGTGATACCCTGTTCTGGATAGTCATTCTTTGTAATGCATAATATTCCAACCCAATAGATCTGGAATAAAACCACCCATTAAAATCTGGTACTCGGCAAGTAAAACTTGCTGTCCCAATACTCCTGTGGCCTCCTGCCGTCTTCCCATATACATTAATCTATAGCACACTGTCGAACAGAGGAGTGAAACAAGCATGACAGTAGTGCTCCAGTATCCCCTAACAGAGAAACCAACACTCCATTAACAGTACATTTTTAACCACTGGACTGGGACAGACTTAGGGAGGCTACAAGGGATTTACAGGATCTAATCGTTAGGTAAACAGATTTTCTCACAAGACGTTATTCTCCCCAGTCTCGATTCTAAACCTACAGCGTTTCAGCATGTCTGGTTTCGAGACATTCGAATAAAACCAAATTGTTTCCATTATTGCAACTAATTGTATAAAAATACAAAAACTGTTTAACTACTTTTACGTCCACCTGTACTGTACTTATACGTTTCAGACGCTCTTATATTTTCCAATCTCCTTAAGTTGATTTTCGTCAAGTCTCTTTAGTTACGTCTCTAGCCAGTCCCGCTGGCTAAACACACTCACACCGTCATTTAGTATACCAAAACTCACAGTTATACACATACATGCCGGCACACAAATTCATAAAACACACATACACATCGAGAATATATTTTTCTTTTCGTAATACAATGTGCTGTATTCTTGTTTTACTTCTACATGAATCCCTTTAATTCCTGAAGCGCACTCCAGGTTCGCTGCATTTCTAATTTCGGGTGCGGTACTTTAGCCCACCGGTCAATATCTTATGGTTTTGGATTTGATCGTATGGGGGAATCAGGGAAGGTAGGTGCGAGTGCAGACCCCCTCGACGGGGTGCGAGACAGTGTTAGAGTGGCGCTGTCATCAACGGCGCCAGACCCTGCTACATCAAGTCCTTTCCCTCTTCGAGTGAGAGTACAGATCTGCGGGCGCCCTCCCTCTAACAGGGGAGACCCTGATCCGTCTTTATCACACTCATACCAAGTGTTATCCCAATCAGACCCCCCTTTTCCATATGGCCACTGTGGGAATTGATCCCAATTATTTTCGTTTCCTGCCTGTTTGTTCCCTGTGGGAGAGCAGGATATAACTTAGTCGCCGGCTGTAGCACATTAACCAGTGCAGCGTGACCAGGAGTTAATTCCTTCTTTAGTTTCTCATTCTCCTGTACTGCCTCTTTTAGCTTTTTTCTATACTCTTTCGTAGCGAGTAAAGTATCTTTTCTTCCAGGTTTTTGTTTTCCCCGTAAACACACTTTTAAGTCACATCCCAATTTCTTTTTTTTTCTCATGTATCTGCCACCACTGGTGCCGGCCGTGCACCAGGGTGGGAGCTACATGCTTGTGCTTTTGCCAATCAATACTCATATGCTTTCTTTACAGGCGTCTTCGCCCCAAATTCCCTCTGACAAACACAGCTTTTCCCATATTTTTCTCCTTCTTTTCCGTCAATTTTTACTTTTCCGATATATAAACGGACCCTTCCACCACTTTCTCAAACCATCAGTTAGCACACATGTTCGGTCTCTTTTACTTTTGTCGTGTGTGAGGTAACAGCTCATACAGTAAGGGGATGCTTTCACTTGAAAAACCTGTGCATTCCTGCACTCATTCAGCCAAGGGCGTCTGTTACCTCCAGATCTGTTCTGTTAACCACACTGTTCACAGGTAAGAAACGAGACCTCGAAAACCCCCTTCCTTGATCAGTAATTCACCATCCCCAGAACGCCAGCATCGCTGCTTTTGCCCCAGGGTGGACTTACGCACTGAGCTCAATCAGGGCGATTCTCGGGTCTCAACGTCCTTCAAATCCCGCTACTTAATGCTTTGCTCTTTTATTATGAGGTGTGTTTATGTTAGTGTCGTGCGTGTGTATATGTATTTCACAAACAAGGAAAACACCAAAAACATACATACATATATATATCTTCTACTCCTGTTTCCTTTAAAACAAAAAAACCACGCCACGCCAATCCGTGCACGATCAAGGCGTAGCTAATCTCAGGACCCCGGGCGCAATTAAGGCCCACACCGAACCTGAGCCACAGAACTCCGGGCGCAATTAAGGCCCACACCAGTTCTGACCTTCAGAACTCCGGGCGCAATTAGGGCCCACACCAGTCCTGAATTACGTGCATTTAATGCACCACTCAGCTCCAGAACCCCGGGCGCAATTAAGGCCCACACCGATCTTGAGCCACAGAACTCCGGGCGCAATTAAGGCCCACACCAGTTCTGACCTTCAGAACTCCAGGCGCAATTAAGGCCCACACCAGTCCTGAACTACGTGCATTTAATGCACCACTTGCTCTATAACCCCGGGCGCAATTAAGGCCCACACCGATTCTGAGCCTCAGAACTCCGGGCGCAATTAAGGCCCAAACCAGTTCTGACCTTCAGAACTCCGGCCGCAATTAAGGCCCACACCAGTCCTGAACTTCACGGTAAGGGTCCAAAACCCGTTCAAAAACTCCACGCGCAATTAAGGCATACACCAGCTTCAAACGCCTGTACACAATACCGCAGAACCCCTGCCAGACCAAATTCTGGGCTTACAGCAAACAACCCATTACATACACCGGTGTCTTCCCCGGGCCAGAGGAATTCAGAAACTCACGTTTACTCCGTCATCTCGATCGATTCTCGCAGGGAGCAGAGATTTCCCAATCGGTCAGAGAGAGTCGGGACTTTTTTTTTAAAAAGAGGAGTCCTTACCTCTTAGTAATGTGAGCGCTTACCGTCTCTCCTGCCGATGGGAAGTTCTGCGCCTTCTGGAGCATCCGCCGTCTACGCCAAATTTGTTGTAACAGAAGAAATAAGGTTCTTGATCCCGAAATGAAGTAAAACAGATGAGTTTATTGCATGCAAGGAACAATAAAGCCGAAGTCTTGTTTCCCGCAAGAAACAACAAAACCGAAGTATTGTTCAACGTACTGTTACAAACTTTTGGGTTATATAGCGTTTTCTTCTCCGTTTCTGACGTCACTCGGTCTGATGGTAAAGAGGGGGGTTCATGGTATTTGGCCAGTTTACGATGTTCTGGACAAATGGTCAGTTTAACATTACACCCAGGGGGGTTCCTAGCTTGCATCTGCAATCCTTATCAGTTAACCCCCTTTCCTGCTATAAACCCCAGCTTGTGACTTAGAAGTCTAAACCCCCTACAGAAAGGATTAAATTCAAACCCCTGTCTTCACATCTTTCTTCACTGTACACTCATTAAAGATTCCATGGTAGAAATCACAAAGTTGCAGTATCTAATTCTGACACTAATTCTGTTGCCCTCAATTAGCCACTATAATACTGTGGTTAAGAATATACTCTACTTTGTTGAGCCTTTTGCTTGTAAAAAGGAGCAGGTGGAGGTTAATTATGTTCTTAAAAGTATAAAGAAGAAAAAAATGTAGTGTTCTAACTGTGAGTGTGAAGAAGTCTCATTTTGGAAAAAGTACTTTATCAATGTTGGGTGTTATTAGGACCATGATTATGAAGTGCTAGTGGTATACATTTTCAGTTTTCAAAAAGCAGTTGTATTGTATATATTTGTGTGTACTGTATATGTACGTTCATTTTCTTAAACAAATGCATGTTTCATTGGATTATGAAAGATATTAGATACATTTCTTAGAAATTAAAATTATCGCTTTTTAATCTCTTTGGACACAAACGTTACATCGGTGCAGGCCCTATTTATAAATCTATAATGTACAACATGCAGGGTTGGTATTATCCAATGGTTACTTATGGATGCAGCAGAGAAGATTTTCCCTTATGACTTTAAGGAATTTCGGTGTGGGCAAGAGGAGCCTGGAACATACCATTGTGGAGGAGTGCAGGTTCCTGAATGAGGCCATGGAGGATGAGCAAGGTATCTGTTACTGACCCAACTGATTTTTGTCCATGACTTGTGTGAGTGTCTTGTAATTTTATACCAAAGGTGAACTGTTATGTTACTTTGCACAGGGCTGTTATTTCTCCAATGAGCTATGTTGTCAGTGTCATCTTTCTACTCATATCCATATTTGTTTCACTATAACTTCAGTACCATATACAGATGCAGCCATTCAAAATGGGTGAGGTATTTCGCGGCATACCCACGTGGGCGTGTCGCAGTATCACGCAGTGTCACGCGGTTAATCGCGCCTCATTTGACGCTCTGCCGGAAACTATCCGGCGTTGCCTTGTAAAACCGCCAGGGGGAGCTTAACCTCTCATGTACAGCATTTGAGCCTTTAATTTTGAACTGTGTATTACAGCATGTTAATCATCAGTCATTAAAATGTTGGTATATTTTATGAAAGCAAGATTGCTCAGTTGGACAAAAGTACACAACCTACCTTTATCAGAAATATTTATGCATCAAAGCCTTTACTGAAGATATTACTAATAGTATTAATAATGGATGACTTTGGACAAGCTGTATACTCAAAGTATAATTTCTTTAGCACATTTGTACAAGCACTTGGAATCTGTCCAAGCCATACTTTGTCAGGCATTTTGTTTTACTTCAACAGGCATAAAAACTTCCTTGCTTTTAACAGGGGGTTTCATATTTTCTAACTACAAAAATGATTTAAAATGCGACACTTATCATTCAACTAGAGCTCAAAATATCACAAGGATCCTCAAGAGCACAGCAAAGAGTGTATTAAAAGACACTTGTATTTATCAACGCTTTCTTTTCCGTATACCAGTTTTTATGGAACCACTTCAGAGGGGTGTCAGCCAGTCAGATTCCAGGAATCGGTACTTTAAAGGAAAAACACACACAGTCAATTCAAACAAGTTCAGTTTCAAAAGAACTGCAACGGACATAAAAACGTCCTTGCTTTTAACAGGGCATTTCATAATTTCTAACTACGAAAATGATTTAAAATGCGACACTTATCATTCAACTAGAGCTCAAAATATCACAAGGATCCTCAAGAGCACAGCAAAGAGTGTATTAAAAGTGTATTATGAAACGCCCTGTTAAAAGCAAGGACGTTTTTATGTCCGTTGCAGTTCTTTTGAAACTGAACTTGTTTGAATTGACTGAGCTCCGTGCTGTACCACACAATGTCTGTTTTTTTTTTTAGCTGTCCTACTGTACTTCCTACATTGAAAATACCCGTGAAACCGGTTTAATTCGTCACAGCCAGCCCTCCCGCAGAGAGGGGGGTTGTACTCGTTAATGTCTTAGCACAAAGCAGAAACTTCTTGAAAAGATTACAGATTTTAATCGTCTTTTTTCTGAACCAGGGAAAATCTGATCATGTTTCTCTATAACAATAATAAAAAACTTTATTTTACATATCACCTTTAAAAGTGGCATCTCAAAACAATACAGTAGATGTAAACCACAGATTACAAAGTAAATACCCAGACAAAAGCAAACGCGTTTTTAATAAGATGCTTTTATTCGTTCATAATCCGACGATCTCAGGAAGACTAATGGGGGTCTGGCTTTTTTTCTGGAAAACCATAACTCTGGTCTTGTCCTTATTATTGTTATAGAGAAACATGATCAGATTTTCCCCAGTTCAGAAAAGAGATCTAAAGGGCTACACATAACTTTCTTAATTCGATGTATTTAAAGCAGTGAACTACTGTCGGTGTCACATAACATTCAGAAATACAATCACGTATTTGACAAATAAAAACGATTACAATCTAATCCTTCCACGTTTGATCCCAAAATCCCAAAAAATATCAATCTTGACGGGTAGAAAACTATGCTGAAAGTTTATTAAGATACTTAGAAGACAAAGATACTGTATCAATTTATATTGCATTAGCCTGATTATGATTAAAAAACACATATAATTAAACACGCATTTGCGATTTAAATCAGAACACGATTTAAATCAATATAAATGTTTATATTGTAACGCATACTGTGCAGCCTCCATTTCTCTATAAAAATTTACTCTATTGCACACACACACAATAGAAGCAGGAAGCAGAAGCACGGACCGTTGTCAGAAGGGAAGAAGGTGACTATTCATTGTGTATCAAAAATGACTTAGAATCGATCATGTTGCGATATTTTGAAATATAAAAGTCAATTGATTGTCCATAATATTGCTATTCTATTTTTTCGAAGAAATGTTTGTTAAACGAAAAGTCCAGCACCAGCTGGATTTGAACACACAACCTGCCAGTTGTTAGTCAGGCACGTAGACCAGTAGGCTACAAGACAACTTGCACGAACAGGGAGGCGAAACAGCCCTACACAGCCCTGTCGCAGTACACAAATATAATAATATTATATTCCCTATTAATCAAATTCTAAAAGTATGCTTGTTGACTCCAGTATCACGTTAGTTAAAGACTTCGATGCTTAAAATGTTTAGGGAGAAATGGAATACTGGTGTGTATGTTTTCTTTAAAGTACTGAGACCAGCCATATACTGTATGTTTAAGTTCCAAAATTAATATCGTTTATGGACTTCACACGCGTTGCAGTATGCTCCTATTCTTTTTATGCTCAGGCACTAAGATTTCCCTTCAGAGGTAAAATTCCATATAAATATTAAATACTACAATGGACACAGTAAAGACGTTTACTGTAAATCTTTCTACGACAGACCAACGGACCACGAGTGCCCCTGTCGGTCAACCAATCACGTACCGCGGTACCCTGCGTCATCTTGCGTCACGATGCGGGACACCGTAGCCAATTACCTCCGGTACGTGTCCGTACCGCGCACTTTGAATGGCTGCATCTGTATATATAGCTTTTATAGTTAAACACTTCTTTTAAGTATTTAACTGAAGGGCTAAAGGATTGTGCCATTGTGTGAGTCTAGAATAAACTATTACCTCGTGATCTTGCATCCAATATTCTGGATTACTTCAAGAAATAGCTGGATTAGATCCTTGGATTAATTAATTACTAGAAACTGAACACCACAGATAATCCAAAAGACTCTCCTATTGTTTGGAACATTTCTTTTGTTCTTTTGATTCTTTATCTCAAACCAGCATAGGGATATCTGTGATCAAACTTTACTGTAGTTTGCAGCTTGTACTATTACTGTACACTGATGTATAATTTGTTATGTGCCATTTTAGGGAGGCCCTTTGATCCCCAGTTCATCATTCACAATGCTGTATCTAACATAATCTGCTCTGTGGTGTTTGGAAACCGGTATGAGTACACAGACAGACGCTTTCAGGAGCTGCTGCATTTGATTGACGTAACATTAAAAATGCAGGTTACCATGTGGGCCCAGGTGAAAACAGCATGTTTTTCTTTTCCTTGATGTAACCATGAGAACATTCAAATAACATTTCCATGAAAGTCTTTGGCTTTCCAGTGAAGTGTTTAGATACTGTCCCTGGTTTGTGTTCTCAATAATGTGTTTATGTATGTAAAAAGGCCTACATAACGCACTCCCTGAATTGTTAAATTGAAGATCAAGAGACAGACAAACTTCTCTGGACAGAATGTTCCTAAAACATCAGTTCCCTTGAAAATCTGTGCAGTTCAATCCAGCATACCACGACCATCATCATAATTTAATCTGTCATCACAAGGCTGTGAATTTAAAATTAGTTGTGTATTTTATAAAGCTATCACATTCATAGTAGACCTTAAGAAATGTGAAGATGCTGGGAAACATGGAAACATTGCTGTAACTTTTTACCACAATTAAAAGTAGGTACATCAGATGGAAACACAATTAAAAAAGAAAATACACGGTGATTTATGATGCAGAAATGTTAGTGTCATAATGGTTCTCTCTTGTGCAGCTGTATAATGTGTTCCCTACAATAATGAAGATAGTTCCTGGGCCTCATCACACTATCTTTTCAAATTGGAAGAATGTGATTTCATTTGTGAAATCAGAGATCCAGGCTCACAAAGAAGACTGGAATCCATCCTGCCCCAGAGATTATATTGACTGCTATCTGGATGAGATTGAAAAGGTAAACCAAAGCCATAGTCCAGTCATATCAGGTAGTTGAGCAGTTGGCTAGAAATGCACTGCTTTTCCATGAAACTTCTACAGTTTATCTTAAAAAATGAGGAACCTCAAGTCAAAGTGACTGTTTATCGGAGTTGATAATGAAAATTAGGGGGAAGGGGACTCTAATTCTCAGTATACCCCAGTGTTGTTTATCCTATCCCAGTGTTCATTGTACTAGCAATCTACCAGTCAACCATTCAGCTAAACACCATCATCTTGCTTGCTGACAGTTCTCAGTTTCCTTATACCTGTCCCTGGCTGCTATTGATTTCAACTGCTAGTTAATACCCCTGACCTTTGTCAAAGTTTCAACTATAGCCATCTGCACCTGATATCTTGATACCATACAGAACTACTTATACAGTGTTTCAGATACTATTCTTTTAAATGCAATCATCTTAACTGCTGCTTCCTTGATATATCACAGCTGTGACATAATCATTTAATTATTCTGGATCGGTCATTCTTTTGAAGTCTTCCATGTCGTCGTGTATTAATTCCTTAGGTGTTGCAGTTATTCAGTGAACAAGTGTAACAATATTCTAGCTCTGATTAATTGCTACATATGCTTCAATTGGTAAAATGTTTTTGTCTAAAAGAGGTGGAACCAAATGCTTACCAAGCTAAGATAGATATCCTTATTTGCTTTTAAGTAAGCTTTTAAGTGCTTTGAGAAGCCACCTTTAAAGGTGCTATATAAAATAAAGTTTATTATTATTATTAAGTAATGTTTCTTTGCTGCTATTCTTATAATGTGGCCATTTTCTCAGATTCCTCATTTATGTCTGATAATGGTGTTTTTTTATTATTTTTCTGTCTCTTATGGCATTTCTAGGGCCCAACTTTTTGACCTATGTTACTGGAAAAAATAGGAATAAGACTGCAGAACTTAGAAATTGAATAACTTGTTTTAGTTACTGCAGTTCCTGGCTTATGTCCACATAATTCATGAATCTCATTTTTTATTATTTGCAAGTATCAGTGTTGGTTTAATCATGTTTTTCTTAAAGCTTAGCTTAGTCATCCTTAAGGTCTTATTAAAGAATCATCCTTGTATTTTCCCCATTTAATGGAAGGTAAATAATGCTTCCTAGGTTTTTATCAATCAGTTTACCTTTTATAGCAATATATCTTGATATATCCATACACTTCCTATAAGAATATTTTCCACAATATATTCTATAACTTAAATGCAATAAATTCCAAGGGATATACAGTATAGAATATTCTTCTGACTGTTCCCAGGATGTCCACAAAAATATTTCCTAAAACTGTGGAATGTCCAATGTTTCGTTTTTGAGTACTTTGAAACGTAAGATATTTTAGTAAACAGGATTTGTTTTTCCACTTTCAGAGTAAAGATGATGTTGACGCAAAATTTGATGAGGAAAACCTATGTTTCTGTGTTCTCGATCTGTTTGTGGCTGGGACAGAAACCACAGCAACCACACTATGCTGGGCTCTCCTCTTCATGACCAAATACCCAGAGATACAGAGTAAGTCAAGTGCGAAGATCTTTTTGTCTAAATTACATATTGAAAATTGACATTTTCATATCTTGGCCTTCAGTGCAAGGTTGATTCAGTGCAGGCTCTTCTTTCAGGAAAGCATATTTTATCACACATGGAGTAGAATGTCATAAACATTTTTGCGCTGTTCAAGGTACAACAGATACACAAAACAGATGTGATACAGAGTTAAAGCTCTTTAGGTTACAGCGTGGGGAGAAATAAACCGACACCACAAAAATCAAACAAAACAAAAGCCTAGTTCTCTTTGTACAGATTTGTACAACTGTATAATTAAGCTGTGTACCAGCAACAAAACCAAGTCTGTTCTGGGACTCTTCCAAAACGCAAGTGTCAAACCACTACAAAAGGTCAACCATTCTATCTCTCCCTCTGGCGTTACTTGCATAACAGAGGATCTGCCCTCTATCTCTATCTGATGGCAAGTATAGTTGAGACAAGAATCTGAACTTGTCTCATTCCACCACCCTCTCAGTTGGCTATATAAATTCATAGTATATACAGTACATTAAGTCTAATAAAGATCTCTCACTTGGGCTCATGTTATGCTTAATAGATAAATCTATTGAAAGATTTCCTCTTTACTTACTCTGTTGATTTTTACAGAGAAGGTCCAGGATGAGATAGACAGAGTCATTGGACAGGGACGGCAGCCCTCAATGGCAGACCGTGCTAACATGCCCTACACTGATGCTGTGATCCATGAAGTCCAGAGGATGGGCAATATTATTCCTCTGAACCTGCCCAGGATGGCAACAAAAGATATTACTGTACGAGGTTACGTTCTTCCAAAGGTAAGACTAATGGAGTATATAATGAAAGTTTGGGAGGAATGACAGCAGCTAGTTTCAATCAACCTCAGCCAACTTTGTAATCATTCCTGACATCATTTCCTAACATAAAAACAATAAATCATCATAATTCCCTCGCAAATGTCTTTTGTATGCCTCCTCCTTCCCATTTCCACCTTTGCAGCTGCCCCTTGACCACTTCTAACTCCACATGGGGGTCGTAGCCTTGTTGTCCTATGCTCAGAGGTTGGCCTTCAGCCAAGCAGGCTGAGCAAACTTTACTGTGACTAAAACACTATATAAATTCACTGCACTTAACTCTTGGATGTTGTTATTCCAAGTGAATTAAACTTTCATGTTAAAATACATATATTTTTACAGAATGCATGTTGCTTATTCTAAGTAAGTCATAAATCATACAATGAAACTGTTGTACTAAAGTTCAACTAATAAATAGGTCAATACATTGAATAGGGAAATGTTTTAAGTAGTTAAAATAAAGTCACAAGAAATGAATCACTCTAGATGAATCTTGAACTTTCTTTACTTATAAAAAGAGATTACATAATGGCTTTGCTTATAATGATATCAGATACTGACATGGAATTTACATTTCATTAGCAAGATTCCTTTCCTTTCTGGACATTTGTATCAAATATCATTTCCTTTTCAGTGCTGTATGTTATTGTTAAGAGTGTTTTGAGTACTATTGTTAAAGTTGATAGATATTTAAAGTTGTAATTTATTTTTTTAGGGTACACAGATCTTTGGAAATTTAACTTCTGTGCTTTTTGACAAGAATGAGTGGGAAACACCACACCATTTTAATCCTGAACACTTTCTAGAGGAAAATGGGAAGTTTGTCAGAAGGGATGCATTTATGCCATTTTCTGCAGGTAAACATTAGTGTAACCTAATACAGTATACGCTAGACATTTTATTCATAAGAATAATACATCTAGATATTTTAAGCAGATACATTTTCCATGCTGTAAAATTTAAAATGAAAAATCCTTTCAAAATCCTAAACTACCTTCTGTTCCTCTAGGAAAGAGAGTGTGTCTGGGGGAGCAACTGGCTCGGATGGAGTTGTTCCTATTCTTCACTTCTTTTCTTCAGAGGTTCACCATTTCCCCACCACCTGGCATGGAGCCCAGCCTGGAATTTAAGATGGGATCCACACTTTACCCTAAGGAGCTGAAAATCTGTGCTGTCTCTCGTTAGAAGAAAAAACATTGCAGTTAAAGCAGGTTATATACTAATTTCTGGAGCATCTCAAAAGGTCAATTTCATTAAAGTATCTCAAATCTTTGAAGGCATTGATAAAGTCACTCCAGTGGACTTCCTCAGAGTCAACAGTGAAACTTTTTTACACATAAGGGCTGTGGGGGTCTGGAACAGGCTGCCTAGTGATGTTGATGAAACTGATACCATTTCAAGAAATGGTTGAATACGATCCTTAGATCAAATATATACTTGAAAACATCAGCTTGGGCTGAATGGCCTCTTTTGATTTGTGACATTTCTTGACATGACATGTGGGACAACAACACTGGCCAGAAATCACTCAGAGGGGGGTTGTCTAATTAGCTCAATCCCTGCATTATGAGACAGCTCTTATTACTTGAGGCTGAGAATCACAACAAAAAAAGGATGCAGCAAACACAGCTCTGTTTTTGATACCTGATTATGGGTTATAGGTTTTATTTTCAATACAGTCTTGTTTGGAAGAGTGACTGGTCATGGAAAAAAAGGTACTGTAATACAGAAATGTATGTGTGATCTGAGAAGTGTTCTGAAAAGGCTTGCTTACGGGTACAGTAGGTAATTTGATTACCGCCTTACCCCAGTTCTTTAGAGAGACCTTTGATCCACAGGTTTATTGTAAGCTCCAGAAAGAGAGCTAGCTATACGCCCGGTTTGCTTTACACTCCTAACACGTGATGACAAAACTAAAACAGCCTAACTGTTGTACCCAGAAGTAAAAAAATGCCTTTCTAACAATGCATTTCCCCAGCAATTTTATCATCACAAATGCATTACCTTTCCTTACACTTTAGTCTATCAAGTTTTATCTTGGAGAATACCCTGGGACACCCACAACAGGTCATTCCAAAGGACCAAAGGACAGCCCTTTTTTACAGTATAGTGTGCCCATCACTATACTAGGGCATTAGGATGCAAACAGACGACGGAGAGCCCACTTCTGGTCCTACTAACACTTCTTTCAACAGCAACCTTAGCTTTTCCAGGAGGTCTCCCATGCAGGCACTGGCCAGGCTCACACCTGCTTAGCTTCAGTGGGTTATTAGTTGGGAGTTGCAAGGTGATATACTGGTTATGAGTAATGGTGATTTAAATTTAAAGTCCAAGAAAACAAAAAAGTAAACCACTGAGAATGTTGTAGTATGCATTTCCTCCGAAAATGTTTTGCCTAATGACTTGTTACATCTGAACATCATTAACTCTTTATATACAGTATTTAGCATGTATTCAGTTATACTGCTCAGGGTTACACGGTCACCTTGAGAAGTCTTTCTACAGACTCCTATAAAGAAGGTGTGGCTTGAAGCGTGTGGGATGGTTGGGGTAAAGGAACTGAGGGAATTAACTAAAAGTTCTTACTAGAAGTTTGTATTATATCTTGTTAACTATGTATCTTTTTACTTACATTTTACTAAATCCGTCTCAGGATATCTGGTCTCGAAAGATAACTTAGCCATATGGTGTCTTTATGCACAGCTGACATAGTTCTCAGGGAAATGACCGAGTGACCTCTCCTGGAACAAATGGTTTATTCAGCAGAAGGGGCTGCTTGTCACGCAGGCCAGCAGTAAAGGATATATACTTAATGATCAGCCTTTTAGGATTACCATATATAGCCTGTTACGATCCCTGCCTCTCGGCAACGGAGGAGGCAGAAGTAGGTGTAGCCCCTATCCATCAGTTCACCTATCAGTTTTCCCATTCACCACCACACCTCCGTCTCATCCTACTTAAACACCTGTCCTTCCCTACCTCGTTGCTCAGTATTGGTTTTCCCTATCGAGCTTCCTGGTTGCGCTTCTTCTACTCTGTGTTTGTCTTGGATTTCGGCTTACGGTTTTTCCCTTTGGACTTCGGCTTTTCGGATCTCGGCTTGGATTGGTACTTTCGCTCTGTCTTGGATTACTGGCTACCTCTGGATTCTCGGATTGCTCTACGGACTACGACTTCGGATCACACTTCGGCTTCGGTACACGTTCCCTTTCGGATATCTTGCTCCCCCTGGACTCTCGGCTCGTTCCTACGATTACGGTTTGCTTTCGGTTTACGACTTGGCTTTGTTCGCTCCTGCAAGTGGGTTCACTCACTAGTTCGGTTCCTATTACCGAACTCGTAACAGAATACTGAGCCCTTTAACATGGACCCAGCATAGCAACAGGAGATTCGCACAGCTTTGGATCAGCACGGACAAGCCTTACTCCAGCTCCAGGCTTCTGTCCAACAGATCTCTGCGCACCTGTCTGCAATGCCGCCCATCGGCAATCTAGGAAGCAACGCTGGAGCTGCCGCTTCGGCTCCACCCCCGCCAGCTCCTACACCTGCCCCTCGGCCTCTTCCACTAACTCCACCTGACAGGTTTGACGGCAACCCTACGAAATTTCGGGGCTTCTTAGCACAGTGTGCGCTGGTTTTCAGGCTCCATCCGGAAACCTTTTTTTCTCCTCAGGACAAGATCGCCTTCATAGTTTCACTGCTAACCGGCCGCGCTTTGGAATGGGCTACTGCTCTGCTTGATCACGAGGCTCCTGAAATTCAGGATTATGATCTCTTTTTAGGAAAATTTAAGGGGGATTTTTGTGATCCTGTAGTTGGTCAAGACTCTGCCTTCCGCCTCTCCTCCATCCGCCAGGGCTGCCGGTCTGTACAAGACTATGCTATAGATTTTCAAGTAGCAGCAGCGGAGACTCACTGGAACAACGAGGTCCTCATTTTTTTTTTCCGTCAAGGACTCAGTGAAGAAATAAAGGATCGTCTGGTAAATATGCCGCAATTGGGCAGTACCTTGGAAGAAGTAATTTCACGAGTATTGGAATTGGATATCAGAATTCGTCAAAGGAGTGCTAAAAGATCTCGGACCTCAATATTAAAGGCTCCTCGGCTTTCTCCTATCAGATCTTTCGACTCAGATCAACCTAGGGAAGTAGCCCGAACCCAGTTAACCCCGGAAGAACGAGAGAGGCGCCAACGAGAGGGTCGCTGCATGTACTGTGGGAAATTAGGACACTTTAAAGCGGCCTGCCCTGCCTCATACTCATCCTTGAGGCGAAGCCCACCTTCTCAAGTTCCTAAAGTGAGTGAGATTTCTCAATCCCCTCAGTTTTCCTCTGGATTTTTTATTCGTTCTACACTATTCTGGGGTAATGAAAGGAGACCTCTTCTAGCTTTTATAGACTCAGGGGCGGCAGGAAACTTTATTGATGCCTCCATCGCTCAAACTTGGAAATTACCTTTGACCCCAGTGACTACACCACTTCGTGTACAATCGATCGACGGCTCCCCCGTATCTCCAGGACTCATTAGATGGCAAACTGAAATTATAAGTTTGCAGATTGGCGCCACCCATGTGGAAGACATCTGGTTTTATCTCCTTGAGACCCCAACACATCCTCTGGTGTTGGGCTTTCCTTGGCTACAACAGCATGACCCTAACATTTCTTGGTCCCGAAAAGAACTTTTAGCTTGGGGACCCAGATGTATTAAAGACTGCTGTCGTCTACCAGTACGAATTGCACTCACGGCGACATCCCCTTCAGGGGTTCCTACCATACCCCCTCAATATTCCGATCTACAGGAAGCCTTTAATGAGCAGGAGGCCTTGACCCTCCCACCTCATCGACCTTATGATTGTGCCATTGACCTTCTGCCAGGTACTATCCCTCCTAAAGGTCGTATTTTTCCGCTCTCCAGTTCTGAGTCTGAGGCCCTGAAAGTCTACATACAGGATTCTCTGAAAGCTGGACTTATACGTCCATCCACTTCACCAGCATGTGCCAGTTTTTTTTTCGTGGAAAAGAATGATGGTGGGCTTCGTCCCTGCATCGACTATCGTGGTCTCAATGAGATCACAATCAAGAATCGGTACCCTTTGCCTCTAATTCCAGCAGCACTTGAGTCGGTGCATGGAGCCAAAGTCTTCACCAAACTGGATTTACGAGGGGCCTATAATCTAATCCGCATTCGGGAAGGGGACGAGTGGAAGACGGCCTTTATGACTACCCATGGACATTACGAATATTTGGTCATGCCCTTTGGTTTGGTTAATGGCCCAGCGGTGTTTCAGTCTTTTATTAATGACATCTTTCGTGATTTGTCTTGGTCTATCTAGATGACATTCTAATTTTTTCTGATTCCTTCCAGGATCATGTTTCTCCACGTCAGAGAAGTACTCTCCCGGCTCATCAAGAATAAACTATATGTCAAACTGGAGAAGTGTACCTTCCATGCTTCAAGGATTCATTTTTTAGGTTATGTCATCTCTCCAGAGGGTGTGGAAATGGATTCGAGTAAAGTCTCGGCGATTACTGATTGGCCCACACCCAAGAACCTCAAACACATTCAACGATTTCTCGGCTTTGCTAATTTTTACATGAAGTTTATTCGAAACTTCAGCTCGGTGGTCACTCCCATAACCTCCTTGACCCGTAAAGGACCAAGACAAGGCAAATGGACCCCTCAAGCCGAAGAAGCATTTCAGCGTCTGAAACACCTGTTCACAACAGCACCCATCCTAAAACACCCTGATCCAACTTTGCCTTTTGTAGTCGAAGTGGACGCCTCTGGCCATGGTGTGGGGGCTGTTCTCTCTCAGCGTCATGGTGAAAAACAGATTCTTCACCCCTGCGCCTTCTTCTCCAAGAAGTTATCCCCTGCCCAAATGAACTATGACGTGGGTAACCGTGAGCTCTTGGCCATTAAGCTGGCATTGGAGGAATGGAGGCACTGGTTAGAGGGTGCTCATCACCCTTTTTTGATTTACACAGATCACAAAAACCTGTAGTACCTGCAGTCAGCCAAACGTCTTTGTCCTCGCCAGGCTAGGTGGTCCCTTTTTTTTTCCAGGTTTAATTTTTTGATCACCTATACTCCAGGTTCTGAGAACGTCAAAGCAGACGCCCTCTCGCGGATCCATGACCCCCCTGAGGCCAAATTGACCCCAGAACCCATCATTCCATCTGGTAAGTTCCTGGCTGCGGTAAGATGGGACATTGAGGTGATTGTCCGACGAGCCTTGGTTGGGCAGAAGGTACCTCCTCTGTGTCCTCAGGACAAGTTATTTGTCTCTCATTCCGTCCGATCGGCAGTTTTACAACGGGGTCATGACTCCCACTTCGCTGGACACCCTGGAGTCCACCGTACCTTGGATTTAATCTCCAGAGACTTCTGGTGACCAACTATGGCTAAGGATACCAAGGAGTATGTCCAGGCCTGCACTATCTGTTCCCAAATGAAGTCTTCCCGAATGAAGTCAGCGGGTCTACTTCAACCCTTACCCATCCCGGATCGTCCTTGGACCCACCTCTCAGTAGATTTTGTTACTGACCTTCCACCCAGCCATGGACACACAACTATTATGGTAGTAGTAGACCGTTTCTCCAAATCTGCTCATTTTATTCCCCTACCATCTTTACCTACAGCTCGAGAACTAGCAGAATTGTTTGTACAACATATCTTCCGATTGCATGGCATCCCTAAGGATATTGTTTCAGATAGGGGCCCTCAGTTTGTCTCCCGGTTTTGGAGGGCCTTCTGTAAGTCACTGGGCGCCTCAGTCTCACTTACCTCAGCTTACCACCCTCAGGCCAACGGTCAGACAGAACGCATAAATCAGGAACTGCTGACCTATTTACGGACTTATATCTCCTCTACCCATGATAATTGGGTGTCCTTGCTCCCATGGGCTGAGTATGCACACAACTCATTGTATACTACTTCTACTGGCATGTCTCCTTTTAAGTGTGCCTTAGGTTATCAGCCTCCTCTGATCCCTGACTCCCACCCCAACACAGAGGTCCCTTTGGTTCAGGGGTATATCTCTAACCTGAAGACCTTCTGGAGGAAGGCCAAAGCCACCCTTCTTCGCACCTCAGCTCAGCAGAAGAAGGTAACTGATCGGCGCCGTCGGATCCCACCCAGACTTCGACGCGGTCAGTTTGTTTGGTTATCCACTCGTAACCTTCCTCTTAAGCAACCTTCTGGCAAGCTTGCTCCCAGGTACATTGGTCCTTTTCGTGTCCTCGCCCAGATTACCCCTGTAACTTACAGACTGGCCTTGCCTCCTACCCTTCGGATCCATCCTACCTTCCATGTTTCCCTCCTTAAACCCTTTCACAGATCCACCCTGTCTAAACCACAACAAAAACCCCCACCGCCTTGAGTGATTGATGGACTCCCTGCTTACACGGTCAATAAAATCCTGGATTCCCGATGGTCTCGTGGAGCCCTACAATATCTCGTCGATTGGGAAGGCTACGGTTCGGAGGAGCGCTCTTGGGTTTCGGAGAAGGATATTCTGGACCCCAATCTCATCAAAGACTTCCACCTTAACTTCCCGGATCGTCCCGTTAGGGCGTCAGGAGCCGCCCATAGAGGGGGGGGTAATGTTACGATCCCTGCCTCTCGGCAACGGAGGAGGCAGAAGTAGGTGTAGCCCCTATCCATCAGTTCACCTATCAGTTTTCCCATTCACCACCACACCCCCGTCTCATCCTACTTAAACACCTGTCCTTCCCTACCTCGTTGCTCAGTATTGGTTTTCCTTATCGAGCTTCCTGGTTGCGCTTCTTCTACTCTGTGTTTGTCTTGGATTTCGGCTTACGGTTTTTCCCTTTGGAATTCGGCTTTTCGGATCTCGGCTTGGATTGGTACTTTCGCTCTGTCTTGGATTACTGGCTACCTCTGGATTCTCGGATTGCTCAACGGACTACGACTTCGGATCACACTTCGGCTTCGGTACACGTTCCCTTTCGGATATCTTGCTCCCCCTGGACTCTCGGCTCGTTCCTACGATTAAGGTTTGCTTTCGGTTTATGACTTGGCTTTGTTCGCTCCTGCAAGTGGGTTCACTCACTAGTTCGGTTCCTATTACCGAACTCGTAACATAGCCACAATGCAAGTAGAGAGTCACGTGGGACTGTATCTTGTATCGTTTGTTTCACTGTATAAAAGAGCACAGTAAGCATTGTCTTTGAACTCCATCTGTCGTGTTTTCCAATAATCCAGAGGTGACCTTGCCTGTCAGCAGTTAGCCCATGCTGTGCGCTTTATCCTCCCATCAGTTCAATTTAAAACTTTGCAAGGCATCTCTAAGGATAACTGCTTCAATATAACCATCTTGTTATTGTAGGTTCCAATGCTGTATGCATATGATATGAGTATCAGACATGTTTATATACTGTATAGTAATGACTGTCAATATCTTGTCTCCCTGGACCTTCTTGATACATTTTTCAAAGGGTTTGTATGATTATAAGGGCAAAGTTTGGTTTTTAAGACTTGTGAGTGTTACATTTGTCTCATTTTAAAATAGTGCTCGGCTCTGATTTCAACATGGTTATGGACCCCTCTATGGATTATTCCAGCTCCACAAACACCAGGCCCAGTCACATGCAACTGCAGACTTAAAGCACTGCATATTGGATATACAGTAGGTTTAACCTACTGTTTCAAGTATTCAGTCCTGCACTCAGGGAATACATCTACAGTACCTGTATTTCTCACAGATTGTAGTATTCCAGGATTCCAGATAGAGCAAACAGGAGTGCAGAAAATGCACAACCCTGACAAGTCCGGCTGGAGATTGAAAATTGTGTTGAAATTAATTATCATCACTGACAGATTGAAGTATAAGACTGTAATCATATCTACTAAGTCTTTGCCCAGTCCAAAGTGATCCAATACAGCCCAAGAGATATTCCCATTCCAAGCAAACAAAAGACTTGAGATTATTATATAGTCAGTTATATGAAGGAGTCGCTGGATATTATCTGAGGCCAATCTTTGGTCTTGATGTACAGATGCAGCCATTCAAAATGCACGGTACAAACCCAAGCCACCGTGTTGTACCGCAGTACGTGATTGGCTGGCCAAAATGACCAACAGGGGCACCCGTGGTGCATTGGTCGGTAGTGAAAAGATTTAATCATTTAATCTCTTTACTGTGTACGTTTTAATCCACTTAGTATTGAATATATGGAATTTTACCACTAAAGGGAACTTTTAGTAGCCGAGCATAAAAAGAAGAGGAGCATAATGCATCTTAAGGTCATAAACAATATTATTTAGGAACTTAAACATATTACTGTATATGTATATGGCTGGTCTTGGTAGTTTAAAGAAAAAATCCACACCAGTCTTCCATTTCTCCCTAAACATTTTAAGCATCAAAGTTTTATGAAATGGTCCCCAAATATGCAATTGCTGTATAGAATGAATTTTAATTGAAAAAAATTATTTAACACAAAAATTAAGCTGTTTACGTTCCTTCGCCTGAGAATATAGTCACTCATTGCTACGCAACGCAGAAACACAGCCACAGGTAACTAGCAAAGAGAAGACATTAAGCTAGCCAATATGATAAAGGAATAAATTATTTTTTTCTTTTGCACATTTATTTGAACATTTCCATTGATTGTACAAGCACTTGGAAACTGTCCAATCCCTAGTTCGTCTGCATTTTCTTTCTGCGTCTTCTAGGATATAATGTCGGCGATTTGTGTTAAAATTGGGTTTCCAATAATGCCGCAGCAAACTCTTGTTTTTATGTCCACTATAACGGACAATCTCCCTTGCTTTTAACTGAGCGTTTCATAATTTCCTAAAATGAAAATGCGACAGAATTCTGGGCTACCCCTATACCAGAGATTACGGTAGGCTTCAGAATGGTGATTGGCTGACACCATCTGACACCCCTCTGATTGGAGAAAAAAAACTTGCTGATCTGTTCTACATAGCAGGAAGAGATGAGCATATGCTGCTTCTATTCAAAACGTGTATTTTAAAAGTTTAATTAGGAAGTAAAAACATTAAAAACGTACACAGATTTCTAAACTGATCAGGAGGAAGAAAAATCACCCGTGTTTCGCACATAAAAAGTGGTTATTAACTATCCAAACCTGTTTTATTTATTTTATTTTTATTTAGATTAAGAGTTCCCGTCACCCCCATTTCCATTAAAATCGCAAACCCGTGTTTAATTAAATATTTTTATTGATTCACAATCTGGCAATGCAACGTAAATCGTTATCTTTGTCTTCTGCATAATAATGTTCACCACTCTGTTCAGCAAATTAATAATTTTCTCGGAACGTTTACCCAGCGTAACATTGTATTTCATTGCAGTTTGACTGATTGTATTTAAATCAATTGTTGTCAGAATATCACCGCCTCCAAACAAGAACAAAATTGCAACAATTTTATTAACTGGCTGTTTCAGTATATATTTAACGTAATAATTTAACAATATATGTAAATGTTTAAGATATGTTTATGTTGTGAATGTCTGTAGATTGTATCTTATTTTTAGGTTTTGTTTTGTTTCATGTTAATTTTATAAGGGAATCTTGATTAAAATACTTTTATTTTTTCAGACAATTCACATTCGCTGCAGACAAATGGCCTTGCAGATCAGATATCAAGGAAAAAAACAATTATCGCGCCTGGTTCTTTAATGGAATCGCTTTAACATGCTAATGCGTTGGTGTAACACTCTGTGTCTACAGTACATTGTAAACAAACCGGTTTCCCAGGTATTTTCAACCCCCAACCACTGTTGTTTCATCGGTTGTTATCCTGTAAAGCGCTTTGAGGAGCCACCTTTAAAGGCGCTATATAAAATAAAGTTTATTATTATTATTAATATTGATCATATTTTTCCTCCCAGAAGTTGTAAATTGTTGTTGTTATCCTGTAAAGAGCTTTGAGAAGCATATTGTCCAGCTTGTCAGGTGAATTCTCTTGTAAAATAATGAGTAGAGCTTTGGGGTTATTAGTGCTCCACTTACAGCAACCCAATGTAAATACATTTTGTCTCCAAATCCACCACCACTTGTATGAATCATAGCACTGCCAAAAGATGCATATTCTGCTGTAATGATTGGGTGCAGGAATTATTCAGTATGGCATCTCCATGTTCAAGTAAACACTGCTCTGTGTGCAAATGCACATGCATTTAAAAAAAGTTTTTTTTAAAAAAAGACACCTTTAAAGGCGCAATATAAAATAATGTTTATTATTATTAATATTGATTATATTCTTCCTCCAAGGACTTGTAAAATTGTTGTTGTTATTGTTGTTATCCCGTAAAGCACTTTGAGAAGCAAACAATTCTATTTCATTGCACTTTGACAGATCGTATTATAATCACTTGTTGTTAGAATATCCCCCAAGATGATATTCCCCCCAAGAGGATATAGAGGATATCCCCCAAGAGGTATCCAGGTAACAGTGAAACGGGCGTACAGTCTGGGGAAATCGCCCGTTTTCCATGTAAATAGTTCCCTGGTTCCGCACCCCTTGGTGTCTCTCTCTCTCTCGTTCTCTCTCTCTCTCGGGCCTGCACTCTTGGCGGGCTTGTCTTATGTCTCTCTCTTGTCTGGGCGCAGGAGTGCTGCTGGCGGGTGGTGATGAAGAAGAAATAAAGCACAGTTTTTAACTCCACAAGTTTGAGTCTCTGTGTTCGTCCTCAACAAACTCAAATTCATTACATTGGTGTCAGAAGCAGGAGGATGGACAGTGAACATGGAGATGCCATACTGAATAATTCCTGCACAGAACCATTGCAGCGGAATTTGCATCATTTGGCAGGGCTATGATTCATACAAGTGGTGGTAGATTTGGAGACAAAATGTATTTACATTACACAGAGACTCAGTAGCAATAGCAATTAGCAATATCAAAATAGCAATATTATGGACACACAATTGACTTTGTTTTTACTTTTTTTTGACAGCTGGTTTTTGTTGACAGCTTGACACAAGTTTATCAGTGAAAAAACCACGGGCATTCTTCCTCCCCCCTACATTCTCAGAGTAGAATAGAATTTATTATTAGCACAATTTATTACAGTGCTAAATTTAATATTATTGATTACTAATAGTTTATGCTAACACCTAGCTTTCTAAATGTGAGAAGTACTACCGTAAGTAAGTATACTTACTATACTGTACTTAAGAACTACTAGTGTAAGCAAAAAAAAGGGGTTTTGGAGGGGGGAGGTGTCTTTCGCTGGAAGACTCGCCGCCTTCTACTTTGAAAATACCTGTGAAACCGGTTTAATTCGTCACAGCCAGCACTCCCGCAGAGAGTGATGAAAACCGCGCAGCACCAGGCTATTGCACATTAATATGTTGGGCTTTTGGGCTCGCGTGGATTTGGGCCCTACAGTTCAACCTGCCGTACCGCTGGGTACTGTACATACAGTACAGTACGAACGTGTTATTTTGAAATATAAAAAATGTCAATATACAGTAGGAGAAATTGAGAATTGGTGTGTATTTTTTCTTTAAAATACCAATAACAGCAACATACAGTTTACATACTATGTTACCGGGGTAAAGTTAGCGTGAAGTTCGAAAACGATTTTGGCACGCCTGTAGTGCTTTCACGAAATCTCTTAGAGTTACAAAAACACTTGCTTTGTGTATAAAATACATTGTGGATGATTTCTCAGCCTTTACTTTTTCGGTTTTATGACATTTTTTTGACCAAGCACGAATATTCTTTTGTCCATATCTCCGCAATGGAAGCACAGAACGCCTTCAAACCAAAAGCATTTTAAAGACCACGACTTGTGGATATTTCCACAGCCTTTACATCAAACTATCAGTGAGCTAATTATCTTTTTTTAAACCTCCAGTTTTTCATCGATGCATAATTACGCACGAACTGGAACCCGGGGGAACGCTGTGTGCACACGTTCACAACGCGAGAAATACTGTTCAATACGGCTTCATGCGAAAAACCCGTATATGACCATAGGAAGCAGAACAGCGCAGTCTCCCATTACCCAGACTGTAAGCACGGGAATAAAGCTTTGTTTGATTTCTGAAACCCTTCCTTTACGCCCTGTTTTCATTCAGGTAAGGGTCAACTATATTCACAATACTACTGACAGCAGGAAGATTAAAATATTCTTTACTCAGCAGCTTATTAAAAACAGCTCCCATGATGTTCAAACCGATTTTTTACACAGAACACTGACACAGCTTTGCATTCTGAATCTCTTTTTCTCATGCTTTTATTTAATATGGCACAATGCACTGGGATAGGGGTATTCTGTTCACAAACCAATAGCATTTAAACCACAGCACCCACAATGCTGCAAGTGTTTTGCACACTAAGCAGGTCCTCTGACTTTTCCCAGCTTTGTTTTGGGTTGTGGAACCTTTCTTTATATTTTTTAGGATTTTCTGAAGATAACACTACAGGTAATACACTGGGACAGGTGGGTCATCTTCATGGCTCAATAGCATTTCAAATACAGCACCCACACTGCTGAAACCAAGTGTTTTACACACCAGACAGGCCCCCGAACCTCATACAACCTTGCTGTGGCTGTGGCCCCTTTCTTTATTTTTTTATGATTTTCTGAAGATAACACTACAGGTAACACAGTGCGATAGGTGGGTAGTCTTCATGGCTCAATAGCATTTCAAATACAACAACCACACTGCTGAAACCAAGTGTTTTACACACCACACAGGTCCCCTAACCTTATACAACCTTTCTGTGGTTGTGGCCCCTTTATTTATTTTTTTAATAAGAATTTTAGTTTTTCAATATGGCACCATTAGACAGGCGGTACATGGGGATTGGGGGGTGCTATTCATGAGTCAAGAGCTCTTCAAGCACAACAGCCACAGTGCTGCAACCAGGTGTTTTACACCAGACATTTCCCCTAACCTTATACAACCTCGCTTTGAGTTGTGGAACATTTCTTTATTTTTTAATGTTTTTTTTTACTGTAATCAAGTGTTGTGCTCACTAGGCAGGCCTCCTGACCTTTCACAGTCATGTTTTGTTGTGTGCAACTTTAATTATCTTTTTAGGATTTTTTGAACATGGCAACTTCCACCGAGACGGGTGGGGGGTGTGGGGGTGCTCTTCAATAGCTTTTTCATCTATACACACAAACGGATGTAACCAAGACACTCAGAACCTGTCACGCAGGGGCTGACTGCTGAGGATAGGGATCCAATGCGGTGCCCTTGGTAGGGTTGGCGCGAGACGCAGGCGTAGTCGGAGTAAACAGGCAGGGGCCCGAGTCCGGGAAAGCGTAGTACAGGCGTAGGCACAGAATCGACAGGCGAAGGCGTAGTCGAGGGACTGGCAGGGGTCGGAGTCCGGGAAGGCATAGAAGTTGCGTCGGTAGGCAGAGGCGTAAATGAAGAGACAGGCTGGGGTCAGGATCCGAGAAAGCGTAAAACAGGCGAAGGTACAAAATCGAGTGGCTAAAGCGGTTGTCGGAAAAGCGGGGTCGAGGTCCAGGGGAGAAGTCATAGTAAGGCAAAGTTAGTAGGTAAGCTCCGGGAGAGAATCTCAATCGTGAGCAATGACCGGGGGACAGATGAGGGTTTAAGTAGAGGACTGATTGACATGTGCACGTTTGGTATGGGGAGAGCTCGAGGGAATGCGGGAGCGCTTGCCTGCGTGAGGGAGATTCATGACAGAACCAACAGAATCAACCTGAACTCATAGAAAAACAAGAATGCCCCCGAGACACCTGAATCCCCCTCCTGGACCAATCTGGTATCAACACCCCCAAACCCATCCATACCAGCTAACAAGACTCAGAATCGGTGCAACCCTCCAACCTGGACCAAGAGCAGGATGGGACAAGAACCTGCACCACACTATGTACACAGGTTTGTATTTTTGGCTGAAGATGAAAATGTCTAACATAGATTGTTTTGGTTCTAGCAAACAATAAAAATAGTTGTTAAAATCCAAACACACATAATGAGATCACTCTCTGTCAGTATGTGTAACATTCTGGGTCTGGGCTCCTCTGTATTTGGGCTAAAGAGAGTTCAACAACATTATTAAATGCACTGACATCATAATCTGACAAGATCCATTGTTTAGGGGAGACTTGACCACCCACTGTCCCCCTGGTATCGTGAAACTCATTGTCCTTTAGCTTTCCAAAACCAGAATCACTTGGGACTCCAGGGGGATCGGTGTATGCAAAATATGAATTCCTTATGCAAGAAATTGTATATGGTCAATAAAGCGATCATATCTTATCAGCAGATGGTAATCTCCAAGGAACAAGTAATAGGTTTATTCCACGCTGAAAAATGATCAAATGATTGATGAACCCAAGTGATTTGAAAGAAATGTTAAACAACTCAAAGCGAGGTTGTATAAGGTTAGGGGAGCTGTCTGGTGTGTAAAACACCTGGTTGCAGCACTGTGGCTGTTGTGCTTGAAGAGCTATTGACTCGTGAAGAGCGCGATGTACTATCCCCATGTACCGCCTGTCTAATGGTGCCATATTGAAAAACTCATAAAAAAATAAAGAAAGGGGCCACAACCACAGCAAGGTTGTATAAGGTTCTGGGGGCTGTCTGGTGTGTAAAACACTTGGTTTCAGCAGTGTGGCTGTTGTATTTGAAATGCTATTGAGCCATGAAGATGACCCACCTGTCCCAGTGTATTACCTGTAGTGTTATCTTCAGAAAATCATAAAAAAATAAAGAAAGGGGCCACAGCCACAGCAAGGTTGTACGAGGTTCGGGGGCCTGTCTGGTGTGTAAAACACTTGGGTACAGCAGTGTGGGTGCTGTATTTGAGATGCTATTGAGCCATGAAGACGACCCACCTATCCCAGTGTATTACCTGTAGTGTTATCTTCAAAAAATCATAAAAAATTAAAGAAAGGGGCCACAGCCACAGCAAGGTTGTATGAGGTTCGGGGGCCTGTCTGGTGTGTAAAACACTTGGTTTCAGCAGTGTGGCTGCTGTATTTGAAATGCTATTGAGCCATGAAGATGACCCACCTGTCCCAGTGTATTACCTGTAGTGTTATCTTCAGAAAATCATAAAAAAATAAAGAAAGGGGCCACAGCCACAGCAAGGTTGTATGAGGTTCGGGGGCCTGTCTGGTGTGTAAAACACTTGGTTTCAGCAGTGTGGCTGCTGTATTTGAAATGCTATTGAGCCATGAAGATGACCCACCTGTCCCAGTGTATTACCTGTAGTGTTATCTTCAGAAAATCATAAAAAAATAAAGAAAGGGGCCACAGCCACAGCAAGGTTGTATGAGGTTCGGGGGCCTGTCTGGTGTGTAAAACACTTGGTTTCAGCAGTGTGGCTGCTGTATTTGAAATGCTATTGAGCCATGAAGATGACCCACCTGTCCCAGTGTATTACCTGTAGTGTTATCTTCAGAAAATCCTAAAAAATACAAAGAAAGGTTCCACAACCCAAAACAAAGCTGGGAAAAGTCAGAGGACCTGCTTAGTGTGCAAAACACTTGCAGCATTGTGGGTGCTGTGGTTTAAATGCTATTGGTTTGTGAACAGAATACCCCTATCCCAGTGCATTGTGCCATATTAAATAAAAGCATAAGAAAAAGAGATTCAGAATGCAAAGCTGTGTCAGTGTTCTGTGTAAAAAATCGGTTTGAACATCATGGGAGCTGTTTTTAATAAGCTGCTGAGTAAAGAATATTTTAATCTTCCTGCTGTCAGTAGTATTGTGAATATAGTTGACCCTTACCTGAATGAAAACAGGGCGTAAAGGAAGGGTTTCAGAAATCAAACAAAGCTTTATTCCCGTGCTTACAGTCTGGGTAATGGGAGACTGCGCTGTTCTGCTTCCTATGGTCATATACGGGTTTTTCGCATGAAGCCGTATTGAACAGTATTTCTCGCGTTGTGAACGTGTGCACACAGCGTTCCCCCGGGTTCCAGTTCGTGCGTAATTATGCATCGATGAAAAACTGGAGGTTTAAAAAAAGATAATTAGCTCACTGATAGTTTGATGTAAAGGCTGTGGAAATATCCACAAGTCGTGGTCTTTAAAATGCATTTGGTTTGACGGCGTTCTGTGCTTCCATTGCGAAGATATGGACAAAAGAATATTCGTGCTTGGTCAAAAAAATGTCATAAAAACGAAAAAGTAAAGGCTGAGAAAGCATCCACAATGTATTTTATACACAAAACAAGCATTCTCGCAACTCTAAGAGGTTTCGTGAAAGCGCTACAGGCGTGGCAAAATCGTTTTCGAACTTCGAGCTAACTTTACCCCGGTTACTATGTTTATGTTCCTAAATTAATATCGTTTATGACCTTTATGACCTTCGTTATGCTCCTCTGCGTTTTATGCTTAACTACTAAAATTTCCCTTTAGTGGTAAAATTCCATATAAATATTCAATACTAAGTAGATTAAAATGTGCACAGTAAAGAGATTAAATGATTAAATCTTTTCACTAACGACCAATACACCACATTATCTTCCGTGTCGCATTAACATTGGAATGTTTTTTTTACAAGTATCAAAAGAAGCGATACACAACCTGTCTCCTCTATAACTCTTCAGTTTACAGAGAAATTCCACTGAGCATCACAACATTGTCCAATACTCTTCTTGTGTCTAATTTTAAGTTAAGAAGGATTTGAGCTACAGACCATAACAGACCAAAAAACAGAATCCACCTGCGATTCGGGTGTTAACAAAACGTGTTTACAAAGAAAGTGAAATACAGTAATACTACCAGCTATATAGATACATATATTTAGATATTTAGATCTTTAAATTAATATCATTATTAATTTCTTTAGATACGTGATTACATATTCTCGATTATAAAACAGATCATTCCAAATCTGACTAGCTGACACCCTTCTGAAGCGGTACCATAATCTCTGGTATACGGACGCCCCAGAAATTTGACTTTTTACTGTGTGATAAATTTTAAAGACTACTTCTTAGCGTAGATAAGAAAGCGTAGATAAAAAAGCTTGGATTCTAATGTATCTGATACAAGTATCTTTTAATACAGTCTTTGTTGATCTCTTGAGGATCCTTGTGATGTTTTGAGCTCTGGTTGAATGATGTGTCGCAGTTTAAATAATTTTCGTTGTTAGAAATTATGAAACGCTCTGTTAAAAGCAAGAGAGTTTTTATGTCTGTTATACTAAAAGAAAATGCCCGACGAACTAGGGATTGGACAGTTTTTCAGTGCTTGTACAATTGATGGAAATGTTCAAATAAATGTGCTAAAGAAATAAACAAAAAAAGTAATGTATTCCTTTATCCTATTGGCTAACTAATGTCCCATCCTTTTTAGTTAGATCAACGATATGCTGTGGTGTTACTTTTTGTCGATGAAAAAATAAAGTCTTTTCATTTAAAATGACGGTTACAAATAATGTGGAAAACCCTAAGCTTGTCCAAGGTCATTCATTATTAATACTATTAGTAATATCTTCGGTAAAGGCTTTGATGCATAAAATTTTTCTGCATAATTAAAATATTTATGATAAAGGTAGGTTGTTTACTTTTGCCCAACTGAGCAATCTTGCTTTCATAAAATATATATCAACTTCTTAATGACTGATGATTAACATGGTGTATTACACAGTTTAAATTTAAAAGTTCAAATGCTGTACATGAGAGGTTCATTGGCTCCTCCTGGCGGTTTTACAAGGTGATTCCGGATACTTTCCGATGTGACGTCATATGACGCGTTACACTGCGTCATACCACGTTAGGATGCGACACGCCCACTGCATGGTACCGTGGTGTACCTCACGCGTTTTGAATGGCTGCATCTGTATCAAGGTAGTCATGAACATCTCAATGCATTGGGCAAGAACGTTTACAGTATATAAGTACTGTATGAAGTTAGCTATTAATTTAGGAAAGGGGATGAAAACTTTTGCAATTACCTAGGCCCTTCTCTTTCTTTAATAAGAGTATGTTTGCCGAATTTACATATCACAAAAGCTGCATTTACTCACAGTATTCCGAATCATGACCTCATCAGTTCGTCCCAGCAGTAAAGTGGAAGCTCTGGCTGTATCCCTTCAAGGCCAGGGGAACAGTTCTTTGCAATAGACTGTAGAGCTGCTTTACACTCCTCCAGACAGATGCTTACGGCTTGTCAAAAATCTTGAATATTTTTCTCAGTCAAGTTGGCCATGAGGGGTGTGTAAAGTTTGATAAAAATAATGGAATTCAGAATTTATTTGGTGAGGATCAGACAGCAGAGCACCATTACTGGATTTAATTTAAAGATAATGCCCACCAGCTTTTTACTGCACAATTTGAGCACTCATAAAGGACTTGGTCTTACATAATATCTACAAAATGCATATTACAATAGTAAAGCTGCTGGGTTTTACAAATTAAGAATTCAGCACATTGATTAAGTTCTGTTCACTTTTAACTAAATGAAGTTCTTTGATGGTAAAGTCTTAGAATTTAGACTGTTGGGTATGTTCTAATATTTTTATATTTCAGATCTGAAATTTTGTAAGCCTGTTCTTGTTTAAATGGGATGGAAATTTAGTTGGAAAATCCCTGAAAAACCCTCTTTTAGTGTATCCCCTAATTTACGGGGATACTTGACTGAGCCCTTATTGAATACAATAAATTCAAGAAATCATGTTTGAAATTCAAACTTAAATCTCTGTTATATCATAGAGACGTGTTAAAATACCATCTGGGGGCAGGAGATGAGGAATCAGTATGGACCTTCTGCCTGCACAAGAATGATCTGAAATTCTGTTTTGCATTATCTCACAGCCCTGCCTAAAATGCTTAAATGACGTACCATATCCCCTGTTTTTCATTATGTCTAATCAACCTATTTTATTTTCTTTATGGAAAAATAGAGGCATGCACACTTCAATGATATCATTGAACATATTACTCTGCTCACATTTGAGGACCTCAAATTGAAGTACACATTTCAAGGTACCTCTTCCTTTTTGTATCTGCATTAGTGCTCTGCAATTCATGCTTACAGAGGGCGTGGAGGGATACAGTTATCATTACATGAGTTGCAGGATTTTTTTTAAATATTGATAAAAAGAAAAACATACAATAATTCCAAATAATACATTTTCTTTTCTTGAAGGCAAGATATCAGAAATTAGCTGTTCACTATACGTGGGTTAGATTTCTGCAGATGACATTACATGGGACACAACATGGATAAAGTTGGCATACATTATGCCTCCAGAAATCCAAATCATCAGTTTATGGATTCAGTCTCATCCACAGATCTCATTTTATCTGACAAAAAAGGTATCTAATGAAATTGGAACCATTGGAACTATGCTGTGTTCTCGGGATGCTGTGGGCACGTTTATGCATATGTTTTAGGACTGTTGGGAGGTGAAATGTTTCTGCACTCAAGTTGCTTTACAAGGGCTACACAAGGCCCAGGGGGAAACAATTTTAGCAGGACATTGCTGAAACAGCCAAGACACCTATATTACTTCATTGGCAAACACAAAATATTTGAACGATTAAAAAAAAATCTTTCTTTTGTGTCTCCCCTTATGTTTCATAACTTAAAGAGATGGAGAGGAGGGGATGAGGAAGGGGAAAGGAGAAGATAGGGGAGAGGGAGGGAGGAGTAGAGGGGAGAGGGAGGAACTTCACTGGGTTTTGTCTTCTTATTTTTTACGTACAATTCCTTTGCATTCACTTCACACCATATACAGATGCAGGCATTCAAAGTTCGTGGTACGAACCCACACTGGGGTAATGCAGTGCCCACACTTGGGTAAATTTTGCCTGAAGTTCAAAAATGATTTCGGCACACCTGTAGCTTTTTCACGAAACCTCCTAGAGTTATGAAAACACTTGCTCTGTGTACAAAGTACATTGTGACAGTTTTCACAGCCTTCACTATGCCGTTTTTTTATTTCTATGAAGAAATCTATGAAGCTTGTCATGGAAATATAACTATCAAGGAAGCCACAAGAGAGAGTTCTCACCTGAGTAAGGTCTTTATTTCAATATTGTAATATTGGGAGCCCTGTTTTCACTCTGCAAATTGCATCAGAGACTCAATTTGTTACAAGCAGTACAGGTTTTTTTTTTAAGATGTTGCGCTGTAAGAGAAAGCTCAGCAATTTGTCCCTTCTAACACTTCCCCTTTCCTTAACACAAAACAGATTACATCATAAAAACGAAAGAAGAAGCACCACTAGATTTGTTTTCAAAGCTTATCAGTTACTTTCGGCTAATCTAATGATCCAGACAGCAAATATTGCTTTGATACATTGTCTTCTAATGTAACCTTAACAGTGCGTACTTTGTTGACACACTGTTTTCTAAAATTCTGCACATAGCACAGCAGTTACATCCTTGAAATATATTTTCTAAAAGCACCAATATATTTTTTGCAAAGCTCTCTACATTTTAAGAATCAATTTACTTATTAGATTTCCATTTCAAGCTTTGTTTGATTTAATTTCTTTGTTTTATTTCTGAAACACTTTCTTTATGTCCTGTTTTCATTCAGGTAAGGGTCAACTATGTAAACAATACTGCTGACAGCAGGAAAATTCTTATACTTTACTCAGCAGCATCTTAAAAACAGCATCCATGGTGTACAAACCGATTTTTTTTACACAGAAAACTGACACAGCTTTGCGTTGTGAATCTGTTTTTCTAAGAAACACATCAGTGGGGGAAGGTGGAGTGTCTTTCATTGGAAGACTCACCCTATTCTACTTTAAGAGAGAGAGAGATGCAAAAACCATGCAGCGCCAGGTGAATGCACAACATTCAGGGCTGCACAACAGGAATGCACAACATTCACGTGGAGTTGCACCCTACACCCTGCGGTACCACTTATACATATAGTATGAACATGTTGTGATACAGATCACAGATCACAGACCTTTTTTATCTGTGATTTATTTTTTAATCTGTGATCTGTGCTAAAAAAAAACGGTTGAACAACTCTCAAGCACCGGGGTGAAGTTAGCTTGAAGTTCGAAAACAATTTCAGCACACCTGTAGTGCTTTCACGAAACCTCCTAGGGTAACAAAAACACTTGCTTTGTGTATAAAGTACATTGTGAATGTTTTCTCAGCCTTCACTTTGTCGTTTTTATGACTTTTTTTTGACCACGCACAAATATTCTTTTGTCCATATCTTCTCAATGGAAACACAGAACGCCTTCAAACCAAATGCATTTTAAAGACCGCCACTTGTGAAAATTTCCACAGACTCTACATCAAATTATCAGTGAGCTAATTTCAACGATGCGCAATTATACACTAACTGGAACCGCTGTGTACACACGTTCACAACGCGAGAAATACTACTCAATACGGCTTCGTGCGAAAAACCTGTATATCACCATTGGAAGCAGAACAGCGCAGTCTCCAATTACCCAGACTGTAAGCACGGGAAAAAAGCTTTGTTTGATTTCTGAAACCCTTTCTTTACGTCCTGTTTTCATTCAGGTAAGGGTCAACTATATTTACAATAATGCTGACAGCAGGAAGATTCAAATATTCTTTACTCAGCAGCTTATTAAAAACAGCTCCCATGATGTTCAAACAGATTTTTTTTCACTGAAGACTGACACAGCTTTGCGTTCTGAATCTCTTTGTTCAGAATCACAATGCTGCAAGTAAGTGTTTTACACAGTAAGCAGGTCCTCTGACCTTTCCAAGCCTTGCTTTGGCTTGTGAAACCTATTTTTTATTATTTTTTCAATATGGCACATTTAGACATGCAATACACTGGGATAGGAGGTCTTCTTCATGACTCAATAGTTTTTAAGCACAACAGCTACAATGCTGCAACCAAGTGTTTTACACACCAGACAGTCCCCCTAACCTTAAACAACCTTGCTTTGGGTTTCAGAAATCAAATAAATAAATCAAATCAAACAAAGCTTCATAGATTTCTTCATAGAAATAAAAAAAACAGCATAGTGAAGGCTGTGAAAACTGTCACAATGTACTTTGTACACAGAGCAAGTGTTTTCGTAACTCTAGGAAGTTTCGTGAAAAAGCTACAGGTGTGCCAAAAACATTTTCAAACTTCAGGCAAAATTTACCCCAGTGTGGGCACTGCATTACCCCAGTGTGGGTTCGTACCGCGAACTTTGAATGCCTGCATCTGTATATGGTGTGAAGTGAATGCAAAGGAATTGTATGTCAAAAATAAGAAGACAAAACCCAGTGAAGTTCCCATCTGTATATAATAATAATAATAAGAATAAGAATAAGAATAATAATAATAATAATAATAATAATAATAATAATAATAATAATAATAATAAACAGGATAGGAGTAATATGAACACTTGCACTAGACCTGGTCAGGATTCTGGCTGCTGAATTTTGGACATACTGCAGTTTGTTTAGAGTAGATTTAGATACCCAATGAGCAGAGCATTACAGTAGTCAATTCGAGAGAATACAAATGTGTTGATTAGCTTTTCAGCCACAGTTAATGATAGCATAGGGCATAGTCTTGCGATATTTCTAGGGTGAAAAAAATATGTTTTGACAGTTTGCTGCACATCTGGGTCGAATGTTAAGCCAGAATCGAAAGTAACCCCAAGGTTTTTCAATTTTGATTGAAGCTCAAGTACAGAGCCATCTACAGATAGGGTTACAGGACTGACTTTACGAAGTTGATGGGGGTACCAATAAGCATGACTTCAGTCTTGTCGCAGTTAAGATGAAGGAAGTTTTGAGTCATCCAAATTTTTACATCAGAGATGCAATTAGATAGAATAGAGACAGCCACATCAGTGTCAGGTTTGGTATGCATGTATATTTGAGTATCATCAGCGTAAAAATGAAAGCTGAGGCCATGTGATCTTAAAAGCTGACCAAGTGGGAACATGTAAATGCTGAAGAGCAAGGGGCCCAGTATTGAGCCCTGAGGGACACCAGACTTATCAAGACCAATTTCAGACCTGTACCCATTGAAAGAGACAAAGTGACAGCGATCAGTGAAGTAAGATTTGAACCATTTGAGGGCAGTGTCAGAAACTCCAAACACAGTCTCAAGACGAGAAATGTAAGATGTTATGGTCAACATTGTCAAAAGCAGCACTGAAATCAAGAAGGATGAGTATATAAAAAGAACCAGAATCAGAAGCTATTAGAAGATCGTTGGTGACTTTGACTAGGGCAGTTTCTGTGGAAAGATGCCACCTATGCTCAAGTTTGCAAGAGGCTACCTTCATTGATTGCAGATGGTCATTGTACCAGGGGGCAGGGCGAGAGAAAAAGATGGTTTGAGTTTTTAAAGGAGCAAAGCTATCGAGGGTAGACAAAAGAGCAATGTCAAGTAACTGTATTTTGTCCTCTAGAGCAGTGGTTCTCAAACTTTGTGGACCAAGTACCACCCCTAATCCAACCAAAGTATCCAAGTACCACCTACAAGTCATCATCTCATAGGAACCCCAGAAATGATCAATGACCAACATGAGCGCATGTGCACACACACTCACACATACATATAATAAATATTATAATAATAAACTTTGTTCGATATATTAAAATGTGGCTTCTCAAAGTGTTTTACAGAAAAAAAAAACAACACATAAAAATAAAAAAAGCACCATTTCAGTGAGAGGGGTGAGCCTGTTTAGTCGAGCAAAGCAGATGTGAATTAATTTTTCGAGCCTTGATACAATTCACAACAGTCTAACAGATTTTAAATCGTCAGGCATTTTCTTGACGGCAAAGGTCTCGCGGTGGATGTTGCAATGAAACCATTAATTTCTGGAGCAACCTCTCTAATTCGTGCAACTACACCGCTGTGTCGGCTTGTCATTGCTCTAGCACCGTCTGTACAAACTCCGACACATTTTATCCAGTCGACGCCATTCTCTTCGATAAATTCATTCAGAAGCTGAAATACGTGCTCTCCTGTAGTTCCTGTTGGTAGCGGCTTACAGAACAGAAAGTCCTCACGGGACGTACCCTCAAACTCGTATCTAACATAAACGAGCAAATTGGCCAAATCGACTACAGACTCATCTAATTGCAGTGAAAAACATCTGCTCATCTTAACGCGCTCTGTCAGCGTACTTTTGATATAATCCTTAATTTCAATAATTCTATGAATGACTGTGTCTTTCGGGGGGGGCAGCAGGTCGAGCTGTTCAGCAGCTTTTTCTCCACACATAATAGTGTGGGGCTTACCTGATTTAGCAATCCGCAAGCTTGCATTTTTCCACGTTTCCGTTTTTATTTCAGTGTTTATTTTAAGTATTTATTTCATGCGCATGGGAGAGAAACACAGAGACGCTCGGTGTATTTTTCTCAAATTAACTTAGAACAGTTCTTAAATATTTTTCTATTTTTCACGCTTTCCTGTGCTCACAAGATTACCAGCGTTCGTAGCACGCATTTCTATGCATTCCTGTGTTTACAACGTTGGCATTGTTCCAAAATCACGCACATTCTCATTTCTCCCTGTTTGCTGGAGATACAGTAGCTTTTTTTAAATACAATTGGTCACTTGCGTCTGTAGCACGCATTCCTATAGAGTGGTATAGAATTACAGAGTATCTCTTGTGTCCACTGAAGTATAAGCGCGCAATGTATCGTAGTACATAGGTTGCGTATTCGACACGTATAAAAATACAAAATATAAAAACCCGTCCCGATTTTTTCAGCGCACACAACACAGTTCCAGGGTCATTTGGCATACCACCTGGCAGCAAGCCACGTACCACTGCCGGTACGCGTACCACAGTTTGAGAACTACTGCTCTAGAGGGTCAGAGGAAGAGAAACAAGATAAGGAGGACAGAACAGAATTTGCAAACCTTGGTTGATCAATTGATCTCCAGTTGAGGAAATTTACAGAGCGTGGGGGGGAGGTGTGGTGTGGTATATGGTGTGAAGTGAATGCAAAAGAATCGTACATCAAAAATAAGAAGACAAAACCCAGTTAAGTCCCTCCCTCTCCCCTATCTTCTACTTTCCCCTTCCTCATCCCCTCCTCTCCATCTCTTTAAGTTATGAAACATGAGGGGAGACACAAAAGAAAGATTTTTTTTTTAAATCATTCAAATATTTTGTGCTTGCCGATGAAGTAATATAGGTGTCTTGGCTGTTTCAGCAATGTCCTGCTAAAATTGTTTCCCCCTGGGCCTTGTGTAGCCCTTGTGACGCAACTTGAGTACAGAAACATTTCACCTCCCAACAGTCCTAAAAAATATGCATAAAAGTGCCCACAGCATCCCGAGAACACAGCATAGTTCCAATGGTGTCAATTTCATTAGATATCTTTTTTGTCAGATAAAATGAGATCTGTGGATGAGACTGAATGCATAAACTGATGATTTGGATTGCTGGAGACATAATGTATGTCAACTTTTCCCATGTTGTGTCCCATGTAATGTCATCTGCAGAAATCTAGCCCATGTATAGTGAACAGCTAATTTCTGATATCTTGCCTTCAAGAAAAGAAAATTTATTATTTAGAATTACTGTATTTTTCTTTTTACCAATATTTTTTAAAAATTCCTGCAACTCGTGTAATGATAACTGTATCCCTCAAGGTTCTCTGTAAGCATGAATTGCAGAACACTAATGCAGATACAAAAAGGAAGAGGTACCTTGAAATGTGTACTTTAATTTAAGGTCCTCAAATGTAAGCAGAGTAATATGTTCAATGATATCATTGAAGTGTGCATGCCTCTATTTTTCCATAAAGAAAATGAAATAGGTTGATTAGACATAGCTACGATAAGACAGGAGATTAAACATACTGTATATCCAATATGCAGTGCTTTAAGTCTGTAGTTGCATGTGACTGGGCCTGGTGTTTGTGGAGCTGGAATAATCCATAGAGGGGTCCATAACCATGTTGAAATCAGAGCCGAGCACTATTTTAAAATGAGACAAATGTAACACAAGTCTTAAAAAACAAACTTTATAAATTGTCCTTATAATCATACAAACCCTTTGAAAAATGTATCAAGAAGGTCCAGGGAGACAAGATATTGACAGTCATCTCTATACAGTATATAAACATGTCTGATGCTCATATCATATGCATACACCATTGGAACCTACAATAACAAGATGGTTCTATTGAAGACGTTATCCTTAGAGATGCCTTGCAAAGCTAGCTGCAAGTCTGCATCTTTGTTTTAAATTGAACTGCTGGAAAGATAAAGCGCACAGCATGGGCTAACTGCTGACAGGCAAGGTCACCTCTGGATTATTGGAAAACACGACAGATGGAGTTCAAAGACAACGCTTACAGTGCTCTTTTATACAGTGAAACAAGATACACTCCCACATAACTCTCTACTTGCATTGTGGTGTAAGAGGACACCGGGAAGGGCCACCCAGGATAACCAGCTGACCCACTATTGGAAAAGGCCTATGCAGCGAAACAAGGAGACACAGCTGAACTACATCAGGAAACGAGATATAAATGCCCCAGAAGCGGTGAGCCGGGGCGGAAGCCGATAAGGTGAATGCGTTTTGGAGGAAGTAGAGGTTTAGGATTGTGCTGGAAGGAAATAAAGAATAACGGACTACGGGATACAGTTTATGACTAAGATTTATGGATTACGACTTGGATACGGTGCGGATTGGTGTGGACATCCGGAAATTTGGATCATTTAAGGATACTGGCAACGGATATCCTTATCCAGTATCCTGGGAAAGCTAAGGTTGCTGTTGAAAGAAGTGTTAGTAGGACCAGAAGGGGTCTGTTTGCATCCTAATGCCCTAGTATAGTGATGGGCACACTATACTGTAAAAAAGGGCTGTCCTTTGGTCCTTTGGAATGACCTGTTGTGGGTGTCCCAGGGTATTCTCCAAGATAAAACTTGATAGACTAAAGTGTAAGGAAAGGTAATGCATTTGTGATGATACAATTGCTGGGGAAATGCATTGTTAGAAAGGCATTGTTTTACTTCTGGGTACAACAGTTAGGCTGTTTTAGTTTTGTCATCACGTGTTAGGAGTGTAAAGCAAACCAGGCGTATAGCTAGCTCTCTTTCTGGAGCTTACAATAAACCTGTGGATCAAAGGTCTCTCTAAAGAACTGGGGTAAGGCGGTAATCAAATTACCTACTGTACCCGTAAACAAGCCTTTTCAGAACACTTCTCAGATCACACATACATTTCTGTATTACAGTACCTTTTTTTCCATGACCAGTCACTCTTCCAAACAAGACTGTATTGAAAATAAAACCTATAACCCATAATCAGGTCTCAAAAAAAGAGCTGTGTTTGCTGCATCCTTTTTTTGTTGCGATTCTCAGCCTCAAGTAATAAGAGCTGTCTCATAATGCAGGGGTTGAGCTAATTAGACGACCCCCCTCTGAGTGATTTCTGGCCAGTGTTGTTGTCCCACATGTCATGTCAAGAAATGTCACAAATCAAAAGAGGCCATTCAGCCCAAGCTGATGTTTTCAAGTACATATTTGATCTAAGGATCGTATTCAACCATTTCTTGAAATGGTATCAGTTTCATCAACATCACTAGGCAGCCTGTTCCAGACCCCCACAGCCCTTATGTGTAAAAAAGTGTTTCCTACTCTCAGTTTTAAATGCATTTCCCAGTAATGTCAGTTTGTGTTCTCTGTTAGGGTTTCACTGTTGACTCTGAGGAAGTCCACTGGAGTGACTTTATCAATGCCTTCAAAGATTTGAAATACTTTAATTAAATTGACCTTTTGAGATGCTCAAGAACTTAGTATATAACCTGCTTTAACTGCAAAGTTTTTTCTTCTAATGAGAGACAGCACAGATTTTCAGCTCCTTAGGGTAAAGTGTGGATCCCATCTTAAATTCCAGGCTGGGCTCCACGCCAGGTGGTGGGGAAATTGTGAACCTCTGAAGAAAAGAAGTGAAGAATAGGAACAACTCCATCCGAGCCAGTTGCTCCCCCAGACACACCCTCTTTCCTAGAGGAACAGAAGGTAGTTTAGGACTTGAAAGGATTTTTCATTTTACATTTTACAGCATGGAAAATGTATCTGCTTAAAATATCTAGATGTATTATTCTTATAATAAAATGTCTAGCGTATACTGTATTAGGTTACACTAATGTTTACCTGCAGAAAATGGCATAAATGCATCCCTTCTGACAAACTTCCCATTTTCCTCTAGAAAGTGTTCAGGATTAAAATGGTGTGGTGTTTCCCACTCATTCTTGTCAAAAAGCACAGAAGTTAAATTTCCAAAGATCTGTGTACCCTAAAAAAATAAATTACAACTTTAAATATTTATCAACTTTAACAATAGTACTCAAAACACTCTTAACAATAACATACAGCACAGAAAAGGAAATGATATCTGATACAAATGTCCAGAAAGGAAAGGAATCTTGCTAATGAAATTTAAATTCCATGTCAGTATCTGATATCATTACAAGCAAAACCATTATGTAATCTCTTTTTATAAGTAAAGAAAGTTCAAGATTCATCTAGAGTGATTTATTTCTTGTGACTTTATTTTAACTACTTAAAAAATCATTTCCCTATTCAATGTATTGACCTATTTTTTAGTTGAACTTTAGTACAACAGTTTCATTGTATGATTTAAGACCTACTTAGAATAAGCAGCATGCATTCTGTTAAAATACTGTACATGTATTTTAACATTAAAGTTTATTTCACTTGGAATAACAACATCCAAGAGTTAAGTGTAGTGAATTTATATAGTGTTTTAGTCACAGTAAAGTTTGCTCAGCCTGCTTGGCTGAAGGCCAGCCTCTGAGCATAGGGCAACAAGGCTACGACCCTTATGTGGAGTTAGAAGTGGTCAAGGGGCAGCTGCAAAGGTAGAAATGGGAAGGAGGAGGCATACAAAAGACATTTGCGAGGGAATTATGAGGATTTATTGTTTTTATGTTAGGAAATGATGTCAGGAATGATTACAAAGTTGGCTGAGGTTGATTGAAACTAGCTGCTGTCATTCCTCCCAAACTTTCATTATATACTCCATTAGTCTTACCTTTGGAAGAACGTAACCTCGTACAGTGATATCATTTGTTGCCATCCTGGGCAGGTTCAGAGGAACAATATTGCCCATCCTCTGGACTTCAGGGATCACAGCATCAGTGTAGGGCATGTTAGCACGGTCTGCCATAGAGGGCTGCCGTCCCTGTCCAATGACTCTGTCTATCTCATCGTGGACCTTCTCTGTAAAAATCAACAGAGTAAGTAAAGAGGAAATCTTTCAATAGATTTATCTATTAAGCATAACATGAGCCCAAGTGAGAGATCTTCATTAGACTTAATGTACTGTATATACTATGAATTTATATAGCCAACTGAGAGGGTGGTGGAATGAGACAAGTTCAGATTCTTGTCTCAACTATACTTGCCATCAGATAGAGATAGAGGGCAGATCCCCTGTTATGCAAGTAACGCCAGAGGGAGAGAGAGAATGGTTGACATTTTGCTGTGTTTTGACACTTGGGTTTTGTCCCAGAACAGACTTGGTTTTGTTGCTGGTACACAGTTTAATTATACAGTTGTAGAAATCTGTACAAAGAGAGCTAGGCTTTTGTTTTGTTTGATTTTTGTGGCGTCGGTTTATTTCTCCTCACACTGTAACCTAAAGAGCTTTAACTCTGTATCACATCTGTTTGGTGTATCTGTTGTACCTTGAACAGCCCAAAAATGTTTCTGACATTCTACTCCATGTGTGATAAAATATGCTTTCCTGAAAGAAGAGCCTGCACTGAATCAACCTTGCACTGAAGACTCGGGGGCCAAGATATGAAAATGTCAATTTTCAATATGTAAATTAGACAAAAAGATCATTGCACTTGACTTACTCTGTATCTCTGGGTATTTGGTCATGAAGAGGAGAGCCCAGCATAGTGTGGTTGCTGTGGTTTCTGTCCCAGCCACAAACAGATCGAGAACACAGAAACATAGGTTTTCCTCATCAAATTTTGCGTCAACATCATCTTTACTCTGAAAGTGGAAAAACAAATCCTGTTTGCTAAAATATCTTAGATTTCAAAGTACTCAAAAACGAAACATTTGGACATTCCTCAGTTTTAGGAAATATTTTTGTGGACATCCTGGGAACATTCAGAAGAATATTCTATACTGTATATCCCTTGGAATTTATTGCATTTAAGTTGTGGAATATATTGTGGAAAATATTCTAATAGGAAGTGTATGGATATATCAAGATATATTGCTATAAAAGGTAAACTGATTGATAAAAACCTAGGAAGCATTATTTACCTTCCATTAAATGGGGAAAATACAAGGACGATTCTTTAATAAGACCTTAAGGATGACTAAGCTAAGCTTTAAGAAAAACATGATTAAACCAACACTGATACTTGCAAATAATAAAAATTGAGATTCATGAATTATGTGGACATAAGCCAGGAACTGCAGTAACAAAAACAAGTTATTCAATTTCTAAGTTCTGCAGTCTTATTCCTATTTTTTTCCAGTAACATAGGTCAAAAAGTTGGGCCCTAGAAATGCCAGAAGAATAATAAAAAACAGCATTATCAGACATAAATGAGGAATCTGAGAAAATGGCCACATTATAAGAATAGCAGCAAGGAGACATTACTTAATAATAATAATAAACTTTATTTTATATAGCACCTTTAAAGGTGGCTTCTCAAAGCGCTTAAAAGCTTACTTAAAAGCAAATAAGGATATCTATCTTAGCTTGGTAAGCATTTGGTTACACCTCTGTTAGACAAAAACATTTTATCAATTGAAGCGTATGTAGCAATTAATCAGAGCTAGAATATTATTACACTTGTTCACTGAATAACTGCAACACCTAAGGAATTAATCCACGATGACATGGAAGACTTCAAAAGAATGACCGATACAGAATAATTAAATAATTATGTCACAGCTGTCATATATCAAGGAAGCAGCAGTTAAGATGATTGCATTTAAAAGAATAGTATCTGAAACACTGTATAAGTAGTTCTGTAGGGTATCAAGATATCAGGTGCAGATGGCTATAGTTGAAACTTTGATAAAGGTCAGGGGTATTAACTAGCAGTAGAAATCAATAGCAGCCAGGGACAGATATAAGGAAACTGAGAACTGTCAGCAAGCAAGATGATGGTGTTTAGCTGAATGGTTGACTGGGAGATTGCTAGTACAATGAACACTGGGATAGGATAAACAACACTGGGGTATACTGAGAATTAGAGTCCCCTTCCCCCTAATTTTCATTATCAACTCCGATAAACAGTCACTTTGACTTGAGGTTCCTCATTTTTTAAGATAAACTGTAGAAGTTTCATGGAAAAGCAGTGCATTTCTAGCCAACTGCTGGACTATGGCTTTGGTTTACCTTTTCAATCTCATCCAGATAGCAGTCAATATAATCTCTGGGGCAGGATGGATTCCAGTCTTCTTTGTGAGCCTGGATCTCTGATTTCACAAATGAAATCACATTCTTCCAATTTGAAAAGATAGTGTGATGAGGCCCAGGAACTATCTTCATTATTGTAGGGAACACATTATACAGCTGCACAAGAGAGAACCATTATGACACTAACATTTCTGCATCATAAATCACCGTGTATTTTCTTTTTTAATTGTGTTTCCATCTGATGTACCTACTTTTAATTGTGGTAAAAAGTTACAGCAATGTTTCCATGTTTCCCAGCATCTTCACATTTCTTAAGGTCTACTATGAATGTGATAGCTTTATAAAATACACAACTAATTTTAAATTCACAGCCTTGTGATGACAGATTAAATTATGATGATGGTCGTGGTATGCTGGATTGAACTGCACAGGTTTTCAAGGGAACTGATGTTTTAGGAACATTCTGTCCAGAGAAGTTTGTCTGTCTCTTGATCTTCAATTTAACAATTCAGGGAGTGCGTTATGTAGGCCTTTTTACATACATAAACACATTATTGAGAACACAAACCAGGGACAGTATCTAAACACTTCACTGGAAAGCCAAAGACTTTCATGGAAATGTTATTTGAATGTTCTCATGGTTACATCAAGGAAAAGAAAAACATGCTGTTTTCACCTGGGCCCACATGGTAACCTGCATTTTTAATGTTACGTCAATCAAATGCAGCAGCTCCTGAAAGCGTCTGTCTGTGTACTCATACCGGTTTCCAAACACCACAGAGCAGATTATGTTAGATACAGCATTGTGAATGATGAACTGGAGATAAAAGGGCTTCCCTAAAATGGCACATAACAAATTATACATCAGTGTACAGTAATAGTACAAGCTGCAAAATACAGTAAAGTTTGACCACAGATATCCCTTTGCTGGTTTGAGATAAAGAATCAAAAGAAATGTTCCAAACAATAGGAGAGTCTTTTGGATTGTCTGTGGTGTTCAGTTTCTAGTAATTAATTAATCCAAGGATCTAATCCAGCTATTTCTTGAATAATACAGAATATTAGATGCAAGATCACGAGGTAATAGTTTATTCTAGACTTGCACAATGGCACAATCCTTTAGCCCTTCATTTAAATACTTAAAAGAAGTGTTTAACTATAAAAGCTTTATATATGGTACTGAAGTTATAGTGAAAGAAATATGGATATGAGTAGAAAAATGACACTGACGACATAGCTCATTGGAGAAATAACAGCCCTGTGCAAAGTAACATGACAGTTCACCTTTGGTATAACATTACAAGACACTCACACAAGTCATGGACAATATCAGTTGAGTCAGAAACAGATACCTTGCTCATCCTCCATGGCCTCATTCAGGAACCTGCACTCCTCCACAATGGTATGATCCAGGCTCCTCTTGACCACACTGAAATTCCTTAAAGTCATTAGGGAAAATCTTCTCTGCTGCATCCATAAGTAACCATTGGATAATACCAACCCTGCATGTTGTACATTATAGATTTATAAATAGGGCCTGCACCAATGTAACGTTTGTGCCCAAAGAGATTAAAAAGCGATAATTTTAATTTCTTAGAAATGTACCTAATATCTTTCATAATCCAATGAAACATGCATTTGTTTAAGAAAATGAACGTACATATACAGTACACACAAATATATGCAATACAACTGCTTTTTGAAAACTGAAAATGTATACCACTAGCACTTCATGATCATGGTCCTAATAATACCCAACATTGATAAAGTACTTTTTCCAAAATGAGACTTCTTCACACTCACAGTTAGAACACTACATTTTTTTCTTCTTTATACTTTTAAAAACATAATTAACCTCCACCTGCTCCTTTTTACAAGCAAAAGGCTCAACAAAGTAGAGTATATTCTTAACCACAGTATTATAGTGGCTAATTGAGGGCAACAGAATTAGTGTCAGAATTAGATACTGCAACTTTGTGATTTCTACCATGGAATCTTTAATGAGTGTATAGTAAAGACCTTAGTGTATAGCTTTAGTAAAAGAATGGTCCCTGTCAACACATGAAGGGAGGTTGTAAATACCTTGTACAAAGTTGTGCTACTTACAAGTCATACAAGTCACCCAACACCAGTTCTATCTGCTACATTGAGCCACTGATTTTCTTCATCTATGTATAGCTTTTTAAATCAGATCAGGTTTGAGATGGAATGCTTATGAGCAAGATGCACATGTTCCTTATTTAAATCATTTACTGTAAATACCTTGATTTTTGGTGAGCTCATCACCCATTGCAAATGGTGAATGGTCTGTCAGACTGCCTCCTTCATGAACCAAAACCTTTTACCAGTTTATAGCCGTTTACAATAACAAAGCGTCTTACCAAACGGATGGTAAATACATCTCCATATTTTTCTGCAAGCTGAATGGAAAAGCAATTTTAAATCAAGGGGGATATCATTCATATGATATCTCATATGACACAGCTGAAGAAGGCTCCATGGCCGAAACGTTGTGTTTTTTCTCTCTTCTTTTTTTCAGCATGGAATAAACCTATTACTTGTTCCTTTGCAGCCTACGCATGCTGACGCAGCTACCCACCTGAATCATTCATATGTCATATAACCTCAATAATTGAAAAATGGTTGAACTTTAGAGCTTATAAGCTGATTTTCTATATTGAAAAGTGGAAATATAGTATTGCATTGTATAACTTTTGCGTGTGAAGTACATTAAATATTCAATTTAAATGTTCTAACAGTTAAAAGAAAAGGTGCTTTTTATAGTATCATATTTGAGGAGAACTGTAAATGCTTTTAGCTCAGCTGAAAAGTTGTGAAATACTAGAATATAATATGATAAATGATTGTTCACTAAGAAAAACAACACCTAAAAACTAAGTGTACTGAAAGGATTGTCAAGTGTTCAGTCAAAATTTGGCTTAACTGTCTTGGTGAGAGCTAAGATCATAGGAAGAGGATTAGGACCCCCATGCAGAGTTGTGAATATTTGGTGATGGTTTGATTAGAGAGTAGAGTCTATTTTAACACACTATAACTGCCAATCATTTTGACTTTTTCTGACCACTCTACTGGTGTTGTTACCAGAAAATCAGAAAAAAATACAAAAATTGTAAAAATTGTTACCAGAAAAAGTGCAATGTATTGTGGGAACATAGTTCTATGGGGAGGCAAGTTTGAAACCTCAAAATTCCCTTTTCTTTTTTATTACTTAAGCTGCACACATAAAATAAGATATCTATTTCTCTTGCTAACTCATGATTTTAGAGAATGGAACTAATCATACAGGCGCAAAATCTTAACTCTTTAGTCTACACCCCAGTCGGTCAATCTTTGAAGACCTGACATGTCTTCAGATAAGTAAAACAAACTTAAATTTTGTTAGTGGAACAGTATCATGCCTAAAACATTTTTCCTCAGACAACTGCTTTATCTGGAGAAAAAAACAAATTGCTCCTTTTGGAACTGATTCAATCCAAGAATTAGTTGTGAATCGGCAGTAAGCATGTCAAATATTTTGTTGCAAAGGAACAAGTAATAAGTTTATTCCATGCTGAAAAAAAGAAGAAAGAAAACACGTTTCGGCCGTGGAGCCTTCTTCAGGTGTGTCATAAAATATTTTGTTGACAGGCCAAAGAAGTACATTGGATTTATTTTCTTTAAATAAAACAATTAACAAAGGGTGTTAAATGAGAGGAAGTTATTTTCTCCTGAGTGATTCAGCCTTTATCTTTTACCTACATTTTATGTTGATAGATATCTAAACATCTCACATGACAGGCTGCACCCAGCTTAACCTCAAGGTAACACAATTCTGAGGATCTACAATGACACAGAATGGTGTTTATGCTACATGGACTATTATTAACCTCTTCCTTCCACAGCAGTTTAAGATTCTCAAACATCTGCTAATGAAAAAAGACCCTTGATTAGAGCTATACTCATTTTCCAGTGTTTTCTCCAAGACATGTGCTGACATGGTGGCACAGCTCGGCTTGCTTTTCAGTAAGCAAAAGCAAAAATGTTCAAAAGGGTCTGCAAGCAGCGTGCAGTCTTTGGCAATGGGTTCATTTTTTCTTCCTACTGAATGAACAACAAAAAGAAAGATGTTCTTACATTCAGACACTTCACATTCATTAATTCAATAATAATAATTCACTAGGAACAAAAACATCAAAGAATTAAGCATATTGAAAGATTTACAGTACAAAGTGTTTCAGTCACAGTAAATCCTTCCAGCTATATTACTGTAACTGAGAAGGTGCTGCACTGACCATGAAGCAGCAGCAACCTGGAGCTACAGTACCTGCTCGAATGTACGTAAAGCGAAAGTGGATCAGGGGCCAAGGAGATGACATCAGGAACAGCAGGGGAGGAGAGGAATGAACACAGGGCTGAAGTGGACACCAAGGATAGAGACACAAACAAGACAGGGTTGGAAAAGAGAGGAACTTAGACAGCAAAGGAGCAGATGGAGCACATGCAGGTACAGGCAGAAGGTGAAGAGCTGGAGATTCCTGGCCGAGACAAAAAACCCAACAACTATTCAATTGGATCAGCAAATAGGAATATCCACTCGACCTCAGGGTTATAAGTCAGTCACTTAAGCGATCACGCCACCGAGGCAGTCATGTGACAAGCACATCTCAATGGAAAGTCTTATACTACTGTTTGTGCTACAGTACATGAATGTAGTTCTACTGTAGTTCTACTGTTATTAATGTATATAGTTAATTCCCTATTAATCAAAATTTGAAAGTATGCTTCTGTTTACTCCGATATCGAGCGTATTTGCAGAAAAGCTTAAAACTATCACTTTTCTCACAAAGTACTGTATACTGTATAAACATCTAGTACAGTAACATGGTCAGAAGGAGCAAGGAGCACGTAAAAACATTTCCGAAATAACCACATGTAAGACTTTGATGCTTAAAATGTTTAGGAAGAAATGGAATACTGGTGTGTATTTTTCTTTAAAATACCAAGACCAGCAAAATTCAGCTTACATAATATGTTTATGTTCCTAAATTAATATCGTTTATGACCTTCAGATGCGTTATGCTCCTAGTTTTTTTATGCTCAGCTACTAAAATTTACCTTTAGTTGTAAAATTCCATATAAATATTCAGTTCTAAGCAGATTAAAATGTGCACAGCAAAGACACTAAATGATTAAATCTTTCTACGACCGACCAACACACCACGAGTGCCCCTGTCGGTCATTTTGGCGCGGTATGATGCGCTATGACGTAATGATTTGCCCACGGTACGGTTTTGTACAAACACAGGGAAAACATACAAAATCTACACAGATAGCACCCTGGGAGTTGACACCAGAGCACTGTCAGAAAGCAATGCTGACCACTGTGCCAACCTGTATGAAGTATGTTGATGTAAAAATGACAACTCTATGAAAACTGTGATATAACATCTATAATATATTCTTGCATTCTTATCCAGCACTTTTATTACATTGGTGCATCTATGTAAATGTCTAGATTGTCTGCTTGTAAAATTATAATATAGAAACACCACCTACTTAATGGAGTTTATAACAAAAGTTCAGGCAAGATGACAACAACCAAGCTCAATCAGACTCAGCTGTCAGTAATTAGCAATCGCTCCTGACAATCCATTCCTCCTCCAAACGCTATAAATACCTATGAGATCCTAGTCCCTCTCACCCTTTTACATCCCACCTCCCCCTCTGCAGCTACCTCTTCGTCACCCTGCAGGGGGGTCCTGGTCTCCTTGTCCTCTGGCCGGGAGGCCAGCCCTCAGCCGAGTGGGTTAAGCCACATTTTCGCTCCTAGACGCTTTCATCTTGGGCATTGTCATTCCTCGTGAACAGCCCAAAGTTTGTAGGTCTTTCACTTTCAAATTCATTCAAAACAAAATCCAGCATTTACTAGTGCACAACCAGTGCAGCAAGACAGAAACTGTAACCCATAAAAAAAATTGTTGTAGAAAGTGTTGTCACTTAGATATGCATCTGCACATTGTATAAATGAGTAACTGCAATACCATGAGGTTCTGCAGGTGTGCACACCTATTGTTTTATGTGGAAATTACGTCAATCCTTCGTTTATAAAAGCAAGTATAGGTGCTTTTCTTCCCAACAATGCTTCTACATTTCCTTCAATTACATAAACTTTGTCCTTTATTACATTTTTCTGCCATTTCAGCTGTGCCTAGAAGTAGCCAACACACTTAAGTGGACTAATTTGTTCATAGGCATGAAATTTCATCTTAGTCTGCTGAAGTTCAGTTCTGTGTGCAAACACTTTCTTCAAAAGTTCTACTCCAATGAAGTTTCTTCGACTTCCTGTATCTATCACCATTTTTATCTCTTGGCCATTTATTCGAATAGTTTCTTTACCTTCAGGGTCAATGGAATTAACAAATTCATCTGAGTCTGAAGAAGATTCTTGAACTGCTAGCAGTTTTGTCCCTTCCTTATTTGTATTAAGTTTCTTTTCCTGATGGGAACCGTCTTTCTTTCTACACACTCGTGCATAATGTCCTGTTTTCTTACAGTGTAGACATTTTGCTGTTCGCACTCCGCATTCATCTGCTTTGTGCGTTGTTAGTCCGCACCTGTAACATTTAATGTCAGCCGTCCCCTGTTCTTCTATATCTCTAGCTTGACTGCATCCGGCTGCTCGGCTTTTGTTTGTAAAGTTTGAGCAAGTACCCCGTTCAGTGTTTCTTGTGAAGTAAACATGACTCTCTCTAGCTTTGTCACTGTGGTCAGAAAGCATTCTTGATTGTGCTTGAGCTGCTTCATGAATTCTAGTGACTGTAAGAGCTCTTTCTAAAGTCAGCCCTTCCTCCTGCAACAATTTATCATGCAGTCTCTTATGTGCACATTTTTCCAGAAGCTGATCTCTTAACATGTCAGCTTCCAACACTCCAAAGTCACACGATTTAGCCAGTCCTCTTAGTGCATTCACAAAAGCATCAACAGATTCGTCCTGAGACTGAGTTCCCTGCCTAAATTTATGCCATTCCAAAACCACATTTCTCAGCGGTGTAAAGTAAGCGTCTAAGGCAGCTACAGTCTGTTCATATGTTCCCTTTTCTCCAGGGAGGTTGGAGAAAATCCGCTGCATGGGAGCCCCGATACAGTGCAGTAATGTAGCCCGTCTCACGGCATCCGGAGCTTCTGTAGATCCACTGGCGATTTAAAAAAATCTGTACAACTCCATCCATATCTTGTATTCCGTATACAAATCCGGAGCTCCGAGGTTCAGTGGAAACGGTGGAGAAAGCTGGGCATAAGCAAAGCTTCTCGGCGTGGCGGCCATATCTTCCATGGCGCAAGCTAAACGAACAGTCCGAATATTCAAGAGTTCGTTTCTACCAGCAAGAGAACTAAAATCTGCAGTGTTCTGCTCGCTTTGAGTTCGTCAAGCACTCATCTCTCGTCGCCATAAATGTTGTGTATCATAATAAAGAGCCGTTTTTAAATTATTTTAACTATTTTATTAACTACACAGATCATGCCCTTACACCATATATTCCCGCCTTCTAGTCTCTCGTTCTGTTGTCTCGTGATGTCTACTCACTATACTACACAACTTAAATTCTATAATTGGGAAAAGATTGTCCCACAGCATTGACCGGGATTTGAAACCAGGTGTTTTCTGGCAACAGCCCAGATACTTCTAGGAACAGCCCATATACTTCTAGGCCACGCTATGCTTTCACTGCTCCACCTGGTGGTTTTACAAAGTAGTGGTAACCCGCAGTGCAGGCACTGCAATGTACTGCAATATCCTGCAAGCATTTCTGAATGAGTGGATCTGTACTAAAAATTATAATAGTGAATTATTATACACTAGTAGTAGCATTATATACACAAATCACAAATATATTCTTGTGTGCATATATCAATACATATATACTAATTATATACAAACCATATTCTTTGTTTTTTGCAAATGCAGATTGATGACAATCTCACCCCACAGCAAGTGATCCAGGCACACTATGACACGATGGGTGAGAAGGTGTCTTCAGAAACATTTGAGGAAGCTATCCAATCCATTGTTTTAAGCAATGCCTGGGTGGATCTGAGGCACGTATTGAATGAGGAGTATCATTTTGACAATGAGTCCTTTCTGAAGGGGAAAAAGCTCATTACTGATGGGATAGCCAGTGTGAAAGGCAACATTAGGCAGCAGAACTTCTATACAGCAAGAAAGAGACTGGGGCAAATCTTTCACACCCTGCAGGTGAGTAAAACATTTCATCGTGCCTGGTTAAAAGTAAAGATACTATGTGTCTATGAGGTTTTTATTGTTGATAAAAGCAGGATAGCAATCTTTCCAATCATACACCTTATTTGTCAGTCATCTCTACCTACTGTAGCCTCCACATCCATATCAATAAACTATGAGAATTATCAGAATATTTAACTTGCTTCCCAATATGTAAAATGTATGAAACTGTTTTATTGCAGAGATTTTATGATTCCTTGTTCCTGGGGACTATTCAATTAATAGAATGGAAACTATAGCATCTGAAATCTACAGTATGCATCATTGGATCAGAACATCAGAATCCAAACAGACCATACCTTTAAATTACAAGAATTAAGAGTAAAACAAACTTGACAAAAGCAAGAAAATAATATTTTTGTGATTATAATTATTACATTATTCCAAAGATGGGATACAACAGAAATCCAGGAATAAAAAAAAAACCTAAAAAAAATAGCATCTCTAAGCACGTAAAGCCAATAGTCTGTCTGGGTGTTTGTCAGGTTGCTATAAATATATCACCTCCAGAAGAAGGGTGTTTTTGATAAAACAAAGGAATTTTAGACATACCTTCTCATTAAATGTTATAAAGGTTATTATATGGTACATATTTAAACAACAGTTGCTCCCTTAGCATTGACACAATCCTGTTTCATGTTTCTTTATTATCATTCTCTTCCCAACATGTATGTTTGTATTTCCTAGGATTTCTACAGCCACAGTAATTGGATCGAGCTGGGCTACAAGACTCCTTTTTCCAACTTGATCCAATCCAGTGCCTCTCTCGAAAATATTGCATGTGAGCTTCTGTCTGTTGTTCTGTGCTGACACAAAGAGTGACGACTAATCTTCATTTCTCCTGCATCAGCACACTGCAGAACCTCCCAGTTTCCAGAACACAATCTCGACAAGACATGTCAATCATCTGGTTCATCTATATACTTGTTATGGCAGCAGCAATGTCCCACCTGTGCACGAATAATGACCATACCTACAGTATCTCATTGGGAACAGACTATTTAAGATAGGACTTTGCTTTACTCAGAGCTCAGTCTTAGAGCTTGTTCTGAGTATGAGATGGGAAGAGATTCCATTCCTAATTCTCGACTCCTTTATAGTCTACGTGCTTTATACCGTGGATTTTTTGGCTGTGGCCATGCTTGCTTTTTATTTCAACTATATCTTTGGATTGCATTTGTCTGTTTACTTGTTCGCCATGCCAGCTATTCTGCTTGCCTCACCTGCTCTTGGGTTCTCCTCTGGAGACTTTGAGTCTTCCTATCTTGACAGCTTCGGTCATCAGTAGAGGAAGCTGAAACAATCGCATTTTATATGGGATGGAACATTATTTAACCTTTTCTGTCTGGCACTTGCACTGCCACATCATTTCACAGTTTTGTTTATTGTGCAATAATAGTGTAAGATGCATGGAGAGATCGAAGATGCAAATTACAATTTGTTCTCAGCGAAGGATTATGTGTACAGAGTGTAGTTTGCACCTCTCCTTAAAAGATGGAGCTGAATATAATCAGTTCCATGAGGCACAGTTCATTAGCCAAGACATTGATTTCTTCATGCCTGTTATCCATCCATTCTTTTTCCTGTTCAGAGTTGTGTGGCAGCTTGAGCCTATCACTGCAAACAATGGGCCTAAGGCAGGGTGCAGCCTAGGTCCATCACAGGGCAGACACACACACACTGACACCCAGGGCAAATTTGCCCAGAAATCAATTAACAGGATCACCCAGAGGAAACCGACATGGACACGGTAACAAACAAGCTCCTTGTAGATAGCACTCCAGATCTGGAATCGGGGGCCCTAGCACTGTGAGGCAGCAGTGAGAACCACTGTGTCTCTATTCCACCCTCGTGCTTGTCATGTAATATTTTACTCTTAGGAGTCACAGAAAACTCTATATAGTACTATCACCACCTGAACTTTAAACGTGCTTACAAATATGTCACATTTAAGGATTTCCTGCATGACAGCCAGTCATCATATATTGTCTAAAGAATTCACTATGTAATTTCAGCATTATGTTTATTTACACCTTAAACCCTTCTATATCAGGGTTTTCACTATATTTCCCCAAAGGAAACAGGTAATAGGAGTCAAAGCGTGAAGACATAGAAGAAGATTATTTTATAAACAGCAAAATGTATTTTATACTCTTGTGCTTTACTGTACATACATTTTGGAGCTATTCTGGTGTATTAATATTTAGTTCTTTCTCTACTTAATATCTCAAAGGTTCACATGTCAGGTCTGTGTCAGTTTCTCTGAGTGTCTGTGACTGTCATCTGGCTGTTCCACCCATCAGCACTACTTGCAAAACTTGTCTTTTCCTTCAGCTAAAGGTGAGCCAACATGCAGTGACTGTGCTGAGGGGACATGTCCGGACAACACCCTGGAAAGTATATTACAAGGAAGGAAGCTCACATCAGGGTATTTTGATCTCAGGCCTTGGGCATCAAAGCCAACAGGTATTGTAAACCAGTTACACCTGTTATAATAAACTAAATTAAACTACAACTATATATTTCATATTATTTGTTAATTTTAGAGGACATTTATTTCTGTTAAGATTTCAGTCTTCATTTTCCTCAAGTATTTCTTTCATCTTGATAAGTAAAGAAATTGCCTTTCAGCTCATACAAATTACTATGTATGAATGACTAATTGTATTTATTGCTCGTCAATAAACATCCATCCACCCATTTTTGAACCACTTCATCCAATTCAGGGTTGCAGGGGAGCCAGAGTCTTTTCTGGCAATCAGTGAGCACAAGGCGGGATACACCCTGGAGGGGACACCCGTCCATCACAGGACACAACCACAGGGTCAATATTTTAACCTACTAATACGGCTTTGGACTGTGGGAGGAAACCGGAGCACCAAGAGGAAACTCACTTGAACACGAGAAGAGCGTACAAATTCCACACAGACCGCACCACAGGAATTGAGTCCCGGGCCTTGACACTGAGGCAGCAATACTAAGCACTGTGCCACTGCTTCGCTCATCAAAAAACACATCACAGTTTAAATTAAGGTTTATTATTTTTATTTTTTGTATACACAAATCAATTGTGACAAGAGTAAAAAATGATAATTTGTAGTGCTTATAAGGTTGTTAATAATAATAATGATAATAATAATGATAATAATTGCTTACACTTACATAGCGCTTTTCTGGACACTCCACTCAAAGCGCTTTCCAGTGTAACGCTGCGCGTTGTAGATTCAATGATGAATCTATGCGGAGTTGTGGAGCTGAGTAGGGAGAGATTTAAGGTAAATGCTGGTTCAATACCAAAGATAATCCAGGAGGAGAAGGCAGAGAAATACAAAATGCTAGACGAGATCAGGATCAAAGGTGAGTTCTGGGTTCGAGTATCCAAAAGCAAGAGTTACCAATGCGAGGTCAGGGGTTCCAAGAAGCTAACAATACTGAGCAAAGGAACAAGTAAAGGTTTATTCCTGCAGAAAAGAGAAGAGAGAAAACACAACGTTTCAGCTCTGGAGCCTTCTTCAGGTGTCTTTCTTCTCTTTTCAGCGTGGAATAAACCTATTACTTGTTCCTTTGCAGCCAACGCATGTTGACGCAGCTACCCACCTGAAATATTGAGCAACGATCAGTGAAATGGAGAAGGCTTTAGTATGTTTGGAAGTGGAGGGTTTGTTAACAAGTGAGGCACTCTGATGGGATGAAGTGATAGATCGGCGGCATTTGCAGGGATTGCCTCCAGATGGTGCTTGATTGGGGCGAGACCGTCTGTGTGGAGGATTAGCAGGGGGTGTGACATCCAGGTCATGGGGATCCCCTCCACCACCAATAGTGTGCAGCCCCACCTGGATGATGCAATAGTGCAGCCATAGTGCACCAGAACACTCACCACACATCAGCTATCAGAAGGGAGGAGAGCAGAGTGATGAAGCCAGTTCATATTTAACGGCTCATCCGAAGGACAGAGCTTTTTTACAGTATAGTGTTCCCACTAACACCTCTTCCAGCAGCAACCTTAGTTTTTCCCAGAAGTCTCCCATTCAGGTATTGACAGGCTCACACCTGCTGAGCTTAACGGGGCTGCCAGTTATGAGTTGCTGGGTGATATGGCTGCTGGCTAATGATGGCAATGAATGATGGTTTGTATGTCTTTGCTGAGCCTGAATACAAATTGCTAGCAATGTTATCATGTCCAGTGCAATGGAAACATTATTTCAGAAACATGAAAAGTTAATTACAAAACAGCGTAAGCATTATTGAAAGATTAGTTTAGAGGTTAAATGTGAATGGCAGTCTGCAATTGTTCAGTACAATGTCTCTGGGCTCTAAATGCAATCTTTTAAAATGTGATCATCACTACGACTTGAGATCTACATGGAAGGTAACAGACAGCAATGATAAAACGTTCAGGGCTTTTAACTGCTATCAGTAACAAAACCGTGTACAGACTTTAGCAAACAATTAACATTTTCTCCTACTGGAATTGTCAAGCCTTCTCCTGAGTGCTGACTGTTTTTCCTGTTACTGCTCTTATCACAAACCTAAACTGTACATATATACTTTATACTATGGTTTATTCTCTCTCCCTGTGTGTTCCCCTCTTTCTCACTTTTCTACTCTCTATCTCTCCAACTCTAGGGAAGTGTAGTCATGGTGGGTTGTCTGATTTCACTAGTGATGATATTCCCCGTGGAGGTATCAGTAAGGATACTTACAGTTCAAATCATGGCTCTCTGCATGAAATAGCTGCACAAATAGCCACCACAGCTACGATGGAACAGCTTCAGGACCTCCGCAATGCAGCTGGAGATGATGAGTTTCTACGGTATGAACAATTTTGAAATTTATTATTTTTAACACGTGTCAGAGTGCCAGTCATTCAGTGTGATCATTCAGTATATCTCAGTGGACTTTTAGAGTGTTCGCTCACTCATGGTCAGTGCTATGTCATTTTGGCCATTGAAGTGCAGTTCTGTATTTCACTTTCTAAACCCCTACTCTCACTTTTCATTCCAAATCGTTCTCACACATAACTGTTCTTCTGTCTTCCAGGTTCATGGGAATTTCTCGTCCTTCTGTGCTCTGTTTTGTCATTGACACTACAGGTAGTATGTTTGATGACATAGAAGAGGCTAAGAGAAGATCCTTCTCCATTATAGACACAAAACGTGGAACCTCCAATGAACCCTCTGCTTATATTCTGGTGCCCTTTAATGATCCTGGTGGGTAATGTATGATAATATACTGATACATAAATGCAGGACTCATGTTTTATGTATTTAATCAAATATGTTAAACAATTATCAAATACAATCACTAAAACTATGAATACCAATATACATCAAATAATTATTAAGTATTACAACTCTCAAATGAACGTTATAAAAAAATATCAGCTACTGTATGACCTGAGAATGAGAATTGCAGGGTGACATGGCTGCTGGTGATTAGCCATGACCACAGTGATCACCTTATTGTGGTCTAAAACACAAAAGAGAAGGACTTGGAAATCAGCACCTACATGTGCTGACAATGTCCCTCAAAATTCAGAATTACAAACTCTGGATATATGGTACTGATAGCCCTGGGTAAAATCTTTTCTGATGGAAAATTTAAATTAAAGGAATCCTATCCCTGAGGTCCCTGCTTCATTCAATGAGTACCTCATTACCTCCTCATACTATATTAATATGAATAATAGGAAACTTATACACCTACATAATTTAAAGCGATAATCTTAAGTCTCTCCTCCACATTCAGACAACAATAACATTCTTGAAGAAAATTCAGTCTTCACTCGGGTTAGGAGATTGTCAGTGATCTTTTATTCGATCAGCTGAAGGGGAGCACAGCACGGAGAAAGGCACCCATTTAATATGCTCGCTCAACTGAAGTTCCACTTTTCCTTTTATACATTAAATGTAGGCGAGACTTGAACATATCAAAGGAACACAAAAGGCACAGGAAACTCACAGAAGTCTTTCAAACAAACAAAATAGGACAGGACCATTCCATTTGGCATCCCGCAATCTGTTTTATGTCTCTCTGATAAAACACACAGGTGTGAAAAGTCACAGGCTTTGGTTGCATAAAGACAGCTGTCTCAGGTGCAAACAGAAAACCTCTCTCGCACATAGTCACAGTCTTGACCCTTCTCAAGAGTTCGTCTCATTTAGTCTTCCACTGCAAGACAGCCTTTGCAACATTGTGCTGTACTTCTAATGAAACAATGCAGGTACACCTGACACTTATGACAGAAATTATCTTTAGTTCCTTAAACACGAGCCGCATGTGATTTGATTATGTTGTTCTTACGAGTGCATTGGTATTTTGTGACTGGACAGTCAGAACTAGGATTTAACATTAGAAGTAGGCTCCATCGAAGATATAGATGCCTCAATATATTATCTGGACCCAGCCATTCACCCATTAATTTACTGTACATCTGATGCCCTACAGCCCTTATACCTGCAAATTCAGATGACTATACTAAAAGTGTTGAATTAAATTCTCTATGTAGTATTCAGCACTACATTTTTGAAGAGTAGATATATTCCTTTCTTAATGCATTTGTATGTTTGCATTTTAATTTTAACTTGGCTAGAATTAAAACTGGCGTAGACTACTCTGGAGCCTTTTAGAAAATACTGCTTGACACGTTAATTTTCTATTGTGTGTATAGATTTTGGACCAGTGACAAGGACAAAGGACCCAGAAGTTTTTAAAAAGAAGATCAATGCTCTCACTGCCAGTGGAGGAGGTGATGAGCCAGAGATGTGTCTGTCTGCCCTTCAGGTGACTATATATATATAAGTCCTCACAGAGTCAGCTAAAATCAGCATGTTATCTCCCAGTCAGAAAGCCCATGAAGGTACAGTAAAAACAAAGCTTGAAGGCGCACAGCCCTTTTCTCATCACAGATGCAGTACGGTATGTCAAACTGAGTATCACATACATCCAATTTTTTTGAACCACCAATCAACAATTTTGAACCTCTGTCATATTCTTCTTTCGTTCCACGCCTTGACTCCTTGTTGAACAATTATCCAGACCCCTATAGACACATGTGGCATCTTAGTAACATACGAACTCCAGATCTACAGGACAATATGAGGAGACTTGTGTGCGATTGGATTTAAAGTGTGGTTCATAAGGGGTAAGCTCAAAAGTGCTGCAGAACATAACTACATGTAGTAAATAACAGCATATTTTATAAATTGCTTTTACATTGACATTTTGAATCTGTGTATGTACCTGCATTTCATTATTCTTGTAACCCAGGTTCTCTGAAGGAAGATAGTAGCCATCCGCCAATTAGATATCACTTGGTGAAAGAATGAATGAGTGTTTGTGACAACTAGGCTTATCACAAGTGTGACACTGAGTGGTTCAAGGACCCAGTCACTGCTAGTCTGAATCTCAGATATATGTTTGAATAAGTTGTAACATAGATTTCATACAGAAAAGTAGTTCAGGTGCTCACACCTGAAGAAGTCTCCATGGCCGAAAGGTTGTGTTTTCTTTCTCCTTTTTTTCAGCATGGAATAAACCTATTACTTGTTCCTATACAGAAAAGTACTCTGAAGTAGGACACATAATTTAATCATGCTTTCACTGGTGTGCACTTCAACCCCCTGTAGGACTTAGCGATGTTTAGAATGTGGAAATCACATTCACAATCCAGTGAGAATGGTGACTTTTCTGTGGGCACCCAGGAATAATAAAATAATAAAAGATGAGTGTGTGGTCAGAAAGGCATGTTACTCAAGTCAGGTCTATCTAACAGCACCAGACTGATATTGCACTTTGTTCAGACACATGGGTTGGCCCATAATGACACTCTATATGATTTACTGGGGGAAATGTAGACAATCATTCAAATATCATAAGCATATGGAGATTAATGTCATTTTCCAGAAACAACAGCAAGCAAAAGCATTGTCTGAATATACAGAAAACGGAGATCCGCCATCTAGTGATATTCAAATGGATTTTACTGTAAATGAGAGCAACAGACCTGGAATCATTTTTTGATAAAAGGTGTATGAGCTTCAACAACGTGGCGGAGCAGCTTGTTCCATACTCCCACAACCCTTTGTGTAAAATTGTGAAACTTGCATTTCCTTAGTTTAGTTTCCTCTACTGTCCACTGGTTCATGTTTTACTGTTGATTCTGAAGAAGTCTGTGATGCTTCATACTGTTCATAACCTTGCATTTAAGTGCAAATGTGTTTCTTTGTAACCTTACTGATTTTTTTATTGATTGATTTTATTGATTTATTCTGCCTGTGTACGGTTTTCAGCTGGCCCTCACCAGTGCCCCCCCTTCCTCGGAGATCTATGTGTTCACTGATGCCTCAGCGAAGGACTCCTACCTGAAGAGCACCATCATTGCACTGATTGAGAGCACCAAATCTGTGGTCAGTAGTTCTAAATGTGTGTCCTGATTAAGAGAAACAGAAGTCCTTTGCAGATATATATGTGATTGCATTAGGCTAGATTTCAGACATTAGCCTTTAGGAATGATAATGACAACATCTGTACAGAAGTACATCCACACATCTGCACGACATCTTTCCAGAAAGACATCTGAAACCAAAATGATCCTGTATTATCACACCTCCCTCCTTGCCTTAAGAACAGATTTGTCTCCTTCTAATCCTTTCTATTCATCAGCAGGTTTTGACTTCACAGTTCTGCCAGGAACACTCCTTCTCTCCTGCTTCCCACCTCCTCTCAACTACCCTGTCTTTTGTTCTCCCCTGCTTCATTAACTGCTCATTAATTCATTAATTCCCTCTCTCTCTCATACCTGTCATACCTGCTCCACTGTGTCTCTGTTCACTTCCTTTCAGCATGGAATAAACCTTTAACTGTTCAATGGAATTCAATGTATTTTATATAGCGCCTTTCACATCAAGGTTGCCCCAAGGCCCTTAACAAAGCTGTGTGACAGTACATAACAGTACAATTCAGGAAGAGAAAAAGCCAGAAGACATCAGAGGAGAGGAACCAAAAACTCTTCAGTAAGGAGAAAAGAAACCTTTAGGGTCAACTGGCTGCCCAAGCACTCTGGACATGCTAAGATTATACAATTAAAAAAAGTACTAAATGAGTATTAAGTCCATTATGTCCTTCTGTGTGCCAGTACTCCATGCAGTTCTCTGTAGACCAGCAAATCCTCCTAAACGATAGCCATATCCACAATGCCTCTCTTGGATCAATGGCAGTAATGCAACATCCAACTCAGATGGTGCCCAGCCCGGGCGCCATCCAGACATGTGGGGAGGAGAATTGGATGGTTTGGTCAAAACAGATGTATCTACCTGGTGGGCAAACATACTGTAGAGACACACAGTGGTATGTACAGCAGCACCAGCAGCCATGATGTAAGGTGTGAGTAGGCTAGGCTGAAGTAATAGGTTTTCAGTCTGGATCTGAATACTGAGATTTGCAGCTACCTACTTGAACATATTATTATTATTATTATTATTATTATTATTATTATTATTATTATTATTATTATTATTTAATGATATTATTGTTAATTATTATCAATATTAATACTACTACTAATAAAAATAACTTTCATTTATATAACTCTTTTTCTGGACACTCCAGCTAAAGCACTTTCTCTGCTTTTTTAACCATCTCTCTGTTTGTACCTCCAGGTCAGCTTCTTGCTCACAGCCGGCCTGTCTCGGCGGCGACGGTGGAGCAGCAGTAGTCAGGAACACGGGCAGCTGATTGCAGGTCGACTCTCTCAAGATGCAGCCCTGCTGTACCAGGACCTGGCACAGACATCAGGGGGGCAGGCAGTACGCGTCAGCAAAGGTCAACTGTCGGAGGCCTCTGCCATCATTTCCTCCAGTGCTGCTCTGGTAAAACATGCTTTCAGTGTTGCATCTCAGTTTATCAGAGGTTGCACTGGCAAGATAATTACAAATGGGGGTTCCACAAATTGTGAAATCAGGAATTAACCGAGCAGCTTAGTCAATAAGTACAATAATTATCCATAACCCCCAACTTGTAAGTGGTTTCTACAGAATATACCCGGCTGGTATAATTAGAGGCACATGAATTCTTTATTTCTGGCACAGCTTTGGTGAAAAGAGGAATAATCCAGACACACTTGGTTAAACAAATGCTTATTTTAATGACAAGACACAAACTACACTACACACAACAAAACATACAGCACACAAGTTACTCTATGTACAGTATTTACAGATAAAGCATTTCAGAGGCCTAACATTCCGATCACCCAGAAAAACCCCATATGTCTACTAAGCATGAAACTCTTAATGCCTACAGAGGCCACATAAGAGATAAGCTGTCTTTTTAGTACAGTAAATGCAATACAACCTGCAGTTAAATCTCTGTGCCACAAATCTGGGTGCAGCAAAACAAATGGGATCCTATCTCCCTTTTCTAAAATAAACACCTTCAGCAGGAAAGACATCTCTAACAGAGATATTTTTACCCAGGAACCCAAGTTCCCTAACAACACAGAACAGCAAGCTCTCTCTAGCAAGGTTGAGATAGCTCCAGTCAGGTTTTGTTTGGATGATCGTGAAGTAGGGGCTCTCGTCTGGTACAAGTTCCAGCGCCTCTAGACTCCATTCTTCTCTCTCTCTTCTTTCCTGCTTCTTCTTTCTTTTCATTGTTCGCCCTGTGCTCTTAATGTGATCTTATATGGTGTGTTTCTGTACTGCTTGTTGACAATCATCAATCCAAAGCTTACCTAGGTATCCTTAGGTATGTTGGTTTCTTAACAAGGGACCTCCACATTTCAACAAACATCCTCTCTGCTTTGAAAATAGAAGTGTTTACTTTGACAAGTGTTACAATTTATCTTAAATCTAAGAGAAACTTCTCAGTCAAAGCTCTAACAATATTTTTCTCTTTCTATATACCTATACATACCTATATCTATTATTACTGAATGCCATTGTGTGTGCTGAAAGTAAATTTGTGATAAAAAAAGAGTTTGTTTATTTTTGTCTGCTTTATAATGGTGCATTTAATTAATAGATTATTTTTGTCTTTAGAAAGTTTATCTACAGGGATATTTAATCTCTGTGCTGATTTTTTGGACTAGTGATTATTGCCAGTGAGATCCAATAGAGAGCCCTTTCAGATTTTTCTCACCTTACATTCTTACATGGTGTCAAGATCAATGTTATTGTGACTGTCCTATTATAGAAATGTGTTGCACATGAAGAGAATAATTGGAAAAGCAATAGGATGTGGAAACATAAAATCAGTCTCAAGAACAAATGCAGATATTTAGTACATTCATTCCTCTGATATACTGGGGAATATGTGAATATTAGGGAATTGAGTAGAGTGCCTGTTGCCTGTGTGGAGCAGAGAGCTAGTTTTGCTAGGGGAATTAGAGTGCAGATTCAGAGGGCAGAAGTGGAAAACAAAAAAAGACAACAAGTGCAAGCAGACACTGGTGAGAATCAAAGTCCACACATATACTGTAAGTAGTGCAAGTGGTTACTGCTAAGGACAGTCATTTTTATTACTTTTTTAAGTTTTATGTGTCTAGAGCTATGTCACACTGATTAGCTGTAATAAAGATAAACAAAGCTTTCCTTGCTTGTTTACTTTAATGTAAGTACAAATTATACGTCTGCTGAGATGTTTCTGCTTTCTAGTGAAATGGTTAAACTTCATAATTGATATCACATTTTGGTCATTTTCATTTTATGGTATTCATCCACTTAAACATTTATTGATCTCTGATTCTAGGTGACACTGTTCCAGTCTGTGACTGACCCAGGAAAAACAGAGGAAATATTTTCATTCTATGTTGACCCCTCGGTCAGTAACCTCACTCTCTACATCACAGGGAGCTTCCTCAACTTCAAACTGCACAGCCCTGCAGGTAAGGAAAAATAGCATTTCATCTCTGCCCTGTTTAAAAGGCAACACATCACCTCTAACCTATACAAAAGGCAATACATAATAAGAAAAATAAGGAAAAGAATAAATACACTTACTGTATATAGTGCCTTTCTGGATACTAAACATAAACAAAAAAATATGTTGCAAAGTTGCAATGAGGCGGGTAATGTGGTGGGGCAGTTTGGCTGGGTTATTATGGTTATTGTCAATGATGTGACAGAAGTTTCTGGATCTAGCAGACTCTATCGTATCCTTATATTCAGACAGTGTGTTTGTTCCAAGCCTGATAATGATACAGTTGTATGCAAAAATTTGGACATCCCTGGCCAGATAACATGTTTTGTTGGTTTTCTAAGTGCAAAGGAGTTAATGCAAACTCCAAAGGAGGTGTTACTAAGTACTGACTGATAGGGTGCCCAAACTTTTGTACATGCCTGTACATGCCACATTTACTGTTTTATTTGTTTCAATCTGTTAAATTTAGCTAATTTATTTCAACAAATAGTAACTGTGCGTTACAATTTGCAAAAATATGTCAAATTTTATTTTGTTCGCTGCAGAGGTTGTGTTTACTTCTTTTCACTTAGAAAATCAACAAAATCTGTAGTTTGGCCAGGGGTGCCCAAACCTTTGCAAATGTATGTGCATGCCAGAAACACACCACCTACATTCAAGTTTCTGGGAGACCGGGGTACCAGGGAAAGAGTGAGAAAAAGAGATGGTTTGATTTTTTAAAGGAGCTAAGGTTTCCTTCTTCTACATTGTGTCTTGCAAAAAGAATCGGCCCCTTCCAACAGTGTCTTATTTTGGTGACTTAGAAATGATCTAGGAAAAACATTTAAGCAGGCATTTAATCAAAACTTAAAAGCTCAAACTAAACATTTTTTTGGTGTTAGCAGAAACTGCAATGAAAAATATAAAACTGTTTATTTCTTACAGAAAAAGGAATTCAACATTTCCTTTATAAAAATCATTTCTGTCCTCTGGGAACAAACACTATCACCATCCTAATACAACAAGCAAATAACACCTCTGTCCTTTACAACACAGTTTGTCTTTCCATTGAAAACTGTTACAATGAGTAACACACTCTATTCTACGTATTAACAAATCACTGGTAACACCACCAATAATGTCTGATGTCAGTCCTCTACTACAGTCAAAATACTTCACCTCTAACATTTATCAGCAAAAGGACCTCACAACTTGTTATTGCTGCACAACAACATGTTATTGCTGTTCTGTACAGCAGACAATACATAACATCTCATCTCTATAATGACACACTTTTCCTCTGTCCTGTACAACTCAAAACAAGTGTTGTGTTTATTGTAATGTGACTCCTGCAGGTTTATCTCAGAACAGTTCTGTGATAGAAGGACCTTTAGGCAGGCTGCATGCTGTGGGGAATTTATACACTGTGTACCTGGAGAACCAGACTGGACTGTGGGAGATCAATGTCACATCCTCAAGGCCTTGCAGCATCAAAGTCACAGGTGAGCTCTCTCAGTCTCTCATTAATGCTAGAATTAATGGAGTTTGTGGTTTTGTATGATCGTGAATGCAGTTTTACATCTTTTGAATTAAGGATATGATGTTGTGTATAATACAACTTGCATTATTTGTAGAAGTTGAAGATGACTTTTCAAGGTAAGAGTGCTGGGTATTGTTTTCATGGCATCACTACACATTTCTGTATAGTAATTATTTTCTTTGGCTTCTTGGTTTATTTCTTAAGAATTCTCTCTTTTAAGGATTAGAGACTGTTTGTCACGATCGCTACTCCTCCTCCTAAGGGCGCTCCAGCCCTTCCTCGTTCTGTCCCATTACCCACACCTGTTCCTTATTTCAGCCCCACTTCAGTTCCACCTTAAATGCCAGACGCAGACGTCACTCGAGGCTCTTCATTAAATCCCGTTTCGTGAGAGCCCGGGTCCTGCTGCGTCTGCTGCATTATGGTTTTAACTCTGTTGCTGATCCCCCCCGCCGGTTCCAACCCGGTTCCCGTTCTTTTTCCCCCGGATGGATTGCCTGGCCATGGACTTTAGCTTCTGTCTTGGATTACCAGTTTGGACTTCTACATGGATTGTTTGCGCCGGAATCACTACCCCTGGACACCTGCACCCCTTGGACATGCCCCCGTCTCCATACCCTCTCCTGCATGACTTTTTCCCCATTGTGTCGTCTGCATAGGGCCTGGAAAGAACTGTTCGTGACACTGTTTACAGAGATGATTTTGTGTTGCGAAGTTCTTCAAAATTATAACTAGGTAAGGTGTGTATGGTAGCACAGTGGTTAGCGTTGCTGCCTTACAGCTACAGAGCCCCTTGGTTCCATTTCTGGGTGTCATGACTAGTGCTGCCCCTGGACATGTAGGTGTTACAGACCCAATAGCTAGGCTTCCGGCACACACCACAGGCACAAGACAATGTGGCACCAAGCCAGCCTGAGGTGACACTGTCTCCTCGAGTCTGGGGATGGAGTTGGCTGCAGGGTGTTACTCTCATCAGATTTGGATAGTGGGATGGAGGACAGCCTGCTGGAGTTGGCCAGGGTGCAAATAAGCAGATTGACTGACTGGAGAGCAGGAAGGGGAGGTGCAGGATGGGAATGAGCCACCAAAGTCCAGAGCTGTGTTTCATCTAAAAGGCATTGCAGGAACGAGGAGTCTGACCTCCCTGGCCGGCAGGAAACTCCCAATAGGGGACCACAGACCAGGCCACTTTTGCACTGTCAACCTGGTCTCCTGGAAGACAGTCCTCAGGGGAAGCACTGTCTGGAAAAAGACAGAACCAGATTTCCAGGCACCATCAGGACTGGGCAAGGAGACATCTGCTGAGCTTCTCTCTCAACCACTGGAATCCTCCAGACAGCACAGCCACAGGCAAAGCTCCTGCTGGAGCCCTAGCGAACTGGAACTTTTAGACAGGCAGGGCATCTACATTAGGATGCTGTTTATAGATTACAGCTCAGCCTTCAACACAATTGTTCCCTCCAAGCTGGTCCTGAAAATCTGGAATCTGGGCTTTTGCAGTTCCACCTGCAACTGGATACTGGAGTTCATGATGGGTACACCACAGGTACAAGAATGTACACTAGGTGGATGCTGCACGTTGGTGGTGGAGGAGAGTCCCTGTTACCTGTAAAGTGCTTTGAGTGGAGTGTCCAGAAAAGCGCTATATAAGTGTAAGCAATTATTATTATTATTATTATTATTATTACTCCTTGTTCACCTATGATTGTACAGCCATTTACAACAGCAACCACATTATTAAGTTAGCTGATGACACCACAGTTATGGAGCTGATCACAATGTTGACTCTGTATAAAGGAGTAAGGTTGAAGTAAGACAAGATGTGAAAAGGGTTAACTTAAGTCAGTTCTGCCTGAAAATTAGACTTCTAAGCAACAGGAGTTTATGGCAGGAAAGTGAGAACTGATAAGGATTCCAGATGCCAGTTAGGAAAACCCCTGGGGACTTAATCCCTGACCATTTGGCCAAAAGGCTGTTTAACTGGTGAAACACGTGACCTCCCCCCTTTACCATAATAACGAATGACGTCCGAAGCAGCAAGGAAGGACTATATAAACCTGAAGTTTGTAGCAGCACCTTGAACAATATTCCGGTTTTGTTGTTTCTTGTGGGAAACAAGACTTCGGCTTTATTGTTCCTTGCATGGAATAAACTCATCTGTTTAACTTCATCTCGGGATCCAGAACCTTATTCTTTCGGTTACAACAAGGTAGAGCCCCTAATAAGGATGAACAAGACAAAAGAACTCATTGTGAACTTCAGGAGACCCAGAGGGAATCTCGCCCCAATCAGTATTGAGGGCAAATGGTCAGCTGCTTCAGATTCCTCGGACTGCAGATCTCCGCCAGCTTGGCTTAGCCTCACAACACAAAATATAAAACATGAAAGCTGTATTTAGCACATTTCTATTACAATAACCGCCAACAAATGAAGGGTTTTTGAAAGTTTTCAGATCCTGATAATTCGATTGAAGACTTTGCATCTAATTTATTTGGGCTGATGACTGTGTCTGTTCACAGGTCAGAGTGTCATCGGTTTCCTGTATTCCTTTGTGCAGCTCTTTCAGGGACCTCACCCTGGCTTGGCATTGATCGAGGGGCGCCCCCAAGTTGGTAAGATAGGAAAGTCAGTTGTTTCAGGTGAAAATGGGTACATAACAAGTGAAATGCTGATGGTTGCTTTGGTGTTCTATTAAGTTTCTTTTTTTGTATTGACACAAAGTTTACCTGTGTCACTCTCTCTTTCATCTTCATTTCTAAAAATATTTTGATATTTTTCCTACGTTAGCAGAACATAACAGTTTCTTAGATTGACATAACAGACCACTTTAATCTCCAAGTAGATTCTCCAACTTAAAACTGCTGCTTTTCAGGATTTAGGGCTTCATTCATTCAACTGCAGTAGTATTAGTAGTATAAACTGCATGTATTAAATTCAATTTGGTTAAATTTAGCACACAGCATAGCAATCTTGCCAGGTAGAAGATGGAGTTTAGCATGAACAGAAAAACATTATATTTATTATGATATGTAAATAATTCAAATACATTGATATTTTTCAATTATGATTTCTGGAAATGTGTGCAATATCTGTATGTAATTTTGTGATTATCCTAATAGTCACCTATAATCTACCTCTCAGCCTTTCTCATTTTTTTTTCCACAGGCAAGAATGCCACTCTGTTAGTGTCAGTAACGGGCTCTGAGTCTCTGAGAGTTTCAGAGGTCTCTCTGGTGTCAGCTTCTGGTTCAAGAGTGCAGAGGGGCAGTATTACTCCACTGGACAGGAATGACAGGAGAGAATATCTGGTGTCAGTGCCCAGTGTACCTGCAGGGCAGTTCAGTGTCTTACTGATTGGGGTGGACAATACTTCATCCACACCCTTCCAGAGGCAATCCAACACTCAATTCACATCCACCAGCATTGAGGTCAAGGCAAGTAAACACTCTTACCAGCAGTTTGATGGGTAAGGTTGGGCAAACAAATGTTCAACTGAAATTTGTCTATTTACAATTAATTTAAACAGGACAGATACAGATACTGTCTTTTAAGTTTCATTCTTTATATGTTTTTGTTTCCTGTGACCTCATAGGGTTAAAATTAAGAGAAAAGAAGTCTGATGTCCTTAGCATGCAATAAACATATCCTAAGCAGTTGAGAGTAACTATAGTGCTGGCATGATTGTATTACTTTGTGGGGTGATTCACTGGTGAAATAACGTAGATTGTTCACCTCAAAGGCTCAGGCCAACACAACTCTGGAGCCTGGAAAAGATTTCATCATCCCCTTCACTGTAGCGACCAATGGGATGGGAGAAACATACACCATCAATGCACGAGATGACAAGGGATTCGTCAAAGCATTCACAGACAAGTGAGTACAACAAAAAAAAAATAGAGGAAGAGAAACAAACAAATAAGAAGTCATATTACTTTTCTTCTGACATAAATAGTTTAAAATAAATTATGCAATAGATGTATCAGTAATATTGCCCCAACCCCCGGAGCACTGGATTATTGTTAATAAAAGTCTTGGTACTTAATAGAGCTTAATTTAGTATTGATTCATTTCCAAACTTTACATATTAGAGGGAGCATATTTCCTCTGTCAGTTGGGTCATGTATGACAATTTCATATTCAGTCAGCAGCTCCACTATAATGTAATTCTGGAAGACTAAAGTGAGAAATTGCCTCACCAGTTGAATTAAGGAGAAACCTTTGGGAGGCCAGAAAGTCCAATTGCATAGATAAATTTAACAGGGGTTATTTGTGAAGGATTTTCTTGTCCACAGGGAAATGTGACACATTACTGTATTGTAAGCACTGCTGCAGTAAACTGGATTTCCTTGTTTGACTCCAGTACCAGCACATACCTTGTCCGGCTTAGCTTTTGTGATCTGAAAGGGTACAATAATGCTATTCTGTGTTGCAAAAATTGAGATGTTGATACATAATGAAATAAAAGCCAAGTAGGTTTTGTGATTACAAGCTATGGAGCAGACCTGGTTCTTATTAAACAAGTCTTTATTACTCCAATGTAAAAAATTGAAAGGACTATTAATAAGTTTGTGACAATAGAAAATAAGTGAAACCATTTCTGTGGTTTAATTAAACTTTTTTTATTAACCATTAAATATAAATTCCATCCATATAAGTCAAAATTTAGCTACAGTACTACATAATTACATCTTAATGTCATGATGCTAGTGTCTGGGGGTTACACAAAAAATAAAAAACTACACAAAGTAAACACAATTTGAAGTTTTTTTTACCAGATGAAGACATTTCACATGGTAGAATAGGAAGATATAAACAGTTACAAACAGCAGGAGGCCATTTGAGCTATGTTTTCCATTGGATAGTTATCATTTAGGGTTAGTAACATTTTAACAAAAAGAACCATGTTCAATCACCAGGGTTTGACAAAATTTAGGATTTTCACTTTCACAAATGCTCACGAAGAGTAATATCTGGTTACATAACTACAGTAACATATCTTCAACTCTTGACCTGCTCTGGGGCAGCTGAACGTATCCTGGAAAAAACAGGAAAAGCTATTGTAAAACATTACTAAGATAAACTGAACCTGGCTACATTATGAGTTGAAAACTACAACAAAATTGAAGCGTCATACACTGTATGAATGGCAGCACCCAGAGGCATTTGCATTGAAAAAACTTTTTTTCAATATTGTAGCTAGTCAACAAATTAAACAGAAAACTAAAGAAGAAACTTTATTTTACAGTTTGCATATTAGCAAATTACTGTTTTTGTCTTGGCTGGAGATTAATGTATAAAAGGTAAGTTACTCTTTTAAAATGTGAGTTGGTCGAACACACTGGGCACACTGCATTTCAGCTGTGTGATGCCATTAAAGTCAACCTGTAATGGCCATCAGAAAAGAATGTTCTTTAATTACATGTGAGTTGTTTAGGTGGCTGGTTGTTAATCTTACCAGGAAAATATTATCATAGCGCTAATATTTTTTCAGCTCATGGAGTCATTCTGTCTTATTTTTTTCAGAAAAGCATGTGAGAAGTGAAGGTGCAGGGCTCTCATTTTGTAAGCATGATACTAGAATGATGTCATCAGCACTTAGACAAGTATTACACATTGCTAGTTTTTTATATCAAAAGGGCTAGTTATAAATAATATTATACCAGTGAGTTAAAGAATGTATATATTACTTGTCCTGAGGGTGATATTTTTAAGTTACTCATGCAATAATTCCCCTATAGATGTTGCAAATTCAATATTGGTATGAGCGTCTACTGAAAACATTTTTAATAATATTGCTTTGAAACTTTAAAAAAAAGTTACTTTAAAAAATAACATTACAAAAATAATTATTATTAACAGTGCCAAAAGAGATTTTCTTATTAGGCCAGACTCACTGGGTGTCTCTGCATAAGATTGTTATTAATCCTTTATTGTGCAATTATTTCTTGTATTTGTATTATTCTAATTCTGTTTCAGTTGACTGAAAGTAAGAGTAATTATATTCAAAATTATTCAACTAAAGTAAAAGTGGATGACTAGAAAGTGGCTATGACTAAAAGACATTTTAGTCGACTTGGCTAAGATTATGACTAAATCAGGTGACTGAATTAACACTGCCGGAGCCCCACAGAAAGACTCCTTTTCCTTCTTGAGATAATGCTGAGAAAATGGCCACCACACAGTGGAGTACAGTGAAATTGCCACATTGCTTGTTCTTAGTTAAGTCTTTGTTCTTTGTTAGCAAGGTTAGTTAGCAAAACAATGTGTCTGAATGTCACAGTCCAATAACAACAGCATACACTGCATAACAGTCACTAAACTAACAGAAAATAGTTTAAAATTCAATGTAGTCAGTGCACCACTGTACAACACAAGACACACCACTAACTGAAATGCTGTAATGCATCTGATTCCGGAAGGTAAACCAATATCTTACACCAGCTAGTTACAATGCAAAATTACACATGATAATGTAAAATGATCATGATCAAAAACATTTATCCACATCAAAGAACTGATTAACCTAACAGAGTAAATTAACATCCTTAACTAGCTACCTCAGTCCTTAGACCTCAATTCAATTTATTATAACCATTTATTGTTCAAAGTCAAGAAGGCAAACCACCCATGGAAAACAAAGTGCCTGAAGGACCTAGAGCATATCTGTCTTGATAAATGGTCCAAAAAAACTGTGAAGACCAGAACCTCATAGTAGAGTGCAGGTAGCATCTTGTCACTATAAGTCTGATTCTTCTCCCCCTTCATTGTGTAATGCTCACCAAAAATCCTGACAGAAAATTAGGCCTTGTAGGGAATGTCTTAAATATATAGTCCATTGCAAGTCATCGTGGTTTCACTGTGCTTGGATACTGTGTTCAGTTCCTTTAGTTTTATCTGAAGATAAATAGAGCAGCCAGAAAAATAGTTGAATATCTGTCGTCTATACAGGTGTGGCTATGTGGCTTTTGCCCGCCTCACCTCCTACAGTGCTTAGAGGCTAGCCAGGGGACCACCATTCATCAATGTTCCGCCCCCTTACCGCGGTACATCTCCTAGTGGTGGGGCAGTGACAGGGATGTCTCCCTGTCACCCCCTGCAGCTGGCCTCTCCCTAATTAGTTTTTTTCTTGCCCCCAGGTCCTATCTCTTCTCCTCAGCCATAGCTAGAAGCTTCCTTTTTCCACCTCCTCCACTAGGTGCTTTACTGCCACTCCCACATCCCCGAGGAGGTGTAACATTGATGTACTTTTAAAGCTTCAGCATTCCACTTCCACAGGGCAGGTCTCCAGTGTTGTCTCCAGCCACCTTCTCTGCATTCTGCTGTGAGCTCAGAGTACCTCAGCCTCTTCCTCTCATATGCGGCGTCTATTACCCTCCTCTCACAGGACTGTCAGTTCTACAAGGAGTACAGTCTTGGTCTCTTCTGTCCACACCACTATATCAGGGCACAGTGCCGTGCTACAGATTTGCATTCTTGCAGCCCATCAGAATATGCTGCAGGTTTCTATTGGGGGTGTCACAAAGATGGCAGGCATCCTCCATCCTGTACCGTAGGTGGGGTTTCTTGGAGCAAGGCAGGATATCATAGGTCGCCCTGATCAGATAACTGAGGTGTGTTTACTGGGACCTTCCACATGTCCTCCAGATGATTTTCCTGTTCACCACAGTCTCACACTTAGTACAGCTTCCCTGTTGGCCTTGTGAAACTGCTTTTATCCTCTCCATCTTTCTGACCTCCATGACCACCATCTCTTTCCAATCGTTCTTGTTGGCTTTGGACCACATGCGAAGTCTGTCTCCATCCTAGTCCTGCTTGACCTGTTTGGATTGATCCAACCACCTCCCTGTGTTGCAGCCTGTTCACTGTCTTCTGCATTTAATCTTGTGCCCTCCAACTTCTTCCAGTATGCACCTGGACATTGACACCTCTGAGTGTCTGGTTGCTGGACTCTCTCAGTTCCATGATTAGCCTGCTCTTCTCCTGGTTATAGCCTACACTTATGGATTTTATAGGAAGCTAGAGAGAGTTCCTCCCAAAGAGGCCCATCTCTGAGAGACATTGTGGGAGGTTTAGCCACTTTCAATTGTAAATGTTGGCTTTTATGTCTATTTTTTCAATTATTGTTGAGGTAATCTCACAGATCTTCACATTATCCTTTGGTACAGTATAAATTGGTAGCACCACACCTTGTACTTTCCAGTAATCTGATATCTCTGCTGGATTAATATCTATATAATAGTAGACCATATAATAGCATTAATATTTATTATCTGCCAAGACTTGGGTGGGTTGCTCTGCAATCAGGGGGATGCGCTCTCCGCCTACCGAAATGGAGATCTCATCCTTATCCCCTTCCTGATTGACAGGCATCTGGACTTACTTGGCTTAAACTTCACTCATGCCCAAGTGATCAGCTCATCCATTCTCCTCAACAATCTGGCTGTGCATGCTGCTGTCCTCAGTGAGCTCGTGAGGTCTTCCATGCAGGCTGTCGGTAGTGGTAACCTCTGCGATGATGTTAGCCTTATGCCACCTAATGATCTCAAAGGCCACCACGAACAGAATTGGAGAGAAGGAACATCCCACTGTTATTCAAACTTCCAGTTGCTGCCAGCCTCTTGTATAATCCTGTAGCGCAAAGCACATTTATAAGTCCCTGAAGTAGTTGATTACCATTCCTTTAACACATTCTGGAAAGTAAAACAAGTCCAGGACAAATGCATTTAAATGCATGTACATTTCAATTACACATGATGTCCTCTGTGTTACGATCCCTCCCTCCCAGCAACGGAAGAGGCAAAAGAAGGCGTAGTCTTAGTTCATCAGTCCACCTATCAGTGTACTTATTCACCACCACACCTCCGTCTCATTTTGTATTTAAGCACTAGTCTTTCCCTCCCTCCTCGCTCAGTATTGGGTTTTCCTTTTGAGCTTCTTAGTTGTGCTATGCCTTCTTCCTCTTGTTACTTTGTTGGTTTTCGGACTTCGTTTTTTTCAGATTATGGCTTGGCTTCGGTACTCACTCCCTGTTCTGGATTACTGGCTTCCCCTGGACTCTCGGATGGCTCTTTCGACTACGGTTTTTTGGATTACGGTCTGGCTTCAGTAGCTCACTCCCTGTCTGGATCTCAGGCTTCCCCTAGACTCTCGGATAGCTCTTTCGTCTTCGGTTTTGGATTACGGTCTGGCTACGGTAACTCACTTCCTGTTTGGATCTCTGGCTTCCCCTGGACTCTCGGCTCGTTCCTTCGACTACCATTTTTCTTTGGATCATGGCTAGACTTTATCAGCTCCTGCAAGTGGGTTCATTACTTGGTTTCAGTTTCACTTACCGAATCCGTAACAGAATACTGAGCCCTATAACATGGACCCAGCGGAGCAAGAGGATAATCGTTCGGTTTTAGATCATCACGGGCAAGCATTACTCCAGTTACAGGCTTCCATCCTACAGATTTCAGCGCACCTGTCGGCAATGCCGCCTACCGGTAGTGGTGAAAGTAATGCTGAAGCAGCTGTTTCGGCACAGCCCCAGCCGGCTTTTACACCCGCCCCTCGACCTCTTCCTCTTACCCCACCTGACAGGTTTGACGGCAACCCTACGAAGTGTCGGGGCTTCTCAGCTCAGTGTGCACTGGTTTTCAGGCTCCATCCTGAAACTTTTTTTTCTTCTCAGGACAAGATAACCTTTGTAGTTTCTTTGTTAAATGGCCGTGCTCTGCAATGGGCTACTGCTCTATTAGATCGCGAGGCTCCTGAAGTACAGAACTACGATCTCTTTTTTGAGAGATTTAAGGTTTTTTTTTGTCGTTCCTCGGCTGGACAAGACTCCGCCTTCCGCCTCTCTTCTATCCGCCAGGGCCACAGGTCTGCACAGGATTATGCCATAGACTTTCGAGTAGCAGCGGCTGAGACTCACTGGGATGATTATGATTTTTCTTTTCCGGCAAGGATTATGTGAAGAAATTAAGGATCACCTGGTATCTATGCCACAGTTGGGCAGAAGCAATTTCCCAGGTGTTAGAATTAGTCAGACGAGTAGAGAAAGATCTTGGACATGAATATTAGAGATTTTTTGGCCACCACCTACCAGAACCCTGGACTTGGAAAAACCTATGGAAACTGCCCGCACCCGGTTAACCCCAGAAGAAAGAGAGAGACGCCGACGAGAGGGTCGCTGCATGTACTGTGGAAAATTAGGACACTTTAAAGCTGACTGCCCGGTGTTACACTCATCTTTGAGGCGCCTTCCTACTACTCAAGATCCTGAGGTGAGGGAGAGAATTCGATCCTCTCAGTTTTTTTTCAGGATTTTCCACGCTGTTTTGGGGCAATAAACGGATGCCACTTCTTGCTTTTTTTTTACTCTGGGGCAGCGGGGAACTGCCTCCATAGCTCAAAGTTGGAACTTACCCTTGACCCAGGTGACTCCCCCTCTTCGTGTACAATCTTTAGATGGTTCCCCAGTATCTCCAGGATTAATAAGATGGCAAACTGAACTAGTAAGATTGCAAATTGGCGCCACACACATGGAAGATATCTGGTTTTATCTCCTTGAGACCTTGCACATCCCCTGGTCCTTGGCTCCAACAGCATGACCCTAACATTTCTTGGTCCTGCAGAGAAATATTTACTTGGGGACCCTGATGTATAAGTAGTTGCTGCCGTCTTCCTGTAAGAGTTGCATTCACAGAAACACCCCCTTCTGGTGTTCCTACTATACCCCCCAATATTCTGATCTGTAGGAAGCCTTTAATGAGCAGGAGGCTTTGGCTCTCCCACCCCATCGACCTTATGATTGTGCCATCGACTTTTGCCAGGAACTATCCCTCCTAAAGGTTGTATATTTCCGCTCTCCAATACTGAATCCGAGGCCCTGAAAGTATATATACAAGATTCGCTGAAGGCTGGAATTATACGTCCATCCACTTCCCCTGCATGTGCCAGTTTTTTTTTTTGTGGGAAAAAAGGATGGTGGGCTTCGTCTCTGTATTATCGCGGCCTTAATGAAATCACTATTAAGAACCGGTACCCTTTGCCTCTAATTCCTGCAGCGCTTGAGTCCGTGCATGGGGCTAAGATCTTCACCAAACTGGATCTACGAGGGGCCTATAAATTAATCCGTATTCGGGAAGGGGACAAGTGGAAGACAGTATTCATGACAACCCGTGGACATTACGAATATTTAGTCATGCCTTTTGGTTTGGTTAATGCCCCAGCAGTATTTCAGACCTTTATTAATTATATTTTTTGTGATCTGCTGCAAAGCAGAGCAAAGCTGCAAAGATTTGTCTTGGTATACCTTGATGACATTCTAATTTTTTCTAATACCTTCCAGGATCATGTTCTCCATGTCAGAGAAGTACTCTCCTGGCTCATTAAGAATAAACTGTATGTCAAACTGGAGAAGCACACTTTCAGTGCTTCCAGGATTCATTTTTTAGGTTACATCTTCTCTCCAGAAGGGGTGGAAATGGACTCAAGTAAAGTCTCCGCGATTACTGATTGGCCCACACCCAAGAACCTTAAAGAGTCACCGGCCGCTTTGGTGACTCTGGATAACCTCGGGCCGATCGCACGTCCTCCGTGGCGGCGACGACTCATTCGACAGTCTGCCATATCAACTTTCGATGGTACTATCTGTGCCTACCATGGTGACCACGGGTAACGGGGACATACAACATACAACAGTTCCTTGGCTTTGCTAACTTTTAAAGGAGGTTTATTCAAAATTTCAGCTCGGTGGTTGCTCCCATAATCTCTTTAACTCGCAAAGGACCTACACAAGGTAAACTAGATTCAATTTTCCTATCACCTACACTCCAGGCTCTAAAAACATCAAAGCTGATGCTCACTCACGAATCCATGACGCCCCGGGGCTGAACTGCTTCCTGAACCCATCATCCCATCTGGCAAATTCCTGGGTACTGTAAGATGGGACATAGAAGTTATTGATAGACACGCCTTGGCTGGAAAACAGTACCTCCTCTGTGCCCTCAGGACAAGTTATTTGTCTCAACCCCTGTCAGATCTTCAGTCTTACAATGGGGACATGACTCCCGTTCCGCCGGACACCCTGGATAGAGACATACCTTGGATTTAATCTCCAGAGACTTCTGGTGGCCTACCATGGTGAAAGATGTCAAGGAGTATGTCCAGGCCTGCTCTATCTGTTCCCGAATTAAGTCTTCTTGGATGAGGGCGGCAAGCCCTCTTTAACCCTTACCTATCCCCGACCGTCCTTGGACCCACCTCTCAGTTGATTTTATTACAGACCTTCCACCAAGCCAAGGATACACAACTGTTATGGTAGTAGTAGATCGCGTCTCTAAATCCGCCCATTTTATTCCCCTACCATCCTTGCCTTCGGCTAGGGAACTAGCAGACTTGTTCGTACTGCATATCTTCCGCCTTCACGGCATCCCTAAAGATATTTTTTCTGATAGGGGCCCCCAGTTTGTTTCCCGATTTTGGAAGGCTTTCTGGGAGCATCAGTTTCGCTAACTTCATTTTACCACCCTCAGGCCAATGGTCAAACTGAACGCATGAATCAAGAACTGCTAACCTACTTACGGGTATATATCTCATCCACCCATGATAACTGGGTGTCATTGCTTCCATGGGCAGAGTATGCTCACAATTTGTTATATACTTAATCTACGGGCATGTCTCCCTTCAAGTGTGCCTTAGGTTATCAGCCTCCTCTCTTTCCAGACTCCCCTCCTGACACGGAAGTGCCATCTGTTCAGGAATATATCACTAACCTGCAGGACTTCTGGAGGAAGGCTAAAACTGCCCTTCTTCACACAGCAGCTCAGCCGAAGAACATGGCGGATTGGCACCGTCGAACCATACCCAGATTTCAACGTGGACAATTTGTCTCATCTTGTATTTAAGCACTAGTCTTTCCCTACCTCCCCACTCAGTATTGGTTTTCCTTTCGAGCTTCTTAGTTGCACTACGCCTTCTTCCTCTTGTTACTTAGTTGGTTTTCGGACTTCGTTTTTTTCGGATTACGGCTTGGCTTCGGTACTCAATCAGTGTTTTGGATTACTGGCTTCCCCTGGACTCTCGGATAGCTCTTTCGACTACGGTTTTTCGGATTACCGTATTCTATCTAATTGCATCTCTGACATAAAAATTTGGATGACTCAAAACTTCCTTCATCTTAACTGTGACAAGACTGAAGTCATGCTTATTGGTACCCCCCATCAACTTCGTAAAGCCAGTCCTGTAACCCTGTCTGCAGATGGCTCTGTATTTGAGCTTCAATCAAAATTGAAAAACCTTGGGGTTATATTCGATTCTGGCCTAACATTCGACCCACATGTACAGCATACTGTCAAAACAGTAAAAACAGAAAAAAAGCTTTTTTTCACTTTAGAAATATCGCAAGACTACGCCCTATGCTATCATTAACTGTGGCTGAAAACCTGATCAACATATTTGTATTCTCTCAAATTGACTACTGCAATGCTCTACTCCCTGGGGTATCTAAATCTACTCTGAACAAGCTGCAGTATGTCCAAAATTCAGCAGCCAGAATCCTGACCAGGTCTATCTAGTGCAAGTGTTCACATTACTCTTATCCTGGAGTGCTTGCATTGGCTTCCGGTCAAATTCCGCGTAGACTTTAAAATCCTCATGCTCACCTATAAGGCTCTGCATGGCTTGGCACCTCAATACCTGTCTGAACCTTTATCGCCCTACTCCCCACCTCACAACCTCCGCTCTTCAAATTTTGCCCTCCTTACTGTCCCCCAAGCCCATCTACATTGTATGGGCGACAGGGCCTTCTCCTGCTATGCCCCCAAGCTCTGGAACTCTTTGCCCAAGGACATTAGAGAGTCACCTTCTCTAAACTCCTTAAAATCCAGACTCAAAACCTTCTTCTTCAGAAAAGCCTTTACTTAACTGGTTCCATTCTTCACCCCTCTGCTCTTCTTAATACCACCTTCCACGGTCTCCTCTATTGTTATTGTTGTATTGCTGTAATTATAATTGTGTCCTATCTTGTGAAATCTTCTTATTTATTGTTGGATTCTTCTTATTTATTGTTATTGGCATCCTGTAAAGCGCTTTGAGAAGCCACCTTTAAAGGCACTATATAAAATAAAGTTTATTATTATTATTATTATTATTATTATTATTATTATTATTATTATTATTACGGTCTGGCTTCGGTAGCTCACTCCCTGTTTGGATCTCTGGCTTCCCCTGGAGCCTCGGCTCGTTTTTTCGACTAGTTTTCTTTGGATCACGGCTAGGCTTTATCAGCTCCTGCAAGTGGGTTCATTACTTGTTTCGGTTTCACTTACCGAATCCGTAACACTCTGTTTTTATTGAGGATTATAATATGTTGTTCGAGATCAAATGGAAACACATTTCCTTTTTTTGTGCCCCGAGTTGTTTTCTACATTGAACAGTTTTTTCCCCCGTTTTCTCTATATTACTCATCTTTGTGACAAACAGTACAAAAGCTGTTTAACATTTGGTTCTGACTGCAACTCACACCTCCGAGAGCCCTTTTATTACTTTTATTACTGAAAGGATAACATGGTGCTGTAGCATCTATTAATTCATCTATTAATTAATCTATTATTAGCAGGAGGTAATCTAAGAATTTAGAAATGTTATGTTATGTTAGAAATGTTATGAACCTTTGAATCAAAAACTGTACAATACCATACATTTCCATCTGTTTTTACAATTAATGCGATCCACTACACTACTCATTCTTTTTAAAAGTTTTTAGTAAACCTTTTGGTCATGGCTCTTTGATAATGTCATACTCAATGACAATACAGATGCAGCCATTCAAAATGCGCGGGCGATACCGCATTATTTTGCGGTATGCTGTACGCAGTCTACCGCGAGTTACCAGTAAATACTGCGAGTTACCGTAAATTCTCCTATAATACAGCAAGCAAAATAATAGTATCCAGAATTTCCGCAAGGTGGAGCTAATAAAGCTCAACCTCTCATGTTTTGAGCTGTCGCCATCAAAGTCTTTAACGAAGATATTACGAATAGTATTAATAATGAATGACCTTGGACAAGCTGTAAGTGTAAACTCAAAGTATTGCCCTGGTCAACATTCTTTTTTTCATTGACAGTCTTTGTAAAAGTAACACCACAGCATTTCGCAATCACGCATTTGTTTCCAATCATGCAAAGTACAGTGATTCACCATGCCTTTCACATGCTCATAAAAGAGATTGATTTAGGAACATAAACATATTACCGTATGCAAACTGTACTATATACAGTATGTATATGTATATTTAATGTCTTAACTGTGCCCGTTTAAGTATTGAATATTCATATCTAATTTTACCACTGAAGGGAAATCTTAGTAGCTGAGCATAAAAAGAATAGGAGCATACTGCAACGCGTGTGATGGCCATAAACGATATTAATTTTGGAACATAAACATACAGTATATGGCTGGTCTCGGTACTTTAAAGAAAACATACACGAAACATGGTTTCATTATGACCAGAATCGGTCTTGAGATATTTTTAACTTGATTTACAGTATTTGAGAGGTATGTCTTAACAACGATACTACAGTGCTTAAGTACTGCTCACATATATGTTTCTAGGTTTATATTATGCATTTCATACGGTCAAATTACTTTTGAGCAACTAATAAGAAGCGCGAAACGGTATGCGTTTTAGTTTCGTTTTGTGCTGGGACCCGTGGATTGATTAGAGATATCAAGTACATACAAGTCATTTTTTAAATGTTGTAGTTCGTCTTGAAAAAATGTTACGAGTACATCATCTATCAACAATTACACAGGTTCTGTTTCCATATTGCGGATTTTGTGCTGTAAACTTGTTCTGTGCCAAGTCACATTATTTTATAGCGTTTTTATAGCGTTATCGAATCCGGTGGCGCTGTGTGTTAGTTTCCTGACTCCCATGTCACATGGTCTGTGATTGAAACCTGTAAAACCGGTTTAATTCGTCATAGCCAGCACTCCGGTTGTAAAGTAGAAGCAGGCGAGATTTCTAGCGAAAAACACCTCCCCCTTCTTCAGGTGTGAGGGTCTTCTGCTCAGAATGAAACGCTAAAATGTAATGTAGGCTCTGAATGGGTTCAATTATGATTTGGGCTTGATTAAGGTCGCTGCCTTTCATCTAAAACCCTACTTGAATCCTTCTAAACTAAAAATCAGTGTTAGTGAGTTCTAAATAAAGAGGTATCCGGTAACAGTGAAACGGGCGGACAGTCTGGGGAGATCGCCCGTTTTCCATGTAAATAGTTTCGCACCCCTTGGTGTTTCTCTCGCTCTCTCTCGGGTCACCTGATCATTAGCTCGAAAGATTTGAGTGCTTTGTGTATATTCTAATGGTAGTGGGGGCAGGGTGTGTGGGAACAGGTTTGGTTGAAATTGCATTGGAGATCTATGTTCTTCACACCTGAAACATTTTCTCTGAAAGCATTTTCTTCGCAGTTTAACCGATCTTGTTACAGCATGTTACAGTTTACTATTATTAACCATATTAATTTTAAGTGCTTAATGTAAAATCTTGTAAAAATATATTTCCATTGTTCAAATATACATTAAATCTGACTATCATATAATAAGTTAAATACAAAACTAAAGAAAAAATAGGGTTAAATATAATTCAAAATATTTTGCTAACAATGTTAACTGTTTATGAATAATAAAATGTATTAACTAAGGAGTAGGATGGCACAGTTGTTAGTATGTTTTTTGTTTTGTTTCTTTTTCATAAATACAGCAGTAGTACCTGATGTCTCAGTGGCTTTCAAAATTAAATTATGCATGCAAACCTGTGAACTAGAAAGATAACTAAGATATCCATCCATTTATAATGGTGGCAAAGTGGTTAGCATTGCTATCTTGCAGCACTGGGGTCCTAGGTTCAATTCCTGCCATCCTGTGTGTGTGGGGTTTACATGTTCTCTCTGGGTTACATGGTTTTTCTCCATATGTGTGATATGACTCCCTCTCGCACTCCAAAACATACTGGTAAGTTAATTGGTTTATGGGAAAACTGGCCCTGGTGTGTGTGTGTTTGTGTCTGTCTGTCCTGTGATGGACTGGCGCTATGTCCAGGGTGTATTCTGCCTTGTGTATGTTGCTTACTGGGATAGGCTCCAAATCCTCTGTACTGGATAAAGAGATTAGAAATGGAAGTAAAGGCACTGTGTGGATGGAACCATACACAGTGTTAGAAACCCACTATGAAATGGCAGCATCTCACTGAGAATAAAACATTTTATAGTGCTGGCTTAAGGAAACAGCCTTTCCACCTCTCTTGCACATCAGTATCCATACCTAGTTATTTAAACAAATTGCCTCTAGTTATAAACATCTTAATATGCTGGCTCTGTGGATCCGCATCAGCTATGTTTGCCCATTCCTTCAATTCATGTGCATCCAACACACAGTTCAATGCCAGCAACTACACATAATCTAAAATACAACCCTTATTTCAGTATCTATGTAAACATATAGTCTGTTAACTTCATCATCTTCATCAAAAGTATGCCTAACCCCATTAGGAAGTGTTCTTGTTATAAGTGTATTCCTCAGCTTTCCGCAAATTATCTTCTTCTTGCCAACATCTCTAGTCTTTTATCCTGCAATAACTTAGCCAACACTTAAATCTCCAAAAGCTGCTTGTGTTAATTTCTTTAAATCACAAATATCATGTGTAAATACTGGCCATGTAATACTCTGCATTGTGGAATAATAGTTTATTTTAAAGGGAACTAGAGAAACTAAGAACTAGAGAAATCAAGAAAGGCTTTTTTTCTAGAATTAATAAATGCACATCCTGTTCACTGGGGAAATTAAATCCACACTGAGCAATCTTCAATATGTTCAGAATATGACAGCAAGAATCCTATCAGGGATGCATTACACCTGTTTTCAAGTCCTTGCACTGGTTACCTATCAGATTTCGAGTCAACTGTTATTATTGATCTCCAAATTATTGTACTTGACATGACTTCATTCAGCCTTTCCTGAACGTCTATGACAGGCAGAGAGAGTGCTGTTTCTGGTGCGATCTTTTGCAGCTGACATTTCACTGTTTTAAACGAACAAGAAATTAGATTGCTCATAAATCATTTATTCTATATAAACACAGCGTAATTGCCCTCCGAAAATCCTCTTTTTCTTGTTCGTTTTAGAGAACTTGATCGAAACTGATTTTAGATGTCAGAAAGGATTTATTTTCTCTGTATTTCCTACATTGCTTTGTCGAGATTTTAACTTTATATCTAACTTTATATCTAGGCTCAGATTTCAACTATAAATCGTACAGTAATTAATAGCAGTAAATACTGATGTTTATACATAAAAAAGTCATGCCTTGGAGTATAGACCCCCAAAGGAATGCCATAGACTCAAACTGCAAAATAAACACATACAGAAAGAAAGTATTTGTATTGTAATTGCAAATCCTGGTACTGTATGAGTGATTGGTATGACTTTCCTCATTACAAATTTTTTATTAGAATTTAAATTTCTCTGTAACTCCAGGTCAGAACAGAGAAAATGTAACTGCCTTAAGGAGTTTACGATTATGAACAATAGAAGGATAAGCATGATACGTATGTCTTCTGTCATTTTCTAAGTCATGTTACTGAGCACCAAATCTTATTGAGAATATGAATCCATTTAAGGTTTATACCATTAAAGTAACGGTATATTCCATGCTGAAAATGTTTGTACCAGACTTTTTTGAGGCCTGTTTAATTGTGTCTGAAGTCTGATGTTGTAAATTTTATTGTTAAAAAGATCCATGAAAATGTCACTACTAAAGTTAGCTGGTACTGTTGGTATTGTAAGTGGCAAGTAGAGCTCATATTTTAGATTTTGTGTAGTTGCTAGCGTTGAACTGTGTGTTGGATGCACATGAATTGAAGGAATGGGCAAACATAGCTGATGCGGATCCACAGAGCCAGAATATTAAGATGTTTATAATTAGAGGCAATTTGTTTAAATAACTAGGTATGGATACTGATGTGCAAGAGAGGTGGAAAGGCTGTTTCCTTAAGCCAGCACTATAAAATGTTTTATTCTCAGTGAGATGCTGCCATTTCATTGTGGGTTTCTGGGCTTCTTCAGTGCCTTTACTTCCATCCATTTCTAATCTCTTTATCCAGTACAGAGGATTTGGAGCCTATCCCAGTAAGCGACGGACACAAGGCAGAATACACCCTGGACATAGCGCCAGTCCATCACAGGACAGACAGACACAAACACACACACACCAGGGCCAGTTTAAATCTAACCTCAGAACCTTTCTTTTCAGAAGACTTAGTGTCTGTATCTGCTTCATTTTCTAATTTTGGTAGCACCTCTAACTGCTTGTCTTTCTTATATGCTTTTACTTTGTAATCTGTGGTCCTTTTATCTGTTTTTACATCTACTGTATTGCTTTCAAATGCCACCTTTAATGGTGATATATCAAATAAAGTTTTTTATTATTGTTATAGGGAAACATAATCAGATTTTCCCTGGTTCAGAAAAAAATATCTAAAGTATACTAGTTTGTCACTCTTCTCATTCCCTTTGCTAAATGACTTTTCATACTAATCTGATCAATCTAACTGCCAGTTTTCTGTGCTTTCTCTATCCTGCTAGATTTGCAATTATTCTGAAAATGTTCTTCTTGAAATAACTCATTTCTAAATACCTTTTTCACTGTTAACATCTTGCAGCAACTCTGCAACAAAATATACACTCTGACAGTTCATCCTGCTACCAACATTAAATAAAAAAAATCTTAAGATTTCTATATTTATGTCTTTATTTAGTGGTTTCATTAGTGACAAAGGCTAAACTTTCTTGGAAAAATGTCTTTTATGTGTTGCGGAAAAAACTGACTTGCTTTAACAAAATATGTTTACAAATCTTTTCACCTGGCATTTTCGTAGTTAGAAATTATGGACCGCTCTGTTAAAAGCAAGGGAGTTTTTATGTCCGTTGCAGTTCTTTTGCAACATGAATATAATTATATCGTTATTAATTTCTTGAGATACGCGATTCCATATTATATTCCCTTTTAATCAAATTCTAAAAGTATGCTTGTTGACTCCGGTATCACGTTAGTTAAAGACTTCGAAGCTTAAAATGTTTAGGGAGAAATGGAATACTGGTGTGTATTTTTTTCTTCAAAGTACCAAGACCAGCTATATACTGTATGTTTATGTTCCAAAATTAATATCGTTTATGACCTTCAGATGCGTTATGCTCCTCTTCTTTTTATGCTCAGCTACTAAAATTTCCCTTTAGTGGTAAAATTCCATATAAATATTCAAAACTAAGCGTATTGAAATGTGCACAGTAAAGACATTAAATGATTAAATCTTTTCACTACCAACCAATGCACCACGAGTGCCCCTGTCGGTCATTTTGGCCAGCCAATCACTTACCGCGGTGCCCTGCGGGTTGGTTACTGTACCGCGGGTTTTTACCGCTCATTTTGAATGGCTGCATCTGTATGTGTGTGCTCTAGGTTCCCTGGTAACATTTTTATTAATGGGAAATCCTTTACCTCATTTTTGACTAGTGGATAAACTTTCTGCGGTTTTTGTGTCATACACACCGTATTTCACTCTTTTTAGTACCCTGGGTATCATTTCTTATACCATGCTAACATGTTTGTTTAGCCTTTCTTCTTTCTGGATGCTTCACTTTAAAATTGACCTTCCCAATTCTCTGTATCCCTTAATAAGGCTCTAGCAATTTAGGAACATACATTCCACTGTAGGAACAAGAAAGAGTACATCTCCTGGTTTAGTGATCTGGTGTTTTACTTCTACCTGTCTTAGTTGCTCTCTGACAATAAGTAATTTTCTATATTGTTGTCTTCCAGTCTAAACCTGACCAATGGGGGCAGTGCTGAGGGCTCAGTGACACTCGTAGCACCAAATGGCACAGAATCTGGAACAGACGTGTCACTCACCGTTGAGGTGGCGTCTTCATCCACTGGCAATTTTAACTACATTGTTCTGCGTATCACTGTTGCCAGTAAGGTAAGCCTAAAAGATTAAATATATAAGGCTTGTCTGGTCTTAGTTTAAAATTCAACAGAAAGACTATTGCTGTGCTGCACCAAAAACCAAGTGTGCCATCTGCAGATAGTTTTGCTATCTGAAAGATTTGGTGTTTAATTGTACTGAATATCAGCATGATTCAGGATCATTGATTAGGCATTTTCCATAATGTCCATAATGAAGGACAGTAGATATACAGTAATATTGTGACAACATGCACAATCACACAACTCATTTTCAAAATGAGTGAGATTTGTATCGTGTTAGGTCTTGCAAAGATAATTGTTTTTTCACCTTTGCCCATTCAGGTGACAGACTTCCGCCCGCCAGTTTGCAACATAACTTGGGTGACAGCAAACTGTACAGAGGACTGCAGCCTAAAAAACTGGGAACTCTCAGCCAACCTGAGTGACGGGAGAGGGTCAGGAATCCAGAGTGTGTACTCCCGCCTGGGCAATGGCTCACTCAGTATCACACGATCACTGGACACAGAGGGCATCAACGTCACTGTGGCCACCTACAGTGCCACCTGTTGCTCCCCAGATGTAGAAATTATTGCAGTGGATGCTGTAGGCAATGTGGGTACCTGCAGGCACTCCATCAGGACCTCAGAAATATCAACTACTCCTCCCTACTCCCCCACTACTACTACCACCACCAGATTCTACTCCACTAACACCACTATCTCTGTCTCAAGTTCCACTCTGTCTATCTCTTCCACAACTGGAGGCTTCTCCTTCACTCTCAAACTGTGCTTAATGCTCTTCCTCACCATCACACTGTCACCTTGAGCTTTTAACTCATGAACAGATAAAAAGCAGCGAGTATGTTACATACTATACATGACAGTACACTACGTACATTTTAATTTCTTTAAAGAAAAAGACATTCAAAAATAAATGTAAACAAAGAACATTACATAAAAGCATAAGCATGTCATCTTAAAATCAAAGTAAAAAATAAAAAGATTGAAGCGTCAGCAATCTGTTTTATTCTGTTGTGCCTCTGTTCCTTTTAATGTGCTTTTGTGTTTGGAGAACTGGACAAACTAGACAGCTCTCTGTTTCTGTTTCAAGTAAACCTTTTGGATTATTTTTCTCTGATCTTTAAGAATAAAATAAGTGGCTTACAAAAATAGTGGATATCGGAAATTGACCAAGTGGATAAATCAATAATCATAACTCCCAACTTGTAAATAACTTTGCCAAGAATATACCCTAAGGTTGGTATTGTTAAAGGCACATGAGTTTGTTTTCTGGCACAGCTATGGTGAAAAAGAGGGACACTGGGTTAAACATTTGTTTATTAACAATGACAGTACTCACACTAAACAAAACACAACATAAACATACAACACGTTACAATATTATCAAATTTTCAAATAAGGTACCCCTAATGTCCTAACTACACAAAAGGCCATACTGCTACAAAGTATATAACTCTTATATAACACCTACAAAGGCCCCCCAAAAAAGAAAAGCTGCCTTCTAAACTAAACATAATACAACCTGCAGTTAAATGTCTCTCTACACACCTGGATGCTACAAAACGAATCTCCCTATCTCCCTATTCTAGAAATCCACCCAATAAGCAGGAGAGCCTGTTTTTAACAAAGGGATTCTTCACACAGGAAATCAATGTTCAACGTCTTTGTAACAAAAACAGAATAGCAAGCTCTCTTAACAAGGTTCAAATAACCAGACTCCAATCTGGTCTTTCTGGGTGATAAGGACAAGGAGCTCTTGCCACCCATCTTCCTCTCCTGTCTCATACTGTCTCATCTTGTTTTTCTTTTTTCTTGTTTGTATCTGCTTGTTTTTATGCTGTGTTTCTGGACTCTTGATTTACAACAATCATCTTTATCTAAGGTAAACTAAGGTATACTGTACAATTGCTTTGATCACTGAATCTGGACCCCCTACATCTCAGCAAACATCCCTTTGTTTTGAAGGTGGAAACGTTGACACTTGTCAGGTGTTGCCCTAGATTCTTAAAGACACTTCAGGACAATATTTTAAAGCTTAACTAATAGGAAGGATGTCTGAGTGCTCTTTTGGCTCTTTTGAAATTATGTTCTACATACAGATGCAGCCATTCAAAATGCGTGGGCGATACCGCATTATTTTGCGGTGCGCTTTACGTGGTCTACCGCGAGTTACCGTATATTCTCCTATAATACCGCAATTAAAATAATAGTATCCGGAATTTCCACAAGGTGGAGCTAATAAAGCTCAACCTCTCATGTTTGAGCTGTCGCCATCAAAGTCTTTAACGAAGATATTACTTATAGTATTAATAATGAATGACCTTGGACAAGCTGTAAACTCAAAGTATTGCCCTGGTCCACATTCTTTTTTTCATTGACCGTCTTTGTAAAAGTATCACCACAGCATCTCGCAATCACGCATTTGTTTCCAATCATGCAAAGTACAGTAATTTTTGAGAATCGATTCACCATGCCTTTCACATGCTCATAAAAGAGATTGATTTAGGAACATAAACATATTACCGTATGCAAACTGTACTGTATACAGTATGTATATGCATATTTAATGTCTTAACTGTGCCCGTTTAAGTATTGAATATTTATATGGAATTTTACCACTGAAGGGAAATCTTAGTACCTGAGCATAAAAAGAATAGGAGCATACTGTAACGCGTGTGAAGGCCATAAACGATATTAATTTTGGAACTTAGACATACAGTATATAGCTGGTCTCGGTACTTTAAAGAAAACATACACACCAGTATTCCATTTCTCCCTAAACATTTTAAGCATCAAAGTCTTCAACTAACGTGATACCGGAGTCAACAAGCATACTTTTAGAATTTGATTAAAAGGGAATATAATATGGAATCGCGTATCTAAAGAAATTAATAACGATATAATTATATTTATGTACCGCAACACAAGAATAGTACACGCTGTACATTGTCTTTTGCAACGTAAATTGCAAAAATGCACTTGGAATCTGTCCAAGCCCTACTTTGTCAGGCATTTTCTTTTACTGCAACGGACATAAAAAGTCCCTTGCTTTTAACAGAGCGTTTCATAATTTCTAACTGCGAAAATTATTTGCGACACTTATCATTCAACCAGAGCTCGAAATGTCACAAGGATCCTCTAGAGCACAGCAAAGACTGTATTAAAAGAATCGCGTATCTAAAGAAATTAATAAGATATAATTATATCCATGTACTGCGACAGGGCTGTGTAGGGCTGTTTCACCTCTCTCTTCATGTGACTCTTTTCAAAAGCCATTTAGCAAAGAGGGGATGAGAAGAGTGACAAACTAGTATACTTTAGATCTTTTTTTCTGAACCGGGGAAAATCTGATCATGTTTCTCTATAACAATAATAAAAAACATTATTTTACATATCACCTTTAAAAGTGGCATCTCAAAGCAATACAGTAGACATAAAAACAGTTAAAAGGACCACAGATTACAAAGTAAATACATATAGAAAGACAAGGAGTTAGAGGTGCTACCAAAATTAGAAAATGAAGCAGATACAGACACTAAGTCTTCTGAAAAGAAAGGTTTTGAGGTTAGATTTAAATGCACTCAGGGTACGTGACTGATATCAGTGGGGATACAAATCGAGAGCTCTGGGGTGCAGCTAGAGAAGGTCCTGTCACTCATAGAATGTAGATGTTCTTGAGGACAGCTAGAAGACCAGAGTCAGACGGACAAAGGTGGGGAGTAGACAGATAATAAGCCATATACAGTAGGTACTGAATGAGGATGAGGATTTTGAAGTTAACTCGAAACCTGATAGGAAGCCAGTGCAAGGACTTGTAGACAGGTGTAATACGTTCCTGTTAGGATTTTCGCTGTATTCATTACAAACGCGTTTTTAATTAAATGCTTTTATTCATTCAGCAGAGAGAGAGCGTAAAACCTGGGCATAACAGCTGTTCCTTTTTCTGATCACTCGCTCTCTGGATAAACGTCTCGCCTGTCCTGTTCTTTGTTTTCCTAATTTGCCGATTATGCCTTCTGCGTATGTGCTGCCCTTAAGGTGATATCACATAAAGGTGATTTGTAAAATAATGTTTTTTATTATTGTTATAGAAAAACATGATCAGATTTTCCCCGGTTCAGAAAAAAAGATCTAAAGTATACTAGTTTGACACTAGTATACTTTTAATACAGTCTTTGCTGTGCTCTTGAGATCCTTGTGATATTTCGAGCTCTGGTTGAATGATAAGTGTCATAGTTTAAATCTCTCTCTCTCAATTCAATTCAAGGTGCTTTATTAGCATGACAGATGGGTACAATCAGTGTTGGGTATTTACTTTGCTTTGAGATGCCACTTTTAAAGGTGATATATAAAATCAAGGCTTTAACTAGCTTTAACTATGCAAGTCTGAGTTCTTGCGTCTGTCCTATCCAAACCCGAAAGTATCACAATATGTATCTTTATACCAGGTGGTGTACAGCTTTTTAGTATAGATTAAACTTTTCTAAAATGTATTTAAAAAATAAAAACGATTACAATCTAATCTTTCCACGTTTGATCCCAAGATCCCAAGAAAAATAAATCTAAATGGGGAGAAAGCTATGCTGAAAGTTTATTAAGATACTTAGAAGACAAAGATATCAATTTATGTTTCGAGGGGTCCAGAGGCAAAAGTGCCTTGCCTTGCAATCTCCGGGAAACCATTAGTAGCATGGTGAATCGGAGATTCTCAACCCTACCTTCGTGCGACTAGAAAAGAATTTGTGATCGGATCAACCTAATGCTTCGTAGAAGGAGGCGCTCTTTTCCTCTAGTCTAACAGTCTGTCCACAAACAAAACATTCCTGTTAGACAAGAGGAATGTAAAAAACAATTACTTTTTGTCAATGAAAACCGGTATGTGTGTCTCTCTCTGCTGGATGTCCCTCTCACTCTCTGCTGAATGAATAAAAGCATTTTATTAAAAACTAATAATATGTTGCATTTGTCTGATTGTGAATCAAAAAACACATATATTTAAACCCAGTACTGTCTGGCGGAATAAACTGAAGAGGTTAGTTAATGCGACACGGAATTACTTTCCACCCCCTCTACATTCTCAGAGTAGAACAGACTAACCTTCTGATGAAAGACGGTCCACCCCCCACGGACAGGAAAAGTGCCCACAGGGACTTAAACTTAATATGGTCAGTAACAGTAAACAGTAACATGGTCAGAAGAAGCACGTACAAACGAAATAACCACAGGTAAGACTCTGATGCTTAAAATGTTTAGGGAGAAAGTGGAATACTGGTGAGGATTTTTTCTTTGAACTACCAATACCAGCCATATACAGTCTGTAATGTAGGGATTTCTATATGTCTTTATTTAGTGGTTACATTAGTGACAAAGGCTAAACTTTTAGCTTCAGTAACGCATACATATCTCCCCTTTTTATAAAACGACATGGTTGAAAACTGTTCCAGAGCCACTGTTGTTTCATGAGTGAAAAGTACATCATGAAATGCCTCTCCCTGTTCAATCCACTGGAAAAAAGAAAAGGAGCATAAAGCGTCTGTTGGTCATAAACCATATTGATTTAGGAACAGCATCAGAGATATGTTTTTAACTGCACTGCATCGGAGAGAATACCATAGTGTGTTTTTTTTTTACTCCCTAGCGGAAACTGGCTTCCAGAAGAATCAGTATGGCTCAGAGATTAAATAAAACTTCACTCGCACCAAACAAATGTATATTTCTAAATATCACAACATGATCAAATTTAAGTCATTTTAATAACAATGAATAGTCAACTAGGCGTTACAATATAAACATTTATATTGATTTAAATAATGTTTTGATTAAGTTAAGTAAACTTAAGCACTTTCAGAATCTTCATCTCCATATTACGGATCTGAGCTGTGGTGTAGGTGGAATCCGTAACAGAGGCAAAGTCAGAGATCTCTGGAGGATACATCTCTTCATACTTTGAGGCAAGAAACATTGCTGTCACACCCACAAGCTGCAGCTGTTTTTTGGGAACTGGATTAGCCTGAAGAAAGCGATCAATTATTCCCACAGTCATGTACATAGTCTCCTGCAGCAACTTGAATTTAACCTGTGTGAATTTCACAGGTATTTTCAAAGTAGAAGGGGACGAGATTTCCAGCGAAAGACACCTCCCCCCTCCAAAACCAAGGAAGTACAGTACTTACTAGTTAAGAAAGCTAGGCTCCTCAATGAAATCGCTTTAACATGCTAATGTGTTGGTGTAACAGTCCGGTCGTGGCAAGCTTCCAATGTCAACTCGACTTGATTGGGAGACCATGAACATATTCTAGCCCTAAATGAATTAATAGCAAACATAGTTTACATAAAATACATTTTTCCAAGAAAGTTTATAATAATATGATCTATAGTTGAAATCTGAGCCTAAATAAAAAGAAAAAGCATTTTCAGAGAGCAATTACGCTGTTTATGTAGAATAAGTGATTAGGTTTATGAGCAATCAAATTACTTATTCGTTTAAAACGCTATATAAAATAAAGTTTATTATTAATTTGCTGAACAGATAGGTGAACATTATTATGCATAAGACAAAGATAACGATCCTGATCAGTTTAGAAATCTGTGTACACTGTAAGGTTTTTACTTCTTAAACTTTTAAAATACACGTTTCGAATAGAAAGAAATCCTCTTCCTGGTACAGTACTGTATGTATAGCAAACCAGCACGTCTTTTTTCTCCAATCAGAGGGGTGTCAGATGGTGTCAGCCAATCACCATTTTGAAGCCCTACCATAATCTCTGGTATGGGGAGACCCCAGAATTCTGTCCGATAGTTTATGTAGATGATAGATACTTTTATTGATCCCGTGAGGGAAATAAAGTAAATCATTTTCATTTTAGGAAATTATTAAACGCTCGGTTAAAAGCAAAGGAGATTGTCTGTTATAGTGGACATAAAAGAAGAGCTCGCTGGCATTATATCCTAGAAGACACAGACCGGTGCCAGACCGGGAGAATGCCCGCAGCGTAAAAGAAAATGCCTGATGAAATAGGGATTGGACAGTTTCCAAGTGCTTGTACAATCGATGGAAATGTTCAAATAAATGTGCAAAAGAAATAAACAAAATAATCATTTATTTCTTTATCATATTGGCTAGCTAATGTCCTCTCTTTGCTAGTTAGTGGCTGTGTTTCTGTGTTGGGTAGCAACAGGTGACTGTTCTCAGGCGGAAGATGTAAACAGCTTAATTTTCGTGTTAAATAATTTTTTTAAATTAAAATTCATTCTATACGGCAATCACATATTTGGGTGCCGTTTCATAAAACCTTCATGCTTAAAATGTTTAGGGAGAAATGGAAGACTGGTGTGTATTTTTTCTTTAAACTACCAAGACCAGCCATACACAGTACAGTTTACGTACATACAGTAATGTTTATGTTCCTAAATTAATATCGTGTATGACCTTCAGATGCGTTATGCTCCTCTTCTTTTTATGCTCAGCTACTAAAATTTCCCTTTAGTGGTAAAATTCCATATAAATATTCAAAACTAAGAGGATTAAAATGTGCACAGTAAAGACATAAAATGATTAAATCTTTTCACTACCAACCAACGAGTGCCCCTGTCGGTCATTTTGGCCAGCCAATCACTTACCGCGGTGCCCTCCTGAGCCCCGCGGTGGCTTGTGGGTAGTTTACCGTATCGCGGGTTTGTACCGCGCATCTTGAATGGCTGCATCTGTAAATACATATATTTAGATCGTTAAATTAATATTGTTATTAATTTCTTTAGATTCGTGATTCCATATTATATTCCCTTTTAATCAAATTTTAAAAGTATGCTTTTGTTTACTCCAATAACGAGCGTATTCACAGGTAAGGCTAGCCTCAGGACAGCACTGCTAGAGCACCACAACTTTGTAACACTCGTTTTTCCATACTGTAGTTTGAGTATTTGTGTAAGCTGTAAGTTTTCGGGCTATAAGCTGTAAGCGATTTGGGCACAGAAGGGTTAAAAAGAGATTAGACAGGCAGAGGGAAGGGGAGGGGTGAAACTGTTACCTGTCCTGGATAAAGCGGTTAGAAAATAGGTGGATTTATGCCTGTGAAAAGGGTTCCAATTTTAATGCAATACGGAAGACATTATTCATAATAATCTTGGAAGGTCTGTAAACAGAAAATTTATAGAAAAGTCATGTTGTGTATCGCATCTTTTTACACTTGGAAGAACATTCCAATGTTAATGCGACACTAAAGATATTATTAATAATTCGGGTGTTAATAAAACATGTTTACAAAAAAAGTGGAATACAGTAATACTACCAGCTATATAAATACATATACAGTATTTAGATCCTTAAATTAATATAGTTATAATTTCTTTAGATACGCAATTCCATATTAAAAAATATTATAAGAATTATCAGATTCTAAAAGTATGCTTTTGTTTACTCCGATAACGAGCATATTCGCAGAAAAGGTTAAAACATTAGGACCTTTCACAAAGTATATTGACTTAATACAAAGTATATTAACTTAATATGGTCAGTAACAGTAAACAGTAACACGCTCAGAAGGAGCACTTAAAAACGTTTCCGAAATAACCACCTGTAAGAGTTTGATGCTTAAAATGTTTAGGAAGAAAGTGGAATACTGGTGTATATTTTTTCTTTAAACTACCAATACCAGCCATATACAGTTTGTAATGTTGGGATTTCTATATTTATGTCATTATTTAGTGGTTACATTAGTGACAAAGTTTAAACTTTAAGCTTCTTGTTACTGACATACTGTACGCCATACATGTTTGTAATGCCTTACGCCTTGTGATGCGACACGCCCACCGTGTTTTACCACAGCATACCTCGCCCGTTTTGAATGGCTGCATCTGTATTTACCCTATCCTACATCCTGCATACTTCAACACTTAATCACTTAAGGGCATCATGTTGTCTTATCCCAGCAGGTAAGAATGTCTTTCAGTTTTGCGCCATTTACAGGAAAGAGTGCTTTTAACAACAAAAGTTAGAACTCTTGTGATTTTTATCACAATGAATGAAAAGCTTGTGAAAGTTTGCTAAACATTTTTTCTAGAAACAAACCTTTTACTGTCTAATGTTTTTTTTTTTTAATTTTTCTCAAGAATGTAAAATGTATTAAGATAATAAAACTTACAGCTAGATGATTTGTTAAAGCCTTAACACAGATGAGTATCAGCAGGTGGGGATTCAACTTTATTAGATCACTATGACCTGTCCTCTTTGCCAAGCTGCACTCAATGTCTTAACTAGTGGCTCCTGGACAAAATGCAGCTGCATAAACTCAACAGAACAAGTTCAGCTCTTTCAGGAAAGCTTGTGTCGCTTCCAGAACAAAACAGAACAGAATATACCAAGTATAACAAGTATAAGAAACAATGAATGATAGCCCACCTTCTTAAAGACAGGGTGAAGGTGGGTTGTTTTGTTTTAAGACAAGAAAAACATCACTACAGCCACAGTTTGGCTATCAATCAAGATGTGACACGATGAACCCAATTTACAATATCCTAATTTGTTGAAAATGTTGCTGTACAGAGGGCCTCATCTCATATACAAGACAAAAATCATAAGAAAGATTACAAACAAGCCTGCTCATCTTCCTCCAGAAAAGCTTGAAGTCCACCCCTTGCTCTACTCTTAAGCTCTTGGAATAGTTCCCCATGTCAGCTCTGGTCATGCACAGTGGTTTCTGGGGGCTGTATCTCACCTTGCTGCCAAAGGCCCAGACATCAGAATTCAGAGGTTGGTAAGGCCTAGGATGCACAGGTCTGTAAAAAATGGTGCAATTACTGTAGGTCCCAGATGGCATAGGAATTTGAAATAGTAGAGAGTTCTTCACTTAGCTGGCTGCTGAAGACAGGTCCTTAAGGAAGTTAGGGTGGTGCTGAACTTGAGACAGGATGGGACAACTCGGATGCACACTTGGAGTATGCTCTGATATTCAAGATGTCAAGACAATGGTCCAACTGTATTCATTTCAAGGATCAAGTGGTTTACAGGGTACAAACTTTCTTCTGGTGCAGAGACAAACTTGGGAAGAATTGTGTTACATACAGACTCACTCCGCTTACTGGCCTGGCTTCTCGAACTTACAGTCAGGACACAGATGGCAATGGTTCACATGATTGGTAATGTTGTGAGATAGTTTCAACGGAAAGAGAGAAAATGTACAAGTGTTCCCTCCAGTACATTCTAAACCAGAAAATCATTGTTGCTGATGACCTTAGTAGGTATAGTGTTTTTGTCTGTAGGTATATTCCACCTGGATGGTGCAATGGCAGCTATAGTGTGCAAGTACGCTCACCACGCATTAGCTCTCAGTGGGGATGAGAACAGAGTGATGAAGCCAATTAATAGATGGGGATTATAGAATACCCCTGCTCGTTTTCAGAAACACCCTGGGATTTTTAATGACCACAGTCAGTCAGGACCTTGGTTTTATGTCTCATCTGAAGAATGCCTTTTTACGGTATAGTGTGCCTGTCAGAGTGAGTGCCCCCTACTACCCCCCATTAACACCTCTTCCAGCTGAAACCTTGTTTTTTCTTTGAGGGTTAGGGTTAGGTACTGGCCAGACTCACACCTGCTGAGCTTCAGTGGGTTGCCAGTTGTGAGCTGCAGGATGATATGGCTGCTGGCATATTAAAAACTCAGGACATGAAGTCTTAGTGTGTTACTCAGGAGCCTGAGCTGCTAGGTTTACTGTCTGCTCAATGCAATAGAAATAGTTTTATAAATCCTTAAAAAGGCAATTATTAGTTAAATAATATACCTTGTTGCTGCTTCTTTTTATTTCCTGCTTTCAATGTGGGGACTTAGTTGTGACTATTTGTTTTGCTACATCTTGACAACAAGATTTCATCGAAATGTGAAAACTGTAAAATAGATGCAGTTTATTGTGTCCCTTGTTTTTACAGAGAACCAGCACATCCTGCTTATCAGGGTTCCATCACAACAGCATTCCTAAGATGCTTACTCAAAGGATTTAAGGTGTGACATTTGCCATTCAGGAAAACAGAAAGAAATCTGTATGTTTCCTGAATACCAAATTCTAAGCAAAACAGATTTGTAATACACTTTATGTGACTTTACAGAGATGCTTTTTCTAAATATAATTTATTGTAAATGTAAACAACATTGAATGTGAAGAATTCAATGTTACGCACAATGAAATTTCTTTTGAAACAGAATAAAGGTTTTTACTCATGGTCACTAGGTTACAAATGATAAAAAGAGTATTTTTAGGTACAACATATATCCCACAAAGTATAGCCATAAGGAGAAAATGCTTTCGATCACAGTCTGAGCTCTTTGGCTATACCTCTTCTCTGAGTCCAGATCTCTCTATAACTGGGCAGCCAAGTTGCTTACAAAAAGCATCTACACAATTTTCCTACTAACTGTTCCTCCTGGACAGGTCAATAGCAAATGGAAAAGCTCTGTTTCATGGTAATTAAATGTTAACCAATCAATTACTGTACATTTTTTTCGAAGGTTTCTCAATTTTATTTGTGGAAAGTTTTTCCTTGCCTCAGAAATGAATTGTCTCTTCTCTAAATACGTGATGGTTGTCTTTTTTACAGTTCTTTTGCAAAACACGTTTTCAAAAAGTACCCTGCAGTTAAACGAGATTTTAAAAGACGTTTTTAAAAGCATTAACATCCAAAGTGAACATTTTTCTTTAAAAACTGCAGCTTTCAAACACAAACAAATTTTATAATATACTTCCGGTTCCAGAACCGATACTGAAAGAACTAAAGGACTTTTCAGAGCTGTTCATTCTTTGTCGAAATAAATACAGGCTTGAACTGTATTACTGTTACTAATGGTAAGAATTTATAGGTACAGATGCAGCCATTCAAAGTGCGCGGAACAGACACGTACTGCAGGTAATGGGCTACGTCCTCGCGCATCGTGACACGCGATGATGCGCAATACCACGGTACGTGATTGGTTAACCGACAGGGGCACTTGTGGTGCTTTGGTCGGTCGTAGAAAGATTTAAATGTCTTTACTGTGCCCGTTTTAGTATTGAATATTTATATAGAATTTTACCACTGAAGGGAAATCTTAGTAGCTGAGCATAAAAAGAATAGGAGCATAATGCGTGTGAAGGCCATAAACAATATTAATTTTGGAATATAAACATACAGAATATGGCTGGTCTCGGTACTTTAAAGAACAAATACACACCAGTATTCCATTTCTCCCTAAACATTTTAAGCATCAAAGTCTTCAACTAACATGTGAAATAGCATATATAATTATAAAATATAGCGATATAATTATATTCATATACTGCAACACAGTAGTACACGCTGTACAATGTCTGTTGATTCTGTATGCGTAGGGCTGTTTCACCACTCATCATGTTGCTGTTACTTAGTACATAGTACTGATGTTGCTGGTAGTACTGTTGTCTACATTCCAGACTTGTAAACCAGAGGTTGTGAGTTCAAATCCAGCTGGTTTCTTCTGGTTTGCACATCCTGTTCACTGGGGAAATTAAATCCACACTGAGCAATCTTCAATATGTTCAGAATATGACAGTGAAAATCCTAACAGGAATGTATTACACCTGTCTACAGGTCCTTGCACTGGCTTCCTATCAGGTTTCGAGTTAACTTCAAAATCCTCATCCTCATTCAGTACCTACTGTATATGGCTTATTATCTGTCTACTCCCCACCTTTGTCCGTCTGACTCTGGTCTTCTAGCTGTCCTCAAGAACATCTACATTCTGTGAGTGACAGGACTTTCTCTAGCTGCACCCCAGAGCTCTCGATTTGTATCCCCAGTGATATCAGTCACGTACCCTGAGTGCATTTAAATCTAACCTCAAAACCTTTCTTTTCAGAAGACTAAGTGTCTGTATCTGCTTCATTTTCTAATTTTGGTAGCACCTCTAACTCCTTGTCTTTCTATATGTATTTACTTTGTAATCTGTGGTCCTTTTAACTGTTTTTACATCTACTGTATTGCTTTGAGATGCCACTTTTAAAGGTGATATATAAAATAAAGTTTTTTTTATTGTTATAGAGAAACATGATCAGATTTTCCCTGGTTCAGAAAAAAAGATCTAAAGTATACTAGTTTGTCACTCTTCTCATTCCCTCTTTGCTAAATGGCTTTTCATACTAATCTGATCAATATAACTGCCTGTTTTCTGTGCTTTCTCTATCCTGCTAGATTTGCAATTATTCTGAACATTTTCTTCTTGAAATAACTCATTTCTAAATACCTTTTTTTCACTGTTAATATCTTGCAGCAACTCTGCGACAAAATATACACTTAGCTCAACCTGACAGTTCATCCTGCTACCAACATTGAAAAAAAATCTTAAGATTTCTATATTTATGTCTTTATTTAGCGGTTTCATTAGTGACAAAGGCTAAACTTTCTTGGAAAAATGTCTTTTATGTAAACCATGTTTGCTATTAATTCATTTAGGGCTCAAAAACAGAATTGCTGTTTTTTATGCATGCCAAAAAATTTCGGTGCCGTCGTCTCCACTTTAAAGGTACCCCCGTGCTGGAAGAATTTGAAGTTTGCCCAGTGTACTAATATAGGCACATCCCGGAAGTTTAAATTATTTTCGTTGTTAGAAATTATGAAACGCTCTGTTAAGAGCAAGGGAGTTTTTATATCTGTTATAGTAAAAGAAAATGCCCGACGAACTAGGGATTGAACAGTTTTTCACTGCTTGTACAATCTTTGGAAATGTTCAAATAAATGTGCTAAAGAAATAAACAAAAAAGTAAATTATTCCTTTAGCATATTGGCTAGCTAATGTCCTATCCTTGTTAGTTAGATCAATGAAATGCTGTGGTGGGTGTTACTTTTTGTTGATGAAAAAATAAAGTCTTTTCATTTAAAATGACAGTTGCAAATGTGGCCAGCGTAATACTTTGAGTTTTACTGGTGGAGCTCATACAGCTGTGTCTGGATATCTTGGTCAGATATTCAGCTAGGGTGTATTGTCTGTTTAGGGTTCTGTGGCATTCCACACGGCTGGGCAGCTTGTTCCCCCCTCCCGCTGAAGACTCGACCACTTGAAAATACCTGTGAAACCAGTTTAATTCGTCACAGCCAGCACTCCTGCAGAGAGTGATGAAAACCACATGAAAGACTTTGGTGCTTAAAATGTTTAGGGAGAAATGGAGTATTGGTGTGTATTGGTGTGTGACCTGCAGAGTTAAAAGCTGCCTTTATTTTCTTCTCCATCACCACATGCCAGCGAGCTCTCCCACGCCCCGACCAGAGAGAGACACACGACGAGCCCTGCTAATAAAGCACCTTGAATTGAATTTAATTGAGAGAGATAGGGGGGGAGGCGAGCGAGTGAACGAGCGAGAGAGAGAGAGAAACACCCAGGGCAGGGGTGCAGAACCAGGGAACTATTTACATATTAAAAGTATTTCCCAAATTTAATATGTGCTTTTCTATATTTATTGTTGATTAATTGTCCATATTATTGATATTCTATTTTTTCAGAGAAATGTTTGTTAAAAGAAAAGTCACGGCACCAGCTGGATTTGAACACACAACCTCTGGTTTACAACTCAGGAACATAGACCACAGTACCACCGGCAAGGTCACATGAGGAGTGGTGAAACAGCCCTACACATACAGAATCAACAGACATTGTACAGCGTGTACTACTGTGTTGCAGTATATGAATATAATGATATCGTTATTAATTTCTTTAGATACGCGATTCCATATTATATTACCAGAAAAGCTTAAAACTACCACTTTTTATACACGCTATTTCATATGTTAATTAAAGACTTCGATGCTTAAAATGTTTAGGGAGAAATGGAATACTGGTGTGTATTTTTTCTTTAAAGTACCAAGACCAGCCATATTCTGTATGTTTATGTTCCAAAATTAATATCGTTTATGGCCTTCACACGCGTTACAGTATGCTCCTATTCTTTTTATGCTCAGCCACTAAGATTTCCCTTCAGTGGTAAAATTCCATATAAATATTCAATACTTAAACGGCAGTAAAGACATTAAATATACATATACATACTGTATACAGTACAGTTTTCATACACTAATATGTTTATGTTTATGTTATTTATATGTTTATAAATCAATCTCAGAGATATGTTTATAAATCAATCTCAGAGAATCAGAGATTCTCAAAAATTACTGTACTTTGCATGATTGGAAACAAATGCGTGATTGCGAAATGCTGTGGTGTTACTTTTATAAAGACGGTCAATGAAAAGAAGAATGTGGACCAGGGCAATACTTTGAGTTTACACTTACAGCTTGTCCAAGGTCATTCATTATTAATACTATTAGTAATATCATCGTTAAAGACTTTGATGGTGACAGCTCAAATATGAGAGGTTGAGCTTTATTAGCTCCACCTTGCGGAAATTCTGGATACTATTATTTTACTTGCGGTACCACGCGGTATCATGAGGTACGATACGATAATTTTCGGTAACTCACGGTAGACTGCGTCAAGCGCACCGCAAAATAATGCGGTATTGGCTGCTTGTTTTGAATGGCTGCATCTGTATGTAGTTAATTTGATTAAACTTATGTTTTTACAATTAATAGTCATTTTTTAATTATATACTGTGGGAATGCTCCTGTTTTAGTAAATATAAAGTGATGTAACATCAAAACAATTTAAACACGTGGCTGTTGGCTTTAATTTGATTTTTTTGGGTTGTTTTTAATCAGTTGTTTCAGGTACTGATTAAAATATTTCACTCGGGAATAATACATCAACATGTATTAAAATGTAATTGAAAATATTTTCAGTTCTGTGGAAAGATGTGCATTTTGTTTTTGTTTTTGTTAAATCATAATTTCTACTATCAGCTGCATTTCAAAGATTTTAAAATATTGTTGTAAAAATCATTGATTTTTTTTAAAGAAATGCAATAAAGGTATTTTGGTCTATATTGAATAGTGATGGCTCCCAAGTGCAGAGAGGACTTGAAACAGGGTTGTGTATACTTTTTCAAAGGAATATTACAAATGCTTTTCCATATCTTTTTCAGACTAACATCAGATTTTCAGTATTTCTGCCTGCATAGACTACTCAGACCCTTAGTTTAATCTGGTTATTTTTTTTATTCTTATCTATAGCTTAAATATAAGTTATGGGAACAAACTAAGCTTTTTTGTGTGTGCGCCTCTAAGCTTTGTGCTTCAGTTTTATGCTGGATACTGATGGCATATATTTTATTGTGGGGGGTGTAATTGCAGTAATTTTATGTTGTAAGCCTCTAAGTAAAACTATGTTGTATAGATCCTGTATTCCATTGTATCATTCAGTTTTCTAATCTTACACCTTTTCAGTGTTCTCAAAATTTTCTCTTAAGGTTTTTGTTTGTAATTAGTTTTCTTCACCGTAAGCTCATCTTACATTCATTAAAAAAGATGCTGCCCTAAATGAATTCATGCAGATAAAACTCCACTGTACTAAATGTACAAATGTACACTACTAAATGTATTGAAGTCCCTAGCATCTGGTAGATGCTATCAACTGGTTTATCAGCTGAACTGTAGTTCTCAAATTCCAGCCTGTTATCACAGTTTTTGTTGAAAGGCTCAGGCTGTGCAGTCTGAACAGCTATCCATGAGCTCGCAGAAGCCTAGCACACTAACAAGCACGGGAAAACCATGAAGCACAAGATACGCAGGAACAGAAAAATAAGATGAGTTTAATCGGGAGGTGGTAGAGAACGGAATATGTTTGACTGGGTTTCTAAAATATGAAAATGAATAATAAAGACAGCTCTTAGATAAGGAATAGCTTTTTGTAAAACAAACAGCTTTGTGACACAAATAAGGTGAACTATCTCTCCCTCAAGTGTTCTGATTCCTGGTTTGGATTCTAACCCTGGGAACAAAAGAATCTGTTACCCAAATCAAGGTGGCCATGAAACCAACTGGTTTAGTTCAGTCTTAGCACGACAGCACAGAAGAATCTTTCAAAAATTTAGTGTAAAGATGTATTTTTTTTAAATACAGAGCTTCTGGTTGCTTATAACTGCTTGTATTTATGGAAGTGACACATAAGATGTGGTTATTAAAAGTTGGGATCTGACGCATCAGCCTTGATGTTTGAGGTGATTCACCTTGGTTCTTCTGAATGTGCACTCAAACTAATCTATGTTTGCAGGATTCTTCCCTGTAAACTTTTATTAGAATAGTCATAATGTTACGATACAGAAAGATAAAAGCAGTCAGCATTTTTTTTATTTTGTATTACAAGTTGATTTACAATAACAAAAAAATGATTGATAACAAGTGAAAAGAACAAACAAAAGTTCACTTATCTAAGAGTCCTTGTCCATAAATGCACTTCCATCACTTTTCTGTAGCTTATGTTGTTCCCAGGATTTTCCTTTAAATTTGTATATCCACCAAAATAGATAGAAGTGGCAAAGTTCAATATCACTCGATAAACAGCAAATCCAGACACAAATCCTGTCCATACGCAAAGTGTCCTTAAAGACCATTTAATCCACCCTTCTCAACTCGGTTGGTCGCCCTTTATAAACACGAGCCACGTCTCGAACTTTCTAAACACCTCACATAACCTGTCCACACCCAATAATTTATGGAATCATTCTAATATATTCCAGTCACGAAAATTCAAGATAATATTCATTACTTATGTAAGGTAATGTTATTTACAAATGATGAATACTCTAGTAAGTCGAAATAATTGTTTCAAAATTAATTATTTGTAACAATAAAATGGACCATTTAATTTACTTGGTGTTGGAGATCTGTACAATTATATTGCCTCCTCTGTTGCTGAGCTCAGGATTGTCTTGCCTGTACCAGGTAACCCTAAAAACCGTCAGTTCTGATTTCCTGAGGGCTATATAATGTTGTGGTAGTGGTGAATTGTTCATTAGTAACTCTAGTGGGAAATCCAGCCCATATATACAATGAGTCATCGGGAAAATATATAAAAAGGAAATGTACACTGAAAGAATCATAAAAAGAAAGGTAGATAGGAGCATTTAAAGAGTTGATAACCCATCTGAGGGGGCTTGGGCACTGGTGTGAGGCTAGCGAAAATGGGGGAAAAAAACAAAAAGGAAAATACCTGGATGGGAGACCTCCTGGGAAAAACTAAGTTTGCTGCTGGAAGAGGTGTTAGTGGGGCCAACAGGAGGCCCTCACCCTGCAGTCCATGTGGGTCCTAATGCCCCAGTATAGTGACAGGGACACTATACTGTAAACAGGCGCCGTCCTTCGGATAAGACGTGAAACCAAGGTCCTGACCCTCCTGGCCAAATTTCCCATTGGCCCTTACCAATCATGGTCTCCTAATAACCCCTATCTCTGAACTGGCTTCATCACTCTGCTCTCCTCCCCACTGATAGCTGCTGTGTGGGGAGCATTCTGGCTCTGAGTAAATGTTTTTGATAATTTCTTCCAGAAATGTGTAGCAAAAGCATTCATTCCCTAACAGCATTTTAATCACATGTTAATCCATCAGCACATGCTCTACCGTGTGCCATGCAGCACACTGCTTCTCGCTGCTCAGTATTGTTTCCTCTCATAGAGAGCTCTTACCTCGCCTTGTTTGAAACCCTCTAGCGATACCTCTTTTGGCTTCTGAACTTTCTTTCAACCTCGGACTTGCTTTACATTTCAGTATCTCTCGGATTTCGAACTACCTTTTGCTTTTTGACCACAAACCGACTAATGTTTTGGATTGGATGCCTGCTTTAGTATCTACGTTCTCCCTCATATACATAGGATCCACATACCTAAACAATTGGATTCGTACATTATGGTCTGGACTCACTTCAGTTGAAATTAGTGCAGTGGCCTGTTGCTCATTTGCAGGCCTGCTTGTGTCAGTGCACTGGTGTGTCTCTCCAGATGTGCAGAAAGACTGCGAGGGTGGAGGATCCAAGCTCCGTTAAGCTACTAAACAAAGAGCAAGAATGGCACACATATTTCTGTATGTGTGACAGTCAAAATGCTCATGACAGTATTTCTTAAGCAGTTTGATAGCAACTTATGTATAGAATGCATTGCTAATACACTACCCTGTGTACAAAAACACAGATGCAGCCATTAAAAGTGCGTGGTGCAGACACGTACCGGAGGTAATTGGCTACCGCGTCGCGCATTTTGACGCAAGATGACGCAAGATGACGCGGGGTACAGCGGTACGTGATTGGTTGACCGACAGGGGCACTCGTGGTCCGTTGGTCTGTCGTAGAAAGATTTACTGTAAACGTCTTTACTGTGCCCGTTGTAGATATTGAATATTCATATGGAATTTTACCACTGAAGGGAAATCTTAGTAGCTGAGCATAAAAAGAATAGGAGCATACTGCAACGCATGTGAAGGCCATAAACGATATTAATTTTGGAACATAAACATACAGTATATGACTGGTCTCGGTACTTTAAAGAAAACATACACGAAACATGGTTTCATTATGACCAGAATCGGTCTTGAGATATTTTTAACTTGATTTACAGTATTTGAGAGGTATGTCTTGACACCGATACTACGTAAATACTGCTCACGTATATGTTTCTAGGTTTATATTATGCATTTCATACGGTCAAATGACTTTTGAGCAACTGATAAGAAGCGCGAAACGGTATGCCAAGGGCGTAAATGTTGTAGTTCGTCTTGTAAAAATGTTACGAGTACATCATCTGTCAACAATTACACAGGTTCTGTTTCCATATTGCGGATTTTGGTTACGTAATACTATTTTCTAATTTCACGTTGTGAATATCTGATTTGGGCAAACAGAGCAGCAAAGAAGTACATTATGGGTTGTTGTTTTTTTTTTGCAGTTTTATCTAGAACAAGCGATGCTTAAACCTTTGTCTGAATCTTGTGAAACTATCCACACGACAGTTACCTAGGAGTTGACTTCAGTGATGTCACTGATGGGATGTTTCTAAAAATCCATCCACTGTAAAACGTCTTCTCCACTTGTCCTGCATATGTATTCGGTAATGAAGCTGTGTGTTCTGAGCCTGGTTCTCTACATTTCTGTATGAACCAGCTTAGAGGGCTAAAGACAGCTTGTGTTTAAATTGAGTGTAAGGTAATTTATGCTTCTAAAGTCATGGTCAGCATTTATTATTGTACTGTGCTGTAAACTTGTTCTGTGCCTAATTACATTATTTTATAGCTTTATCAAATCTGTACATTGTCTGTCGATAATGTTTCTGTAGTGCTTTTTCAGCACTCAGCATGTGACTGTGCTGGTGGCGCTGTGGATTAGGTTCCTGACTCCTATGTCACACGGTCTGTGATCGGATCCCATGTAACTATGATTTTATTTTTTAACAAACATTTCTTTGAAAAAATGAAACGTTTCCCTTTGTCAGAGATTAAATAAAACCTCACTCGCACCAAACAAATTTATATTTCTAAATATCACAACATGATCGAATTTAAGTCTTTTTAATAACAATGAATTGTCACCTATGCGTTACAAAATAAACATTTATATTGATTTGAATCGCGTTTTGATTTAAATTGTAAACGCGTGTTTAAATATATGTGTTTAAAGGTGATATACTGTATAAAAGCGCTGATTCTTATTCAATGTGTTCCACCGGGGATTCAAAAAATTTATTTTTTTTAATCGCGTATCTAAGGAAAATTGCAGTATAACTTTGTTCATGCACAAACAGTGGCATGTTACATTATTAATTTGGGTGTCTCCTCTTGCCAGAAAGCTCTAAATTGCATTTTGAGTGTGGTTTTTGACTTTTTCTAAAATGCAACCCATAAATAAAGCTGATACAGTTTAGACTTACTGTATTCTAAACTGTATTACAGCAGCACATTGGACAATGCAACGTAAATTGCAAAAATGCACTTGGAATCTGTCCAAGCCCTACTACGAAAATTATTTAAGCTGCGACACTTATCATTCATCTTCAAATAAACTTAATTTTATATAGCGTTTTAAGCAAATAGGTAATTAGATTGCTCATAAACCTAATAGCTTTTTCTACATAAACACAGCGTGATTGCTCTCTGAAAATACTTTTTCTTTATATTTAGGCTCAGATTTCAACTATAGATCGTATTATTATAAACTTTCTTGGAAAAATGTATTTTATGTAAACCATGTTTGCTATTAATTCATTTAGGGCTAGAATACATTCATTGTCTTCCAATCGAGTCGAGTTGACATTGGAAGCTTGCCATGCCCGGACTGTTACACCAACGCATTAGCATGTTAAAGCGATTTCATTGATTTTTTTAGTTAAAATTTTATATATCACCTTTAAAGGTGGAATCTCAAAGCAAAGTAAATACCCAACACTGATTGTATCTATCTGTCATGCTAATAAAACACCTTGAATTGAATTGAATTGAGGGAGAGAGGGGGGGAGGGCGAGCGAGATAACCAGGACGTAAGGCAAATAAGATACACTCCACAGACATTCACAACAGCGATATATGAAACGTTTGCACATATAGTTAAGTTATTACTTGGCTTTCAAAGTGCAATGAAATACAATATTCTTGTTGTTGCTGTTCTTGTTGTTTTTATCCTGTAAAGCGTTTTGAGAAGCCACCTTTAAAGGTGATATATACTGTAAAAGCGCTGATTCTTATGGAATGTGTCCCGCCGGGGATTCAACATTTTTTTTAGTTTTTTTTTAATCGCGTATCTAAGGAAATCTCAGTATAACTTTGTTCATTCACAAACAGTGGCATGTTACATTATTAATTTGGGTGTCTCCTCTTGCCAGAAAGCTCTTAATTGCATTTTGAGTGCGATTTTTTACTTTTTCTAAATTGCAACCCATAAATAAACTGTGACACTTTAAACTGCGACACTTATCATTCAACCAGAGCTCGAAATATCACAAGGACCCTCAAGAACACAGCAAAGACTATTTAAAAGACTGTATCACAGCTAAAGAAGACTATTTTAAATTTCTTGGCGCAGTTCATTGAGCAATTAACCCTTGTATGTGCTGTCCACGCTCATAATGCAATTTAAAAAAAGTCAAAAACCGCGCTCAAAATGCAATTTAGAGCTTTCTGGCAAGAGGAGACACCCAAATCAATAATGTAACATGCCACTGTTTGTGCATGAACAGGGTTATACTGCTATTCCCTTTGATACCTGATTAAAAAAAATAAAAAATGTTTTGAATTCCCGGCGGAACCGGGCATCCATACGAATCAAGTAACAGGTTTATTCCATGCTGAAAAAAAGAAGAAAGAAAACACATTTCATAAGAATTGACTGAGCTCCGCTCTGTACCACGCAATGATCCCCCCCAGAGTCTCTGCTCCGGGTTATTTGGGTTTTTAGACAGAGGGTAAAAAACTCTCTCTCTCGCTTGACCTCCCCCTCCCTGTGTATTGTCTGTTTTTTTATTAACAAGGCTCGCCAGCTAATGTGAATCGAAACCTGTCTTTCTAGCTTTTAAAGTCGTGTGATGTGTAAGCCACAATTCAAATAGAGAAAAAAGAGCTGACTGACAAGATTTAATATGTGGCTGTCAATGTTGGATTAAAAAAAAACACATTGCCCGACGTTTGTTGCATTGCTTGAAAAATAACTTTATTTTGAGAGACTGGATAAGTAATTCAAGTGTTTTTTTTAACTTGCTGAAAAACAACTAATAATTTAACTCTATGTGCAAACGTTTTATGATATGTCGCTGTTGTGAATGTTTGTGGACATGTGCTGGCTGGACAGGAGGCTCTACTGTACACAGAGAGGGGCGGGAGGAGGGGACAAGCCGATACATACTCTTAGAGTTTGGTTAATAGGGAATATAATTCAAAAATATAGTACTAAAAATAAGATACACTCTACAGACATTCACAACGGCGACTGTCAGAAGATAGGACACAGCGGCTCAGGCACCCGCTGAATGGAAAAGGGGCACTTTAATGTTCTGTATGGCTAATATTAAAGCCAATACTTTAATATTCTTTCCTGTATGTTTAACAATAGTGGGTACTGGCCTAATTCGTCCCTGCTCCCGTTGTTAGGTGTTAATGTGTTGTTAAGTGTGAATTTGTACCTGTTTCCCTGAGGTCTGGCTTTTTTTCTGGAAAACCATAACTCTGGTCTTGTCCAGATTGACTGTCGGCGCCCAGGTCTGATAGTGCTGCTCCAGCAGTACCAGGTTCTGGCGCAGCCTCTGTTCTGTGGGCGACAGCGGGACCAGGTCGTCTGCAAAGAGCAGGAACTCGATTTCCATAATTAATGCAGATCAGTAAATCAAGGGACAAAACAACTATTGCGCCCGGGTCCTCAATGGACTTTGACGTGATAATGCGTTGGTTTAACAGTCCGGGTGTGGCAAGCCTCTAATCTCCCCCGACTTCGGCAAAAGGCACCCGCCTTTCATTGGAAGACAATGAACATTCTAGCCGTACATGTGAATATAGCATAAATACACCAAGGGATTGGGTGGGCTCCCATCACAAAAAAAACTGCGAACCTGCACTACAGCGACCACAGTACAGTATGGAGACCAAGACCTTTTACGGGAAGAGACGGGGTGTTTCTGCCGCCCCAGCTTCCAAAGAGAGAAGGGTAAGCAAATACAGCAGACTTCATCTGAAATACGTGATTACAGCGCATATTACAAGGTATTATTGCCGTTTTGAATTTTAAATTCAATTATAATTATGTCTTCGTAGCCTGTCCTTCAAGAAAACACTGCATGGGCGAAACGATCTTCGAAATCTACCACCAGGACGGTAAAAAAGAAAGCGGTAAGATGGAAAAAAAAGAAAAGTTTATTTTGACGTCTGTTCCGCGACTGATGAATACTACTGTGTGACTTTATTTCTTACATGAATTATGTTATTTTGCCACAGGCCGTGGGTCTCTGCAATCGGCCACTGGCCAGGGTGCCAACCTGTAGAAGCAGCACCTGTGTGGAGACTTTTCAGCAGCAGCAGGAGCAGTACGACGCATTACTGGGGAGGATTGGGAGGCTAGAGACACTCCTGAAAATGCAGAGGAAGGAGACAGTATGTTCCAGCAGTCAAACAGTTGAGCAGCTGTCTCCCGAAAAGTGCCTCTCCCCGCCCCGCAGGTTGCAATGCCTGGCGGAAGCTCTGCTCCCCACAGAGCACACACCGCCTCAGGACACTCCATCCCGGCCTCTCCGCTCACCAACACGCAGGAATTTGTTGATGCTGTCCCTGCCGTCTATCTCCCCCCAGGAAGCACCGTTTACAGAGCGGAATTCACAAACGCCAGTGGGACTAATAATTCTCCCAGTTATCCAACTGTTACCCATCACTCAGGAGATGATGTACTTGCAGACGGGAAAGCAAGAGCCGACCGCTACGCCGCCCTCGTGTTTCGAAATCTTGTGACTTTTGAAATTTACTGGGGGTGGACCACGTCTCCGGGAAACCATTAGTAGCATGGTGAATCGGAGATTCTCAACCCTTACTTTGTGCGACTGGAAAATAATTTGTGATCGGATCAACGAAATGCTTCGTAGAAGGAGGCGCTCTTTTCCTCTAGTCTAACAGTCTGTCCACAAACAAAACATTCCTGTTAGACAAGAGGAATTGAAAAAAAACAATTACTTTTGTCAATGGAAACCGGTATGTGTGTCTCTCTCTGCTGGATGTCCCTCTCACTCTCTGCTGAATGAATAAAAGCATTTTATTAAAAACGCGTTTGCGTTTGTCTGGTATTTACTTTGGTCCCTTTTAACTGTATTGCTTTGAGATGCCACTTTTAAAGGTGATATGTAAAATAAAGTTTTTTATTATTGTTATAGAGAAACATGATCAGATTTTCCCTGGTTCAGAAAAAAAGATCTAAAGTGCTATACCTAACTTTCTTAATTCGATGTATTTAAAGCAGTGAACTACTGTAGGTGTAACATAACATTCAGAAATACAATCGAGAATAGTTTTGTGTTGTTTGTTTAGATGAAACGTTCCTAAAACGTATAACGTAACAAAATTAAAGACGATTAACATCTGTAATCTTTCCACTTGTACTGTATGTCCTCGGAAAGTTTCTGCTTTGTGTAAGGATGGTATCAAAAAGTAATCTTAAGTGGTGAGAAAGCTGTGCTCAATGTATTTAAGGGACTTAAAAGTAAAAGGAGATGCTTCATATTGCTTGACTAATTTGAAAAACTAAGTTATAAATGCAGACGCTCCCTCTGTGCCGCGCCGGGTGTAAATATCAAAATATACATTCGTCCCGGGCAGAGGCCGAAGAGCGCCCGGCTGGGGTGCGCAGGGAAGAGCAGGACAGGAGTGAAAGTGGTCAAGGCGGGGTTTAGGAAGGCGTACAGTCTGGGCAGGTATAGATTACACTTTTCTAAAACGTATTTGAAAAATAAAAACGATTACAATCTAATCCTTCCACAGGGACCGTTGTCAGAAGGGAAGAAGGTGACTATTCATTGTTATCAAAAATGACTTAGAATCGATCATGTTGTGATATTTTGAAATATAAAAGTCAATTGATTGTCCATAGTATTGCTATTCTATTTTTCAAAGAAATGTCCAGCACCAGCTGGATTTGAACACACAACCCGTGAGTTGGTAATCAGGCACGTAGACCAGTGGGCTACAAAGGAAGACTTCGATGCTTAAAATGTTTAGGGAGAGATGGAATACTGGTGTGTATGTTTTCTTTAAAGTACCGAGACCAGCCATATACTGTATGTTTAAGTTCCAAAATTAATATCGTTTATGGCCTTCACACGCGTTGCAGTATGCTCCTATTCTTTTTATGCTCAGGCACTAAGATTTCCCTTCAGTGGTAAAATTCCATATAAATATTCAATACTTAAACGGGCACAGTTAAGACATTAAATATATATATATACATACTGTATACAGTACAGTTTGCATACGGTAATATGTTTATGTTCCTAAATCAATCTCTTTTATGAGCATGTGGAAGGCATGGTGAATCGATTCTCAAAAATTACTGTACTTTGCATGATTGGAAACAAATGCGTAATTGCGAAATGCTGTGGTGTTACTTTTACAGAGAGGGTCAATGAAAAAAAGAATGTGGACCAGGGCAATACTTTGAGTTTACACTTACAGCTTGTCCAAGGTCATTCATTATTAATACTATTAGTAATATCTTCGTTAAAGACTTTGGTGGCGACAGCTCAAACATGAGAGGTTGAGCTTTATTAGCTCCACCTTGCGGAAATTCCGGATACTATTATTTTGCTTGCCGTATTATAGGAGAATTTACGGTAACTAGCGGTATTTACCGGTAACTCGCGGTAGACTGCGTACAGCGTACCGGAAAATAATGCGGTATCGCCCGCGCATTTTGAATGGCTGTTTCTGTATTCCTTTCTACTTTCTGGGCTTCATTAATAAGATGGTCAAACCTGGACTGATAGTCCCCTGCTATGTCTGGGGAATGCAACTGTATAGTTTTGGCAATGTCTGGCGCGAGCCCACTCAAATAAATTTGTTTTATCACTGATGAAGTATCACAGTAAACCTCATTATCATTTGTTACTAACCCTGAGCACTCAAGCCACACAGTGACAAATCGTTCAGTAAAGTGATACATCCTCACTCTCTTTCTGCTGAGAGGATGAGATCTTTTTCCAGTCAGTCTAAGGCGGATAATGCTCTTTTAGCCACCGGCACATTGTTGGCCATCCCTCACCCTCACACTCATTTTTTGCTAAAATATGTTCTTGATTTGCCTGCCCATTTTATTCCCACCCTTCTAAGAATCATGGCCGCTTCTATGGGACTAATTCTGTACATATCCTTTAACTCTTGTAAGGCGTTCCATGTTTGTTGCATGCCTGGTTTCGGGTGGGGTACTTCTTTTGCCCATCTGTCTATCCTCAGGCTTAGGGTTGTGACGTGGTATTGTACCTCCTGCTTCATCACCCCCTTCCTCTTCTTCCCCAGGCTGTTTACCCTTCTGTTGATTATAATCCTTCGGTCGTTTACCTACGAATATATAATTGCCATGAGGAGGTGGCCAGGAGCGATACCAGGTATTGTCTCAATCCGACCCTCCATTTGGGTATGGCCAATCAGGATATTTATCCTAATCCTAATTTTTCCCTTGTAGGGGTCTTAAATCTGGATATAATTTTGGGGTTGCACTACAATTGTGACATTTCTCCAATTCTTTCTTTAAATTGTCAATTTCTTCTTTATATTCCTTAACCGTTTTGTCTACTATGTCACGAACAAGCATTTCATTTCTCTCCGCCAATGCTTTAAGCTTTTCAGTGAGGGACTTTTGTGTCTCATCCCATTCGGTCTTCTCAATAGTATTTTGTCGTACCCTCAAATGTTTCCCTAACACCGGTCCATTTTCGGTCTGTTTATTCTTACTCCACTGTTCATTCACTTTCCTGCATTCCTGTTCAGACCATATACCATCTGACAACTCATATTTATTTTTCAACTTGTCCTCACACTCACCAAGTTTTTTTCTTTCTGACACCCAGTCAGACACTTCCACTAACTTTTTCTTACACCAACCCATCTTGCTACTTTCCACAATCCTTCCACGTGTATCAGGTAACCTAAACAGGCGTCTTCTGCAATACACGTACCAGGTCTCCAGTCCTGGCTTTAATACAACACTGATACTGAGTTACACCCCCTTGGTGGTGTTACCCCTGCGCACCAGGTTGCACTCTTCTGGTGTTATGGCAGTTGACGATAAAGAACACAGCTTACTGCAATTACTATTCTTTTCTGCGCCTGGCGTTAATGCAATAGCAAGACCGTTACTCTCCCTTGGCTGTATTGCATCCGCGCACCAGGTTACCACCCCTGGTATTACCACGTCGACAGGGCGGAACGCCAGCACAAGACAGTTCCTCTATCTCTACCCTGTCACTTAGCGTCCCGGGATCTATCACACATATGGTACCACAATTCCAGACATCTACTATCATACACACCATGAACTCATTTTTCTTCCGTACTCGCTACAGCTTCGGGAAATGACCACCTAAAGAGACATGGAGAGGATAAGGGACTTAAGGAGTCTTACCTCATTTCAGAAACTGCGCGCCTATCTTTTCCTCTCATGGTTACTCCTACAATGGATGGATTACATACAGTACGTTTTGCTGTAAACCATGTCCATAAAACGGATTAGACATTGGCTGTACATGTGAACAAGCAGTCAAGCAAGTTCCTCATTGTTTTTATAACTCTGCCAGGAGCATATGGCAGTTATTCCTTGCAACATAACATACATTGACAGTTAAGCATATAGACCAAAGCAGAAGTACATACTTTCAAAACTGCAGGAGTGGAAATTTACAAGACACAAGTGTTTAAAATATAAAAGACTTATCGGACAAAGGAATTAAGAATAACTCCCTCATCTTATAGAAAGTGTTTTACACTGACAAACTGAACTAAACCTTTATAGTCTTGAGCAGAGACGAGAAAGAGGGGATCTGATCTAAGTATTCAAAATCCTCCAAAACAGTGCTCTGTTCTAAAGTAATGGCAGGGGTATCTAGTTGATGCTTTCTATAATCTACTATATTACCATGTGTTTGGTTTTTGACACATTGAGCTGAAGAAAGGAGTTAATCCTAGCTTTTATATCTACTGGATTGAGATGGTGTCTGCTTTGGTTTATCATCATTTCTGGATGTATTTGTGTAAGCAGTATCTTAGGGAGCCATATCAGCATGTGTAGGAAGAAAGAAGATGTAGCTATAAGTCTCAACAACAGATGTATCTCCTAAATCTTCTACGTTCTGAAGGAAAGGGTTAAGAGCTTCTTGGAGCCCTTAACTGTTGCTGGGCAGGATAGGCTGCTTGAGAAATAAATTCCCATTGGGGTTTTAAGGAACAGTACATCTACTACATAGAGCTGCTTATTACCTTTGTGTGTGTGTATTGGTTAAAAAGAACTGTAAAGCTAAAGTTAATTTGTATGATTACATTTTTATACTAAATAACACGTCATAAGGAGTTGTCATTGCTGGTATTGGTATACCCAGTTTAAGAGATTGGAGAGTTAATTAAGATTGCATGTCTTTTAGATTTTAGATATCTAGAAATATGTAATTCTATATTTACATTACATTTAATAGATTAAATAATTTAATAGATTTAATTAAATAAATATATTTAATAGATTACATTTGTTGCTCCAAATATTAGATTTAATGTCTCATGTTGTTCTTTGCTCATATCACAAAGACACTTTCACGAAACATTTAAAAAAACGTGAAAATGAATGCTTTAACAAGATAACATTTTAGTAAGGAAACAAAAACATAAAGATATGCTCAATTAATATTGATATTGCAAGAGTGGCTATACAAAGTATTCATTCCACCTTGGATTTGTATTTTACATTTTACATGATGTGTTTAACTGGGTGTTTGACCACTGATTGATCACAAAATTGACACTAATTGACACTATGAAGTGTCAAATTGAAAACAATCTAAATGTACTGCTAAATTAATTATAAATATAAAACATAAAATAACTGGTTGCATAAGTTTGCAATCCTCTTAGTCACTGTTTAGTAAAGGCAGATTTGTCAGCAATTATAGCCTTGAGTTTTCTTAAATACATTTCTACCAGCTTTGCACACTTGGACACTGCAATTTCTGCAGAAATAAACTGTCAAAAATCAATTAAAGCAAAAATAAGATATTTGCTGAACATTTCTAGTGGTATATGAATATGTGTACAGTGTTATTTTCTACAATACATTCACTTGCTATTTCAATAGCCGCAAAAATCCAAGATTATTTTGGTGTAGAACAACAGTATTCAAGTGCTTCATACATTGAAGATGCTACCATCTACTCTTAGGGATGAACCTGGTACCACTTACATGTGTACTTGAAATAGATGCACAGTTTATACAGTAAATAGAAAATTGTCACATTTTCTGGGGGAATATCAAGCACCAATTTATGAACAAAACGTTTGCAGCAAATGTACGTGTTAATTATTGTTCATCTTTGCTTTATTGTGTTGGATTGGTGCCTTATAGTCCATTCAGACCAGTAACTCCTAAAGAAAATTCAGATGTCTGCCCAAATTTTAACTCTAATGGGAAACTTGTAGATGAGACTGACATGTCTTTTTCAAGTTAGATGCATCAGAAAATGTTTGTTAGATACCCCTGTAGGGGTTTTGTGCATTTACTAGGACAATCACAAAATGATTCTTCAATGACTATTAGAAAATCAACCTTGCAGAACAACTCAGCAAAGCACATGCACATATACTAATACACGAGAATACATTTATTTATACATAAAATGTGCATACTGTATATAACAGATCTGATAGTGAAGGTTAGCAGAATACAAAAGGTATATATTCCATCACAAAGAGTTACAAATACCAAGAGATACATTCAGTATACCATTCATCTATACCAGTTAGTTAATGAGCTTTTTGATTACAACTTCTACACTAGCGACTCAAAAGCAAGTGCATCACTCATATGAATTAAACTGACATCAACTGGGATTGAGGTAACAATTGAATTCTCTAGCTGTAAATGTTGAATACTCATCCAATCTATATGGATTCAGATCTCCCACGGACACAAAGGAACAGCAACAGGCTGTTGCTAAGTCCAATCGGCGTCCTCTGGCCCAGTGCCAGGCAGTGCTGAGCCGGTGTGAGGTGTGGGAGAAGGAGGGAGAGATTTCTGCTGCAGGGCTGGCAGTGACTCTCTGAAGACGGGTTCGTTCTTTACTCTTCAGACTCTTTAGACGGGAAGAAGACCGGTTCGTTCCCGGTGTAGCGCTAGTCCTGAATACTGAGATTCAGCTGTCGACAGTTACGACCGTAGTTCACTTGTTGATCAGGCAAGCGTTCGCGGTGGGGTACCGTCAGTTCACAAGGCTTGCTGCTCGGCTAACCTTGGGCGGATCCTTTGGTTATGCGTGGGCAACATCCGATCAAAGTCAAGTCCTGGCACTCAGACACACTGGCCAGGTTGAGTCTGAGAACGTCCTGGAGTTCTGCTTTTGCAAACATCAGTCTAACAAATATGATGGGTACTCGAGTGGACGAGATTGCTAACAATATACAAGAGCAGCTTGCAGAGAAAGCAACAAAATTTACTGCATATTCACTTGCTGTTTCGTTGCTGTTCAGGATTTTATGCCCAGATTAGATTTTCTTGCATCAAAGAAAAGAGCTCCGGTTTCTGGCTTGGCAAAGCAACAGTAGACTAATAGTTATTTGTGTTTGTTTGTTTTTATTCATTTCAATTCATGTGTTTATTTCAATTCATTTTGTGCAATATACATTGGCAAAAATGACCTAAAATGTTTGATCTTATTTTTATCTTGAATACATTTTCTTTTTTCTCTCCCTTCTCTTCTCTCTTCCTCCTTCTCTGTGATCTTATTTGGTGTGTTTCTGGACTGCTCATTGGCAATCATTGACCCACAGCTTAATTAACTAGGCAAACCAAGAAAAACATCACAACTGACTTTGATCAGGGGATTACACTTCGTGCAGTGCAAAAAAAATGGAAACTGAGTTGAGTCTGTTTTTGATCTCAGACCTCCCAAGGCCTGCTGCAATCTGAAAACAGATTTCCCTTCCCACCAGCCTCTCAAAACCTCTCGGTCACTAGAATCTTGCAGCTGTTGAAGCAGCCCTCCACACAATAACGCTTTGAGGGCAGACATACTGTACAAGTACACACTGTAGTCCCTGATGGCTAGTATTTTGGTTCTTTTTATAAGCATTAGAGAAACCAAGACTTGCCAAGTCTTGTCTTTGTATTCAGGAGATTTGTGACTTGGAGAGTCAAATGGGCCCTAGATACTCTTAAGTACTGTCTACTAAAATGAGAATTCATCCTGGACATGGATCACCGGGCCCCGCTCTGGATTAACAGCATGAAGCACTAGAACTCTTGGGTCACTAGGTGGCACTTGACATTGCAATCCTGAGCAAAATGCTGTCCACTGCTTCTATCACGGTTGTCAAGATTATAGTGTCCAAGATTTGGTGCTGCTCTCTTATACTTGTCTTTCAAGATGGCATTTTCCAAGGTCTTCTTTAGATATGTTTATCATTTCTTGTTATGAATTGTTAAGAAAGGGTTGTCAGGGACCAGTAGGTGGCAGATTCAGACCCTGTGTGGGGTTGGAGTAAAGGGCCGAGAGAGAGAGAGTCTCCATAACCGAAATCCAAATCGTTAGGCAGTTCCGTGGTCAGAAGGAGAGCAGAGATCTGTAAACCAGAGAGTCGAGTCCGATAACCAAATCCGATCTGTTAGGCAGGTCCATAGTCGGCGGGAAGGCAAAATCCATAATCCGAGGTAGCAAGACGATCAAGCGGTTTGGCTCAGGTGAGAACTCAATAGTGAGCATGGAGAGGTGAGGTGGAAAGGTTTAAGTAGAGAAAAAAGGGGAAGAGTGGCTGGATAAGAGGTTAACTGCGGTGAACAGAGCGCATCGGAATGTGGCGGCGAGTGCGTGGTGGCGTGGAGACTCTGACAAGGGTGTCTGAGTAAGTCGAGACACTTCCTGTGAATGGTGAATTTGTGAATTTGAAGAGAACTTTAAAGTAAATATTAGTAATGTTACTTCTGTTTCCAGTGAATCCATCCTGATTTAACCATTACAAAACTGCATTTTTTGGAACAGGAACAGGAACAGGAACAGGAGCCTTGAGCAGACATATGGACACTAGGAATAGAAAGTGATGGACTCTTCTGCTGTATCTGTGAATCATTCACTAAAATTGAAAAAAACATATTTCAATAAACATAACCACACAAAATGTAAAAGCTTACTATATAAAACTTTTTTCTCTTAATGACTTGCATACTCAATTAGATGATTACAGCTACAAATTACTGCAGGCCAATACACAAGTGAAGGCTCGAAAGCTTTACAACTTAATGCAACGTCAGGCAGGTATTTTGACAGTTGTGCATCTCATTGGATAGCTGATCTTGTCACGACCACCAGGCAGTCAAGACCAACTCTTAAGCAAGCTAATCAGCACAAGCAGCGGGTGATTATTAACAAACGCCGCCGCACGAGTTAAACCACCTGCGCACACTCCACCGTGCGGTGCGCAGTGCTATTTATACCATCTTCACCTGCTTCCCGCTGCTCGGTATTGAGTCTACTTCTTGTGAGCTCTACCTGGCATTTTTTCCTGTACCTCGTTTATCCTGGTTTTTGGACTCCCCTTCTGCCTTTTCGACTTTGCACCTTGCCTCTCGCCTCGGGCTGTTTGCTACCGGAGTTCTCCCTGGATTACTATTTGCCTTACGCCTTTTGACCACGACCGTGCCTCTCGTTTTGGATTGTTCGCCTGCCTCATCTTTTACCCGTGCCTGCGTCTGCACTGGATCCTTGTATCTTCCCACCAGGGATTCCTAACAGATCTCTCCTTGGGCTTAGATGACACAGACTAGAGTCTAGTCTGGTACATTTCTGGTTATCCATTTAGAGCCATACACAATAAACCTCTTTTGTTATACCTGGGCTGAGAGTGGACTCATGTCCTGATGTTGCCCCAATAACCAGCGCATTTAGGAAACTTGTTTTTTCTTTCCACATCACCTTTCCTCAGAGCCACACTTTCTCTGACCACCTGAGCTAGTCCACCTCAGAACCTAATTCAAACCTCACCTCCACCGAACTCCTCCAAGTCACTCTGAGCACCTGAGCTAGTCCTCCTCAGAACCTCATTCCAACCTCACCTCCCCCGAACTCCTCCGAGTCCCTCTGAGCAGCTGAGCTAGTCCACCTCAGAACCTCATTCCAACCTCACCTCCCCCGAATTCCTCCGAGTCCCTCTGAGCATCTGAGCTAGTCCACAGAGCATCATTCAAACCTCACCTCCCCCGAACTCCTCCGAGTCCCTCTGAGCATCTGAGCTAGTCCACAGAGCCTCATTCGAACCTCACCTCCCCCGAACTCCTCCGAGTCCCTCTGAGCATCTGAGCTAGTCCACAGAGCCTCATTCGAACCTCACCTCCCCCGAACTCCTCCGAGTCCCTCTGAGCATCTGAGCTAGTCCACAGAGCCTCATTCGAACCTCACCTCCCCCGAACTCCTCCGAGTCCCTCTGAGCAACTGAGCTAGTCCACAGAGCCTCATTCGAACCTCACCTCCCCCGAACTCCTCCGAGTCACTCTGAGCACCTGAGCTAGTCCAACTCAGAGCCTAATTCCAACCTCACCTCCCCCAAACTCCAAGTCCCTCTGAAAACCTGAGCTAGTCCACCTCAGAGCCTCATTCCAACCTCACCTCCCCCAAACTCCAAGTCCCTCTGAAAACCTGAGCTAGTCCACCTCAGAGCCTCATTCCAACCTCACCTCCCCCAAACTCCAAGTCCCTCTGAAAACCTGAGCTAGTCCACCTCAGAGCCTCATTCCAACCTCACGTCCCCCGAACTCCTCTGAGTCACTCTGAACACCTGAGCTAGTCCACCTCAGAGCCTCATTCCAACCTCACCTCCCCCGAACTCCTCCTCTGAACTCCTGCACTTGTACAGTAGCTTGACTTGCCATTCAAGGGCCCTGTATGGCTGGGGCTGGATCACAACAGCTTTCATATACAATTTTAAATAGACTTTAATTTTTAAGATTTTTCCAAAAACTGGAAAAGATGAAGTGCCATGCTACCAGGAGTGTGTCCAGAATGTAAAATTGATAAAGGATCACTACCGAATTCACTGTGAGACTGTCTGTACAGTCTTTCTGGACCTCCACTGTACACAAAAGCACACTTAAATATTTCAATTCCACTGTCTCCTATTACTTGCATCATAGGTGATCTATCTAAGATTAAAGCAGGACGGATCCCACATTGTGCCCTGTTTGCAAGGATAGACTCAGTGAAAACATTGAGAAATATTTACGATTGGAAGGAGAAAACAGGCAAACTTAGAAGTGGGTGATAGATGCAGCACACAGGTCCATGTGTTTTCAGGAGAATATTTATTTAGAATTTGAATTTTTTCACTGGTGAGTACCCAAACACAATAGGGAACTCTATAAAATAGCTGGAACATACATTTTATTAAATGCTAACAGAAAATCCACAAGCATCTACCAATGAAGACTGATTACAAATGTCATCATTTAGATGTATATGTTGTAGTAGTTTTGGAACCAATTATGTATAATTTCACATCTCAGTGCACAGCTACCTTTGGATCATTTGTTGACATGTCACAGACAGCACAGTCCCATACCTAAGGTACAGGTGCACACTCTTCACCACAAGCCTGGAGGAGCCTGGGAGACCGAGAGGTCAATGTGATAGTTCTGGCCAGCTAATCCCGCCCTACCCTCAGCAGTGCTCATCCACTTGCACATCCCCACTTGGGGAATCTCAGTCACAGTTAATAGTGACCTGACCCAGAGTCAAACCCACAACACCAAGAACATAGAATTAAGAATCTGCACTCAGATGAGCACTTTTACTTGTTGAGCCTCTCAGGAGCTTTGGAATCTTGCCTTACGTTTCTATTACTTATCCAGCCCAGAGAATAACAAACATAGAAAGGGAAACCTCTAAACCCACATGATCTTAAAGCTTTTTCAAAGATTCATTTAATTTAATTTTAATTATTCCTTTTGATTTAATTTTTATTACTTTTTATTTCTGTTAATCGGTAAAAGAAAAGCATATAAAGTATTTTCTTTCTATTTTTTAAATTCAGGATGAAACAAAACAGGCAAGACACTGAGTTCAGAATGTGCCTCTTGAGGGTAACATTCAGACAGCCACACTGTTCTCCACAACAGATGGAAGCATGTATGTGTATTTAATTTCAATGCTTGTGTTGCGAGCATTTATTTCATCCTCAATCTTCTCCAGCTCAGATCTGAATTTTAAAATCAGATCTTGGGGTCTTTTCTCTGTGAAGAGTTTCTCTGGATAGTCTCCCAGTTTAACCTGTGAAAGAGAGGAGTAGAGTATGATGATATTGAAATGATATACTTGACAGTAGTTATGTTCTGTGTGGTGATCAACACAGATACATGGTTAATTGTGATAAAAAATGCATTTATATTTTTGCTCTTGAAGTGGAAAGACGAAGAAGTTGTTTTGGACCAAAAAACATACTAAGCAAACTCTAAGCCTCAATAGGTTTAAATAGCTTAATTGGGAATTGAACAAAACTCCTCCCAGCAAGTTAAGTAGAGAATGAAATGTTAATGTTGTATTTTAAATTCTATTTCATGATTTTCCATCCTCATTCTTCCCTCAGCATCTATGTATTCTACACTTTATGAAGACAATAAATCTTTGATCCTGGTTGTTATTTAGGTCTGGAACATATTCTGGTTGAATTATGAGAACAAGCCGCTAGCTATTGATCTGCTGGAAAGGAGAAGTTTTAGATATTTTCCATGATACAGAAGTATTATCTGAAACGTCAAAGCAGTATACAGATGCAGCCATTATAAATGAGCGAGGTACACTGCGGTAAAACTCAGTGGGCGTGTCGTGTCATACCGTGTCATTGTCCGCGGTTGTGATTATAGTATCCAGAATCACCTTGAAAAACCGCCAAGTGGAGATAATAAAGCTTCATGTCTCATGTACAGCATTTCAGCAGTAGCCAGAAACGCCTGTTTTCAAATCCTGGTCACTGCTGAAGGACAATCTTTTTCCAATTAAGAATTTCAGCTGTATACTCTTAAGACTTTTAATCATTTTAAACTTTGTATTACAGGACCAGCAGCCATGTCACCCTGCAACTTACAATTGGCAACCCACTGAAACTAAGCAGGTGTGAGCCTGGTCAGTACCTGGATAGGAGACCTCCTGGGAAAAACTAGGGTTGCTGCTGGAAGAGGTGTTAGTGAGGCCAGCAGGGGGCGCTCACCCTGCGGTCCATGTGGGTCATAATGCCCCAGTATAGTGACTGGGACATTATACTGTAAAACAAGCGCCGTCTTTCGGATGAGACATAAAACCGCGGTCCTGACTCTCTGTGGTCATTAAAAACCCCAGGGTGGTTTTCGAAAATATTTTTCATTGAGAAGAAGTAACACCACAGCTTTTCGTTGATCCTATTACATATTCGTTTCCAATCATACAAAGTGATTTGAGAATCTCCGATTCACCATGCCTTTCACATGCTCATAAGTGATATTAATTTAGGAACATAAACATATTATGTAAACTGTATATGGCTTCTATTGGTAGTTTAAAGAAAAAATACACACCAGTATTCCACTTTCTTCCTAAACATTTTAAGCAAAGTCTTACATGTAGTTATTTTGGAAATGTTTTTACAACAAGTTATAATTTTTTAACTTTATAATGTTTTAACCTTTTCTGCGAATATGCTCGTTATCGCATTAAACAAAAGCCTACTTTTAATAAATAGGTTAATAAGGAATATAAAATGGAATATAAAGAAATTAATAACAATATAATTATATTCATGTACATTCATGTACAACTGAAAAAAAGTGAATCCTGTTTTTTTTTAAGTCTGTAGCTCAAATCCTGCTTAATTAAAAATTAGACACAAGAAGAGTATTATTGGATAATGTTGTGAGGCTCTGGTGGAATTTCTGGTGGAATTTCTCTTTAAACTGTAAACTGAAGAGGTATAGAGGAGACATGTGTATCGCCTCTTTTTACACTTGTAAAAAAGAACATTCCAATCACAGAAAAAGTTCAAACATTATAACTTTTAACAAAGTATATAAACCTAATATAGTCAAAAGAAGCATGTAAAAACATTTCCAAAATAACCACATGTAAGACTTTGATGCTTAAAATGTTTAGGAAAAAAGTGGAATACTGGTATGTATTTTTTCTATAAACTACCAAAACCAACTATATTAAGTACAGTTTACATAATATATTTATATTCCTAAATTAATATAGTTTATGACCATCATATGCGTTATGCTGCTCTGCTCAGCTACTAAAATGTCCCTTTAGTTGTAGAATTCCATATAAATATTCAATACTAAAGGGATTAAAATGTGCACAGTTTTCACTACTGACCAATGCACCATGAGTGCCCCTGTCTGTTTGGCCTGCTAATTACGTGCTAATTACGCAGTGACAGGGTTGTACCGTTCATTTTGAATGGCTGCATCTGTACATGGATTTGTTAATAAATGTAATAATTACTACCTGCTCTTCTTCAGCAAAGTTACCAAGGAGGACTTGAATTGTTTTACAAAATATATATTTTTATTTCTATGTTTTAAGGGGGAGGGGGGATACATTAGGATCATTAGCATATTTAAAATCTAATATCTCAGAAAAACTGCCTATGTTTCAGTTTTAAGCCTTCTTACGAAGTACTACCAGTGTGCTATTATTCTGGATGATGTGAATGTGGTCAGGAATATAATTCCTGACAGACTGATGCAGTAGGACTCACATGCCCAGTGTATGTCAGTAAGAGGGCTGGACTGTTCTGGGGAACAACACTCTTAGTCAATTGTGACTTGTGGATAGTAGTGGAAGGCTGAAAGCTCTCAAGGTTAGGAGTGAATGGTCTAGGGGTAAGGAGACTCCTAGAGATATGTGTTTAATGATAGCAGAGTTACAGCTGCAGTCGTTTCTGTGTCAGCTCACTAGTAAAGAGAAGATGGGGAAAGGTGCAAATAGAATCGACCAGGAAAGAGTCTTTCACTGCGATTTAACCCGAAGGCACTACAAGGCTTAAGCGCTGGTGAGCAGTCAAAGGTCTGTGTGAGCATTAACATGGTTAAAATGGAAACAGGTTCTTTTATTTAGTCTATTATTCTAAGTCAATGGTCTTCGGTTGTTGTCTAGGGGATCACCTATGTCCCCTGTGTTTTGCGTGAAATTAAATCTTAGCCAGAAGCCAACTGTGATCTGTGTATGTTGAAGAACTTTTTTAAAACACATGCGTCCATCTCTTAAAAATGTAAGTGGGATTTGAAATGACTATCAAACCTGAAGTTAATTTAGTAGTTAACTAGTTAATAGTTCACTTTTCCCATTCTCAAAAAATAAACTCATTGTGGGGATGTTAAATTGGCATTCTAACTAATATACTTCAGAACTAATATACTTCGGGGTATCACTGAAACCAAGCACTGAGAGCAAAAAAAGTCTAAACAAGCACTGCAGCTCAAAAGACTCAGGTGTCACGATGGCAGTCTTCACATTACCTGTAACACCCTGTGTAGATGGCAGTGTAGCAGGGGAACCTGCACATAAAGCTGTTCCTTTATATGGGAGTTTAAGTTGTGAACTCAGTTGTCTAATGCATTCCGGGGGATCCAGGGGATCCTAATCCAAAGAGTTGTATCACAAGTGTTTATGTTAATCTCTTGAAAAATTGTTTTGTTTGATAACTATCAATTAATATAAAATGGGATTAAAATGTTATCAAAAGCAAAAAATTCACATCATCCATCTTATTTAGGTTTTGAAGCAAAGCCAGAATACATTTGCTAATTAACTTGATGGTATCTAAACAGTCCATGTCAGTGTAGGAGAGGGAAACTCACTTTGTCAAAATAAGAGTAGCTGACCATCCGTGTGACAGCCAGACTCATTAAGGTGCTTTTTTTATCAGCTATGCTGTGGATGAGCTCAGAAAAGGGGAGATCCTGCTTCGTAGTGGGAGGAGGGCGGGTCATGGTGGAGGGAGCATTAGGCATCCAGGAACTATAGTCAAACTGAGGAACAAAAACAGAAGCATGATTATAAATGTAAACTTGTGTTAAACTTTACTAAAAATAATCCCCTCCAATTTCATCTGCCAATATTACTGCAGCGCGCCCAGCAAAAAGGATCAGCAAAATTTCACGCACATCCATGAATGCATGCTGTATAGGAACATGCGCAAGAACAGATATACAGATTAGATCAGTATAATGATAAAGGAACGAATCATGCTTGAGTCTGAACTCACATGCTTTGTATGGAAGAAGGTTTTGCTGTAAGTGGTGACTGTAAAGATACTGATCATGTACTGTAGGACAGTGGTTCTCAAACTGTGGTACGCGTACCTGCAGTGGTACGCGGAGTGCCACCAGGTGGTTACGCCAAATGACCCTGGAACTGTGTTGTGTGCACTGAAAAATCCGCACGGGTTTTCATATTTTGTATTTTAATACGTGTCGAATACGCAGCCTACATACTACGATACAGTGCGCGCTAATACTTCAGTGGACACAAGGGATACTCTGTAATTCTATACCACTCTATAGGAATGCGTGCTATGGATGCAAGTGACCAATTGTATCTCCAGCAAATAGGGAGGTAGGAGAATGTGCATGATTTTGGAACAATGCCAATGTTGTAAGCACAGGAATGCATAGAAATACGTGCTACGAATGCTGGTAATCTTGTGAGCACAGGAAAGCGTGATAGATAACAGAAAAATATTTAAGAACTGTTCTAAGTTAATTTGAGAAAAATACACCAAGCGTCTCTGTGTTTCACACCCATGCGCATGAAATAAAAACTTAAAATAAATACGGAAATAAAAACGGAAAAATCCAAGCTTGCGGATTGCTAAAGCAGGTAAGCCACGCTATTTTTGAAGAACCTTATTTACCGTTGGCAGAAGAGCTGACACGTATTATGTGTGGAGGAAAAGCTGCTAAACAGCTTGACCTGCTGCCCCCCCGAAAGACACAGTCACTCATAGAATCATTGAAATGAAGGATTATATCAAAAGTACGCTGATGGAGCGCGTTAAGATGAGCAGATGTTTTTCACTGCTAATAGATGAGTCTATAGTCGATTTGGCCAATTTGCTCGTTTTACTTTAGATACGAGTTTGAGGGCATGTCCCATGAGGACTTTCTGTTCTGTAAGCCGCTACCAACAGGAACTACAGGAGAGCACATATTTCAGCTTTTGAATGAATTTATCGAAGAGAATGGCATCGACTGGATAAAATGTGTCGGAGCTTGCACAGACGGTGCTAGAGTGATGACAAGCTGACACAGCAGTGTAGTTGCACGATATAGAGAGGTTGCTGCAGAAATGAATGGACTCATTGCAACCTCCACCCCAAGACTTTTGCAGTCAAAAAAATGCCTGACAATTTAAAATCTGTTAGACTCTGTTGTGAATTGTATCAATTGTATCAATGCTCAAAAAATTAATTCACATCTGCTTTGCTCGACTAAACAGGCTCACCCCTCTCACTGAAATGGTGTTTTTTTATTATTTTTATTTGTTGTTGTTACTGTTTTTTTTCCATCTTTAAAGGCGCTATATCAAATAAAGTTTATTATTATAATATTTATTATATGTATGTGAGCTCATGTTGGTCATTGAGAATTTCTGGGGTTCCTATGAGATGATGACTTGTAGGTGGTACTTGGATGCTTTGGTTGGATAAGGGGTGGTACTTGGTCCAAAAAGTTTGAGAACCACTGATGTAGGACAAGCTATTTAGGAAATTAATCTCCTGTCAGCTAAGTCAGTCCTTTCCTTATACCACAGATGATATTGCATTTAATATGCTATATAAAATGGGGAAGCAAACTCCACTTTGAACATATTGTATATTATTATTTTTTATTAACCGCACCAAATTTAGAATAAACTCAGTGTCTGTTAGAAACTTACTCCACAGAAGAGCAACCAGCTTATAGTATTTTCCAGGGCTAAAGGGATTTACTGTGTATTACAGCATTTTAATTATTATACATTAAAAAGTTGGTTTATTTTAGGAAAGCAAGATTGCTCAGTTGGACAAAAGTACACAACCTCTCACCTTTATCATAAATATTTTAATTATGCAGAAATATTTTATGCATCAAAGTCTTTACCGAAGATATTACTAATGGTATTAATAATGAATGACCTTGGACAAGCTGTAAACTCAAAGTATTACCCTGGTCCACATCCTTTGTAACCGTCTTTGTAAACGAAAATACTTTATTTTTTCATTGACAAAAAGTAACACCACAGCATTTCTTTGATCCGATCACGCATTCGTTTCCAATCAAACAAAGTAATTCTTGAGAATTTCCTTTTCACCATGTCTTTCACATGCTCATAAAAGATATTAATTTAGGAACATTAACATATTCCTGTATGTAAACTGTACTGTATATGGTAGTTTAAAGAAAAAATAAACATCAGTATTCCACTTTTTTCCTAAACATTTTAAGCATCAAAGTCTTACTTGTGGTTATTTCGAAAAAGTTTTTACGTGCTCCTTCTGACCATATTACTGTACGTTTGTAAACTTTATGAAAACTGATTGTATTAACCTTTTCTGCAAATACGCTCATTATCGGAGTAAACGAAAGCTTTTAAATACTTTTAGAATTTGATTAATAGGAAATATAATACGGAATCGCGCATCTAAAGAAATTAATAATGATATAATTATATTCATGCACTGTTGCACAAACAGTACTATAAGATTTTCCATTGATACTGTATGTGTACTTCTGTTTTACTGTTTATTGTGTGTCTGCAGCTTAAGTGACTGACTAATAAGATTTAGGTCAGGTGTTCAAATCCAGCTATAGGCTGGAATTTATTTAACAAATAAACATTTCTTTGAAAAACTAAAATAGCAAATATTATGGACACTACTGTATATTGACATTTTTTATATTTCTAAATATCACAACATGTTCGAAGCTAAGTCATTTATTAATAACAACAAATAATTTCAAACTTCTACTGATATTATTACTGACTTAATATTTTCAACACCATATTGAATTTGTTTGGTCTTTCTAAATATCACAAAACGTTCAAAGTGAGTTAAGTGATTACCATTTTCCATGAATACTTGCGCTCGTTATCGCAGTAAAAGAAACTCATACTTTTCAGAATCTAATTTAAGCAATAAGACACGAAAAGCACTGTTATTGTATATCGTGGATATAGTCACAGTTAAAAGGTGTTGTTAGGCCCGACGCGATGCAGAGGGCCGGCAGCCCTTTTAACGGTGACTATATCCATGATATAGCACAGGCCTCAAGTGCCTTATTGCTTTTATAAAACAGTCCCCAAATATGCGATTGCTGTATAGAATGAATTTTAATTTAAAAAATTTAACATGAAAATTAAGGCATTTACGTTCCTCCGCCTGAGAATATAGTCCCTCGTTGCTACGCAACGCAGAAACACAGCTAACTAACAAGGACAGGACATTAGCTAGCCAATATGATAAATTATTAAATTACTTGTTTTCTGTTTATTTCTTTAGCACATTTATTTGAACATTCCAGGTGGATGCTGCACATTGGTGGTGGTGGAGGGGAGTCTCCATTACCTGTAAAGCGCTTTGAGTGGAGTGTCCAGAAAAGCGCTATATAAGTGTAAGCAATTATTATTATTATTATTATTATTATTATTATTATTATTATTATTATTATTATTTCCATTGATCCTACAAGCACTGAAAAACTGTGAAACTGTCCAATCCCTAGTTTGTCAGGCATTTTCTTTTCGCTGTGGGAGTGCTCCTACTGGTCCTGGTCTCAGTGCTTTCTAGGATATAATGCCAGTGATTTGTTGTTAAAATTGGGTTTCCAATAATGCTGCAGTGAACTCTCGTTTTTATGTCCACTATAACAGACATAGTCTCTCTTGCTTTTAACCGAGCATTTCATAATAATAATATGGCCAGGAGCACACGGAAGCTAAGCAGGTGTGAGCCTTGCAGTACCTGGATGGGAGACCTCTTGGGAAGAACTAAGGTTGTTGCTGGAAGAGGTGTTAGTGGGGCCAGCAAGGGGTGCTCACCCTGCGGTCCATGTGGGTCCTAATGCCCCAGTATAGTGACGGGGACACTATACTGTAAACAGGCGCTGTCCTTCGGAAAATCGAGGTCCTGACTCTCTGTGGTCATTAAAAAATCCCAAGGCGTTTCTTGAAAAGAGTAGGGGTGTAACCCCGGTGTCCTGGCCAAATTTCCCATTGGCCCTTACCAATCATGGCCTCCTAATAATCCCGATCTCTGAACTGTCTTCATTACTCTGCTCTCCTCCCCAGTGATAGCTGATGTGTGGTGAGCGTTCTGGCGCACTATGGCTGCCTTCGGATCATCCAGGTGGATGCTGCACATTGATGGTGGTGGAAGGGATCTCCATTAACTGTAAAGCACTTTGAGTGGAGTATCCAAAAAAGCGCTATATAAGTGTAAGCAATTATTAATATTATTAATAATGCTCCTATTCTTTTTATGCTCAGCTACTAAAATGTCCCTTTAGTTGTAAAATTCCATATAAATATTCAATACTAAGAAGATTAAAATGTGCACACCAAAGAGATTAAATGATTAAATCTTTTCACTACTAACCAATGCACCACAAGTGCCCCTGTCGGTCATTTTGGCCAGACAATCACGTACCGCAGTATGGCGCGGTGGTTCGTGCGTGGATGCATGCGGTACGGGTTGGTACAGCGAACTTTGAATGGCTGCATCTGTATGTTGACAAATATCTGAATTTTTGCTTTCACGAGGCGAGATAAAATTGTATTCAGCTGTGAATCAGGTACATGACCTTGCCCCTGTGAAAGTTTGGGGAAAGAGGTTTAGTGGGCAGCGTTACTCACAGTGTAGTGCCCATTGTGTTAATTTTAATACACTGTACAGTATAACAGCATAAAGTAAGCACATTTTTTAAAATGTTTGTAATCGCTATTCTTGCAAGTGTGCTGCCTGTCGGTCATTTTTGCCAACCAATCATGTACTGGGGTATTCCTTGCTAATCTGCAGATAATTTTGCGCAGTTTTACAGCACATTTTGAATGGCTGCATCTGTACATAAAACGTATAAATACAAGCAGTTATCATATTATTACAGTAAGTACAGTAAAGTTACATTGAACAAGCTAAATACTGTCTTATTAATTTCATTACACAGCTATCTATTGAAGATGAGCTAAACAGAAGCAATCTAAAGCTTTTTATAATTATTTTTAACACCTATAAATTAAAAAAAACTATTCAAATCAATTGTATTGTATATATTCAAGAAAGAAAATATTAGTATTTACTGAACACTATAAGTATGTGAATGTTGGTGTTTCAACTTACATTGGTTGTTGAGTTATGGTAATCTAAATGTTTAGATTTGTAAAAATCTAAACATTTGTAAAAATAGAATAACATTCTAACAGGATTGCATTTATATGTTTTGTTTTTTCCATCTTTATTTTGTTCAGCAGAAATAAGGGTTCAAGATGACCAGGAAGGCAGGACTACATTAGATAGAAAAGAGATTTAAAAAGAAACTGGTTGTTTCCAGTCATTAGAACTAACTCACCTGTCCACTATTGACTGCGCCGTGTTGCACCGAGCAGGTGAATATGACCACGGTGAGAAAGTTCGTTAGTTCATGAACGGTGAGGAAGGTTTCTGGAATACCTGTAAGAGATGTGGTAACACACAATGACACTGATTGACTTCACAATACTAGTATAATACCATTACAATGGCAGTAATAGTGCTGATACATTACTTTATGGGAACACAAAGTGGATATTAAGTTATCTTTTGGTTAATACCTCTACTGTATATATATGGAGAATTAGGACCTGAAGATGTGCTGCTCACCCCCCACCCCCAGAGGTATCTGTCATTGGACACACAAATGAGTGATACAATTGAGTGATTGAGTGATTAATTGTCTTCTAAAGACATATTTATTAAATTATTTCTTTGCAGTCCTTCTTTATCTCAATTGATCAATTATTTATCTCAATTACTATTAACAGATTAATATTAAAAGACTAACAGATATATATATATATGACTACTAGTCTTAATCAAGAGTATACTGAGTCTTATTCAGGAGTCTGTTTTATTGTTTTAGTAGTATCACATAAAGTTCAAAGAGTATCAGGAACATATCTATCGTAATTTGATATTGCTATTTGATATTAGGCTGTTCCTGCTCATTTCCTGCTAACAAGTCAGTCTGCATGCATCCCCCCATATGGAACATGCCTGAATAATGGGACATTGGCCTTCCTTGTTGCACCACAAGGCTATAACAATTGTCTACCTCTCCCTCAAGGAGAGATAAGAGCTGCACAGACATAACCATAAAACCATTTGGCCATGAGTAAAGTAGGCCTGGTGATTCTCAAGTCAAGAGAGAAGCTTCCTCAAGATCATTTACTTGGGCTCCTTAGCAAGGAATGCAGGGAAGGACTTCTGTTAAGCTTCAGTTTCAAGAAAGTATGCAACCATAATTTAAAAACATCCAATTATATATAACCTCAAGAAACAAGGGTTATCTGATCAAATGCCTATAGATATAACGTTTTTATCTTAAAAAAGGGCTACTTAAAATAGATTAAACTGTCAGAATTCTGATTGCAACTAGCATTATGAAAAGATTTAGATTTTAGAGAATAGATTATTCTGATCAACCAACATGAGATGAGGATCTGTTTGGAAAATCGAGTCACCCCTGGTTAAACAAACAATGGCATTTCTCAGATGTCTTTTAAATGTGAAATATATTTTTCTGCACAATATTTAAATAGATTTTTTAAAAAATACTGTGTATTTTCAAAAATACAAAAACTGTGTCCCTTCATTGCCTGTCTCTTAATGTTCTTGCAGTTAACCACGTTAAGGGTACTGAATTTGGCACCAAGCCTACATTAGTAGTAATAATAATAATAATAATAATAATAATAATAATAATAATAATTAATTTCCCTACGGGATTAATAAAGTATTATCTATCTATCTATTATTGCTTACACTTACATAGCGCTTTTCTGGACACTCCACTCAAAGCGCTTTACAGGTAATGGTGTGCAGCCCCACTTGGAAGATTGCGACATCAGCTATCAGTGGGGAGGAGAGCAGAGTGATGATGCCAATTCATAGATGAGGATTATTTGGAGGCCATGATTGGTAATCTATAGATTCATCAACAACTGTGTTACAAGATTAGATGTGATGATATGTTCTTTAGAATTGTTATTGTGTAGACCAAGCATCTGCAGTCAACACACATCTTTCAGTTGACTTGCTGTAGGAATTGCTCTGTGTTTGTTGAGAAATGCATCTTGGGATGGTCAGTTTCCAGAGGAATATTGATAGACTAACACCTCTATCAAATCAGTAATTACAGTCTGGCAATGTTCCAAATTTTCTGTTTCCTTGGCCCCATATAATCAATGTCAATTTCCCAATTGCTTTTGTTTTTTATCAACTTTTGTGAGTTTAAATGTTGGTCCATTGTTATCTTCAGAGTGCTGACCAATGATAAATTGCATATTTATCAGTCTCACCACCTCCATGGTGAGTTGTAAATTTTTACTACGTCTTGCAGAATTGGTTCTCACACTGAATGTTTTCTCATTCAATAACCTTTCTTATCAGCCAGCTAGTGGTGTCAGGTATGGCATTAGGAGCACCTGGTTGGACCCTATGCAGACTGTAGGTAACTAGTGGTTGGCATCCAAATCCCAAGGGGACAAGGCAAAAATCATAGTCGAGGTAGAAAAGCTAGGTTGTGTTTCACAAGAGTCAGGTCGAGAGTATCCAAATCCAAAACGAGAGGAGACAAAGTCAAAACAGGAAGAAAACAAGGTTGGGTAGCCAGAAATCAGGTCAAGAGAAGATTACACTCACAAGAGAAAGCCAAGGGTTGTTCTCAATAGTGAGCGGGGACTGAGTGGAGTGAGAGGATATAAATAGGGAAGAGCATGAGGGATGACAATTGATTCATTAGTGTGTGGGTGTTGGCGGTGAGAAGTACTCATAGGAATGCGGTTCATGACAAGTGGAGATGCAATGGGCACCAGGATGGGACCCAGCTATGCTAATATTTTTGTCAGCTGGGTAGAAGAATGCTTTTTCGCTTCCTACACCTGCTTTGTCACCTCTACATGCAATACATTGATGATTGTATCAGTGCTGACACATGCTCTAATGACCAGCTAAAGCATTTCCTTCATCACTTCACCAACTTCCACCCATCCCTCAAGTATACAGTTAACATATCTCCCATTATGCTTCCATTTCTGGACATTAAACTATCCATTAACCTTCCAGGACTCTCTACGTCTGTCTATTACAAACCCACAGATTCACAGATCTTTCTCTTGTACAGCTCATTTCACCCCACACATACTAAAAATTCTCTCCCTTTTTCAAGTTCCTCAGGCTCTGATGACTTTGCAGTGACAACATGGACATACAAACCCAAGCCTTTAAAATGCACTCTTTTTTCATCAGCAGAGGATACCCCACCTACCCCACCCATGTTATTGACAGGGCTCTCTCACTAGCCAAAATAGCTCTTGGATTATGAACTCAACTAGGAACTCCCAGCCTCACAGCCACATTCCTTTAATATAAATAAAATGGTAGTAAACGGGAAAAAGAAAAAGAAAGAGAACAGATGTAGCAGTAGATGTGTAGATGCGTTTAGTCCAGAAACAGGTCACTGTCGATGTTGCCTCTGCCAAGATGCAAGGTGGATGCATTGTACAGTCTTATGGCAGAAGGCAAGAATAACCTCCTGTAGCGCTCCCTGTCGCACCGTGGATTAATTAGTCTATTGCTGAACGTGCTATTCATTCCTGCTAGCCTGTCATAGAGGGGGTGGGAGAAGTTGTCCATGATGGACAACTTAATGTAACAATACTATAATGTAACAATAATAACAATATATAATAATGTCCATGATGTAACAATACTATAATGTATATAAAAATTCTTATTCTTCAAGCAGTTACATAAAAAATTATGGTCTCAGCAAAGGAACAACAAAATATTTAACAGTGTTTAAGACCTTATGGAGCATTTTATTTTGAGGTAAAATTATGATGATATTGATTTATAGTAATTTTTGATTTTTCATCCATTAAACAAGTCTTTGTGACAGATTTGAACTTGGAAACGTCTACCTAAATGTTTTAATTACTACAGTTAATAATAGAAATGTAGTGCAGTTTCAATGGTTATGTGGCAAGAGACTGACCTCATCCAAAACTCCACCTTCAGACATCAGCTTATTTCTTGCCAAAAGATTGATGTGAAAGGTGTATCGCATGTGAGGAATCAGGACCTTCAGTTTGAAAAGAAAATATAACTTATTAGTAATATGTAGTAATATGTAGACACTTTAGGAAAGAAAACAACAACAATGACCAATCTGAGATACAATATTGAGTTGTAGTGGAAGGGATCTCCTTGGGGAAGCCTTCATCTTTACTTGAAACCCGGATAGACTTGAAACCAAGATGGCCTCCTATTAATTGTAAGATTCAGCTGGAACAAGTGTTGGCACTCAAAGAACTGGAATTCCATGGGAAAGAAAGGGTCTCTCTGAGAGATTTGGCTTCTCATAAAATTCGTACTCAGAAAAAAGATTCAGTCTGGGCCCTGGCTTCATCTGGGAATAAGAAATTGGTAACTCTGGCAACTGGGTTTTTGTGCAAACTCATATGGCCACCTCACCACTATTTATTTTTTTTCATTGTCAATAAGCAGACCATTACACTTACTGCTATTTTAAAATTAGTTGCCCAATTGTTTAAGGATTAGTTAAGGGTAATTCTAGTTATTGTTGTTGGAGAATAACACAGGTGTCTTAATACTGTTTTAATATTTGCTCTCTTTGGTCCAGAATATTATGTATCACATTCTGAAACTGAAAATATTTTTAAAAGTATCAATATCAGCTGGGTCCACATCCAAAATTTTAGCAAGCCACTATAAGGGACTCTTTTGTTCCTGTTACAGAAGATAACTTCTGCTCACCTGGATCATGAACAGTGTTGTATTTGTCCACAGCAGGAAGTCTGGCCATTTAATGTAGCAGAATTCACTTGTCTGGGGACATGTTGTATCTCTTTGGGCTGGCACAAAACAGTACAGCCCTAGAAAACTACTAAAATTGCACTATTTTGCCAAACAGATCTTACTGCTGTACTGGGGACTAAAGAACTCCTGTACATAAATTTTCCTGTAGCTGGACAGTTTCTGGTCTGTGGTGCTAATTATGGAAATATTGGGATGATGTCATGAATTTGTTCATTGTTAATATTCTCTCAGTCCATAGAATTGTTCCATTTTAAAAGAAACGTAATGTAACCACAATCTGAAGACGTACATCAGAGTATGTGTTTATGCATGATTTATGTCCAGCCCAGTAAAACCTTTAATGCACAGCTGGGGATGATCCTTAAGGAATCACTACATTAACTATACAATAAATGAATTATTATACTTGAATATTCATTCTAAGTGACCCAATTAGATTTTATTTGACTCACAATTCTGTGATAATTGAGATAAGTACAATATGATGGTGACAGTGTCTCATCAGTAGAATCCAGACACAACTTCCACTATTAATGAAGGTCTACAGCTAAAAGGTCAGTGCACAAAGTTCATAAATCTTAAAAGTAGGGTATCGAGGAAATGGATCAGATCTGCTCAAGAGGAGAAAGAATTGTGGGAGCTTGAACTGCCAAACATATCTAGTATAATAATTTGGAAAGTTTCCAAGATAACTTGAATATAGAAACAAGTAAATAACACAAAAACTAAATACATAAAGATTATGTTGGGTACCTCAGCTGTCAGAAATGTACAGGAACAGTACCTTGAACACAGGGTGCACTGAGGGTAGCTGCCTGAGTGTGGCAACAAAGAATAACTCTGCAATGAAGTGGGTTCGCAGTAAGTGAGTAACCAACTCGAAATAGTTAAAGTCAGCACTGCGCACATAAGTCTTCGCCAAGAGCCAGCAGACAGAGTCGCTGGGCAGGAATATGGGGTTTTCTGGTCCTGCCTTCTGCTCAAGATATAACGAGGAAACAAAATGCATTAATAAAGACCCACTATCTTTTGTACAGCTTCTGTCACTGGGTTTAGAAAATGTTTAACATTCACATTCAAGATAATCCCTCACCATGTTATGATGCCAAAGTAACAAAACAGCAAAAATGTAGTCCCTATATCAAAACTTTCATTAATCATAAGGGGGATTATTGATAAACCTTCAAAGGTATTATAATTAATTAAACGTAATTAGTCTATTGTAAAGCCTACACATATCTTAATTTAGATTGCCCAATTGGAATTAAAAAAAACAGGTTAGTCAACTTCAGACAACTTCTTATTGCACTAAATAAGTTTTGTATTACAAATGTTTAAACAATGTTTGAAATATGTATTATTGGGTATTTTAGATAAGTTAGTAATTCCATGAATCTGACACCTGGATGGCAATGGGCATCAGGTTTTCTTCATTATCCAAATACAAAAGGCAGAGAGGAGCAGGAAGGTATTGTTTTTTGTTATCAATAATATTGGTTTCAATGCCATCAAGCAGTTCATAGTCCACCAGATAGATAGTTCCTTTCTGTGGAAACAAAATTAAATGAGTTAATTTTGCTTTTTGTCTTTACAAACCTAAATGAGATGCTACAGTACTTGACAAATTTATTAATGCTAAGAAATGGAAGACTTATTTGGTTGACTTCAAAAAGAAAAAAGAAAGGTTTTTTGATGTATTTGTTAATGCTTTCACAGACTGATTATTATTATTTCATGATCGTGCTCCAGGCACCTGGGCTGAATTCTGGCCTCAGGAATCCTTTTCTGTGGTGTTTTCATGTTTTCCCACTGTTGTGAGCGTTGTAAGTGTTGCTTTTCTAAAGTCTCCCCCTCCTTTATATCATATGTGTTTAATGTTTATACAAAGTACAATATCTAGGCCTCTCTGACCACTTAGCTATTCTTTTCAATTTAGAATTACCTGTTTTAAACACTTCCCCCTCACTCTCTGTAAATTTCCACAACTTGCGATCAATTGATCAGCCTAGGTTTGCAAATTCCGTTCTGTCCTCCTTATCTTGTTTCTCTTCCTCTGATCCTCTAGAGGACAAAAATACATTTGCTTGATAGTTGTCTTTTATTTATCCTCAACATTTTTGTGCCTCTAAAAACTTCCACCATTTTTTTCTCTGTCCCCTGGTACACTGACCATCTGTGATTTATGAAGGCAGTCACAAACTTGATCGTTTGTGGGGTCCTTCTGGCCTAAATGTACATGATCAGGCTTGGAGAGATTACTTGTCTAAATATATGGATACGATAAAGTCTGCTAGATCCACCTACTTCTCTCACAATATTGAAAATCACCATAACAACCCCAGGCATCTTTTCTCCACCATCAACAGACTGCTAAAGCCTAACTGCCCCACTGAGTTACCTGCTCATCACAACTTTGGAACACATCCTTAGATTTCTTTAGCTCCAAGATCAACAACATCCTGCATCACATTCTCTAAACTACACATATCATTTCCACACCTGCTCCCTCCTCATCCAACTTTTCTGGTTCCCTTCTCTCCAGCTTCTCTCTTCTTGACTCAGCATCCCTCAGTAAACTAGTTACACACATGAAATCCACCACCTCTATTTTAGATCCCATTCCCATCCCTTTGTTTCAGTCCTGTTTCTCTTCTTTCTGCCCTGTTGTCCTCAATATAATAAATTAATCCTTGAGCACTGATGTTGTACCAATGGTCCTGAAAAATGCTGCCATTACCCCCACGCCAAAAAAGCATACCATGGCTCTGGAAAATCGAAACAATTTTCGCCCCATCTACAACTTACCCTTTCTTGCAAAAATTCTAGAATGTGGTGTCACATTTCAATTACATAACCACCTCACAAAAAACAACCTTTTCGAACCCCTCCATCTGGCTTCCATCAACTTCACAGCACAGAAACTGCCCTAGTCAAAGTCACCAACGATCTTCTGATAGCTTCTGATTCTGGTCCTCTTTCTATACTCATCCTTCTTGATCTCAGTACTGCTTTAGACACTGTTAAACATAACATCTTACTTTCTCTTCTTGAGACTGTGTTTGGAGTTTCTGATACTGGCCTTAAATGGTTCAAGTCTTACCTCACTGATTGCTGTCACTTTGTCTCTCTTGGCAGATTTAGTTCTGAAATTTGTCTTATTAAGTCTGGTGTTCCTCAGGGCTCGATATTGGGTTCTCTACTTTTCAGTATTTACATGTTTCCACTTGGTCAGCTTTTAAGATCACATGGCCTCAACTATAATTTCTATGCTGGTGATACTCAAATATACATCCATACCAAACCTGACACTGATGTGGCTGCCTCTATTCTATCTAATTGCATCTCTGACTTAAAACTTGGATGACTCAAAACTTCCTTCATCTTAACTGTGACAAGACTGAAGTCATGCTTATTGGCACCCCCATCAACTTAGTAAAGCCAATCCTGTAACCCTATCTGTAAATGGTTCTGTACTTGAGCTTCAATCTAAATTGAAAACTTTGGGGTGATATTTGATTCAGGCTTAACATTCAACCCACATCTGCAGCATATTCTTAAAACATTTTTCTTTCACCTCAGAAACATTGCTAGACTACACCCTATACTATCACTAACCGTGGCTGAAAAGCTGATCAACAGATTTGTCTTCTCCCGAATTGACAAGTGTAATGCTCTACTTGCTGGGGTATCTAAATCCACAGTGAAAAAACTCCAGTATGTCCAAAATTCGGCAGCATTACTCCTATCCTAGAGTCCTTGCACTAGCTTCCTGTCAAGTTTCATGTCTAGTTTAAAATCCTCATGCTCACCTATAAGGCTCTGCATGGCTTGGCACCTAAGTACCTCTCTGATCTATTATGGCCCTATTCCCAATCTTGCAACCTTCGCTCTTCTAATTCTGCCCTCCTTACTGTCTCCCAGGTCCGTCCACATTGTATGGGTGACAGGGCCCTCTCCTGTTATGCCCCCAAGCACTGGAACTCTCTGCCCAAGGATATCAGAGAGTCACGTTCTCTGAACTCCTTCAAATCCAGACTCAAAACCTTCTTCTTTAGAAGAGCCTTAACTGAACTGCTTCCATTTTTTACCCCTCTGCTCCTACTGTATTTAGTACCACTACTGTGACCCCTTCATATTCTCATCGTGTTCATCTTGTATATTTTTTATTGTTTATTTTTAATAGTTTTTGTTGCTGTTGTCATTCTGTAAAGCACTTTGAGAAGCCACCTTAAAGGCCATATGCAAAATAAAGTTTATTATTCTTAATATAACGCAAATAGTGGGAGAAAATATCTGTTAGGAAATATTCACCTTAATATTCAACATTTACTGTAGCTGTTGTAGAGGCTGATTAACAGGATTTCACCTACCAAGTTTCACTTGGAGCAATAAGCAATAAGTCTTGTAACTACACGTTCCTTTTTTTATGCACCACGTGACAAGTGATTTATGGTTTTGTGTTGTGGTAATTTTGGTTGACCTGAGATTGTGAATTCTTCCACAGCTCTGTTGTAAGGCAGCTCCTGAGGCTTTGACTCTTTCCCAGAGTATGTACGGTATACTCCGGGACTGGACACGGTAGCCATCTAGATCTTTCTTTGCCCCTTCCAAGGTTTATAAGAGAACTAAAGAAAAGTACAGATGCAACCATCTAGAATGTGCATCACATCTTACACTAACTGTAAGCAAACTGCAGTATATCTGAGTTTTGGCCAGTGTTCTGCAATCAGTTCTGGAAACTGTTTAAAACAAATGTGTAGGTGGCGTGTGTATTCAATTAGATGTTATTGAAATAGCAGTTTTATTTAATCAGTGTTTTTCTTAGTTTAATAATAATATGCCTTGAACACATACTGTAACATTTCATATAAACAATTATGTAAACAAAAATAATATATATATAGACTAGTTACTGTTGAAAGAAATGTGTAAAGTTTTTTTCTGAAAAGGAATTAGATGTCATGAATGGAGACTGGATAGGACCTTGTTTTTTTAATGTGCCTGGTTTCATGGACATTCTCAGTAAACAAGGAATTTAATGGAGTGACTATAAACTAAAACAACTGAAATTTCTAATGATTTAAGGGATGCACCACTGAAACATTTAATTTCATTTTAATGATTGCTTGCAAAGAGCTGTTTAAAAGAATGCATCTAGATGAAGGCAGTGTAGATGACAGTGTTAATACTGTCGCTGTCATTTTCCATCACCCCACTAAAAACATTGGTAGAGGTCTCTTTGTAATGTAAATCAATCCAGAAACCAGTCATTCTAATGCCCCATAGTCTTTTGTCTTTAGAAATATTCCGTGATGTCAAGAGATTCTAATATTTGTAGTATCTACTATCAGGTGGGAATTAATCAAGATTCAAAATTGATAATCAAAATCTCCCAATGTACAAAATGGAGCCAAGAAATGCTTTACAAAGAAATATTTTTTCTGGTTGAGTTTGCATGGAACATAATGAAATGTATCCTAAATCAGCACATTCCACTTTTTTCATTGTCAAAACGCTACTGAAAAATTGACCCTGTTTAGTAATACTGTATACTCACCATCATCACTGCTACAACACATGTATGATGTACAATATTACACTGTAACCAGTATTGACAGTTAAAAAAGACAGAAATTATAAAACAAATTTGAAACTAGTTATTATCTCTTTCTACTTCTTCTATTTCACATACGCATGTGAGATAATGGTGTGCCCACTGGGTGTTGTGCATAGATTACTGAGGCTGTAAAGACTTGAAGTGAGCTCTGGGGGCCTTTTTCACGTTGCAAGAAATGGCCAGATAAGTTTAGTAAACATATTGATAAAAGTCTGTATTTTCAGTTCCACAGAGCAAGAGCAAATTGTATCCAGTTAAGTACCTATAGCAACATATCTACTATTCTTAACCTGCTCCATGCAGGTTGGTTTAAAGTGTGCCTGACCTTGTGGTTAGGAGCTCAACTCACAAACTAATCAGACCCCCGCCAAAAATGATGTCACCTTTCTTCAGGGACATAGCTGACGTTGAAGCAGCTGTCAGGAGATCTTTGTGGGAAGAAAGTAAACTTAGAGATCACCAAAACATTTTACAGTTCTCTGATAATTATTATTTGAACATAACTGTTATGACCATGCCCCACACCATCAATTGCACTCATTACCTCATTTTCCAATCATGTCCCTTTCCTTCACTATTTAAACTCCTAGTTCCCACACTTCCTCGCTTGGTATTAAAGTCACTGGCTAGTGAGTTTGCTGCTTGCTTGGTTAAATGCTCACTGCACACTTTACCTGGAACGATTATCCCAGATTTAGACCTCTCCCTTCGACCTTTGGACTCTGCCCTTTTGGATTGCGCCTCTTGGATTCTAACATGTACCACATAGGGTTAATCTTTTTATTGACATACTGTTGTAACAATAACCCCCTCAGAATAACATATCTTCAGAACCTGCATGTTTTGTTTTTTAAAAAAGACTATAAATCAGATATCATGTGTAAGAGGACCCGGGGAAGGGTCATCTCTAACCGGTATTTCAGGAACGAAACACTGAAAATACTAGATATGGACCTTAGCAAAATTGCAGCCAAAAAGAATCAGCTGACCAGTAAATGGAAAGGGTCTACCCTGAGAAACAATGAGACACAGCTGAGCCGCATCAGGAACCGAAATATAAGTGCCCCGGAGGCAGTGAACAGGGCGGAAGCTGGTAAGGTGAATGCGGTTTGGAGGAAAAGAGAGGAAAGAGGTGCATGTTAAAGATCGGGCTAAGGAATAACGGACTACTGAAAGGAGAAAAGGTTTATGGTTTTGGATTACGGACACTGGTTAAGGATACATCGCGGATTGGCTTTATTATGGACTTTTGGAACTCGGATCGGATCAGGACTAAGGGAACGGATTACGGACTGTATTTGGAAGACAGTTGGAGGAAGAAACGCCACGAAACTCAGGAAAGAAAAGTGTGGTGTGAGTACTACCTTCATTTACATAAACTTTCCCCCGGAGACACCACACATGTTAAAATGGCATTCTGGTAAATTGTATTCAATTATTCAAACCAATTATAATTCCTATTCAAGTGGTGATTCCATTTATTAACGATTTATTTATTACTACATCCATTATTATAATTAAATAAACTGTGCTATCTAATAAATACAATTTTAATTTAGTATAAATCTTATTTATTTATTTTTTATTAAAGAAAGAGTTTTTATTATCCCCAAGAGGCAATTAGTTAAAGTTCATCTTGTTCAATGGCCAGGATTTGACTTAAGGTCTTCCTTGTGCAGGTAAGAATTCTACTGCTGAAACACCAATGCAAACCAACAGATCTCTCTGTTTGGACAAGCTACAGTAAAATAAAAATTACAATTGTCGCTTAGTGATGGGTGTAATGGATTGAACGTTTCACAGTCCTTTACATTGTATAGAAACATTATACATATTTTGTTAAGAAGTGAATCTAGATACAATGGGGAACACCACTGATTGAATGCCAGTGTCAACATTTCCAGCTTCAAAGCAAGGGGAGGTTTGCTGAATTGTAGTGGTCCCAGATTCAGTGATCAAAGCAATCTTATAGTTTACCTTGGTTAACCTTAATTAATAAAGTTCTGGGGATTGTCAGTCAACAGTCCAGGAACATAGCATAAAACACATAGCTTTAAAAGAACAGACAGAAACCAAAAGAGAAAAGGGCAGAAACAAAAGAAAGAGGATGGGAGAGAAGGTGAGAGCTCATTGTCCAGATCATTCAGAAAGAACAAATTGGAGCTAGGTATCTGTACTTTATTAAGAGTGCTTGCTATTCTGTTGTTGTTAGGAACTTTGATTTCCTGTGTAAAGAATCCCTCTCCTGGTATGTGGGTGCATTTATAGAATAAAGAGATAGGTTCTCATTCATTTTGTGATATATTGGTTTAAAGAGAGAAATGTATCTGCAGGTTGTATTCTGTTTAGTTTAGAAGGCAGTTCTTTTTTTTGGTTATTTAAGAATTAAATACTTTGTATCGGTATGAGGTTTTTCTGGATGTTTAGGATGTTAGGCCACTGGCTCACTTTATTTGTAAGTTTGTAAATAGTGTAACTTGTGTGTTGTATGTTTTTGTTACATAAACAATATATTAACTTTTAATAATGTGCTGATTTGTCTAACAGCCACAGCTGTGGTACTTTAATGATTCACTGCTCCACCTGGCAGTTTTACTGAGTAGTATAGTCCTGCATCAGATTATTTAAATAAAATAATTATTTTAAAAAATAATCTGAGAGCTGCGTTGCTGTTCACCATGTTCACCATCACCATGTGATGCTTATTGCAATATACCACCTGACACCTCATGGCAGCATCTGTACCTGTCTCAAACTTTGCTCTGGTATACAAATGCTTCTCTGAAATGTCTCAGTGTCTCAGAAGAATTCTTAGCACCTAATATTACAGATCTGTTTCTCCTTAAATAATTAGGTTGTTGGCTTTAATGGAGAATGGGGAGAACTCACACTGATTACTCCATTCTTCTTCCCTATTGGACAGCTTCCCGAACTGTTACCCAATAGAGTTTGGAGGAGATCTAAACGATATTCCCCCCCCCCTTTTCTGAATCACCTAGCTATTCAAGTGCATCTTCTTGTATATCTCCTTACCCAGTCTATTTATCCCGGTTATTGAGACATGATCACACATTATATATTGTCTGAATACATTTCGCTTATACTTCGCTCAGTCAAACTCACTTTTGTGTGTGATGTGTGTAGCGGCAATGCTTGTTAATAAGACAGAATTAAGTGTTGCTGTGCTTTCCCAAATGAGGCCCCATCTCTCTCTTCATCTCTGTGGCTGCACTATTCATGCAGGCTGATTTAAAGATGTTTTCTTTTGATAAGGACAGCTCCCAAATGGGGATGCACAGCTAAGCCTGGCTATCATGATCAACGGTTATCCATTGGCGCCTATATGTCTAGGACTTCTGGACTGCATTCCTAAGTGTCAGTAGTAAGTGACTCATATCTCACCTTGATCAACCAATCAGGGACTGGTAGGGCCGAGTAACCCACGTGGGTCTCTGATGCCCACGAAACTTTCAGCCAATGAATGAGCTGAAGTTCCTCCAGGTAAAAACAGGCAACACAGAGAAGAATTCGTAGGAGAATCTCTCAGGAGAATTCCAGGGGTGCGAGACTATTCTAAAGAATTCCAGGGCAGGACGGCCCAGGAGCAGAAAGGCTCCCAAGGGCAGGACATTCTCACAGCGCGCCTCCTGACCATCCTGAGACTCAGCCCGGACAACCACGGAATGGCCAGTGTGTCCAAGTGCCAGAACTTTCCTCTGTTCTAAGAGTCGAGAGTGGAGGTTGCCAGAGAGTAACCAGAGGATACACCCAAGGTTAGCATCAGCGGCAAGCCTCGTGAACAGGTCAGAACTGTGGACAGCTGAATCAGTATTCAGAACTAGCGCATCATCAGGAACGAACCGGTCTTCTTCCTGGCCTGCTGGGACCCACAGTCATCTTTTCTCCTGTGCACAACTTCGCTAGTTAAAGCCAACACTAACTAGCCTGTCTTCAGAGAGCAGCGCAGCAGGAATCTCTCCAGCCGCACAGAGCACTGCTTGGCACCAAGCCAGAGAGCGCGGATTGGACAGCAACAAGCCTGCAACTGTTTCTTTGTGCCTGCAGGAGATCTGAATCCCCAGAGATTGGATGAGTATTCAACTTCACTGCATTACTGCTCGAGAATTCAATTGTTATCCCAACCAGTTGATATCAATTTAATTCCTAAGAGTTATGTACTTGTTTTGAGTATCTAATGTAGAAGTTATAACCAAGTTCCTTTACGAAACGGTCTAAATGTTTTACGGAATGTATGTCCTCTTTATGATAAAGTATTACATTCTTTGACCTTCTCATACAACAATACAGTGCACTGCTAAAGTCAACTATTGAATCCTTGCCTGACTTATACATTTATTTAACACCAAGCAAATAACAATGTTGTTTTAATATTCATCATTAACACTATACAATGTATACAATCTGTGATGGAAGAGAGGGAGAGGATTAATTCAACTTGAAGTCTCCAAGTTCATCAATTGGAAGTAGGGACAATTTATTTCTGTGTTTAGAGACCTGCTATTCTCAATATGTTACACTCCAGGAAGAAACAACTGGCTTCTCTTCATTGCTCTTCATTGCGTCTCTTTCTTAGCAATGAAGAGCAATGACGACAAACAATCCCCTTAGATATATTGCATCTCAGAATTATCTGCCTGAAGAAGGGAATGCTGAAAGCAGAGGTTTGTTCCCCAAATCCGCTCCTAGAGAATACTGCTCCCAGAGTATAACCATAATCAGGTGTGTAATTACATTCAACAGTATATTTGCTGGTAAAAACACCAGTTATAATCCATGAAGGAAAATCCCTCCAGGACGGTACTCTGGAACATGCTGAGAATTACAAGTTGCACCAGCGTATGTTTATTGTTTTAAATAATTGAATTCATGAACTACACAGTAAGGACACAAGTCATTTGTGTAGATGTAAGACTTGCAGCTGATTTGAATTATAGAGAATCCGGAGAACCACTTGGAATTACAAAATTCTGGGTTCATTTTTAGATTCCATTGCTTTTTAATTCTAAGTACTAATGTAAAGGACTAAAACACTGTCATTCTATAAATTTGAAGAAAATTAATCTCCTAACAAATTAAAGTCAGTACTGTCACTGCTTTAGGTAACTGAGAACCGTTGCTTTTGTTTTAGATAAGGTTTGTGACTCTTGGAAGAGTAAACAATTTTAACTTCAAAGCAGAAAGGACATTTGTTGAGGTCTGGGGGGTCTCTTGAGCAGAAACAATTGTAAAGTTTACCTTAATATATCTACAGTAGGTAAGTTGTGGATTAATAATTGTCAAGTAGCAGTACAGACACACACAATATATGATTACATTACGAGCAGGAGTTAGGAAAGTAAGAAACAAGAAGCAGAGAAGAGAGAGGAGTCTGGGGGAGTTGAGACTTGAAGATTGCGACGGACGAGAGCGCCTACTTCATGATCATCCAAACCAACCCTGACCGGAGCTAAGTATTTGAACCTTGCTAGAGAGCATGTGCTTTCCTGTGTTTTTAGGGAACTTGGGTTTCCTGGGTAAAAGATACCTCAGTTAGAAATGTCTTTCCAGCTTAGGGCTGCCATATAAATGGCCTACCCTGTGCTCTGACCCCAAGTTTCTCTCCCTGTCTGTGTGTCGCACGGAGAGCAAGCTGGGGTATGAGAAAAGACAAATTCCTAATGCAAGAAATTGTATATGGCCAATAAAGTGATCTTATCTTTTCACTTATCTTAGGGTGCATTTCTATGGATAGGGATGTAGGCTCCCATTTATTTTGTGGCATCCGGGGTGCAGAGAGAGATGTAACTGCAGGTTGCTTTGTATTTAGTTAGAAGGCAGCTTTTATCCTATCTCTCTTATCTCTTTCTATCCCCGGGACTATTAATGACAACTTTTCCACCCTACAGGATGATCCCTCAATTGGGGCCTTCTTTTCGGACCACCCCATCATCTCATATCGCCAACCACCTCATCTGCTGTGAACCTTCTTGTTCACAGCTCCCTTGATCGCCCTCAGCAATCACATCAGGCACTGTCCCTTGCAACAGAGCTCGCTGTATCACCTGTAAGTACATATCTAACACCACCTCCTTCAAGGCCCCTCAGGACAATTCCGGACCACCCAGATGGCATCTTGTACCTCCAGCAACCTTATTTACTGTATCTCTTGCAGTAAATGCCCAGCCATTGACATTGGGGAAACAGGAAGGAGATTCGGAGACCGCTCCAGAGAACATGTTAGGGCTGTGATTAAAGATTTCTCCAAGCTCATTGTTTTACATTTCACCTCTGATGGCCATGGTCACACTAATCTCTTTGTCTGTGTTCTCAATGATGGTTTTCCTAGCTCCCACATCAGAAAGACTACAGAAACTAAATTAATTCTGCAGCTAGGATCACACCTTCCCACTTCTCTTAACGACAGACTACTTTTCATCTAAATTCTCTCTATTCATTGTAGGTTTCATTTCACACCTCTCTTCACCTATCCTGACTTCACACCTCCTGATTGGCCTCTCTGTCTGTCCCCTGCTCCCGCCTCTCGCTCCTCCTCTCTCCCAGCTTTTGTTCTCCTGCTACATTGCCTTTGCTTACTGCCCTGTCTTTCTCACATATGAAGAAGGCTCCACGGCTGAAACGTTGTGTTTTTTTTTCTTCTCTTTTCAGCATGGAATAAACCTATTACTTATCTCTTATGTGGCCTCAGTAAGGATATAGAGTTTAATCCTTAGTAGCACTCTGGGGGTGACCTTTTTTTTCTGGGTGACTAGAATCTTAGGTCTCTGAAACGCCTTGTTTGTAAATACTGTACATAGAGTAACTTGTGTGTTGTATGTTTTATGTGAGTAGTGTAGTTTGTGTCTTTTCATAGTAATAAATATTTGTTTAATCAAGGGTGCCTGGATTATTACTCCTCTCAACAAACCTGTGACAGAGAACAAAAAATTCACGTGCCTCTAATTATACCAGCTGCTTGGTTATATTCTAGAGAAATCACTTAAGTTGGGGGTTATGAATAATTATTTCACTTATGAATTAAACCACTCAGTCAAATCTTGATTTTCACCATTTTTGTAACCCCCTATTTGTAACAATACACTAATTCATACTGTATAATGTTTTAAGCAATTTACAGTCATACTCACCTCCAATTCTTCCTGAAGGGAGCTAGATTTTTCCAGGAATTCATGGACCATGTCATTGGTAACTGGGAAGTTTGGTGGGATCTGTTTGCACTGTTTGATCAGTATGGGGTTGGTGCCATTTAGATACTGGTATCCAAAAAAACTGTCTTCCTTCCAATATTTTTGCACTTTCTCTGTATTAACAACAAGAACATGCTTTTACATGTAAAATATCATGGGTTGGTGTTTTTACTGCCATCCTCAAGCTCACGCTCACTGCTAAGACCTTCAATATATTTATAAACTTTGAGAAACATAGAAGCACTCTTTTATTGCCTATTTGTTCCTGCTTGCCTTCTGCTATTATTGATGAAACTGTAAAACAGATTCTGGGTAGTCTAGTACACTTAAAGTTTCAGTGTTAAACATAGCTGTCAACAACTACTGAAATGTAATATTTCATATACCGATATCATCGTAACATTAGTCACTTTGACATTTAACATTAAAACTTAATTTAATTGGTGGATTTAAATTATCCTCCAATATTGTTTTAGCAGTTAATAAGGCTTTTTTTTAAGAAGAGGGCTGAAACCTGTAGAAGTGGAGGTAGACACAGATGGAAGCAGTCAGGTGAACAGTAAGGGAAACTACAGTACATACCAGGAAACAAGTCAGTTCTTTTCATTGTATTTTTGTCAAAAAGTTTCTGTATTGAGGGAAAAGTTAAACTACCCTGTGGGAACTTTCAGCTTGTGATACGTGATATATTTTATACACTTTTGGGACTATTTTAATTTTAAATACAAAGGAGGACTGTGCTTCCATTGGCTTTGTTGGAAAGTTGTTTATAAAATATCTGCAATAAAGATTTTTTTTTTAATTCTTTGTGGCAAACGGGTGGAAGGTGGAATGCATTTGCTCTTTCTGAATTTCTGATGGACTAATCATTTTTTTGAGTGCAAGAGTGAGTGGTAATGGTGTAGATTAATTCAATTTGTTTGCTCCTTGTAACTTTAATAAATGCTTACTACTTTACTAATTTCCAGTAATATGAGACTGCTGTTCTTAGAGCTGATTTATCCTGTAACCTTTGTGCTGTAAATCCATTTGGGCAGTGGTCACCAGGGCAGATCGTTGCAACATTATGCTCTCCAAATTAAATAAATTGTACACTTAGATCCAAGTGAGTAAATTCTTAATGAAGTGTTTTTTCTCCAGATGTTGGACAAAAAACAATTTAATGATTTTTGGGAAAGTGTAGATATGATGCCACAAGTGGTAATACATTTAAAATATTTATATAGAAAAAGGGTGTGAGCATCACAAAAGCAGATGCAGAGAAACCAAATGTCTCCAGATATGTTTTTTTTAATTCAAGATAAAGAAAACATTTGACAACTGCATTTTGGTTAATTTTGTGATCTCATCACCATCATTTTACAGTGTGTAATCTGAACTAACTACAGGTTTTTATTTATATTTTATCTTGTTCAAATTAAATACAATTTAAACAGAATATTCAGCTCATTTGGTTACAAAATATTATAAACAATTGTATACTCAAAACAATTTAGAAATATTTGTCATAAATTAATCTGTCCCTGAATTAATCTCTGAATTGCAGCTGGATAGTGAAAATGTTCTCTATCTTAACATGGTAAGCCTTTCAGGTTTTTGAACATCTCAGATTTTTGTTGGACACTTGTGCATGTAAAGCAGAATAAAATGTTCACTATAGAAATGTATATACTAAAATTCAGTTACTCATCTTCTTTATTGTGTTATTCTAAATTCAGTTCTCTCATTCTGTGTGTCTGACATTTCTTTCAGGATTTGAATTAATCTGGATCCCTTCATTTTTACTGGTAGGATTGTTCTTTCAGTGTGGTGGCCAGAACTGAATGGAATATTACAAGTGAGTTCTAGTTAATGCATTATATAATTTTCACATGAAATTGTGTGATTTATCTTTCCGGTGTTTCCACTACATGAGGTCCTCTCTTGTTTGCACACATTATGTTCCTAAATCTTTAAGGTTGGTCAGACAAGATATACTGTACCTCTTCTAAAGCCAAGCAGATTGTCCTCTAAAATGCAGTTTTCCTATATGCATCATTTAATTGCCATTCAGGACTTGTTGATTTGAATTTGGTCAAACCAAATCTATAAACAATTCCTGAGGTTTGTAAGACTGATTTATAAATCAGAAGGTCTTGTCTTAAGGTATAGTATATACCTTAAGATACATAAGGGGCGGTGCAGTGGATATGTGGCTAAGGATCTGAACCTGTGGCTGGAAGGTTGCTGGTTTGTATCCTGCGGCCGGCAGAGGAATCCTACTCCGTTGGGCCCCTGAGCAAGGCCCTTAACCCCAACTGCTCCAGGGGTGCCGTATAAATGGCTGAAACCTGTGCTCTGACCACAAGCTTCTCTCCCTGTCTGTGTGTCTCATGGAGAGTAAGCTGGGGTATGTGAAAAGACAAATTGTATATGGCCAATAAAGTGATCTTATCTTAATAATACAACACTATGCTCCAAAAGGCCCCTAGCAATAGATACTGACACCGTGTATTGTTATATTATGTACAGTATATTGTGACATTGTAATTAGTACATTTTGAGATGTGATTGGATTATTAGTTATTCACTACAGTTAATATCAAAAGTGGAATAATCCAAATTAATTTTGGATTATTCCTTAGCTAAATGCCTTAATTCAAAGTGACTAAAGTTATTATGACTTTCAATTCTAATACTTAAAAACTTTGAGTTAACTTTTAAAGTGATAACATACAACAGGCAATACCTGATATATTTGTTGTTTTGTAGTGGTTGAAGAATTTCTCGTAGATCTGCATACTCTCCCAGGAATCCCTATTGCATGTAATACCTCCCAGGCCAAGGTCTGCTAGACTGGGAATAGAGCCACAAAAATAGAATAAATAAAATCAAATAAAATAGAGAAATAAAATAGAGAAAAAAATAATTGAACTTAAATCATTGAACTGATTCATACTGACCACATGTATTTATATATAGTTGCACCTCAGTTGGATATCTCTAAGAAAGCCACTATATCAGTCATTTTTCAGTCACCCCATGACTGAAGTTATAAAGACGGTAGACAGAATTACTCTTTTCATGGCACCAGACATAGACATCTTCTGTCACTGAGACTGTGTAATAATGAAACCTTTCTGAATATTTCCTCTGTTATGACCAAAAGGTTGCATTGTTACTGACCCAATGTTTAAAGCTTCATTTGTTCACAGTTTATTGAGTTTTTTTTTTGTATTTGTGGGATCAACTGGGACCCTAATTACTTGAGGTGAGGCCTGTAAAGAGGGACTCATTTAAGCTATCATCTGTCCCCTATAAAGGTGGATGCTACGTTAAATAGCAAAGTGCTTGCATCGAGACTTGGGACTAAACATGACCAAATGAATCCTTCATAATCAGACAGAATTCCTCATATCACATGAGATCACAATATAGGAAAATATGTTCCTATTATGAATTAGCTTTGATCATAAAAAAAGCTTTGATTATCTTCAAAGGAAATACTTATCTAGATGTATGTCTAGAGGTATGGAAAGTATTGTAGGCAAAATAGCATTTTTCCTAAGTTACAATACTTTTTGCAAGTCATGTGTGCAAGAACACATCTCTACAAATCAAACTAAAACTGGGCTAACTTCAGCAGAACATTGTAAAGACACAACAGTGAAACCACACTAGTCATACTAGATAGAACCAGTTTAGTATTCATAGTATTCACACTAAATGTAAATGAAGAGGGTTAGGTAGTAGAAAAATGTCAATCATTAGAATTAGCTTTATTGCTCTCTGTTAGAAGTTTTATAGCTGCCCAAAGCTACAGTATAACAGTATGTTGGCCAACTACAAGAAGTTGGATGAAAATATAAGTATGTGCAGTGTCACTGCAGTAAAATACAAGAAGCTTTTCAGCCACCACCCCATCCCTTCAAAGAGTATTGTCACCATTTTAACCTGGACTGAACATACTTAGATATTAGTTCAGGTGGGTAGCTGCGTCAGCATTCGTAGGCTGCAAAGGAACAAGTAATAGGTTTATTCCATGCTGAGAAAAAGAAGAAAGAGAACACAACGTTTCGGCCGTGGAGCCTTCTTCAGGTGTGAGAGAGACAGGGCAGTAGGCAAAGGTAAAGTAGCGGGAGAACAAAGGTTGGGAGGGAGGAGGAGTGAGAGGCAGGAGCAGGGGACAGAAAGAGAGGCCAATCAAGAGGTGTGAAGTCAGAATGGGTGCAGAGAGGTGTGAAATGAAACTTCCAATGAATGGAGAAAATTTAGAAGAACAGTAATCTGTCGTTAAGGGAAGGGAGAATGTGTGATCCTAGCTGCAGAATAATTTTGGTTTCGGTGGTCTTTCTGATGTATGAGTTCGGAAAACCGTCTTTGAGAACACAGACGGAGAGATTAGAGTGGTCGTGGCCGTCAGAGGTGAAATGAGAAACAATGGGCTTGGAGAGATCTTTAATCTTCACAGCCCTGACGTGTTCTCTGAAGCAGTCTCCGAGTCTCCTTCCTGTTTCTCCAATGTAGATGGCTGGGCATTTACTGCAAGAGATACAGTAAATAAGGTTGCTGGAGGTACAAGATGCTGTCTGGGTGATCCAGAATTGTCCTGAGGGGCCTTGAATGAGTGTGGTGGTGGATGTGTACTTGCAGGTGATACAGCGAGCTCCGTTGCAAGGGAAAGTGCCTGGTGTGGATGGTTGTTGAGGGCGGTCAAGGGAGCTGTGAATAAGGAGGTTACGCAGATTAGGTGGTCGGCGATATGAGATGATAGGGCGATCAGAAAAGAGGGCCCCAATGGAGGGATCATCCTGAAGATTGGAAAAGTTGTGGTTAATGGTCCTGGGGATAGGAAGTGTGTTAGGGTGGTAAGGAAGCACCAAAGGAATGCGGTTGTTACAGCAGGAGTTCCTGATCGGGTTTATGGTCCGGGGGGTGTTTTTGGCTCGGGCAAGGGCCCTGTCAATCACACTGCTGGGGTATCCTCTGTTGATGAAAAATGAGTACATTTCGAGGGCTTGGTTCTCGAAGTCGATGTCGTTGCTGCATAGTCGTCGTAACCTAAGGAACTGTGAAAAAGGAAGAGAGTTTTTAGTGTGTTTGGGGTGAATTGACAGGGCCCTTGCCCGAGCAAAAAACACCCCCCGGACCATCAACCCAATCAGGAGCTCCCGCCGTAACAACCGCATTCCTTTGGTGCTTCCCTACCACCCCAACACACTTCCTATCCCCAGGACCATTTTTCAGAACTTTTCCATCCTACAGGATGATCCCTCTATTGGGGCCCTCTTTTCTGATCGCCCTATCATCTCATATCGCTGACCACCTAATCTGCGTAACCTCCTTGTTCACAGCTCGCTTGACCGCCCTCAACAACCATCCACACCAGGCACTTTCCCTTGCAACGGAGATCGCTGTATCACCTGCAAGTACACAGCCACCACCACACTCATTCAAGGCCCCTCAGGACAATTCCGGATCACCCAGACAGCATCTTGTACCTCCAGCAACCTTATTTACTGTATCTCTTGCATATGCAAGATTAAAGATCTCTCCAAGCCCATTGTTTCTCATTTCACCTCTGACGGCCACAACCACTCTAATCTCTCCGTCTGTGTTCTCAAAGACGGTTTTCCGAACTCATGCATCAGAAAGACCATCGAAACTAAAATTATTCTGCAGCTAGGATCACACATTCTCCCTTCCCTTAACGACAGATTACTGTTCTTCTAAATTTTCTCCATTCATTGGAAGTTTCATTTCACACCTCTCTGCACCCATTCTGACTTCACACCTCTTGATTGGCCTCTCTTTCTGTCCCCTGCCCCCGCCTCTCACTCCTCCTCCCTCCCAACCTTTGTTCTCCCGCTACTTTACCTTTGCCTACTGCCCTGTCTCTCTCACACCTGAAGAACCTTTCAGACAGATTCCAAGTGCATTTTTTCAATTTATGTTGCATTGTCCAATGTGCTGCTGTAATACAGTTTAGAATACAGTAAGTCTAAACTGTATCAGCTTTATTTATGGGTTGCTATTTAGAAAAAGTCAAGAACCGCACTCAAAATGCAATTTAGAGCTTTCTGGCAAGAGGAGACACCCAAATTATAATGTAACATGCCACTGTTTATGCATGAACAAAGTTCTACTGCAATTTTCCTTAGATACGCGATTAAAAAAAATAGATTTTTTGAATCCCCGGCGGAACACATTCCATAAGAATCAGCGCTTTTATACAGTATATCGCCTTTAAACACATATTTAAACACACGTTTACGATTTAAATCAAAACGCGATTCAAATCGATATAAATGTTTATTTTGTAACGCATAGGTGATTATTCATTGTTATTAAAAAGACTTAAATTCGATCATGTTGTGATATTTAGAAATATACATTTGTTTGGTGCGAGTGAGGTTTTATTTAATCTCTGACCAAGGGAAACATTTCATTTTTTCAAAGAAATGTTTGTTAAAAAATAAAGTCATAGTTCCATGGGATTCAATCACAGACCGTGTGACATGGGAGTCAGGAACCTAACCCACAGCGCCACCGGCATGGTCACATGCTGAGTGCTGAAAAAGCACTACAGAAACATTATTGACAGACAATGTACAGATTTGATAAAGCTATAAAATTATGTAATTAGGCACAGAACAAGTTTACAGCAAAGTACAATAATAAATGCTGACCATGACTTTAGAAGCATAAATTACCTTAAACTCAATTTAAACACAAGCTGTCTTTAGCCCTCTAAGCTGGTTCATACAGAAATGTAGAGAACCAGGCTCAGAACACACAGCTTCATTAGCGAATACATATGCAGGACAACTGGAGAAGACGTTTTACAGTGGATGGATTTTTAGAAACATCCCATCAGTGACATCACTGAAGTCAACTCCTAGGTAACTGTCATGTGGATAGTTTCACAAGAATCAGACAAAGGTTTAAGCATCGCTTGTTCTAGATAAAACTGCAAAAAAAAACAACAACCCATAATGTACTTCTTTGCGGCTTTGTTTGCCCAAATCATATATTCACAACGTGAAATTAGAAAATAATATTACGTAACCAAAATCCGCAATATGAAAAGAGAACCTGTGTAATTGTTGACAGATGAGGTACTCGTATCATTTTTACAAGACGAACTACAACATTTAAAAAACGACTTGTATGTACTTGATATCTCTAATCAATCCACTGCACTGCATTAAAACAAAACGAAAACTAAAACGCCCTGGGCATACTGTTTCACGCTTCTTATCAGTTGCTCAAAAGTAATTTGACCGTATGAAATGCATAATATAAACCTAGAAACATACGTGAGCAGTATTTACGTAGTATCGGTGTCAAGACATACCTCTCAAATACTGTAAATCAAGTTAAAAATATCTCAAGACTGATTCTGGTCGTAATGAAACCATGTTTCGTGTATGTTTTCTTTAAAGTACCGAGACCAGCCATATACTGTATGTTTATGTTCCAAAATTAATATCGTTTATGGCCTTCACACGTGTTGCAGTATGCTCCTATTCTTTTTATGCTCAGCTACTAAGATTTCCCTTCAGTGGTAAAATTCCATATGAATATTCAATACTACAACGGTCACAGTAAAGACGTTTACTGTAAATCTTTCTACGACAAACCAACGGACCACGACTGCCCCTGTCGGTCAACCAATCACGTACCGCAGTACCCCGCGGCATCTTGCGTCACGATGCGCGACGCCGTAGCCAATTACCTCCGGTACATGTCTGTACCGCTCACTTTGAATGGCTGCATCTGTAACTGGTTCCTTTCTTCACCCCTCTGCTTTTCTTAATACCACCATCCATGTAATTGTGTTTTATCTTGTGTATTCTTTTTTATTTATTGTTGTTGTCATCCTGTAAAGCGCTTTGAGAAGCCACCTTTAAAGGCACTATATTAAATAAAGTTTATTATTATTATAATAAACTACCTGTGCAGCCTTTTAAGAATGTGACATACATTATCTGTACAGAATACATTCTATTGAGTTAATAAATAAATAGAATACATTCTAATAGGTTAATTAGGTCTTACGCTTTGAAAATTGAAAAGTCCAATTCAGTCTCTTTGGTGTATGAAAATTGCAGCTCTGAAGGCAAATCCTCTGGTCTCTCATAATGCACATGTTTTGGAGTGTTTTCTTCTGTAGCAGCCCATCTGTGTGAGAAACATTTAAAACAAGTGGTTAAGAGTGACTGGAACAACCAGTGACCCATTACCAAGCAGCTATCCCACATATCTTTTTAATATTTCTTTTATTCAATCAATCAGAGATTGATGGGACCAGGGAAACATCAGATGTGCTCCCACAGTTTCTCTTGTTAAGGAGAATTTGATCAGAAATGGTTACCTGCTGGATAGAATTCTGAACAAATAAGCACAGCTGGTAAAAAGTGACATGACAGTAGCGGTCTCTCTTTATGATGCGTGATGTAACATCCTGATGTTCACAAAGTAATTCACAAATTGGTCTTTGGACTTAAAGTTCCTAAAAAAGTTCCTTTTTGTAGTGTTCTTATTTTAGATATTGAGGGTTTTGGGGTCAAATACTCAAATTCAACAAGGGGAAGTAATGGGCAAGGGAAAGGTCCCCAGCTGGGAGTCTTTCAGGGTGACTTGTTAGAGTTTGGGAAAGTTCTGGCAATCTAGAGCCAAATTAATGACATTATCAGTAAAGACAAATGAGTTTCACTTAAAGGTAATTTATGACCATGCTTTGACATTACATCCACTTTACTTTTGAAGATGCTCAGAAGTACAAAAATGAACTAGTAGAGTTTTAGAACAATGTTTTATGGACAGATATCCGGGTTCCAAAGACAAGTGAGATCTACAAGTTAACTTTTACCATAACCATGGAAACAAGTGAAGAAAGAAAGGAACTGTAAGTTCTAAATGAACACTCTATGATCTGTAAAGCATAGTGGAGGAAATGTCATTAATGGCCACCTCTTGAACTGACTCATTCATTTTTATTGATCATATAACTAATGATGGAAGCAGAAGAAATAATTCTGAAGATAAAAAAGTCCAAACATACAAAGAGTCTGGAGCACAATGGATTGAATGAATGTGAATGTGTGCTAGAACTTACGGCCACTTGAAATCACTGACGTGAACACAATGCTTTTTTAATTTCTAATTCTAATCAAATGTATAACATGGAATGACCATGATTCAGTATTTTCTATTTTTTTTTTCCAAGAAGCAATAGGAAACAAGTCCAAGTCTTGCTCATACTTGCTGGGAGTGTGCAACTGGGCAATTTATTCTAGTCCTGTTTGAATTATCTGTATTTTACACCTACTGAATCAAGGTCCTCTGGCTCTTCAGCTCACTCTTTCTGTGTTTCTGCAGGATGTCAAGTTGATCTTCCTGTGGCTTCTTTGCTGGAAGACAGGGTAGAGGGGATTTTCATGTGTAAGATAAGTGAAGATGTATTGTAGCATTGTCAAAACTTTACTAACCCCTTACAATGATTTTGACTGTAAGGTGCTGGATTGGACTTTTTGATGTCTTTGACATTGTGTATTGTTTGTGTAGAGACAAATTAAGATAATTGTTCTGTAAAAACCAGATGTTATTAACATTTTATTGTAATATATTTTTTTTTAATATCAATAAGTTGTTCTTCATATCTTGTTTGTTTGGACCAGATTATAGTTTATTTGGCACTAATGTATGGTTTATTTTCACAGGGAAAAACATTACTTTCAAATGAAGGAATTAGGTTCACTTCAAATGTGGTCTAGTTTTAATGCAGATAGTAAATGTATTTCATTTGACACAAATAATAAGCATATATTATCTTGTATAATATCTAGTGAGCAACATTTAAAAGCAAACATTATATTGTAACCTTCACAGCAAAGATGAAGTAAAGCCCAATTCTACTAGAAATGTTCTGGTGTGCAAACAGACAGAAAAAAATAACAGATACAGTATACTCTTTTTAGTTCCATCCATTCCTGTCTGCTTTATCCAGTACAGGGTCACAGAAATCTTTTCAAATGAATTCTGAATATATTCTAATTAATCTTTTCCAAAGAATCCTAAAGAAAAAGAGGGGAAGGGATTCACACCTTCCATCACTGATGTGCACAGGTGCACAGCACAGCTGAATGAAGCAGATCCTTAAGAAGGTTAGATTTTACAAACCCAGAGAGGATTGTATAACACCACATTGACACCCCTACACTTGAAAACAGTAACATTGGTTTTCAATGACCAATTAGTCAAGACCATGTTTTAATATCTCATCTGAAAGACAGCATCACCACTCTTGGACATTAGTTTGAGAAACTCTGGGCTAATGGGTACAGAGACACCTACTAGTGTCTCTACACCAAATACAGCAGTTGCTTAGTTTCCTGATATTCCAGTCACCAGGACCAGTACTGACCAGGTCAAGACTTGTTTAGCATTTGTGATCTGACAACATCAGACTACAGGGTAGCACCTCTGATGCCACATTATAAGTTATTAGGGGTCCCTATATTATTATCCAAAGTGAAATGTAAGGAACATTCCAATACCTACTTGTTTATGATTTATAAGTTAGTCACTGTTCCTTTATTAAAACAGAATCTTATGAACTGTTAGCAGATATTTAATTAAATAAACATATCTGTACATATAATTTACTGTTAATATGACATGCAAAAGCTATGCATCATAGAAAACAATAGAACATTTTTATTCTTAAAACCCAGAAATGTCTATTATTTATAAGAAGGAATGAATACCTTTGCCCTCTCTCAGCTCAAGGCTCTCTTTCCCCTTCAGCCATCTGTAACAAGGGAAGTTGTAGGTTTTCTCCTCAAACTCCACTGTCACCATCGAACAGAACCAGTCATCTCCAAGCAGATGAGGAGATTTTTCCAGCCTGATCAGCACAATGTCTCCCAGATGTTTTTTGCAACTTAAGTAGTAGACATTAGTCTGTAAAAAAACACACATGTATCGGGAAAATATGTTTTTATTGTACTTTTTTGTTTTAATGTGGAGTCTTTCTGGAAATAGCTGGAATAGTGGTGAATCCTTTGTGTGGTTTTAAACTTTTCAGATTATTTTCACATCTTTTACAATGGATTATTTCTTAACATCTTAAAATACTAAAAGGGAAAGTTAGTATGATAATTTTTACACATCTTTCACATAACAAAAATCCTCAGAGTCATTTACAAAGTCTTTGAATGTCCTCAGTATCAACAGTGAAACATTAACCATGAAAACTGGTCCAAAATAAATGTACAGTACCAGCAATATGGAAACTACAGGGAAGTGCATTTAAAAATGTGACGGAGAATGGCACAAGATGGCCAACCATGTTGTTAAAGCTCATAACCTGCCTCCTTTTAAGAACTGGCTGGAAGGGATCCTCAGATTAAACCAAATGAGCTAAATTAATTAGCCTAATCTAATTTGAATTTTTTCTTCTGTCCTTGTTTTAATTTGAATATACGTTTTTTGTCTTAATGGGTCATTTACTATTACTAAAGAAACGATAACACCAAGATTTAATGGAATGTTATGCTCATGTTACTTTACTGTACCCATAGTTCTTTAATGCCACCTTTTCATTTCCTTGAACACAAAACTAGGAAGTTTTCACTCTCAAATATGAAGAAAAAGCTAAATATTTATGCAGAGATAAACGACCTGCCTAAGCAGGTATAGAAGCTTCACTGACATGTAACAGCCTGGGGATGTTTCCTTTACAGGAAATTCCATGCCTTTGTGCTACAGGGCTGTATGACAATGAGAGAGTAAGAGCTCCCCAGTGCTGCATGTGATGTAACTCATTACCTGACACTGCACTGAGATACAAGCAGGCAGGCAGATTTGTTTAAGTCGTGGAGTTTAATAGCAGTTAGTTCCAGCTGTTTTCTTTCTGCACCTTCAACTCACTGCTCTTTTCAACATTTCTATAGCATATTATATATATAGTATTACATTTTTACATATTTAAAAAGCTTTCTTTATTTTGTAAAAACATTTGTCTTAAAACTTTGATTTTTTTATTTTTATTTTCTTAAATATTGTCTTTAAGCTGTCATATTGTTTTTTTTAGAATTTAACTTTTTTCCATCCATTTATTGAGTGTTTAACCCGATATCAGTGTCACAGGTGATCTGGATACTATGCAGCAAGCGACAGGCACAAGACAAGACACACTCTGTCAGGATCTCAGTCATCACCAGGGCACACAGTCACACTCACACCAGGGCCATTCTTCCCAGAAGACAATTAAGCCACCAATATGTCTGGATTGTGGGGGGGAACCAGAGCACCCCGAGGAATCCCAGATCAACAGGGAGAGAACATACTGTACAAACGTCAAACTGATACTGTAGCACCCCAGGTCTGAAATTGAACAGGGCCCTCTTCTGCAAGGCAGCAAGCTAACCACTGTGCCACTGAGCAGCCCGGACTGTTTTTTTCCTTGTTTCATAATCGTTAGGAAGGTTTAATTGATTATTTATTTTATTTTTATTGATTATTTTTTTATTTATTTGATTATTGGCTTATTTATTTACTCTCTCTTCCCTTTTGCATTTCAATTTAGAGAATATCCCATTTCAAAGGAAACCATTAAAATCACAAAATGAATTTTACACGTAGGTATTAAAAAAAAACTTTATTTGTCATTATACTTACTCGGGTGCATAGTATAGTGAAAAGTGTTTCTCATCAGTCACTCAGATCTTATATCTGGTTATTACCAAAACTCACAATTAGATGAAAGGTCTACCCTCAAATATTGTCATACAATATATGTGAATGTTGAAGCATATAGTTATTTTATGTTATACATAATATTTAAGATGTACCAGCATATTTTCTCAAAATAAACTTTGATTTTGGTTACACTGGACAATGGCCTAAACTGCACAGCAATGTGAAATATACAAACATTAAATTCCTGTTGCCTATTTTATGAATACATGTTACCATTTGCAGGAACAAATAGAGAACAAACATGATTCTTTAGTTTTGTGTTCATAGATACAATAGAATTTATTTAGATACTCACAGTTCCACGGACCAGATTTTGACCCCAGTTGTGCAGATTAAAGGTGTCACTTGTGTCATCAGTACCTATCAGGGTGATATAAACATTGTCATTGGTTCCAGCAAAAGCCATGTTGCCAGTGGTCACAGAAACTTTACAAGTAAATGACACCATTGTTTTAAATTTACTTTATGTAAAGTTTTTTCCTTTGTGTTCAGCAGAGAAGAGGTATTAAGTCTCAGTTGTAGAACTTCACAGTACACGTGGGCCCTTAAATAGAGCTTCAGTTGAATCCTCCCTCTTTATGAGGACACCCATACACACCCACATACATACACAACTTTAGTAACTGGTTAGGAACAGATGGTTTAATTTTTCTATTTATTCCTAAATTACAATAACTATTACTATTTTTCCAGATATAATGCTGTTTGTAATAATAATAATAATAATAATAATAATAATAATAATAATAATAATAATAATAATAATAATTTATCACGCTCCTATCAAACCCAAGGATACTGTTCATCTTGAATTAAGAAAAAAGACAGGACAAGTACAATAAGAGTAGAGTACAAAATGTATTTTTTCAATTCACTTTCATAGCTATAAAAAATATTTGAATATTCTGACTTAAGCACAACCCTAATGTTAACAATATTTGGCACATGTTTTACAAATGTCTCTGTCTATTTGAAATGGAAATCTAATAATTAAATTGATTCTTAAAATGTAGAGAGCTTTGCAAAAAATATATTGGTGCTTTTAGAAAATATATTTCAAGGATGTAATTGCTGTGCTACAGTACGTGCAGAATTTTAGAAAACAGTGCGTCAACAAAGTACACTCTTTAGGTTACTTTAGAAGACAATGTACCAAAACAATATATGCAATTAATATGCAAATAGTTGTGAAATTATGGAGCAAGCTAACCATATTTTAAAGAAACAAACGGACAAGATTTGGGGATAAATTTCCTACAACAGTACAAATGAAATATTCTATAGTTTTGCTAAACAGCTTCTTATTTTATGGAAGCCCGTTTTAGCCAGGGAGTACAAAAAACGCGCTATGGTATCTCGCAATTGCGACTTACTGTAGTATCTCAGAATTGCAATTGCGAGATACCATAGCGCGTTTTTTTACTCCCTGGCGGAAACGGGCTTCCATATCTTATCGTTTGCAAACATTATTTTTGCAAGAAAAAATAAGGACATTGGGCAGTCACACAAGCTTAACTCTAATGGTGTCTGTCTCTGATAACTTTTTAGCTGGAGCAACAAGTCTGAAATTGTGGATTACTACCAAACAGTAAGCTAAAGTTTTCCCATTGGGGAGGCCGTTTTTTCTAAGATTTTCTGGTGCGTAACAGGACATTTAATAACGTCGTCATGGATGTGTTGACTGTGTCCCAGTTTACAAAACAATTCACAAAGATCACTATGTGTGCTACGCCTCAGCGTACTGTGTTCAGCAAGTGGTATTACAACAGAAATGCACAGTAAATTTTAAGTCATAGCGCAGAGCAAACATACTTCTTTACACACTTCACTTTCGGATATTTTATCTATTTATAATGGAGTATCTTCGCATTTTCTTTCATTACTTCTGGGGATGGTTGGACGTTCGAAGTATTCTGTTATTTTCTTTCGTGTTTTTGGTTCTGGGCGATGTTTTTAAAAACAAGATGCCGAAAGACTTTCCACCAGGTCCCATGGGTCTACCTTTCCTCGGAAATATCTGGGATTTTGATGCCGCGAAACCTCATCTGTATATGGCTAAGGTACACTGTATATTTGTTTAAGGTTTTGTAACCAGAGACTGAACACGGGTAAGATAATACAAGGTGAAACTATGAAAAAAAATAACCCCACCCGATTTGGCAGCGTCTGTGCGGAGTTGTTCAGTACATTAGCTCCTTCAGCACTTTCAAGCCTGACCAGTTTAATTCGTTTACTTGCCTTTTTATTACTCGTTTTCTCTGTAATATTATGAGAATTATTGTTAACGTTCCTCTGTTTTGGGGGATGGGGGTTGTTATGTGAGGGTCCTTTAAAACTTGTTTTTGGACGTTTATAACACTAAAATGCAGTTTATGACGACAATCCGGAAGGTATGTCAACATCCAAGTTCAATCAACCTCAGCAGTTAGTAATTTGTAACCATTCCTGATATCATTTCCTCACATAAAAAACAATAATAATAATAATAATAATAATAATATGCATAATGTGGAATCCTGACATAATTCCCTCTTCCTCTAATACACTATAAATACTGTATGTGATCCCCTTCTCTCTCTCACATATGTCTTTTTACATGGACTGTGATATGACCCTGCTTTATCATATCTTTTTTTCCCACTTTGCAATGGATATTCTTGTTTGCTGATCCAAGTGAATAGTTGTTGCTTTTTTTGTCTCGGCCAGGAATCTCCAGCTCTTCACCTTCTGCCTGTACCTGCATGTGCTCCATCTGCTCCTTTGCTGTCTAAGTTCCTCTCTGTTCCAACCCTGTCTTGTTTGTGTCTCTATCCTTGGTGTCCACTTCAGCCCTGTGTTCATTCCTCTCCTCCCCTGCTGTTCCTGATGTCATCTCCTTGGCCCCTGATCCACTTTCACTTTACCTACATTCGAGCAGGTTCTGTAGCTCCAGGTTGCTGCTGCTTCATGGTCAGTGCAGCACCTTCTCAGTTACAGTATTATAACTGGAAGGAAGAGGTTAATAATAGTCCATGTAGCAAACACACCATTCTGTGTCATTGTAGATCCTCAGAATTGTGTTACCTTGAGGTTATGCTGGGTGCAGCCTGTCATGTGTAATGTTTAGATATCTATCAACATAAAACGTAGGTAAACGATAAAGGTTGAATAACTCAGGAGAAAGAACTTCCTCTCATTTAACACCCTTTGTTAATTGTTTTATTTAAAGAAAATAAATCCACCGTACTACTTTGGCCTGTCAACAAAATATTTTATGACACACCTGAAGAAGGCTCCACGGCCGAAACGTGTTTTCTTTCTTCTTTTTTTTCAGCATGGAATAAACTTATTACTTGTTCCTTTGCAACAAAATATTTGACATGCTTACTGCCGATTCACAACTAATTCTCGGATTGAATCAGTTCCAAAAGGAGCAATCCTTGCTGCCATTTGTTTTTTTGTCCAGATAAAGCAGTTGTCTGGAGTAAAATGTTTTAGCCATGATACTGTTCCACTAACAAAATGAAAGTTTGTTTTACTTATCTGAAGACATGTCAGGTCTTCAACGATTGACCACCTGGGGTGTAGACTAAAAAGTTAAGATCTTGCGCCTGTATGATTAGTTCCATTCTCTAAAATCATGAGTTAGCAAGAGAAATAGGTATCTTATTTTATGTGTGCAGCTCAAGTAATAAAAAAGAAAAGGGAATTTTGAGGTTTCAAACTTGCCTTCCCGTAGAACTATGTTCCCACAATACATTGCACTTTTTGTGGTAACGATTTTTTTTTCTGATTTTCTGGTAACAGCACCAGTAGAGTGGTCAGAAAACTCATAATTATTGGCAGTTATAGTAAGTGTGTTAAAATAGACTCTACTCTCTAATCAAACCATCACCAAATATTCACAACTCTGCATGGGGGTCCTAATCCTCTTCCTATGATCTTAGCTCTCACCAAGAGGGTTAAGCCAAATTTTGACTGAACACTTGACAATCGTTTCAGTACACTTAGTTTTTAGGTGTTGTTTTTCTTAGTGAACAATGATTTATCATATTATATTCAAGTATTTCACAACTTTTCAGCTGAGCTAAAAGCATTTGCAGCTCTCCTCAAATATGGTACTATAAAAAGCTGTTAGAACATTTAAATTGAATATCTAATGTACTTCACATCCAATATTTATACAATACAATACTATATTTCCACTTCTCAATAGTATATAGAAAATCAGCTTGTAAGGTCTAAAGTTCAACCATTTTTCAATTATTGAGGTTATATGACATATGAATGATATCTCCCTTGATTTAAAATTACTTTTCCATTCAGCTTGCAGAAAAATATGGAGATGTATTTACCATCCGTTTGGGAACACGCTTTGTTATTGTAAACGGCTATAAACTGGTAAAAGAAGTTTTGGTTCATCAAGGAGGCAGTCTGACAGACCGTCCACCATTTGCAATGGGTGATGAGCTCACCAAAAACCAAGGTATTTACAGTAAATGATTTAAATAAGGAACATGTGCATCTTGCTCATAAGCATTCCATCTCAAACCTGATCTGATTTAAAAAGCTATACATAGATGAAGAAAATCAGTGGCTCAATGTTGCAGATAGAACTGGTGTTGGGTGACTTCTATGACTTGTAAGTAGCACAACTTTGTACAAGGTATTTACAACCTCCTTTCATGTGTTGACAGGGACCATTCTTTTACTAAAGCTGTACACTAAGGTCTTTACTATACACTCATTAAAGAAGTCGCAAAGTTGCAGTATCTAATTCTGACACTAATTTTGTTGCCCTCAATTAGCCACTATAATACTGTTGTTAAGTATATACTCTACTTTGTTGAGCCTTTTGCTTGTAAAAAGGAGCAGGTGGAGGTTAATTTTGTTCTTAAAAGTATAAAGAAGAAAAAAATGTAGTGTTCTAACTGTGAGTGTGAAGAAGTCTCATTTTGGAAAAAGAACTTTATCAAAGTTGGGTGTTATTAGGACCATGATTATGAAGTGCTAGTGGTATACATTTTCAGTTTTCAAAAAGCAGTTGTATTGTATATATTTGTGTGTAATGTATATGTACGTTCATTTTCTTAAACAAATGCATGTTTCATTGGATTATGAAAGATATTAGATACATTTCTAAGAAATTAAAATTATCGCTTTTTAATCTCTTTGGACACAAACGTTACATTGGTGCAGGCCCTATTTATAAATCTATAATGTACAACATGCAGGGTTGGTATTATCCAATGGTTACTTATGGATGCAGCAGAGAAGATTTTCCCTTATGACTTTAAGGAATTTCGGTGTGGGCAAGAGGAGCCTGGAACATACCATTGTGGAGGAGTGCAGGTTCCTGAATGAGGCCATGGAGGATGAGCAAGGTATCTGTTACTGACCCAACTGATTTTTGTCCATGACTTGTGTGAGTGTCTTGTAATGTTATACCAAAGGTGAACTGTTATGTTACTTTGCACAGGGCTGTTATTTCTCCAATGAGCTATGTTGTCAGTGTCATCTTTCTACTCATATCCATATTTGTTTCACTATAACTTCAGTACTATATACAGATGCAGCCATTCAAAATGGGTGAGGTATTTCGCGGCATACCCCGGTGTGCGGTATCACACGGTATCACACAGTGTCACCCAGTGTCACGTGGTTAATCGCGCGTCATTTGACGCTCTGCCGGAAACTATCCGGCGTCACCTTGTAAAACCGCCAGGGGGAGCTTAACCTCTCATGTACAGCATTTGAGCCTTTAATTTTGAACTGTGTATTACAGCATGTTAATCATCAGTCATTAAAATGTTACTGTTCAGCCTCCATTTCTCTATAAAAAATTTACTCTGTTGCACACACACACAATAGAAGCAGGAAGCAGAAGCAGGGACCGTTGTCAGAAGGGAAGAAGGTGACTATTCATTGTTATCAAAAATGACTTAGAATCGATCATGTTGCGATATTTTGAAATATAAAAGTCAATTGATTGTCCATAATATCGCTATACTATTATTTCGAAGAAATGTTTGTTAAAAGAAAAGTCCAGCACCAGCTGGATTCGAACACACAACCTGCCAGTTGTTAGTCAGGCACGTAGACCAGTAGGCTACAAGACAACTCGCATGAACAGGGAGGCGAAACAGCCCTGTCGCAGTACACGAATATAATCATACCGTTATTAAATTCTTTAGATACGCGATTCCATATTATATTCCCTATTAATCAAATTCTAAAAGTATGCTTGTTGACTCCGGTATCACGTTAGTTAAAGACTTCGATGCTTAAAATGTTTAGGGAGAAATGAAATACTGGTGTGTATGTTCCAAAGTTCCAAAGTTAATATCGTTTATGGACTTCACACGCGTTGCAGTATGCTCCTATTCTTTTTATGCTCAGGCACTAAGATTTCCCTTCAGAGGTAAAATTCCATATAAATATTAAATACTACAATGGACACAGTAAAGACTTTTACTGTAAATCTTTCTACGACAGACCAACGGACCACGAGTGCCCCTGTCGGTCAACCAATCACGTACCGCGGTACCCTGCGTCATCTTGCGTCACGATGCGCGACGCCGTAGCCAATTACCTCTGGTACGTGTCTGTACCGCGCACTTTGAATGGCTGCATCTGTATATATAGCTTTTATAGTTAAACACTTCTTTTAAGTATTTAAATGAAGGGCTAAAGGATTGTGCCATTGTGTGAGTCTAGAATAAACTATTACCTCGTGATCTTGCATCCAATATTCTGGATTACTTCAAGAAATAGCTGGATTAAATCCTTGGATTAATTAATTACTAGAAACTGAACACCACAGATAATCCAAAAGACTCTCCTATTGTTTGGAACATTTCTTTTGTTCTTTTGATTCTTTATCTCAAACCAGCATAGGGATATCTGTGATCAAACTTTACTGTAGTTTGCAGCTTGTACTATTACTGTACACTGATGTATCATTTGTTATGTGCCATTTTAGGGAGGCCCTTTGATCCCCAGTTCATCATTCACAATGCTGTATCTAACATAATCTGCTCTGTGGTGTTTGGAAACCGGTATGAATACACAGACAGACGCTTTCAGGAGCTGCTGCATTTGATTGACGTAACATTAAAAATGCAGGTTACCATGTGGACCCAGGTGAAAACAGCATGTTTTTCTTTTCCTTGATGTAACTATAAGAAGATTCAAATAACATTTCCATGAAAGTCTTTGGCTTTCCAGTGAAGTGTTTAGATACTGTCCCTGGTTTGTGTTCTCAGTAATGTGTTTTATGTATGTAAAAAGATCCTACATAACGCACTCCCTGAATTGTTAAATTGAAGATCAAGAGACAGACAAACTTCTCTGGACAGAATGTTCCTAAGACATCAGTTCCCTTAAAATCTGTACAGTTCAATCCAGCATACCAAGACCATCATCATAATTTAATCTGTCATCACAAGGCTGTGAATTTAAAATTATTTGTGTATTTTATAAAGCTATCACATTCATAGTAGGCCTTAAGAAATGTGAAGATGCTGGGAAACATGGAAACATTGCTGTAATTTTTTACCACAATTAAAAGTAGGTACATACATCAGATGGAAACACAATTAAAAAAAAATACATGGTGATTTATGATGCATAAATGTTAGTGTCATAATGGTTCTCTCTTGTGCAGCTGTATAATGTGTTTCCTACAATAATGAAGATAGTTCCTGGGCCTCATCACACTATCTTTTCAAATTGGAAGAATGTGATTTCATTTGTGAAATCAGAGATCCAGGCTCACAAAGAAGACTGGAATCCATCCTGCCCCAGAGATTATATTGACTGCTATCTGGATGAGATTGAAAAGGTAAACCAAAGCCATAGTCCAGTCATATCAGGTAGTTGAGCAGTTGGCTAGAAATGCACTGCTTTTCCATGAAACTTCTACAGTTTATCTTAAAAAATGAGGAACTTCAAGTCAAAGTGACTGTTTATCGGAGTTGATAATGAAAATTAGGGGGAAGGGGACTCTAATTCTCAGTATACCCCAGTGTTGTTTATCCTATCCCAGTGTTCATTGTACTAGCAATCTCCCAGTCAACCAATTCAGCTAAACACCATCATCTTGCTTGCTGACAGTTCTCAGTTTCCTTATACCTGTCCCTGGCTGCTATTGATTTCTACTGCTAGTTAATACCCCTGACCTTTAGCAAAGTTTCAACTATAGCCATCTGCACCTGATATCTTGATACCCTACAGAACTACTTATACAGTGTTTCAGATACTATTCTTTTAAATGCAATCATCTTAACTGCTGCTTCCTTGATATATGACAGCTGTGACATAATCATGTAATTATTCTGGATCGGTCATTCTTTTGAAGTCTTCCATGTCATTGTGTAATTATTCCTTAGGTGTTGCAGTTATTCAGTGAACTAGTGTAATAATATTCTAGCTCTGATTAATTGCTACATATGCTTCAATTGATAAAATGGTTTTGTCTAACAGAGGTGGAACCAAATGCTTACCAAGCTAAGATAGATATCCCTTATTTGCTTTTAAGTAAGCTTTTAAGTGCTTTGAGAAGCCACCTATTAGAATATTTTCCACAATATATTCCACAACTTAAATGCAATAAATTCCAAGGGATATACAGTATAGAATATTCTTCTGAATGTTCCCAGGATGTCCACAAAAATATTTCCTAAAACGGAGGAATGTCCAATGTTTCGTTTTTGAGTACTTTGAAACGTAAGATATTTTAGTAAACAGGATTTGTTTTTCCACTTTCAGAGTAAAGATGATGTTGACGCAAAATTTGATGAGGAAAACCTATGTTTCTGTGTTCTCGATCTGTTTGTGGCTGGGACAGAAACCACAGCAACCACACTATGCTGGGCTCTCCTCTTCATGACCAAATACCCAGAGATACAGAGTAAGTCAAGTGCGATGATCTTTTTGTCTAAATTACATATTGAAAATTGACATTTTCATATCTTGGCCTTCAGTGCAAGGTTGATTCAGTGCAGGCTCTTCTTTCAGGAAAGCATATTTTATCACACATGATGTAGAATGTCATAAACATTTATGGGCTGTTCAAGGTACAACAGATACACAAAACAGATGTGATACAGAGTTAAAGCTCTTTAGGTTACAGCGTGGGGAGAAATAAACCAACACCACAAAAATCAAACAAAACAAAAGCCTAGTTCTCTTTGTACGGATTTGTACAACTGTATAATTAAACTGTGTACCAGCAACAAAACCAAGTCTGTTCTGGGACTCTTCCAAAACGCAAGTGTCAAAACACTGCAAAAGGTCAACCATTCAATTCAATTCAATTCAAGGTGCTTTATTAGCATGACCGATGGGTACAATCAGTGTTGCCAAAGCAAATAAAAATAATAAAATTAACATAGAACAAAACAAAAAATAGAAGTAAAATAAAATCTACAGACATGTTACAGACATTTACAACAAAGACATATTATAAAATATTGACATATACTGTAGGCGGCTGGAGCATTATTGGGAGACAGACTCACTGTTCCTCAGGCTGTGACAGGAGATCACATACTGGGCTGCCAGATCAACTGAGTTCCCTCCTCCCACTCCCAGTAGGATTGGGACCTGTTGTGGCTTTGGCAGGTGTGGGAACTCTGGGATTAGATTTCTGAATTTCGGGAAGAATGTTTCTCTAATCCCAGAGTATCTGTCACAGTGCAGTAGGAAGCGCACCTCTGTCTCTATTTCTCCCTGCTGGCAGTGGGAGCACAGCCTGTCCTCTCTGGGCAGCCAGGTCTGCCTGTGTCGCCCAGTTTCTATGGCCAGGTTGTGGTCACTGAGCCTGTACTTCGTCAGGGTCTGTTTCTGTTTGTTATTTTTTATTTTGGTCAAATATTCAGCTAGTGTGTATTGTCTGTTTAAGGTTCTGTAGCATTCCAGTTTATGTTGTGTTTGTGTGTGTGTGTCCCAGTGTGTGAGATATTGCTGTTTGATCTGTGCTGTGATGTGGTTGAGTCTGGGTTGTGGTGCTCTAGCAGTGCTGTCCTGAGGCTGGTTAGTGTTGGTGTGGCTCAGGTCGGTGAGCCTCAGGACCAGCTGGCTCAGGGGGCTCTGTTTTGGGCTCAGCTCTTGGCTCAGCAGGGCTTTGTGGTGGTAGGAATTTTGGTCACTGTTTTTTAGGTGTAGCCAATACTTTAATATTCTTTTCTGTATGTTTATCAATAGTGGGTACTGGCCTAATTCGGCCCTGCACCCGTTGTTAGGAGTTTTTCTCTGCACACGGAGGATGATTCTACAGATCTCCATGTGCAGAGTTTCTGTGGGGTGTTTGTCCCATTGGGTGTAATCCTGGTCTGTGAGGGGACCCCACACTTCACTGCCGTATAGGGCAATGGGTTGGATTACACTTTCAAATATTTGGAGCCAGATTCTTGTTGGTGGGTTGATGTTGAAGAGCCTCCTTCTTATTGCGTAGAAAGCCCTGAGTGCCTTCTCCCTCAGTGCCTTCACTGCCCGGTCAAAACTCCCGGAAGAGCTGATGGTGAGACCGAGATATGTGTAGCTGGATGTGTGCTCCAATGTGTTGTTGTTCAGTGTGAATTTGTACCTGTTTCCCCGAGGTCTGGCTTTCTTCTGGAAAACCATAACTCTGGTCTTGTCCAGATTGACTGTCAGTGCCCAGGTCTGACAGTACTGCTCCAGCAGTGCCAGGTTCTGCTGCAGCCCCTGTTCTGTGGGCGACAGCAGGACCAGGTCATCTGCATAAAGCAGGAACTTGATTTCTGTGTCATGTAGTGTGAGACCAGGAGCTGCAGACTGCTCCAACATTCCTGCTAATTCATTGATATAGATATTGAACAGTGTTGGGCTCAGGCTGCAGCCCTGTCTCACCCCACGGCCTTGGGTGAAGAATTTAGTCCTTTTGTTTCCAATTTTCACTGCACATTTGCTCTCTGAATACATTGATTTAATTATGTTGTACACTTTGCCCCCTATGCCACTTTGGAGTAGTTTATAAAACAATCTCTCATGCCAAATCGAGTCAAATGCTTTTTTGAAATCGACAAAGCAGGCAAAATTTTTTCCTTTGTGTTTTTGGTGGACGTGTTTGTCTATCAGTGTGTGTAGGGTGTAAATGTGATCAGATGTGTGGTGATCTGGCAAGAAGCCAATCTGACTTTTACTCAGGACATTGTGTTCGGTAAGGAAGGCCAGTATTCGTGTTTTCAGGATACTGCAGAATACCTTCCCCAGGTTACTGTTCACACAGATGCCCCAGTAGTTGTTGGGATCGAGTTTATCTCCACTCTTATAGATGGGCGTGATCAGTCCTTGGTTCCAGGCCTCGGGGAAACATCCAGCTGTCATGATGAGATTGAGGAGTTTGAGCAGGGCTTGTTGCAACTTTGGGCTGCTGTGTCTCAGCATCTCATTTATGACACCATCATGGCCACAGGCTTTGCGTGGTCTGGCCTGGAGTTTGTCCAGTAGCTCCTGCTCAGTGATTGGGGAGTCTAAGGGGTTTTGGTTGTCTTTGATAGCCAATTCCAAAATTTTGAGTTTTTCATAAATGGTGTTTTTGTCTGATTGATTTGTATTTGGGAGCTTTTCATAGAGATTTTCAAAGTATGTTTGCCAGATTGTTCCATTTTGGATGGCCAATTCTTCTGGTTTTGATTTGTTTAAGTTGTTCCACTTCTCCCAGAAACAGTTCTGATTTAGTGACTCCTCAATTTCTGCAAGTTGTTTGTCTATGTATGTGTTTCTTTTCCTTTTCAGCGTGTGTTTGTAAAGTTTTACCATGTCACAGTACCTGAGTTGCAGATCTGTGTTGTGTGGTTGTCTGTGTTTTTCATTTGAGACTTTTCGTAGTGCATTTCTGATGTTTTTGCACTCCGTATCAAACCACTTTTCTTTTGCTTTTGTTTTTTGGTAGTTTTTCGATGTAGTTGTTTTTAGCTTAGATTTTGATGCTAGTTTGTGGAATAGGTGATTTAGTTTTTGTGTGGCCAAGTTTATGCCTAATTTGTTGGTTTGATACGGAGTGTTTAGGAATGTGTCCATCAGTGTCTGAATTTCGTCATGGCCCAGTGCAGTTTGGTATCTGTCTATGCCTGGTTGAGGTCATACAGCTGGCTGGGCTGTGTCAGTGTGTCTCTGTGCTGGTGTGCTCTCTTCATGTAGAGTGTGATCTGGCTGTGGTCGGAGAGGGGAGTTTGTGGCCTGACAGTGAAGGCACTGATACAGGAGGGGTCCAGGTCGGTGATGGCGTAGTCCACCACACTGCTGCCCAGAGCTGAGCTGTAGGTGAACCTGCCTAGAGAGTCCCCTCTAGTCCTGCCGTTGACGATGTACAGGCCCAGCCCTTGACAGAGCTGCAGCAGCTCGCGCCCGGTGCTGTTGACCGTGGTGTCATGGCTGCACCTGTGTGAGGTGACCGGTGTGTGGTACAGAGGGGATTGTCCGAATATGTGAGTATTTCCCTGTGTGCTGGTGAAGTCTGCCAGTGTGCCTGTTCGTGCGTTGAGGTCACCACAGAGCAGCACGTTTCCCTGGCCCTGGAAGTGACTGATCTCTGTGTGGAGACTGGGGAGAATTACCTCACTGCAGTAGGGGGATTCTGAGGGCGGGATGTAGACAGCACACAGGAAAACCTCGTTTTCTGTACAGATGGTATTTCTTTTGATTTTAAGCCAAACTCGTGACTCTTCTTTCTTTACTAATTGTATGGAGTGACTGAGCTCCACTCTGTACCACACAATGATCCCCCCAGAGTCTCTGCCCCGGGTGATTTGGGGTCTTTTGACAGAGGGCACCATGATCTCCTTGTAGCCTGGGGGACAGTGGGTAGCCAAGTCCCCCCGACACCATGTCTCCTGTAGGATCATGATGTCTGTCTCCTTTACATCCTTGATAAATTCAGGATCAGTGCTCTTCAGCCCAAATGCTGACGAGCCCAGACCCTGAATGTTCCACATACTTATCTTTAGAGATCTCATTGTTATCGTTTGAATTATCTTTGCAATTTGTTATTGTTTTCTGGAACTGTATCAAATTTGTGTCGGACATTTACATCATCAACAGAAACAAGTATTGTGCTGGGTTTTTGTCTGTCGCTGTGGGTGATGGAAGTTCAGCTCATAAGCCGGGTGCAGATGAGGTTCAGGAGCTGCCGGATTTCTCCCAGCTCTAAACCGCTCGGGACTGATGGTCTGGCCAGGGCTGCGGCGTAGCTGTGCAGGAGCGGCTCGGTCCGGCTCTGCTGTTGTGCTGGGTGGGGAGGGGTTGTGGTTCTGGTCCGGTTCAGCTGTTGGTCTGGGTGAGGGGCATGGGGTGGGGCGCTGGTTCTGGTCCTGTTCGGTCGTTGGTCTGGGTTGGAGGACTGTAGGGTGGTGCTGGTTCTGTTTTTTGTGGGTTGAGCTGGTCTGGGTTGGGGGTGTGGGTGCTGGGGCGTTCCTCTGGTAGTCCTCCTGTTTCTCTCTGGGATGCTGTTTGGGTGTCTGCCCAGTGTGGTGTCTTTCAGAGTTTTTGTGAAGAGTCCAATGGTCTGTTTTTTGAGGTGTTTATGGTCGTGTAGATGCTGTGGTCCAAGGGTGGAGTGATGGGCCAGATAGACGTTTGGGAGCAGGGCGCAGCACCATGAGATCTCGGCATTGATTCTCTGGATGGTGTGGTGCTGCTCGTCCTGTCTCGGCAGCAGGGTGAAGATGACAATTCGGGCGCGAGGGAACTCCTGTATGGCCCTCTCTGCCACTCTCCTGATGGACTGGGCCACCTGCTCCCTCTGGGTCCTCAGGTCGTTGGTGCCGGTGTGGATGATGATGTGCTAAGGGGCTCCCAGTACCGACCTGGACAGTAGCTGCAGGGCCTTCTCTGTTGTCGGACACCAGAGCTTTGCTGTTTGTAATCCCGGGAAGAGCCTGTGCTCATCGATGTACCTCCCGTTGGAGTCGATGAGAAGGGCTACTTCCATGCGTCTGCCTCTGGTGTTCAGTCTGCTGGAGGGGCGCTGTGCTGCCGGGCGGGGGGCTGCTTGGGGGGGTGCAGTGTATGAGGTGGAGGAGTTGGGTGGGGCTGGGTGTGTGTGTGGGTCACCCTGAGTGTTCGGCAAGGTGGATGTGCTTTTGGGCAGTAGCGTTGTGAGGGGATTTGGGGTGCCGGGGGGTGCAGTGGGTGTGGTGTTTGCTACGGTGGGGGTACTGGGTAAGTGAGAGTTGGTGGTGGGGGTTGTAGGGGTGTCAGGTTGTGTGGAGGTGGGTGTGTCTTTGCCGGTTGGTGGTGGGTGTTGTGTGTTGTGTGTTCTGGGTCTCAGGGCTGTTCTGTTGCAGTCAGGGCTGCAGTGGGAAGTAGTGAGTTTCCTCAGCTGGTCTTTGAGAGTCTTGCTTGTCCTCTCCGCGAGCTGCAGCTCCTCTCTCAGCTCTGCTACTTCCGACTGCAGCTTACTGTTGTCCCGCAGCAGCTCTTCCATCTGTGCCCTGAGCTGTTTGTTGGAGGTTTTACATTCGTTCCTGTGTTTGTTAACCTCGTCTCTTAGCTGTTGTGCTGTCTGCCCCTCTGTGAGTCTCCCCAGCATCAGCTCCTTGAACTCAGTGAAGTCCAGCTCCAGAGCAGAGAGTTTCTCCCTCAGGAGGCGCACTGTGCTGTGGTCACAGGGGGGTTGGTGTGGGCTGTGTGTGTCCAGGTGGTGTGTTTCCGTGTTGCCGAGGGCTACACTCTTGCTGGGCTGTTCTGTGGCTGAGGCTGTGTTTGTGGGCTCCGAGTCAGGTGGAGCTGAACTCTCCAGTGTGGCGGGCATCAGGCTGCTGGGTCTCTCTCCTGTTTCTGGGGGAGGTTTCTCCAGGTCGGCCTGTGTTTTAAGGTCTGTGAACTTTTCCTCGAAAAGCTCCAGAGCGGCCTCACTGCCCTGTATCATCACTGTACCATTGTGGTAGGTGTTGACAGTCAGGACAGTGTCTTCTACCTCGCTGTCGCCCCCTATGGAGATTTGCCTGCCTTTGCTGATGCCCCTTCTGGTGGTGTTTGTGTAATTCTTACACACAGCTGTGTGCCAGGCATTCGGATGCTCAGTAAAAAAGAGCAGGTTGGTTTTTATGTGTTTTTCTCCTGCCTGGCAGTAGTCAGCAATGAGGGTTTCTGGGTTTTCTTTCATCCAGGAGTCTTTGTACTGTTTCCTGGTCTTAACGGTTTTCACGTCCTCGGGGTACTGGAGTACTGTGCTGAGGGGGCAGGGCTGGTCCAGTGGGGCTGTGTTCTGCTCTGTACTCATCTTGCTCTTTTAAATACAATGGGCCCAGGTGAGAAGAGCAAACAGACGGCCTGGCTCGGGCGTTTTGAATACAATCAGCCCCCTGTTGCTTGGGAACAGGTTCTTCAACTTTGGCCTTTTGAGTGTAGTGGGCCCAAGTGGTATTTTGTTTAATTTAAACTTTAAGGTAACTTTTTCTAAGGACTTTTTAAACTTTTATCTAGCAAAGCAGTTCAATTTTTTAGAGGCCTCTTCAAGAAAGGAGAAGAAAGAACAGGGCTTACCAGGTGTTTTTCGTGTTGATGGCTGAGTTCTTGGCTTCTCTTGATGCTGCTTGTATTTTCCCTTACCTTCTTGTTTCCTTTGGTGTACTTTTCTCTTTCTTTCTTTTCTTCTTATTCTTATATCCTTGTTTTAATGATTCCTTTTCTGTTTGTTCCTCTTCATCTCTTGGGGATTTTTCTTTTTGGAGTTTTTCCTCAGGTCCTTTATCCTCAGGTGTAGCTGTGTCTTATAGTTGATCTTCAGTTTTTTAGATGTTTGCTTTGTTGATTTTTTTTTCCAATGGCAAATTATTTCTTTACGTCTGTAGTTTTCTTTAGTTTTGTTAGATGTTGCCTTATTCCTAGACTATTTGTTCAGTTCCAGAAAACAATAAAATCTCAAAGAAATTAGGAGCTCATCTTCTGTGCTGCCTTGCATAACAGAGGATCTGCCCTCTATCTCTATCTGATGGCAAGTATAGTTGAGACAAGAATCTGAACTTGTCTCATTCCACCACCCTCTCAGTTGGCTATATAAATTCATAGTATATATAGTACATTAAGTCTAATAAAGATCTCTCACTTGGGCTCATGTTATGCTTAATAGATAAATCTATTGAAAGATTTCCTCTTTACTTACTCTGTTGATTTTTACAGAGAAGGTCCAGGATGAGATAGACAGAGTCATTGGACAGGGACGGCAGCCTTCTATGGCAGACCGTGCTAACATGCCCTACACTGATGCTGTGATCCATGAAGTCCAGAGGATGGGCAATATTATTCCTCTGAACCTGCCCAGGATGGCAACAAAAGATATCACTGTACGAGGTTACGTTCTTCCAAAGGTAAGACAAATGGAGTATATAATGAAAGTTTGGGAGGAATGACAGCAGCTAGTTTCAATCAACCTCAGCCAACTTTGTAATCATTCCTGACATCATTTCCTAACATAAAACAATAAATCCTCATAATTCCCTCGCAAATGTCTTTTGTATGCCTCCTCCTTCCCATTTCCACCTTTGCAGCTGCCCCTTGACCACTTCTAACTCCACATGGGGGTCGTAGCCTTGTTGTCCTATGCTCAGAGGTTGGCCTTCAGCCAAGCAGGCTGAGCAAACATTACTGTGACTAAAACACTATATAAATTCACTACACTTAACTCTTGGATGTTGTTATTCCAAGTGAAATTAACTTTCATGTTAAAATACATATATTTTTACAGAATGCATGTTGCTTATTCTAAGTAGGTCATAAATCATACAATGAAACTGTTGTACTAAAGTTCAACTAATAAATAGGTCAATACATTGAATAGGGAAATGTTTTAAGTAGTTAAAATCACAAAACTCACAAGAAATTAATCACTCTAGATGAATCTTGAACTTTCTTTACTTATAAAAAGAGATTACATAATGGCTTTGCTTATAATGATATCAGATACTGACATGGAATTTACATTTCATTAGCAAGATTCCTTTCCTTTCTGGACATTTGTATCAGATATCATTTCCTTTTCAGTGCTGTATGTTATTGTTAAGAGTGTTTTGAGTACTATTATTAAAGTTGATAAATATTTAAAGTTGTAATTTATTTTTTTAGGGTACACAGATCTTTGGAAATTTAACTTCTGTGCTTTTTGACAAGAATGAGTGGGAAACACCACACCATTTTAATCCTGAACACTTTCTAGAGGAAAATGGGAAGTTTGTCAGAAGGGATGCATTTATGCCATTTTCTGCAGGTAAACATTAGTGTAACCTAATACAGTATACCCTAGACATTTTATTCATAAGAATAATACATCTAGATATTTTAAGCAGATACATTTTCCATGCTGTAAAATTTAAAATGAAAAATCCTTTCAAAGTCCTAAACTACCTTCTGTTCCTCTAGGAAAGAGGGTGTGTCTGGGGGAGCAACTGGCTCGGATGGAGTTGTTCCTATTCTTCACTTCTTTTCTTCAGAGGTTCACCATTTCCCCACCACCTGGCGTGGAGCCCAGCCTGGAATTTAAGATGGGATCCACACTTTACCCTAAGGAGCTGAAAATCTGTGCTATCTCTCGTTAGAAGAAAAAACATTGCAGTTAAAGCAGGTTATATACTAATTTCTGGAGCATCTCAAAAGGTCAATTTGATTAAAGTATTTCAAATCTTTGAAGGCATTGATAAAGTCACTCCAGTGGACTTCCTCAGAGTCAACAGTGAAACCCTAACAGAGAACACAAACTGACATTACTGGGAAATGCATTTAAAACTGAGAGTAGGAAACACTTTTTTACACATAAGTGCTGTGGGGGTCTGGAACAGGCTGCCTAGTGATGTTGATGAAACTGATACCATTTCAAGAAATGGTTGAATACGATCCTTAGATCAAATATGTACTTGAAAACATCAGCTTGGGCTGAATGGCCTCTTTTGATTTGTGACATTTCTTGACATGACATGTGGGACAACAACACTGGCCAGAAATCACTCAGAGGGGGGTCGTCTAATTAGCTCAACCCCTGCATTATGAGACAGCTCTTATTACTTGAGGCTGAGAATCGCAACAAAAAAAGGATGCAGCAAACTCAGCTCTTTTTTTGATACCTGATTATGGGTTATAGGTTTTATTTTCAATACAGTCTTGTTTGGAAGAGTGACTGGTCATGGAAAAAAAGGTACTGTAATACAGAAATGTATGTGTGATCTGAGAAGTGTTCTGAAAAGGCTTGTTTACGGGTACAGTAGGTAATTTGATTACCGCCTTACCCCAGTTCTTTAGAGAGACCTTTGATCCACAGGTTTATTGTAAGCTCCAGAAAGAGAGCTAGCTATACGCCTGGTTTGCTTTACACTCCTAACACGTGATGACAAAACTAAAACAGCCTAACTGTTGTACCCAGAAGTAAAACAATGCCTTTCTAACAATGCATTTCCCCAGCAATTGTATCATCACAAATGCATTACCTTTCCTTACACTTTAGTCTATCAAGTTTTATCTTGGAGAATACCCTGGGACACCCACAACAGGTCATTCCAAAGGACCAAAGGACAGCCCTTTTTTACAGTATAGTGTGCCCATCACTATACTAGGGCATTAGGATGCAAACAGACGACGGAGAGCCCCCTTCTGGTCCTACTAACACTTCTATCAACAGTAACCTTAGCTTTCCCAGGAGGTCTCCCATGCAGGCACTGGCCAGGCTAACACCTGCTTAGCTTCAGTGGGTTATTAGTTGTGAGTTGCAAGGTGATATACTGGTTATGAGTAATGGTGATTTAAATTTAAAGTCCAAGAAAACAAAAAAGTAAACCACTGAGAATGTTGTAGTATGCATTTCCCCAGAAAATGTTTTGCCTAATGACTTGTTACATCTGAACATCATTAACTCTTTATATACAGTATTTAGCATGTATTCAGTTATACTGCTCAGGGTTACACGGTCACCTTGAGGAGTCTTTCTACAGACTCCTATAAAGAAGGTGTGGCTTGAAGCATGTGGGATGGTTGGGGTAAAGGAACTGAGGGAATTAACTAAAAGTTCTTACTAGAAGTTTGTATTATATCTTGTTAACTATGTATCCTTTTACTTACATTTTACTAAATCCGTCTCAGGATATCTGGTCCCAAAAGATAACTTAGCCATATGGTGTCTTTATGCACAGCTGACATAGTTCTCAGGGAAATGACCGAGTGACCTCTCCTGGAACAAATGGTTTATTCAGCAGAAGGGGCTGCTTGTCACGCAGGCCGGCAGTAAAGGATATATATGTAATGGTCAGCCTTCTAGAATGAGCATATATAGCCACAATGCAAGTAGAGAGTCATGTGGGACTGTATCTTGTATCATTTGTTTCACTGTATAAAAGAGCACAGTAAGCATTGTCTTTGAACTCCATCTGTCGTGTTTTCCAATAATCCAGAGGTGACCTTGCCTGTCAGCAGTTAGCCCATGCTGTGTGCTTTATCCTCCCATCAGTTCAATTTAAAACTTTGCAAGGCATCTCTAAGGATAACTGCTTCAATATAACCATCTTGTTATTGTAGGTTCCAATGCTGTATGCATATGATATGAGCATCAGACATGTTTATATACTGTATAGTAATGACTGTCAATATCTTGTCTCCCTGGACCTTCTTGATACATTTTTCAAAGGGTTTGTATGATTATAAGGGCAAAGTTTGGTTTTTAAGACTTGTGAGTGTTACATTTGTCTCATTTTAAAATAGTGCTCGGCTCTGATTTCAACATGGTTATGGACCCCTCTATGGATTTTTCCAGCTCCACAAACACCAGGCCCAGTCACATGCAACTGCAGACTTAAAGCACTGCATATTGGATATAGAGTACGTTTAACCTACTGTTTCAAGTATTCAGTCCTACACTCAGGGAATACATCTACAGTACCTGTATTTCTCACAGATTGTAGTATTCCAGGATTCCAGATAGAGCAAACAGGAGTGCAGAAAATGCACAACCCTGACAAGTCCGGCTGGAGATTGAAAATTGTGTTGAAATTAATTATCATCACTGACAGATTGAAGTATAAGACTCTAATCATATCTACTAAGTCTTTGCCCAGTCCAAATTGATCCAATACAGCCCAAGAGATATTCCCATTCCAAGTGAGTAAAAGACTTGAGATTATTATATAATCAGTTATATGAAGGAGTCACTGGATATTATCTGAGGCCAATCTTTGGTCTTGATGTACAGATGCAGCCATTCAAAATGCACAGTACAAACCCATACCAGACGCAACTACCCACAAGCCACTGTGTTGTACTGCGGTAAGTGATTGGCTGGCCAAAATGACCAACAGGGACACCCGTGGTGCATTGGTCGGTAGTGAAAAGATTTAATCATTTAATCTCTTTACTGTGTATGTTTTAATCCACTTAGTATTGAATATATGGAATTTTACCACTAAAGGGAAATTTTAGTAGCCGAGCATAAAAAGAAGAGGAGCATAATGCATCTAAAGGTCATAAACGATATTATTTAGGAACATAAACATATTACTGTGTATGTATATGGCTGGTCTTGGTAGTTTAAAGAAAAAATCCACACCAGTCTTCCATTTCTCCCTAAACATTTTAAGCATCAAAGTTTTATGAAATGGTCCCCAAATATGCAATTGCTGTATAGATTGAATTTTAATTTTAAAAAATGATTTAACACAAAAATTAAGCTGTTTACGTTCCTCCACCTGAGAATATAGTCATTCATTGCTACGCAACGCAGAAACACAGCCACAGGTAACTAGCAAAGAGAGGACATTAAGCTAGCCAATATGATAAAGGAATACATTATTTTTTTATTTCTTTTGCACATTTATTCGAACATTTCCATTGATTGTACAAGCACTTGGAAACTGTTCAATCCCTAGTTCGTCTGCATTTTCTTTCTGCGTCTTCTAGGATATAAAATTGGGTTTCCAATAATGCCGCAGCAAACTCTTGTTTTTATGTCCACTATAACAGACAATTTCCCTTGCTTTTAACTGAGCGTTTCATAATTTCCTAAAATGAAAATGCAACAGAATTCTGGGCTACCCCTATACCAGAGATTACGGTAGGCTTCAGAATGGTGATTGGCTGACACCATCTGACACCCCTCTGATTGGAGAAAAAAAACTTGCTGATCTGTTCTACATAGCAGGAAGACATGAGCATATGCTGCTTCTATTCAAAACCTGTATTTTAAAAGTTTAATTAGGAAGTAAAAACATTAAAAGCGTACACAGATTTCTAAACTGATCAGGAGGAAGAAAAATGTGGTTATTAACTATCCAAACCTGTTTTATTTATTTTATTTTTATTTAGATTAAGAGTTCCCGTCACCCCCATTTCCATTTAAATCGCAAACCCGTGTTTAATTTAATATTTTTATTTATTCACAATCTGGCAATGCAACGTAAATCGTTATCTTTGTCTTCTGCATAATAATGTTCACCACTCTGTTCAGCAAATTAATAATTTTCTCGGAACGTTTACCCAGCGTAATATTTTATTTCATTGCAGTTTGACAGATTGTCTTTAAATCAATTGTTGTCAGAATATCACCGCCTCCAAACAAGAACAGAATTGCAACAATTTTATTAACTGGCTGTTTCAGTATATATTTAACATAATAATTTAACAATATATGTAAATGTTTAAGATATGTTTATGTTGTGAATGTCTGTAGATTGTATCTTATTTTTAGGTTTTGTTTTGTTTCATGTTAATTTTATAAGGGAATCTTGATTAAAATACTTTTGTTTTTTCAGACAATTCACATTCGCTGCAGACAAATGGCCTTGCAGATCAGATATCAAGGAAAAAAACAATTATCGCGCCTGGTTCTTTAATGGAATCGCTTTAACATGCTAATGTGTTGGTGTAACACTCTGTGTCTACAGTACATTGTAAACAAACCGGTTTCCCAGGTATTTTCAACCCCCAACCACTGTTGTTTCATCGGTTGTTATCCTGTAAAGCGCTTTGAGGAGCCACCTTTAAAGGCGCTATATAAAATAAAGTTTATTATTATTAATATTGATCATATTTTTCCTCCCAGAAGTTGTAAATTGTTGTTGTTATTGTTGTTGTTATCCTGTAAAGAGCTTTGAGAAGCATACTGTCCAGCTTGTCAGGTGCATTCTCTTGTAAAATAATAAGTAGAGCTTTGGGGTTATTAGTGCTCCACTTAAAGCAACCCAATGTAAATACATTTTGTCTCCAGATCCACCACCACCACTTGTATGAATCATAGCCCTGCCAAATTATGCAAATTCCACTGCAATGATTGGGTGCAGAAATTATTCAGTATGGCATCTCCATGTTCAAGTAAACACTGCTCTGTGTGCAAATGCACATGCATTTAAAAAAAGTTTTTTTTTAAAAAAGACACCTTTAAAGGCGCAATATAAAATAGTTTATTATTATTAATATTGATGATATTCTTCCTCCAAGGACTTGTAAAATTGTTGTTGTTATCCCGTAAAGCACTTTGAGAAGCAAACTGTCCAGCATATTGTATTTCATTGCACTTTGACAGATCATATTATAATCACTTGGTGTTAGAATATCCCCCAAGATGATATTCCCCCCAGGAGGGTATAGAGGATATCCTCCAAGAGGTATCCAGGTAACAGTGAAACGGGCGTACAGCTTGGGGAAATCGCCCGTTTTCCATGTAAATAGTTCCCTGGTTCCACACCCCTTGGTGTCTCTCTCTCTCTCTCTCTCTCTCTCTCTCTCTCTCTCTCTCTCTCTCGGCGGGCTTGTCTTATGTCTCTCTCTTGTCTGGGCGCTGGCGGGTGGTGACGAAGAAGAAATAAAGCACAGTTTTTAACTCCACAAGTTTGAGTCTCAACAAACTCAAATTCATTACATTGGTGTCAGAAGCAGGAGGATGGATTTGGAGACAAAATGTATTTACATTACACAGAGACTCAGTAGCAATAGCAATAGCAATTAGCAATATAATATCAAAATAGCAATATTATGGACACACAATTGACTTTGTTTTTACTTTTTTTGACAGCTGGTTTTTGTTGACAACTTGACACAAGTTTATCAGTGAAAAGACCACGGGCATTCTTCCTCCCCCCTACATTCTCAGAGTAGAATAGAATTTATTATTAGCACAATTTATTACAGTGCTAAATTTAATATTATTGATTACTAATAGTTTATGCTAAAAACCTAGCTTTCTAAATGTGAGAAGTACTACCGTAAGTACTGTACAGTAAGTATTCACTGTACTTACTGTACTTACTATACTGTACTTAAGAACTACTAGTGTAAGCAAAAAAAAGGGGTTTTGGAGGGGGGAGGTGTCTTTCGCTGGAAGACTCGCCGCCTTCTACTTTGAAAATACCTGTAAAACCGGTTTAATTCGTCACAGCCAGCACTCCCACAGAGAGTGATGAAAACCGCGCAGCGCCAGGCGAATGCACATTAATATGTTGGGCTTTCGGGTTTGGGTGGATTTGCGCCCTACAGTTCAACCTGCGGCACCGCTGTGTACTGTACATACAGTACAGTACGAACGTGTTATTTTGAAATATAAAAAATGTCAATATACTGTAGGAGAAATTGAGTATTGGTGTGTATTTTTCTTTAAAATACCAATAACAGCAACATACAGTTTACATACTATGTTTATGTTCCTAAATTAATATCGTTTATGACCTTTATGACCTTCGTTATGCTCCTTTGCGTTTTATGCTTAACTACTAAAATTTCCCTTAAGTGGTAAAATTCCATATAAATATTCAATACTAAACAGATTAAAATGTGCACAGTAAAGAGATTAAATAATTAAATCTTTTCACTAACGAACAATACACCACATTATCTTCCGTATCGCATTAACATGTTTTTTTCCAGTATCAAAGAAGCGATACACAACCTGTCTCCTCTATAACTCTTCAGTTTACAGAGAAATTCCACCAGATCATCACAACATTGTCCAATACTCTTCTTGTGTCTAATTTTAAGTTAAGAAGGATTTGAGCTACAGACCATAACAGACCAAAAAACAGAATCCACCTGCGACTCGGGTGTTAACAAAACGTGTTTACAAAGAAAGTGAAATACAGTAATACTACCAGCTATATAGATACATATATTTAGATATTTAGATCCTTAAATTAATATCATTATTAATTTCTTTAGATACGTGATTACATATTCTCGATTATAAAACAGATCATTCCGGTCCTGGAATCTGACTAGCTGACACCCTTCTGAAGCGGTACCATAATCTCTGGTATACGGACACCCCAGAAATTTGACTTTTTACTGTGTGATAAATTTTAAAGACTACTTCTTAGCGTAAATAAGAAAGCGTAGATAAAAAAGCTTGGATTCTAATGTATCTGATACAAGTATCTTTTAATACAGTCTTTGTTGATCTCTTGAGGATCCTTGTGATGTTTTGAGCTCTGGTTGAATGATGTGTCGCAGTTTAAATAATTTTCGTTGTTAGAAATTATGAAACGCTCTGTTAAAAGCAAGAGAGTTTTTATGTCTGTTATACTAAAAGAAAATGCCCGACGAACTAGGGATTGGACAGTTTTTCAGTGCTTGTACAATCGATGGAAATGTTCAAATAAATGTGCTAAAGAAATAAACAAAAAAAGTAATTTATTCCTTTATCCTATTGGCTAACTAATGTCCCGTCCTTGTTAGTTAGAGCAATGAAATGCTGTGGTGTTACTTTTTGTCGATGAAAAAATAAAGTCTTTTCATTTAAACTGACGGTTACAAATAATGTGGAAAACCCTAAGCTTCTCCAAGGTCATTCATTATTAATACTATTAGTAATATCTTCGGTAAGGGCTTTGATGCATAAAATATTTCTGCATAATTAAAATATTTATGATAAAGGTAGGTTGTGCACTTTTGCCCAACTGAGCAATAATGCTTTCATAAAATATATATCAACTTCTTAATGACTGATGATTAATATGCTGTAATACACAGTTTAAATTTTAAAGCTCAAATGCTGTACATGAGAGGTTCATTGGCTCCTCCTGGCGGTTTTACAAGTGTGATACTGCGTCGTGCCGGGTTAGGATGCGACACGCCCACTGCATGGTACTGTGGTGTACCTCACGCGTTTTGAATGGCTGCATCTGTATCAAGGTAGTCATGAACATCTCAATGCATTGGGCAAGAACGTTTACAGTATATAAGTACTGTATGAAGTTAGCTATTAATTTAGGAAAGGGGATGAAAACTTTTGCAATTACCTAGGCCCTTCTCTTTCTTTAATAAGAGTATGTTTGCCGAATTTACATATCACAAAATCTGCATTTACTCACAGTATTCCGAATCATTATGTCATCAGTTCGTCCCAGCAGTAAAGTGGAAGCTCTGGCTGTATCCCTTCAAGGCCAGGGGAACACTTTTTTGCAATAGACTGTAGAGCTGCTTTACACTCCTCCAGACAGATGCTTACGGCTTGTCAAAAATCTTGAATATTTTTCTCAGTCAAGTTGGCCATGAGGGGTGTGTAAAGTTTGATAAAAATAATGGAATTCAGAATTTATTTGGTGAGGATCAGACAGCAGAGCACCATTTCTGGATTTAATTTAAAGATAATGCCCACCAGCTTTTTACTGCACAATTTGAGCACTCATAAAGGACTTGGTCTTACATAATATCTACAATATGCATATTACAATAGTAAAGCTGCTGGGTTTTACAAATTAAGAATTCAGCACATTGATTAAGTTCTGTTCACTTTTAACTAAATGAAGTTCTTTGATGGTAAAGTCTTAGAATTTAGACTGTTGGGTATGTTCTAATATTTTTATATTTCAGATCTGAAATTTTGTAAGCCTGTTCTTGTTTAAATGGGATGGAAATTTAGTTGGAAAATCCCTGAAAAACCCTCTTTTAGTGTATCCCCTAATTTACGGGGATACTTGACTGAGCCCTTATTGAATACAATAAATTCAAGAAATCATGTTTGAAATTCAAACTTAAATCTCTGTTATATCATAGAGACGTGTTAAAATACCATCTGGGGGCAGGAGATGAGGAATCAGTATGGACCTTCTGCCTGCACAAGAATGATCTGAAATTCTGTTTTGCATTATCTCACAGCCCTGCCTAAAATGCTTAAATGACGTACCATATCCCCTGTTTTTCATTATGTCTAATCAACCTATTTTATTTTCTTTATGGAAAAATAGAGGCATGCACACTTCAATGATATCATTGAACATATTACTCTGCTCACATTTGAGGACCTCAAATTGAAGTACACATTTCAAGGTACCTCTTCCTTTTTGTATCTGCATTAGTGCTCTGCAATTCATGCTTACAGAGAACCTTGAGGGATACAGTTATCATTACATGAGTTGCAGGATTTTTTTTAAATATTGATAAAAAGAAAAACATACAATAATTCCAAATAATACATTTTCTTTTCTTGAAGGCAAGATATCAGAAATTAGCTGTTCACTATACGTGGGTTAGATTTCTGCAGATGACATTACATGGGACACAACATGGACAAAGTTGGCATACATTATGCCTCCAGAAATCCAAATCATCAGTTTATGGATTCAGTCTCATCCACAGATCTCATTTTATCTGACAAAAAAGGTATCTAATGAAATTGGAACCATTGGAACTATGCTGTGTTCTCGGGATGCTGTGGGCACTTTTATGCATATTTTTTAGGACTGTTGGGAGGTGAAATGTTTCTGTACTCAAGTTGCTTTACAAGGGCTACACAAGGCCCAGGGGGAAACAATTTTAGCTGGACATTGCTGAAACAGCCAAGACACCTATATTACTTCATTGGCAAACACAAAATATTTGAACGATTAAAAAAAAATCTTTCTTTTGTGTCTCCCCTTATGTTTCATAACTTAAAGAGATGGAGAGGAGGGGATGAGGAAGGGGAAAGGAGAAGATAGGGGAGAGGGAGGGAGGAGTAGAGGGGAGAGGGAGGAACTTCACTGGGTTTTGTCTTCTTATTTTTTACGTACAATTCCTTTGCATTCACTTCACACCATATACAGATGCAGGCATTCAAAGTTCGTGGTACGAACCCACACTGGGGTAATGCAGTGCCCACACTTGGGTAAATTTTGCCTGAAGTTCAAAAATGATTTCGGCACACCTGTAGCTTTTTCACGAAACCTCCTAGAGTTATGAAAACACTTGCTCTGTGTACAAAGTACATTGTGACAGTTTTCACAGCCTTCACTATGCCGTTTTTTTATTTCTATGAAGAAATCTATGAAGCTTGTCATGGAAATATAACTATCAAGGAAGCCACAAGAGAGAGTTCTCACCTGAGTAAGGTCTTTATTTCAATATTGCAATATTGGGAGCCCTGCTGCCACTCTGCAAAGTGCATCAGAGACTCAATTTGTTACAAGCAGTACAGGGTTTTTTTTAAGATGTTGCGCTGTAAGAGAAAGCTCAGCACTTTGTCCCTTCTAAAACTTCCCCTTTCCTTAAGACAAAACAGATTACATCATAAAAACGAAAGAAGAAGCACCACTAGATTTGTTTTCAAAGCTTATCAGTTACTTTCGGCTAATCTAATGATCCAGACAGCAAATATTGCTTTGATACATTGTCTTCTAATGTAACCTTAACAGTGCGTACTTTGTTGACACACTGTTTTCTAAAATTCTGCACGTAGCACAGCAGTTACATCCTTGAAATATATTTTCTAAAAGCACCAATATATTTTTTGCAAAGCTCTCTACATTTTAAGAATCAATTTACTTATTAGATTTCCATTTCAAGCTTTGTTTGATTTAATTTCTTTATGTCCTGTTTTCATTCAGGTAAGGGTCAACTATGTAAACAATACTGCTGACAGCAGGAAAATTCTTATACTTTACTCAGCAGCATCTTAAAAACAGCATCCATGGTGTACAAACCGATTTTTTTTACACAGAAAACTGACACAGCTTTGCGTTGTGAATCTGTTTTTCTAAGAAACACATCAGTGGGGGAAGGTGGAGTGTCTTTCATTGGAAGACTCACCCTATTCTACTTTAAGAGAGAGAGAGATGCAAAAACCATGCAGCGCCAGGTGAATGCACAACATTCAGGGCTGCACAACAGGAATGCACAACATTCACGTGGAGTTGCACCCTACACCCTGCGGTACCACTTATACATATAGTATGAACATGTTGTGATACAGATCACAGATCACAGACCTTTTTTATCTGTGATTTATTTTTTAATCTGTGATCTGTGCTAAAAAAAACCGGTTGAACAACTCTCAAGCACCGGGGTGAAGTTAGCTTGAAGTTCGAAAACAATTTCGGCACACCTGTAGTGCTTTTACGAAACCTCCTAGGGTAACAAAAACACTTGCTTTGTGTATAAAGTACATTGTGAATGTTTTCTCAGCCTTCACTTTGTCGTTTTTATGACTTTTTTTTGACCACGCACAAATATTATTTTGTCCATATCTTCTCAATGGAAACACAGAACGCCTTCAAACCAAATGCATTTTAAAGACCGCCACTTGTGAAAATTTCCACAGACTCTACATCAAATTATCAGTGAGCTAATTTCAACGATGCGCAATTATACACTAACTGGAACCGCTGTGTACACACGTTCACAACGCTAGAAATACTACTCAATACGGCTTCGTGCGAAAAACCTGTATATCACCATTGGAAGCAGAACAGCGCAGTCTCCAATTACCCAGACTGTAAGCACGGGAAAAAAGCTTTGTTTGATTTCTGAAACCCTTTCTTTACGTCCTGTTTTCATTCAGGTAAGGGTCAACTATATTTACAATAATGCTGACAGCAGGAAGATTCAAATATTCTTTACTCAGCAGCTTATTAAAAACAGCTCCCATGATGTTCAAACAGATTTTTTTTCACAGAAGACTGACACAGCTTTGCGTTCTGAATCTCTTTGTTCAGAATCACAATGCTGCAAGTAAGTGTTTTACACAGTAAGCAGGTCCTCTGACCTTTCCAAGCCTTGCTTTGGCTTGTGAAACCTATTTTTTATTATTTTTTCAATATGGCACATTTAGACATGCAATACACTGGGATAGGTGGGTCTTCTTCATGACTCAATAGCTTTTTAAGCACAACAGCTACAATGCTGCAACCAAGTGTTTTACACACCAGACAGTCCCCCTAACCTTATACAACCTTGCTTTGGGTTGTGCAACCTTTCTTTATTTTTTATAATTTTTTTAAAGATAACACTACAGGTAATACACTTGGATAGGAGGTCTTCTTATGACTCAATAGTTTTTAAGCACAACAGCTACAGTGCTGCAACCAAGTGTTTTACACACCAGACAGCCCCTCTCACCTTTTACAACCTTGCTTTGGGTTTCAGAAATCAAACAAAGAAATCAAATCAAACAAAGCTTCATAGATTTCTTCATAGAAATAAAAAAAACGGCATAGTGAAGGCTGTGAAAACTGTCACAATGTACTTTGTACACAGAGCAAGTGTTTTCGTAACTCTAGGAGGTTTCGTGAAAAAGCTACAGGTGTGCCAAAAACATTTTCAAACTTCAGGCAAAATTTACCCCAGTGTGGGCACTGCATTACCCCAGTGTGGGTTCGTACCGCGAACTTTGAATGCCTGCATCTGTATATGGTGTGAAGTGAATGCAAAGGAATTGTATGTCAAAAATAAGAAGACAAAACCCAGTGAAGTTCCCATCTGTATATAATAATAATAATAATAATAATAATAATAATAATAATAATAATAAACAGGATAGGAGTAATATGAACACTTGCACTAGACCTGGTCAGGATTCTGGCTGCTGAATTTTGGACATACTGCAGTTTGTTTAGAGTAGATTTAGATACCCAGTGAGCAGAGCATTACAGTAGTCAATTCGAGAGAATACAAATGTGTTGATTAGCTTTTCAGCCACAGTTAATGATAGCATAGGGCATAGTCTTGCGATATGTCTAGGGTGAAAAAAATATGTTTTGACAGTTTGCTGCACATGTGGGTCGAATGTTAAGCCAGAATCGAAAGTAACCCCAAGGTTTTTCAATTTTGATTGAAGCTCAAGTACAGAGCCATCTACAGATAGGGTTACAGGACTGACTTTACGAAGTTGATGGGGGTACCAATAAGCATGACTTCAGTCTTGTCGCAGTTAAGATGAAGGAAGTTTTGAGTCATCCAAATTTTTACATCAGAGATGCAATTAGAGACAGCCACATCAGTGTCAGGTTTGGTATGCATGTATATTTGAGTATCATCAGCGTAAAAATGAAAGCTGAGGCCATGTGATCTTAAAAGCTGACCAAGTGGGAACATGTAAATGCTGAAGAGCAAGGGGCCCAGTATTGAGCCCTGAGGGACACCAGACTTATCAAGACCAATTTCAGACCTGTACCCATTGAAAGAGACAAAGTGACAGCGATCAGTGAAGTAAGATTTGAACCATTTGAGGGCAGTGTCAGAAACTCCAAACACAGTCTCAAGACGAGAAATGTAAGATGTTATGGTCAACATTGTCAAAAGCAGCACTGAAATCAAGAAGGATGAGTATATAAAAAGAACCAGAATCAGAAGCTATTAGAAGATCGTTGGTGACTTTGACTAGGGCAGTTTCTGTGCCGTGAAGTTGACGGAAGCCAGATTGGAGGGGTTCGAAAAGGTTGTTTGTCATGAGGTAAGGTTGTCATGAGAGAAGATGGATGAGGAGGGAGGAGGTAAGGAAATGAGATGTGTAGTGGAGAGAATGTGATGCCGGATGTTATCAATCTTAGAACTAAAGAAATCTAAGAATGTGTTGCAGAGTTGTGATGAGGCAGGCAGTGTGGTGGGGCAGTTTGGCTTGAGCAGTCTGTTGATGGTGGAGAAAAGATGTCTGGGGTTGTTTTGGTGATTTTCAATGATGTGAGAGAAGTAGGTGGATCTAGCAGACTCTATAGTAACCTTATATTCAGATAAGTAATTTCTCCAATCCTGATAATGTACATTTAGGCTGGAAAGATGCCACCTATGCTCAAGTTTGCAAGAGGCTACCTTCATTGATTGCAGATGGTCATTGTACCAGGGGGCAGGGCGAGAGAAAGAGATGGTTTGAGTTTTTAAAGGAGCAAAGCTATCGAGGGTAGACAAAAGAGCAATGTCAAGTAACTGTATTTTGTCCTCTAGAGCAGTGGTTCTCAAACTTTGTGGACCAAGTACCACCCCTAATCCAACCAAAGTATCCAAGTACCACCTACAAGTCATCATCTCATAGGAACCCCAGAAATGATCAATGACCAACATGAGCGCATGTGCACACACACTCACACATACATATAATAAATATTATAATAATAAACTTTGTTTGATATATTAAAATGTGGCTTCTCAAAGTGTTTTACAGAAAAAAAAACAACACATAAAAATAAAAAAGCACCATTTCAGTGAGAGGGGTGAGCCTGTTTAGTCGAGCAAAGCAGATGTGAATTAATTTTTCGAGCCTTGATACAATTCACAACAGTCAAACAGATTTTAAATCGTCAGGCATTTTCTTGACGGCAAAGGTCTCGCGGTGGATGTTGCAATGAAACCATTAATTTCTGGAGCAACCTCTCTAATTCGTGCAACTACACCGCTGTGTCGGCTTGTCATTGCTCTAGCACCGTCTGTACAAACTCCGACACATTTTATCCAGTCGACGCCATTCTCTTCGATAAATTCATTCAGAAGCTGAAATACGTGCTCTCCTGTAGTTCCTGTTGGTAGCGGCTTACAGAACAGAAAGTCCTCACGGGACGTACCCTCAAACTCGTATCTAACATAAACGAGCAAATTGGCCAAATCGACTACAGACTCATCTAATTGCAGTGAAAAACATCTGCTCATCTTAACGCGCTCTGTCAGCGTACTTTTGATATAATCCTTAATTTCAATAATTCTATGAATGACTGTGTCTTTCGGGGGGGGCAGCAGGTCGAGCTGTTCAGCAGCTTTTTCTCCACACATAATAGTGTGGGGCTTACCTGATTTAGCAATCCGCAAGCTTGCATTTTTCCACGTTTCCGTTTTTATTTCAGTGTTTATTTTAAGTATTTATTTCATGCGCATGGGAGAGAAACACAGAGACGCTCGGTGTATTTTTCTCAAATTAACTTAGAACAGTTCTTAAATATTTTTCTGTTATTTTTCACGCTTTCCTGTGCTCACAAGATTACCAGCGTTCGTAGCACGCATTTCTATGCATTCCTGTGTTTACAACGTTGGCATTGTTCCAAAATCACGCACATTCTCATTTCTCCCTGTTTGCTGGAGATACAGTAGCTTTTTTAAAATACAATTGGTCACTTGCGTCTGTAGCACGCATTCCTATAGAGTGGTATAGAATGACAGAGTATCTCTTGTGTCCACTGAAGTATTAGCGCGCAATGTATCGCAGTACATAGGTTGCGTATTCGACACGTATAAAAATACAAAATATAAAAACCCGTCCCGATTTTTTCAGCGCACACAACACAGTTCCAGGGTCATTTGGCATACCACCTGGCAGCAAGCCACGTACCACTGCCGGTACGCGTACCACAGTTTGAGAACTACTGCTCTAGAGGGTCAGAGGAAGAGAAACAAGATAAGGAGGACAGAACAGAATTTGCAAACCTTGGTTGATCAATTGATCTCCAGTTGAGGAAATTTACAGAGCGTGGGGGGGAGGTGTGGTGTGGAATATGGTGTGAAGTGAATGCAAAAGAATCGTACATCAAAAATAAGAAGACAAAACCCAGTTAAGTCCCTCCCTCTCCCCTATCTTCTACTTTCCCCTTCCTCATCCCCTCCTCTCCATCTCTTTAAGTTATGAAACATAAGGGGAGACACAAAAGAAAGATTTTTTTTTTAAATCATTCAAATATTTTGTGCTTGCCGATGAAGTAATATAGGTGTCTTGGCTGTTTCAGCAATGTCCTGCTAAAATTGTTTCCCCCTGGGCCTTGTGTAGCCCTTGTGAAGCAACTTGAGTACAGAAACATTTCACCTCCCAACAGTCCTAAAAAATATGCATAAAAGTGCCCACAGCATCCCGAGAACACAGCATAGTTCCAATGGTGTCAATTTCATTAGATATCTTTTTTGTCAGATAAAATGAGATCTGTGGATGAGACTGAATGCATAAACTGATGATTTGGATTGCTGGAGACATAATGTATGTCAACTTTTCCCATGTTGTGTCCCATGTAATGTCATCTGCAGAAATCTAGCCCATGTATAGTGAACAGCTAATTTCTGATATCTTGCCTTCAAGAAAAGAAAATTTATTATTTAGAATTACTGTATTTTTCTTTTTACCAATATTTTTTAAAAATTCCTGCAACTCGTGCAATGATAACTGTATCCCTCAAGGTTCTCTGTAAGCATGAATTGCAGAACACTAATGCAGATACAAAAAGGAAGAGGTACCTTGAAATGTGTACTTTAATTTAAGGTCCTCAAATGTAAGCAGAGTAATATGTTCAATGATATCATTGAAGTGTGCATGCCTCTATTTTTCCATAAAGAAAATGAAATAGGTTGATTAGACATAGCTACGATAAGACAGGAGATTAAACATACTGTATATCCAATATGCAGTGCTTTAAGTCTGTAGTTGCATGTGACTGGGCCTGGTGTTTGTGGAGCTGGAATAATCCATAGAGGGGTCCATAACCATGTTGAAATCAGAGCCGAGCACTATTTTAAAATGAGACAAATGTAACACAAGTCTTAAAAAACAAACTTTATAAATTGTCCTTATAATCATACAAACCCTTTGAAAAATGTATCAAGAAGGTCCAGGGAGACAAGATATTGACAGTCATCTCTATACAGTATATAAACATGTCTGATGCTCATATCATATGCATACACCATTGGAACCTACAATAACAAGATGGTTCTATTGAAGACGTTATCCTTAGAGATGCCTTGCAAAGCTAGCTGCAAGTCTGCATCTTTGTTTTAAATTGAACTGCTGGAAAGATAAAGCGCACAGCATGGGCTAACTGCTGACAGGCAAGGTCACCTCTGGATTATTGGAAAACACGACAGATGGAGTTCAAAGACAACGCTTACAGTGCTCTTTTATACAGTGAAACAAGATACACTCCCACATAACTCTCTACTTGCATTGTGGTGTAAGAGGACACCGGGAAGGGCCACCCAGGATAACCAGCTGACCCACTATTGGAAAAGGCCTATGCAGCGAAACAAGGAGACACAGCTGAACTACATCAGGAAACGAGATATAAATGCCCCAGAAGCGGTGAGCCGGGGCGGAAGCCGATAAGGTGAATGCGTTTTGGAGGAAGTAGAGGTTTAGGATTGTGCTGGAAGGAAATAAAGAATAACGGACTACGGGATACAGTTTATGACTAAGATTTATGGATTACGACTTGGATACGGTGCGGATTGGTGTGGACATCCGGAAATTTGGATCATTTAAGGATACTGGCAACGGATATCCTTATCCAGTATCCTGGGAAAGCTAAGGTTGCTGTTGAAAGAAGTGTTAGTAGGACCAGAAGGGGTCTGTTTGCATCCTAATGCCCTAGTATAGTGATGGGCACACTATACTGTAAAAAAGGGCTGTCCTTTGGTCCTTTGGAATGTCCTGTTGTGGGTGTCCCAGGGTATTCTCCAAGATAAAACTTGATAGACTAAAGTGTAAGGAAAGGTAATGCATTTGTGATGATAAAATTGCTGGGGAAATGCATTGTTAGAAAGGCATTGTTTTACTTCTGGGTACAACAGTTAGGCTGTTTTAGTTTTGTCATCACGTGTTAGGAGTGTAAAGCAAACCAGGCGTATAGCTAGCTCTCTTTCTGGAGCTTACAATAAACCTGTGGATCAAAGGTCTCTCTAAAGAACTGGGGTAAGGCGGTAATCAAATTACCTACTGTACCCGTAAACAAGCCTTTTCAGAACACTTCTCAGATCACACATACATTTCTGTATTACAGTACCTTTTTTTCCATGACCAGTCACTCTTCCAAACAAGACTGTATTGAAAATAAAACCTATAACCCATAATCAGGTCTCAAAAAAAGAGCTGTGTTTGCTGCATCCTTTTTTTGTTGCGATTCTCAGCCTCAAGTAATAAGAGCTGTCTCATAATGCAGGGGTTGAGCTAATTAGACGACCCCCCTCTGAGTGATTTCTGGCCAGTGTTGTTGTCCCACATGTCATGTCAAGAAATGTCACAAATCAAAAGAGGCCAATCAGCCCAAGCTGATGTTTTCAAGTACATATTTGATCTAAGGATCGTATTCAACCATTTCTTGAAATGGTATCAGTTTCATCAACATCACTAGGCAGCCTGTTCCAGACCCCCACAGCCCTTATGTGTAAAAAAGTGTTTCCTACTCTCAGTTTTAAATGCATTTCCCAGTAATGTCAGTTTGTGTTCTCTGTTAGGGTTTCACTGTTGACTCTGAGGAAGTCCACTGGAGTGACTTTATCAATGCCTTCAAAGATTTGAAATACTTTAATTAAATTGACCTTTTGAGATGCTCAAGAACTTAGTATATAACCTGCTTTAACTGCAAAGTTTTTTTTTCTAATGAGAGACAGCACAGATTTTCAGCTCCTTAGGGTAAAGTGTGGATCCCATCTTAAATTCCAGGCTGGGCTCCACGCCAGGGGAGGTGGGGAAATTGTGAACCTCTGAAGAAAAGAAGTGAAGAATAGGAACAACTCCATCCGAGCCAGTTGCTCCCCCAGACACACCCTCTTTCCTAGAGGAACAGAAGGTAGTTTAGGACTTGAAAGGATTTTTCATTTTACATTTTACAGCATGGAAAATGTATCTGCTTAAAATATCTAGATGTATTATTCTTATAATAAAATGTCTAGCGTATACTGTATTAGGTTACACTAATGTTTACCTGCAGAAAATGGCATAAATGCATCCCTTCTGACAAACTTCCCATTTTCCTCTAGAAAGTGTTCAGGATTAAAATGGTGTGGTGTTTCCCACACATTCTTGTCAAAAAGCACAGAAGTTAAATTTCCAAAGATCTGTGTACCCTAAAAAAATAAATTACAACTTTAAATATTTATCAACTTTAACAATAGTACTCAAAACACTCTTAACAATAACATACAGCACAGAAAAGGAAATGATATCTGATACAAATGTCCAGAAAGGAAAGGAATCTTGCTAATGAAATTTAAATTCCATGTCAGTATCTGATATCATTACAAGCAAAACCATTATGTAATCTCTTTTTATAAGTAAAGAAAGTTCAAGATTCATCTAGAGTGATTTATTTCTTGTGACTTTATTTTAACTACTTAAAAAATCATTTCCCTATTCAATGTATTGACCTATTTTTTAGTTGAACTTTAGTACAACAGTTTCATTGTATGATTTAAGACCTACTTAGAATAAGCAGCATGCATTCTGTTAAAATACTGTACATGTATTTTAACATTAAAGTTTATTTCACTTGGAATAACAACATCCAAGAGTTAAGTGTAGTGAATTTATATAGTGTTTTAGTCACAGTAAAGTTTGCTCAGCCTGCTTGGCTGAAGGCCAGCCTCTGAGCATAGGGCAACAAGGCTACGACCCTTATGTGGAGTTAGAAGTGGTCAAGGGGCAGCTGCAAAGGTAGAAATGGGAAGGAGGAGGCATACAAAAGACATTTGCGAGGGAATTATGAGGATTTATTGTTTTTATGTTAGGAAATGATGTCAGGAATGATTACAAAGTTGGCTGAGGTTGATTGAAACTAGCTGCTGTCATTCCTCCCAAACTTTCATTATATACTCCATTAGTCTTACCTTTGGAAGAACGTAACCTCGTACAGTGATATCATTTGTTGCCATCCTGGGCAGGTTCAGAGGAACAATATTGCCCATCCTCTGGACTTCAGGGATCACAGCATCAGTGTAGGGCATGTTAGCACGGTCTGCCATAGAGGGCTGCCGTCCCTGTCCAATGACTCTGTCTATCTCATCCTGGACCTTCTCTGTAAAAATCAACAGAGTAAGTAAAGAGGAAATCTTTCAATAGATTTATCTATTAAGCATAACATGAGCCCAAGTGAGAGATCTTCATTAGACTTAATGTACTGTATATACTATGAATTTATATAGCCAACTGAGAGGGTGGTGGAATGAGACAAGTTCAGATTCTTGTCTCAACTATACTTGCCATCAGATAGAGATAGAGGGCAGATCCCCTGTTATGCAAGTAACGCCAGAGGGAGAGAGAGAATGGTTGACATTTTGCTGTGTTTTGACACTTGGGTTTTGTCCCAGAACAGACTTGGTTTTGTTGCTGGTACACAGTTTAATTATACAGTTGTACAAATCTGTACAAAGAGAGCTAGGCTTTTGTTTTGTTTGATTTTTGTGGTGTCGGTTTATTTCTCCTCACACTGTAACCTAAAGAGCTTTAACTCTGTATCACATCTGTTTGGTGTATCTGTTGTACCTTGAACAGCCCAAAAATGTTTCTGACATTCTACTCCATGTGTGATAAAATATGCTTTCCTGAAAGAAGAGCCTGCACTGAATCAACCTTGCACTGAAGACTCGGGGGCCAAGATATGAAAATGTCAATTTTCAATATGTAATTTAGACAAAAAGATCATTGCACTTGACTTACTCTGTATCTCTGGGTATTTGGTCATGAAGAGGAGAGCCCAGCATAGTGTGGTTGCTGTGGTTTCTGTCCCAGCCACAAACAGATCGAGAACACAGAAACATAGGTTTTCCTCATCATATTTTGCGTCAACATCATCTTTACTCTGAAAGTGGAAAAACAAATCCTGTTTGCTAAAATATCTTACATTTCAAAGTACTCAAAAACGAAACATTTGGACATTCCTCAGTTTTAGGAAATATTTTTGTGGACATCCTGGGAACATTCAGAAGAATATTCTATACTGTATATCCCTTGGAATTTATTGCATTTAAGTTGTGGAATATATTGTGGAAAATATTCTAATAGGAAGTGTATGGATATATCAAGATATATTGCTATAAAAGGTAAACTGATTGATAAAAACCTAGGAAGCATTATTTACCTTCCATTAAATGGGGAAAATACAAGGACGATTCTTTAATAAGACCTTAAGGATGACTAAGCTAAGCTTTAAGAAAAACATGATTAAACCAACACTGATACTTGCAAATAATAAAAATTGAGATTCATGAATTATGTGGACATAAGCCAGGAACTGCAGTAACTAAAACAAGTTATTCAATTTCTAAGTTCTGCAGTCTTATTCCTATTTTTTTCCAGTAACATAGGTTAAAAAGTTGGGCCCTAGAAATGCCAGAAGAATAATAAAAAACAGCATTATCAGACATAAATGAGGAATCTGAGAAAATGGCCACATTATAAGAATAGCAGCAAAGAGACATTACTTAATAATAATAATAAACTTTATTTTATATAGCACCTTTAAAGGTGGCTTCTCAAAGCGCTTAAAAGCTTACTTAAAAGCAAATAAGGATATCTATCTTAGCTTGGTAAGCATTTGGTTACACCTCTGTTAGACAAAAACATTTTATCAATTGAAGCGTATGTAGCAATTAATCAGAGCTAGAATATTATTACACTTGTTCACTGAATAACTGCAACACCTAAGGAATTAATACACGATGACATGGAAGACTTCAAAAGAATGACCGATACAGAATAATTAAATAATTATGTCACAGCTGTCATATATCAAGGAAGCAGCAGTTAAGATGATTGCATTTCAAAGAATAGTATCTGAAACACTGTATAAGTAGTTCTGTAGGGTATCAAGATATCAGGTGCAGATGGCTATAGTTGAAACTTTGATAAAGGTCAGGGGTATTAACTAGCAGTAGAAATCAATAGCAGCCAGGGACAGATATAAGGAAACTGAGAACTGTCAGCAAGCAAGATGATGGTGTTTAGCTGAATGGTTGACTGGGAGATTGCTAGTACAATGAACACTGGGATAGGATAAACAACACTGGGGTATACTGAGAATTAGAGTCCCCTTCCCCCTAATTTTCATTATCAACTCCGATAAACAGTCACTTTGACTTGAGGTTCCTCATTTTTTAAGATAAACTGTAGAAGTTTCATGGAAAAGCAGTGCATTTCTAGCCAACTGCTGGACTATGGCTTTGGTTTACCTTTTCAATCTCATCCAGATAGCAGTCAATATAATCTCTGGGGCAGGATGGATTCCAGTCTTCTTTGTGAGCCTGGATCTCTGATTTCACAAATGAAATCACATTCTTCCAATTTGAAAAGATAGTGTGATGAGGCCCAGGAACTATCTTCATTATTGTAGGGAACACATTATACAGCTGCACAAGAGAGAACCATTATGACACTAACATTTATGCATCATAAATCACCATGTATTTTTTTTAATTGTGTTTCCATCTGATGTATGTACCTACTTTTAATTGTGGTAAAAAGTTACAGCAATGTTTCCATGTTTCCCAGCATCTTCACATTTCTTAAGGTCTACTATGAATGTGATAGCTTTATAAAATACACAGCTAATTTTAAATTCACAGCCTTGTGATGACAGATTAAATTATGATGATGGTCGTGGTATGCTGGATTGAACTGCACAGGTTTTCAAGGGAACTGATGTCTTAGGAACATTCTGTCCAGAGAAGTTTGTCTGTCTCTTGATCTTCAATTTAACAATTCAGGGTGTCCGTTATGTAGGCCTTTTTACATACATAAAACACATTACTGAGAACACAAACCAGGGACAGTATCTAAACACTTCATTGGAAAGCCAAAGACTTTCATGGAAATGTTATTTGAATCTTCTCATAGTTATATCAAGGAAAAGAAAAACATGCTGTTTTCACCTGGGCCCACATGGTAACCTGCATTTTTAATGTTACATCAATCAAATGCAGCAGCTCCTGAAAGCGTCTGTCTGTGTACTCATACCGGTTTCCAAACACCACAGAGCAGATTATGTTAGATACAGCATTGTGAATGATGAACTGGAGATAAAAGGGCTTCCCTAAAATGGCACATAACAAATTATACATCAGTGTACAGTAATAGTACAAGCTGCAAAATACAGTAAAGTTTGACCACAGATATCCCTTTGCTGGTTTGAGATAAAGAATCAAAAGAAATGTTCCAAACAATAGGAGAGTCTTTTGGATTGTCTGTGGTGTTCAGTTTCTAGTAATTAATTAATCCAAGGATCTAATCCAGCTATTTCTTGAATAATACAGAATATTAGATGCAAGATCACGAGGTAATAGTTTATTCTAGACTTACACAATGGCACAATCCTTTAGCCCTTCATTTAAATACTTAAAAGAAGTGTTTAACTATAAAAGCTTTATATATGGTACTGAAGTTATAGTGAAAGAAATATGGATATGAGTAGAAAAATGACACTGACGACATAGCTCATTGGAGAAATAACAGCCCTGTGCAAAGTAACATGACAGTTCACCTTTGGTATAACATTACAAGACACTCACACAAGTCATGGACAATATCAGTTGAGTCAGAAACAGATACCTTGCTCATCCTCCATGGCCTCATTCAGGAACCTGCACTCCTCCACAATGGTATGACCCAGGCTCCTCTTGACCACACTGAAATTCCTTAAAGTCATTAGGGAAAATCTTCTCTGCTGCATCCATAAGTAACCATTGGATAATACCAACCCTGCATGTTGTACATTATAGATTTATAAATAGGGCCTGCACCAATGTAACGTTTGTGCCCAAAGAGATTAAAAAGCGATAATTTTAATTTCTTAGAAATGTACCTAATATCTTTCATAATCCAATGAAACATGCATTTGTTTAAGAAAATGAACGTACATATACAGTACACACAAATATATACAATACAACTGCTTTTTGAAAACTGAAAATGTATACCACTAGCACTTCATGATCATGGTCCTAATAATACCCAAAATTGATAAAGTACTTTTTCCAAAATGAGACTTCTTCACACTCACAGTTAGAACACTACATTTTTTTCTTCTTTATACTTTTAAAAACATAATTAACCTCCACCTGCTCCTTTTTACAAGCAAAAGGCTCAACAAAGTAGAGTATATTCTTAACCACAGTATTATAGTGGCTAATTGAGGGCAACAGAATTAGTGTCAGAATTAGATACTGCAACTTTGCGATTTCTACCATGGAATCTTTAATGAGTGTATAGTAAAGACCTTAGTGTATAGCTTTAGTAAAAGAATGGTCCCTGTCAACACATGAAGGGAGGTTGTAAATACCTTGTACAAAGTTGTGCTACTTACAAGTCATACAAGTCACCCAACACCAGTTCTATCTGCTACATTGAGCCACTGATTTTCTTCATCTATGTATAGCTTTTTAAATCAGATCAGGTTTGAGATGGAATGCTTATGAGCAAGATGCACATGTTCCTTATTTAAATCATTTACTGTAAATACCTTGATTTTTGGTGAGCTCATCACCCATTGCAAATGGTGGACGGTCTGTCAGACTGCCTCCTTCATGAACCAAAACCTTTTACCAGTTTATAGCCGTTTACAATAACAAAGCATGTTCCCAAACGGATGGTAAATACATCTCCATATTTTTCTGCAAGCTGAATGGAAAAGCAATTTTAAATCAAGGGGGATATCATTCATATGATATCTCATATGACACAGCTGAAGAAGGCTCCATGGCCGAAACGTTGTGTTTTTTCTCTCTTCTTTTTTTCAGCATGGAATAAACCTATTACTTGTTCCTTTGCAGCCTACGCATGCTGACGCAGCTACCCACCTGAATCATTCATATGTCATATAACCTCAATAATTGAAAAATGGTTGAACTTTAGAGCTTATAAGCTGATTTTCTATATTGAAAAGTGGAAATATAGTATTGCATTGTATAACTTTTGCGTGTGAAGTACATTAAATATTCAATTTAAATGTTCTAACAGTTAAAAGAAAAGGTGCTTTTTATAGTACCATATTTGAGGAGAACTGTAAATGCTTTTAGCTCAGCTGAAAAGTTGTGAAATACTAGAATATAATATGATAAATGATTGTTCACTAAGAAAAACAACACCTAAAAACTAAGTGTACTGAAAGGATTGTCAAGTGTTCAGTCAAAATTTGGCTTAACTGTCTTGGTGAGAGCTAAGATCATAGGAAGAGGATTAGGACCCCCATGCAGAGTTGTGAATATTTGGTGATGGTTTGATTAGAGAGTAGAGTCTATTTTAACACACTATAACTGCCAATCATTTTGACTTTTTCTGACCACTCTACTGGTGTTGTTACCGGAAAATCAGAAAAAAATACAAAAATTGTAAAAATTGTTACCAGAAAAAGTGCAATGTATTGTGGGAACATAGTTCTATGGGGAGGCAAGTTTGAAACCTCAAAATTCCCTTTTCTTTTTTATTACTTAAGCTGCACACATAAAATAAGATATCTATTTCTCTTGCTAACTCATGATTTTAGAGAATGGAACTAATCATACAGGCGCAAAATCTTAACTCTTTAGTCTACACCCCAGTCGGTCAATCTTTGAAGACCTGACATGTCTTCAGATAAGTAAAACAAACTTAAATTTTGTTAGTGGAACAGTATCATGCCTAAAACATTTTTCCTCAGACAACTGCTTTATCTGGAGAAAAAAACAAATTACTCCTTTTGGAACTGATTCAATCCAAGAATTAGTTGTAAATCGGCAGTAAGCATGTCAAATATTTTGTTGCAAAGGAACAAGTAATAAGTTTATTCCATGCTGAAAAAAAGAAGAAAGAAAACACGTTTCGGCCGTGGAGCCTTCTTCAGGTGTGTCATAAAATATTTTGTTGACAGGCCAAAGAAGTACATTGGATTTATTTTCTTTAAATAAAACAATTAACAAAGGGTGTTAAATGAGAGGAAGTTATTTTCTCCTGAGTGATTCAGCCTTTATCTTTTACCTACATTTTATGTTGATAGATATCTAAACATCTCACATGACAGGCTGCACCCAGCTTAACCTCAAGGTAACACAATTCTGAGGATCTACAATGACACAGAATGGTGTTTATGCTACATGGACTATTATTAACCTCTTCCTTCCACAGCAGTTTAAGATTCTCAAACATCTGCTAATGAAAAAAGACCCTTGATTAGAGCTATACTCATTTTCCAGTGTTTTCTCCAAGACATGTGCTGACATGGTGGCACAGCTCGGCTTGCTTTTCAGTAAGCAAAAGCAAAAATGTTCAAAAGGGTCTGCAAGCAGCGTGCAGTCTTTGGCAATGGGTTCATTTTTTCTTCCTACTGAATGAACAACAAAAAGAAAGATGTTCTTACATTCAGACACTTCACATTCACTAATTCAATAATAATAATTCACTAGGAACAAAAACATCAAAGAATTAAGCATATTGAAAGATTTACAGTACAAAGTGTTTCAGTCACAGTAAATCCTTCCAGCTATATTACTGTAACTGAGAAGGTGCTGCACTGACCATGAAGCAGCAGCAACCTGGAGCTACAGTACCTGCTCGAATGTAGGTAAAGCGAAAGTGGATCAGGGGCCAAGGAGATGACATCAGGAACAGCAGGGGAGGAGAGGAATGAACACAGGGCTGAAGTGGACACCAAGGATAGAGACACAAACAAGACAGGGTTGGAAAAGAGAGGAACTTAGACAGCAAAGGAGCAGATGGAGCACATGCAGGTACAGGCAGAAGGTGAAGAGCTGGAGATTCCTGGCCGAGACAAAAAACCCAACAACTATTCACTTGGATCAGCAAACAGGAATATCCACTCGACCTCAGGGTTATAAGTCAGTCACTTAAGCGATCACGCCACCGAGGCAGTCATGTGACAAGCACATCTCAATGGAAAGTCTTATACTACTGTTTGTGCTACAGTACATGAATGTAGTTCTACTGTAGTTCTACTGTTATTAATGTATATAGTTAATTCCCTATTAATCAAAATTTGAAAGTATGCTTCTGTTTACTCCGATATCGAGCGTATTTGCAGAAAAGCTTAAAACTACCACTTTTCTCACAAAGTACTGTATACTGTATAAACATCTAGTACAGTAACATGGTCAGAAGGAGCAAGGAGCACGTAAAAACATTTCCGAAATAACCACATGTAAGACTTTGATGCTTAAAATGTTTAGGAAGAAATGGAATACTGGTGTGTATTTTTCTTTAAAATACCAAGACCAGCAAAATTCAGCTTACATAATATGTTTATGTTCCTAAATTAATATCGTTTATGACCTTCAGATGCGTTATGCTCCTAGTTTTTTTATGCTCAGCTACTAAAATTTACCTTTAGTTGTAAAATTCCATATAAATATTCAGTTCTAAGCAGATTAAAATGTGCACAGCAAAGACACTAAATGATTAAATCTTTCTACGACCGACCAACGCACCACGAGTGCCCCTGTCGGTCATTTTGGCGCGGTATGATCCGCTATGACGTAATGATTTGCCCACGGTACGGTTTTGTACAAACACAGGGAAAACATACAAAATCTACACAGATAGCACCCTGGGAGTTGACACCAGAGCACTGTCAGAAAGCAATGCTGACCACTGTGCCAACCTGTATGAAGTATGTTGATGTAAAAATGACAACTCTATGAAAACTGTGATATAACATCTATAATATATTCTTGCATTCTTATCCAGCACTTTTATTACATTGGTGCATCTATGTAAATGTCTAGATTGTCTGCTTGTAAAATTATAATATAGAAACACCACCTACTTAATGGAGTTTATAACAAAAGTTCCGGCAAGATGACAACAACCAAGCTCAATCAGACTCAGCTGTCAGTAATTAGCAATCGCTCCTGACAATCCATTCCTCTTCCAAACGCTATAAATACCTATGAGATCCTAGTCCCTCTCACCCTTTTACATCCCACCTCCCCCTCTGCAGCTACCTCTTCGTCACCTTGCAGGGGGGTCCTGGTCTCCTTGTCCTCTGGCCGGGAGGCCAGCCCTCAGCCGAGTGGGTTAAGCCACATTTTCGCTCCAAGACGCTTTCATCTTGGGCATTCTCATTCCTCGTGAACAGCCCAAAGTTTGTAGGTCTTTCACTTTCAAACTCATTCAAAACACAATCCAGCATTTACTAGTGCACAACCAGTGCAGCAAGACAGAAACTGTAACCCATAAAAAAAATTGTTGTAGAAAGTGTTGTCACTTAGATATGCATCTGCACATTGTATAAATGAGTAACTGCAATACCATGAGGTTCTGCAGGTGTACACACCTATTGTTTTATGTGGAAATTACGTCAATCCTTTGTTTATAAAAGCAAGTATAGGTGAAAGTAAAGGTTATTCTTGTTTTGCCTTCCCACCTGCTGATTGAGAAGAGAAGACTTTAGTCCAAAGTCAGACGACAAGTAATGTATTTAATGTCTTGTTATTTAAATTCTATACTGTAACTATTGTTAAGGTCTGACATAAATGATGTTGAAATTAAGCGTTACACTTTTTTTTGTCTCTTTGCAGGTACAGCTCTGGAAAAGTGTGATGGCTTCAGCTTTGGGCTGGACTCTAGCAGCATTTTTGCTCACAGAAACTCTGGCCTTCTTTCCTGTTCCAGTCCCATTTGTAGTCAAATCAACAACTCATGCAGACATCACCCGTAGAGCCATCCTGCGCAAGACAGCTGAGGTCTGCAGGGACCTGGCCCAGGCACAAGGCAGAGACTTCATCCTGATGGTGAGGACACACATTGTTTTGTTTCTGATATATATGATCATCAAGTTCCTTAAAATTGTTGGCACACTTTAAAGCAGATACTGTATAACATTGGAAAATCTAACTTATATTGTAAGTGTTTTCATAAGTTGAACATTGTTTCTCTAAATACTTCCATCCATCCTTTCTTTTATTTTTAACACGCAATTTAGGGCGCAGGGGAGCCTGAGCCTATCCCCGCAAGCAATGGGTGCAAGGCAAGACACTCCCTGGACAAGACAGTTCATCACAGGGCAGACACACAGATGCACACTCACACCAGGGCCAATTTTCCTAGAAGCCTATTAACCTATCAATATGTTTCTGACAGTGGGAGGAAACTGGAGCACCTGGCAAAAACCCACAAGATCATGGAGAGAACATATAAACTCCCTGCAGATAGCTAACAAAGTCTAGAATTCTAACCAGGGCTTCAGCGCTGCCAGACAGAAATGCAACCCACAGTGCCACTGTGCTGCCCTTCTCAGAACACTTTTACGATCTAATTTACACAACCTGTGAAAATTAGAAACAGTATGTTCGGTGATGATTATTAAGATGCATGTACTGTATGTTGCATAAAAAAATCAACACAGATTTAGTGTGTACCTTAGTAAGTAGGTAAACTATAAAATTTAAATAACCAAACACTATTCAGGAAATGTTAAATGTTAAATGTTCACATGGCTTCTTTGTTACTGGCATGGTGGGCTTTCAGAATAAAAGAAAAAGTACTCAGAATACATAGACTATAATTTGCAAATATGTTATGTATCTGTGAGTATTTGTGCCTAAACTATTAAAAATCTTGTGACCTGGATATCATAGTGACAAACAGATCTCAGCCCCTTCTAAATCTGAGACAAATTCAGTAGAAGAAAGATAAAAAAACTTTCTCATAATAGAGCCTGTTTAGTTTTTATGGCAAATGGGAACAGAAATTTAAATCTGAAATGGGCATCCACATGTTAGTGAATGATTTGAAAATATGTCAAGGTTTATTCCATGCTAAAAACAGTTTTGGCTGTGGAGCCTTCTTCAGCTGTGGCCTTCATCACACCCGAAGAAGGCTCCACAGCCAAAACGTTGTGAAATAAACCTTACTTGTTCCTTTGCAGCCTATGCCTGCAGATGCAGCTACTGTACGCACTTGAACTTATTCAAATATGTGAATAAGAACATAAGGTTACATTTGGCACATCTAGTAGTAGTTAATTGATCCAAGAATCTTATCCAGTCAAAGTACCAGCTTCAAAAAGTGATGAAAGTATTAGCTTCAACTAAGTTACTGGGTAGGTTTACTTTTCCCATTCTCATTTTTTCCATGTAGTTTTCACTTGTTTTCTCTCATTCGGGTTTCACTGATCATCTTGAAAAAGTCCTCTGTGTTGACTTTGTTAATGTCTTTCAGCATTTTAAATACTTATATAAAGTCTCCTTGCAGTCCTCAAGACTAAAAAAAGGTTCACCTTCTCATTCTGTAAGTTAAGAACATTTCTTTAAGTCCTGGAATAAGTATATGTAGCCTCTTCTAGCTCAGTGCTCAGGAATTTGTATTTATAGGTAATTTTTACTACCTGCATGCCAATGCATTCCCGCACGTGTCTATATTAAATATCATCTGTCAGCTGTTTGCCCCATCTAAACCTTTCGGAATTTTATTTCCTGCTTCTCTAGTATTACTTAATTCTATTAATGTGATATCATCCACAAACTTGACCTGTTTACCAAATATAACAGAATCAAGATCTTTCATATACAGTATATAAGAAAGAACACTGTCATGATCATCATCCCTACTCTAGAGGGTGCTCCGACCCTTTCGTGTTTAAGTGTCATTATCCCGTACACCCGTCCCTGGATTCGCAGATATTATTTAAACCCCGTGCTCTGAAAGCTCAAGGCTCTGGACTGGAAGACGGACGCCCTCACCTAGCATCAAGTCGCCCTACGTCCGCGGCTGGCTGATGGCCAGTTAATTTACAGTTCTTCCTGCAACAATCTGGCCCTCAAAATTCTCTTTATCAGCAATTTAAATGTCGTTTATGCTAATACTTCAAATTGTAAACTGCTATATAGCAAATTTGGAAAAGGTTTACCAAAATTATCTTCACCTGTCTTGATTGTTGATTGTTCTTCATGCAGTTGTCTCATACCAAACAGTAAAATGTAATTTTCATGACTTTGTTTCCAATGGTGTCACAACCTTCCTTTTCTTAAAATTCCTATGTCCTTCTTACGTTCATACTTCAATTATATATTTGAAATGTTTTGGCTTTCTTTGTACCATGTAAAACATTGTTTTCTTGTTTGCACATAATTTATGCAGCACAGCTAGGGTACAGGAATGGATTCTGTCAGTAGCGTGCAGTACAAATGCAGCCACTCAGAATACATGTCAGTTACGAGTACCATATTGATTGTACTGCAGTGCAGTACATTCTGTGATTCACTGGCCAAAGACGATTGATAGGTGGCACTTATGGTGCATTAGATGTTAGTGAAACTATTGTTGCATTTTCATCTCTGTACTGTGCATGTTTACATCTGCTTAATATGGAATATCAATATGGTACTTTAGAACTGAAGGAAACTTTTGTTAGCTGAACATAAAAATAACCAGAGCATAACGTCTCTGAATGTCACAAACTATATTAATTTAGGAATATAAATATATTATGTATACTGTGTATGCATGGTAGTGGTAGCTTAAATAAAATGTACACAACCATATTTCACTTTCTTCATAAAAATTTTATGCATCAAAGTCTTTAACTCAGTAACTTACTGTGGTTGTTTAAGAAAAGTTTTGATGTCCTTGTTCTTACTGTATTAAGTTTATATATAAAAAAAACTATAACGTTTTAAACTTTTCTATGAACACTTGCTGTCGTTACTGCAGTAAAAATGTGTACTTTTCAGAATCCGCTTAATAGGGAATATAATATGGAATCTCATAACTAAAGAAATTAATAACGATATTAATTTAAGGATCTTAATATATTTATATGGCTAATAGTATTATATCCACTTTCTTTGTAAACATCTGCATCAATTTATTTTATCATTTTTATATATCACCATGTGTTCCACCAGTTTATTTAATTCAGTTAAAAAATACTTTTATTCATCCCAGTGGAGCAATTAAACACAAGTCTTTATTATAACAAAGTGGTATTAAAAAGACCACTGAAACTTAACTATAATAACATATCTGATCATTGTTAACAATATAAATGTATTAATAATAAATAATCATTTCAAACATTTTGTATTTTGTTCAGGGTAATTTGTTGTCTCCAGTTTCCATAGCCTTTGCTTTCTTATTAAAATGTCTATTTATGAGACACCATGTTTCAGATGTCAATAACTTTGCAAACAAATGACACAGAGCCTTTAAACCACAGGTATTTTAGTGATCTTCATTTGCGAAAATTTTCACAATTTTTATTTAAATAACATCTAGTACTTGGTTGCATTTTTAGAAACCTTAGCTTGAATGAAGCGGATCCCAGGTGTAAGCAAGTTCATAACGCGAGAATTACAGTGCAATTCAAAAGCTGCTATACTGTATGTGAAACACCTGACCTTATAAAGCAGAATAACACAAACTCATTGGGTTCAACCCTTCTTTAATTTGTGAACCTCTTTCTGTATTTTCTGTTTTGACTCAGATAAGAATGAACTAGATATGAAATTCTGTTGACAGGAGGAAAGATGTTCTGTGCTCAATAGCTTGATCACCACAGCACACATTAAGCTACATTTTTATGCATCAATCGAAGCATTCTGAAGTCTCTCAAAAACATAAAAAATGTAATATTATACGGTATGGCATAATGGGCAACTGATTCTTTCATATTTTAAATAAGAAACAATGACATGTCACCGCCTAACTTAGACATTGACTTTAAGAGCTATAAAAAAACAGGTTTAAATTTTCTCACTTTTTATGTGAGAAAAAGGGGTGATTTTTCTTCCTTGTGATCAGCTTACAATCTTTGTGTGAGCTGTAGGTTTTTCACTTTTTAATTAAACTTTTAATCAGTTTTAAATTAATAAAAGTCAAAACAATTTACAACTTGTTGTGTATCTTAATAAAGAGCCGTTTTTATATTCTTTTAACTATTTTATTGACTACACAGATCACGCCCTTACACCATTTATTCCCGCCTTCTACTCTCTCGTTCTGTTGTCTCGCGATGTCTACTCACTATACTACACCCCTTCCTTTGTTATTTTTAAAGTCCATAACTTTTCCATACAATTGTAACAATTCTATATCAACACACAGTAAGCGGTTATTAACTATTACAACAAAATGTATGTAAAACCTTCCATTTCTATTCAACACATTCAACTTTTTTTTTACAACTATTTCTATGCGAACCAAATTTTAGTTCAATATCTACTTAAGTCACTTCTAAATATCACCTCATTTCTAGAAGTCTAAGCAACATCTACATAGATAACACAAACAAAATAGGGCAATTTAACATTTGGAGAGCTAGGAAAGTCCTGTATTTTAAACTGTCTCTGTAACGAGCCGGTTTCCTGATAACCCTGCCACTTCTGGTTGTTACTTCACTTCTGGGTAAAGTTACTGGCTCTCCTACGGATGTACTCTCCACTGTCTGAGGACTCGGCACTTCCTGCACATCAGAGAGTCCTGTATTCTCAGCTTTTTTTGTTTCTGCAGATTCAAAATCAAGATCCAATGGAGTAGCGTGTCAAAGATGTTTTACATTTCTCATTATTTTTGAGCCATCTTTCACATTCACTAACTCAAAAGAGTTACAAGAGGTGTTTCTTAATAACACATAACGAGTGTCTTTGAACTTGGTATCCAATTTACTGTTGTCTAGGCCAGCCACAAACACTACATCACCGATCTTGAAGTTGTGATCCCTTGCTCGATTTGTCTAGTCTGCATATAATTTCATTTTGTGTGTGTACTCCTCATGATGTCTATGGATATCTTGTCTTTTGACTGTCCCTCGGCTCTTCTTCTTTCTTTTCCACGTTTGATAGTTTAGTCCAGATATCACGTCCAAAGATAAGATTAGCTGGGGTTTCTCCAGATGCCCTGTGAGGTGTTGATCTATAAGCCAGCAGAATCTTAGGGAGTTCCTCTCTCCATTTTTGTCCTTCTTTCACAGCTGCTCTCAAGGCCCTTTTCAGGTATCTGTGAAATCTTTCAATTTTGCCATTACTTCTCGGATAGGAAGGTGATGCACGGATGTGTTTAATTCCACAGTTAGTTGAAATGATTCAAACATCTGTCCTATGAATTGCCTGCCATTATCTGTTACTACCTCTAGTGGATAACCAAATCGTGCAAAGATGTTCATCAGCTCTCTAATAACTGTGGCTGAAGATATGTCTGATACAACAACCGCCTCAGGGTAAGAAGTATAATAGTCTATGACAGTCAATATGTTTTCATTCTAAATGGGACCTACCAGGTCAATGCCCAATTTTGTCCAAGGCCTTGGTGGTAATTCAAGTGGTTGGAGAGGTTGACCCTCCTGCATTGGCTGATTCAACACACAAGTGGAACAGTTCCTGACTAGTCTTTCAACATCACTGTCCATGTTGGGCCAGTAAAATTTGCTTCTCAGGTACTGTTTTGTACGAACCACACCCTGATGTGTCTCATGTGCTATTTTCAATGCTTGTCTGATTTTTGTTTTAGGTAACACAATCCTCTGTCCTCTTAAAAGCAGTCCATCATATGTAGATAACTCCAACCTTTACCTGTGATATGGCTGCAGTTCTTCTGGAATTGGAATAGGCCATTGTCCTTTTTCCACTATGGACATCAACAATTTCAATGTGTCATCTTCATTTGTTGCTTGCTTAAGTTCCTCAAGTGTCAGTGCATGCAGTTCATAAGTGCTGATTGAAAGCACTCTATCAACATAGGTGTCTACATAACCAGTGTCTTCTGTGTCTGGTTAAGGAAGACGTGACAATGAGTCTGCGACATTGGTTTTCCCTACTATGTGTTCAATTTTGTAATCATATGGCCGTAATCTCAATCCAAGTCTTTGTATCCTGGGTGGTAACAATGTTGCCTTTTTGGGATTGAACATGTAAATTAAGGTTTTATGATCCATTTGAAGTGTGAACTTGCCTCCCCATAAATATGTCCTAAAATGTTCCACTCCTCAAACACAACCCAAGGCTTCACGCTCTACATGCAAGTAATGCCTTTCTGTTGGGGTAAGTGAGCGACTTGCATATGCCACTGGCTTGTTCTGTCCGTCTTCTTGTCTTTGTAGCAATACTGCTCCAAGTCCTACAGGACTCGTGTCACTGATCACTACTGTTGGCGCATCTAGTTTGAAGTACAGTATGCCAGACACGGTTCAGTTACAAGTGCTCTTTTCAACTCGGCAAAGGCTTTCTCAGTTTCATTCCCACTTCTGTCCTTTCCTCGTTAGTTTTCTAAGGGGTTCTGATATATCTGCATAATTAAGAATTCATTTAATCAAAAATCCACAAGTGCCTAAGAACGAGCGCAAAAGTGCAACATTCTCAGGTCTCGGTGCACTGCAAACAGCTGTCACCTTTTTCAGGTCTGGTTTTATTCCTTCTGCAGTGACCAAATGTCCCAGTATCTCGATCTCTTTCAGGCCAAAGATACACTTATCTTTATTTAAAGTTAAGCCTCTGTCTTGGAATCTTTGGAATACTTGCCTGAGCCTCTGTTCTATTTGTTCTTCCTTTTCCTACAACATCATCCATATACCATCCAACACCTGGCATTGCACACAACATCGAGTCCATAGCCTTCTGATAGGTCTCTGGGGCACTAGACAAGCCAAAAGGAACTTTTCTGAAACGGTAACAACCCAACTTGCCAGAACCCTTTTCGAGCATCTAACTGCAAAAACCTTGGCTCCTTGCACTGCTTACAATATGCTGTCAACCGTTGGTACTGAATGTCTCTCTCTGATTACTGCTTTATTCACTTCTCACAGATCCACACACAGTCTCTCTTCCTTGGTGTCTTTTTTAGGTATTATCAGAATATTTGAGATCCATTCTGCACCTTCATTCACATCTTCAATAATTCCATCATCCAACGTTTTTATCTAACTCCTGATTAACAGCTTCTATCATCGGATAGGGTACTCGTCTCAGACTTTGAGCTACTGGCAAAACTTTCTCATCTACTGAAACCTTGTGACTGTCCTAAACCTTTAAAAGAGTGACTCATATTCCTGTGCTAACTGTCACGATTATAGTCCCCCCCTCCTTAAGGGTGCTCCAGCCCTTTCACTTGAGACTTTATTCTGTGCACCTGTTTCCTATTCCCAGCCCACCTTAAAAGCCAGGCGCTGACGCTCATCCTGGCTCTGCATCTGATTTCCGTATCGTGCGAGTCCGGGACCTGGAAGCGCCTGGTCCCGTTAAGGTTTTAATCTCTGTTCCCGTTCCTGTTCCCTGTCCGCCGGTTCTGACCCGGCCTTCGTGTTCTGATGGATCTCCTGGTTTTGGACTTACCCTTGTGTTTTGGATATTCTCTAAGGACTACTCTTTTGGATTGTTCACCTCGGCCACACCTCCCCCGTGCACCAGCGCACCTTGGACACGCCCCCCTGTCTTCAGCCCCATATTCCTGCATGACGTTTCCCCAGTGTTTCCCCACTTCGTCGGATTGTGTTGTCCGCATAGGGTCCGGAAAGAACTGTTCGTTACACTAACTGCTTAAATCTCTCTAAAGACTAGTCAACCCCATTGACAGTGTCTCCTACACTCAGAATTTTCAGATCAAAACATGCTTTTCTTCCCAACAATGCTTCTACATTTCCTTCAATTACATAAACTTTGTCCTTTATTACATTTTTCTGCCATTTCAGCTGTGCCTAGAAGTAGCCAACACACTTAAGTGGACTAATTTGTTCATAGGCATGAAATTTCATCTTAGTCTGCTGAAGTTCAGTTCTGTGTGCAAACACTTTCTTCAAAAGTTCTACTCCAATGAAGTTTCTTCGACTTCCTGTATCTATCACCATTTTTATCTCTTGGCCATTTATTCGAATAGTTTCTTTACCTTCAGGGTCAATGGAATTAACAAATTCATCTGAGTCTGAAGAAGGTTCTTGAACTGCTCGCAGTTTTGTCCCTTCCTTATTTGTATTAAGTTTCTTTTCCTGATGGGAACCGTCTTTCTTTCTACACACTCGTGCATAATGTCCTGTTTTCTTACAGTGTAGACATTTTGCTGTTCGCACTCCGCATTCATCTGCTTTGTGCGTTGTTAGTCCGCACCTGTAACATTTAATGTCAGCCGTCCCCTGTTCTTCTATATCTCTAGCTTGACTGCATCCGGCTGCTCGGCTTTTGTTTGTAAAGTTTGAGCAAGTACCCCGTTCAGTGTTTCTTGTGAAGTAAACATGACTCTCTCTAGCTTTGTCACTGTGGTCAGAAAGCATTCTTGATTGTTCTTGAGCTGCTTCATGAATTCTAGTGACTGTAAGAGCTCTTTCTAAAGTCAGCCCTTCCTCCTGCAACAATTTATCATGCAGTCTCTTATGTGCACATTTTTCCAGAAGCTGATCTCTTAACATGTCAGCTTCCAACACTCCAAAGTCACACGATTTAGCCAGTCCTCTTAGTGCATTCACAAAAGCATCAACAGATTCGTCCTGAGACTGAGTTCCTTGCCTAAATTTATGCCATTCCAAAACCACATTTCTCAGCGGTGTAAAGTAAGCGTCTAAGGCAGCTACAGTCTGTTCATATGTTCCTTTTTCTCCAGGGAGGTTGGCGAAAATCCGCTGCATGGGAGCCCCGATACAGTGCAGTAATGTAGCCCGTCTCACGGCATCCGGAGCTTCTGTAGATCCACTGGCGATTTAAAAAAATCTGTACGACTCCATCCATATCTTGTATTCCGTATACAAATCCGGAGCTCCGAGGTTCAGTGGAAGCGGTAATGAAAGCTGGGCATAAGCAAAGCTTCTTGGCGCGGCGGCCATATCTTCCATGGCGCAAGCTAAACGAACAGTCCGAATATTCAAGAGTTTGTTTCTACCAGCAAGAGAACTAAAATCTGCAGTGTTCTGCTCGCTTTGAGTTCGTCAAGCACTCATCTCTCGTCGCCATAAATGTTGTGTATCATAATAAAGAGCCGTTTTTAAATTATTTTAACTATTTTATTAACTAAACAGATCATGCCCTTACACCATATATTCCCGCCTTCTAGTCTCTCGTTCTGTTGTCTCGTGATGTCTACTCACTATACTACACAACTTAAATTCTATAATTGGGAAAAGATTGTCCCACAGCATTGACCGGGATTTGAAACCAGGTGTTTTCTGGCAACAGCCCAGATACTTCTAGGAACAGCCCAGATACTTCTAGGCCACGCTATGCTTTCACTGCTCCACCTGGTGGTTTTACAAAGTAGTGGTAACCCGCAGTGCAGGCACTGCAATGTACTGCAATATCCTGCAAGCATTTCTGAATGAGTGGATCTGTACTAAAAATTATAATAGTGAATTATTATACACTAGTAGTAGCATTATATACACAAATCACAAATATATTCTTGTGTGCATATATCAATACATATATACTAATTATATACAAACCATATTCTTTGTTTTTTGCAAATGCAGATTGATGACAATCTCACCCCACAGCAAGTGATCCAGGCACACTATGACACGATGGGTGAGAAGGTGTCTTCAGAAACATTTGAGGAAGCTATCCAATCCATTGTTTTAAGCAATGCCTGGGTGGATCTGAGGCACGTATTGAATGAGGAGTATCATTTTGACAATGAGTCCTTTCTGAAGGGGAAAAAGCTCATTACTGATGGGATAGCCAGTGTGAAAGGCAACATTAGGCAGCAGAACTTCTATACAGCAAGAAAGAGACTGGGGCAAATCTTTCACACCCTGCAGGTGAGTAAAACATTTCATCATGCCTGGTTAAAAGTAAAGATACTATGTGTCTATGAGGTTTTTATTGTTGATAAAAGCAGGATAGCAATCTTTCCAATCATACACCTTATTTGTCAGTCATCTCTACCTACTGTAGCCTCCACATCCATATCAATAAACTATGAGAATTATCAGAATATTTAACTTGCTTCCCAATATGTAAAATGTATGAAACTGTTTTATTGCAGAGATTTAATGATTCCTTGTTCCTGGGGACTATTCAATTAATAGAATGGAAACTATAGTATCTGAAATCTACAGTATGCATCATTGGATCAGAACATCAGAATCCAAAGAGACCATACCTTTAAATTACAAGAATTAAGAGTAAAACAAACCTGACAGAAGCAAGAAAATAATATTTTTGTGATTATAATTATTACATTATTCCAAAGATGGGATACAACAGAAATCCAGGAATAAAAAAAAAACCTGAAAAAAATAGCATCTCTAAGCACGTAAAGCCAATAGTCTGTCTGGGTGTTTGTCAGGTTGCTATAAATATATCACCTCCAGAAAAAGGGTGTTTTTGATAAAACAAAGGAATTTTAGACATACCTTCTCATTAAATGTTATAAAGGTTATTATATGGTACATATTTAAACAACAGTTGCTCCCTTAGCATTGACACAATCCTGTTTCATGTTTCTTTATTATCATTCTCTTCCCAACATGTATGTTTGTATATCCTAGGATTTCTACAGCCACAGTAATTGGATCGAGCTAGGCTACAAGACTCCTTTTTCCAACTTGATCCAATCCAGTGCCTCTCTCGAAAATATTGCATGTGAGCTTCTGTCTGTTGTTCTGTGCTGACACAAAGAGTGACGACTAATCTTCATTTCTCCTGCATCAGCACACTGCAGAACCTCCCAGTTTCCAGAACACAATCTCGACAAGACATGTCAATCATCTGGTTCATCTATATACTTGTTATGGCAGCAGCAATGTCCCACCTGTGCACGAATAATGACCATACCTACAGTATCTCATTGGGAACAGACTATTTAAGATAGGACTTTGCTTTACTCAGAGCTCAGTCTTAGAGCTTGTTCTGAGTATGAGATGGGAAGAGATTCCATTCCTAATTCTCGACTCCTTTATAGTCTACGTGCTTTATACCGTGGATTTTTTGGCTGTGGCCATGCTTGCTTTTTATTTCAACTATATCTTTGGATTGCATTTGTCTGTTTACTTGTTCGCCATGCCAGCTATTCTGCTTGCCTCACCTGCTCTTGGGTTCTCCTCTGGAGACTTTGAGTCTTCCTATCTTGACAGCTTCGGTCATCAGTAGAGGAAGCTGAAACAATCGCATTTTATATGGGATGGAACATTATTTAACCTTTTCTGTCTGGCACTTGCACTGCCACATCATTTCACAGTTTTGTTTATTGTGCAATAATAGTGTAAGATGCATGGAGAGATCGAAGATGCAAATTACAATTTGTTCTCAGCGAAGGATTATGTGTACAGAGTGTAGTTTGCACCTCTCCTTAAAAGATGGAGCTGAATATAATCAGTTCCATGAGGCACAGTTCATTAGCCAAGACATTGATTTCTTCATGCCTGTTATCCATCCATTCTTTTTCCTGTTCAGAGTTGTGTGGCAGCTTGAGCCTATCACTGCAAACAATGGGCCTAAGGCAGGGTGCAGCCTAGGTCCATCACAGGGCAGACACACACACTGACACCCAGGGCAAATTTGCCCAGAAATCAATTAACAGGATCACCCAGAGGAAACCGACATGGACACGGTAACAAACAAGCTCCTTGTAGATAGCACTCCAGATCTGGAATCGGGGGCCCTAGCACTGTGAGGCAGCAGTGAGAACCACTGTGTCTCTATTCCACCCTCGTGCTTCTCATGTAATATTTTACTCTTAGGAGTCACAGAAAACTCTATATAGTACTATCACCACCTGAACTTTAAACGTGCTTACAAATATGTCACATTTAAGGATTTCCTGCATGACAGCCAGTCATCATATATTGTCTAAATAATTCACTATGTAATTTAAGCATTATGTTTATTTACACCTTAAACCCTTCTATATCAGGGTTTTCACTATATTTCCCCAAAGGAAACAGGTAATAGGAGTCAAAGCGTGAAGACATAGAAGAAGATTATTTTATAAACAGCAAAATGTATTTTATACTCTTGTGCTTTACTGTACATACATTTTGGAGCTATTCTGGTGTATTAATATTTAGTTCTTTCTCTACTTAATATCTCAAAGGTTCACATGTCAGGTCTGTGTCAGTTTCTCTGAGTGTCTGTGACTGTCATCTGGCTGTTCCACCCATCAGCACTACTTGCAAAACTTGTCTTTTCCTTCAGCTAAAGGTGAGCCAACATGCAGTGACTGTGCTGAGGGGACATGTCCGGACAACATCCTGGAAAGTATATTACAAGAAAGGAAGCTCACATCAGGGTATTTTGATCTCAGGCCTTGGGTCATCAAAGCCAGCAGGTATTGTAAACCAGTTACACCTGTTATAATAAACTAAATTAAACTACAACTATATATTTCATATTATTTGTTAATTTTAGAGGACATTTATTTCTGTTAAGATTTCAGTCTTCATTTTCCTCAAGTATTTCTTTCATCTTGATAAGTAAAGAAATTGCCTTTCAGCTCATACAAATTACTATGTATGAATGACTAATTGTATTTATTGCTCGTCAATAAACATCCATCCACCCATTTTTGAACCACTTCATCCAATTCAGGATTGCAGGGGAGCCAGAGTCTTTTCTGGCAATCAGTGAGCACAAGGCGGGATACACCCTGGAGGGGACACCCGTCCATCACAGGACACAACCACAGGGTCAATATTTTAACCTACTAATACGGCTTTGGACTGTGGGAGGAAACCGGAGCACCAAGAGGAAACTCACTTGAACACGAGAAGAGCGTACAAATTCCACACAGACCGCACCACAGGAATTGAGTCCCGGGCCTTGACACTGAGGCAGCAATACTAAGCACTGTGCCACTGCTTCGCTCATCAAAAAACACATCACAGTTTAAATTAAGGTTTATTATTTTTATTTTTTGTATACACAAATCAATTGTGACAAGAGTAAAAAATGATAATTTGTAGTGCTTATAAGGTTGTTAATAATAATAATGATAATAATAATGATAATAATTGCTTACACTTACATAGCGCTTTTCTGGACACTCCACTCAAAGCGCTTTCCAGTGTAACGCTGCGCGTTGTAGATTCAATGATGAATCTATGCGGAGTTGTGGAGCTGAGTAGGGAGAGATTTAAGGTAAATGCTGGTTCAATACCAAAGATAATCCAGGAGGAGAAGGCAGAGAAATACAAAATGCTAGACGAGATCAGGATCAAAGGTGAGTTCTGGGTTCGAGTATCCAAAAGCAAGAGTTACCAATGCGAGGTCAGGGGTTCCAAGAAGCTAACAATACTGAGCAAAGGAACAAGTAAAGGTTTATTCCTGCAGAAAAGAGAAGAGAGAAAACACAACGTTTCAGCTCTGGAGCCTTCTTCAGGTGTCTTTCTTCTCTTTTCAGCGTGGAATAAACCTATTACTTGTTCCTTTGCAGCCAACGCATGTTGACGCAGCTACCCACCTGAAATATTGAGCAACGATCAGTGAAATGGAGAAGGCTTTAGTATGTTTGGAAGTGGAGGGTTTGTTAACAAGTGAGGCACTCTGATGGGATGAAGTGATAGATCGGCGGCATTTGCAGGGATTGCCTCCAGATGGTGCTTGATTGGGGCGAGACCGTCTGTGTGGAGGATTAGCAGGGGGTGTGACATCCAGGTCATGGGGATCCCCTCCACCACCAATAGTGTGCAGCCCCACCTGGATGATGCAATAGTGCAGCCATAGTGCACCAGAACACTCACCACACATCAGCTATCAGAAGGGAGGAGAGCAGAGTGATGAAGCCAGTTCATATTTAACGGCTCATCCGAAGGACAGAGCCTTTTTACAGTATAGTGTTCCCACTAACACCTCTTCCAGCAGCAACCTTAGTTTTTCCCAGAAGTCTCCCATTCAGGTATTGACAGGCTCACACCTGCTGAGCTTAACGGGGCTGCCAGTTATGAGTTGCTGGGTGATATGGCTGCTGGCTAATGATGGCAATGAATGATGGTTTGTATGTCTTTGCTGAGCCTGAATACAAATTGCTAGCAATGTTATCATGTCCAGTGCAATGGAAACATTATTTCAGAAACATGAAAAGTTAATTACAAAACAGCGTAAGCATTATTGAAAGATTAGTTTAGAGGTTAAATGTGAATGGCAGTCTGCAATTGTTCAGTACAATGTCTCTGGGCTCTAAATGCAATCTTTTAAAATGTGATCATCACTACGACTTGAGATCTACATGGAAGGTAACAGACAGCAATGATAAAACGTTCAGGGCTTTTAACTGCTATCAGTAACAAAACCGTGTACAGACTTTAGCAAACAATTAACATTTTCTCCTACTGGAATTGTCAAGCCTTCTCCTGAGTGCTGACTGTTTTTCCTGTTACTGCTCTTATCACAAACCTAAACTGTACATATATATACTTTATACTATGGTTTATTCTCTCTCCCTGTGTGTTCCCCTCTTTCTCACTTTTCTACTCTCTATCTCTCCAACTCTAGGGAAGTGTAGTCATGGTGGGTTGTCTGATTTCACTAGTGATGATATTCCCCGTGGAGGTATCAGTAAGGATACTTACAGTTCAAATCATGGCTCTCTGCATGAAATAGCTGCACAAATAGCCACCACAGCTACGATGGAACAGCTTCAGGACCTCCGCAATGCAGCTGGAGATGATGAGTTTCTACGGTATGAACAATTTTGAAATTTATTATTTTTAACACGTGTCAGAGTGCCAGTCATTCAGTGTGATCATTCAGTATATCTCAGTGGACTTTTAGAGTGTTCGCTCACTCATGGTCAGTGCTATGTCATTTTGGCCATTGAACTGCAGTTCTGTATTTCACTTTCTAAACCCCTACTCTCACTTTTCATTCCAAATCGTTCTCACACATAACTGTTCTTCTGTCTTCCAGGTTCATGGGAATTTCTCGTCCTTCTGTGCTCTGTTTTGTCATTGACACTACAGGTAGTATGTTTGATGACATAGAAGAGGCTAAGAGAAGATCCTTCTCCATTATAGACACAAAACGTGGAACCTCCAATGAACCCTCTGCTTATATTCTGGTGCCCTTTAATGATCCTGGTGGGTAATGTATGATAATATACTGATACATAAATGCAGGACTCATGTTTTATGTATTTAATCAAATATGTTAAACAATTATCAAATACAATCACTAAAACTATGAATACCAATATACATCAAATAATTATTAAGTATTACAACTCTCAAATGAACGTTATAAAAAAATATCAGCTACTGTATGACCTGAGAATGAGAATTGCAGGGTGACATGGCTGCTGGTGATTAGCCATGACCACAGTGATCACCTTATTGTGGTCTAAAACACAAAAGAGAAGGACTTGGAAATCAGCACCTACATGTGCTGACAATGTCCCTCAAAATTCAGAATTACAAACTCTGGATATATGGTACTGATAGCCCTGGGTAAAATCTTTTCTGATGGAAAATTTAAATTAAAGGAATCCTATCCCTGAGGTCCCTGCTTCACTCAATGAGTACCTCATTACCTCCTCATACTATATTAATATGAATAATAGGAAACTTATACACCTACATAATTTAAAGCGATAATCTTAAGTCTCTCCTCCACATTCAGACAACAATAACATTCTTGAAGAAAATTCAGTCTTCACTCGGGTTAGGAGATTGTCAGTGATCTTTTATTCGATCAGCTGAAGGGGAGCACAGCACGGAGAAAGGCACCCATTTAATATGCTCGCTCAACTGAAGTTCCACTTTTCCTTTTATACATTAAATGTAGGCGAGACTTGAACATATCAAAGGAACACAAAAGGCACAGGAAACTCACAGAAGTCTTTCAAACAAACAAAATAGGACAGGACCATTCCATTTGGCATCCCGCAATCTGTTTTATGTCTCTCTGATAAAACACACAGGTGTGAAAAGTCACAGGCTTTGGTTGCATAAAGACAGCTGTCTCAGGTGCAAACAGAAAACCTCTCTCGCACATAGTCACAGTCTTGACCCTTCTCAAGAGTTCGTCTCATTTAGTCTTCCACTGCAAGACAGCCTTTGCAACATTGTGCTGTACTTCTAATGAAACAATGCAGGTACACCTGACACTTATGACAGAAATTATCTTTAGTTCCTTAAACACGAGCCGCATGTGATTTGATTATGTTGTTCTTACGAGTGCATTGGTATTTTGTGACTGGACAGTCAGAACTAGGATTTAACATTAGAAGTAGGCTCCATCGAAGATATAGATGCCTCAATATATTATCTGGACCCAGCCATTCACCCATTAATTTACTGTACATCTGATGCCCTACAGCCCTTATACCTGCAAATTCAGATGACTATACTAAAAGTGTTGAATTAAATTCTCTATGTAGTATTCAGCACTACATTTTTGAAGAGTAGATATATTCCTTTCTTAATGCATTTGTATGTTTGCATTTTACCTTTAACTTGGCTAGAATTAAAACTGGCGTAGACTACTCTGGAGCCTTTTAGAAAATACTGCTTGACACGTTAATTTTCTATTGTGTGTATAGATTTTGGACCAGTGACAAGGACAAAGGACCCAGAAGTTTTTAAAAAGAAGATCAATGCTCTCACTGCCAGTGGAGGAGGTGATGAGCCAGAGATGTGTCTGTCTGCCCTTCAGGTGACTATATATATATAAGTCCTCACAGAGTCAGCTAAAATCAGCATGTTATCTCCCAGTCAGAAAGCCCATGAAGGTACAGTAAAAACAAAGCTTGAAGGCGCACAGCCCTTTTCTCATCACAGATGCAGTACGGTATGTCAAACTGAGTATCACATACATCCAATTTTTTTGAACCACCAATCAACAATTTTGAACCTCTGTCATATTCTTCTTTCGTTCCACGCCTTGACTCCTTGTTGAACAATTATCCAGACCCCTATAGACACATGTGGCATCTTAGTAACATATGAACTCCAGATCTACAGGACAATATGAGGAGACTTGTGTGCGATTGGATTTAAAGTGTGGTTCATAAGGGGTAAGCTCAAAAGTGCTGCAGAACATAACTACATGTAGTAAATAACAGCATATTTTATAAATTGCTTTTACATTGACATTTTGAATCTGTGTATGTACCTGCATTTCATTATTCTTGTAACCCAGGTTCTCTGAAGGAAGATAGTAGCCATCCGCCAATTAGATATCACTTGGTGAAAGAATGAATGAGTGTTTGTGACAACTAGGCTTATCACAAGTGTGACACTGAGTGGTTCAAGGACCCAGTCACTGCTAGTCTGAATCTCAGATATATGTTTGAATAAGTTGTAACATAGATTTCATACAGAAAAGTAGTTCAGGTGCTCACACCTGAAGAAGTCTCCATGGCCGAAAGGTTGTGTTTTCTTTCTCCTTTTTTTCAGCATGGAATAAACCTATTACTTGTTCCTATACAGAAAAGTACTCTGAAGTAGGACACATAATTTAATCATGCTTTCACTGGTGTGCACTTCAACCCCCTGTAGGACTTAGCGATGTTTAGAATGTGGAAATCACATTCACAATCCAGTGAGAATGGTGACTTTTCTGTGGGCACCCAGGAATAATAAAATAATAAAAGATGAGTGTGTGGTCAGAAAGGCATGTTACTCAAGTCAGGTCTATCTAACAGCACCAGACTGATATTGCACTTTGTTCAGACACATGGGTTGGCCCATAATGACACTCTATATGATTTACTGGGGGAAATGTAGACAATCATTCAAATATCATAAGCATATGGAGATTAATGTCATTTTCCAGAAACAACAGCAAGCAAAAGCATTGTCTGAATATACAGAAAACGGAGATCCGCCATCTAGTGATATTCAAATGGATTTTACTGTAAATGAGAGCAACAGACCTGGAATCATTTTTTGATAAAAGGTGTATGAGCTTCAACAACGTGGCGGAGCAGCTTGTTCCATACTCCCACAACCCTTTGTGTAAAATTGTGAAACTTGCATTTCCTTAGTTTAGTTTCCTCTACTGTCCACTGGTTCATGTTTTACTGTTGATTCTGAAGAAGTCTGTGATGCTTCATACTGTTCATAACCTTGCATTTAAGTGCAAATGTGTTTCTTTGTAACCTTACTGATTTTTTTATTGATTGATTTTATTGATTTATTCTGCCTGTGTACGGTTTTCAGCTGGCCCTCACCAGTGCCCCCCCTTCCTCGGAGATCTATGTGTTCACTGATGCCTCAGCGAAGGACTCCTACCTGAAGAGCACCATCATTGCACTGATTGAGAGCACCAAATCTGTGGTCAGTAGTTCTAAATGTGTGTCCTGATTAAGAGAAACAGAAGTCCTTTGCAGATATATATGTGATTGCATTAGGCTAGATTTCAGACATTAGCCTTTAGGAATGATAATGACAACATCTGTACAGAAGTACATCCACACATCTGCACGACATCTTTCCAGAAAGACATCTGAAACCAAAATGATCCTGTATTATCACACCTCCCTCCTTGCCTTAAGAACAGATTTGTCTCCTTCTAATCCTTTCTATTCATCAGCAGGTTTTGACTTCACAGTTCTGCCAGGAACACTCCTTCTCTCCTGCTTCCCACCTCCTCTCAACTACCCTGTCTTTTGTTCTCCCCTGCTTCATTAACTGCTCATTAATTCATTAATTCCCTCTCTCTCTCATACCTGTCATACCTGCTCCACTGTGTCTCTGTTCACTTCCTTTCAGCATGGAATAAACCTTTAACTGTTCAATGGAATTCAATGTATTTTATATAGCGCCTTTCACATCAAGGTTGCCCCAAGGCCCTTAACAAAGCTGTGTGACAGTACATAACAGTACAATTCAGGAAGAGAAAAAGCCAGAAGACATCAGAGGAGAGGAACCAAAAACTCTTCAGTAAGGAGAAAAGAAACCTTTAGGGTCAACTGGCTGCCCAAGCACTCTGGACATGCTAAGATTATACAATTAAAAAAAGTACTAAATGAGTATTAAGTCCATTATGTCCTTCTGTGTGCCAGTACTCCATGCAGTTCTCTGTAGACCAGCAAATCCTCCTAAACGATAGCCATATCCACAATGCCTCTCTTGGATCAATGGCAGTAATGCAACATCCAACTCAGATGGTGCCCAGCCCGGGCGCCATCCAGACATGTGGGGAGGAGAATTGGATGGTTTGGTCAAAACAGATGTATCTACCTGGTGGGCAAACATACTGTAGAGACACACAGTGGTATGTACAGCAGCACCAGCAGCCATGATGTAAGGTGTGAGTAGGCTAGGCTGAAGTAATAGGTTTTCAGTCTGGATCTGAATACTGAGATTTGCAGCTACCTACTTGAACATATTATTATTATTATTATTATTATTATTATTTAATGATATTATTGTTAATTATTATCAATATTAATACTACTACTAATAAAAATAACTTTCATTTATATAACTCTTTTTCTGGACACTCCAGCTAAAGCACTTTCTCTGCTTTTTTAACCATCTCTCTGTTTGTACCTCCAGGTCAGCTTCTTGCTCACAGCCGGCCTGTCTCGGCGGCGACGGTGGAGCAGCAGTAGTCAGGAACACGGGCAGCTGATTGCAGGTCGACTCTCTCAAGATGCAGCCCTGCTGTACCAGGACCTGGCACAGACATCAGGGGGGCAGGCAGTACGCGTCAGCAAAGGTCAACTGTCGGAGGCCTCTGCCATCATTTCCTCCAGTGCTGCTCTGGTAAAACATGCTTTCAGTGTTGCATCTCAGTTTATCAGAGGTTGCACTGGCAAGATAATTACAAATGGGGGTTCCACAAATTGTGAAATCAGGAATTAACCGAGCAGCTTAGTCAATAAGTACAATAATTATCCATAACCCCCAACTTGTAAGTGGTTTCTACAGAATATACCCGGCTGGTATAATTAGAGGCACATGAATTCTTTATTTCTGGCACAGCTTTGGTGAAAAGAGGAATAATCCAGACACACTTGGTTAAACAAATGCTTATTTTAATGACAAGACACAAACTACACTACACACAACAAAACATACAGCACACAAGTTACTCTATGTACAGTATTTACAGATAAAGCATTTCAGAGGCCTAACATTCCGATCACCCAGAAAAACCCCATATGTCTACTAAGCATGAAACTCTTAATGCCTACAGAGGCCACATAAGAGATAAACTGTCTTTTTAGTACAGTAAATGCAATACAACCTGCAGTTAAATCTCTGTGCCACAAATCTGGGTGCAGCAAAACAAATGGGATCCTATCTCCCTTTTCTAAAATAAACACCTTCAGCAGGAAAGACATATTTTTACCCAGGAACCCAAGTTCCCTAACAACACAGAACAGCAAGCTCTCTCTAGCAAGGTTGAGATAGCTCCAGTCAGGTTTTGTTTGGATGATCGTGAAGTAGGGGCTCTCGTCTGGTACAAGTTCCAGCGCCTCTAGACTCCATTCTTCTCTCTCTCTTCTTTCCTGCTTCTTCTTTCTTTTCATTGTTCGCCCTGTGCTCTTAATGTGATCTTATATGGTGTGTTTCTGTACTGCTTGTTGACAATCATCAATCCAAAGCTTACCTAGGTATCCTTAGGTATGTTGGTTTCTTAACAAGGGACCTCCACATTTCAACAAACATCCTCTCTGCTTTGAAAATAGAAGTGTTTACTTTGACAAGTGTTACAATTTATCTTAAATCTAAGAGAAACTTCTCAGTCAAAGCTCTAACAATATTTTTCTCTTTCTATATACCTATACATACCTATATCTATTATTACTGAATGCCATTGTGTGTGCTGAAAGTAAATTTGTGATAAAAAAAGAGTTTGTTTATTTTTGTCTGCTTTATAATGGTGCATTTAATTAATAGATTATTTTTGTCTTTAGAAAGTTTATCTACAGGGATATTTAATCTCTGTGCTGATTTTTTGGACTAGTGATTATTGCCAGTGAGATCCAATAGAGAGCCCTTTCAGATTTTTCTCACCTTACATTCTTACATGGTGTCAAGATCAATGTTATTGTGACTGTCCTATTATAGAAATGTGTTGCACATGAAGAGAATAATTGGAAAAGCAATAGGATGTGGAAACATAAAATCAGTCTCAAGAACAAATGCAGATATTTAGTACATTCATTCCTCTGATATACTGGGGAATATGTGAATATTAGGGAATTGAGTAGAGTGCCTGTTGCCTGTGTGGAGCAGAGAGCTAGTTTTGCTAGGGGAATTAGAGTGCAGATTCAGAGGGCAGAAGTGGAAAACAAAAAAAGACAACAAGTGCAAGCAGACACTGGTGAGAATCAAAGTCCACACATATACTGTAAGTAGTGCAAGTGGTTACTGCTAAGGACAGTCATTTTTATTACTTTTTTAAGTTTTATGTGTCTAGAGCTATGTCACACTGATTAGCTGTAATAAAGATAAACAAAGCTTTCCTTGCTTGTTTACTTTAATGTAAGTACAAATTATACGTCTGCTGAGATGTTTCTGCTTTCTAGTGAAATGGTTAAACTTCATAATTGATATCACATTTTGGTCATTTTCATTTTATGGTATTCATCCACTTAAACATTTATTGATCTCTGATTCTAGGTGACACTGTTCCAGTCTGTGACTGACCCAGGAAAAACAGAGGAAATATTTTCATTCTATGTTGACCCCTCGGTCAGTAACCTCACTCTCTACATCACAGGGAGCTTCCTCAACTTCAAACTGCACAGCCCTGCAGGTAAGGAAAAATAGCATTTCATCTCTGCCCTGTTTAAAAGGCAACACATCACCTCTAACCTATACAAAAGGCAATACATAATAAGAAAAATAAGGAAAAGAATAAATACACTTACTGTATATAGTGCCTTTCTGGATACTAAACATAAACAAAAAAATATGTTGCAAAGTTGCAATGAGGCGGGTAATGTGGTGGGGCAGTTTGGCTGGGTTATTATGGTTATTGTCAATGATGTGACAGAAGTTTCTGGATCTAGCAGACTCTATCGTATCCTTATATTCAGACAGTGTGTTTGTTCCAAGCCTGATAATGATACAGTTGTATGCAAATATTTGGACATCCCTGGCCAGATAACATGTTTTGTTGGTTTTCTAAGTGCAAAGGAGTTAATGCAAACTCCAAAGGAGGTGTTACTAAGTACTGACTGATAGGGTGCCCAAACTTTTGTACATGCCTCTACATGCCACATTTACTGTTTTATTTGTTTCAATCTGTTAAATTTAGCTAATTTATTTCAACAAATAGTAACTGTGCGTTACAATTTGCAAAAATATGTCAAATTTTATTTTGTTCGCTGCAGAGGTTGTGTTTACTTCTTTTCACTTAGAAAATCAACAAAATCTGTAGTTTGGCCAGGGGTGCCCAAACCTTTGCAAATGTATGTGCATGCCAGAAACACACCACCTACATTCAAGTTTCTGGGAGACCGGGGTACCAGGGAAAGAGTGAGAAAAAGAGATGGTTTGATTTTTTAAAGGAGCTAAGGTTTCCTTCTTCTACATTGTGTCTTGCAAAAAGAATCGGCCCCTTCCAACAGTGTCTTATTTTGGTGACTTAGAAATGATCTAGGAAAAACATTTAAGCAGGCATTTAATCAAAACTTAAAAGCTCAAACTAAACATTTTTTTGGTGTTAGCAGAAACTGCAATGAAAAATATAAAACTGTTTATTTCTTACAGAAAAAGGAATTCAACATTTCCTTTATAAAAATCATTTCTGTCCTCTGGGAACAAACACTATCACCATCCTAATACAACAAGCAAATAACACCTCTGTCCTTTACAACACAGTTTGTCTTTCCATTGAAAACTGTTACAATGAGTAACACACTCTATTCTACGTATTAACAAATCACTGGTAACACCACCAATAATGTCTGATGTCAGTCCTCTACTACAGTCAAAATACTTCACCTCTAACATTTATCAGCAAAAGGACCTCACAACTTGTTATTGCTGCACAACAACATGTTATTGCTGTTCTGTACAGCAGACAATACATAACATCTCATCTCTATAATGACACACTTTTCCTCTGTCCTGTACAACTCAAAACAAGTGTTGTGTTTATTGTAATGTGACTCCTGCAGGTTTATCTCAGAACAGTTCTGTGATAGAAGGACCTTTAGGCAGGCTGCATGCTGTGGGGAATTTATACACTGTGTACCTGGAGAACCAGACTGGACTGTGGGAGATCAATGTCACATCCTCAAGGCCTTGCAGCATCAAAGTCACAGGTGAGCTCTCTCAGTCTCTCATTAATGCTAGAATTAATGGAGTTTGTGGTTTTGTATGATCGTGAATGCAGTTTTACATCTTTTGAATTAAGGATATGATGTTGTGTATAATACAACTTGCATTATTTGTAGAAGTTGAAGATGACTTTTCAAGGTAAGAGTGCTGGGTATTGTTTTCATGGCATCACTACACATTTCTGTATAGTAATTATTTTCTTTGGCTTCTTGGTTTATTTCTTAAGAATTCTCTCTTTTAAGGATTAGAGACTGTTTGTCACGATCGCTACTCCTCCTCCTAAGGGCGCTCCAGCCCTTCCTCGTTCTGTCCCATTACCCACACCTGTTCCTTATTTCAGCCCCACTTCAGTTCCACCTTAAAAGCCAGACGCAGACGTCACTCGAGGCTCTTCATTAAATCCCGTTTCGTGAGAGCCCGGGTCCTGCTGCGTCTGCTGCATTATGGTTTTAACTCTGTTGCTGATCCCCCCCGCCGGTTCCAACCCGGTTCCCGTTCTTTTTCCCCCGGATGGATTGCCTGGCCATGGACTTTAGCTTCTGTCTTGGATTACCAGTTTGGACTTCTACATGGATTGTTTGCGCCGGAATCACTACCCCTGGACACCTGCACCCCTTGGACATGCCCCCGTCTCCATACCCTCTCCTGCATGACTTTTTCCCCATTGTGTCGTCTGCATAGGGCCTGGAAAGAACTGTTCGTGACACTGTTTACAGAGATGATTTTGTGTTGCGAAGTTCTTCAAAATTATAACTAGGTAAGGTGTGTATGGTAGCACAGTGGTTAGCGTTGCTGCCTTACAGCTACAGAGCCCCTTGGTTCCATTTCTGGGTGTCATGACTAGTGCTGCCCCTGGACATGTAGGTGTTACAGACCCAATAGCTAGGCTTCCGGCACACACCACAGGCACAAGACAATGTGGCACCAAGCCAGCCTGAGGTGACACTGTCTCCTCGAGTCTGGGGATGGAGTTGGCTGCAGGGTGTTACTCTCATCAGATTTGGATAGTGGGATGGAGGACAGCCTGCTGGAGTTGGCCAGGGTGCAAATAAGCAGATTGACTGACTGGAGAGCAGGAAGGGGAGGTGCAGGATGGAAATGAGCCACCAAAGTCCAGAGCTGTGTTTCATCTAAAAGGCATTGCAGGAACGAGGAGTCTGACCTCCCTGGCCGGCAGGAAACTCCCAATAGGGGACCACAGACCAGGCCACTTTTGCACTGTCAACCTGGTCTCCTGGAAGACAGTCCTCAGGGGAAGCACTGTCTGGAAAAAGACAGAACCAGATTTCCAGGCACCATCAGGACTGGGCAAGGAGACATCTGCTGAGCTTCTCTCTCAACCACTGGAATCCTCCAGACAGCACAGCCACAGGCAAAGCTCCTGCTGGAGCCCTAGCGAACTGGAACTTTTAGACAGGCAGGGCATCTACATTAGGATGCTGTTTATAGATTACAGCTCAGCCTTCAACACAATTGTTCCCTCCAAGCTGGTCCTGAAAATCTGGAATCTGGGCTTTTGCAGTTCCACCTGCAACTGGATACTGGAGTTCATGATGGGTACACCACAGGTACAAGAATGTACACTAGGTGGATGCTGCACGTTGGTGGTGGAGGAGAGTCCCTGTTACCTGTAAAGTGCTTTGAGTGGAGTGTCCAGAAAAGCGCTATATAAGTGTAAGCAATTATTATTATTATTATTACTCCTTGTTCACCTATGATTGTACAGCTATTTACAACAGCAACCACATTATTAAGTTAGCTGATGACACCACAGTTATGGAGCTGATCACAATGTTGACTCTGTATAAAGGAGTAAGGTTGAAGTAAGACAAGATGTGAAAAGGGTTAACTTAAGTCAGTTCTGCCTGAAAATTAGACTTCTAAGCAACAGGAGTTTATGGCAGGAAAGTGAGAACTGATAAGGATTCCAGATGCCAGTTAGGAAAACCCCTGGGGACTTAATCCCTGACCATTTGGCCAAAAGGCTGTTTAACTGGTGAAACACGTGACCTCCCCCTTTACCATAATAACGAATGACGTCCGAAGCAGCAAGGAAGGACTATATAAACCTGAAGTTTGTAGCAGCACCTTGAACAATATTCCGGTTTTGTTGTTTCTTGTGGGAAACAAGACTTCGGCTTTATTGTTCCTTGCATGGAATAAACTCATCTGTTTAACTTCATCTCGGGATCCAGAACCTTATTCTTTCTGTTACAACAAGGTAGAGCCCCTAATAAGGATGAACAAGACAAAAGAACTCATTGTGAACTTCAGGAGACCCAGAGGGAATCTCGCCCCAATCAGTATTGAGGGCAAATGGTCAGCTGCTTCAGATTCCTCGGACTGCAGATCTCCGCCAGCTTGGCTTAGCCTCACAACACAAAATATAAAACATGAAAGCTGTATTTAGCACATTTCTATTACAATAACCGCCAACAAATGAAGGGTTTTTGAAAGTTTTCAGATCCTGATAATTCGATTGAAGACTTTGCATCTAATTTATTTGGGCTGATGACTGTGTCTGTTCACAGGTCAGAGTGTCATCGGTTTCCTGTATTCCTTTGTGCAGCTCTTTCAGGGACCTCACCCTGGCTTGGCATTGATCGAGGGGCGCCTCCAAGTTGGTAAGATAGGAAAGTAAGTTGTTTCAGGTGAAAATGGGTACATAACAAGTGAAATGCTGATGGTTGCTTTGGTGTTCTATTAAGTTTCTTTTTTTGTATTGACACAAAGTTTACCTGTGTCACTCTCTCTTTCATCTTCATTTCTAAAAATATTTTGATATTTTTCCTACGTTAGCAGAACATAACAGTTTCTTAGATTGACATAACAGACCACTTTAATCTCCAAGTAGATTCTCCAACTTAAAACTGCTGCTTTTCAGGATTTAGGGCTTCATTCATTCAACTGCAGTAGTATTAGTAGTATAAACTGCATGTATTAAATTCAATTTGGTTAAATTTAGCAACACAGCATAGCAATCTTGCCAGGTAGAAGATGGAGTTTAGCATGAACAGAAAAACATTATATTTATTATGATATGTAAATAATTCAAATACATTGATATTTTTCAATTATGATTTCTGGAAATGTGTGCAATATCTGTATGTAATTTTGTGATTATCCTAATAGTCACCTATAATCTACCTCTCAGCCTTTCTCATTTTTTTTTCCACAGGCAAGAATGCCACTCTATTAGTGTCAGTAACGGGCTCTGAGTCTCTGAGAGTTTCAGAGGTCTCTCTGGTGTCAGCTTCTGGTTCAAGAGTGCAGAGGGGCAGTATTACTCCACTGGACAGGAATGACAGGAGAGAATATCTGGTGTCAGTGCCCAGTGTACCTGCAGGGCAGTTCAGTGTCTTACTGATTGGGGTGGACAATACTTCATCCACACCCTTCCAGAGGCAATCCAACACTCAATTCACATCCACCAGCATTGAGGTCAAGGCAAGTAAACACTCTTACCAGCAGTTTGATGGGTAAGGTTGGGCAAACAAATGTTCAACTGAAATTTGTCTATTTACAATTTATTTAAACAGGACAGATACAGATACTGTCTTTTAAGTTTCATTCTTTATATGTTTTTGTTTCCTGTGACCTCATAGGGTTAAAATTAAGAGAAAAGAAGTCTGATGTCCTTAGCATGCAATAAACATATCCTAAGCAGTTGAGAGTAACTATAGTGCTGGCATGATTGTATTACTTTGTGGGGTGATTCACTGGTGAAATAACGTAGATTGTTCACCTCAAAGGCTCAGGCCAACACAACTCTGGAGCCTGGAAAAGATTTCATCATCCCCTTCACTGTAGCGACCAATGGGATGGGAGAAACATACACCATCAATGCACGAGATGACAAGGGATTCGTCAAAGCATTCACAGACAAGTGAGTACAACAAAAAAAAAATAGAGGAAGAGAAACAAACAAATAAGAAGTCATATTACTTTTCTTCTGACATAAATAGTTTAAAATAAATTATGCAATAGATGTATCAGTAATATTGCCCCAACCCCCGGAGCACTGGATTATTGTTAATAAAAGTCTTGGTACTTAATAGAGCTTAATTTAGTATTGATTCATTTCCAAACTTTACATATTAGAGGGAGCATATTTCCTCTGTCAGTTGGGTCATGTATGACAATTTCATATTCAGTCAGCAGCTCCACTATAATGTAATTCTGGAAGACTAAAGTGAGAAATTGCCTCACCAGTTGAATTAAGGAGAAACCTTTGGGAGGCCAGAAAGTCCAATTGCATAGATAAATTTAACAGGGGTTATTTGTGAAGGATTTTCTTGTCCACAGGGAAATGTGACACTTTACTGTATTGTAAGCACTGCTGCAGTAAACTGGATTTCCTTGTTTGACTCCAGTACCAGCACATACCTTGTCCGGCTTAGCTTTTGTGATCTGAAAGGGTACAATAATGCTATTCTGTGTTGCAAAAATGGAGATGTTGATACATAATGAAATAAAAGCCAAGTAGGTTTTGTGATTACAAGCTATGGAGCAGACCTGGTTCTTATTAAACAAGTCTTTATTACTCCAATGTAAAAAATTGAAAGGACTATTAATAAGTTTGTGACAATAGAAAATAAGTGAAACCATTTCTGTGGTTTAATTAAACTTTTTTTATTAACCATTAAATATAAATTCCATCCATATAAGTCAAAATTTAGCTACAGTACTACATAATTACATCTTAATGTCATGATGCTAGTGTCTGGGGGTTACACAAAAAATAAAAAACTACACAAAGTAAACACAATTTGAAGTTTTTTTTACCAGATGAAGACATTTCACATGGTAGAATAGGAAGATATAAACAGTTACAAACAGCAGGAGGCCATTTGAGCCATGTTTTCCATTGGATAGTTATCATTCAGGGTTAGTAACATTTTAACAAAAAGAACCATGTTCAATCACCAGGGTTTGACAAAATTTAGGATTTTCACTTTCACAAATGCTCACGAAGAGTAATATCTGGTTACATAACTACAGTAACATATCTTCAACTCTTGACCTGCTCTGGGGCAGCTGAACGTATCCTGGAAAAAACAGGAAAAGCTATTGTAAAACATTACTAAGATAAACTGAACCTGGCTACATTATGAGTTGAAAACTACAACAAAATTGAAGCGTCATACACTGTATGAATGGCAGCACCCAGAGGCATTTGCATTGAAAAAACTTTTTTTCAATATTGTAGCTAGTCAACAAATTAAACAGAAAACTAAAGAAGAAACTTTATTTTACAGTTTGCATATTAGCAAATTACTGTTTTTGTCTTGGCTGGAGATTAATGTATAAAAGGTAAGTTACTCTTTTAAAATGTGAGTTGGTCGAACACACTGGGCACACTGCATTTCAGCTGTGTGATGCCATTAAAGTCAACCTGTAATGGCCATCAGAAAAGAATGTTCTTTAATTACATGTGAGTTGTTTAGGTGGCTGGTTGTTAACCTTACCAGGAAAATATTATCATAGCGCTAATATTTTTTCAGCTCATGGAGTCATTCTGTCTTATTTTTTTCAGAAAAGCATGTGAGAAGTGAAGGTGCAGGGCTCTCATTTTGTAAGCATGATACTAGAATGATGTCATCAGCACTTAGACAAGTATTACACATTGCTAGTTTTTTATATCAAAAGGGCTAGTTATTAATAATATTATACCAGTGAGTTAAAGAATGTATATATTACTTGTCCTGAGGGTGATATTTTTAAGTTACTCATGCAATAATTCCCCTATAGATGTTGCAAATTCAATATTGGTATGAGCGTCTACTGAAAACATTTTTAATAATATTGCTTTGAAACTTTAAAAAAAGTTACTTTAAAAAATAACATTACAAAAATAATTATTATTAACAGTGCCAAAAGAGATTTTCTTATTAGGCCAGACTCACTGGGTGTCTCTGCATAAGATTGTTATTAATCCTTTATTGTGCAATTATTTCTTGTATTTGTATTATTCTAATTCTGTTTCAGTTGACTGAAAGTAAGAGTAATTATATTCAAAATTATTCAACTAAAGTAAAAGTGGATGACTAGAAAGTGGCTATGACTAAAAGACATTTTAGTCGACTTGGCTAAGATTATGACTAAATCAGGTGACTGAATTAACACTGCCGGAGCCCCACAGAAAGACTCCTTTTCCTTCTTGAGATAATGCTGAGAAAATGGCCACCACACAGTGGAGTACAGTGAAATTGCCACATTGCTTGTTCTTAGTTAAGTCTTTGTTCTTTGTTAGCAAGGTTAGTTAGCAAAACAATGTGTCTGAATGTCACAGTCCAATAACAACAGCATACACTGCATAACAGTCACTAAACTAACAGAAAATAGTTTAAAATTCAATGTAGTCAGTGCACCACTGTACAACAAAAGACACACCACTAACTGAAATGCTGTAACGCATCTGATTCCGGAAGGTAAACCAATATCTTACACCAGCTAGTTACAATGCAAAATTACACATGATAATGTAAAATGATCATGATCAAAAACATTTATCCACATCAAAGAACTGATTAACCTAACAGAGTAAATTAACATCCTTAACTAGCTACCTCAGTCCTTAGACCTCAATTCAATTTATTATAACCATTTATTGTTCAAAGTCAAGAAGGCAAACCACCCATGGAAAACAAAGTGCCTGAAGGACCTAGAGCATATCTGTCTTGATAAATGGTCCAAAAAAACTGTGAAGACCAGAACCTCATAGTAGAGTGCAGGTAGCATCTTGTCACTATAAGTCTGATTCTTCTCCCCCTTCATTGTGTAATGCTCACCAAAAATCCTGACAGAAAATTAGGCCTTGTAGGGAATGTCTTAAATATATAGTCCATTGCAAGTCATCGTGGTTTCACTGTGCTTGGATACTGTGTTCAGTTCCTTTAGTTTTATCTGAAGATAAATAGAGCAGCCAGAAAAATAGTTGAATATCTGTCGTCTATACAGGTGTGGCTATGTGGCTTTTGCCCGCCTCACCTCCTACAGTGCTTAGAGGCTAGCCAGGGGACCACCATTCATCAATGTTTCGCCCCCTTACCGCGGTACATCTCCTAGTGGTGGGGCAGTGACAGGGATGTCTCCCTGTCACCCCCTGCAGCTGGCCTCTCCCTAATTAGTTTTTTTCTTGCCCCCAGGTCCTATCTCTTCTCCTCAGCCATAGGTAGAAGCTTCCTTTTTCCACCTCCTCCACTAGGTGCTTTACTGCCACTCCCACATCCCCGAGGAGGTGTAACATTGATGTACTTTTAAAGCTTCAGCATTCCACTTCCACAGGGCAGGTCTCCAGTGTTGTCTCCAGCCACCTTCTCTGCATTCTGCTGTGAGCTCAGAGTACCTCAGCCTCTTCCTCTCATATGCGGCGTCTATTACCCTCCTCTCACAGGACTGTCAGTTCTACAAGGAGTACAGTCTTGGTCTCTTCTGTCCACACCACTATATCAGGGCACAGTGCCGTGCTACAGATTTGCATTCTTGCAGCCCGTCAGAATATGCTGCAGGTTTCTATTGGGGGTGTCACAAAGATGGCAGGGCTCCTCCATCCTGTACCATAGGTGGGGTTTCTTGGAGCAAGGCAAGATATCATAGGTCGCCCTGATCAGATAACTGAGGTGTGTTAACTGGGACCTTCCACATGTCCTCCAGATGATTTTCCTGTTCACCACAGTCTCACACTTAGTACAGCTTCCCTGTTGGCCTTGTGAAACTGCTTTTATCCTCTCCATCTTTCTGACCTCCATGACCACCATCTCTTTCCAATCGTTCTTGTTGGCTTTGGACCACATGCGAAGTCTGTCTCCATCCTAGTCCTGCTTGACCTGTTTGGATTGATCCAACCACCTCCCTGTGTTGCAGCCTGTTCACTGTCTTCTGCATTTAATCTTGTGCCCTCCAACTTCTTCCAGTATGCACCTGGACATTGACACCTCTGAGTGTCTGGTTGCTGGACTCTCTCAGTTCCATGATTAGCCTGCTCTTCTCCTGCTTATAGCCTACACTTATGGATTTTATAGGAAGCTAGAGAGAGTTCCTCCCAAAGAGGCCCATCTCTGAGAGACATTGTGGGAGGTTTAGCTACTTTCAATTGTAAATGTTGGCTTTTATGTCTATTTTTTCAATTATTGTTGAGGTCATCTCACAGATATTCACATTATCCTTTGGTACAGTATAAATTGGTAGCACCACACCTTGTACTTTCCAGTAATCTGATATCTCTGCTGCATTAATATCTATATAATAGTATACCATATAATAGCATTAATATTTATTATCTGCCAAGACTTGGGTGGGTTGCTCTGCAATCAGGGGAATGCGCTCTCCGCCTACCGAAATGGAGATCTCATCCTTATCCCCTTCCTGATTGACAGGCATCTGGACTTACTTGGCTTAAACTTCACTCATGCCCAAGTGATCAGCTCATCCATTCTCCTCAACAATCTGGCTGTGCATGCTGCTGTCCTCAGTGAGCTCGTGAGGTCTTCCATGCAGGCTGTCGGTAGTGGTAACCTCTGCCCTGATGTTAGCCTTATGCCACCTAATGATCTCAAAGGCCACCACGAACAGAATTGGAGAGAAGGAACATCCCACTGTTATTCAAACTTCCAGTTGCTGCCAGCCTCTTGTATAATCCTGTAGCGCAAAGCACATTTATAAGTCCCTGAAGTAGTTGATTACCATTCCTTTAACACATTCTGGAAAGTAAAACAAGTCCAGGACAAATGCATTTAAATGCATGTACATTTCAATTACACATGATGTGCTCTGTGTTACGATCCCTGCCTCCCAGCAACGGAAGAGGCAAAAGAAGGCGTAGTCTTAGTTCATCAGTCCACCTATCAGTGTACTTATTCACCACCACACCTCCGTCTCATTTTGTATTTAAGCACTAGTCTTTCCCTCCCTCCTCGCTCAGTATTGGGTTTTCCTTTTGAGCTTCTTAGTTGTGCTATGCCTTCTTCCTCTTGTTACTTTGTTGGTTTTCGGACTTCGTTTTTTTCAGATTATGGCTTGGCTTCGGTACTCACTCCCTGTTCTGGATTACTGGCTTCCCCTGGACTCTCGGATGGCTCTTTCGACTACGTTTTTTTGGATTACGGTCTGGCTTCAGTAGCTCACTCCCTGTCTGGATCTCTGGCTTCCCCTAGACTCTCGGATAGCTCTTTCGTCTTCGGTTTTGGATTACGGTCTGGCTACGGTAACTCACTTCCTGTTTGGATCTCTGGCTTCCCCTGGACTCTCGGCTCGTTCCTTCGACTACCATTTTTCTTTGGATCATGGCTAGACTTTATCAGCTCCTGCAAGTGGGTTCATTACTTGGTTTCGGTTTCACTTACCGAATCCGTAACAGAATACTGAGCCCTATAACATGGACCCAGCGGAGCAAGAGGATAATCGTTCGGTTTTAGATCATCACGGGCAAGCATTACTCCAGTTACAGGCTTCCATCCTACAGATTTCAGCGCACCTGTCGGCAATGCTGCCTACCGGTAGTGGTGAAAGTAATGCTGAAGCAGCTGTTTCGGCACAGCCCCAGCTGGCTTTTACACCCGCCCCTCGACCTCTTCCTCTTACCCCACCTGACAGGTTTGACGGCAACCCTACGAAGTGTCGGGGCTTCTCAGCTCAGTGTGCACTGGTTTTCAGGCTCCATCCTGAAACTTTTTTTTTCTTCTCAGGACAAGATAACCTTTGTAGTTTCTTTGTTAAATGGCCGTGCTCTGCAATAGGCTACTGCTCTATTAGATCGCGAGGCTCCTGAAGTACAGAACTACGATCTCTTTTTTGAGAGATTTAAGGTTTTTTTTTGTCGTTCCTCGGCTGGACAAAACTCCGCCTTCCGCCTCTCTTCTATCCGCCAGGGCCACAGGTCTGCACAGGATTATGCCATAGACTTTCGAGTAGCAGCGGCTGAGACTCACTGGGATGATTATGATTTTTCTTTTCCGGCAAGGATTATGTGAAGAAATTAAGGATCACCTGGTATCTATGCCACAGTTGGGCAGAAGTAATTTCCCAGGTGTTAGAATTAGTCAGACAAGTAGAGAAAGATCTCGGACATGAATATTAGAGATTTTTTGGCCACCACCTACCAGAACCCTGGACTTGGAAAAACCTATGGAAACTGCCCGCACCCGGTTAACCCCAGAAGAAAGAGAGAGACACCGACGAGAGGGTCGCTGCATGTACTGTGGAAAATTAGGACACTTTAAAGCTGACTGCCCGGTGTTACACTCATCTTTGAGGCGCCTTCCTACTACTCAAGATCCTGAGGTGAGGGAGAGAATTCGATCCTCTCAGTTTTTTTTCAGGATTTTCCACGCTGTTTTGGGGCAATAAACGGATGCCACTTCTTGCTTTTTTTTTACTCTGGGGCAGCGGGGAACTGCCTCCATAGCTCAAAGTTGGAACTTACCCTTGACCCAGGTGACTCCCCCTCTTCGTGTACAATCTTTAGATGGTTCCCCAGTATCTCCAGGATTAATAAGATGGCAAACTGAACTAGTAAGATTGCAAATTGGCGCCACACACATGGAAGATATCTGGTTTTATCTCCTTGAGACCTTGCACATCCCCTGGTCCTTGGCTCCAACAGCATGACCCTAACATTTCTTGGTCCTGCAGAGAAATATTTACTTGGGGACCCTGATGTATAAGTAGTTGCTGCCGTCTTCCTGTAAGAGTTGCATTCACAGAAACACCCCCTTCTGGTGTTCCTACTATACCCCCCAATATTCTGATCTGTAGGAAGCCTTTAATGAGCAGGAGGCTTTGGCTCTCCCACCCCATCGACCTTATGATTGTGCCATCGACTTTTGCCAGGAACTATCCCTCCTAAAGGTTGTATATTTCCGCTCTCCAATACTGAATCCGAGGCCCTGAAAGTATATATACAAGATTCGCTGAAGGCTGGAATTATACGTCCATCCACTTCGCCTGCATGTGCCAGTTTTTTTTTTTGTGGGAAAAAAGGATGGTGGGCTTCGTCTCTGTATTATCGCGGCCTTAATGAAATCACTATTAAGAACCGGTACCCTTTGCCTCTAATTCCTGCAGCACTTGAGTCCGTGCATGGGGCTAAGATCTTCACCAAACTGGATCTACGAGGGGCCTATAAATTAATCCGTATTCGGGAAGGGGACAAGTGGAAGACAGTATTCATGACAACCCGTGGACATTACGAATATTTAGTCATGCCTTTTGGTTTGGTTAATGCCCCAGCAGTATTTCAGACCTTTATTAATTATATTTTTTGTGATCTGCTGCAAAGCAGAGCAAAGCTGCAAAGATTTGTCTTGGTATACCTTGATGACATTCTAATTTTTTCTAATACCTTCCAGGATCATGTTCTCCATGTCAGAGAAGTACTCTCCTGGCTCATTAAGAATAAACTGTATGTCAAACTGGAGAAGCGCACTTTCAATGCTTCCAGGATTCATTTTTTAGGTTACATCTTCTCTCCAGAAGGGGTGGAAATGGACTCAAGTAAAGTCTCCGCGATTACTGATTGGCCCACACCCAAGAACCTTAAAGAGTCACCGGCCGCTTTGGTGACTCTGGATAACCTCGGGCCGATCGCACGTCCTCCGTGGCGGTGACGACTCATTCGACAGTCTGCCATATCAACTTTCGATGGTACTATCTGTGCCTACCATGGTGACCACGGGTAACGGGGACATACAACATACAACAGTTCCTTGGCTTTGCTAACTTTTAAAGGAGGTTTATTCAAAATTTCAGCTCGGTGGTTGCTCCCATAATCTCTTTAACTCGCAAAGGACCTACACAAGGTAAACTAGAATTCAATTTTCCTATCACCTACACTCCAGGCTCTAAAAACATCAAAGCTGATGCTCACTCACGAATCCATGACGCCCCGGGGCTGAACTGCTTCCTGAACCCATCATCCCATCTGGCAAATTCCTGGGTACTGTAAGATGGGACATAGAAGTTATTGATAGACACGCCTTGGCTGGAAAACAGTACCTCCTCTGTGCCCTCAGGACAAGTTATTTGTCTCAACCCCTGTCAGATCTTCAGTCTTACAATGGGGACATGACTCCCGTTCCGCCGGACACCCTGGATAGAGACATACCTTGGATTTAATCTCCAGAGACTTCTGGTGGCCTACCATGGTGAAAGATGTCAAGGAGTATGTCCAGGCCTGCTCTATCTGTTCCCGAATTAAGTCTTCTTGGATGAGGGCGGCAAGCCCTCTTTAACCCTTACCTATCCCCGACCGTCCTTGGACCCACCTCTCAGTTGATTTTATTACAGACCTTCCACCAAGCCAAGGATACACAACTGTTATGGTAGTAGTAGATCGCGTCTCTAAATCCGCCCATTTTATTCCCCTACCATCCTTGCCTTCGGCTAGGGAACTAGCAGACTTGTTCGTACTGCATATCTTCCGCCTTCACGGCATCCCTAAAGATATTTTTTTCTGATAGGGGCCCCCAGTTTGTTTCCCGATTTTGGAAGGCTTTCTGGGAGCATCAGTTTCGCTAACTTCATTTTACCACCCTCAGGCCAATGGTCAAACTGAACGCATGAATCAAGAACTGCTAACCTACTTACGGGTATATATCTCATCCACCCATGATAACTGGGTGTCATTGCTTCCATGGGCAGAGTATGCTCACAATTTGTTATATACTTAATCTACGGGCATGTCTCCCTTCAAGTGTGCCTTAGGTTATCAGCCTCCTCTCTTTCCAGACTCCCCTCCTGACACGGAAGTGCCATCTGTTCAGGAATATATCACTAACCTGCAGGACTTCTGGAGGAAGGCTAAAACTGCCCTTCTTCACACAGCAGCTCAGCCGAAGAACATGGCGGATTGGCACCGTCGAACCATACCCAGATTTCAACGTGGACAATTTGTCTCATCTTGTATTTAAGCACTAGTCTTTCCCTACCTCCCCACTCAGTATTGGTTTTCCTTTCGAGCTTCTTAGTTGCACTACGCCTTCTTCCTCTTGTTACTTAGTTGGTTTTCGGACTTCGTTTTTTTCGGATTACGGCTTGGCTTCGGTACTCACTCAGTGTTTTGGATTACTGGCTTCCCCTGGACTCTCGGATAGCTCTTTCGACTACGGTTTTTCGGATTACCGTATTCTATCTAATTGCATCTCTGACATAAAAATTTGGATGACTCAAAACTTCCTTCATCTTAACTGTGACAAGACTGAAGTCATGCTTATTGGTACCCCCCATCAACTTCGTAAAGCCAGTCCTGTAACCCTGTCTGCAGATGGCTCTGTATTTGAGCTTCAATCAAAATTGAAAAACCTTGGGGTTATATTCGATTCTGGCCTAACATTCGACCCACATGTACAGCATACTGTCAAAACAGTAAAAACAGAAAAAAAGCTTTTTTTCACCTTAGAAATATCGCAAGACTACGCCCTATGCTATCATTAACTGTGGCTGAAAACCTGATCAACATATTTGTATTCTCTCAAATTGACTACTGCAATGCTCTACTCCCTGGGGTATCTAAATCTACTCTGAACAAGCTGCAGTATGTCCAAAATTCAGCAGCCAGAATCCTGACCAGGTCTATCTAGTGCAAGTGTTCACATTACTCTTATCCTGGAGTGCTTGCATTGGCTTCCGGTCAAATTCCGCGTAGACTTTAAAATCCTCATGCTCACCTATAAGGCTCTGCATGGCTTGGCACCTCAATACCTGTCTGAACTTTTATCGCCCTACTCCCCACCTCACAACCTCCGCTCTTCAAATTTTGCCCTCCTTACTGTCCCCCAAGCCCATCTACATTGTATGGGCGACAGGGCCTTCTCCTGCTATGCCCCCAAGCTCTGGAACTCTTTGCCCAAGGACATTAGAGAGTCACCTTCTCTAAACTCCTTCAAATCCAGACTCAAAACCTTCTTCTTCAGAAAAGCCTTTACTTAACTGGTTCCATTCTTCACCCCTCTGCTCTTCTTAATACCACCTTCCACGGTCTCCTCTATTGTTATTGTTGTATTGCTGTAATTATAATTGTGTCCTATCTTGTGAAATCTTCTTATTTATTGTTGTATTCTTCTTATTTATTGTTATTGGCATCCTGTAAAGCGCTTTGAGAAGCCACCTTTAAAGGCACTATATAAAATAAAGTTTATTATTATTATTATTATTATTATTATTATTATTATTACGGTCTGGCTTCGGTAGCTCACTCCCTGTTTGGATCTCTGGCTTCCCCTGGAGCCTCGGCTCGTTTTTTCGACTAGTTTTCTTTGGATCACGGCTAGGCTTTATCAGCTCCTGCAAGTGGGTTCATTACTTGTTTCGGTTTCACTTACCGAATCCGTAACACTCTGTTTTTATTGAGGATTATAATATGTTGTTCGAGATCAAAAGGAAACACATTTCCTTTTTTTGTGCCCCGAGTTGTTTTCTACATTGAACAGTTTTTTCCCCCGTTTTCTCTATATTACTCATCTTTGTGACAAACAGTACAAAAGCTGTTTAACATTTGGTTCTGACTGCAACTCACACCTCCGAGAGCCCTTTTATTACTTTTATTACTGAAAGGATAACATGGTGCTGTAGCATCTATTAATTCATCTATTAATTCATCTATTATTAGCAGGAGGTAAGCTAAGAATTTAGAAATGTTATGTTATGTTAGAAATGTTATGAACCTTTGAATCAAAAACTGTACAATACCATACATTTCCATCTGTTTTTACAATTAATGCGATCCACTACACTACTCATTCTTTTTAAAAGTTTTTAGTAAACCTTTTGGTCATGGCTCTTTGATAATGTCATACTCAATGACAATACAGATGCAGCCATTCAAAATGCGCGGGCGATACCGCATTATTTTGCGGTACGCTGTACGCAGTCTACCGCGAGTTACCGGTAAATACCGCGAGTTACCGTAAATTCTCCTATAATACAGCAAGCAAAATAATAGTATCCAGAATTTCCGCAAGGTGGAGCTTATAAAGCTCAACCTCTCATGTTTGAGCTGTCGCCATCAAAGTCTTTAACGAAGATATTACTAATAGTATTAATAATGAATGACCTTGGACAAGCTGTAAGTGTAAACTCAAAGTATTGCCCTGGTCAACATTCTTTTCATTGACCGTCTTTGTAAAAGTAACACCACAGCATTTCGCAATCACGCATTTGTTTCCAATCATGCAAAGTACAGTGATTCACCATGCCTTTCACATGCTCATAAAAGAGATTGATTTAGGAACATAAACATATTACCGTATGCAAACTGTACTATATACAGTATGTATATATATATTTAATGTCTTAACTGTGCCCGTTTAAGTATTGAATATTCATATCTAATTTTACCACTGAAGGGAAATCTTAGTAGCTGAAAAAGAATAGGAGCATACTGCAACGCGTGTGAAGGCCATAAACGATATTAATTTTGGAACATAAACATACAGTATATGGCTGGTCTCGGTACTTTAAAGAAAACATACACGAAACATGGTTTCATTATGACCAGATCGGTCTTGAGATATTTTTAACTTGATTTACAGTATTTGAGAGGTATGTCTTAACACCGATACTACAGTGCTTAAGTACTGCTCAAGTATATGTTTCTAGGTTTATATTATGCATTTCATACGGTCAAATTACTTTTGAGCAACTAATAAGAAGCGCGAAACGGTATGCGTTTTAGTTTCGTTTTGTGCTGGGACCCGTGGATTGATTAGAGATATCAAGTACATACAAGTCATTTTTTAAATGTTGTAGTTCGTCTTGAAAAAATTTTACGAGTACATCATCTATCAACAATTACACAGGTTCTGTTTCCATATTGCGGATTTTGGTTACGTAATATTATTTTCTAGATTTCACGTTGTGAATATATGATTTGGGCAAACAGAGCCGCAAAGAAGTACATTATAGGTTGTTGTTTTTTTTTTTGCAGTTTTATCTAGAACAAGCGATGCTTAAACCTTTGTCTGATTCTTGTGAAACTATCCACACGACAGTTACAGTACCTAGGAGTTGACTTCAGTGATGTCACCGATGGGATGTTTCTAAAAATCCATCCTCTGTAAAACGTCTTCTCTAGCTGTCCTGCATATGTATTCGCTAATGAAGCTGTGTGTTCTGAGCCTGGATCTCTACATTTCTGTATGAATCAGCTTAGAGGGCTAAAGACAGCTTGTGTTTAAATTGAGTGTAAGGCAATTTATGCTTCTAAAGTCATGGTCAGCATTTATTATTGTACTGTGCTGTAAACTTGTTCTGTGCCAAGTCACATTATTTTATAGCGTTTTTATAGCGTTATCGAATCCAGTGGCGCTGTGTGTTAGTTTCCTGACTCCCATGTCACATGGTCTGTGATTGAAACCTGTAAAACCGGTTTAATTCGTCACAGCCAGCACTCCGGTTGTAAAGTAGAAGCAGGCTAGATTTCTAGCGAAAAACACCTCCCCCTTCTTCAGGTGTGAGGGTCTTCTGCTCAGAATGAAACGCTAAAATGTAATGTAGGCTCTGAATGGGTTCAATTATGATTTGGGCTTGATTAAGGTCGCTGCCTTTCATCTAAAACCCTACTTGAATCCTTCTAAACTAAAAATCAGTGTTAGTGAGTTCGAAATAAAGAGGTATCCAGGTAACAGTGAAACGGGCGGACAGTCTGGGGAGATCGCCCGTTTTCCATGTAAATAGTTTCGCACCCCTTGGTGTTTCTCTCGCTCTCTCTCGGGTCACCTGATCATTAGCTCGAAAGATTTGAGTGCTTTGTGTATATTCTAATGGTAGTGGGGGCAGGGTGTGTGGGAACAGGTTTGGTTGAAATTGCATTGGAGATCTATGTTCTTCACACCTGAAACATTTTCTCTGAAAGCATTTTCTTCGCAGTTTAACCGATCTTGTTACAGCATGTTACAGTTTACTATTATTAACCATATTAATTTTAAGTGCTTAATGTAAAATCTTGTAAAAATATATTTCCATTGTTCAAATATACATTAAGTCTGACTATCATATAATAAGTTAAATACAAAACTAAAGAAAAAATAGGGTTAAATATAATTCAAAATATTTTGCTAACAATGTTAACTGTTTATGAATAATAAAATGTATTAACTAAGGAGTAGGATGGCACAGTTGTTAGTATGTTTTTTGTTTTGTTTCTTTTTCATAAATACAACAGTAGTACCTGATGTCTCAGTGGCTTTCAAAATTAAATTATGCATGCAAACCTGTGAACTAGAAAGATAACTAAGATATCCATCCATTTATAATGGTGGCAAAGTGGTTAGCATTGCTATCTTGCAGCACTGGGGTCCTAGGTTCAATTCCTGCCATCCTGTGTGTGTGGGGTTTACATGTTCTCTCTGGGTTACATGGTTTTTCTCCATATGTGTGATATGACTCCCTCTCGCACTCCAAAACATACTGGTAAGTTAATTGGTTTATGGGAAAACTGGCCCTGGTGTGTGTGTGTTTGTGTCTGTCTGTCCTGTGATGGACTGGCGCTATGTCCAGGGTGTATTCTGCCTTGTGTATGTTGCTTACTGGGATAGGCTCCAAATCCTCTGTACTGGATAAAGAGATTAGAAATGGAAGTAAAGGCACTGTGTGGATGGAACCATACACAGTGTTAGAAACCCACTATGAAATGGCAGCATCTCACTGAGAATAAAACATTTTATAGTGCTGGCTTAAGGAAACAGCCTTTCCACCTCTCTTGCACATCAGTATCCATACCTAGTTATTTAAACAAATTGCCTCTAGTTATAAACATCTTAATATGCTGGCTCTGTGGATCCGCATTAGCTATGTTTGCCCATTCCTTCAATTCATGTGCATCCAACACACAGTTCAATGCCAGCAACTACACATAATCTAAAATACAACCCTTATTTCAGTATCTATGTAAACATATAGTCTGTTAACTTCATCATCTTCATCAAAAGTATGCCTAACCCCATTAGGAAGTGTTCTTGTTATAAGTGTATTCCTCAGCTTTCCGCAAATTATCTTCTTCTTGCCAACATCTCTAGTCTTTTATCCTGCAATAACTTAGCCAACACTTAAATCTCCAAAAGCTGCTTGTGTTAATTTCTTTAAATCACAAATAGCATGTGTAAATACTGGCCATGTAATACTCTGCATTGTGGAATAATAGTTTATTTTAAAGGGAACTAGAGAAACTAAGAACTAGAGAAATCAAGAAAGGCTTTTTTTCTAGAATTAATAAATGCACATCCTGTTCACTGGGGAAATTAAATCCACACTGAGCAATCTTCAATATGTTCAGAATATGACAGCAAGAATCCTATCAGGGATGCATTACACCTGTTTTCAAGTCCTTGCACTGGTTACCTATCAGATTTCGAGTCAACTGTTATTATTGATCTCCGAATTATTGTACTTGACATGACTTCATTCAGGCTTTCCTGAATGTCTATGACAGGCAGAGAGAGTGCTGTTTCTGGTGCGATCTTTTGCAGCTGACATTTCACTGTTTTAAACGAACAAGAAATTAGATTGCTCATAAATCATTTATTCTATATAAACACAGCGTAATTGCCCTCCGAAAATCCTCTTTTTCTTGTTCATTTTAGAGAACTTGATCGAAACTGATTTTAGATGTCAGAAAGGATTTATTTTCTCTGTATTTCCTACATTGCTTTGTCGAGATTTTAACTTTATATCTAACTTTATATCTAGGCTCAGATTTCAACTATAAATCGTACAGTAATTAATAGCAGTAAATACTGATGTTTATACATAAAAAAGTCGTGCCTTGGAGTATAGACCCCCAAAGGAATGCCATAGACTCAAACTGCAAAATAAACACATACAGAAAGAAAGTATTTGTATTGTAATTGCAAATCCTGGTACTGTATGAGTGATTGGTATGACTTTCCTCATTACAAATCTTTTATTAGAATTTAAATTTCTCTGTAACTCCAGGTCAGAACAGAGAAAATGTAACTGCCTTAAGGAGTTTACGATTATGAACAATAGAAGGATAAGCATGATACGTATGTCTTCTGTCATTTTCTAAGTCATGTTACTGAGCACCAAATCTTATTGAGAATATGAATCCATTTAAGGTTTATACCATTAAAGTAACGGTATATTCCATGCTGAAAATGTTTGTACCAGACTTTTTTGAGGCCTGTTTAATTGTGTCTGAAGTCTGATGTTGTAAATTTTATTGTTAAAAAGATCCATGAAAATGTCACTACTAAAGTTAGCTGGTACTGTTGGTATTGTAAGTGGCAAGTAGAGCTCATATTTTAGATTTTGTGTAGTTGCTAGCGTTGAACTGTGTGTTGGATGCACATGAATTGAAGGAATGGGCAAACATTGCTGATGTGGATCCACAGAGCCAGCATATTAAGATGTTTATAATTAGAGGCAATTTGTTTAAATAACTAGGTATGGATACTGATGTGCAAGAGAGGTGGAAAGGCTGTTTCCTTAAGCCAGCACTATAAAATGTTTTATTCTCAGTGAGATGCTGCCATTTCATTGTGGGTTTCTGGGTTTCTTCAGTGCCTTTACTTCCATCCATTTCTAATCTCTTTATCCAGTACAGAGGATTTGGAGCCTATCCCAGTAAGCGACGGACACAAGGCAGAATACACCCTGGACATAGCGCCAGTCCATCACAGGACAGACAGACACAAACACACACACACCAGGGCCAGTTTAAATCTAACCTCAGAACCTTTCTTTTCAGAAGACTTGGTGTCTGTATCTGCTTCATTTTCTAATTTTGGTAGCACCTCTAACTGCTTGTCTTTCTTATATGCATTTACTTTGTAATCTGTGGTCCTTTTATCTGTTTTTACATCTACTGTATTGCTTTGAGATGCCACCTTTAATGGTGATATATCAAATAAAGTTTTTTATTATTGTTATAGGGAAACATGATCAGATTTTCCCTGGTTCAGAAAAAAAGATCTAAAGTATACTAGTTTGTCACTCTTCTCATTCCCTTTGCTAAATGACTTTTCATACTAATCTGATCAATCTAACTGCCAGTTTTCTGTGCTTTCTCTATCCTGCTAGATTTGCAATTATTCTGAAAATGTTCTTCTTGAAATAACTCATTTCTAAATACCTTTTTCACTGTTAACATCTTGCAGCAACTCTGCAACAAAATATACACTCTGACAGTTCATCCTGCTACCAACATTAAATAAAAAAAATCTTAAGATTTCTATATTTATGTCTTTATTTAGTGGTTTCATTAGTGACAAAGGCTAAACTTTCTTGGAAAAATGTCTTTTATGTGTTGCGGAAAAAACTGACTTGCTTTAACAAAATATGTTTACAAATCTTTTCACCTGGCATTTTCGTAGTTAGAAATTATGGAACGCTCTGTTAAAAGCAAGGGAGTTTTTATGTCCGTTGCAGTTCTTTTGCAACATGAATATAATTATATCGTTATTAATTTCTTGAGATACGTGATTCCATATTATATTCCCTTTTAATCAAATTCTAAAAGTATGCTTGTTGACTCCGGTATCACGTTAGTTAAAGACTTCGAAGCTTAAAATGTTTAGGGAGAAATGGAATACTGGTGTGTATTTTTTTCTTTAAAGTACCAAGACCAGCCATATTCTGTATGTTTATGTTCCAAAATTAATATCGTTTATGACCTTTAGATGCGTTATGCTCCTCTTCTTTTTATGCTCAGCTACTAAAATTTCCCTTTAGTGGTAAAATTCCATATAAATATTCAAAACTAAGCAGATTGAAATGTGCACAGTAAAGACATTAAATTATTAAATCTTTTCACTACCAACCAATGCACCACGAGTTCCCCTGTCGGTCATTTTGGCCAGCCAATCACTTACTGCGGTGCCCTGCGGGTTGGTTACTGTACCGCGGGTTTTTACCGCTCATTTTGAATGGCTGCATCTGTATGTGTGTGCTCTAGGTTCCCTGGTAACATTTTTATTAATGGGAAATCCTTTACCTCATTTTTGACTAGTGGATAAACTTTCTGCTGTTTTTGTGTCATACACACCGTATTTCACTCTTTTTAGTACCCTGGGTATCATTTCTTATACCATGCTAACATGTTTGATTAGCCTTTCTTCTTTCTGGATGCTTCACTTTATAATTGACCTTCCCAATTCTCTGAATCCCTTAATAAGGCTCTAGCAATTTAGGAACATACATTCCACTGTAGGAACAAGAAAGAGTACATCTCCTGGTTTAGTGATCTGGTGTTTTACTTCTACCTGTCTTAGTTGCTCTCTGACAATAAGTAATTTTTTATATTGTTGTCTTCCAGTCTAAACCTGACCAATGGGGGCAGTGCTGAGGGCTCAGTGACACTCGTAGCACCAAATGGCACAGAATCTGGAACAGACGTGTCACTCACCGTTGAGGTGGCGTCTTCATCCACTGGCAATTTTAACTACATTGTTCTGCGTATCACTGTTGCCAGTAAGGTAAGCCTAAAAGATTAAATATATAAGGCTTGTCTGGTCTTAGTTTAAAATTCAACAGAAAGACTATTGCTGTGCTGCACCAAAAACCAAGTGTGCCATCTGCAGATAGTTTTGCTGTCTGAAAGAATTGGTGTTTAATTGTACTACTGAATATCAGCATGATTCAGGATCATTGATTAGGCATTTTCAATAATGTCCATAATGAAGGACAGTAGATATACAGTAATATTGTGACAACATGCACAATCACACAACTCATTTTCAAAATGAGTGAGATTTGTATCGTGTTAGGTCTTGCAAAGATAATTGTTTTTTCACCTTTGCCCATTCAGGTGACAGACTTCCGCCCGCCAGTTTGCAACATAACCTGGGTGACGGCAAACTGTACAGAGGACTGCAGCCTAAAAAACTGGGAACTCTCAGCCAACCTGAGTGATGGGAGAGGGTCAGGAATCCAGAGTGTTTACTCCCGCCTGGGCAATGGCTCACTCAGTATCACACGATCACTGGACACAGAAGGCATCAATGTCACTGTGGCCACCTACAGTGCCACCTGTTGCTCCCCAGATGTAGAAATTATTGCAGTGGATGCTGTAGGCAATGTGGGTACCTGCAGGCACTCCATCAGGACCTCAGAAATATCAACTACTCCTCCCTCCTCCCCAACTACTACTACCACCACCAGATTCTACTCCACTAACACCACTATCTCTGTCTCAAGTTCTACTCTGTCTATCTCTTCCACAACTGGAGGCTTCTCCTTCACTCTCAAACTGTGCTTAATGCTCTTCCTCACCATCACACTGTCACCTTGAGCTTTTAACTCATGAACAGATAAAAAGCAGCGAGTATGTTACATACATGACAGTACACTGGGTACATTTTAATTTCTTTAAAGAAAAAGACATTCAAAAATAAATGTAAACAAAGAACATTACATAAAAGCATAAGCATGTCATCTTAAAATCAAAGTAAAAAATAAAAAGATTGAAGCGTCAGCAATCTGTTTTATTCTGTTGTGCCTCTGTTCCTTTTAATGTGCTTTTGTGTTTGGAGAACTGGACAAACTAGACAGCTCTCTGTTTCTGTTTCAAGTAAACCTTTTGGATTATTTTTCTCTGATCTTTAAGAATAAAATAAGTGGCTTACAAAAATAGTGGATATCGGAAATTGACCAAGCGGATAAATCAATAATCATAACTCCCAACTTGTAAATAACTTTGCCAAGAATATACCCTAAGGTTGGTATTGTTAAAGGCACATGAGTTTGTTTTCTGGCACAGCTATGGTGAAAAAGAGGGACACTGGGTTAAACATTTGTTTATTAACAATGACAGTACTCACACTAAACAAAACACAACATAAACATACAACACGTTACAATATTATCAAATTTTCAAATAAGGTACCCCTAATGTCCTAACTACACAAAAGGCAATACTGCTACAAAGTATATAACTCTTATATAACACCTACAAAGGCCCCCCAAAAAAGAAAAGCTGCCTTCTAAACTAAACAGAATACAACCTGCAGTTAAATGTCTCTCTACACACCTGGATGCTACAAAACGAATCTCCCTATCTCCCTATTCTAAAAATCTACCCAATAAGCAGGAGAGCCTGTTTTTAACAAAGGGATTCTTCACACAGGAAATCAATGTTCAACGTCTTCGTAACAAAAACAGAATAGCAAGCTCTCTTAACAAGGTTCAAATAACCAGACTCCAATCTGGTCTTTCTGGGTGATAAGGACAAGGAGCTCTTGCCACCCATCTTCCTCTCCTGTCTCATACTGTCTCATCTTGTTTTTCTTTTTTCTTGTTTGTATCTGCTTGTTTTTATGCTGTGTTTCTGGACTCTTGATTTACAAGAATCATCTTTATCTTAGGTAAACTAAGGTATACTGTACAATTGCTTTGATCACTGAATCTGGACCCCCTACATCTCAGCAAACATCCCTTTGTTTTGAAGGTGGAAACGTTGACACTTGTCAGGTGTTGCCCTAGATTCTTAAAGACACTTCAGGACAATATTTTAAAGCTTAACTAATAGGAAGGATGTCTGAGTGCTCTTTTGGCTCTTTTGAAATTATGTTCTACATACAGATGCAGCCATTCAAAATGCGCGGGCGATACCGCATTATTTTGCGGTGCGCTTTACGTGGTCTACCGCGAGTTACCGTATATTCTCCTATAATACCGCAATTAAAATAATAGTATCCGGAATTTCCACAAGGTGGAGCTAATAAAGCTCAACCTCTCATGTTTGAGCTGTCGCCATCAAAGTCTTTAACGAAGATATTACTTATAGTATTAATAATGAATGACCTTGGACAAGCTGTAAACTCAAAGTATTGCCCTGGTCCACATTCTTTTTTTCATTGACCGTCTTTGTAAAAGTATCACCACAGCATCTCGCAATCACGCATTTGTTTCCAATCATGCAAAGTACAGTAATTTTTGAGAATCGATTCACCATGCCTTTCACATGCTCATAAAAGAGATTGATTTAGGAACATAAACATATTACCGTATGCAAACTGTACTGTATACAGTATGTATATGCATATTTAATGTCTTAACTGTGCCCGTTTAAGTATTGAATATTTATATGGAATTTTACCACTGAAGGGAAATCTTAGTACCTGAGCATAAAAAGAATAGGAGCATACTGTAACGCGTGTGAAGGCCATAAACGATATTAATTTTGGAACTTAGACATACAGTATATAGCTGGTCTCGGTACTTTAAAGAAAACATACACACCAGTATTCCATTTCTCCCTAAACATTTTAAGCATCAAAGTCTTTAACTAACGTGATACCGGAGTCAACAAGCATACTTTTAGAATTTGATTAAAAGGGAATATAATATGGAATCGCGTATCTAAAGAAATTAATAACGATATAATTATATTTATGTACCGCAACACAAGAATAGTACACGCTGTACATTGTCTTTTGCAACGTAAATTGCAAATATGCACTTGGAATCTGTCCAAGCCCTACTTTGTCAGGCATTTTCTTTTACTGCAACGGACATAAAAAGTCCCTTGCTTTTAACAGAGCGTTTCATAATTTCTAACTGCGAAAATTATTTGCGACACTTATCATTCAACCAGAGCTCGAAATGTCACAAGGATCCTCTAGAGCACAGCAAAGACTGTATTAAAAGAATCGCGTATCTAAAGAAATTAATAAGATATAATTATATCCGTGTACTGCGACAGGGCTGTGTAGGGCTGTTTCACCTCTCTCTTCATGTGACTCTTTTCAAAAGCCATTTAGCAAAGAGGGGATGAGAAGAGTGACAAACTAGTATACTTTAGATCTTTTTTTCTGAACCGGGGAAAATCTGATCATGTTTCTCTATAACAATAATAAAAAACATTATTTTACATATCACCTTTAAAAGTGGCATCTCAAAGCAATACAGTAGACATAAAAACAGTTAAAAGGACCACAGATTACAAAGTAAATACATATAGGAAGACAAGGAGTTAGAGGTGCTACCAAAATTAGAAAATGAAGCAGATACAGACACTAAGTCTTCTGAAAAGAATGTTATTTTTTTATATTGTCTCTTGTATCAATCATTCTCCTGCAATAATCCTATTGAGGTGATAAAATTAAAAAGCAGAAACTGTTCCATAATCACCATTCACAATCATCGAATAATTAACTAATTCACCTCTTGTGTTTTTAGAGGCCTAAATTGTGCATCTTAAACAAACAAGTTGATCATATTATCAATCTTTTCTTAACCCAATCTGCCACACCTTGATACCAGTTTGGACGCACTAAAACACAGGAGGATTCATAAAAGCAGTTGGAGACCAAACTGTCACTGAATGACTTCTTACCAGTGTTTGTAATTTACAGTTTGGATCCCTCAGAGCTGCAGACAGAAGTTTGACCCCTGAATCACCCACGTCATTGAATCTCAGATCTAATTCTTCAGGACTGGAGTGTTGTGACTGGAGTGAAGGACAGAGGCCAGGTCCTCACAACATCCGTCTGTTACACCACATCTTGGTAGACTACAGAAACACATGGTCACAAACATCTTCATTTTAAGATCTCACCAATATTTACTAACATTTTTCTAAGTGTTGCACAACAGAACTACCTAGTGCAACATTTAGAAAACCAAATGAACATAAGATTGACACTTGTATTCTCTGCAGTAAAGCAGTTGTTACCTAATTGGTTGGCTTTCCTAGTGCAATTGAGCACGATCATACTGGGTTAGACATCTATAAATTGCACTGTCAGCACCATAGTTACAAAGCACGTACTTTGCAATAGGAGGCAATACGTCTCCATTATCTTGTACAAAAGTATGTGTGATGAGATCATAGCATTTATCTTCCTCTAAAAAGGTGCAGTGAATGCTTTTATGGAAGCCTCATTATTTGATAAAATATTGATACAAATGTTTTTATCTTCCTGGGATAATAAGTAGCTTCCTATGAATATCTCCATCCATCTCATTGGAAAAATATCATACAAAATCAAAAGATCATACCAGGAAAGAGAGCATATCATTCACATTTCTAAAGCCCTACTTTAGTAAGGCTTGTCAGGCTTTTGTAAATAAAGTAGGCTCAAGAAGTAAAATTATATGATAACCTAGCAATCCCAAATAACAATAGGAATCCATTATTTTTATCACAGAATTTTTTTTTTTCCAGGTAGAAGAAAACTACCTTATCTTTAATAAAACAAAGCCAAATAATGCAATGACACCCAAAATAAACTAATAATGCAAAGTAAAGGAATAAACTGCCATTATACCTGAATCTAAGACAGAGCAGGCCGTGTAAAAAGTAATAATGAAGCAAAAGAATGAAGTAGAAGAAATTTTAATTTGAAACATTATTTTAAGATAAAGTTATATTTAGATAAAATGTAGAAAGCCTGAAGGAGTGTGAGGGGTGGGGCTTCTGCCTGAGCAATATCAATCTCTGAGTGACAGCAGCTTGAGAATTTGGACTGATGAGCTCCAGCTGTGGACGGTCTTTCATGGACAGACAGAGTAAGAACCAGACAGCAAGAACTGGCACAGCTGCTTGAGACACTGCCGTCTATGAGGTGAGAGCTGATCTGCAATCTGAGAGAGCAGACGGCTGTGTGTATCACAGTAGTTTATGGAGTTTTTATTATTATTGAGTAGTTTATTGGGCGTGAGCCTGGCGGCTATATGAGTTATCTCATATGGGAAGCCAACAGGCTGAGTAGGTTACCGCTTCTCTCAGGAGAAGAGTAAAGTGACATAGGATCTAGGACAAATCTGTCCCCAATTTGATTTTTGTTTTTTACTTTAATATAGTCTTATTCCCCCCCCTTTTAATTCTATTCTTCTTTGGAGCACTTCACTTTTTGACAAGTACAACAAACACAAAACAAATATAGGAAAAGGTAAAGGTTTATTCCATGCTGAACAGAGAAGAAAAGAAACAGCGTTTCGGCTGTGGAGCCTTCCTCGGGGTGTCATACAGACAGCCACGAGGAAAATGGGAGCACTGATGGGTCTCTGAGCACCTAGTAGCCCACTCTGCCCATATAAAGGCAGTAGTGAAAGAGGTACTTAATTATTAGACATCCCAAGTGATAGGGATTCTTCTATGGTGTGCTGTCTGCCTGGTGCTCAGGCTCCTGTCCAGACCCAGGTTGGATCCAGCTGTAATGGTCCATGTTGGACTAAAATGGCATAAGAAGATTAGGCTGTTTAGTCCGCAAGACAAATGACAAATTTAAGAGTTAGCATGTAAGCTGAGAAGTAGCATGACTATGATGATCTTACCTACTGAGCCAAAGGAATCCCAAGGAAGCAAGAGAAATATGGAGATTTAACATGGCGCTAAAACACTGGTGCAGGGAAGAGAGGTTTCTGATGATGGGGAACTGGGGGTACTTATGTCACAGGTGGAACCAGAGGGGCATCGACATAGTGGGCATGTGTATATGTAGAGTAGATGAGGAGTACACAGTTCTTATGGAACTGTAGGCAGGGAGCATAAAACAGACCAGTTCTGTGGGATTAGAAAAAGCCTTTGACAACATTACGAACAAATGTTTATACCTCAATGCCAGGAGCAATAAAATGCATGAACTTGTAAGGTGGTGGTGTGGGGCTATATATCAAGTTTAGGAAGAACAGAAGGGCAGGGAACAGAAAGACAGCCAGGATATAATTAAGGGAATAGACATGACAGGAGGCTAGGACCCCCAAAAAAGAACAAAGCAGGACCTCAAACCACCAAAGCAGAATTAAGGAAAGCATAGAGAAGGGAAGAGAAGTGTTCTGTGATGTAATGCCTAAACTGTGGGTCATTGCAACAGTTGGATAGAAAGCTGGAGGAATCTTGTTTAAGGGTATTTGTGTAGGTTTATGTAAGGGTGGAAGGCCTTGGATGACCAGCGGCCAGGTTGCTCAATGAGATCTTCAGGAAAGCATTGATGAGCTGCTGACAATGTAGCTTCAATCCAGAAGGAACGTCCAGAATTGCCCAGCAGCAAATCCAGTCCTTGTGAGAATGTCTCGCAGAATATAGAGAAACCAGTTACAAACAGTACAGGACTTTTTATTAGGGAAAGGGGGATTAATGAGAGAGGCTCACTGAGAGATGCTGAAGTAAGCTGAACATAAGGAGCAGAGGTTCTTGATGTAAGTAGATTTCATTGTTTATAAGCTGATCTTAAAATGTTCCTTCCAGTATAAGAGGAAGGATGAGATCAAAGATGTAAAGTTTAACATAAAAAAAGGTGGAAGATCTGACAACCTTTCCCAGTGATTGAGTAAGAACTGGGGTGTTATGTGCAGCTCTAGATAGAACAGTACTTTGAGCTAGCTGGAGGAAGTGACAGAAAGGGTGAATTTGAGAAACACAATATCTGAATAAGGAGGAAAAGGACAGGGATCCTGCTCGGCATTCAGGGCTAAGATCTTAAACGTCTGAGACTGGAAGTGAGAAAGAGAATCTACGATATTATGTCTTATTATATTATATTACAAAATCGCCTTTATTAATTTAAGCCTCCGTGTGGGTTTTCAAATTAGTTCAAAATCTATAATCAGCAGCTTTAAACCCTCTGAAATGGGGCTTATATTTTGTACTATAACTGTATATGTAGATAATACAAAAAAATATATGTGATGTGATGTAGGAAGGTGATTCTAAATATACAGAAAAGTATTGTTGGGGCAAAAAGGCAAACAATTTGGTCGCATTATATTTCTAGACGATTTCGAATTTCTATGTTATGTGTCATATGGGAAATACTGAAGCAAAAATTTGAGGTAAATGATACAGTTAATATTTGATTCAGTTCCTAAAAGCAACAGTTATGCCAAATGATCTGATTAACTTCATCTTTCCAGACAGCCAGGACAGCCATATGCTAATACTAAACATTGACTTTCACAGAAATTACTCAATGTTATCTTACCCCAGTTCTTCCAATATACAGTTGGGATCCTTCAGAGCTTTACAGAGCAGTTTCACACCTGAATCACCCAAATTACTGTTATTCAATTCCAACTTTTAAGAGAGTCTGCTTATAGCCAAATTTCTCCCAGAGATAAAGTAAACCTAAGCCTCTCTTGTACCCATCTGCAACATCATATGTGGACTGAGCAGAACTTTTTGCAGTTTTTTTTTATGGATACCCCTGCTTTAATGCAATATTTTGCAAGGAACTTTCCATAACGTAGCAATTTAGTTGTTCATTTTATTCTTTCATTTGGTAAATCTCCCCAATTTTCCTTCTCCTTCTGCTGGCTGGCCTCCAGCAGGGCCTCTGTGGAGAGGATCTCTTCCAGCTGTCTCTTCTCAGCGCCTGTCTTACTGAGCTAGATTCCCCACACGAGCCCAGCTGTCCTTCAGGTCTGTCCCTGCACTCCATGACTAGCAGGGACACCCTGCAGAGCTGTGTTTGTCTGGCCTGTTCCAGGAGCCCACTATTGCTGTTCTGAGACTTCCTGAGCTTCTCAGTCATTTCTTTTAGATGTGTCCGCAGCACGTATTCACTTTCTGCCAAGCTAAACTGCAGCTGAGTGACAACTACCCAGGGCAACTACCTTGGACTGCAGGCTCTTCCTCTGCTGATTATCAGCCTGTAGGGCCTCATTCTCCTTCAGCTTGTCCCAGTCTCTGAGTCTCTGCTGGGTCTCAGTCATGTAGACGTCTTCAGCTGGGCTTCTGGATACTTTTTCATGTGGCTTTCTTTTCCTCTAGGAATTCTTGAGATGGTCTGAGCTTGTCCCATACAAGAGTTTCTACTGCACTTCTTTGGGACCAACTGCCAACAGCCACTGCTCTGCCATGGACTTACAGCTCTTCTTCTTCTCTGGGGGCTGGGACCTTTGATACCCCCAGCCTCTCCTGACGCTTCAGTTCCAGCACATTTTTTCAATTTTTTCCACCCTCCCCCTGCAGGAGGATCTACGGGCAGGTTTTGCAGTAGACTCTAGCCTTCGTCCTTGAGACAGAATGAATGTAGTGGGGTCCCCTCAAGTGCAAGCTGCCTTTGTTCATCCTCTCTACACCGCTATGTGCAATGAGTCCAGGCCACAGCTGTCATGACATCACGATTGTCATGACATAAGATTGATTTTACATACAACAGTGTGAAAACCAAAGCTCCTAAAGTAACAACCAAGCCAGGTAGTGACCTATACTAGGAACAAGGTTTATTCCAGGCTGAAAAGAGAAGAAAAGAAACACAACATTTCGGCTGTGGAGCTTTCTTCAGGGGTGTGAGATGATGGATACTGTTCAAATACAGGAAAGAGTGAACGTTTGAACAGAGGGAAGGGTAGTTTGTGTACAACATAAAGAGGAGTGTTCCTGTTCAGAGGGAGAGGTGTTCTGATTGCCTAGGAAGATGGAGTCTATAACTACAACATTTTTCATTTTACTGTCAGTATAACTTTGCAATTATCATGTACATGATCATTGATCATTTGCCAACCCTTTATTTTTCCAACTTCAAATTAATTATTTCAATTTAACAGGTTGCATCCTACAATTATTGCAATTGATGTCGATTCTGTCATAACTTTTTTTCTCTTAGGTAAAACCTACCTCAGTTTTTCTAATTTACACTTAGGATCCCTCAGAGCAGCAGACACCACTTTCACTCCTGCATCACCCAGTGTGTTGTCACTCAGATCCAGGTCTCTCCTACTGGAATATTGCATCTGAAGAGCAGAAGCCAGATCTTCACAACATCTCTGTTAACCCACATTTTAGCATCCTAAAGAATAAAAGACAAGAGCACAGATCACATCCTTCTTTGTTACACTACATTAGCCAGCAGCCATGTCACCCTGCAGCTCACAACTGGGAGACATCCTGGGAAAAACTAAGGTTGCTGCTGGAAGAGGTGTTAGTGTGGCCAGTAGGGGGTGCTCACCCAGCAGTCTTTGTGGTTCCTAATGCCCCAGTATAATGATGAGGACACTATACTGTAAAAAGGTGCCATCCTTTGGATGAGGTGTAAAACTGAGGACCTGACTCCCTCTGGTCATTAAAAATCCAAGGGTGTTTCCCCAAAAGGGTAGGGTTGTAACCCTGGTGTCGAGGACAGATTTCCCATTGCTATTGGGCTTTCTAATCTCCATCTGAACTGGCTTCATCACTCTGCTCTCCTCCCCACTGATAGCTGGTGTGTGGTGAGTGTCCTGGAGCACTAAGGCTGCCATCACATCATCCAAGTGGGGCTGCACACTGGTGGTGGTGGAGGGGATCCCCATGACCTGTACAGCGCTTTGAGTGGAGTGTCCAGAAAAATGCTATATAAGCGTAAGCAATTATTATTAATTATTACACTTAAAATCATTTTAAACAATTCGGAAAACAATTTTAGTTACTCCACACCTGTGAACATTCACTTACATTTTTGATGCTATTCTTACAAAATGGGAGTGAAACTACCCTGTTGAAGAGTGTCAGGTAAACGTGTAGTACATGTGAAGTGGGACATGTGTTCTTTATATACTTTGGCTCTGGTAATAGAGTAATTAATCAGAGTCAGACACAGTCAAGACAAAAATTTACTAACAACAATCAAGGCACAACATACAGTATATGCACACACTTCTGAAATATTTTTATATTGACTGAGTTTCAGAGGCCAATGTCTTTCAGACCCACAAAATCCAATATCCTAGCCCTCCAAAACTCTACCAATACTGTAAAAGGCCAAACAGATAAATAAAAACCTGCAACCTAATAACTGAATTATAAACAGAATGAAAACGTCCTACAAGACAAATGCTCAAAAATAAGAGTACGTGTTTTGTAGGGGAGAATGTTCCTCTTCTGAGGGTTCCACAATACAGGAAATCAGTATTTATAACTCCACCGCCCTCCTCTCTCTGCTCAACCAACTTGGCTGACAACAGAACCATGTGCCTGCCACGCTTGCTGTCTGAACTTTGGTTCTTAAAAGGAGACAAGGGAGGTGGTGAGGAGAGATATGAAAAAAAGAAGTTAAGGGAGGGCTATGGAGACAAAAGAATGTTATTTTTTTATATTGTCTCTTGTATCAATCATTCTCCTGCAATAATCCTATTGAGGTGATAAAATTAAAAAGCAGAAACTGTTCCATAATCACCATTCACAATCATCGAATGATTAACTAATTCACCTCTTGTGTGTTTTTAGAGGCCTAAATTGTGCATCTTAAACAAACAAGTTGATCATATTATCAATCTTTTCTTAACCCAATCTGCCACACCTTGATACCAGTTTGGACGCACTTAAACACAGGAGGATTCATAAAAGCAGTTGGAGACCAAACTGTCACTGAATGACTTCTTACCAGTGTTTGTAATTTACAGTTTGGATCCCTCAGAGCTGCAGACAGAAGTTTGACCCCTGAATCACCCACGTCATTGAAGCTCAGATCTAATTCTTCAGGACTGGAGTGTTGTGACTGGAGTGAAGGACAGAGGCCAGGTCCTCACAACATCCGTCTGTTACACCACATCTTGGTAGACTACAGAAACACATGGTCACAAACATCTTCATTTTAAGATCTCACCAATATTTACTAACATTTTTCTAAGTGTTGCACAACAGAACTACCTAGTGCAACATTTAGAAAACCAAATGAACATAAGATTGACACTTGTATTCTCTGCAGTACAGCAGTTGTTACCTAATTGGTTGGCTTTCCTAGTGCAATTGAGCACGATCATACTGGGTTAGACATCTATAAATTGCACTGTCAGCACCATAGTTACAAAGCACGTACTTTGCAATAGGAGGCAATACGTCTCCATTATCTTGTACAAAAGTATGTGTGATGAGATCATAGCATTTATCTTCCTCTAAAAAGGTGCAGTGAATGCTTTTATGGAAGCCTCATTATTTGATAAAATATTGATACAAATGTTTTTATCTTCCTGGGATAATAAGTAGCTTCCTATGAATATCTCCATCCATCTCATTGGAAAAATATCATACAAAATCAAAAGATCACACCAGGAAAGAGAGCATATCATTCACATTTCTAAAGCCCTACTTTAGTAAGGCTTGTCAGGCTTTTGTAAATAAAGTAGGCTCAAGAAGTAAAATTATATGATAACCTAGCAATCCCAAATAACAATAGGAATCCATTATTTTTATCACCGAATTTTTTTTTTTCCAGGTAGAAGAAAACTACCTTATCTTTAATAAAACAAAGCCAAATAATGCAATGACACCCAAAATAAACTAGTAATGCAAAGTAAAGGAATAAACTGCCATTATACCTGAATCTAAGACAGAGCAGGCCGTGTAAAAAGTAATAATGAAGCAAAAGAATGAAGTAGAAGAAATTTTAATTTGAAACATTATTTTAAGATAAAGTTATATTTAGATAAAATGAAGAAAGCCTGAAGAAGGAGTGTGAGGGGTGGGGCTTCTGCCTGAGCAATATCAATCTCTGAGTGACAGCAGCTTGAGAATTTGGACTGATGAGCTCCAGCTGTGGACGGTCTTTCACGGACAGAGTAAGAACCAGACAGCAAGAACTGGCACAGCTGCTTGAGACACTGCCGTCTATGAGGTGAGAGCTGATCTGAAATCTGAGAGCGCAGACGGCTGTGTGTATCACAGTAGTTTATGGAGTGTTTATTATTATTGAGTAGTTTATTGGGCGTGAGCCTGGCGGCTATATGAGTTATGTCATATGGGAAGCCAACAGGCTGAGTAGGTTACCGCCTCTCTCAGGAGAAGAGTAAAGTGACATAGGATCTAGGACAAATCTGTCCCCAATTTGATTTTTGTTTTTTACTTGAATATAGTCTTATTCCCCCCCCTTTTAATTCTATTCTTCTTTGGAGCACTTCACTTTTTGACAAGTACAACAAACACAAAACAAATATAGGAAAAGGTAAAGGTTTATTCCATGCTGAACAGAGAAGAAAAGAAACAGCGTTTCGGCTGTGGAGCCTTCCTCGGGGTGTCATACAGACAGCCACGAGGAAAATGGGAGCACTGATGGGTCTCTGAGCACCTAGTAGCCCACTCTGCCCATATAAAGGCAGTAGTGAAAGAGGTACTTAATTATTAGACATCCCAAGTGATAGGGATTCTTCTATGGTGTGCTGTCTGCCTGGTGCTCAGGCTCCTGTCCAGACCCAGGTTGGATCCAGCTGTAATGGTCCATGTTGGACTAAAATGGCATAAGAAGATTAGGCTGTTTAGTCCGCAAGACAAATGACAAATTTAAGAGTTAGCATGTAAGCTGAGAAGTAGCATGACTATGATGATCTTACCTACTGAGCCAAAGGAATCCCAAGGAAGCAAGAGAAATATGGAGATTTAACATGGCGCTAAAACACTGGTGCAGGGAAGAGAGGTTTCTGATGATGGGGAACTGGGGGTACTTATGTCACAGGTGGAACCAGAGGGGCATCGACATAGTGGGCATGTGTATATGTAGAGTAGATGAGGAGTACACAGTTCTTATGGAACTGTAGGCAGGGAGCATAAAACAGACCAGTTCTGTGGGATCAGAAAAAGCCTTTGACAACATTACGAACAAATGTTTATACCTCAATGCCAGGAGCAATAAAATGCATGAACTTGTAAGGTGGTGGTGTGGGGCTATATATCAAGTTTAGGAAGAACAGAAGGGCAGGGAACAGAAAGACAGCCAGGATATAATTAAGGGAATAGACATGACAGGAGGCTAGGACCCCCAAAAAAGAACAAAGCAGGACCTCAAACCACCAAAGCAGAATTAAGGAAAGCATAGAGAAGGGAAGAGAAGTGTTCTGTGATGTAATGCCTAAACTGTGGGTCATTGCAACAGTTGGATAGAAAGCTGGAGGAATCTTGTTTAAGGGTATTTGTGTAGGTTTATGTAAGGGTGGAAGGCCTTGGATGACCAGCGGCCAGGTTGCTAAATGAGATCTTCAGGAAAGCATTGATGAGCTGCTGACAATGTAGCTTCAATCCAGAAGGAACGTCCAGAATTGCCCAGCAGCAAATCCAGTCCTTGTGAGAATGTCTCGCAGAATATAGAGAAACCAGTTACAAACAGTACAGGACTTTTTATTAGGGAAAGGGGGATTAATGAGAGAGGCTCACTGAGAGATGCTGAAGTAAGCTGAACATAAGGAGCAGAGGTTCTTGATGTAAGTAGATTTCATTGTTTATAAGCTGATCTTAAAATGTTCCTTCCAGTATAAGAGGAAGGATGAGATCAAAGATGTAAAGTTTAACATAAAAAAAGGTGGAAGATCTGACAACCTTTCCCAGTGATTGAGTAAGAACTGGGGTGTTATGTGCAGCTCTAGATAGAACAGTACTTTGAGCTAGCTGGAGGAAGTGACAGAAAGGGTGAATTTGAGAAACACAATATCTGAATAAGGAGGAAAAGGACAGGGATCCTGCTCGGCATTCAGGGCTAAGATCTTAAACGTCTGAGACTGGAAGTGAGAAAGAGAATCTACGATATTATGTCTTATTATATTATATTACAAAATCGCCTTTATTAATTTAAGCCTCCGTGTGGGTTTTCAAATTAGTTCAAAATCTATAATCAGCAGCTTTAAACCCTCTGAAATGGGGCTTATATTTTGTACTATAACTGTATATGTAGATAATACAAAAAAATATATGTGATGTGATGTAGGAAGGTGATTCTAAATATACAGAAAAGTATTGTTGGGGCACAAAGCCAAACAATTTGGTTGCATTATATTTCTAGACGATTTCGAATTTCTATGTTATGTGTCATATGGGAAATACTGAAGCAAAAATTTGAGGTGAATGATACAGTTAATATTTGATTCAGTTCCTAAAAGCAACAGTTATGCCAAATGATCTGATTAACTTCATCTTTCCAGACAGCCAGGATATAATTAAGGGAACAAACATGACCGACAAAGGGAAACAGTGTCTTTAACATGTATGAGATTAACGTATGTAAGCTCCAGTAAACAGAAATAAAAATTAACGTAGAGCAACACAACTGCAATGGCACAGCAAGAAATAATGACCATTGACCTGTGCAGGTGAAAGATGAGAAGGGCTTTGTGGACAGTGGACAGTCCTTTGTGCTACCACATACTGCGCTCCACAGCAGAGGGAGAGTGCCTCCTGCACACTGGACTTCATGTAAAAACAGAGCAAACGCGTCACGGCATGAAAAAATAAACAAATAAAACAGGACATCGAACTATATGAAAAAAGTGTTCATGGTTAAGGTGGCTTGAATTAGAGTCCAATAGCTCTCTTGAACACCGACATGCCCACTCAAACCCCAGGTTATCGTACCACAAGACTTTGAATTTACAGCTGGGAGCTCCGAGAGCCGCAGACAGCAGTGCCACTCCTGGAGCACCCAGGCTGCGAGAACTCACGTCCAGGTCTCTGAGAACGGACCGTGGTGAATGAAGAACAGAGGCCAGGTCTTCACAACACGTCTGTCCCGTTTCACAGTGCCACACTCTGCAGGCAAAGAACAGGACCATGACTGACCATCTGAAGAGCTCCTTCTTTTCATGCTAAATAGCACCTGCGATTTTTACAATTTTTACACATATTTTAATAAAACAAGTATGGACCAAACAATGTAACATACGCTCACCAATAAGTGGTAGTCTCTTTGTTTTATGTATGATAAAATAAGATTACACTGATATAATCAATTAACAGTCATACTACATAAGATCAAATATCCTGTTTTGTATTCTTACCTGAGAGCTTCTGATGTAAAAGGTATCAACCTCCATACATTCTCTTCTAATGCAGTATAGCATTGTGTCAGAACTATTTCAGCGTTTTCTGTAACTGAAAAGAAATAGGCAAGTTCTGAACACTGTGAAGGTGTAAAGATTTGTCCTGAAAGTTTTCCGGAATATAGGAATGCATCAAACGCATCCATCAAAGACTTGTAATTTAGCTCACTTAAATAATATAAAAGACTGAAGCATCTTTACACAGAGGAGGTTTCTTAATTCCTAATATGTTCTACTGTTTTCTGGATGTCACTGGAGTGATCTTCTGTGCTGGATAGGAATCCTTTTAAAAGAGCTTGGGTTTTCTCCATTCCCATTCCTAGAAGGAATCGGACGACGAGATCAAGGTGTCCATTTCGGCTCTGGACGGCCCGTTCCAGGGGTTCTGCATTCAGACTGAATATCGATTTTCTGCTGCCAGCACTGGAGAAAGACACAGCTTATTTCTTTGGTAGGCTTAGATTTTGATTTTCAGAAAAGAAAATATACAGAGCTGCAAAATACTCTTGGACTGTGAGGTGCACAAAAGTGTACACTCTTCCTTGAAATAAAGTTAAATTCTGTTGAAAAATGTCCTTGCATACCCTGGAAAAAAAGGGAATTGGTGCTATCAATGGCACAGTCTTTCAAATCTGTGTCAAAGAAAACACTCTTTTTGTCTAAATGTTCAAACGCCAACTTCCCCAGTTTAAGAATTGCTTCTCAATTTGATCTGAGGACATTTTCTGCTTTCTCTTTCTTGGTCCTTAGCAAGAGAACAATAAACTTTGTGTAGATGGCTGTCAGACTTGTCATCTGGTCCTCACAGGTCTCTCCCTGTGTGTGCTCAAGAACACTTACCACAATCCAACAGAATACAGGGACTTGGCATAGAATGTAAAGACTTCTCTGCATCTTTAAATTTGAAATAATTCTGTCAGCCAGATCTGCATTTCTTTCTGATGTACTCTTCCTTTTTCTCGTCTTGAAACCCTTGTATCTCTGTCGCTCTGCTGAAGTGCTCTAGAGGGAGCTGCAGCTGGTCTAAAGGTTATCCGGATGGAGGCTTCACCAAGAAGGCTTCCTTGAATGAGACTGGTTAATAACACATCAACAGCCATGGGCTGTTTTACATCAGAACATCTCCGATTTGTTTCAAAATCCAAAGGAAACCTGCTTTCATTCAATCCATCAAAGACGAACAGGACTTTACAACAATCCAAAGCATCGCCCAAGTTTACCATCACTGGGAAGAAAGACTGGATGAGTTCTAGCAAACTAATTTCTGACATGAACAAATTCAATTCACAGAATGGAAGATAATATATCAAATCAAATTCCTGGTTCTCCGTTCCGTGTGCCCAATCAAGAAGATGTTTTTTCCACACAGAGTGTTTTACAAGAGCCAGCAATTCCCTTTGTCAGTAGAGTTCTGATCGATTCTGCCTGTCCCGGCAGCGACTTGAAAATATCACTAACTGTGAGGGAACGATTTGGGAGACTGTGCTTTTACAGCCTGTCATCATGTCGGATTGCAACCTCAGTTATCCACACATTGGTAAAAATATCATTGAGAAGTGTCTCCTTTCCTGGATTAGAAACTCCTTCAGACACAGATTCAAACATCCTCTTTACATTCGCTTTGTGATGTTCTTTCAGCTTTTGCAGACATCCTGGGAAACCTAAAATGATCAAAACAAGGTACAGAATAATTACATTTCTCTTTAATTCTTATTCATGCCTATGAATAATGTCAGAATTTAAGATAAAACTGAAAACCTTGAATTGATCAAATCTCAAAGCTAGGGTGTTTTTAAGATCTTCCTCTGTTGAGGCGAATGTTTCCAAGAACATACAAACAAGCAGAATTCATATCATAGTGTGGTAGAGAAAAATATCTCCAAAGCAAGCATGACAGAAATGATCTACCTCCACTGGTATTACACTGACAAAAGGGCATCGTGAGATTTCAGACCAAGCCAAGCCATAAAAGGGTTGTTTACTGTGCTGTGATAACCACAGACCCATGGACTTAGTGAGCTGAAATGATGTAGAATGGTTAGATAGATAGTTTATTAATCCTTTGAAGGAAATTGAGGGAAACCTTGTGAGGGAAAATGGTTCCTGTATTATTATAATCACAGACAGTCTGTGTTAAAATTGTAGACAAGACCTACAGTACGTAACCACATCAGCTTTCAAGGCCAGAAAAAGAGCCGAAGAACACGATCACACATCTTTTTGACACCAAGGTGACCAGCAAGACCAAGGCCATGGTCAAGAGCAACACCTCTTTATGAAAATGCCTTGGCACTACTACCTGATATACCACACTCCACTGGAAGATCAAGTGGCACACACCTCTGTTGTTATGGACCTCTAGTGGCAGTTCACTAGATCTTGACATAACTTCTGGTGTTACAGGAAGTAATGTAGAGCTGTTTTGGGAGGTTTGTTTAATATAAAGTTATTGCAAAGTGTGGTATTCTAAATACGCCTGCATTTTATGGCACCAAAGACAGCAATATCTTTTCACACTTTCTCTTCAAATAAATGCTTTGAATGAGAGATCAGCCTGCTTTCTCCAAGAATTATTTAGCTGACTGGATATGATATGAATCTATCCGGAATGAATGGACTGTAGCTCACCTCAGGGGGTGACTCATTATCTGATTCAGAAGTCGTCTCTGAAGACCTGGATTTTTGCAGAATTCCAGCACTCTTCACTGACTGATCCTTTCTCTGCAGTGTTCTACATTATAAAATAAAATAGCCAGGTATCTTACAATAATCATACACTGTACCTGTTTGCATCCATTAACAAAAGAAATGTCACTAATTTATTTCCAGAATTTTGTGCAACGTGTCTCAATGACAGCTCACCAGAACACACCACAGGGGCTGCAGTAAAAACATACTCGTCTGCCAAAACTGAAGTCTCACGAAGCTGAATCACTTCATGTTCATTCAAATGCATTGCTAGACACTCAGGAGTACAATTTTTTTTTAAATCTTCTAATAAAATTCCCGAAGCTGAGCAAAGTTGGTACCTTTCTGTGCACTACACCAGCAATCTAAAAACATTTATTTCTCCCGTGTTTTTGCCAAATTAAATTTGAAAATTTCTCCTGCAAATTCAACAAATTAGTTGGTTAGTTCTTATACTTCCTAAATGTTGGTCTTTTTTATGCTCGTAAAACTGCAGCCTTAACAGAAGCATAGTCGACAAATGTGCAGAGTGGCTACAAGCAATAAAATAAAAACAATTAGCAGTGCACACACGACACATGGTAAATAAAATGCGTAACTGAAACTAGAACAGAAAATAATAATAAAACTAAAACAAAAAAACAGCCGATCAAGTTAATTTACTATTTTGATGAATTATTACCCATTGTATGAATTACCAGGAATAAGAACGTCTAAACAGAGTGGCTTCAGCAAACTTGATCTCTCAATTATTAACTAAATTCTTCAATAATGCCTACAGGTTATAAATGAGAGCCTATCTAGACCATTTGATAGTACCCAATTGAACCAATTATCTCATTTGAAGAAAGACAGCGTATTGTCTTGAACAACAGGGCTGGGTAGCTTGTTACATGTTCATACAACTCGAGGTACTGTAAATAAAGTGTCAAGAATATAAGCAAAATGTACATAATAGATAAGTTTGTTAAATATGCTCTTCTACAGGTAGGGGAGTACTGCAAGACCTGCGACTGTCTCTGGACAATACCACCCATTTGGAAGAAGTACAAGTGCAGTGCCTGTGGCTGTACAGTAAAAAAACCTGAAATGTGAACAGTTTTAAGCCTCCCCCGTTATCCCCTCCGCACCACTGTCAAACTGCACAAACTGGGTCTGCCAGCTTACCTTACATGACAAGCGATAGTTCATCATATAGTTTAGTTGTGAACATGTTTTGTAACAGATGACAAGCTGGCCTTGTTAAATTTAAATAGTATCAACCATAACAGGCGTTTCAAAATGGAAAAGAAAAAATGATAGCAACTGAACTTTTCAGAAATACAGTAAATATATCATAAAGAGTATATCGTAAATATATTACATATACTGTTTATAGCTAAAATGTAGTGCGGAGCACCTTATTGTTCTTGAAAGGAACTACATTTTACTATTATTGCCACTTTGTTAAATTTCTCCATTCCCAGATTGCTGTTAACAGCCTCTCATAGGGATTACAAGCGATTATCGCTAACTTTGTTGATCCTTGTAACTACTTTTACAGCTTTAAATTGAATCTCTTCTTTCTGTAAGTTTGATACCACGGTTCAGAAGTACACATGCAGAGTCCATTCATTGCATAATTGTAGATCTGGATGTATAAAATATGGAATTAACCTTTTAACTGAAATTACTAAACAGTTGCTACAAGAAAAGTCATCCACAGGCTAGAGAACTATGAATTAGAATAATTTCAACAATTACCTTAAAGGAAACACAAAATCTGTAGTATAGGATGTATACATTAACAAATGCAAAAAGACTTTCTGTTCATTTTCCACAGACTAGTTCTCTGTTGTAGGACCTTTCCTGCCAGAACTCTTGCTGCCAGATCACTGATACAACAAACCTCTTCCGGTCAGAGTCCACAGTTGGGCGTGCAGACACAGGCAGGACATGCTGGCCGCACTGTTGGCAAGCAGGCACAACCTTTACACAGTGTAACGCCAGAAAAACTCTAAACAAAACTTAGCTCCCACTTCAAAATCTTACTACTGTTCTCTCAAATAATTTCAAAACCTCTGAAATTGGTTTCTAATCCCCTTAATCTTTGTAAAAGTCCTTTGTAATGTTCCCTTCTTGTGGCTTAATTCCTTACACTTATACAGATGCAGCCATTCAAAGTGAGCGGTACAGACACGTACTGCAGGTAATTGGCTACAGTGTCGCACATCATGACGCAAGATGACGCGGGGTACCGCGGTACGTGATTGGTTCACCGACAGGGGCACTTGTGGTCCGTTGGTCTGTCGTAGAAAGACTTACAGTAAACGTCTTTACTGTGCCCGTTGTAGATATTGAATTTTACCACTGAAGGGAAATCTTAGTAGCTGAGCATAAAAAGAATAGGAGCATACTGTAACGCGGGTGAAGGCCATAAACAATTTTAATTTTGGAACATAAACATACAGTATATAGCTGGACTTGGTACTTTAAAGAAAAAAATACACACCAGTATTCCATTTCTCCCTAAACATTTTAAGCTTCGAAGTCTTTAACTAACGTGGTACCGGAGTCAACAAGCATACTTTTAGAATTTGATTAACAGGGAATATAATATGGAATCGCGTATCTAAAGAATTTAATAATGATATGATTATATTCGTGTACTGCGACAGGGCTGTGTAGGGCTGTTTCGCCTCCCTCTTCATGCGACTTTCCTTGTAGCCTACTGGTCTACGTGCCCGACTACCAACTCACGGGTTGTGTGTTCAAATCCAGCTGGTGCTGGACTTTTCTTTTAACAAACATTTCTTCGAAAAAATAGAATAGCGATATTATGGACAATCAATTGACTTTTATACTTCAAAATATCGCAACATGATCGATTCCAAGTCATTTTTGATAACAATGAACAGTCACCTTCTTCCCTTCTGACAACAGTCCCTGCTTCTGCTTCCTGCTTCTATTGTGTGTGTGTGTGCAACAGAGTAAATTTTTATAGAGAAATGGAGGCTGGACAGTATGCGTTACAATATAAACATTTATATTGATTTAAATCGTGTTCTGATTTAAATCGCAAATGCGTGTTTAATTATATGTGTTTTTTAATCATAATCAGGCTAATGCAACATAAATTGATACAGTATCTTTGTCTTCTAAGTATCTTAATAAACTTTCAGCATAGCTTTCTACCCGTTAAGATTTATATTTCTTGGGATTTTGGGATCAAACGTGGAAGGATTAGATTGTAATCGTTTTTATTTGTCAAATACGTGATTGCATTTCTGAATGTTATGCGACACCTACAGTAGTTCACTGCTTTTAATACATCGAATTAAGAAAGTTATGTGTAGCACTTTAGATCTTTTTTCTGAACCAGGGAAAATCTGATCATGTTTCTCTATAACAATAAAAAAAAACTATTTTACATATCGCCTTTAAAAGTGGCATCTCAAAGCAATACAGTAGATCGAAAAACAGTTAAAAGGGACCAAAGTAAAGACAAACGCAAACGCATTTTTAATAAAATGCTTTTATTCATTCAGCAGAGAGTGAGAGGGACATCCAGCAGAGAGAGAGACACACACAGGTTTTCATTGACAAAATTGTTTTTTTTCCAATTCCTCTTGTCTAACAGGAATGTTTTGTTTGTGGACAGACTGTTAGACTAGAGGAAAAGAGCGCCTCCTTCTACGAAGCAATTTTTTGATCCGATCACGAATTATTTTCCAGTCGCACAGCGCAAGGGTTGTAAAGCGCGAAGTAACGCGCTAATTCTTATGGAATGTGTTCCGCCGGGGATTAAAAAAAATATTTTTTTTTTAATCGCGTATCTAAGGAAAATTGCAGTATACCTTTGTTCATGCACATCATTATACAGTATCTCATTTTGTATTTCGATAAAAAAATCGTTTGCCCAGCCACTATTGTTGTTATTGTTTTTATCCTGTAAAGCGCTTTGAGGAGTACAGCTTTCTCACCACTTTCCCACCTTCTCACCACACCATCCTTACACAAAGCAGAAACTGATTGTATTTTCCGATAACATACAAGTGCAAAGATTACAGATTTTAATCGTCTTTTTTCTGAACCAGGAAAAATCTGATCATGTTTCTCTATAACAATAATAAATGACTTTATTTTACATATCACCTTTAAAAGTGGCAATACTTTTTGTATTGTATTGTACAGTATTGCTCAAAGCAATACTGTAGACCGAAAAAAGTTAAAAGGGACCAAAGTAAATACCAGACAATCGCAAACGCGTTTTCAATAAAATTCTTTTATTCATTCAGCAGAGAGTGAGAGGGACATCCAGCAGAGAGAGACACACACGCCGGTTTTCATTGACAAAAAGTAATTGTTTTTTTTTACATTTTTTTTACATGTTTTGTTCGTGGACAGACTGTCCACAAAAGTGAGACTGTCTTTCTCAGACTTACATTCCCGAATGTCCCCCGCCCCGCTCAACAATCCTAGGAAGAACACGAAACAGCTTGTTAATAAAATTGTTACAATTTTGTTCGGTCAGTTCTTCCTCCCAGAATTTATAGATCGCATCGATCAGTTCCTGCTTTGTGACGGGCTTAGTGGTTTTCCGAACGTAGTCTTTCAACGAATGCCAAACCATCTCTATTAGATTTAGATCTGGGGATTCGGCTGGAGTTTTCACCCAGTTCACTCCTTCTGCTATAAGCCTCGCCCTTGCTGCTGTGCGTTTCGGATCGTTGTCTTGAAAGAGACGGTGCCTTGATCCAAACTGCTCCCTGATATATGGGGCAGCATGCTGTGTGACCACGACTTCCTCAAAGAATATACGGTCCATAATTCCTTCGAAAATAAGAAGTGGTCCCGGGCCTCTTCTAGATATACCCCCCCAGACGTGAACCTTCAGTGGATGTTTGGGCTTTGGCTTGTCCACATATCTCCCCTTTTTGCAAAATGCCATTGTTGAAAACTGTTCCAGAGCCACTGTTGTTTCGTCGGTGAAAAGTACATCCTGAAATGCCTCCCCCTGTTCAATCCATTGGAGCGCTTGCTTGAGTCTTTCCTCTTTGTTTTTTAGCCGTATCATGGGGCATGTGTTGGTTTTTCTGTATCTCCATCCAAGCCTCCTGCGTACTCTTCTTATCGATGTCGGGCTAACGGTCGCACCGAGGTAAGCCCATAGCCGTCTTTGGACTTGCATCGCCAGTAGCTCATCATTTTCATCAGTCAGTTTGTCGATAGCTCGCACAATAGGACTTGAAAAAAAAGAGATCAGCAGTTAGTTTTAAAAATAATGTGCGTAGTTGTATTTACATGCAAGAAAGGTATTTTTAGAAATTTACCTTTGAATCGTCCTCGGTTTAGATTCTCTTTGCCTCCTCTCCCCTTTATAATGCCGTCTCACTGTGCTTTCAGAAACGAAGATGTCCATCGAAGCCAACTGCTGTACAATGTCCCGTGTTGACTTCCCGTTTCTTTTCATCTTCATTATTTGGTGTGAGACAGTCTTCGTGATTTTGGTCATTGTCCGTCCCCTTACCAAAGCGTTACAGTGGTGCAGCTTGAATTCTGTACCTATATACTGTATGGTATGGTACAGATAAAACTTACACCATACCAATGAGCTAATGCCAGGGAAAGACACTCCTATTTTATTTAAAACACAATACGCCAGGAAATGTGTCTGATGCATTAGCAAGTTAAAACAATTGGGTCAAAAACCTGGGCGTAACACCATTTCCTTTTTCTGATCACTCGCTTTCTGGATACACATCTCACTTGTCCTGTTCTTTGTTTTCCTGGTTTGCTGATTATGCCTGCTGCGGTCCACTCCTACCCTCACACCTAAAGAATACTATTTTAACTTTCTTGGCGCAGTTAATCAACCCTTGTATGTGCTGTCCGCGCCCAAAATGCAATTTAAAAAAAGTCAAAAACCACGCTCAAAATGCAATTTAGAGCTTAATAAGATACACTCCACAGGCAAAATTAAAGACAAAATTAAAGACGATTAAAATCTGTAATCTTTCCACTTGTACTGTGAGTCATCGGAAAGTTTCTGCTTTGTGTAAGGATGGTGAGAAAGCTGTGCTCAATGTATTTAAGGGACTTAAAAGTAAAAGGAGATGCTTCATATTGCTTGACTAATTTTAAAAACTAAGTTTTAAATGCAGACGCTCCCTCGGTGCCGTGCCGGGTGTAAATATCAAAGTATACATTCCCAACAAGAATTGTACCCATCTGTCATGCAAATAAAACACCTTGAATTGAATTGAATTGAGGGAGAGAGGGGGGGGGGGACAGAGACACTGTAGACAGGACTCAAGGCAAATAAGATACTTATGGGTACGCAGGCATTCACGACAGCAACATACGAAACGTTTGCACGTACTGTATAGTTAAGTTATTACTTGGTTTTCAAAGTGCAATGAAATCCAATATTGTTGTTGCTGCTGTTCTGGTTGTTTTTATCCTGTAAAGCGTTTTGAGAAGCCACCTTTAAAGGCGATATATACTGTAAAACCGCTGATTCTTACGGAATGTGTTCCGCAGGAGATTCAAATTTTTATTTATTTATTTTTTAATCACGTATCTAAGGAAATCTCAGTATAACTTTGTTCATGAACAAACAGTGGCATGTTACATTATCATTAGTTTTTTTAACAAGGCTCGCCAGCTAATGTGAATCGAAACCTGTCTTGCTAGCTTTTAAAGTCGTGCATGTGTAAACGACAATTGAAATAGAGACAAAAAGACCTGACTGACAAGATTTAATTAATGCAGATCAGTAAATCAAGGGACAAAACAACTATTGCGCCCGGGTCCTCAATGGGCTTTGACGTGCTAATGCGTTGGTTTAACAGTCTGGGTGTGGCAAGCCTCTAATGTCTCCCGACTTCGGCAAAAGGCACCCGCCTTTCATTGGGAGACAATGAACATTCTAGCCGTACATGTGAATATAGCATAAATACACCAAGGGATTGGGTGAGGTCCCATCACAAAAAAAAACTGCGAACCTGCACTACAGCGACCATAGTACAGTATGGAGACCAAGACCTTTTACGGGAAGAGACGGGGTGCTTCTGCCGCCCCAGCTTCCAAAGAGCGAAGGGTAAGCAAATACAGCAGACTTCATCTGAAATACGCGATTACAGCGCATATTACAAGCTATTATTGCCGTTTTGAATTTTAAATTCAATTATAATTATTTCTTCGTAGCCTGTTCTTCAAGAAAACACCGCACGGGTGAAACGATCTACCACCAGGACAGTAAAAAAGAAAGCGGTAAGACGGAAAAAAAGAAAAGTTTATTTTGACTTCTGTTCCGCGACTGATGAATACTACTGTGTGACTTTATTTCTTACATGAATTATGTTATTTTGCCACAGGCCGTGGGTCTCTGCTCTCGGCCACTGGCCAGGGTGCCAACCTGTAGAAGCAGCACCTGTATGGAGACATTTCGGCAGCAGCGGGAGCAGTACGATGCATTACTGGGGAGGATTGGGAGGCTAGAGACACTCCTGAAAATGCAGAGGAAGGAGACAGTATGTTCCAGCAGTCAAACAGTTGAGCAGCTGTCTCCCGAAAAGTGCCTCTCCCCGCCGCGCAGATTGCAATGCCTGGCGGAAGCTCTGCCCCCCACAGAGCACACACCGCCTCAGGACACTCCATCCCGGCCTCTCCGCTCACCACCGCACAGGAATTTGTTGATGCTGTCCCCGCCGTCTATCTCTCCCCAGGAAGCACCGTTTACAGAGTGGAATTCACAGACGCCAGTGGGACGAATAATTCTCCCAGATGTCCAACTGCTACCCATCACCCAGGAGATGGAGGGGGGGTTGTACTTGCAGTGCATCGGCATAGACGGGAAAGCAAGAGCCGACCGCTACGCCGCCCTCGTGTTTCGAAATCTTGTGACTTTTGAAATTTACTGGGGGTGGACCACATCTGTAAATTTCGATGGGTCCAGAGGCAAAAGTGCCTTGCCTTGCAATCTCCGGGAAACCATTAGTACGATGGTGAATCGGAGATTCTCAACCCTTGCTGCGTGCTACTGGAAAAGAATTCGTGATCGGATCAACTAAATGCTTTGTAGGAGGAGGCGGTCTTTTCCTCTAGTCTAACAGTCTGTCCACAAACAAAACATTCCTGTTAGACAAGAGGAATTGAAAAAAAAAACAATTTTGTCAATGAAAACCGGTGTGTGTGTCTCTCTCTGCTGGACGTCCCTCTCACAAACTGCTGAATGAATAAAATAATTTTATTGAAAACGCGTTTGCGATTGTCTGGTATTTACCTTGGTCCCTTTTAACTGTTTTTACGGTCTACAGTATTGCTTTGAGACGCCACTTTTAAAGGCGATATGCAAAATAAAGTTTTTTATTATTGTTATAGAGAAACATGATCAGATTTTCCCTGGTTCAGAAAAAAGACAATTAAAATCTGTAATCTTTGCACTTGTATGTTATCGGAAAATACAATCAGTTTCTGCTTTGTGTAAGGATGGTGTGGCGCTCCTCAAAGCGCTTTACAGAATAAAAACAATAACAACAATAGTGGCTGGGCAAACGATTTTTTTTATCAAAATACAAAATGAGATACTGTATAATGATGTGCATGAACAAAGGTATACTGCAATTTTCCTTAGATATGCGACTAATGCTTCGTAGGAGGAGGCGGTCTTCTCCTCTAGTCTAACAGTCTGTCCACAAACAAAACATTCCTGTTAGACAAGAGGAATTGAAAAAAAACAATTTTGTCAATGAAAACCGGCGTGTGTGTCTCTCTCTGCTGGATGTCCCTCTCACAAACTGCTGAATGAATAAAATAATTTTATTGAAAACGCGTTTGCGATTGTCTGGTATTTAATTTGGTCCCTTTTAACTGTTTTTCGATCTACTGTATTGCTTTGAGATGCCACTTTTAAAGGCGATATGTAAAATAAAGTTTTTTATTATTGTTATAGAGAAACATGATCAGATTTTCCCTGGTTCAGAAAAAAAGTGCTACACATAACTTTCTTAATTCGATGTATTTAAAGCAGTGAACTATTGTAGGTGTCACATGACATTCAGAAATACAATCACGTATTTGACAAATAAAAACTATTACAATTTAATCCTTCCACGTTTGATCCCAAAATCCCAAGAAATATAAATCTTGATGGGTAGAAAGCTATGCTGAAAGTTTATTAAGATACTTAGAAGGCAAAGATACTGTATCAATTTATGTTGGATTAGCCTGATTATGATTAAAAAACACATATAATTAAACACGCGTTTGCGATTTAAATCAGAACACAATTTAAATCAATATAAATGTTTATATTGTAACGCATACTGTCCAGCCTCCATTTCTCTATAAAAATTTACTCTGTTGCACACACACACACAATAGAAGCAGGAAGCAGAAGCAGGGACTGTTGTCAGAAGGGAAGAAGGTGACTATTCATTGTTATCAAAAATGACTTAGAATCGATCATGTTGCGATATTTTGAAATATAAAAGTGAATTGATTGTCCATAATATCGCTATTCTATTTTTTCGAAGAAATGTTTGTTAAAAGAAAAGTCCAGCACCAGCTGGATTCGAACACACAACCTGCCAGTTGTTAGTCACACACGTAGACCAGTAGGCTACAAGACAGCTTGCATGAACAGGGAGGCGAAACAGCCTTACACAGCCCTGTCGCAGTACACGAATATAATCATACCGTTATTAAATTCTTTAGATACGCGATTCCATATTATATTAGCAGAAAAGCTAAAGTAAAACTACCACTTTTTCACACGCTATTTCACATGCTAGTTAAATACTTCGATGCTTAAAATGTTTAGGGAGAAATGGAGTACTGGTGTGTATTTTTTCTTTAAAGTACCGATTCCTGGAATCTGACTGGCTGACACCCTTCTGAAGTGGTTCCATAATATCTGGTATACGGAAAAGAAAGCGTTGCTAAAAAAGCCTGGATTCTCATGTATCTGATACAAGTATCTTTTAATACAGTCTTTGCTGTGCTCTTGAGTATCCTTGTGATATTTTGAGCTCTGGTTGAATGATAAGTGTCGCAGTTTAAATAATTTTCGTAGTTAGAAATTATGAAACGCTCTGTTAAAAGCAAGGGAGTTTTTATGTCAGTTGTAATAAAAGAAAATGCCTGACAAAGGCTTGGACAGATTCCAAGTGCTTGTACAGTAAAGGCTTTGATGCATAAATATTTCTGATAAAGGTAGGTTGTGTACTTTTGTCCAACTGAGCAATCTTGCTTTCATAAAATATACCAACATTTTAATGACTGATGATTAACATGCTGTAATACACAGTTCAAAATTAAAGGCTCAAATGCTGTACATGAGAGGTTAAGCTCCCCCTGGCGGTTTTACAAGGCGACGCCGGATAGTTTCTGGCAGAGCGTCAAATGACGCGCGATTAACCACGTGACACTGCGTGATACCGCGACACGCCCACCGGGGTATGCTGCGAAATACCTCACCCATTTTGAATGGCTGCAACTGTACTTTTTTAGTGACAGCTGAAAAGCATTCTTGTGATAAAAAAAAATAAGGAAATGTACGTGAAGGAAACTTTGCATTGCTCTTTGCTTCAAATTTGTTAATAAACATCTGTAGTAGTTGTCCCTTTTTTTCTTAGAAAGTTTTTCCTTAGAAAGTGAGAGGAGAATTGAAATAAGAGCAACAGGATTGCAAGATCACAGGGATTTAGTACCGTTAATAATTACATGCCTGTTTCTGAGAGGGGCAGATAGAGAGAAAGCATAGCATAACTTAACACCCCATGTGTTAAAAGACAGGACTTGGTCTATCTCCCCTATCATATACAGATGCAGCCATTCAAAATGCACGGTACAAACCCGCGGTACGGTAAACTACCCACAAGCCACCGGAGGGCACCGCGGTAAGTGATTGGCTGGCCAAAATGACCGACAGGGGCACTCGTGGTGCATTGGTTGGTAGTGAAAAGATTTAATCATTTAATCTCTTTACTGTGCACATTTTAATCCGCTTAGTTTTGAATATTTATATGGAATTTTACCACTAAAGGGACATTTTAGTAGCTGAGCATAAAAAGAAGAGGAGCATAACGCATCTGAAGGTCATAAACGATATTAATTTAGGAACATAAACATTACTGTATGTACGTAAACTGTACTGTGTACGGCTGGTCTTGGTAGTTTAAAGAAAAAATACACACCAGTCTTCCATTTCTCCCTAAACATTTTCAGCATGAAAGTTTTATGAAATGGTACCCGAATATGCGATTGCTGTATAGAATGAATTTTAATTAAAAAAATTATTTAATACGAAAATTAAGCTGTTTACATCTTCCGCCTGAGAACAGTCACCCGTTGCTACCCAAAGCAGAAACACAGCCACTAACTAGCAAAGAGAGGACATTAGCTAGCCAATATGATAAAGAAATAAATTATTATTTTGTTTATTTCTTTTGCACATTTATTTGAACATTTATATCGATTGTACAAGCACTTGGAAACTGTCCAATCCCTAGTTCATCAGGCATTTTCTTTTACGCTGCGGGCATTCTCCCGGTCTGGCGCCGGTCTGTCTTCTAGGATATAATGCCAGCGATTTTTTGTTACATTTGGGTTTCCAATAACGCCGCAGCAAACTCTTGTTTTTATGTCTACTATAACAGACAATCTCCTTTGCTTTTAACCAAGCGTTTAATAATGTCCTAAAATGAAAATGATTTACTTTATTTCCCTAACGGGATCAATAAAAGTATCTATCATCTATCTACATAAACTATGGGACAGAATTCTGGGGTCTCCCTATACCAGAGATTATGGTAGGGCTTCAGAATGGTGATTGGCTGACACCATTGATTGGGGAAAAAAGACGTGCTGGTTTGCTATACATACTGTACCAGGAAGAGGATTTCTTTCTATTCAAAACGTGTATTTTAAAAGTTAAATTAAGAAGTAAAACATTTACAGCGTACACAGATTTCTAAACTGATCAGAAGAAAGAAAAATCACCCGTGTTTAGTGCATAAAAAGTGGTTATTAACTATCGAAACTATTTATTTATTTTATTTTTATTTAGATTAAGAGTTCCCGTCACCCCCATTCCCATTTAAATCACAAACCCGTGTTTAATTAAATGTCTTTTAATGTAAATCGTTATCTTTGTCTTATGCATAATAATGTTCACCGCTCTGTCCAGCAAATTAATAATAAACTTTATTTTATATAGCGTTTTAAACGAATAAGAAATTAGATTGCTCATAAACCTAATCACTTATTCTACATAAACACAGCGTAATTGCTCTCTGAAAATGCCTTTTCTTTTTATTTAGACTCAGATTTCAACTATAGATCGTATTATTAATAACCATAATAACGACCAACCAACACAAACAACCATATAAACATAATACCAACCAAAAACATAGATAACAACCACAATACAAAATCAAATATATCAAACCATTAAACTCTCTCAAATCCTCGAATTATCATAACCCTGCCCCTTATGCAAAACCAAACCCTCCTCCCATCCCAGTTTATCCTCTTTATTATAAACAAAATCCACCTCAATTTTCAACATAAAGTATTACACAAAATCAATACATCAACACTCCATACTCAACAACGATAATTCACAAACAGCCAGAACATGTAACTCCACATTCCCAAACAGACCTCATTTCCATAGCCCCGCCCCTTATGCAAAACCAACATCCCTCCCCTGTTCTCTCTCTCCGCTGGCGTTTGTAATCGTTATTTTTAAATACATTTTAGCAAAGTCATGCATTTTAAAAATCTTAAGATTTCTATATTTATGTCTTTATTTAGTGGTTTCATTAGTGACAAAGGCTAAACTTTCTTGGAAAAATGTATTTTATGTAAACCATGTTTGCTATTAATTCATTTAGGGCATTTAGACAAAGAAATCCCTACGTTACAGACTGTATATGGCTGGTATTGGTAGTCCCCTCCACTACCACCAATGGGCAGCCATAGTGCACCAGAACGCTCCCCACACACCAGCTATCAGTGGGGAGGAGAGCATAGTAATGAAGCCAATTCATAGATGGGGATTATTAGGAGGCCATGATTGGTAAGGGCCAATGGGAAATTTGGCCAGGACACCGGGGTTACACCCCTACTCTTTTCAAGAAACGCCCTGGGATTTTTAATGACCACAGAGTCAGGACCTCGGTTTTTACGTTTCATCCAAAGGACGGCACCTGTTTACACTATGTCCCCGTCACTATGCTGGGGCATTAAGACCCACACAGACCGCAGGGTGAGAGCACCCCCTGCTGGCCCCACTAACACCTCTTCCAGCAGCAACCTTAGTTTTTTCAAGGAGGTCTCCCATCCAGGTACTGACCAGGCTCACACCTGCTTAGTTTCAGTGGGTTGCCAGTTGTGAGTTGCAGGGTGATATGGCTGCTGAGCTAAATGACTGTCAGGTCTTCTGCTCAACTGATGTACTGCATTTTGGACAGATACATTTGTCATTTATAAGGTGCAATTCTAAGATGAAACCATTTTTGTCTTTTGTAAGGAGAACTACCATCTTTGTTGGACTTTTTAAAAAAAATAGTTATAAATTGTTTCATAATCTCAAAAAATGAACTGAGAAGCTCATAAATTAACAATGCAAAGCATTGTAAATGTGTGCTTAGATTTGCTTACGATTGTTTAAAGCAATTTGTGGAGGAACAGGCGTTTGTGTTATATCTGTAATAAAGTTATGATCTGATCAGTCTGTTTTATTTATGCTCTTTTAAGTCTTTTTAACAATACAGTGTAAAAAGATTAGTGTATGAAAAACTGTAAAAGGAGAGCAAATACACATTTTATTGCATGGGCTAACTTTCTACCTTAAGTGTTATATGTACTGTAGCAGATCTAAGGTAGCGAGTATGTGGAGGATTGATGTACATAAATCATAAGAAACAGGTAGAAGTTAATTTCATGCTGAAAGCTGAAGAAAAGAAACACTAGTTTCGGATGTGGTGTCAGGTGTCGTGGCCTGAAGAGGGCTCCACATGCTGCCTACTTGTTCAGAAATCACACTCTCTCTAGTATAAGGGAAGCAGCTGCTGAGATGAGGTTGGACCAACCCGATATGTAACCCTTCCAGCCCAAGTTTGGTCCCTAACTCAAGCATTAAAACATGAAGACTATAGTTCTACGACAATCTGACACAGCAACTGTCGATGGTACAGTATCTCTGAAGTTTCCAAAATATAAGGATTGACTAACAGTCTGAGTCACCTCTGAGTTTTCTCACCAGATATATTACTGATCTACGTCCTACTAACTAAATAACTAGGGAATGATATTTGTAGGTTTTAAAACTACTTGGCTTCATCGGATGTGTTAGAAAATGTTACGGAATACGAAAACAACAAAAATGCAGTTGTGATGCACACCTCCTTCAGCTGAACGTTTCTGGTGTAACACTGGAGGGAGTGTTTTGTGGTGTGAAACTGGGTGTGGGCTTTTATTTTCACTCTCCGTCGAAACGCATTCACAATACTCACTGAGTCACTTTCCAATCCTCACGAACCCCACAGGATGACTTCCTGACAGCGTCTACATCTCCTGGTGACTAATGCATCTTACCGTGAGGACATTATGGAACGTAACAAATTCATTCAAATGACTACTCAGAAATTGTTTCAATCTGGTCTTTTAAATACGATTTTAAAGTGACTGTCAAATATTTGTATAAATCTTGAACTCTCTAATGATGCCTTCAAATTAATACTTACACTACATTGACATTTTTACTAATGTTATATCATAGTATGTTAAATATTCATAATCTTTTAAGCCCACATGGGGACGTTTCAGAGGTTGAACTGACGAAGGGAGACAATAACTTCAACCCCATCCCACACTTCCAGAGAGAGAAAGGTATTGTATCCAGTCAAAAGGGTGCAGTGCCACAGAGCTCAGTGCATTTACAAGTTAATGTGAGGCTATGAACTGCAGCAGCATAATAGAATAAGTAAAAGGTTTATTCCTTGCTGAAAAGAGAAGAACAAAAACACAACGTTTCTGCCTCAGAGCCTTCTTCAGGTATGAGAAAGACAGAGCAGTAAGCAAAGGTAATGTAGCAGGAGAACAAGAGCTGGGAGAGAGGAGGGGCGAGGGGCAGGAGCAGGGGACAGACAGAGAGGCCCATCAGGAGGTGTGAAGTCAGGACAGGTGAAGAGAGGTGTGAAATGAAACCTACAATGAATAGAGAGAATTTAGAAGAACAGTAGTCTGCTGTTAAGAGAAGGGGGAAGGTGTGATCCTAGCTGCAGGATAATTTTAGTTTCTGAAGTCTTTCTGATGAGAATTTAAACTGTTTCCTGATTACTCATTGATGAATCTTAGCTCCGTGAAGTTGTCCCCCTCTAAAAATAACTCAAACAAGAAACCCACTGCATGTGTTAGTGCTGCTCTTGTGCTGCTTGCGTTTCCGAGATATAGCACCTTCTTACAACGCCGCAGGTGAACCACACAGGCCTTCGTGTCAGTTTGTGCCACTGAAAGTAGCTTCCCTGCGCTTTCTTTTTCGGGTGATCATGTGATCATGCATGGCGACTTCGACCTCCAGTAACCCTGTCTGTTCAGTTCAAGCACTCCTTTACTGGTGCGAGGGTTAATATGTTTCTGTTTGCCTGGGGGGTGGGGGTCGGCGCCGGTCGATTATGTATTTAATACCAGAATCGTCTGTGCATTAGTGTGACCAGGAAAATTAAATTGGTCTCCAATAAAATATCCAAATCAGAAGAGTTGCAGGTTTAGCCTTAATAAGTGAACATTAGCAAACAACTGCATGTTCTTAAAAAAGGCTTTACCTAGCACGTATTTGTAGCCTTTTTTAAAATTTGTCCTTTTTTAAAATCTAAAGAAGTAATCAGTTTCTCATTGTGTCCTTCTTAAATAAACACGCAAATCAAGGGACGCTTAAAGTTTCAACCAGTCTTTCAAGCGAATTAGCAACTTCCTGTATTACAAGCCATTGATTTGATCTTTTTGATGCAAATGTAACCAGACGAGGAGACGTGGGGCACAAGAGTCAGGAAAAAGGCCGCGCGCAGGCTGGTAGTTAGACCCTTGATACCAGCCTGCTGAACGCCTGACTGGTACGTATCTCTGGAAACCCTCCCGTGGTTTTCTTCTAATTTTTTAGAAAATAAAATTAAAAGAAAGGGAGTCCTGTGCGAGTTCCTCCTGTACGCACCGGTGACAGCACATGATCTACAGCGAAGCTGCCAGAACGAGGAGGGACCCGCTGGATGTCACCACAGCCAGGAAGAACAGGGCCGTGACAGACGCCATGAGGAACTCTAACAGTGCATTATGGGAGCTGTAGTTCCTAACGCTACGTCCGTGAGCAACTATAACCAGTTCTAAAACCTGTCTCCCCTTAAGAGAGGGTTACACAAAGCAAACTTGCAAACGTGAAAAAGAACTATTTTTTAAAAGGACAATATGTACTATGGCAGTTCATAGCACATTTGCAAAACATAGGAAACTCCTCTAACAGAAATATTGGAAAATATTATCCGATAAAATTACATATCTAAGGTCTTAAAAAAAGTCATTATCCATATCTTTGTATTACAGTGCTCTCATCTTTAAACATAGCATGATTAGATCAGTCTTTTTATTTCTAAGTTGATTTACTTGATTACAGTCTATATTTCAACTATAAACTAAACAGGTCTGAATATAAAATTAATAACAAAAGTGCTGTAACTAACTTGTTTAATTGAGTAAGCCTACTGACATCAACAGTAATTGCTTACACTTACCTGTATATAGCGTTTTCTGGACACTCCACTCAAAGCTCTTTACAGGTAATGGGGATCCCTTCCACCACCAGTGTGCAGCCCCACCTGGATGATGTGCTGGCAGCCATAGTGCACCAGTACACTCACCACACTTCAGCTATCAGTGGGAAGGAGAGCAGAGGGACGAAGCCCTTTCAGAGATGGGATTAGGAGGCCAATGGAAAATTTGGCCAGAATGCCAAATCAAAATATATGATTTAAGGAAAAGGTTAAGTTAACCAGTGCTAAAGGACTCCCAGCAGCCCTGAAATTTGTCCCATCTACACTACACCCTTTCAGAGCAGTAAACAACAGACCCTGAGGTTATCTGAAACAAAACATTACAGTTTCTAGTTACCAAGTGTCAAAAATGTGTCCACCAACACCAGCACTGTGAATCACATGCAAGTCCAGCCCCAGCACTGACTTGCTTAAAAGGAAATATCAAAACTCATTTAATTGGAAGGTGGTGGCTGGTTATTAGGTCAGCAACAAACATCACTGTCATGTGTACAACTGCGGGAAACAAGAATCTGTTACCGTCTAGTAAAAACAGCTCCAGTAGTCTAAATCTCTAGCTTGAAAATGTATGTCTACTGTTTGCTAGTTACATGGATCTGACACAAAACCAAATGAAAGAAATTATTATTATGCATTACAATAGACTGACTGAGCGTACCTCTGAGATCACTTTCCCACTGTTTTCTGCGCTTCACAAACATTACATAGTTGATTATGATTGGTCATTTTTTTTTACCAGACTTCCATTAGGATGATCCACAGCAGCAAGAGGAAGAGCCATTACAGGGAATTTCTTGCTCAATTTGAATGTGTAGAACAAAAATACGTTGCAAATTGAGGGGTCCCCCTGGCCACGCAACCTATAAAAAGACTGGGGCAACAGGAGGCACAGAAATACGATAATTTTTACATTAATCGATGCCCCAAAAACAAAAACAGAAAGGAAAGGATACCTAGTCACACTGTGAAGACAATGTGAGTTTAAGTGTGACCTCCCATATATAAAATGCTGGTAAGTGAACAGTGATTGTGGTTGCATCCCATCTCTTAATGTGCATTTCAAACTTACTGTAAAGATACTACACCTCTGTCGACCTCCTTGTCAAAGTAAAGTAGCACATGTAAGACCTACTGTGGACAACAGTGTGGCAAGTAGGCCAGTAATTCCACCTGAAGCCACAAGAGGGCGCCCATGTACTATCAACTCCATATAAGTCATGCTTTAAAGAATTTATCACATATATTAGAGCAGAATGACTCTTGTGGGTATTCTAACAACGCACAGCCAATCTCTGTTTTTTAAAGAAGGGACAGGTGTAGAGTGGAATCTCAGTTTGATTTCATGATTAGTAAAGCACATTGAGTTATATACAAAATAAAGTAATGGAAATTATGTTGTTTTGTTGTTTTATTGGAACCAAAGAACTAGAAATAACACTGAACAGTGTAACAGAACAATTTAACAACATGCAGATTTTTGTCAATCATTAAATGATTAAATCTTTTTTCACAAGGTACTGGAGGTTAATTTTCCTTAGCAAAATAATGTCAAATTCAAAATATGACAAGTGTGTGTCAGCTTTAACATTTTTGTCTTTAGAATGAGTAAAGGTGACATTCACAACCTTATGAAACACGTTTAGCATGTCTGATTGCCCTTGGCTATTTCATCTAAAACCTTCCTCTAAAACATTGCTGAGGCAAGACATTCTATACTGACTTTTAATTAAGAGTAATATCATGGTGAGGGCCAGTAATTTACCTTACAGTGTATAATTACTTACATCTTGCATGCTTGGATATTTCAGTTTCCTCTTCACCTGTCGACAAAAGTAGGAACAAATTATTTTACTGAAAAATTCTGATCATTTACAAGGTCATGGTGATAGACTCTAACCAGGCAGACAGAGGGCACTAGTGTTGCAGTGTCCTAAACAAAGATAAAAACTAATATTTTGTCTCAACAAAACACAAATTTAACATTACTCACAATACATTTACACACAAGTAAGTTTTGAAAATTTCATAGATAAAAATAGTTTCTCATTTGAGATCATATAGAATCCAAATGCACATATCAATAAGACAGTAAACAATTTTATTATAGACACAGTGGACAAAGCAAGCACATCAAACAGCTTTGGGCAAACAATCTACAGACTTTTTTTTACAAAAACAGCAGAAGTTCAAAACAGCTCTAGATTTGCTAAACTATAATGCAGGTCTATTAGCTATATTTGAAGAATGTAAACATTGTCGGAACCCAGTGCCTGTCCACTCCATGGACAGGACACCAGAGCACTGCAGAAGGCAAACCACACACATACTCACAGAGTGGACAATCTTGCCAGTCGCCAGTTTGCCATGACAATGTATTTGGACTGCAGGAGGATAAGAGCTCAGAACCCACATGATGAACACGCAAAAACACACAGAAGCTTGCCAAGTCACACCCAGAACCCAAGAACTGTAACACCAACGCTACCTGCCACACTACTGTGTTTGGCAATTTATAATCTTCTAACATATTATATATACAGTGCTACTTCCACAACAATTGTATTTCTAACTGCAAATGCTTCAAAAGTCTCACAGTGTTACTATGTGGATCTAACTATATCTGAGGTCTCTCTTGAAACCTGAGTTCTTTAACTAATGAATATGGACAATAAATTGAATCTTTGAACCCTACTGGAGGTGAACACCAATTTAAACTGGAAAAAATGTTCCAATTGACATGACTTGCCTGTACAGTATATGCAGACACCATAACTTCATAAATCTGCTAAATTTCTTAATGGTAGAAATTCATCCTCTTTGCTGTTTTTCTAAACTCATTTCTAAGTAAAAATAAAATACAATAGAAATATATGCATATGACTAACATAAAATGACCAAACATTTCAAGGTAAGGAGTCACAATCAATCAATCAAGGTTTATTTATCAACGCACGAATTGTACAGCACACAGTGGTGTTGTTGCCAATTAAATGCTTTATCCGCGAGCTCGTTAAGAGAGATAGAAGACCTGAAGGACAGGAATTTATAGGGATTAGATTAACGAAAAGAGGAAAAACAATTAGGATACAATAAACTACACAATTACAATTTACAACACAATTTACAGAGTGTGCGAAAGTAACGCAAGGACAGGAGGTATTTAGCCCTTTTTGTATGTCCTGAGAGTGCAAGCGAACCTGTCAGTTCAAGGAGGTAACTGCAGGCATCTGCTGTGGTTGGCTGTTTCAAATAGCTACACTGTTTGCCGATGACCCGACAACAGGCCATTAAGCTCATTCATGAATACATTTGCTAGACTTCATGTTTACACAACAAACATTGTTTTAATTCAACTACCTCTCCAAGTTGATTTTCTAATTGTAATGAGCCACAGAAGCAAAAAAGAGGTGACGACATATTTTAACTAAAGTACAAAAAGAAAATAAGTTTGAACACTTACAACACTAAATAAACGACTTCGCTACTGTTAAAAGTGATGTAATTGGGTAATGAAGTCAACAGAGAAATGTTTTGAGTCTTCGTTGCCTTTGTGTTAATGTCTCTTGTGTTCAGTACACTCGTGTGTACATTTCTTTCCTGATGCCCACGATGAGAGACTCAAATGCCGCTTCAGCTTCTTGATCTACACAATAATGCAGCATTTTCTCCCTTGTTTTTCCAAAAACACTTTCTGGTTTCTTTCATCAGTGACATCACAGCATGATGTGACACAACACTGCATGCCATATGACGTGTGTGTTTCTGGTGACAAAATAAATTGACACGCTTATTACACAAGATTATTCTGTCTTTGGACAATTGTAACGTTTTCTGGTGACAGTGTAGCAATCAACACATGGAATATGCAGTCATTTTTATTTTCTGCATCTTTATATACAGTGATATGTCAGACGGCACCAATATTCTAGTGTACCTCACATACAGATGCAGCCATTCAAAATGGGTGGGGTATTTCGCGGTATACCCCGGTGTGCGTGTTGCATCAAAACGCAGTATCGCGGTATTACGAATCATTTGATGTAATGCCGGAAAGTATCCAGAATCACCTTGTAAAACCGCCAGGAGGAGCCAATAAAGCTTAACCTCTCATGTAGAGCATTTGAGCTTTGAAATTTAAATTGTGTATTACAGCATGTTAATCATCAGTCATTAAAAAGTTGGTATATTTTATGAAAGCAAGATTGCTCAGTTGGACAAAAGTACACAACCTACCTTTATCAGAAATATTTATGCATCAAAGCCTTTACCGAAGATATTACTAATAGTATTAATAATGAATGACTTTGGACAAGCTGTAAACTCCAAGTATTACGCTGGTCCACATTCTTTCTAACTGTTCCAACAGTTGGCTTTTTTCTCTGTTTGAATTGTGGCGATTCAAACAACTTGGGATAACAAGTGGTCTCAAAGTCACCGAGCTCACAGAGCCTCAACAACAGATGACAACTTCCTTAGTCCTTCCTTAGTCTTCCTGAAATAGTCAGATTATGAGTGAATAAAAGCATTTTATTAAAAACACGTTTGCGTTTGTTTGGGTGCTATATTATGCATTTTTCATATGTAAGATATAATGATGTGTTCCTGCTTACACATCGCACGACTTTAAAAGTTAGAAAAACAGGTTTCGATTCACATTATCTGGTGAGCCTTGTTTTGTCAAAGGACAGCACACTCTCTCTCACTTGCCCTAAACGGATAATACACAGGGGGGAGTTCAAGGTAGAAGGGGGGAGATTTCCAGCAAAAGACACCCCCCCCACCCCCCAAAACCCAGTAAGTACAGTACTTACTAGTTAAGAAAGCTAGGTGTTAGCATAAATTATTAGTAATCAATTATATTAAATTTAGCCCTGTAATAAATTGTGCTAATAAATTCTATTCTACTCTGAGAATGTAGGGGGAGGAAGAATGCCCGTGGACCTTTCACTTACTGCAATATTATGGACACTCAAAAACAGCTTTTTTTTTTGACAGCTGGTACAGCACCCCACCGCGCCCACGCGCCAGCATTATATTCTCATGTACAGGTAGAATATGTTCATTGTCTTCCAATGAAAGAAGGGTTCCTTTCGCCGTAGTCGGGAGACATTAGAAGCTTGCCACACCCGGACTGTTACACCAACGCATTAGCATGTTAAAGCGATTTCATTGAGGAGCCTAGCTTTCTTAACTAGTAAGTACTGTACTCACTGGGTTTTGGAGGGGGGGAGGTGTCTTTCGCTGGAAATCTCGCCCCCTTCTACCTTGAAAATACCTGTGAAACTGGTTTAATTCGTCACAGCCAGCACTCCCGCAGAGAGGGGGGTTGTACTTGCAGTGCATCGGTATAGATGGGAAAGCCAGAGCCGAGTCAAGTCTAGCCATGAGTCTAATCTCACAGAGCTTCAACAGCAGATGACAACTAGTGAGTTCGATTAAGAATGAATAAAAGCATTTCATTAATAACGCATTTGCGTTTGTCTGGGTGCTGACAAGTAAAAAACAATTACTTTTTGACAATGAAAAACTGTGTGTGTGTGTCTCTCTCTGCTGGCGTTTGTAATCATTTTTATTTTTAAATACATTTTAGCAAAGTAATGTACCATAAAAGAATTGTGAGACATATTTGGGTTAACATGTTCAGTGTTCATGTGTGGTAATTTGTTTGGTGCGAGTGAAGTTTTATTTAAAATCTGACCCAGGGAAAAGTGTGGAGTGGACGGCTGATGAGAGAATGCAGGCTCGCGCTGTGTCCGTTATTCTTTGTCTTTTTGAGCCAATGAAAGCTCTGTTGTCCTTCACATGAATACCTGAATCATTGTACTGAACCCAGGATTTTACAGTATTTTTTCTTTAAAATACCAATAACAGCAACATACAGTTTACATAATATGTTGATGTTCCAAAATTAATATCGTTTATGACCTTTATGACCTTCGTTATGCTCTTCGTTAATGTCTAAGCCGGAACACATCATTATATCTCATTTTGTATTTCTTTTTAAAAAAATAATAAAAATCGTTTGCCCAGCCTAACAGTATTGTTATTGTTTTTATCCTGTAAAGCGCTTTGAGGAGCCACCTTTAAAGGCGCCATATACAATAAAGTTCATTATTATTACTATTGTTAATTTGCTGGACAGAGAGGTGAACATTATTACGCAGAAGACAAAGATAGCGATTTACGCTGCATTGTGCTGCTGTAATACAGTTTTAAATAATTAAAAGTCTAAACAGTATCAGATTTATTTATGGATTTTAAATAAAGGCGATTTAAATCAATATAAATGTTTATATTGTAACGCATAGGTGACATTGTTATTAAAATGACTTAAATTCGATCATGTTGTGATATTTAGAAATATAAATTTGTTTGGTGCGAGTGAAGTTTTATTTAGTCTCTGACCCAGGGAAACGTTTTATTTTTTCAAAGAAATGTTTGTTAAAAAAAAAAGGCATGGCTCCAGCGGGATTCACACAACGTGTGACGTGGGAGTCATGAATCTAACCCACAGCGCCACCGGCAAGGTCACATGAGGAGTGTTGAAAAAGCCCTACAAAACATTATCAACAGACATCGTACAGTGTGTACAATTCTTGTGTTGCGGTATATGAATATAATTATATCGTTATTGATTTCTTTAGATATGCGATTCCATATTATATTCCCTTTTAATCAAATTCTAAAAGTATGCTTGTTGACTCGGGTATCACGTTAAAGACTTCGATGCTTAAAATGTTTAGGGAGAAATGGAATACTGGTGTGTATTTTTCTTTAAAGTACTGAGACCAGCCATATACTGTATGTTTATGTTCCAAAATTAATATCGTTTATGGCCTTCACACACGTTACAGTATGCTCCTATTCTTTTTATGCTCAGCTACTAAGATTTCCCTTCAGTGGTAAAATTCCATATAAATATTCAATACTAAAACGGGCACAGTAAAGACATTTAAATCTTTCTATGACCGACCAACGCACCACGAGTGCCCCTGTCAGTCAACCAATCACGTACCGCGGTATTTTGCATCAACGCGCGTCACAATGCGCGAGGCCGCAGCCTATTACCTCCGGTACGTGTCTGTACCACGCACTTTGAATGGCAGCATCTGTACAGTACATTCTCCTGCTCATACCTCAAACAATACATACTGTACACACCTCTATATATATATATATTCTGAAACAACTAACAATCCAGGTTTTGTTTGAAAAAAAAAATATTTTGAGAACAAACCATTTTCACCGCTCTTTCGTCTAAAAAGACTACAAATTTAAAGAAAATTTAACATGTGAGTGAATTTAAGAAGAATGTATTAATGAATAATCATGCAGTGTTTCAGATTCTCACATTCTTTAAGATAGAACAAGAAAATTATCCATTCATGTTTAAACAGTTAAACTGTTGTATAGTTTATCTTTGCTCAATCAACAGGAGTTAATAGACTGGATCATCTTAGCTCTGGGACTTGCACTGGGAATATTTGATGCTCCTCTCTGAAGCTGGTCTTAGTCTGCGAGTTGGTTCATTAGCGTCCCCAGGAGAGCCTGGGTACCGACAGGGAGGTGTAACATGAACAGTGATCAGCGCTCTTCTATTGAAGCCCTCATGAGCCCAAAACAATCACAAAACATTGCTGGACAACAGACAATTCAGAGTTCACCTCAGACAGGCAGCAAGTACATGGACAAATGTACCATTGTGGTACATCAGACGCAGCCGGTGCCCCAAGCACAATCTAGCCTCCTAAACAGTCTCCGTTAATTCAAGTGGTGAAGTATTTAAAGTGGTGTTATGACTGTAGCTGTGTATATCCCGCCCAGTACTGACTCGGAGAGGCACTGCCTGTCCTGTACGGGGCCATCAGTGATTTACGAACTGCTCACCCTGATGGCTGTGTTACCGCTGCCGGTGACTTCAGCCACACAGATCATAAGGCAGTCCTCCCTAAATAGCTCACACCTGAAGAAGGCTCCACAGCCGAAACATTGCTTTCTCTCTTCTCTTTTCAGCAAGGAATAAACCTATTACTTGTTCCCTTGCAGCCTACGCACGCTGACGCAGCTGCATACCTGAGCTACTTCCCTTAATTCTACCTGTATGTTAATTTTGCAACCAGAGGGGTGAATATACTGGACTTAGCTTATACAAATATCCCTTATGCATACAAGGCTGCCCCCTGCCCCCACCTGGGCCACTCTGACCACATTTCTGTGATGCTTATTCCTGCATACAGACCACTGCTAAAAAGTGCCGAATTGGTTTTGAAACAGACCCTGGTATGGCCAGAGGGAGCCACCTCAGCATTACAGGACTGCTTTGAGCACACAGACTGGAATATGTTCAGGGAGGCTGCTATCTATGAAAAACATATCAATCTAGAGGAGTATGCAGCATCTGTGCCTTGCTACATCACCAAGTGCATTGATGATGTCACTGTCTCTAAATCTATTTTCACACAGGCCAACCAGAAGCCATGGCTGACTGCAGAGGTCCGCACACTGCTAAGAACTCACAATGAAGCATGTAGATCAGGTGACAAGGAAGCCCTTCGGACTGTGAGGGCCAACCTGTCTCGTACCACCAGGGAGGCAAAGCATAACTACGCACGGAAGATTCACGGTCACTTCTTAGATACCAGAGACATATAGCACAAGTGGCAGGGCATCCAGTCCATTACTGACTGCAGGACTACTCCACGCGCCAGTGACAGAGATGCATCCCTTCCAGATGCGCTGAACGACTTTTATGTGCGATTTGAAGCACTCAATACAGTTCCTGTGAGAAAGACCATACCTCCTCCTGATGATCAGGTGCTTTGCCTGTCCACAGCTGATGTGAGGAAGACACTAACAAAAGTTAACCCACATGAGGTTGCTGGAGCTGACAAAATACCTGGTTGTGTGCTCAAGGAATGTGCAGCACAGTTAGCTGATATTTTTACAAACATCTTTAATACCTCCCTGTGCCAAGCGGTCATTCAATTCAACTTTATTGTCATTAAACTTACACAGGTGCATAGTATAATGAAAAGTGTTTCTCATTAGTCACTCAGGTTCAGTAATAAATAGGACAGAAGATGAGACAATAGACAGTTACACAATAGCAATAACAGTAACATGTAATAACATAACATAAATAACATGTAATCAAGTAATCGAAAACTGCAAAATTCCGCAAACAGAGAAAATTTAACAGGACAAAAACAGTGCAAGGTAATTCTTGGAACAGTGCAAAAAAATAGTGTGGTTAAAAGTAGTATGGTTAATTAATATTAAATATTATTATGCCTGTTACAATTTTACTGGGCTATCGATGGGACAGTACAATTTTGGCTTACATGTGTGTGTGGTGGTGTAGGAGTACAGTGGTTGTGGGTACAGGAGGACGTTAGGAGAGATCATAATAAGGTGGAAGGGAGTGGTGGCGTCACCAACTTGACAGCTCTGGGGAAGAAGCTATTTTGGAGTCTAGTTGTGTGCGACTGGAGTGACCGGAACCTTCTGCCAGATGGTAGGGGAACAAACAAGTTATGACCGGGGTGAGTGGGGTCAGACATAATTTTGGTGGCTTTTTTCAGACTCCTGGTGTTGTATATTTCCTGGATGGATGGTAATAAAAAAAGACACATCCCTGTATCTTTCAAGACCACCACGATTATACCAGTGCTGAAGAAGACTACTGTGTCCTGTCTCAATGACTATCGCCGCAGCACTCACACCAATTGTCATGAAGTGCTTCGAGATGCTAGTCATGGGCCACATCAAATCCAGACTCCCCACCTCTCTGGCCCCCTCCAGTTTGTGTGTCGTCCCAACTGGTCTACCGATGTTTCTGTATCCCTCGCCCTGTCCCATCTGGATAAGAGGGTAAGGATAAGAATGCTGTTCATTGACTTCAGTTCAGCATTCAACACAATCATCCCCCAGAAACTTATAGAACCTTAACACCTCCCTCTGTAACTGGATTCTGGACTTTCTGACCAAGAGACCTCAGACAGTCCGGATTGGAAACATCTCTAGTACCACGATACTGAACACTGGAACCCCCCAGGGCTGTGTACTCAGCCCACTCCTGTTCACGCTGATGACTCATGACTGCACTGCTAAGCAGAGTGCAAATTACATCAAGTTTGCTGATGAAATGACAGTGGTGGGCCTCATTAGTAACAAAGATGAGGCACCATACAGAGACGAGGTGGAGAAACTAGCGGACTGGTATTTAACCAACAATCTGTCTCTGAATGTATATAAGACAAAAGAGATGATTGACTTCAGGAGGGCCGGCACTAATCACTTCCCACTGCACATCAACGGCTACCTTGAGACACAAGTTTCTTGGTGTGCACATCACAGATTAGCTCACTTGGACCATCAACAAAAAAAGCACAACGTCTCCACCTCCTGCGGCGACTGAGAAGGGCAAACCTCCCCCCATACTATCCACATTCTATAGGGGTACCATCAAGAGCATGTTGACAAACTGTATCATTGTTTGGTTTGGGAATTGTAAGGTCCCAGACCGCAAGTCCCTGCAACGAATTATCAGTTGAGCAGGAAACATCATTGGAGCCTCCCTTCCATCCATTCAGGAAATCTGCCACAAAAGCATAAGGTGCTGTACAGTGCTTTGCGAAAGTATTCGGCCCCCTTGAACTTTTCAACCTTTTGCCACATTTCAGGCTTCAAACATAAAGATATAAATTTTTTATTTTATGTGAAGAATCACCAACAAGTGGGACACAATTGTGAAGTGGAACGAAATCTATTGGATTTTTGAAACTTTTTTAACTAATAAAAAAATGAAAAGTGGGGCGTGCAAAATTATTCGGCCCCTTTACTTTCAGTGCAGCAAACTCACTCCAGAAGTTCAGCGAGGATCTCTGAATGATCCAATGTTGTCCTAAATGACTGATGGTGATAAATAGAATCCACCTGTGTGTAATCAAGTCTCTGTACAAATGCACCTGCTCTGTGATAGTCTCAAGGTTCTGTTGAAAGCGCAGAGAGCATCATGAAGACCAAGGAACACACCAGGCAGGTCCGTAATACTGTTGTGGAGAAGTTTAAAGCCGGATTTGGATACAAAAAGATTTCCCAAGCTTCAAACATCCCAAGGAGCACTGTGCAAGCGATCATCTTGAAATGGAAGGAGTATCAGACCACTGCAAATCTACCAAGACCTGGCCGTCCCTCTAAACTTTCAGCTCAGACAAGGAGAAGACTGATCAGAGATGCAGCCAAGAGGCCCATGATCACTCTGGATGAACTGCAGAGAACTACAGCTGAGGTGGGAGAGTCTGTCCATAGGACAACAATCAGTCTTACACTGTACAAATCTGGCCTTTATGGAAGAGTGGCAAGAAGAAAGCCATTTTCAAAGATATCCATAAAAAGTCTCATCTAAAGTTTGCCACAAGCCACCTGGGAGACACCCCAAACATGTGGAAGAAGGTGCTCTGGTCAGATGAAACCAAAATCGAACTTTTTGGCCACAATGCAAAACGATATGTTTGGCGTAAAAGCAACACAGCTCATCACCCTCAACACACCATCCCCACTGTCAAACATGGTGGTGGCAGCATCATGGTTTGGGCCTGCTTTTCTTCAGCAGGGACAGGGAAGATGGTTAAAATTGAGGGGAAGATGGATTCAGCCAAATACAGGACCATTCTGGATGAAAACCTGTTGGAGTCTGCAAAAGACCTGAAACTGGGACGGAGATTTATCTTCCAACAAGACAATGATCCCAAACATACAGCAAAATCTACAAAGGAATGGTTCACAAATAAACGTATCCAGGTGTTTGAATGGCCAAGTCAAAGTCCAGACCTGAATCCAATCGAGAATCTGTGGAAAGAGCTGAAAACTGCTGTTCACAAATGCTCTCCATCCAACCTCACTGAGCTCGAGCTGTTTTGCAAGGAAGAATGGGCAAGAATTTCAGTCTCTCGATGTGCAAAACTGATAGAGACATACCCCAAGCGACTTGCAGCTGTAATCGCAGCAAAAGGTGGCTCTACAAAGTATTAACGCAAGGGGGCCGAATAATTTTGCACGCCCCACTTTTCATTTTTTTATTAGGTAAAAAAGTTTCAAAAATCCAATAGATTTCGTTCCACTTCACAATTGTGTCCCACTTGTTGGTGATTCTTCACATAAAATAAAAAATTTATATCTTTATGTTTGAAGCCTGAAATGTGGCAAAAGGTTGAAAAGTTCAAGGGGGCCGAATACTTTCGCAAGGCACTGTATATAATGACTAAGAAAAACAGAGGAGGCAACTGAAGGAAAGGAGAACAATGTACACAAGAGCATTGAAGGATGAAATATACTGAATAGAAATATACAGAAAAGTGAGAGGTCAGATAAGGTATGAATTCTCAACTTGGGATGATGTAATTAGTGGATACAATGAAGTATCTGTAGTCTGGTCACTATGCTAGTTAATATCACTGATCTAGGTTCTGAAATTCAATAAACTGGATGTGTCAGCAAACCACACCAAAGTAGGATGATAAACCCTATAAGTGCAGGAGATGAAATGCAAAAAGTTCACACTTTTTGTGTGAGGTAGTAAGGTTCAGAGTAAGGTTCATTACTCTGTTCTCCTCTCCACTAATAGCATCATCCAGGTGGGGCTGCACACTGGTGTCGGTGGAGGGGATCCCCATTACCCCATTACCTGTAAAGTGCTTTGAGTGGAGTGTGCAGAAAAGCGCTATAGAAGTGCAAGCAATTATAATAATTTATTATTATAATTAGCTATAGATGCAATAGGAGGTGTCATACCTCATTTTGCCACTAGAGGGCATTCCAAGTCACACAGAATCTGTATAAGTATAATATATTCACACCTGAAGAAGGCTCCACGGCCGAAACGTTGTGTTCTCTTTCTTCTTTTTTTCAGCATGGAATAAACCTATTACTTGTTCCTAAGTATAATATAGTTCAGCAGAGGAGCTGCGTCAGCATGCGTAATAGGTTTATTCCATGCTGAAAAGCCAAGAAAGAAAATGTTTCGGCTGCAGAGCCTTTTTCAGGTGTGTGAAAGACAGGGCAGTCAGCAAAGGTAATGTAGCAGGAGAACAAGAGCTGGGAGAGAGGAGGGGCGAGGGGCAGGAGCAGGGGACAGACAGAGAGGCCAATCAGGAGGTGTGAAGTCAGGACAGGTGAAGAGAGGTGTGAAATGAAACCTACAATGAATAGAGAGAATTTAGAAGACAAAATGAATGTCGTTGAGAGAAGGGGAAAGGTGTGATCCTAGCGGCAGGATCATTTTACTTTCTGTAGTCTTTATGCAGATGTAAAGCTGAAAGAGGCACATCACGTTCACAAGCTACAGTATAATAAACTTTATTACATATCCAAAAGAGCAAACCTGCTTTTATCAAATACACCTACTTTTAAATTAAATTCTTTAATTAGAAAAAGATTGTCCCCCAGCGTTGCCTGGGATTGTAATTCAAGCGTTCTCTGGCTCCACACGCCATGTTGAGCGTTCACTGATCCAGCTGGCAGTGTTACACAGTAGTGCAGCTCCACCGCTGAGTATTTCTAAAGAGGTGCAGTATCCTGGAGCCCCTGAACTCCAGACTACTGCAGTATCTCTCGCACATTCTGAACGGCTGGAGCTGTAATTAGTGTAGTTTATAAACCACACCAAAGTAGGATGATTAGCAAACCCTATAAGTGCAGCAGATGAAATACAAAAAGAACACACTAAAATCTGCTACTGCTCAAACACTCTGGTTCTCTCTTCCTCCCCTCACCTGACTGCCCATGTCTTCCTCAGGCTTGCTGGGCTGCCACACAGTATTGTGGACAATCTCTTGAAAAAACAGGTTAACCTGAGGGGAAAGAATGTCAGATTCGAATTTAACTGTACACACATCTACTATCTATAAAACAATCAGCAATTAAAACCTATGATTCTGTTGTAATCACATTAGAAAAGCACAAATGTGAGGATGCAATTTGGTTGCTAGTAATTAATTGCTCTGAATACCTCGCGCAGCTGTTTCACAGCTGAAGCAAAAGCATTGGTTCCAGAGCAGCAACCTTTTGTGTTACATGTTTACAGAGATTGTACTGTACTCTGAATAAGGCAGACTTCATTATACCTTTGAACATGAAAATCCTCAGTTTAATTCTACACTTTCAGATAATGTGTAAAATTATTTCATTTTACTACCCGCACAGAAAACCCTGTACTTATTTCTCATTTCACAGTTTTAGCTAATCCTCCAATCGCTTTACCTTAGAAAATCCTACAAGATACCTTACGTGTTAAAACCTGTATTTTTTCCTAAGTTTCTCAAAGGTTAAGTATTTACATCTCTAGCTTCTAGCCAGCCTGTGCTATCATTAGGCACAGCCTGCAGGGTGTGGAGGATCAGTTCTTCTGCACTGAAGACAGACGGCCACAGTCCAGGTCCCAGAGGAAACAGAAGGGTCTCCCATGGATCAGACAGTCACGCAGCAGAGACAGTGGGGTGAGTCCAGGAGACCGACAGCCTTACCAATCAGGTCAACCCAGAATCCTCCACAGCTACTGCAGCCAGGCGGACGGACAGGAACCACCAGCACAGACGATTCAGCAGGGACCGAGAGGAGGACGAGCTCTCGGCTGGCTTTTCCTCCAGACTGACGTGACTAGAAGCTGAAGAGCCTTTGCCTCCGGGAGGTCTCGCCTATTAGCATGTTACCACTGTTACGTCCCTGTGCGTGTCCGTGTTCGTTTTTTTTTTCCGCTTCCTGTATTCAGGTACCCCCCCCTTCCCCCCATTGGTCCATCACTACACCATCATTGCAGTTGTGACATCATCAGTCACCTCCTGACCAATCAGCAACTAGATCTACAGTATATTACCGAAGAAGTTCCAACCTCGAGAGCTTTCATCTACACTTCGTTCAGCTTCGGCTCGTGTTCGCATTTGCTTGCTAGTGTTCGTGTTTGTTCGTTGTTAGCTTCGGCTTCGTTTGTTTGATGGTTGGCTGGTTGGATGGTTTTGATTACCGTGTTTTGTTATAACCTCACCTTATTACTTTCCTTTTTACCTTGCTTGTGCTCGTTTGTTACACTATTCCTTGCTTGTGGATTTTCTTCCGTTTTACCCGTTTTCCCATAATCGTGCAACTAGTCACTTGTGTTGTGTTATTGTGAACTGTGAACTTGTTGTACAGCAGGAGAAAGGTTTAGGTAAGGTGGCTGGGTTACACTTTAGAGAGGTGGTTTTCAACCAGTGGGCCACGGGGGTACTGCAGAGGGCCGGCGCTACGGGGGTGCAATAAGTGCAAGATCTAAGGTGGCCTGTTGCTAACGTCAGTAAAATGACCATCTGTAAAATAAACGAACAAGAGTTCGTATGTCTGGGGCGGGGAGCGCTGTGTACAGATTCAGCCATTCAAAGTGCGCGGTACAGACACGTACCGGAGGTAATTGGCTACAGCGTCGCGCATCGTGACGCAAGATGACGCGGGGTACCGCGGTACGTGATTGGTTGACCAACAGGGGCACTCGTGGTCCGTTGGTCTGTCGTAGAAAGACTTACAGTAAACGTCTTTACTGTGCCCGTTGTAGATATTGAATATTCATATGGAATTTTACCACTGAAGGGAAATCTTAGTAGCTGAGCATAAAAAGAATAGGAGCATACTGCAACGCGTGTGAAGGCCATAAACGATATTAATTTTGGAACATAAACATACAGTATATGGCTGGTCTCGGTACTTTAAAGAAAACATACACGAAACATGGTTTCATTATGACCAGTATCAGTCTTGAGATATTTTTAACTTGATTTACAGTATTTGAGAGGTATGTCTTGACACTGATACTACGTAAATACTGCTCACGTATATGTTTCTAGGTTTATATAATGCATTTCATACGGTCAAATTACTTTTGAGCAACTGATAAGAAGCGCGAAACGGTATGCCCAGGGCGTTTTAGTTTTAGTTTTGTTTTAATGCAGTGCAGTGGATTGATTAGAGATATCAAGTACATACAAGTCATTTTTTAAATGTTGTAGTTCGTCTTGTAAAAATGTTACGAGTACATCATCTGTCAACAATTACACAGGTTCTGTAGTGCTTTTTCAGCCCTCAGCATGCAACTGCACCGGTGGCGCTGTGGGTTAGGTTCCTGACTTCCATGTCACACGGTCTGTGATCGAATCCCATGGAACTATGACTTTATTTTTTAACAAACATTTCTTTGAAAAAATGAAACGTTTCCCTTGGTCAGAGATTAAATAAAACCTCACTCGCACCAAACAAATTTATATTTCTAAATATCACAACATGATCAAATTTAAGTCTTTTTAATAACAATGAATAGTCACCTATGCGTTACAAAATAAACATTTATATTGATTTGAATCGCGTTTTGATTTAAATCGTAAACGCGTGTTTAAATATGTGTTTAAAGGCGATATACTGTATAAAAGCGCTGATTCTTATGGAATGTTTTCCGCCGGGGATTCAAAAAAATTTTTTTTTTTAATCGCGTATCTAAGGAAAATTGCAGTATAACTTTGTTCATGCACATCATTATACAGTATCTCATTTTGTATTTCTATTTAAAAAATCGTTTGCCCAGCCACTATTGTTGTTATTGTTTTTATCCTGTAAAGCGCTTTGAGGAGCACAGCTTTCTCACCACTTAGATTACTTTTTGACACCATCTTTACACAAAGCAGAAACTGATTGTATTTTTCCGATGACATACAAGTGGAAAGATTACAGATTTTAATCGTCTTTTTTCTGAACCAGGGAAAATCTGATCATGTTTCTCTATAACAATAATAAAAAACTTTATTTTACATATCACCTTTAAAAGTGGCATCTTAAAACAATACAGTAGATGTAAACCACAGATTACAAAGTAAATACCCAGACAAACGCAAACGCGTTTTTAATAAAATGCTTTCATTCATTCAACAGAGAGAGAGTGTAAAACCTGGGTGTAACAGCTGTTCCCTTTTCTGATCACTCGCTCTCTGGATAAACGTCTCGCCTGTCCAGTTCTTTGTTTTCCTAATTTGCCGATTATGCCTGCTGCGATCCACTCCTACCCTCACACCTAAAGAAGACTATTTTAAATTTCTTGGCGCATCCTTAAGGTGATATCACATAAAGGTGATATGTAAAATAATGTTTTTTTATTGTTGTTATAGAGAAACATGATCAGATTTTCCCCGGTTCAGAAAAAAAGATCTAAAGTATACTAGTTATACAAGCTATGCTGAAAGTTTATTAAGATACTTAGAAGACAAAGATATCCATTTATTTTAGTCAAAATTTTATATATCACCTTTAAAAATGGAATCTCAAAGCAAAGTAAATACCCAACACTGATTGTACCGATCTGTCATGCTAATAAAACACCTTGAATTGAATTGAATTGAGGGAGAGAGGGGGGGAGGGCGAGCGAGATAACCAGGACGTAAGGCAAATAAGATACACTCCACAGGCATTCACAACAGCAACATATGAAACGTTTGCACACATAGTTATTACTTGGTTTTCAAAGTGCAATGAAATACAATATTTTTGTTGTTGCTGTTTTTGTTGTTTTTATCCTGTAAAGCGTTTTGAGAAGCCACCTTTAAAGGCGATATATACTGTAAAAGCGCTGATTCTTATGGAATGTGTTCCACCGGGGATTCAAAATGTTGTTGATTTTTTTTAATTGCGTATCTAAGGGAATCTCAGTATAACTTTGCTCATGAACAAACAGTGGCATGTTACATTATTAATTTGGGTGTCTTAATTCGATGTATTTAAAGCAGTGAACTACTGTAGGTGTAACATAACATTCAGAAATACAATCGAGAATAGTTATGTGGTGTTTGTTTAGATGAAACGTTCCTAAAACGTATAACGTAACAAAATTAAAGACTATTAAAATCTGTAATCTTTCCACTTGTACTGTATGTCATCGGAAAGATTCTGCTTTGTGTAAGGATGGTATCAAAAAGTAATCTTAAGTGGTGAGAAAGCTGTGCTCAATGTATTTAAGGGACTTAAAAGTAAAAGGAGATGCTTCATATTGCTTGACTAATTTTAAAAACTAAGTTATAAATGCAGTTATAAATCCCTCGGTGCCGCGCCGGGTGTAAATATCAAAGTATACATTAGTCCCGGGCAGAGACTGAAGAGCGCTCGGCTGGGGTGCCCGGGGAAGAGCAGGACAGGAGTGAAAGTGGTCAGGGTGGGGTTTAGGAAGGCATACAGTCTGCGCAGGTATAGATTACACTTTTCTAAAATGTATTTGAAAAATAAAAACGATTACAATCTAATCCTTCCACGTTTGATCCCAAAATCCCCAAAAATATAAATCTAAACGGCTAGAAAGCTATGCTGAAAGTTTATTAAGATACTTATAAGACAAAGATACTGTATCAATTTATGTTGCATTAGCCTGATTATGATTAAAAAAACACATATAATTAAACACGCGTTTGCGATTTAAATCAAAACACGATTTAAATCAATATAAATGTTTATATTGTAACGCATACTGTCCAGCCTCCATTTCTCTATAAAAATTTACTCTGTTGCACACACACACAATAGAAGCAGGAAGCAGAAGCAGGGACCGTTGTCAGAAGGGAAGAGGGTGACTATTCATTGTTATCAAAAATGACTTAGAATCGATCATGTTGTGATATTTTGAAAAATAAAAGTCAATTGATTGTCCATAATATTCTATTTTTTCGAAGAAATGTTTGTTAAAAGAAAAGTCCAGCACCAGCTGGATTTGAACACACAACCCGTGAGTTGGTAATCGCGCACGTAGACCAGTAGGCTACAAGGGAAGTCGCATGAAGAGAGAGGAGAAACAGCCCTACACAGCCCTGTTGCAGTACACGAATATAATCATATCGTTATTAAATTCTTTAGATACGCGATTCCATATTATATTAGCAGAAACGCTTAAAACTACCACTTTTTCACACGCTATTTCACATGCTAGTTAAAGACTTCGATGCTTAAAATCGTTAGGGAGAAATGGAATACCGGTGTGTATTTTTCCTTTAAAGTACCGATTCCTGGAATCTGGCTGGCTGACACCGTTCTGAAGTGGTTCCATAAAATCTGGTATACAGAAAAGAAAGCGTTGATAAAAAAGCCTGGATTCTCATGTATCTCATAGAAGTATCTTTTAATACAGTCTTTGCTGTGCTCTTGAGGATCCTTGTGATATTTTGAGCTCTAGTTGAATGATAAGTGTTGCATTTTAAATCATTTTCGTAGTTAGAAATTATGAAACGCCCTGTTAAAAGCAAGGGAATTTTTATGCCCGTTGAAGTAAAACAAAATGCCTGACAAAGTATGGCTTGGACAGATTCCAAGTGCTTGTACAAATGTGCTAAAGAAATTATACTTTGAGTATACAGCTTGTCCAAAGTCATCCATTATTAATACTATTAGTAATATCTTCAGTAAAGGCTTTGATGCATAAATATTTCTGATAAAGGTAGGTTGTGTACTTTTGTCCAACTGAGCAATCTTGCTTTCATAAAATATACCAACATTTTAATGACTGATGATTAACATGCTGTAATACACAGTACAAAATTAAAAGCTCAAATGCTGTACATGAGAGGTTAAGCTCCCCCTGGCGGTTTTACAAGGTGATTCTTGTAAAACACAAGGTGATACTTACAAGGTGATACTTGATACGCGTGATACCGCGACACGCCCACCGGGGTATGCCGCAAAATACCCCACCCATTTTGAATGGCTGCATCTGTATTTTCAAATAGCAATATTAGTCTGGCATATTTAAAATTAAAACACAATGATCTAGAAAACATGGCTGTGCGGATAATTTGTAATTGGTCATTGGCGTGTCATTCCCAAACGTGTAGAATTGGATAACGCGACCTGTTCCCCTGCAAGACTGAGCAAGAGACAAGCTTACATTTAAGTAAGCTGTGTTCGTTAGTGTGCAACTTGAAAGCAATCCAGAAATGTAACTCAGGCAGCGAGAAACGCAGAGAACAGAAAAGACCATAAAAGAGGAAAAGTTTAAAGTGGACTTTATCAGTTTCTTACTGGACACTGTCATCAGTGAGACAGAAGGATGTTTTTCTTTTCTTGAGTGAATTCAGCCGTCTTTTTGGCATTGTTTGACATTAAAAATACCGGAGATAATTCAACTGAAGCTGCAACAAACTTGCCTTGTTTTAGGAGACATGGCGGAGATTTGGCCACTGGAATAAAGTTTCTGTCTCATCTGCGCCCCAATGAAGTCAACACTCCGTTTGAAGTACTGCAGTATTTGGTCATTGAAGATATGAAATCCGCTATTCCAGACACAGTGATAACCTGTCAAGTGTTTTTAACAATTCAAGTTGCTGTCGCCAGTGCTGTCGCCAGTGCTGAATGCTCGTTTAGCAAACTCAAAATACTTTTCTTATTTATTTTTTGTGAGGTGCTGACTTGACTCCTTCTGTAATCAATAAAAGGTCTCTGTAAACCATGTTTGTAGCTTGTACAGTATATGCGTATTTCCTCTAATTACTGGAGTCGACTAGGCTACTGCTGAGGTATAGAGCTAGCCCGTTTCAAACGTTGAGGACTGCTGGGTCCTTGTGTGGGCCGCGGAAGTTTTTAGTGTCGGTCATGTGGGCCGCAAGCTGTCATAGATTGGGAACCTCTTCTTTAAAGGGTCTAGTACAGTTAAAAAGAAACCACTGGGTGTTTCCACAGTCCAAGTCCTCTTCATACTGCTAGACAGAGTATCATAGAAAGACTGGGAAATATGTGAATAGCTAACAAAGATAAGGTTTTACTCTAAGGTTTCAGAAGGCTGGGTAACTTGTACTGGAAAATGCATGCTCTGGGACAGGGTTAGGAGACTCAATGTAAAGTCCCCAGAGCTGTGTAGCAACAGGGCCATAGAAAGAAACCCAGCCATAGGCCACCAAAAAAAGGTGCAAACACTGGCTTGGAGATAAGCAGGCACACTATTACAATACAGATTGGAAAATCACAAACTTAAACTACCAAATGCAGGGAAGAAATTAACCAGGAAACTACAGACCTGCAACTCTTACTTCTGTTTTTGGCTAAGTTAGAAGAACACATAGCTTTGAAAGGGAAGGTCTTATCTAACTAGAATTCTGTGAAGAAGCAACAGACATTCAATAAAACTAAAGCACATTACATTTTGATTTTCAGAAGGTGTCTGATAAGGCAGCTCTTTAAAGGTTGATTCTTAAAAGCCACAGAAATGCAAGCTAATGTACAGTAAAACCTTAATTTTCAGGAGGGTTAAGCACCCTGAAGTCTCTGCAAAGGCGATTTTGCAGATGGAGAACTTAATCCTAATGGGTAAAGTAGGGTATGGTACAGAGGCTCATGAAACAGGCATTTTGGTAAGAAGCCTTTTGTTAGAACATACTGTAAGAGGACCAAAGGAAGGGTCATCCAGGACAGACATTTCAGGAACGATTTGCTCACTATGCTTGACTTAGACCTGACCAAGATGGCCGCTAAGAGAAACCAGCTGACCCGCAGATGGAAAGGGCTCAGTCTGAAAGACAACGAGACGCAGGTGGGTCTCATCAGGAAACAAAATATATATGCCCTGGAAACAGTGAACCGGCATGGAAGCCAGTAGGTGAATGCGTTCTGGAGGAGATAGTGGAGTTTGGTTGGTGTGGATATAGATTTAAGGACAACGGATTTACGGAATAATTAAAAGGATTACGGTATACGGTTTGCGATTTGGATACGGCACGGATTTGTGGGATTTTACGGACTTTTGGAACACGGACTGAATAAGGATAGAGAAAACGGATTGCGGACTGGCTTGGAAGACGGAGGAACGAGAGAAAAGGAGAAAACTTCACAAAAATAAAAGAAGAGTGTGTGGTGTGAGTACTTTCGTACCTATTACATAAACCTTTTCCCCGGAGGCACCACAATATCTATTTCAGAACTAGTGTTAATAATTATTGGTAGCATCTTTAATGAAAGATAACACTATAAACTTAAAATTATGCATTGTTTTCTCTCTGTAATTAATAGTGGATATAAAAATGATATCACGATTATAGCATAATCTTCTGATGAGAGTGCATTACTACTTTTTACATCTTGTGTTCATTAGAAATCCAGCACTACTGCTCTGTAATGAAGTTTGTTACAGCACAGTAATACAGATATAGCACTCAGAATGTGCATCACTTCTTAGTAAACTGGCATGGTGTGTTGTGTGATTCACTGGCCAAAGATGATCGGTAGCTTGCACTTATGATGTGTTAGGTCTTAGTGAAATGATTGCTTTGTTTAAACTGATTCCAAACTGTTCACCATCTTTAAATCCAAGCCCCTTGCATTTCAGCATTTACATGTTTACACTTGGTCAGCTTTTAAGGTCACATGGCCTCAGCTATCATTTCTATGCTGGTGATACTCAAATATACATCCCTACCAAACCTGACACTGATGTAGCTGTCTCTATTCTATCTAATTGCATCTCTGACATAAAAATATTGGATGACTCAATTTCCTTCATCTTAACTGTGAGAGACATGCTTACTGGCACCCCCCCATCAACTTAGTAAAGCTAGTTCTGTAACCCTATCTGTAGATGGTTCTGTACTTGAGCTTCAGTCTAAATTGAAAAACCGTGGGGCGATATTCGATTCTGGCTTAACATTCGACCCACATGCGCAGCATATTGTCAAAACTTTTTTTTCACCTCAGAAATATCGCTAGACTACACTCTATGTTATCACTAACTGTGGCTGAAAAGCTGTTCAACACATTTGTGTTCTCCCGAATTGACTACTGTAATGCTCTACTAGCTGGGGTATCTAAATCTACATCGATCAACCTGCAGTTTGTCCAAAATTCAGCAGCCAGAATCCTGACCAGGTCTAGTGCAAATGATCACATTACTCCTATCCTGGAGTCCTTGCACTGGCTTCCTGTCAAATTCCGTGTGGACTTTAAAAACCTCATGCTCACCAATAAGGCTCTGTATGGCTTGGCACCTCAGTACCTGTCTGAGCTATTATCATCCTACTCCCCACCTTGCAACTTTCGCCCCTCTAATTCTGGTCTCTTAACTGTCCCCCAAGCCGGTCTACACTATGAGTGGCAGGCCCTTCTCCTGTTATGTCCCCAAGCACTGGAACTCTCTCCCTATTGATATCAGAGAGTCACTAAACTCCTTCAAATCCTGACTCAGAACCTTCTTTAGAAGAGCCTTTACCCCTCTGCTCCATACTTAGTACCACCATCCACAGTCTCCTCTGTGTATTGTAATTGTGTTTTATATTGTGTATTCTTTTTTATTGTCATTCTGTAAAGCGCTCTGAGAAGACACTTTTAAAGGCGCTATATAAAATAAAGTTTATTATTATTATTACTTTTTAAAATCCACTTAACAGGGAATATTTATATGAAATCATTTAATTTGGTAGCAAAATAACATGTTTCTGATTGTCATTAAGAATAGGAACAAGTAAGTTTATTCCATGTTGAGAAGAGAAAAAATATTTTGGCTGTGAAGCCTTCTTCATAATGTGTGAGAAAGAGGAAAGTCAGCAGAGTGGACGCTCAGGTGGTGTGAAGTCGAGAGAGGTGAAGAGAGGTGTGAGGTTGAAACCTGCAAATGAAGAGAGGATTAGAAGGAAGTGAGTCTGTCAGTGAGAGAGGGGGGAAGGTGTGATCCTAGTTTCAGGATAACTCTAGTTTTGGATTCCTTTTACAACCCCTCTTTGAGAACGCAAATGGAGAGATCAGTGTGATCATGGCTGACAGAGGTGAAATGAGAAACTATGGGCTTGGAGAAATGTTTGATACCTCAAACAACCTTATTTTTAGCATCACTTGCAGAAAACGCCCACTACCTACACTGGGAAAAGGGGCACTTTCACACACCCCAACTCTGTGTCTTGCAATAACACACTGCATTCACAAGAAGGCCAGTCTTTTTAAATAAAAGCTCTTCTAAAAAAGGTTTTGAGTCTAGATTTGAGAGAGCAAAGGTGACTCTCTGATATCCTCAGGTAAACCGAGAGACTAAAGAAATCGCTAATGATAAAATATCTGCCTTGTGGCATTTCTCAAACTGCTCCAAAATCAGGCACAGAATAAAAACCTCTAATCTGAATGCCATGATGGACACACCACCAATTACCCCTACACAGCACCTTTAACACCAAGGACAACTAAAAACGAATACACGCAACAAGTGCACGCATGCCCCAAGGAAAAAATACTGGCTCCACAAAACGGATCAACAATGCCGGACCAGCCCTGGAAATATGTTTGATCAACACGACAGTTACGCCAGGGTGAAAAATGGGAGCGATGTAAAAGCTGGATATAACGAACACGCAGAAACAAACTGAAGAACAGTACAATTTGTTTTGCAAGAACGGCAATTACAAACGTTTTAAAATACGTACTTGCCACACAAAGATCACAGTAATGCACTGTTATTTTAAAACTAACTCTATGGGCACTATATGGTACTGATGCTGCCCACTAACTCCCTTTCCCAAAAACTTTACAGCTAATTCACAGCTGGTTCTTATGGAAGCCCGTTTCCGCAAGGGACTAAAAAAAAACAGCACTATGGTATCTCAGAATTACGACTTAGTATGATACAATGGAAATATGTAAAATATGTAAAAAGTATGTCCTTTTTTACTTAAAAAAGAAGGTCTTCTTTAGCTCAGCTGGTAAGACCTGGGTTCGAGCCAATGCAGTGAGGCACGAACTAGGGTGGGAGCAGCGAGGGCACAAGGCCTAGAACCCGAATCCGTTACAATAACAAAAGGACAGACAATGAAATGTGGGCTATTTCGAAGTCACAAATGTGAGACAAAAGTCGCAATTCTGAGTGACTAAGTCACAATTCTGAGATACCATAGCGCGTTTTTTTTTTTACTCCCTGGAGGAAACGGGGTTCCATTGGATCTTGCCTTATGAAACCAAAAATCCAGACTTTTGTCAACATACAGTGAGTATCAAAAGTCTACACACTCATAGCAATTTCAGCTTGTGTTGATATAAAGGCTGAAATCAGGACAAATCATATCAGACCTTTTTTCACTTTTAAGAAGGTCTTGTAACCAACAATATTTAAGTGAAAACCAAATGCATCATTTTATGAAAAATAATTAAAACAAAACTCTCAATTGGTGTGTGGACTTGATACCCACTGTATTTACTAAAGTGATATAGCTACATAATTTCACAGTGTTAAACAGTGCCCCATTGCTCAATTAATCTTCACACCCTCAGTATGATAAAAACAAAAACCATAATCTCATAGGCAGGCGTGAACTACGGTAGAGTTAATAACTTCCTTTTTAAAGAAATACAAATTTTAAAACACATCTGAGATCTGTTGTAACTGTTAATGGTTAATATAATTGTGATTCCCAATAAATTAATATGCAAACTATACTCACATTTCTAATAACTGTACATTTCACAATGTGTCAAAAATTAAAATATTAATATTTACTAATAATATTAAGGATATCAGGGTGTAATAATAGATTGGATATCAGAGTACGTTTCGGGAACTGTTAAGGTTTTATAATTTCCTAGAGAAGACTGTCAAACAGGGGTAGTAAACACATTATTATATTTTAAGGCACACTTATCTGCTTGTAAGAGCAAGGTAACTTTCTGCTCAATGAAATAAGCTACAATACGGTCAGGCAGACAAGATTTTAAATTCTTCAAACAAAATTAGTTATTTAAGTTAACAAAAAATACCCCTATCTCTTGTGCAAACTTAAAGGTTTGATTGTTTTTAAATTTTGAAACATTTCATGGTATGTCTCAGGAACTAATTCACGGTATAATCAAAACAAAACACCCACTGGGCACAACGAGGTATGACATGCAGGTGTGAAATACAGTAGGGTTAATAACCTCTGTTATTAAAGGTTTCAGATTTGTTGTAACTGTTAATATAATGGTCATATAATTGCAGTTCTACCATTTGTCACCTAATACTGTTATTGTTATACATGTGTGTTATTGTTATACATGTGTGTCCAGTCTTAGTATACTGACTCAACCATTGAGAAAAATATGCATGTACTATGTTGATGTTAGTGATTTTACAATAACTTGAATATTTTTTTGATTTGGGGAAAAGTTTGTCTATAAATTAAGTCCCAACGTTAGACTAAGCAGTGCGATGAGGAAATACAACCATCAACAGGACTTTTTTCTCCCAGTCAGCATTCTTTAAATAGTGCCTTCTCCTCTCACATTCCCAAACAGTAGCACACACGTCAATGAAGAGCAGTGTGATTGTATACAACATCAATATACAGTAAAGTATGATACCATATGGTTTTAAAGCCACTACAGTACAGTAGGCGTGAAATATATTTTTATAATCCAATTTTCTGGCTACAGCCTAAATATTTCCACATACTGCGTTTCACTGCTCCACCTGGTGATTTTACAAACTAGTCCACTAGAAGAGTATTAAAAAACATACGCGATATGGTGGGGTGTGTAAACCGCAACCTGCTGCCTGATTCTGTGTGCATTCTGAATGGGTGAATCTGTAACAGAAGTGTGCTCACTCCCTTCCCACTCAACCAACTCTCCTCTAATGTTTGTTACCCTTTTCCACAAACCATGTGAGAACCGAGACTGTGGTCACTTAGGGACCAAAGGTTTAACTTACTTAACAGCATAACACTCATATAGCCATTAGCCTCATGTCTACACACACCGTACATGTAGTGCCTTCCTGACAGATTGAATACCTAAAGCATGACCTGTACATACAGACCCAGCCATTCAAAATCAGCTGTGTTAAAACGCGGTGGAAGTAACACAATATACCGCATCTTTTTTAAAAATAGGATAATAGTATCTGGAAGCACCTTGTAAAAGCACCAGGTGGAGCTAATAAAGCTTAACCTCTCATGTACAGCATTTGAGCTGTTGACAGAAAACGGCTGGTTTCTAAGCCCAGTCACTGCTGAGGGACAATCTTTATTCAATTAAGAATTTAAGTTGTAACTCTTTAGACTTTTAATAATTTTAAACTATGTATTACAGCATATCAACCATTAAACATTAAAAAGTCAGTATTTTATAAAAGCAAGATTGCTCAGTTGGACCAAAGTTTACTAACATGAGTTCTGGTTTTAACGTGCTTGTTCTAACATTAAGGTTATATTCTGTACTTCATAAAAAGTTATGACGTTTTATCCTTTTCTAAGAATACGTAGTAAGAACACCACTTGCTGTTATTGTAAAAAGATACATGTTGTAGTGATTTAACATAACTTGATAGTTATATGAATTTAGAATCGTGTAACTAAGCAGTTAAGTATCACAAATGGACATTTTGGAAACTTTATGACATTTTTTTTTAAACTTCTATTGTCCTTGTAGTGGCAATGAGCACTCTAATGTAGAGAGCTGCACTCAGGTGGTTCAAAGCGCCATCAGAGCCGAATGCATAAAAATAGTCCACTATTATAGCTTATTGTGAACATGCGTTTATTTAGGTTTACACCCGAATAGAGAAAATCGACATTTTGTCTTACTCCAAATGTCGGCACCCAGTAATCAGCCAACAATTTAATTTGAAATTTAAAAAAAAGTTTAAACTGTACTATGAAGTACACCGCCTGGGACTGAACCCGATCCGTCAGCGTCATTCAACAGGGAACCAGCTGGCTGGGCTGAAGGAGACCTCAGTCCAGGTGCCTGATTGGCTCTGGGAGGTTGTGTCTGGCAGAACTGGCTCCAGTGTGTATATCTGAGTGAACTATTACACATGATGGTTTTGTGTTTAAGAACTTTCTCACGGAAATCTTTAAATTAAACGAGGGAGGGCGGAAGGGTTATTTTTTACAATTGCCAGTAATCGGAGCACAGCTTATCGATACGATGGGCAAACGATTTTTTTTTAATTTTTAAAAACAAAATAAAAAATAAGATACAATGACATTTTCCTGCCTAAAACATTGCATGACTTTAAAAGCTGTAAAAAAGTGGTTTAGATAGTTAAAAAACGGGTGATTTTCCTTCCTCGTGATCAGCTTAGAATCTTTGTGTACGCTGTAAGATTTTTACTTTTTAATTCAACGTTTAAAATATTTGAATTTTATAAACGCAACATGTTTCAAAAATCATATTCTCTTCTCTTCCGGTTGTGTAGGACAGATCAGCAGGTCTTTTTCTCCCAGTCAGAGGCTGTGAAAATAGCGCACCACCCGCTGCGTTCCGTCAGGGGGCTTGGGCACGAGGAGCAGCACAGCATGAGCGAGCTCTATAGTGCGGAGTGCGAATGACACCAATAGCGTCTGCGTTTATCGCTTATTTCAAATTAAACAATGTTAATCGTTATCTTTGTCTTCTAAGTCACTTAATTAACTTTAAGCATAGCTTTCCCACAAAACAAAGCAGGAGCTTATTGTACTTCCTAATGGCATCACATGTGTAAGGATTAGATGGTAATCGCTTTTTTAAAAACACATTTTAGCAAAGTTTCAGCTACACAAATGCCACAAAACTATTCTCAATTGTATTTCTGAATGTTAAGGCATACTTAGTTAAACATTTTAAAAACATCTAAAGAAGAAAGTCAGGTGTGAACAAACGATTAGTTATCGATAATATGAAAATTAGCACTACTAAATTGTTGCACTTTTCCACATCCTGTAAAAATATTGATTTACAAAGCTTTGTTCAAATGTATGTTAATTCTGACTATTAGATAATAAGTAAAATACAAAATTAATAAAGAAAATAGGGTAAAATATAAGTTAAAATATCTTACGAACAACCAACAGTGAATAATCTCAACTGTAAATAAAAAATAAATATCTAAGGAATCGGATGGCACAGTGGTTAGCATACCTTTTGTGTTCTTTGATAAATAAAACAGGAGCACCAGACGTCTCTGAAGCGCTCAAAATGAAATAATGTATGGAAATCACTGAACTGAAAGATGACGAGGATATCCTTCCATGTTTCATTAGCTTTGCCACCCTGCTGTGCCGAGGCCCTGGGTTCAACTCCTGAGATATTGTCTGTGTGGAGTTTGCATGTTCTCTGTGGGCTTTCTCCAGGTAATCTAATTTCCTCTTGCACTCCAAAACACACTGGTAGGTTAACTGGCTCAAGGGAATACTGAGCCTGGTTTAGGTGTGTGTTTGTCTGTCTGCCCTGTGGTGGACTGACACTATGCCCAGGGTGTATTCTGCCTGGCATCTGTTTCTTGCGGCAGTAGACTGTTACGACCTCAAAAATACTTCTAGGGCCCCAACACAAAAGAATGGCCGAGAGATCGGACTTCCCCGAGAAAACAAACCAACTTTATGATACCAAAAAAACCCAGGGAGGCAGAGGTGCACATCTGTATTCCAACTGGGAGGGGAAAGACCAAAAGAAAAACACAACCCTGACAAACAGACTGGCTAAAAAAAAACAACTAGATAAGATAGAACCGGGAAAAAAAGGTGGTTGTGTCTAACAATGCGGCCATACCAAAAAAAAGCCTTCCACGTCCTACCCATATCTACACTAACTACCCCAAGCAAAAGCAAAAACAGAAAAGCACACGCATTTCCCCCATCCCCAATACACACCACTCAACTAACCTCATTCCCCATCTCCGACCTCTCAGCGCTCTTCCTTTTGCAGTCTCATTTCCCCTTTTAAATGTTTCTGCCTCATTTGCTTAATATATTATTTGGCAGCACCCCGAGAAAAAGGAGAAAACTATTAGGAAAAAAAATAACTCTCCAACTGAGGACCGTAACAGAGTGTAAAGGATAAAGAGATGGAACTAAAGGCACTGTGCAACTACTGTACAGACAGAGACCGAAGCGCACCACGAGATGGCAGGATCTCACTGAGGAGAAATGATTTTATAGTGCTGGTTAAAGGAGTCAGCCTTTCCACTTCTCTGGGTCTGATCAATCCCAATGACCTATTTTCTGTGCTTTCCCTACCCTGCTTGATTTATAATTATTCTGAAAATCTCCTTCTTGAAATGGGTCATTTATAAATACCTGTTTTAACTGTTAACATCTTGCACCAACTAAAATATTCACTGTGCTCAACCTGACAGAGTCCTTAGTTCATCCTGCTACCAGCATTGAATATAGAAATCTAAAGATTTCATTTATATCTTTATTTAGTAGTTCCACTAGTGACAAAGACTAAATTACTTTCTTGGAAAAATGTCTTGTTCCAAAACAATGACTCGCTTTAACAAAATATATTTACAAATGCTTTCCCATGGCGATCTACCTGACTGCCCGACTGTTTGAGAAGCCCTCCATGAAACCATGTTTGCTATTAATTCATATAAGGGCTCTCTTACTGAATTGCTGTTTTTCATGGGTGCTAACTTTCTGACTCTCTATCCAATCACACTTTCATAGTCTCCCTACCAGAACAAAAACCTGATTATTCAAGCCCCTAACTCTCTGCCAAATCTGCTTCTGGTTCACATGGTCTTTTGTAACACACACCTTTCTGGGATTTTTTGCATTTCTAAGCTTTTGCAAGTGTTCCTGCACCCCTCTTCTGCACTATGTCTGGTCATGGCTTTTTTCTGTTTGCTTATTTCAAGGTAACACCTGCTCCAATTCTAAAACTTTTTGCTCATGTGCATTTTTGGATTTTCACATTTACATCTCTAACACTTTAGTGTTCCAAATTTTCATTTGCCTTAATTTTTTTTAATGAATTTCAGTTTCAGCCTTTAAAATGCTTAAGTTTCTTTCTTTTGTTTCTTGCCCTACAGAGCTCTTTAACTGTGAAGTTCCCAGCATTTTTAAATGACTCTAATAATGGTCAGGTTACTTGGACATGTAACTATTTTGTAAGTTAATTTTGTGATCTCCCCCCTGTTGAGCTTGCAGAAAAGACATGTAATTGCCAGCAATTACTGCTGCACACTGTATTGTTGTAAATTTGATAAATACATTTTGATTTGATTTTTAAGCAGTTATTACTGATCACCGAACTATCACACTTAACATTGCTCAATTCACCTCCTTTCCTGAACATCTATGAGAAGCAGATATAGTGGTCTCTGGTGCGAACTTTTTGCAGCTGATATTTCACTGTTTAAACAAATAAGAAATTAGATTGTTCAAAAATCTAATCACTTATTTTAACTAGTGCTGGGTGATAATTCGATAACGAGAATTATCGCGCTATAATTTTCCTCGATATAATTTTAACAAAAGTTCGATATATATGTTTATGCTTTGCACATGCGCACAAAATACTGCGCAAGTGTGATTTTGTAAATTTTACTCCTGCATATTTTGACGTAAAAAAGACTTGAATACTATCTACCTCAGATTTGTTTAATGTTTCTGCTGTTTGGCAAGTGTTTGTTGTGTTCTTAAAATAAAGAGTTGTTTAATTTACCAATTAACTGTCTGGTTTCTTCAACTTTCACTCAGGAGAAAAAATCTGCCCTTAAACTTGAAAGAAATAATGATTTGACATTTATCGTGATAATTATCGATATCGACTGATATGATCAAGTACACATCTAACACCACACTCATTCATGGCCCCTCGGGACAATTCCGGATCACCCAGATGGCATCTTGTACCTCCAGCAACCTTATTTACTGTATCTCTTGCAGTAAATGCCCAGCCATCTACATTGGAGAAACAGGAAGGAGACTTGGAGATGGCTTCAGAGAACACGTCAGGGCTGTGAAGATTAAAGATCTCTCCAAGCCCATTGTTTCTCATTTCACCTCATATGGCTATGACCACATTAATCTCTCCATCTGTGTTCTCAAAGACGGTTTTCCAAACTCATACATCAGAAAGACTACAGAAACTAAATATATCCTGCAGCTAAGATCACACCTTCCACCTTCTCTTAACGACAGACTACTGTTCTTCTAAATTCTCTCTATTCATTGTAGGTTTCATTTCACACCTCTCTTCACCTGTCCTGACTTCACACCTCCTGATTGGCCTCTCTGTCTATTCCCTGCTCCTGCCCCTCACCCCTCCTCTCTCCCAACCTTTGTTCTCCTGCTGATTTACCTTTGCTTACTGCCCTGTCTCTCTCACACCTGAAGAAGGCTCCACGGCCAAAACGTTGTTTGCTTTCTTCTCTTTTCAGCATGGAATAAACCCATTACTTGTTCTTAATCAACCGTCTGTGTAGGGGGGTTGGGCAGAGCGATGGAGAGTGAAATAAATGACCGCCGGCACTTTTCCTTCCCCCCAGTGCGAGGTGATAATGTGGAAAACGGGGTTTTTATTTTACTGGGAGTGTGAACACTGAGTGAGCACTTGGGCGCACATTGAGATTGACACAGTGAGATTACCGAGATGGATCGTTTTAGTTATATGTTGACAAATATCTGAAGTTTTGCTTTCACGAGACAAGATAAAATTGTATCCAGCTGTGAATCAACTACGTGACCTTAACCCCGTGAAATGTGGGAAAGAGGTTTAGTGGGCACTGTTACTCACAGTGTAGTGACCATAGTGTTACTTTTAATACTGTACAGTATAACAGCATAAAGAAAGTATGTTTTTAATGTTTGAAATCGCTATACTTGCAAGTACATTTTGTATTCAGTTTGCTTGTGTATGTTTGCTGGTGGGCAAACATTCGAGGTGAAAATTCGTCCACAAGGAGTGTAGCTTTAAAGACAGCACAAAACTTTTTCGTCTCTGTGTGTTGCTCAAGCCATTCCTCTTTGGAGCCTCATGACCCCTCCCCCTTCCCTCTGCCTGCCTGACCTGTCCCCATTGTTAACCAGCGTGTGTCCGAATCGCAGCAGGTGAGAGAGAGTTGGGAGAGACAGGAAAAGGTGAAACCTGGTTTAAATTTAAATTACATTTTACCTTCATTTTTTATTTTATAATTGTAGAAACCGAGAGATTCAAGCCTGAAGTGTCAAGCCAAGCTGTATTGTATGCACACAAGCAGCAGCGTATTTGAGGCTTACTGCTGTATTGCTCCTTGTATGCATACAATACAGCTTGGCTTGACGAACGGACACTTCAGGTTTGAATCCCTTGGTTTCTACATGTTTGTATTTTACGTACTTTTTGATAGATTTAACGTATGTTTGAACACAGTCTTGCAAGTTAATGTTTTTAGAAGATGTGGAAGAAGTGCAACAATTTATCAGTGTGAAATTTGATCAAATTATTGATTACTAATAGTTTATGCACCCGAAGCCTGACTTTATTTAGATGTATATAAAATATTGAACTGTGACATAACATTCAGAAATACAACCGCAAATATTTCTGTATAAAAAAATTATATTTGTGTAAATTAAAATTTTCTAATTTTTTTTTAAATAAAAATGATTAAAATGTATAATCTTTCCATATGTGGTGTAATTAGAAAATACAATAAGCCCCTGCTTTGTTTAACGATGGTTTCAAATATAAAACTAACTAGTGAGAAAGCTATGTTTCATGATAATTAAAATAAATGATCTAGATTCCATTATGAAGTTTTAAAGGCAGACGCGCTCAGTGCCATAAACACTGCAGGCTGCAGAACGGTCTCCTCACAGAGAACGGTCTTCTCTGACTGAGCTGAGCTCAGAGGGCGGGGCGCTGTTCTCTCAGCCACCTGCTAATTCGCTACACACCACAGGAAGCCAGGAGAACACGACTGTACTGTATCGGTACGAAATGCATCTGGATTTTATAAAATTAAAGTGTTTAAAATGTTTCAAAAGTTAAAAAAACATACAGCTTACACAAGGATTTTAAACTAATCACAAGGAAGAAATATTACCCGTTTTTTGTGTATTTCTTGTTTTTAACTAAACCCTTTTGTTACAGGTTTTAAAATCATTTAATGTCCTTTACAGGCAGACACGTTATTCTTATTTTTTAATTTCTTTAAAATTAAAAGATACAGTTGCCCATCGTGCCACACGATGTTCCATTTTTATGTTTTTGAGAGACTTCAGAAAGCTTCAACTGACGCATAACAAATACAGCATAATGCCTTCTCACATTAGGAAGTCTCTTGCACCTGGGATCCGCTTTATTCAAAAGATGCAAACAGGTACTAGATATTGTTTAAATAAAAGCTGTGGAATGCTTCACAAATTGCGATATTCAAACCTGTAGGTTGCAGGCTGTGTCATTTATTCACAAAGTTATTGACTTCTGAAAAATCATGTCTCATAAATAGGTGTTTTAATAAGCAAAGGTTATGAAAACCATAAAAAAAGACTGTGAAAAAGATACAAGAAGCTTAATTTCTTATTAAATTAATACTGCTTATGACTAGACACTATTATAGCTTCAGTGATATATTTAATACCGCTTTGTTATTCTCGATTCTAATTACAATATATACGATTTCGTTTTAAGGCTTGAGGCGTCTGTTAAATTGCCCCACTGAATAAAGTGTTTTGAATTAAACCGGTTGAATAGGTTTTTACTCCAACTGTTGGCAGTATTCACGTTTGCTAATTCACATTTTTATTCCATTATTAATATCAGTTAACATTGAATATGCCATAATGCAGGTGTAGCGGCGAGGCTTAATAATAAGAAAGAATTAAGTGTTCTGGGCTTTCCCAAATGAGGCCCAATTTCTCTGTTCATCTCTGTGGTGCAGCCACAGAGAAACTATTCATGCAGGCTGATTTAAGGTTTCCTTTGATAAGGTTTCCTAGGACAGCTCCCAAAGGGGGATGCACTTAGCTAAGCCTGGCTATCATGATCAATGGTCATCCATTGGCGCCTATCTGTCTAGGGAGTGCCAGTTGGACATCTGGACTGCATTCCTAAGTGTCAGGAGTAAGTGACTCATATCTCACCTTGATCAACCAATCAGGGACTGGTAGGGCCGAGTAACCCACGTGGGACTCTGATGCCCATGGAACTTTCAGCCAATCAATGAGCTGAAGTTCCTCCAGGTAAAAACAGGCAACACGGAGAGCCTGAGAGATTCAGAAGAGATTCAGTAAGATTCAGTGGAGAATTCTGTGGACTATTCTAAAGGGAATTCAAAGGAGAATTCCAGGGCAGGACAGCCCAGGAGCAGAAGGCTCCCAAGGGAAGGACATTCTCGCAGCGCGCCTCCTGACCATCCTGAGACTCAGCCCGGACAACCACGGAACGGCCAGTGTGTCCAAGTGCCAGAACTTTCCTTTGTTCTAAGAGTCTAGAGCGGAGGTTGCCAGAGAGTAACCAGAGGATCCACCCGAGGTTAGCACCAGCAGCAAGCCTCGTGAACAGGTCAGAACTGTGGACAGCTGAATCACTATTCAGAACTAGCTCTTCATCAGGAACGAACCGGTCCTCTTCCTGACTTGCTGGGACCCACAGTCATCTTTTCCCCTGTGCACAAACTTTGCTAGTTAAAGCCAACACTAACTAGCCGGTCAGTGAGCATCTGCAGCGCACTATTGCAAACCGCACAGCACAGCCTGGCACGGAGCCAGAGAGCTCGGATTGGACAGAAACAAGCCTGCAACTGTTTCTTTGTGCCCGCAGGAGATCTGAATCACCAGAGATTGGATGAGTATTTAACTTCAATGCATTACAGCTCGAGAATTCAATTGTTATCCCAACCAGTTGATATCAATTTAATTCCTAAGAGTTATGTACTTGTTTTGAGTATCTAATGTAGAAGTTATAACCAAGTTCACTTATGAAACGGTCAAAATGAATGATATACTGAACGTATGTCCTCTTGATATGTGTAACACTTTGTAACTGATTGAATATATACCTTTTGTATTCTGATAACCCTCTCGATAAGATCTGTTAGGTTTATATGCATATTCTATGTATTAATAAATGTATCCTCGTGTATTAGTACCTGTGTGTGTGCGTTGTTTGAGTTATGTCGCATGGTTGGATTCTAAAGCCATCAAAAGAATTAATTTTGTGATTTACTGTTACAATTAATTATTGTCCCAGTAAATGCCCAAACCCTACAGAACTGGTGCCTTCAGAGAGCCACTACATTTACATTTTGGCTATGGCAACATTACATATTTGGCGTCCCTGGGCCGGCTATCATTACACAGGTCTTCTTCATGTTCCACGCATTCATAAAAAACAGTTGGCAGTAAAGCCTTTAGTTACAGGGCCCCTAGCTTATGGAACAGTCTCCCACCCCATGTTCAGGAGGCCGAATGAATCTCAGTATTCAAATCCAGACTGAATAGCTATCACTTCAGCCTAGACTACTCACACCTTACATCATACCCTGCTGCAACCATGGAAGCTGGGGCTGCTGTACATGCCATTGTGTGTCTCAGTGTTGGCCCACCAGGTAGATACATCTGTTCTGACCAAACTATCCTATTCTCCTCCCCACAAGTCCAGATGGTGCCCGGGCTGGGTACCATCTGAGTTTAATGCTGCATCACTGCAATGGATCCAAGAAGGACAGCGTGGATATAGTTATTCTTTAGGAGGATTTTGCAGGTCTACTGAGATCTGCATGAAGTACTGACATACAGAAGACATGATGGATGGATGAATACCCTTATTCATTTATTCCTTTTTTAATTATATAATGTTAGCATGCCCACAGGGGTCGAGCAGCCAGTTGACCTTGGACCCCTGGAGGTTTCTTTTCTCCTTACTGAGGAGTTTTTGGTTCCTCTCCTCTGTTGTCTTCTGGTCTTTTCTGTTCTGTATTCACACATATGGTAACTTGATAAAAGCGCCTTGGGGCAACCTTGTTGTGAAAGGCGCTATATAACAAACTGATTTGAACTACTGTAAAATGTAAACATTGCTTAGTTTGGAAATTAGTGTTAATTTAACCTTTAATGGTCAATAATATAATAGAATAGTATAATAGAAAAGTAATACTGATATCATTGGAATTATTTTGTACTAAAGAAGAGCAAGTTCCAAAATAATAAAATGATTGGGCAATATTTCTGGGATTCATAAAACAGGAATTTAGACAATCTTATGGGAATTTATGTTCAACTTATGAATTTACACTTTATGAACAGTTTTTAAGGAACTGATAATGTTCACAGATCATGGGATGTCTATACAAAATGACTGGGTACTCACGATTTGAGAAAAACAGGATTGAAAAGATGGTGGCGTGGAGCTACGTACCAAAATTACCTGCAAGACAGAGACCTGAATTAAGAATGGGAAGGTAACTTAGAACCTGTACGGATGAAACTGTAAAACAGAAAATCAAAGGCTTTATCAACAGGTGTTTGCTGCTGACTACCCAATGATGATACAGGCACAAGCAGCTTACTGTCTGACGAGATCAGGGAGGTATGTAGCAAAGGTGACTTTACATTGATATAAGACTAACTTTGCACATATACCCTGGGATATGGCAACAAGAAATACAGAAACTGAATCGTCTGAAATGGTTATTTGCTGCTTAGTTTTTAAAAGCATCTGATAGGAGGGATGCTCTTTTTGACAACCTTTTCAAACCACTAAGAAATAATTAAGGGGACTGATGATAAAATAACCACTGTAGGTGATTATAACCATAATAAACTGTCTTTGGCTGTATATGTTAAAATTCAATAACATGTAGGACAATAATATTATAAAAACAGGCTGACAGAGTGGGGAATGCAGAACAATAACTTGGAACCAAACTGATGCAGAGTCAATAGGTTAATAATAATAATTGCTTACACTTATATAGTGCTTTTCTGGACACTCCACTCAAAGCGCTTTACAGGTAATGGGGATCCCCTCCGCCAACACCAGTGTGCAGCCCCACCTGCATGATGCGACAGCAGCCATAGTGCACCAGTACACTCACCACACACCAGCTCTCGGTGGGGAGGAGAGCAGAGTGATGAAGCCAGTTCAGAGATGGGGATTATTAGGAGGCCATGATTGATAAGGGCCAATGGGAAATCCGGCCAGGATCCGGGGTTACATGGTTGGTTATATGGCTTATATCCGGTTCCACTGGATGATTATATTTCGTAAACGGTTAAAGGTCCACACTGAAAACAGTACACCTAAGTCAAGGCAGGTATAGCACCTGTCTAGTGCTCTTTATTGGACTATCCATGAGCTGGAGGTTTAGGAGCAGTGCTGTTTTCCATGACAACTTCCTACCAGGAGCAGGAGCAGCGCTGCTCTCTCTGGATTTGTCTCAGGGATTATATTGTCGGGTTAAATTTAATAAATGTGACTACATTTGGGACTGATTTTTCCTAAGGTAAATTTTACCTTGGAATAATAATATCTGATATTGGGGGTGAAATTAATCTTATAGCAAGCTGATGTAAGCACATGATATTCATAACCATTATAATAACCTCCAAAGAAAGTGATTTTATCAAACCCTCCCAAATTGAAACGGTCGAATCTGCATCTCTGACTGGGACACTCGGTCCAAAGTCAGAATTCCTTATCAAGAGATTAAAACACCTTGCCTCTGGCCCTCCAACTGGCCCTCTCGTTTCCCTCGGTGTCCTGCAACTCTGGTGCATCTGAAATAAAAACCATAAGATCTTCATCTTATTATTACACAATTTACAACACTTACACACAAAAAAAACTGATTATCACCTCGGGTATTGCAATGGAGTGAAACAGAAGTGTCAGGCCATTTCACAACAAGCGGAATAAACGCTGTCCCTGGGCTCCAGCCTGAACTACTGTGTGTGGTCAATCAGTACAAGTTCCCTCTCAAAGGTTCACGAAGCTTGCAGATAACACGCGAATTCGCAGTAGGAAACTACTTTAAGGAACAAAACGTTTATTCCATACTGAAAAGAGAAGAAAAAAATCACAACGTGTCGGCCGTAGAGCCTTTCATACCCGTTTCCCCGTGTGAAGCCCCTTGAAGACAGACCCTTCCCTTTGCAGCCCCGATTCAGGCGTTTCTCGGCGTCACGGGCGTTTCCATAACTTGATCACGTTCATCGTTTTCACTCAGTTAATGATGTTAACTAACGAAGTCATTACCGCATTAAGTCAACCGGGACAACCCTCACAGGAATATAACAGCTTTATTTGCGAATTCAGCAGTCAGGCTACTTGTGCGTAATACCTGACACTTTCCTGAACCTCGGGATGAAGTGCTGCACGTTAACTGACGGGACATTGAAGAGCATTAGACGACATTTGGCATAAAACGGTGTTCGAGCACCGAGCAACACTCGTAAAACCTACTGAAGTGTGGATGTAAAACACCGAGAGCTCAAGAAACGGCCGAACGCAGGCCTTTAACAAAACGTTACGGAAGGAAATAAACTACACGCAAGTCTGCATCGCTTTAGCTCACATAAAACCGCGACACGATCAATAATATTGTGTGTGATGTGCTCGACACAAGGTGACATTTTCACAGCGCTCAGCGGTGTTTTCTACAGGACCTTGCTGTGGCCTCAGGCAAGCGGCCGTTAATTAACACGCTCGTCTCCACTTCAACTCGTATATAAAACCTTCCTCGTCAGACGCCCAGCTACAGGCTTTCACCGTCCCTCGGCACAGAATCGACACGTTACAAACTCGGTCTCATACACTATTCCGGTTTTCTTGACAATTATTGATATTTCGACAGAAACACAGGCGCTGAGCTCCGTGACGAGTCTACAGGCAGACACGAGCACCGCGCGCGCTTCCACTCTACCGTCCCTCATCCCTGGCGCGCGCGGGGGCAGGCGGGGTGACGTCACCTCTCGCGAGAGGCGAGCTCAGCCGAGCCCGACGGAGCCACGCCCCGCTGACGTCACGGCGGTTTGAATCTGCGGGCGGGAGAAGGACGAGCGGCATGGCGGCACTGCAGCGCGGTAAGAGATTTATTTTCAAATAGTTGTTTAAAATCGCACATCCTAGCGCAATAACTTCGAGTTATTAGTTTACTGTACAATTCAGTTTATCAGGGCTCATGGTCTGATCAGTGTACAGCATAATGTTAATGTTTAGTCTTTTGCATCTGTTGGTTGTTTTTTGTTAAAAAATGTGTTTATTGCAAAACGCGCAATGTGGTTATTCGGTGGTTGTTGTGTCTGTGTTAAAAGCTGTGCTCTTTGAACCGAGAGCGATGCGAAGGGCTCCTTTTGCACCTGTATCATTGTTTTAATAGCAGCAGTAGTTGCAGCTGATCAGAGCTGTAACGTGAAAAATACCGCTGCGTGTTAATTCAACATGATGCGCGCTGGCACAGCTCACAGTAGACACGGTGGATGAATTAATACCCTTATTCATGTATTCCTTTTTTAATTGTATAATGTTAGCAAGCCCAGAGGGGGTTGGGCAGCCAGTTGACCTTGGACCCCTAGAGGTTTCTTTTCTAATTACTTACTGAGGAGTTTTGGGTTCCTCTCCTCCATTGTCTTCTGGTCTGTATTCACATGCATGGTCACCTGCTTTGTTAAGCGCCTTGGGGCAACCTTGTTGTGAAAGGCGCTATATAAAAATAGATTGAAGTTGAATTTGGGTCTGAGTTTGGAAAGCTTAACCTATCGGCCACAAAGCGAAATGTACACGCTAGGCTCAAACTGTCAGTCACATGGCTGTGTGTGTCGCTTAAGCCACTACTATTGGGCTTTCTAGTTGTGGGGGTGGGAAGTCACCCCCTCTGGGTGCCTGACTTGTCGCCGTCTTTAACCGCTCTGGTGCCGAGCCGCAGCGACTGAGAGACCCTGAGAAAGAGGGGAAAAAATGAATCCTGAGAAAGCGCTTGTGTGCCCTAGTGGTAAGGGATAGCAAAACATCAGCAGCTACTGCGAGGAATCGGGGATAGATGTAATCAGAGTTAAAATAATAATAATAATAATAATTGCTTACACTTATATAGCGCTTTTCTGGACACTCCACTCAAAGCGCTTTACAGGTAATGGGGACTCCCCTCCACCACCACCAATGTGCAGCATCCACCTGGATGATGCGACGGCAGCCATAGTGCGCCAGAACGCTCCCCACACATCAGCTATCAGTGGGGAGGAGAGCAGAGTAATGTAGCCAATTCATAGAGGGGGATTATTAGGAGGCCATGATGGGGTAAAGGCCAGGGGGGAAATTTGGCCAGGACACCGGGGTTACACCCCTACTCTTTTCGAGAAGCGCCCTGGGATTTTTAATGACCGCAGAGAGTCAGGACCTCGGTTTTACGTCTCATCCGAAGGACGGCGCCTGTTTACAGTATAGTGTCCCCGTCACTATACTGGGGCATTAGGACCCACATGGACCGCAGGGTGAGCGCCCCCTGCTGGCCCCACTAACACCTCTTCCAGCAGCAACCTTAGTTTTTCCCAGGAGGTCTCCCTGGGAAAAATCTGAACGAATTCAAAAACTAAATGTTACAATCTTGAGGAACAGAGCGATGATGAAGGTGAACACATTTTCCGGAGCCAAGAAATCAAATAGGAAACAAGCTTTCTGATATCTGAAATCACAATTTCGATCTAGGTCTTGAACATAAAAAACAATATTTTCAGAGAGTGGTTGGTTTGTATGTACAGAGGATCATTGATAAGAAATCCCGCTTAAGAAAAAGTGAAAGGGAAGATTTTGACATCCAGATTTTTGCTCTGCCCCTAGTAAGAAAGGAGAGCAGTGAAATTTCAGCTGCAGAAGATGCGCAGCGAACAGCGAGCACTAGCTGTGCTTGTGATGTGAGATCAGGAACGGGTGAATTCAGTGCTGTAAAGTGCACTAATGAGGTAGTAGGTGAATTAGGAGCACAGTTTAAATGTGCATAGATGCATGGAAGAATGCAGGAAGCTAGATGATGAAAGAGCTAGGTTAGACAAGAAAAAAAGAGAGAGGACTTCTGCTTTATAAGGCTGAACTGAAATTCAAGCTCTCTCAAAATAAATAAGCAAGGCAAATGAAAAGTTAGTGTATGGAGGTGTTAGGAATGTGAATAAAAGGCTTAGACGCCGGCATAGTACAATTAAAATGTGGAGTGTGAGCAGGCAGTCATTTTAAATGAGCCAGAGAAGGAAAAGGCACAGCTAGAGAAGAGTATTGATGAAGTGCAGGAACAGTTGCAAAACCTTAGATATACAAATAAAGGAATCGCAGAAGGTTGCGCGTCACAAAAGGAAACGTGATTCTGAAGCAGATTGAGCAGATGGGGTGAGGGACCTGAATGAGCAGGTGCACTTCTGGCAGGGAGAACATGAAGGCTTGAAAACAGAGACAGAGGGGCGAGTGAGTCACAATATGAGCACATGTGAAAAAGGAAAGTATAGTGATGCTGGAAGAGAGGCTTATATGGCGTTAGTAGCAAACATGGGTGTTGGTGCAGGAAAGGCTTCTCAGACAGTCAGAATGTTTTTGGATAAATTGGTAGGTATTCAGGTTGACAGATTGCCAGGGGAAAGTTTTTGTAAATATCTCGTGTTAGAAGCAGGGCAAGTTTCTTTGCAACATCTGAAAGAAAAACTGTTGCAAAGTAATTTAAGCCTTGCCACAGATGGGACCACTAAATATGGCCATAAATATGGAACTGCAGGGATTTCTTTCCAGGAGGGTAGCAGAATGCATTTAGGACTCGGAGAGCAGGCGTCGGGTTCAGCTCAGCGCATATTTGACACGGTTAGAGAGGTGGTGCAAGATGTTAACAGTGGAAGCACGGATTCGCATGCAACACGTTCCGAGAAGGAAATGTTCTGCAAAATTACAAATCTAATGGGCGACAGGGCAAGTACAGAAAACAAATTAGTGAAATCCTGGCGCAGTACAGAGCTGAAATCTTCCCTGAAATTGTAGATGGATTTGATGACCTCAGTGAGACAGAGTAGGGAGGATCGGGGTTATCAATGAGTTGTTCTGTGGATTGCATTTAATTGATGGCTTGGCACATCAGGCCAATGTTACACTTTCTGTCTGGGAAGGCATGATTGTTGGTGGTGAAAAGGTGGACAGTGCTACTTTAGACTGGATGCACAGAACGGTTGGAGAGAGTGGTAGTTAGATTGATTAGATCAGTGTGCAAAGCCGTCCATGAAAGAGGGTGTGAGAAAAGTGGCAAATCTGTGCAGTTCAGATCTTTTCGTTGAGTCAGGGGAAATCTGATCATGTCCCTCTGGTTCCCTTTAAAGGAAACTTGCAGCTGGAGTTTATTTTTTATGTGCTGAATTGCTGGAAATCACGCTTGATATATGTAATGAAAACAAATGAATAGAAGCAGTGTTTGAGGATTTGAGTGTAGGTCAGTTCACTGCAGGATGCTGAGCACTGGGAATTATTTGTAAATTAGTGACACAGCCTTTGTGGAAAGCTCTGGGGAAAAAAGAGCATGTTTTAGAAATGAATTCAAGATACAGGGAGCTAGTGTGCAAACTGAAGAATGGCAGGATGATAGCAGTACGTTAGTCAGCTTGTTTACTGACACACAGGTACGTTCTGGACCTGATCTGCAGAAGCTAACAGAACAGAGGAGCCCTGAATCTGAGGACATGACTAGACAGGCTGTAGAACTGATCCTTGCTAGTTTTGTAAAGGTGTGTTGTAGAATGGTAGCAGATCATTTAGAATATGGCAGGTATGATGAGGTTTCAGAGGAGATGTTTGAAAAGCTTGAATTAGCACCCAAGACGAATGTCAGCCGTGAGAGGGATTTTGGAATCTTTGACAATTTACTTAAAGTTAAGGCCAGAGCAACAGCATTAGCTGTCGAGGGTATGGTTATGTTCAAGGAGAACAGGTCTTGGCAGTGGCTTGAAAAACTGGATTCTGAAAAGAAGGCAGAAGTTTTATCTCAAGCTTGAGTATCAGTTAAAGAGCAGAGGGCTGTGTTTCGTGAGAGGATGGCTAGGATAAGAGATGCCAGGTTGCGGACACTTTGAGAGAAGAAGGAAAAAAAGATAGAAAAGGAAACAAGAGATATAAGGACAAAGGAAGTACTAACGGTAGAGACAGGAGAGTATGGGGGAGTTTGGAACAGCGAGGAAGAAATAGACGAGCAGCTGAGGAATTTAGATGAGGACAAGAAGCTTCCTGCAGTTACAACACAGTTGAGGTTTAGGAGACTTGTGAGAGGAATGAAACATGAAAATGGAGTTTTCAATTTTTCAAAGGACAGGAAAAGGCTTAGTCTAGAACAGCTCATTGATCATTTAAAAAAGGTGTTGTCTGCAGGCCAGAGGAAATCCCAGCTGCATCTAGAGAAGACAAAGATTATTGTTTGGCACCGTCAGAACGCATTGTTAAAGAAAAGGCAGAGTTTTTAAAGGAGGCCGTTAAGCAGCATTTTAAGGCTAGAGATCTAGGTAGAAAACAGGTTGGTATTGAAAGATGAAGATTCCTATGTTAATTAAACCAGAACACTTGTTAGGAAAGAGAGTTAGACATGCCTTTGAGAAAGCTAGGAAGGTGTGGTACAAGGGCACAGTTGCTGAAATGAGACTAGATGCCCAGGAGTATATTTTTTAAAATAAAATATGCATTTTGAAAAATGTGGTGGTTTGCTTTGTGGACAGATGATGTGGATAGTTGTTTAGAATCGCTTCCTGTTAGTGCAGAGGAGTTCGTAGGCAAGAAAGTAGAGCCCATGTTTGTGAGCAGTGAAGATGGGAGTGAATGTTGGCGGCCAGGCAGGGCAGTCCGTGCAGATAGAACAGGAGGCTTGTTTGTCGTGGATTATGTAGAGGGCGGTGAAGATGAAGTTAGTGGCATAATTGAGTATCCATTGTTAGATGATCACATGGATAATGAGGTGAGGATTGTTGCTTAAGTTCCAGGCTGTTGCTAATGTTACGCTGTGTGTCAGATGCAGATATTTTTGAGGAAGACAAAAAGGAAAACATCTGGTAGCTGATGCTGATGCGTCAGGTAGGATGTTGAACAGTGAATAATGTAAATATTTTCTACGTGTAACATAATTAGAAAGTACAATAAGATCCCGTTTTGTTTGAAGATGTTATCTTTGTTATGGTGAAAAGCCGATCCCTGGAGCCAGCATCTTAAGATATCAAGTTCGACATCGGCTTCCAGAACCAAGCCCTCAAAATGTGCTCCTTTTTCATCAACAGAGGATACCCCAGCCGTGTTATTAACAGGGCCCTCGCCCGAGCCAAAAACACCCCCCGGACCATCAACCCAATCAGGAACTCCCGCCGTAACAACCGCATTCCTTTGGTGCTTCCCTACCACCCCAACACACTTCCTATCCCCAGGACCATTAACCACAACAATCCCTCCATTGGAGCCCTCTTTTCTGACTGCCCTATCATCTCATATCGCCGACCACCTAATCTGCGCAACCTTCTTGTTCACAGCTCCCTTGACCGCCCTCAGAAACCATCCACACCAGCACCTTCCCTTGCAACAGAGTTCGCTGTATCACCTGCAAGTACACAGCCACCACCACACTCATTCATGGCCCCTCAGGACAATTCCGCATCACCCAGATGGCATCTTGTACCTCCAGCAACCTTATTTACTGTATCTCCTGCAGTAAATGCCCAGCCATCCACATTGGAGAAACAGGAAGGAGACTTGGAGATGGCTTCAGAGAACACGTCAGGGCTGTGAAGATTAAAGATCTCTCCAAGCCCATTGTTTCTCATTTCACCTCATATGGCCATGACCACATTAATCTCTCCATCTGTGTTCTCAAAGACGGTTTTCCGAACTCATACATCAGATAGACCACCGAAACCAAAATTATTCTGCAGCTAGGATCACACATTCTCCCTTCTCTTAACGACAGACTACTGTTCTTTTAAATTTTCTCCATTCATTGGAAGTTTCATTTCACACCTTTCTGCACCCATTTTGACTTCACACCTCTTGATTGGCCTCTCTGTCTGTCCCCTGCTCCTGCCTCTCAATCCTCCTCCCTCCCAGTCTTTGTTCTCCTGCTAATTTACCTTTGCTGACTGCCCTGTCTCTCTCACACCTGAAGAAGGCTCCATGGCCAAAACGTCGTGTTCTTTCTTCTTTTTTTCAGCATGGAATAAACCCATTACTTGTTCCTTTGCAGCCTACGCATGCTGACATAGCTCCCCACCTGAACTACTATCTTAAGATATCTGTATTTGTGGATACCTAGGGAGTAAATTAATTTGGAAACATGCAGATTATGGGTGCTGATGCGCCAGGGAGGTCAAAAGGCTGATCCCTGGAGCCAGTAATATGAAATTAATTAAATTTAATTAAAAAATTAAATCCTCTATACATAACTTCCCTGTGCCTTCAGATAGCTGGTTTCCAGCACTGTGTATAGTTAGTCGTTAGTTATAATTTTTAACATTTACATTGTTATTCATTGTTCATTGCTATTCATTGAATATGTTTGCTGTTCAGTTCTAGTTGATATACTTTTAAGATGTAGCTGTGATAATGCCTTTTTCCCATCAGGTCCAAAGAAAGTGTATGTCTTCGGTGACTCTATGTTGCGGGGCCTGGAGAAACTGATGCCAGCAGAGCAGGTGTGGCTGCACCCTGGCACAGCCCTGCAGCGCAGTGCCCACCAGCACCTGCACCACCTCCAGGCCCTGAACAGGGATATATTACTGATCGTTAACACAGGGACCAATAACAGAGCCCTGGGTGACATCCTTAGAGCTAGGGAAGAGCTGACTGTGGCAGTAAGAGCATCTCCTTGGAAGGTTCATATGGCAGTTTGCTCAGTTTTGCCACGGCTCTGCGATGCCTCTTTGCTGCTGGAGCTGTGAAAGAAGCTGCCCGGGCTCTTCCACAGCTCCCCTCTCACATGGACCATGTGCAGCTCCTCAGGAGCAACAGAGTGCTTCTGCAGAACCAGCAGCCTCAGGCCTCTGCTGCTGATGGGCTTCATCTCAGTGCCACTGGGAAAAGGAGCATTTTTCAGTATATTTTACATTTTATTTCTCATTATTTTAGAACTTTAGTTTGATTTATTTTACTAGTGCCGCATTTTATTTCATAATTTACTTTTTTGTTTACTTTCATTTTGTGATATTTTTATGTTGTCAGATCAAATGCACATTTGACCAAAGTCTTGTAAATGATTACGTTTTACAAGACATGGGAAAAAAGTGCAACAATTTATTTCAACGCAATTTTAATATTAATTACTATATTTGTCATTCATACTTAATATTATGTATGACAATTATGATATTTATAATGTATACTAAGTATTTTTGTACCTCTTCAAAATGTATAAATCATTAAAGATGATTAAAAACGTATTTTCCACGTGTAAGTACAATAAGATCCCGTTTTGTTTAACGATGTTATGAGTGATCCGTCTAATTTGTTGAAAAAGCTCTGTTTGTTTAATGATAAGTAGAGGACTTGGAAGTAAAAAGAGATGCCTCACACTGCTTGATTAAGTTTAAACACTAGGCTGTGATTGCAGACGCGGTCGGTGCCGTTAGCGCTCCGGGCAGCAGAGCGCCCATGAGGCACTGCGGAGCCCCGCCCGCTGACGTCACGGTGGTTTGAATCTGCGGGCGGGAGAAGGACGAGCGGCATGGCGGCACCGCGGTGCGGTAAGAGATTTATTTTCAAATAGTTCCTTAAAATCGCACATCCTAGCGCAGTAACTTCGAGTTGCACACTGCACAATTCAGTTCATCAGGGGTCATGGTCTGATAAGTGTACAGCATAACGTTAACGTTTAGTCTTTTACACCTGTTCGCTGTCTTTTGATAAAAAATGTGTTTATTACAAAACGCGCAATGCGGTTATTCGGTGGTTGTTGTGTTTGTGTTACAAAGCTGTGCTCTTTGAACCGAGAGCGATGCGAAGGGCTCGTTTTGCACCTGTATCATTGTTTTAATAGCAGCAGTAGTTGCAGCTGCCTGTTATGATCGAAGCAGTAAAAAGCTCTCAGGTGAAAAATACCGCTGCGTGTTAATTCAGCATGATGCGTGCTGGCACAGCTCACAGTAGTGACGCCATGGAACCCAGGACGGTTTTAACCGCCAGAACCCAGCTCAACTGCAGTTGTAAATGATTACGTTTTACAAGACATGGGGAAAAAGTGCAACAATTTATTCCAACGCAATTTTAATATTAATTACTATATTTGTCATTCATACTTAATATTATGTATGAAAATTATGATATTTATAATGTATACTAACTGTTTTTATACCTTTCCAAAATGTAGAAATCATTAAAGACGATTAAAAACGTATTTTTCACGTGTAAGTACAATAAGATCCCGTTTTGTTAAACGATGTTATCAGTGATCCGTCTAATTTGTTGAAAAAGCTCTGTTTGTTTAATGCTAAGTAGAGGACTTGGAAGTAAAAAGAGATGCCTCACACTGCTTGATTAAGTTTAAACACTAGGCTGTGATTGCAGACGCGGTCGGTGCCGTTAGCGCTCCGGGCAGCAGAGCGCCCATGAGGCACTGCGGAGCCCCGCCCGCTCCGTGACGTGGCGTGACGTGCGCGATGGGCGGGGCGCGCTTCTCCCAGACCCGCCCATCTGCTTCACAACACGAAGAGAAAAGGTGAATTTTTCTATAGGATATGCCTCTTGTGTATGAAATTCAAGTATTTTAAACGTTTAATTAAGAAGTAAAACACTTCCAGCGTACACGAAGATTGTAAGCTGATCACGAGGATGAAAAGTCACCAGACGTACTGAACGCATTATTTTATTTTTTAATAAAAATATTCTGCCTCGTCAGAAGTCCAGCAACGGGCTGTCACCGTCCCTCGACACGTTACAAACTCGGTCTGTTACAGTATCCTGGCTTTCTTGACAATTACTGATATTTCGACAGAAACACAGGCGCTGAGCTCCGTGACGAGTCTACAGGCAGACACGAGCACCGCGCGCGCTTCCACTCTACCGTCCCTCCTCCCTGGCGCGCGCGGGGGCAGGCGGGGTGACGTCAGCTCTCGCGAGAGGCGAGCTCAGCCGAGCCCGACGGAGCCACGCCCCGCTGACGTCACGGCGGTTTGAATCTGCGGGCGGGAGAAGGACGAGCGGCATGGCGGCACCGCGGCGCGGTAAGAGATTTATTTTCAAATAGTTGCTTAAAATCCCACATCCTAGCGCAGTAACTTCAAGTTATTTGGTTACTGCACAATTCAGTTAATCGGGGTCATAGTCTGATCAGTGTACAGCATAACGTTAACGTTTAGTCTTTTACACCTGTTCGCTGTCTTTTGATAAAAAATGTGTTTATTGCAAAACGCGCAATGCGGTTATTCGGTGGTTGTTGTGTTTGTGTTGGAAAGCTGTGCTCTTTGAACCGAGAGCGATGCGAAGGGCTCGTTTTGCACCTGTATCATTGTTTTAATAGCGGCAGTAGTTGCAGCTGATCAGAGCTGTAAGGTGAAAAAATACCACTGTGTGTTAATTCAGCATGATGCGCGCTGGCACAGCTCACAGTAGACACGGTGGATGAATTAATACCCTTATTCATTTATTCCTTTTTTAATTGTATAATGTTAGCAAGCCCAGAGGGGGTTGGGCAGCCAGTTGACCTTGGACCCCTAGAGGTTTCTTTTCTAATTACTTACTGAGGAGTTTTGGGTTCCTTTCCTCCGTTGTCTTCTGGTCTGTATTCACATGCATGGTCACCTGCTTTGTTAAGCGCCTTGGAGCAACCTTGTTGTGAAAGGCGCTATATAAAAATAGATTCAATTGAATTTGGGTCTGAGTTTGGAAAGCTTAACCTATCGGCTACAACGAAAAACTTACACGCTAGGCTCAAACTGTCAGTCACATGGCTGTGTGTGTCGCTTAAGCCACTACTATTTGGCTTTCTAGTTGTGGGGGTGGGAAGGCGCCCCCTCTGGGTGCCTGACTTGTCGCCGTCTTTAACCGCTCTGGTGCCGAGCCGCAGCGACTGAGAGACCCTGAGAAAGAAAATGAATCCTGAGAAAGCGCTTGTGTGCCCTGGTGGTAAGGGATAGCAAAACATCAGCAGCTACTGCGAGGAATCGGGGATAGATGTAATCAGAGTTAAAATCTGAACGAATTCAAAAACTAGATGTTACAATCCTGAGGAACAGAGCGATGATGGAGATGAACACATTTTCCGGAGCCAAGAAATCAAATAGGAATCAAGTTTTCTGATATCTGAAATCACAATTTCGATCTAGGTCTTGAACATAAAAAACAATATTTTCAGAGAGTGGTTGGTTTGTATGTACAGAGGATCATTGATAAGAAATCCCGCTTAAGAAAAAGTGAAAGGGAAGATTTTGACCTCCAGATGTTTGCTCTGCCCCTAGTAAGAAAGGAGAGCAGTGAAATTTCAGCTGCAGAAGATGCGCAGCGAACAGCGAGCACTAGCTGTGCTTGTGATGTGAGATCAGAAACGGGTGAATTCAGTGCTGTAAAGTGCACTAATGAGGTAGTAGGTGAATTAGGAGCACAGTTTTAATGTGCATAGATGAATGGAAGAATGCAGGAAGCTAGATGATGAAAGAGCTAGGTTAGACAAGAAAAAAAGAGAGAGGACTTCTGCTTTATAAGGCTGAAACTGAAATTCAAGCTCTCAAAATAAATAAGCAAGGCAAATGAAAAGTTAGCGTATGGAGGTTTTAGGAATGTGAATAAAAGGCTTAAACGTCGGGATAGTAAAATTAAAATGTGGAGTGTGAGCAGGCAGTCATTTTGAATGAACAGGAGAAAAGTGAGCCAGAGAAGGAAAGGGCACAGCTAGAGAAGAGTATTGATGAATTGCATGAACAGTTGCAAATCCTTAGATATACAAATAAAGGAATCGCAGAAGGTTGCGTGTCACAAAAGGAAATGTGATTCTGAAGCAGATTGAGCAGATGGGGTGAGGGACCTGAACGAGCAGGTGCACTTCTGGCAGGGAGAACATGAAGGCTTGAAAACAGAGACAGAGGGGCGAGTGAGTCACAATATGAGCACATGTGAAAAAGGAGAGTATAGTGATGCTGGAAGAGAGGCTTATATGGAGTTAGTTGCAAACATGGGTGTTGGTGCAGGAAAGGCTTCTCAGACAGTCAGAATGTTTTTGGATAAATTGGTAAATATTCAGGTTGACAGATTGGCAGGGGAAAGTTTTTGTAAATATCTCGTGTTAGAAGCAGGGCAAGTTTCTTTGCAACATCTGAAAGAAAAACTGTTGCAAAGTAATTTAAGCCTTGCCACAGATGGGACCACTAAATATGGCCATAAATATGGAACTGCAGGGATTTCTTTCCAGGAGGGTAGCAGAATGCATTTAGGACTCGGAGAGCAGGCGTCGGGTTCAGCTCAGCGCATATTTGACACGGTTAGAGAGGTGGTGCAAGATGTTATCAGTGGAAGCACGGATTCGCATGCAACACGTTCCGAGAAGGAAATGTTCTGCAAAATTACAAATCTAATGGGCGACAGGGCAAGTACAGAAAACAAATTAGTGAAATCCTGGCGCAGTACAGAGCTGAAATCTTCCCTGAAATTGTAGATGGATTTGATGACCTCAGTGAGACAGAGTAGGGAGGATCGGGGTTATCAATGAGTTGTTCTGTGGATTGCATTTAATTGATGGCTTGGCACATCAGGCCAATGTTACACTTTCTGTCTGGGAAGGCATGATTGTTGGTGGTGAAAAGGTGGACAGTGCTACTTTAGACTGGATGCACAGAACGGTTGGAGAGAGTGGTAGTTAGATTGATTAGATCAGTGTGCAAAGCTGTCCATGAAAGAGGGTGTGAGAAAAGTGGCAAATCTGTGCAGTTCAGATCTTTTCGTTGAGTCAGGGGAAATCTGATCATGTCCCTCTGGTTCCCTTTAAAGGAAACTTGCAGCTGGAGTTTATTTTTTATGTGCTGAATTGCTGGAAATCACGCTTGATATATGTAATGAAAACAAATGAATAGAAGCAGTGTTTGAGGATTTGAGTGTAGGTCAGTTCACTGCAGGATGCTGAGCACTGGGAATTATTTGTAAATTAGTGACACAGCCTTTGTGGAAAGCTCTGGGGAAAAAAGAGCATGTTTTAGAAATGAATTCAAGATACAGGGAGCTAGTGTGCAAACTGAAGAATGGCAGGATGATAGCAGTATGTTAGTCAGCTTGTTTACTGACACACAGGTACATTCTGGACCTGATCTGCAGAACCTAACAGAACAGAGGAGCCCTGAATCTGAGGACATGACTAGACAGGCTGTGGAACTGATCCTTGCTAGTTTTGTAAAGGTGTGTTGTAGGATGGTAGCAGATCATTTAGAATATGGCAGGTATGATGAGGTTTCAGAGGAGATGTTTGAAAAGCTTGAATTAGCACCCAAGACGAATGTCAGCCGTGAGAGGGATTTTGGAATCTTTGACAATTTACTTAAAGTTAAGGCCAGAGCAACAGCATTAGCTGTCGGGGGTATGGTTATGTTCAAGGAGAACAGGTCTTGGCAGTGGCTTGAAAAACTGGATTCTGAAAAGAAGGCAGAAGTTTTATCTCAAGCTTGAGTATCAGTTAAAGAGCAGAGGGCTGTGTTTCGTGAGAGGATGGCTAGGATAAGAGATGCCAGGTTGCGGACACTTTGAGAGAAGAAGGAAAAAAAGATAGAAAAGGAAACAAGAGATATAAGGACAAAGGAAGTACTAACGGTAGAGACAGGAGAGTATGGGGGAGTTTGGAACAGCGAGGAAGAAATAGACGAGCAACTGAGGAATTTAGATGAGGACAAGAAGCTTCCTGCAGTTACAACACAGTTGAGGTTTAGGAGACTTGTGAGAGGAATGAAACATGAAAATGGAGTTTTCAATTTTTCAAAGGACAGGAAAAGGCTTAGTCTAGAACAGCTCATTGATCATTTAAAAAAGGTGTTGTCTGCAGGCCAGAGGAAATCCCAGCTGCATCTAGAGAAGACAAAGATTATTGTTTGGCACCGTCAGAACGCATTGTTAAAGAAAAGGCAGAGTTTTTAAAGGAGGCCGTTAAGCAGCATTTTAAGGCTAGAGATCTAGGTAGAAAACAGGTTGGTATTGAAAGATGAAGATTCCTATGTTAATTAAACCAGAACACTTGTTAGGAAAGAGAGTTAGACATGCCTTTGAGAAAGCTAGGAAGGTGTGGTACAAGGGCACAGTTGCTGAAATGAGACTAGATGCCCAGGAGTATATTTTTTTAAATAAAATATGCATTTTGAAAAATGTGGTGGTTTGCTTTGTGGACAGATGATGTGGATAGTTGTTTAGAATCGCTTCCTGTTAGTGCAGAGGAGTTCGTAGGCAAGAAAGTAGAGCCCATGTTTGTGAGCAGTGAAGATGGGAGTGAATGTTGGCGGCCAGGCAGGGCAGTCCGTGCAGATAGAACAGGAGACTTGTTTGTCGTGGATTATGTAGAGGGCGGTGATGATGAAGTTAGTGGCATAATTGAGTATCCATTGTTAGATGATCGCATGGATAATGAGGTGAGGATTGTTGCTTAAGTTCCAGGCTGTTGCTAATGTTACGCTGTGTGTCAGATGCAGATAATTTTGAGGAAGACAAAAAGGAAAACATCTGGTAGCCGATGCTGATGCGTCAGGTAGGATGTTGAACAGTGAATAATGTAAATATTTTCTACGTGTAACATAATTAGAAAGTACAATAAGATCCCGTTTTGTTTAAAGATGTTATCTTTGTTATGGTGAAAAGCTGATCCCTGGAGCCAGCATCTTAAGATATCAAGTTCGACATCGGCTTCCAGAACCAAGCCCTCAAAATGTTCTCCTTTTTCATCAACAGAGGATACCCCAGCAGTGTGATTGACAGGGCCCTCGCCCGAGCCAAAAACACCCCTCAGACCATCAACTCGATCAGGAACTCCCGCCGTAACAACCGCATTCCTTTGGTGCTTCCCTACCACCCCAACACACTTCCTATCCCCAGGACTATTAACCACAACTTTTCCATCCTACAGGATGATCCCTCCATTGGAGCCCTCTTTTCTGACTGCCCCATCATCTCATATCGCCAATCACCTAATCTGCGCAACTTTCTTGTTCACAGCTCCCTTGACGGCCCTCAGAAACCATCCACACCAGCACCTTCCCTTGCAACAGAGTTCGCTGTATCACCTGCAAGTACACAGCCACCACCACACTCATTCATGGCCCCTCAGGACAATTCCGCATCACCCAGATGGCATCTTGTACCTCCAGCAACCTTATTTATTGTATCTCCTGCAGTAAATGCCCAGCCATCCACATTGGAGAAACAGGAAGGAGACTTGGAGATGGCTTCAGAGAACACGTCAGGGCTGTGAAGATTAAAGATCTCTCCAAGCCCATTGTTTCTCATTTCACCTCATATGGCCACGACCACTCTAATCTCTCTGTCTGTGTTCTCAAAGACGGTTTTCCGAACTCATACATCAGATACACCACCGAAACCAAAATTATTCTGCAGCTAGGATCACACATTCTCCCTTCTCTTAACGACAGACTACTGTTCTTTTAAATTTTCTCCATTCATTGGAAGTTTCATTTCACACCTTTCTGCACCCATTTTGACTTCACACCTCTTGATTGGCCTCTCTGTCTGTCCCCTGCTCCTGCCTCTCAATCCTCCTCCCTCCCAGTCTTTGTTCTCCTGCTAATTTACCTTTGCTGACTGCCCTGTCTCTCTCACACCTGAAGAAGGCTCCATGGCCAAAACGTCGTGTTCTTTCTTCTTTTTTTCAGCATGGAATAAACCCATTACTTGTTCCTTTGCAGCCTACGCATGCTGACATAGCTCCCCACCTGAACTACTATCTTAAGATATCTGTATTTGTGGATACCTAGGGAGTAAATTAATTTGGAAACATGCAGATTATGGGTGCTGATGCGCCAGGGAGGTCAAAAGGCTGATCCCTGGAGCCAGTAATATGAAATTAATTAAATTTAATTAAAAAATTAAATCCTCTATACATAACTTCCCTGTGCCTTCAGATAGCTGGTTTCCAGCACTGTGTATAGTTAGTCGTTAGTTATAATTTTTAACATTTACATTGTCATTGTTATTCATTGAATATGTTTGCTGTTCAGTTCTAGTTGATATACTTTTAAGATGTATCTTATGATGTAGCTGTGATAATGCCTTTTTCCCATCAGGTCCAAAGAAAGTGTATGTCCTCGGTGACTCTATGTTGCGGGGCCTGGAGAAACTGATGCCAGCAGAGCAGGGGTGGCTGCACCCTGGCACAGCCCTGCAGCGCAGTGCCCACCAGCACCTGCACCACCTCCAGGCCCTGAACGGGGATATATCACTGATCGTTAACACAGGGACCAATAACAGAGCCCTGGGTGACATCCTTAGAGCTAGGGAAGAGCTGACTGTGGCAGTAAGAGCATCTCCTTGGAAGGTTCATATGGTAGTTTGCTCAGTTTTGCCACGGCTCTGCGATGCCTCTTTGCTGCTGGAGCTGTGAAAGAAGCTGCCCGGGCTCTTCCACAGCTCCCCTCTCACATGGACCACGTGCAGCTCCTCAGGAGCAACAGAGTGCTTCTGCAGAACCAGCAGCCTCAGGCCTCTGCTGCTGATGGGCTTCATCTCAGTGCCACTGGGAAAAGGAGCATTTTTCAGTATATTTTACATTTTATTTCTCATTATTTTAGAACTTTAGTTTGATTTATTTTACTAGTGCCGCATTTTATTTCATAATTTACTTTTTTGTTTACTTTCATTTTGTGATATTTTTATGTTGTCAGATCAAATGCACATTTGACCAAGGTCTTGTAAATGATTACGTTTTACAAGACATGGGAAAAAAGTGCAACAATTTATTCCAACGCAATTTTAATATGAATTACTATATTTGTCATTGATACTTAATATTATGTATGACAATTATTATATTTAAAATTTATACTAACTGTTTTTGTACCTTTCCAAAATGTATAAATCATTAAAGACGATTAACAACGTATTATATTCCACGTGTAACGTAATTAGAAAGATCCCGTTTTGTTTAAAGATGTTATCAATGATCCGTCTAATTTATTGAAAAAGCTCTGTTTGTTTAATGCTAAGGAAAGGACTTGGAAGTAAAAAGAGATGCCTCACACTGCTTGATTAAGTTTAAACACTAGGCTGTGATTGCAGACGCGGTCGGTGCCGTTAGCGCTCCGGGCAGCAGAGCGCCCATGAGGCACTGCGGAGCCACGCCCGCTGACGTCACGGCGGTTTGAATCTGCGGGCGGGAGAAGGACGAGCGGCATGGCGGCACCGCGGTGCGGTAAGAGATTTATTTTCAAATAGTTGCTTAAAATCCCACATCCTAGCGCAGTAACTTCGAGTTATTTGTTTACTGCACAATTCGGTTCTTCGGGGTCATGGTCTGATAAGTGTACAGCATAACGTTAACGTTTAGTCTTTTACACCTGTTCGCTGTCTTTTGATAAAAAATGTGTTTATTACAAAACGCGCAATGCGGTTATTCGGTGGTGGTTGTTTGTGTTGGAAAGCTGTGCTCTTTGAACCGAGAGCGATGCGAAGGGCTCGTTTTGCACCTGTATCATTGTTTTAATAGCAGCAGTAGTTGCAGCTGCCTGTTATGATCGAAGCAGTAAAAAGCTCTGAGGTGAAAAATACCGCTGCGTGTTAATTCAGCATGATGCGCGCTGGCACAGCTCACAGTAGTCACGCCATGTAACCCAGGACGGTTTTAACCGCCAGAACCCAGCTCAACTGCAGTTGTTAATGATTACGTTTTACAAGACATGGGGAAAAAGTGCAACAATTTATTCCAACGCAATTTTAATATGAATTACTATATTTGTCATTCATACTTAATATTATGTATGAAAATTATGATATTTATAATGTATCCTAACTGTTTTTGTACCTTTCCAAAATGTAGAAATCATTAAAGACGATTAAAAACGTATTTTCCCTGTGTAAGTACAATAAGATCCCGCTTTGTTTAACGATGTTATCAATGATCCATCTAATTTGTTGAAAAAGCTCTGTTTGTTTAATGCTAAGTAAAGGACTTGGAAGTAAAAAGAGATGCCTCACACTGCTTGATTAAGTTTAAACACTAGGCTGTGATTGCAGACGCGGTCGGTGCCGTTAGCGCTCCGGGCAGCAGAGCGCCCATGAGGCACTGCGGAGCCCCGCCCGCTCCGTGACGTGGCGTGACGTGCGCGGTGGGCGGGGCGCGCTTCTCCCAGACCCGCCCATCTGCTTCACAACACGAAGAGAAAAGGTGAATTTTTCTGTAGGATATGCCTCTTCTGTATGAAATTCAAGTATTTTAAACGTTTAATTAAGAAGTAAAACACTTCCAGCGTACACGAAGATTGTAAGCTGATCACGAGGATGAAAAGTCACCAGACGTACTGAACACATTATTTTATTTTTTAATAAAAATATTCTGCCTCGTCAGACGTCCAGCAACGGGCTGTAACCGTCCCTCGACACGTTACAAACTCGGTCTGTTACAGTATCCTGGCTTTCTTGACAATTACTGATATTTCGACAGAAACACAGGCGCTGAGCTCCGTGACGAGTCTACAGGCAGACACGAGCACCGCGCGCGCTTCCACTCTACCGTCCCTCCTCCCTGGCGCGCGCGGGGGCAGGCGGGGTGACGTCAGCTCTCGCGAGAGGCGAGCTCAGCCCAGCCCGACGGAGCCACGCCTGGCTGACGTCACGGTGGTTTGAATCTGCGGGCGGGAGAAGGACGAGCGGCATGGCGGCACCGCGGTGCGGTAAGAGATTTATTTTCAAATAGTTGCTTAAAATCCCACATCCTAGCGCAGTAACTTCGAGTTGAGTTATTTGGTTACTGCACAATTCAGTTCTTCGGGGTCATGGTCTGATCAGTGTACAGCATAACGTTAACGTTTAGTCTTTTACACCTGTTCGCTGTCTTTTGATATAAAATGTGTTTATTACAAAACGCGCAATGCGGTTATTCGGTGGTTGTTGTGTTTGTGTTAGAAAGCTGTGCTCTTTGAACCGAGAGCGATGCGAAGGGCTCGTTTTGCACCTGTATCATTGTTTTAATAGCGGCAGTAGTTGCAGCTGCCTGTTATGATCGAAGCAGTAAAAAGCTCTGAGGTGAAAAATACCGCTGCGTGTTAATTCAGCATGATGCGTGCTGGCACAGCTCACAGTAGTGACGCCATGGAACCCAGGACGGTTTTAACCGCCAGAACCCAGTTTCCGTGCAAGAGTGTGTGGCCGAGAAGCGATGGGGACCGCTTCTCGGCCTTTTGGCTAAGATCAAGTGTAGTATCTGTTCTTATCAGTTTAATATCTGATACGTCCCCCATCGGGGGACCACATATTAAACGGATTTTTGGAACAGGGAGCTGGATCAGGAGCTTGCTCCGTCCTCTCCACGCATCGGCCCGGTATTGCAGCGCCTCCGGGAGCGGTGCACCACCTTCTCTCAGCGGTGAAAAGACAGACGTAGCTAGCAAGCAAGCAAGCAAGCAAGCAAGCGAGGTGGACTGGAGCTCCTTCTTCTCGGGTCTCGTCTCTCGTCCATCTGTGTGTCTCTCTCTCCCCCTCCCCCTCCCCGTCTCCGTTCCCGTGCTCCCTCTGTGCACTTTCCCGCGTCTCGACTCTCTGGGCAAGCAGGCCGGCCCCCTTTTCGGCTCCCGTGCGTTTTCCCTCCAAAAAACTTAGTTTTTTCAGCCTTTTCCCAGGGAGGCAGGCGTGGCTTTTGTGTGTGTGTGTGTGTGTGTGTGTATGTGTGTGTGTGTGTGTGTGTGTGTGTGTGTCCCCGTCCTCGCAGGCGGGCCCCTTTCGACAGCCGGGCGGTTTCCCTCCAAAAAACTTAGTATATACACCTTTTCTTCCTTTTTTTCCGGCAGGCGGGCAGGCGCGCGCGTCTGTGTGTGTGTGTGTCCCCGTCCCTCCCGAGAGAGCGCTGCCCCTTGCCTCTGCCCGCAGGTGCCGACGGTCCGCTTTCGCTTGCAGCTCGCTCGGCACAGCTGCTGCTGGTGGGAGGGGCCTAAGCTAAGGAGGCCGGCCGGCTGGCGCCCCCCTGCGGCTGCGGTCGTTGTCGGGCCGTTGACAGGAGATCCAAGAGCAGGGCCCCCGCCCGGGACTGGCGGGCAGGCAGGCGAGCAAGCAGGCAGGCAAGAGAGGGGGAGAGCGGAGTCCGGGCGGCCGGCAGCCGCGTGCGGACCGGGCTCCCGAGGCGTCGGCCTGCGCCGCTGCGCGCCAGCCGGACGCCCGCGCGCCCGCCCAAGGCCGGCGTCGGGCATCGCTTCTCGGCCTTTTGGCTAAGATCAAGTGTAGTATCTGTTCTTATCAGTTTAATATCTGATACGTCCCCCATCGGGGGACCACATATTAAACGGATTTTTGGAACAGGGAGCTGGATCAGGAGCTTGCTCCGTCCTCTCCACGCATCGGCCCGGTATTGCAGCGCCTCCGGGAGCGGTGCACCACCTTCTCTCAGCGGTGAAAAGACAGACGTAGCTAGCAAGCAAGCAAGCAAGCAAGCAAGCGAGGTGGACTGGAGCTCCTTCTTCTCGGGTCTCGTCTCTCGTCCATCTGTGTGTCTCTCTCTCCCCCTCCCCCTCCCCGTCTCCGTTCCCGTGCTCCCTCTGTGCACTTTCCCGCGTCTCGACTCTCTGGGCAAGCAGGCCGGCCCCCTTTTCGGCTCCCGTGCGTTTTCCCTCCAAAAAACTTAGTTTTTTCAGCCTTTTCCCAGGGAGGCAGGCGTGGCTTTTGTGTGTGTGTGTGTGTGTGTGTGTGTTGTGTGTGTGTGTGTGTGTGTGTGTGTGTCCCCGTCCTCGCAGGCGGGCCCCTTTCGACAGCCGGGCGGTTTCCCTCCAAAAAACTTAGTATATACACCTTTTCTTCCTTTTTTTCCGGCAGGCGGGCAGGCGCGCGCGTCTGTGTGTGTGTGTGTCCCCGTCCCTCCCGAGAGAGCGCTGCCCCTTGCCTCTGCCCGCAGGTGCCGACGGTCCGCTTTCGCTTGCAGCTCGCTCGGCACAGCTGCTGCTGGTGGGAGGGGCCTAAGCTAAGGAGGCCGGCCGGCTGGCGCCCCCCTGCGGCTGCGGTCGTTGTCGGGCCGTTGACAGGAGATCCAAGAGCAGGGCCCCCGCCCGGGACTGGCGGGCAGGCAGGCGAGCAAGCAGGCAGGCAAGAGAGGGGGAGAGCGGAGTCCGGGCGGCCGGCAGCCGCGTGCGGACCGGGCTCCCGAGGCGTCGGCCTGCGCCGCTGCGCGCCAGCCGGACGCCCGCGCGCCCGCCCAAGGCCGGCGTCGGGCATCGCTTCTCGGCCTTTTGGCTAAGATCAAGTGTAGTATCTGTTCTTATCAGTTTAATATCTGATACGTCCCCCATCGGGGGACCACATATTAAACGGATTTTTGGAACAGGGAGCTGGATCAGGAGCTTGCTCCGTCCTCTCCACGCATCGGCCCGGTATTGCAGCGCCTCCGGGAGCGGTGCACCACCTTCTCTCGGTGAAAAGACAGACGTAGCTAGCAAGCAAGCAAGCAAGCAAGCAAGCGAGGTGGACTGGAGCTCCTTCTTCTCGGGTCTCGTCTCTCGTCCATCTGTGTGTCTCTCTCTCCCCCTCCCCCTCCCCGTCTCCGTTCCCGTGCTCCCTCTGTGCACTTTCCCGCGTCTCGACTCTCTGGGCAAGCAGGCCGGCCCCCTTTTCGGCTCCCGTGCGTTTTCCCTCCAAAAAACTTAGTTTTTTCAGCCTTTTCCCAGGGAGGCAGGCGTGGCTTTTGTGTGTGTGTGTGTGTGTGTGTGTGTATGTGTGTGTGTGTGTGTGTGTGTCCCCGTCCTCGCAGGCGGGCCCCTTTCGACAGCCGGGCGGTTTCCCTCCAAAAAACTTAGTATATACACCTTTTCTTCCTTTTTTTCCGGCAGGCGGGCAGGCGCGCGCGTCTGTGTGTGTGTGTGTCCCCGTCCCTCCCGAGAGAGCGCTGCCCCTTGCCTCTGCCCGCAGGTGCCGACGGTCCGCTTTCGCTTGCAGCTCGCTCGGCACAGCTGCTGCTGGTGGGAGGGGCCTAAGCTAAGGAGGCCGGCCGGCTGGCGCCCCCCTGCGGCTGCGGTCGTTGTCGGGCCGTTGACAGGAGATCCAAGAGCAGGGCCCCCGCCCGGGACTGGCGGGCAGGCAGGCGAGCAAGCAGGCAGGCAAGAGAGGGGGAGAGCGGAGTCCGGGCGGCCGGCAGCCGCGTGCGGACCGGGCTCCCGAGGCGTCGGCCTGCGCCGCTGCGCGCCAGCCGGACGCCCGCGCGCCCGCCCAAGGCCGGCGTCGGGCATCGCTTCTCGGCCTTTTGGCTAAGATCAAGTGTAGTATCTGTTCTTATCAGTTTAATATCTGATACGTCCCCCATCGGGGGACCACATATTAAACGGATTTTTGGAACAGGGAGCTGGATCAGGAGCTTGCTCCGTCCTCTCCACGCATCGGCCCGGTATTGCAGCGCCTCCGGGAGCGGTGCACCACCTTCTCTCAGCGGTGAAAAGACAGACGTAGCTAGCAAGCAAGCAAGCAAGCAAGCAAGCGAGGTGGACTGGAGCTCCTTCTTCTCGGGTCTCGTCTCTCGTCCATCTGTGTGTCTCTCTCTCCCCCTCCCCCTCCCCGTCTCCGTTCCCGTGCTCCCTCTGTGCACTTTCCCGCGTCTCGACTCTCTGGGCAAGCAGGCCGGCCCCCTTTTCGGCTCCCGTGCGTTTTCCCTCCAAAAAACTTAGTTTTTTCAGCCTTTTCCCAGGGAGGCAGGTGGCTTTTGTGTGTGTGTGTGTGTGTGTGTGTGTATGTGTGTGTGTGTGTGTGTGTGTCCCCGTCCTCGCAGGCGGGCCCCTTTCGACAGCCGGGCGGTTTCCCTCCAAAAAACTTAGTATATACACCTTTTCTTCCTTTTTTTCCGGCAGGCGGGCAGGCGCGCGCGTCTGTGTGTGTGTGTGTCCCCGTCCCTCCCGAGAGAGCGCTGCCCCTTGCCTCTGCCCGCAGGTGCCGACGGTCCGCTTTCGCTTGCAGCTCGCTCGGCACAGCTGCTGCTGGTGGGAGGGGCCTAAGCTAAGGAGGCCGGCCGGCTGGCGCCCCCCTGCGGCTGCGGTCGTTGTCGGGCCGTTGACAGGAGATCCAAGAGCAGGGCCCCCGCCCGGGACTGGCGGGCAGGCAGGCGAGCAAGCAGGCAGGCAAGAGAGGGGGAGAGCGGAGTCCGGGCGGCCGGCAGCCGCGTGCGGACCGGGCTCCCGAGGCGTCGGCCTGCGCCGCTGCGCGCCAGCCGGACGCCCGCGCGCCCGCCCAAGGCCGGCGTCGGGCATCGCTTCTCGGCCTTTTGGCTAAGATCAAGTGTAGTATCTGTTCTTATCAGTTTAATATCTGATACGTCCCCCATCGGGGGACCACATATTAAACGGATTTTTGGAACAGGGAGCTGGATCAGGAGCTTGCTCCGTCCTCTCCACGCATCGGCCCGGTATTGCAGCGCCTCCGGGAGCGGTGCACCACCTTCTCTCAGCGGTGAAAAGACAGACGTAGCTAGCAAGCAAGCAAGCAAGCAAGCAAGCGAGGTGGACTGGAGCTCCTTCTTCTCGGGTCTCGTCTCTCGTCCATCTGTGTGTCTCTCTCTCCCCCTCCCCCTCCCCGTCTCCGTTCCCGTGCTCCCTCTGTGCACTTTCCCGCGTCTCGACTCTCTGGGCAAGCAGGCCGGCCCCCTTTTCGGCTCCCGTGCGTTTTCCCTCCAAAAAACTTAGTTTTTTCAGCCTTTTCCCAGGGAGGCAGGCGTGGCTTTGTGTGTGTGTGTGTGTGTGTGTGTATGTGTGTGTGTGTGTGTGTGTGTGTCCCCGTCCTCGCAGGCGGGCCCCTTTCGACAGCCGGGCGGTTTCCCTCCAAAAAACTTAGTATATACACCTTTTCTTCCTTTTTTTCCGGCAGGCGGGCAGGCGCGCGCGTCTGTGTGTGTGTGTGTCCCCGTCCCTCCCGAGAGAGCGCTGCCCCTTGCCTCTGCCCGCAGGTGCCGACGGTCCGCTTTCGCTTGCAGCTCGCTCGGCACAGCTGCTGCTGGTGGGAGGGGCCTAAGCTAAGGAGGCCGGCCGGCTGGCGCCCCCCTGCGGCTGCGGTCGTTGTCGGGCCGTTGACAGGAGATCCAAGAGCAGGGCCCCCGCCCGGGACTGGCGGGCAGGCAGGCGAGCAAGCAGGCAGGCAAGAGAGGGGGAGAGCGGAGTCCGGGCGGCCGGCAGCCGCGTGCGGACCGGGCTCCCGAGGCGTCGGCCTGCGCCGCTGCGCGCCAGCCGGACGCCCGCGCGCCCGCCCAAGGCCGGCGTCGGGCATCGCTTCTCGGCCTTTTGGCTAAGATCAAGTGTAGTATCTGTTCTTATCAGTTTAATATCTGATACGTCCCCCATCGGGGGACCACATATTAAACGGATTTTTGGAACAGGGAGCTGGATCAGGAGCTTGCTCCGTCCTCTCCACGCATCGGCCCGGTATTGCAGCGCCTCCGGGAGCGGTGCACCACCTTCTCTCAGCGGTGAAAAGACAGACGTAGCTAGCAAGCAAGCAAGCAAGCAAGCAAGCGAGGTGGACTGGAGCTCCTTCTTCTCGGGTCTCGTCTCTCGTCCATCTGTGTGTCTCTCTCTCCCCCTCCCCCTCCCCGTCTCCGTTCCCGTGCTCCCTCTGTGCACTTTCCCGCGTCTCGACTCTCTGGGCAAGCAGGCCGGCCCCCTTTTCGGCTCCCGTGCGTTTTCCCTCCAAAAAACTTAGTTTTTTCAGCCTTTTCCCAGGGAGGCAGGCGTGGCTTTTGTGTGTGTGTGTGTGTGTGTGTGTATGTGTGTGTGTGTGTGTGTGTGTCCCCGTCCTCGCAGGCGGGCCCCTTTCGACAGCCGGGCGGTTTCCCTCCAAAAAACTTAGTATATACACCTTTTCTTCCTTTTTTTCCGGCAGGCGGGCAGGCGCGCGCGTCTGTGTGTGTGTGTGTCCCCGTCCCTCCCGAGAGAGCGCTGCCCCTTGCCTCTGCCCGCAGGTGCCGACGGTCCGCTTTCGCTTGCAGCTCGCTCGGCACAGCTGCTGCTGGTGGGAGGGGCCTAAGCTAAGGAGGCCGGCCGGCTGGCGCCCCCCTGCGGCTGCGGTCGTTGTCGGGCCGTTGACAGGAGATCCAAGAGCAGGGCCCCCGCCCGGGACTGGCGGGCAGGCAGGCGAGCAAGCAGGCAGGCAAGAGAGGGGGAGAGCGGAGTCCGGGCGGCCGGCAGCCGCGTGCGGACCGGGCTCCCGAGGCGTCGGCCTGCGCCGCTGCGCGCCAGCCGGACGCCCGCGCGCCCGCCCAAGGCCGGCGTCGGGCATCGCTTCTCGGCCTTTTGGCTAAGATCAAGTGTAGTATCTGTTCTTATCAGTTTAATATCTGATACGTCCCCCATCGGGGGACCACATATTAAACGGATTTTTGGAACAGGGAGCTGGATCAGGAGCTTGCTCCGTCCTCTCCACGCATCGGCCCGGTATTGCAGCGCCTCCGGGAGCGGTGCACCACCTTCTCTCAGCGGTGAAAAGACAGACGTAGCTAGCAAGCAAGCAAGCAAGCAAGCAAGCGAGGTGGACTGGAGCTCCTTCTTCTCGGGTCTCGTCTCTCGTCCATCTGTGTGTCTCTCTCTCCCCCTCCCCCTCCCCGTCTCCGTTCCCGTGCTCCCTCTGTGCACTTTCCCGCGTCTCGACTCTCTGGGCAAGCAGGCCGGCCCCCTTTTCGGCTCCCGTGCGTTTTCCCTCCAAAAAACTTAGTTTTTTCAGCCTTTTCCCAGGGAGGCAGGCGTGGCTTTTGTGTGTGTGTGTGTGTGTGTGTATGTGTGTGTGTGTGTGTGTGTGTGTGTGTCCCCGTCCTCGCAGGCGGGCCCCTTTCGACAGCCGGGCGGTTTCCCTCCAAAAAACTTAGTATATACACCTTTTCTTCCTTTTTTTCCGGCAGGCGGGCAGGCGCGCGCGTCTGTGTGTGTGTGTGTCCCCGTCCCTCCCGAGAGAGCGCTGCCCCTTGCCTCTGCCCGCAGGTGCCGACGGTCCGCTTTCGCTTGCAGCTCGCTCGGCACAGCTGCTGCTGGTGGGAGGGGCCTAAGCTAAGGAGGCCGGCCGGCTGGCGCCCCCCTGCGGCTGCGGTCGTTGTCGGGCCGTTGACAGGAGATCCAAGAGCAGGGCCCCCGCCCGGGACTGGCGGGCAGGCAGGCGAGCAAGCAGGCAGGCAAGAGAGGGGGAGAGCGGAGTCCGGGCGGCCGGCAGCCGCGTGCGGACCGGGCTCCC